>NC_135334.1:10227526-11671083 GCF_023851605.1 Tamandua tetradactyla | reverse complement strand
CTTTGAGGATATGTTAAAAGCTAGGTAGTTTTCCAGACTGCACGTTCCACTTAATCCAAGTAGATTGCACTCTTAAGCCATCTCTTATCCTCAGGCACATCTTTCCCAAATTGTGGGAGCTTGCTGAGCTGATGCAGATGCAGTGCAATTCCAGCTGGAGCTGCTGTTCTCAGCATACACTTTCAGAATTATCCAGTATTCATGATGCTAAGTGTGAACAAAGGATTAGTGTATTGATATTCTGAAACCAGGTAATTAGGGAATAATCTGTTTAATAATATTTCTGTGCTAGAGAAATGTCACATTTTCCATCAAGCATACACCTGACAGGTTTAAAACCAAATAAAAACCCTGGGGAGGCAAAATTTTAGAAATATAAGTTAATTCAACAATACACACAGATATTAACTCTCCAGTTTTTTGACTTTTGAGAATTGTAAACATGTACAATGTTGCCTAGAAGTCAGTTGCCCCAAAAATGTTCCGTATTTTGCACATACTCAAATCAAACTCCTGGAGTCATTTGTGTAGAAATAAAAACTTACGTGGAATTGACATTTTTAAGGAAATGAAATGGCTTAGAATAATGAAAATTTTGAAAAATGAAGAAAAAATATGTGAGTGCTTACACCAATGGAACAAAAGAAAAATGAATATAATGTGGTGCTGTGGTGGCTCCATGGCAGAATTCTCACCTTCCATGCCAGAGACTGGGTTCAATTCCTGGTGCCTGCACATTAAACAAAAGTTAAAAAGAACTTCTCCTAACTCCCATATCACTCATACTCATTGTTTATTTTTGTCTTTCTTGTTTTTTTTTTCCCACTCATTTGTGTATATATGGTATAAAGGGAGTGTGAGTCAAAAGATTTTCACAATCACACAGCCACATCATCAAAGCTCTATATTATTCAATCATCTTCAAGAATCAAGACTATTGGATTTAAGTTCCACAGTTTCAGATATTTCCCTTTAGCTACTCCAATAGATCAAAAACTGAAAAGGGGTACCTATATACTGCATAAAAATAACCTTCAGAGTGTCCTCTCAACACAATCAGTGGCTCAGTGTATCATCACATAGTTTTGTATTCATCGTCATGATCATTTTTTAGAGCCCTTGCATTACTCCAGAAAAAGAAATAAAAAGAAAAATGAAAAAACTCATACACACCATATACCTTACCCATCCCTCTCATTGGCTACTAGTATTTTCACCTACACAATTTACTTTACCCTTTGTCCTGCATAATATTTATTCATTTTTATCAACATTTTTTGCTCATCTTTTCATGCTCTGAATATAAGGCTCATCAGATACAAAGTTTTCAAAATCGCACAGTCACATTGTAAATGTTATATCTTTATACAATCATCTTCAAGAATCTGTAACACAGCTCAATAGTTTCAGGTACTTGCCTCTATCTACTCCAATACACCACAAACTATAAAAGGATATCTATATAATGCATAAGAATAACCTCTACGATAACCTCTCGACTCTGTTTGAGGTCTCTCAGCCACTGAAACTTTATTTTGTCTCATTTTCTCTTCCCCTCTTTGGTCAAGAAGGCTTTCTCTATCCCTTGATGCTGGACCTTGACTCATCCTATGATTTCTGTCCCATGTTGCCAGGGATTTACATCCTTAGAAGTTTCATCTCTCACATAGGAGGGAGGACAGTGAGTTAACCTGCTGAGTTGGATTAGAGAGAGAGTACAAATTTGGGGGTGCAAAAACGAGGTTCTCTTTGACTTCATTTTAAGTAGTCTTAGCCTATACTTTGCAGGAATCACTTTCAAAGGGGCAAGCCCCAAGGTGGAGGGCTTGGCCTATTTATTTGGTTTCCCCCATGGCTTGCGAGGATATTTGAAATTCACCAAATGGGAAAGTTGAACATTTCCTCTTTTCTCCCCATTTCCCCAAGGTGACTTTGAAAATACCTGTTTATTCACTGACCAAATCACTCTGGGATTTATCAGTGTATCACACTAACCTGGACAAAACAACAAAATCCCATGCTGAATTCAAGATTCCATGTACTTATGGTGTTCATCTAAAATGATCACAAAAGTTAAATTAGGAAATGCCTACCCCCAAAATGAATTTTGCACCCAATAAACATCTCTCCCTTTAGTCTCACACAGAAGTTCAAGGATTTTTTTAAAATTCTTTTTTAGACGTTGAAGTTTTAGAATATGGATGATATTATTCTTTACCCTGTATTCTGATATACCTTATTCCTATCCAGATCAGCTTCATTCATATCCGTAGTTAATATCTGATCAGTTTTTTCAACTTTTTAAACAGTTCCTGTATGAGGGACTGCTGACTTTTATGGCTTTAGAGCACTGATTCTGAATCTCAGGTGTCACATAAATACCTGAAGTTTCTAGGAACAATGAGGTTTTATACAAAATAGCTTAGTACTTCAGAATTTATAATTAACAATTACACTTCTTGAATATATGTGACCATTGTAAGAACTTACAACCTAGGAACCTTTTCAATAGGCAACAACCTGATAACCCATTCTCTCAACTTTAGTTCACCCAATATTTACATTATAATTAGTCCATATGAGTGAGACATAATTATCTTTTTGTTCCTGAAATTTTATTTAACATACAGTTCTTAAGATTCATTCACCTAGTTGCATGCATCACAACTTCATTACCTCTTGCTGCCTCTCCGCAGTTCATTTTATGTATATATCACAGCTACTCCTCCTAATTTTTAGTTATTGGACCCTTAAGCCACCTTTATTCATTGTGGATCAGGAACACTACTGCCAGAAACACCAGTGCGCAAGAGTCCATTTATATCCCCACACTCAGTGCCTCAAGGTATATGCCGTGCAATGAGGTTTGAGGATCATATTTCAAACTCACCACAAGCCTCCTGTGGAGCCACTGCACAGCCTTCCAAGAGGCTGCCCCTCTCATGTCCCTGCTAACACAGCAAATAGGTACATCTCTATCTCCACATTTTCTCTAGCACTGGTTCCTCTCAGTTCATTACAAAACAATTTTATTCACACAACATGCAATACAACCTAAATGCATAGAAATACTTTCACCACCATACTCTATCAAAAGAAATTTCCTTTCCTTCCACAAAGAATCCATACCCCTTTCCCATTCTCTCCACCTGTTTACATTCAGTTTTAGCATAATGCCTTTGTTACATTCAGTGGAAGCATGTTGTAATAGTACTGTTTCCTATAGACCCTAGTTTGCATAGATTGTACTTTTCCTATGCACCATCTATTTTCAACACCCTGCAATGTTGACGTTCATTTGTTCTCCCTTATGAAAAAAACTTTTAAAAATTTGTACATTTCATCTCTATTATTGTCCACTCCAGGCATTCCTAAATATACTGTCTCAGTCTTTATCCTCTATCTTTCCTTCTTGTCTCATACATGCCCCCAGCCCTTCTCCATCTGCCATACTCACATTCAGCTTAATTCAGTGCACTTACATTATTGTGCTTCAATCAGGTAGTGTTTTGTTATCCATTTCTGAATTTTTACAATCAGTCCTGTTGCACAATCTGTATTTCTTCAGTACCAATTGCCTCATACCTACTCTATTTTTATCTCCTGATACGTTAATGTTAGTTCATATTAGTGAGACATACGGTATTTGTACTTTTGTTTCTGGCTAATTTCACTCAGCATAATGTCCTCAAGGTTCATCCACATTGTTATGTTCTACATGACTTTGTTCTGTCTTACAGCTGATAATATTCCATGATATGTATATACCACAGCTTGTTTATCAACCCAGCCACTGATGGACATTTGGGCTGTTTCCATCTCTTGGCAATTGTGAAGAATTTTGCTATGAACATTGGTGTGCAAATCTTTGTTTGCGTCCTTACCGTCATGTTCTTTGAATAGATACCTAGCAATGGAATTGCTGGATCGTATGTCAATTCTATACTTAGCTTCCTGAGGAACCTCCAAACTGCCTTCTGGAGCAGTTGTACCATTTTGCATTCCCACCAACTGATAAGTGTGTCTTTTTCTGCACATCCTCTCCAGCACTTGTTTTGTATTTTTTTTGATAATGATCATTCTAGTGGGTGTCAGATGATATTTCATTGTGGTTTTGATTTGCATTTCCATAATAGCCCGTGAAGCTGAGTTTGTTTTCATGTGCCTTTTGGCCCCATTTGTATTTCCTTTTCTGAGAAATGTCTGCTCATGTCCATTTCTAAATTGGGTTGCTTGTTTTTGTTGTTGCATTGAAGAGTCTCTTTATACAATCTGCCTACCGAACCCTCATCTGATAAGTGGTTCCCAAATATCATCCCCTTTGTGCAGGCTGCCTTTTTTCTTTCTTGACAAATTTCTTTGGTGCATACAATTGTTGAATTTTTAGGAGTTCTCATTCATCTATTTCTCTCTTCAGTGTTCATGCTTTGGGTGTAAGTTTTAGGAAAACAACTCCTATCACAAGTTTTATAGGGTATTTCCCTACATTTTCTTCTAAAAGTTTTTATGGTCTTAGCTCTAATGTTTAAATCTTTGATCCATTTTTTTTTTTTTTGGCATGCGCAGGCACTGGGAATCAAAACTGGGTCTTCAGCATGACAGGTGAGAATTCTGCCTGCTGAGCCACCATCGCACCGCCCACTTTGATCCATTTTAATTTAATTTTTGTATAGGTGTGAGATATGGATTCTCTTTCATTCTTTTGTATTTGGATATCCAGTTAGCCAAGTACCATTTATTGAAGGAACTGCTCTGCCCCAGGTGGGTTGGCTTGACTGCCCTATCAAAAAGCAATTGTTATAGATGAGAAGATCTATGTCTGAACACGTTATTTGATTCCCTTGGTTTTTATGCCAACACCACGCTTTTTTGAGCACTGTCGCTTCATAAAATGCTTTAAAGTCAGGTACTGTGTGATCTCCCTCTTCATTCCTCTTTCTCAAAATATGTTAAGCTCTTTGAGGCACCCTTCCCTTTCAAATAAATTTGATTATTGGTTTTTCTATTATTGCAATGTATGTTCTTGGGATTTTAATTGGTTTTGCAATGAATCTATAAATCAATTTGGGTAAAACTGATATTTTAACTATATTTAGTCTTCCAATATATGAACACAGTTACCCTTCACTTATTTAGGCATTCAATGATTTATTTTAGCAATTTCTTATAGTTTTCCATGTATTGGTCTTTTGTATCCTTAGTTACATTTATTCTTAAATACTTGATTCTTTTGGTTGTTATTGTAAATGGAATTTTTTTCTTGATTTCCTTTTTAGATTGCTCATTCCTAGTGTATAGGAATACTACTGATTTTGGATGTTGATCTTGTACCCAGCCACTTTACTGTATTCAGTTAGTAGCTCTAGTAGCTGTGGTGTGGATTTCTTGGCATTAGTGGCATGTAGTATTATATGATCTCCAAACAGTGAAAGTCTTACTTCTTCCTTTCCAATTTGAATGCCTTTTACTACTTTTTCTTGTGTGATTGCTCTGGCTAGAATTTCTAGCACAATGTCGAATATCAGTGGTACAGTGGGAATCCTTGTCTTATTCCTTATCTTAGAGGGAAGACTTTCACTTTATCCCCATTGAAGATGATGTTAGCTGTGGGTTTGTCATATATTGCCTTTAACATACTGAGGAAATTCCCTTCTACTCCTATCATTTGAAGTGTTTTCTTCAGGAAAGTATAATGAATTTTGTCAAATGCCTTTTGTGCATTAATCAAGATGATCATGTGTTTTTTTCCTTTGATTTGTTGAGGTGGTGTATTACCTGAATTGATTTTTTTATGTTGAACCATCCTTGCATATCTGGGATAAATTCCACTTGGTCCTGGTGTCTCATTCTTTTTATGTGCTACTGGATTTGATTTGCCAGTATTTTGTTAAGGATTTTTGCATCTGTATTCATTAGGGTGATTCATCTGTAATTTGTTTTCTTTTCTTGCGGGATCATTGTTTGGCTTTAATATTAGGGTGATGCTGGTTTCATAGAATGAGTTAGGTAGCTTCTCTTCCTCTTCATTTTTTTCAGAGAATTTGAGGGCAATTGGTACTATTTCTTTCTTGAATGTTTCATAGAATTCACATGTGAAGTGACCTGTTCCTGGACTTTTCCTTTCTGGGAACTTCTTGGTGACTGATTCAATTTCTTTACTTGTGATTGGTTTGTTGAGGTCATCTATTTTTTTCTTGAGTCAATGTTGGTTGTTCATACCTTTTTTGGAAGTTGCCCATTTTATCTATGCTGGGTAATTTATTAGCACATAGTTGCTCATAGTATCGTCTCATTATCTCATTTATTTCTACAGTGTTAGTGGTTATGTTTCCTCTTCAATTTCTGATTTTATTTATGTGCATCCTCTCTCTTTTTCTTTTTGTCAACCTAGTAATGGTCCATTGATTTTATTGATTTTTCTCAAAGAACCAACTTCTGGTTTTGTTGATTTTCTTGATTGTTTTCATGTTCTCACTTTCATTTATATGTGCTCGAATCTTTGTTATTTCTTTCCTTTTGTTTACTTTGAAGTTAGTTTGCTGTTCTTTAACTGGCTCTTCTAAGTGAGTGGTTAATTCCTTGATTTTTACTCTTCTTTCTTTTTAACAGGCATTTAAAATAATAAGTTGACGTCTTAGCACACCCTTTGTGCATCCCATAAATTTTGATATGTTGTGTTTTCATTTTCATTTGCCTCAGTATATTTACAGAATTCTCTTGTAAATTCTTCCTTGAACCACTGGTTGTTTGAGTATGATGGTTAGCCTCCGTATATTTGTGAATTTTCTGTCCCTCTGCCTGTTATTGATTTCCAACTTCATTCTACTATGATGTAAGAAAGTGTTGTGTGTGAAATCAATCTTTTCACATTTATTGAGACTTACCTTGAAACCTAGCATATGGACTATCTTTGAGAATGATCCATGAGTACTTGAGGAAAATGTTTATCCTGTTGTTTTCTGGGTGTAATGATATGTAGAAGTCTATTAATCTAGTTCATTTATTGTATTATTTAAATTATCTTTTTTATTGATCATTTCTCTAGATGTCCTACCCATCGAGGAGAACAGAGATTTGCAGTCTCCAACTGTTATGGTAGAGGTGTATATTTCTCTCTTCAGTGTTGTCAATGTTTGCTTCATGTATTTTGTAGCACTCTGGCTTGGTGCATAAATATTTATGATTGTTAAATCTTCTTATTGGGTTGTTTTTTTTATTAATACATAGTGTCCTTCTTTGTCTCTTTTAATTGCTTTACATTTGAAGTCTAATTTGTCAGATATTACTATAGATACTCCTGCTCTTTTCTGATTGTTGTTTGCATGAAATATCTTTTCCTAACATTTCATTTTCAACCTATTTTTGTTCTCGGGTCTAAAATGAATCTCCTGTAGACAGTGTATAGATGGATTTTAACTCCATTCTGCCAGTCTGTGTCTTTTAATTGGGAAGTTTAAACTATTAACATTTAGTTTTATTACTGTAAAGGCAGTGCTTTTTTTCCCAGTTGCCTTTTGGATTTTATGTCATATATATTTCTTTCTTTTTCTACCTTTACTGATAGTCTTCATTTCTACACTCCTTTCCAGACCTCTCTCTTCTGCCTTTTCCTATCTGCCTGTAGTGCTCTCTTTAGTATTTCTTGCAGAGCCAGTCTCTTCACAAAATCTATCAGTGATTGTCTGAAAATCTTTTAATCTCCTTTGCATTTTTGAAGGACAATTTTACTGGATACAGAATTCTCGGTTGGCAGTTTTTCTCTTTTAAATCTTAACTATATCATTCCACTGCCTTCTAAACCTCTGTGGTTTCTGCTGAGAAATCCACCTATAATTTTATTCATTTTCCTCTATTTTTGGTGGATTGCTTTTCTCTTTCTGTTTCCAAAATTCTCTTTCTCTTTGATATCAGACAATCTGATTAGTAAGTGTCTTGGAGTTTGTCTATTTGAATCTATTCTGTTTGAAGTGTACTGCACTTCTTGGTTCTGTAAATTTATGTTTTCATAAGATATGGGAAATTTTCAGTGATAATTTCTTCCATTAATCTTCCTCCTCTTTTTCACTTCTCTTCTCCTTCTGGGACACCCACGACATATATATGTTCATGTGCTTCATGTTGCCTTTCAGTTCCCTGAGGTCTTGCTCATATTTTTCCATTCTTTCCCTTCTATTTTCTTTGATGAGTCAGATTTCAGATGTCGAGTCTTCTAGTTCACTAATCCTTTCTTCTATCTTTTCAAATATATTGCTCTGGGTTTCCATTTTTTTTCATCTCTTCTATTGTGCTTTTCATTCCCATAAGTTTTGTAATCTTTTTTTTTTCAAACTTTTGATTTCTTCATTTTGTTCTTCCAACTACTTCTTTATATTTTCCTTCAACTCACTGATTTGATTTTTGATGAGGTTTTGCATGTTGGTTCGAGTATCCTAAACTAGTTGTTTCAGCTCCTATATCTCATTTGAGTTGTTGGTTTGTCCATTTAACTGAGCCATATCTTCAATTTTCCTTGCATGTCTCATTAATTTTTCCTGGTGTCTAGACATTTGACTTCCTTAATTTAGTTTACTCTGGAGGTGATTTTCACACTTTAACCTGAGATTTTCTTCTGGATGGCCTTGTTCTATATCTTTTCTTTGACTTTCAAGTAAATTTATTCTAGACCTCTAGTTGAGCTTCTGTTTAACTGAACAGAATTTTTCAGTTCTTGTTTTCCTGTTTCTTGCCCTGCCTTTATGGAGTCTTTTTTGAAGAGGGTCTCTTTAGATACTTTAGACCTCAGTCAGATTTTCCCAGAATGGACTGGCCTCTTCTAAAGAACAATGAGTCACCCGCATTAGTTTTTCTTAAGGGTGAAACCCAGCAGATTGTCACGGTTTCCTATGAAGCCTCTAGACTCCGCATTTTTCCCATCCTATATACATGCGGTGTTGTCTGCCTGTGGCTCCTCAAAAGATGTGGTGCATTTAATTTTAGCAGCCTTTCTTTGTCAGTGGCATGGTTGAGACTGAGGTGAGGTTGTAGGTTGGCATTAATTGTTTCAGTTTTCCAGTCCTTGGTACCTGAATTCCTTGAGGAAGGAATTCCACTTGAGCTCGGTTCCACATTTCTCTTGGCAATGGTACAGCCCTTAGGGAGGGAATTAACTTCATTCATTTGACTAGTTTGTCTCTCAGACGAGCTTAATTCTGCTCTTGCCTGGGGCAGGGCTGAAGCTTGAGAAAAATTCCATTTCTATCTACTGAGCTCTTAAGGAGTAGAAAAAAAGCAACAGAAAATTCTTTTTCAGAGCCAGACTCCTGCTACTTGGGTTTGTCAATCAAGAGCTTAAGTTGGTGTTTGATTCTGTGTATCTTAAGTTCTATGTGCTCCTTTTTCTTGGGGTCCAGCCCTGTTCCATTTTTTTGTGCTGTCTGACTAAAAAGATCCCTTATTTTTCTGTCAGCCCAACTTCCTCTCTGCCAGGGCCAAAGCCCTGGTACCTTTAGTGTTTGTTCCAAGTTTATTTGTACTGGGGCTCTCTTTTCATTAGTCAGAACTCGCTAATGAATTCTGCAGTTGGAGTTTGGTTAAGCTAACCCCTTGCTGCTAGTAAAGTCTATTTCTTTTCCCCTTGGGGAACCAGTCTGTCATGCCCATGTGTGAGGGACATGGGCCTCTGAGGCTTGGAGACTTACAGTTGCTTAAGTTGTTTGCAGCTGGTTGTTTACTAGCTGCTCTGGAGGACAAATTAAATTCCACAACTAACTAAGCTGCCATCTATCAGGTCTCAGAAAATAAAACTTGACATACAAAATAGATTCTGTGGCATGAGGGCCCCTTCAGTTTCTCCACCTCAGAAGCTCCTCTGACAGAACCTGATGTGCTGGCAAGATAGATGAGCATGAATGTGCTGACACCCCACCTGCCAGAGGCCAGACCAGATAATCCTGAGCATGAAGTCATCATCTGAACCAGCCTGATTTCTCCTGGTGATGCCTGTGGCCACACATCACACCCTACCCCTCTTGCATGGTTTTCCTTTAAAACCACAAGCTCTCAGAAAAAAATTTGGAGTCATTTTTCCTTTCCTTTTGCTAGTAGGTTTCACTGGCTCCCACCTGCGTGCTCTCCATTTGCTCTCAATTTATTTCCCTCTCTCTCAACAAACCTGTTAAGCTTTGACTCGCTGTCTCATGTCGGATCCTTTAATGGCTCCATGCCTGACACCATCTTACCCTGCCTCCAAGACCCAATCAAGTATTCTTTATGCAGAAAATCCATCTTTCAGAAGGGAGAGAGAGTTTAAAATTTTCACAGATAAACAGATTCTGAGAGAATATGTTATCAAGAGACCTGAGTTGCAAGAAATATAAAAGGGAGTTCTGTCACAAAACAAACAAATAAAAGGTAGGAGAGAGTGACTTGGAGGATAGTATAGAAATGATGATTACTAGCAACAGGACATAAAGAGAGAAAAATGCTAGAGCTGACAAATAAAAGCCAAGGGGTAAAATGGATGATGTAAGGACAGTTTTTACAGTAACAACACTGAATTTTAATGGATTAAACTCCCCAATAAAAACAGAAAAGTTGGCAGAATGTATAAAAATATGATCCGTCCATATGCTGTTTATAAGAGACTCATTTTAGACCCAAGAAAAAAAATAGAGTGAAATTTACATGAATAGAAAAAGATATTCCAGGCAAGCAATACAAAAACAGAAGTAGCTATACTAATATCAGATAAAACAGACTTTAAATGCAAAGATGTTATAAGAAGTAAGGATGTATATTGTATATTATGATAATCTATCACAAATGTTTATGCACCCAATCAAGGTGCTCCAAAGTACATGAGGCAAACACTGGCAAAATTTAAATAAAAACGTCATGTGATAATAAATCTAGTGATAATCTAGATAAAAGTGATAATCTATTAAGTGATAATCTTTTTTTAATAGCTGCATGATTTTATTACTATAAATATACAGTGAAAACAAACAAAAACCTAGCCAATCAAAGTACATCAAATGATAGCACAAGTCAGCCCAAGACCGGTATGTCTGCCCCCAACCATCAGACAAAGCACTGGTGCCAACGGTGAGAAGCCAGGCCATGGTGGGGTGGGAGAGGAGGAGAGGAGAGGGGTCCTGGGAGGGCACAGCCAGCCTGCGCACAGGTGTGTGTATGTGTGTGTGTGTGTGTGTGTGGTGTGCACGCAGTCTGTGGTGGGTGGCAGGGCAGGCTGGCCTGGGGTACAGTGAGCTGTGCAAGAACGAGCGGCTCCCCTCCTAGGCTCAGCCTGGAGAACAGGATGTGCCCAGCTGTGGGAGCCCAGCCGGGGCCTCTTGTCCTTCCCGAGACGAGATAATCTATCAAGAGGAAATAACAATCACAAATGTTTATGCACCCAATCAAGGTGCTCCAAAGTACATGAGGCAAACACTGGCAAAATTGAAATAAAAACGTCATGTTTTTTATTAATGTTTTTTACATTAATAATGGGAGACTTCAACACAGCACTCTCTTCAATAGGGAGAATAACTAGACAGAAGATCTACAAGGAAATAGTTAACATATATAATAAGATGAATGAATCAGACCTAACAGACATATATTGCACTCCAAAACAACAGAATATTCATTCTTCTAAAGTGCTCGTGGAACATTCCCCAGGAAAGATTATATGATGGGGCACAAAACAGTCTTAACATTTTTAAAACATTGAAGAATTTCAAAGCACTTTTTCTGATCACAACGGAATTGAGTTGGAAATCAATAACTACCAAAGAATCAGAACTTTCACAAACATATGGAGCCTAGACAATAGATTATTTAAAAAATCAGTTGATCAAAGAAGAAATTGCAAGATAAATCAGTCAGTATCTGGAGACAAATGAAGAAGAGAATACAGCACCAAGACTTATGAGATTCAGCAAAGGCAGTTCTGAGAAAGAAATCTGAAGCTCCAAACCTCTAAATTACAAAGAAAGAAAGAGTTAAAATCAAGTACCTAACTGACAACTGAAGACCCTAAAGAAAAAACAGCAAACCAGCAATAAAGCAATCAGAAGAAAACAAATAATAAATATTAAAGTGGAAATGAATGAATTGGGGAACAGAAACAATAGGGTTAATCAGAAAAACCAAAAGTTGGTTCTTTGTAAAGATCAACAAGATTGACAAACCCTTACCTAGACTAACAAAGTTAAAAAAAACCAGAAACTGCAAATAAATAAAATTAGAAAGTGACGGGATCCTGGAGAAATCAAGAAGATCATAAAATTATATGCCAACAAAATAGAAAATTTAAGTGAAATAGATTATTTTTTAGGAACACAGGAATATCCTATACTGACTAGAGAATAAGTAGAAGACCTCAACACCAATCACAAGTGAAGATATTCAATCAGTCATCAAATCTCTCACCAAAGAAAAGTCAAGATCCAGATAGATTCACAGGAGAATTTTATTCCAACATCCCAAAAAGAATTAACACAATTTCTACTCAGTCTTCCTAAAATACTGAAGAAAAATGAACAATACCTAAATTATTCTATGAAGCTAATATTACTCTCATACCAAAATCTAATAAAGATACAGCAAAGAAGGAAACTGAGCTCAATCTCCCTAATGAATGTAGATGCAAATATCATCGACAAAATACTTACAAATCAAATTCAACAGCCCCGCAAAAGAATAATACATCACAACCAAGTAGTGTTTATTCCAGGCATGTACAGTTGGTTCAACATAATCAATTAATTAGTATAAAACACTGCATTAAAATATTAAAAAGGTAACATCTCATGATCATCTCGATTGATAAGAAAAAGGCATTCAACAAAGTTCAGCATTCTTTTTTGACCAAACACTTCAAAAGGTAGGAATCAAAGGAAACTTCCTCAATATGATAAATGGCATATTAAAAAAACCTCACAGCATCACATATGCAATGGCAAAAGATTGGAAGCCTTCCTCCAAAGACTGGAAATGAGACAATGGTTCTTACTGTCACCACTATTATTTAATGTCTTGCTTGATGTTCTAGCAAGAGCAATTACACAAGAAAGAAAAATAAAACACTTTCAAATTGGAAAGGAAGAGTTAAAGCCCCCATTATTTGCCAACAACAAAATCCTATATTTGGAAAATTCTGAGAAATCTACAACAAAGGTACATGAGCTACTAAACAAATTCAGCAAAGTAGGGAGTTACAAATTGAATGTGAAAAAGTGAATGGTTTTCTATACAGCAAGAACGAACTAACCTAGGAGGCAACCAAGAAAAAATTCCAATCACAATAATGACTGCTGGTGGTTCTGCCCTCCCTTCCTTCCTCCTCTGCCATCTCCAGACCCCTTCCCAATAGGTGCCTTCCATTTCCATCTGCCCTCTCTACCTCCTTCATCCCAAGATGATGCAGAGAGTTCAGGAAGTAGAAACCCAGCAGAGCTCAGCAGTGTCACCAATTGCAGTGCAACATGGCAGGAACTGGAGGCGGGAATATTTAGTGGATTTTTTCTCAGGTAAAAGAGGAAGCAGATGATAATGTAGCAGAAGGAAGCAGATATAGTTTCTACAGTAGAATTCAATTATTATTGAAAATTACTGGCAGCAGAGGATAAATTTGGTAGAGTCATCATCTTTCAAAAGAAGCTGGAGAACAAAATCCTGTCAAATAGCAGAAGGGAATATGTTTTCTGGACCTTCCAGAGCCATGATCCAGAGTTTTACTTATTGAAATGTTTAGAAATAGAAGAAATGCTCATTAACATTGGTCATCAGGAAATGCAAATCAAATCACAACGTGATGACACTTTGCATGCGCTAGAATGGTGATTATAACAAGGAAAAACCTAGAAAATAACAAGCATTGGTGAGGATGTGGAGAAACAGAAATGCTTGTAGATCGTTGGTGGGAATATAAAATCTTGCCATCACTGTAGAAATCATTCCTCAGAATACTGAGCATCAAACTACCATGTGACCTGGAAATACACTCAAAATACTTGAAAGCAGGGTCTCATACAGATATATATGAAGGAGTGTTTAAAGCAACTTTATTCACAATATTCAAAAAGTTGAAGCAACCCAAGTATCCATTAGGAGGTGAATGGATAAGCAAAACTATATACATTCAAAAGAATATCATTAATCAATAAAGCAATGAATTTCTAATACATGACATGGTGAATTTTGAAGGTGTCATGATGTGCAAAAGCTGTATGAAAAGGATGAGTATTGTATGATCTCACTTAGATAAAATACCTTGAAAAATGAAATTCATTGAAAGTTTTAGCACAATATGGGTTACCCAGTGTGGAGATGTTCATTATTGGGGGTGGGACTGGGCATTATTGCTTAATGGATGGAGAGTTTCTGTTTGAGTTCATTGAAAAATTTTGGTAATGGATGTGAGTGATGGTGGTAGGATATTTTTGACATAATTCATACCACTTAATTGTACACTTGGAAGTAGTTAAAATGGGACATTTGGAGTTGTGTTTATGTTACTACAAGAAAAAGTTTTAAAAATATTCTCTTGGAGACTTACACTCATCAAACATCCTGATAGTGTTTATTAAGACAGCATTACTGTGCAATGCTTTAGAAGCATGTACCTTGTCTCTCTAGATTGCTTATTATAAATAAATCTGGATTTACTAATTTATGGGATATTGTCACACTAGAAAAAGTCATTGACAGCTGTGTAATTACAAATAAGTAAAATAGTGATTTTCTCCATCCAGCACACTGTCATTTGTGAATCAATAATAAACATCATCAATTAAATCTGCACTGTGTGCATTCTGGTGCTACAAGAAGATCTGGTTAATTGCCATGTAGCCTCAGATTTCTCCATGCTTTTTCTGCTTGTTAGGATTGTCTGTTCTTAGAATTAGTGGCATTTTATAGCAAAAATGTCTCTGATAATCATGAGTCTGACTTCATAACCTGCTCATTTGTCAAATCCTATTAAATGGATATTACTATATATTCCAGGCATTGTACAAGCACTTTAGAACATGTAACAGATAATTTTTAAAGGAGATGATGAAAGGAATATCTATGGAGGTTGCCGGATGTAATATCGGCCTCATCTCTCAGGCCCTCCACCTAGCAACTTCTGACCTCACATCGCACCACTGTCTTCTCATTCTCCGATTGGCCCAACCTTCGTCCTCTCGCTCTCTGCCTGGCAACACCATATTCCTCTGCCTGGCAACATTCAAGCCATTCCATTGGATCTTTCTGCTCTCAGCACACCCAATCCCTTGCTGCCACCCTTAGCCTCCTCACCAATCACGCAGCGCGCCTCCCCTGGCCCCCCCCCCATTTCCACCTCACCACTATATAAACCTCTGTACTTCCCCAAATAAACGTTCTGGTGCGCGATGCCTTGCCAGCCCCGTCAGTTCCCGCGACTCGTTCTTCGTCTCGCGCGCCCTCCAGACCTTCGAGCCTCCGGGACCGGTCGGCTACCGAGTTCCCCCGTCTCGCTGCGAGGAAGACCCCAGGCGGGAGCTAGGGAAAGCTCCTGCAGGAGGTAAAGGATATTATTAGTGGTGTTGTTACTTCCTTTATAAAAGAATATTCAAACACCTATTATGAAATGGTCAGGTTGATAAAAGTAGGATTTTACATGTTCTGCCTCAGTTACAATACATACATGCATACACATGCACACATGTCACTGGTCACAATGTCTTATGCATAATTTATTGACAAGTCCTCTCAGCTCAGGTCCAGCCTGTCCTTCCTGATCCCATCACACCATCTAGGAGAGACAATGGTCACATCGCAGCAAAGCACACAGCTCAGATTCCTCCCTTACATCATCCACTCTTCCCTGTAAGCTTCCTGGACATCATTCCATAATACCCCTACATCATTATATATAGGAGGATATGTTTAGATGGCAATGTTGAGCTGAAGAAGATATACCCTTGTATGACAAGTTGTGGATGTTTTGTGGCTTTTCAGAAGTAAGAGAAGTATGGGGCTTCCAGAGGTATTTTGAGCTTGATATATGTGATATATAGAAACTATCCTGATCCCAGGTGGAACTGCTTGCCAGAGTCCCAAATTGGGAGTGACCTACCAGCTAGACCCCATTTATGCCTCAGCCCAAAGTCATGTGAAGACTCAATGCTGCCATCTCTCACGTCATACTCCTCTCTCTCTCTCTCTGTCTCTGTCTCTGTCTCTCTCATATTATTCACTGGTGTGGTGATTTGGAGCTGTATTTAATCCTATAAAACATGTTCTTAAGCATAGTACATTCTTGTTTGGTGTGAACCTGTTGTAACCAGGACCTTTTGATAAAATGACTTAAATTAAAGTGTTGCCCACCTCAATCAGGATGAGTCTTAATCTGATTATTGGAATCCTCATGAGCAGAATGAAATTTAGACAAAGAAAAAAAAGCCACAGATAGTAAGAAGTTAATGATGTGTGTATATAAAATGGATCGTGGAAGAGAGGGGAGAGACCAGAAAGGCTGACACATGTTGCCATGTGACAGAGAAGTTCAGACAAGGATTGCCAGCATCCAGTCCCTGAATTCCGATGTTTGGGAAAAAGGCATTGCTTTCATGATGCTTTGATTTGTACTTTCTCCTAACCTCAAAACCATGAGTCATTAAATTCCCATTGTTTAAGCCAAAATATTGCATGATATTTGATGCACACAAAGAAAACTAAGACACTTGGAAACCACTATCATTGGCCAGGACAAACGGCTAATAGAACCATAAGAAATGGATTGCAGGTCAAGATGAATGGGCTGCCCTTGCATCAAATCCTTCATCAATTCTCAAATCACTATGTTAAACACTGCCTCTTCTCATGTGGTTTTCTGTAACTTTGCACCGATTATGCACAAAGGCTTTTCCAATGGTAGAGTTGCTTACTCAGACACATTCATTATAAAATTCACATGCATAAAACACTTGTACCCAGACATGAGAACCTGTGCCTGGCTCACTGCACCCACATCATCAGCACAGTCTAACACCACCTCTACTGCCTTACCCTCCACCCCAACACAAACCACCGCTAATGCACCAGAAGCATTTTTACATGTGTTCCATAACCTCCACTTGCTCTGGGGACAGAATTTCTTCAGTGGTATGTGGATTTAGGCCATAGTGAATGATGTATGTATATAAAATGATATCAACCTCAGGTGAAAAATACTGGGGGAAAATCAAACCTTATGGTCAGGTTCTAGTGAGTTCAGTATAGAATTTCTTCCTTGCATTCCATTGCCAATCATCAAATGCCATACAGGGTAACTCTCCCCTCCATGTCTCTTTTGACATTATCCTCCAGGCTCTTTAACCACACTGTAGACAAGGGAATTACATGCATCAGAGAACACTCCCCAGGCTGCATGATAAAGGGACTTCCTACACAGCCTTAATCGCTCCCCAGTGCAGGGGTTCAATGGACAAAATGTTCTAATCTTATCAAAGAACTCTAATAGTTGAACTGTTCTGCCGATTCCTTTGTACCGTGCCCACCATGGCAGGATAAGTTGGAGCCACAGGGAAGTTGGATCCAGGAGGCAGCCTCCTGCAGATAAGACCTTATTTCCTCAGGGTGATGAAAATATTGGTCATGACATGTATGACTCTGCTCTGGGTGGGGTGTGCTTAGGTGGCCTAGGAGATCTTGTAATGTCTGTTGAGAGGCAGAATTCTGATTTTCACCATGATTTACATCCCTTGATGATACCCCCATGATTACCTTATATTACATGGCAAAGGGACTTTGCAGATATGATTAATTACTAATCTATTGGCCATAAATATGGGAAATTGTTTGAGTTGCCTGAAGTTAGTCATGTGAGCCTTTAAAAAGTAGCCTTTTTTTCTGCTGTTGATGTAAATACATAATTCAGAGCAATATACTGTTTAAAAGGGATTCAACATGATAGTATTATACTGTTGCTGTATTTGAAGATGGAAAGGACATATGGATAGTGTGCCAGTTTGTAAGGATTATATTCCCTAGGGAAGCCAAATTTTAGTCCTTATCCATCTTGTGGAGGCAGCCATTTCTTTTAATTCCAATTCAGTGCTGTAGGTTGGAAATTTGATTAGATTATCCCCACAGGGCTGTGACACATCCAGTTGTGGGGATTGGCCTTTGATAAGAGGGAGCTTTGACTTCACACATTCCTCTCTTGATTAGTTTACTGAAATTCTATGAAAGAAGAAACATTTTGGAAAAAACTCAGAGCTACAAATCAAAGAACCTGGATAGCCCATGCGGCCAGAGACCTTTGGAATAAAGAAGGAATATTCCACCAGGAGAGCTTCATGAATTAAGAATACTGGAGAAGAAACTGTAGAGTATTGGAATAATATACACCTAAAGATAAAGGAAAGATTCTGGAATCAAACAGAGAATGGAGAATGGAAGCATTTTCAAGTGCATCATATAAAAAGCCTAGAGTACTTTAGATAAACTTTCAGTACAATATGAACATAAAAGTTGCCACCATTGAAATGGACTCACACAAGATGAGCATTACAGACAAGTTCTAAATCACCCAGAACAGATCATTAGTAGAAATCCAGATTTTAAATTTGGAATTGGTTGCTGATGACAGATCAAAAATAAGTGAGGGGTTGATATCATCAACATGGCAATGTAAACAGGGACTGAAAATCTTGTCTTAGAGATTCAACATATAAAAGGACCATTCTGAATGGTTCATAATGGGAATGATTAAGTCATTGTACAACAGCATTTGCTGAGCAGAACCAAAACTGAAAGGGAATTGAAGGGCTTTGCAGAGATTCTCTAGAACATAACCTAGGTCCATAAGACCTGGTCTAGATCCCCTACATGGGAAACTGCCCCTGATTGGGGTGAGAAATATGGATGACACAACTGCTAAGGCAGTGCCTAAAACAACCCCAAGTCTTGTAGTCCAGTGAAAAACAGCACCACTGGGAAGAATAAGACATGTTTTACCAACAAACAGAGACCTTGGTGTGATGCTGCATGTCTACACACCAACCCTCCCATGGGATACTGTGGCACATGTTTATTGGAGTAGTCTAGGAGGCAGAGCCAATTTGAAATCTGGCTGGTGATAGAGGTGAGCAGATAGAGAGAAAGGTAACCAACAAGAAAACTCTAGGCAAAAGAGTTCAAATGACCTCCAGTATAAGTTAAGCATGAAAATCAGATGCTTTGATACCAGCAAATAGCATGACTCATACAAAGAAACATGAAGATATGCCCCAATCAAAGGAGCAAATTAACATCTCAACAGAGATATAGGAGTTGAAACAACTAATGAAAGATGCTCAAACAAATCTAAATCACTTCAATGATTTGAATGGAAAAAGAGTTGAAAAATAGAAAAAAAAACACAATGTGCTCATATGGAAGAACTTGAGAACTTGAGAAAACAAATGGGAGAACTCATGGGAAGAAAAGACACAGAAGATTAGGTAAAAACACAATGGCGACATGCAACAGCAGATTTGAAGAGACAGAAGAGATGATTAGTAAACTAGAAGACAGGACATCTGAAATCCTTGCACAAAAGAACAGATGAGGAAAAGGATGGAAAAATTTGAGTAGGAGCTCAAGGAATTGAATGTCAACTTGAAGCATTCAAATATATGTGTTATGTGTGTCCCAAAAGGAGTCAAGAAGGGAAAATGGATAGAAAGAATAATCACTAAAAATTTCCCAACTACTATGAAAGACCTAAAATTACAAGGCCAAGAGGTGCAGTGTACCCCAAATAGTATAGCCCATAATTGATCTACTCCAAGAAACTTACTAATCAAATTGTAAAAGGTCAAAGACAAAGAGACAAAGACAAAGAGAATTCTGAAAGATTTCTGAGTGAAGATTAAAAATGGTTCCACTTCACATACATCTTGAAATATTTGACTATAGTAACTCTCTCCACTGCCCCATATCATTGTCATCTGGTGCATGCTCCTACTTTACCAAGAGACCAACTCTGGCCAAGGTCACCAATGATGGGCATGTAGCCATATACAATGGACATTCCATCCTTATGTTACCAGACCTCCTGTGGTCTAGGACATTTTTGACCTACCAGCGCTTTTAGAACTCTTGGATTTTCTTGATTCTATACCCTGTTCTTTTTAGTTCTCTTCTTACCACTCTGACCAGCTCAGCTCCCCTCCACCTATGAGATTCTTCTTTACCCAATCCTTTATCTTTGTTGTTCATTGGATTCCTTGATCTTTCTACCCTATTTATTACTACAATCAATGGCCAAAATTCAATTCTCATGATTGTATTTATGCAAGTGTTTAGGCTCTATATTAGGTTTCAAATATTCTGGCTCTGCAATCGTCACAGATTTTCATACCTATCTGTATCTACATAGAGAGTGTAAAAATCTTTCAATCCATTTCTTTTCTGGGTCTTCAATATTTCTGGGTCTTCCGTCAATGTTTCCCCCAACTGTATAAAGTAAGAATAAGCCACAGCAATATTAAAAGTTCTGTATCCATCTTCAAATAGCTTTGGTGTCAGGTGAAGATGTAAAGCAGCAGCGCCAAGGAATTATTAAGGACAAATGAGAAGGGAATTTAAAGAAACAATCAACCCTCAATGTGTACGTGAGTCCAGACATACTGCCAGCCCATGGAGTCCACATACTATACAGGGTCTGACCACTGGTCTTAAGGTATCCCCTGGAGATGGGGGAGGCAGGCTTTGAGCCTCCTTACCCCTCTCAGGGCTAATAAACTTGCTAAATAAAAGACAGTAAGCTTGCTATGGAAATGCAGCTTCATGACAAGTCTTTTTGTGCCTGTTTTTGAATCAGATTTCTAGCCTTAAGGTCAATATTGTGGAAATTATGGAGCAAACATTGTCTTTGCATTAACGGGTAGCACAGTAGTGTTACAGCATAAAAGTTACCAACTCCATCATCAGCCTTCAAAGAGCCCTTGTGAAGATCATAAACCTTGCCTAGGCCAGGAGCAGTGATGTGACAACAGTCAGAGGCCAGGGCGAAGGTAGGGAGCTGTTCCATGCTGCTTTTTTTCTAACAGCTGTGAGTACCAACAAATTGACAAAAGAACAGACCAGGGAACACTCCCTATTAGTTGACAAGGACAAGGGACTTGCTGAACTCTTCCACAGATGGCGGGTCTAGGTTGGCTCGACCAGAGGTACAAAGGATATACTAGTGTGGGATAGGAGAAAGATGAGGGCTCCAGGTTGAGCAGCACTCAAGCTCTGAGCAGAAGCTTCATTTGGAAATAATGAAACTCCTGTAGATGATATTTTCTGAAATTTATTTATTTATTTATTAGTATAATACAATTGGAAAATAATAATTGAGGTATGAAGATTGGAAATTAAATTGACTCAAAAAATTACGTACACAGCTAAATGCATCTATAAAGACCATTAAAAGTGAAAAGAATGAAAATGAAGATTTAATTAGTTTCAGAATATAAACAAATTCTAA
Organism: Tamandua tetradactyla; assembly: GCF_023851605.1. Lineage (NCBI taxonomy): Eukaryota > Metazoa > Chordata > Mammalia > Pilosa > Myrmecophagidae > Tamandua > Tamandua tetradactyla. The sequence goes on along the minus strand of NC_135334.1, from coordinate 11,649,611 downwards.
AGAAGTAAGGCCATTCTTAATGTGTGTTTTGGAATGAATGTCCAATTTTGATTCAGGACCTCGTATTCATAAGAGTCTTATTTTATTTATTGAAAGCAACATCTGGAATCTGGGGATTATGTGACAAAGAAGTAGAAAATTTCCATAGAGAAAACTTTAATAAGCTTTAATGAATGGCCATTCAGTGCCCTTCTGCTCTTCATTGTCATACTTCCCACAAACAGAATCTCACATAGACACAGAAGGAGACACATATTCCCAAGGGATTAACTTGCTGTCTCTGTTAATGCAGTCAAAATCCCTGGGAAAGGGAAACTGATGCCAGGACCCCCAGCTCTAGTGGCTAATCCAGTCTTGAGCCAACATCAGAAGCAAACCATATCCAGTTTACCACAACCAGGCAGCAGGAGTTTTCTGGGAATAACTGCTACCCTGCTGGCTTCTGCAGCATCATTTCCCCAAGTGTCCAGACAACCCTGAGAAACAGATAGAGAAAATACAGGTTTTGAGGAATCTCCCTGCTCCAGAAGTATTACAGACAAGGGAAATCATGAAGCAGCCCAAAACACTCCCAGAACCACTGAATGGCACCCTCCGCATAAGGAGACTAGAGTAGTCTTAGCTTACCTGGGCTCTAAGAGAAGAAATTGCTCTGCAGCCAAGTGCTGATGCTCAAACTCAGGTAGGTGTAAGGTCAGAGTCACAAGACCCTCTCTCTGGAGGGTACCTACCTAAAGGATATTAGTCCCTGAGGGTCATGGACAGGATGATGGTGCACATGCGCCTCTCCTCTGTTTTCTGGTGGTGAGATTTGGAGGTTGTGGGTGGCTGCAAATAGGATTCTTGGCTCTTTTCAGTTTCTGTCCTAGAGGAGAGGACTGGGAGAGAGACTGAGAGTTTGGGTTGGACCAAGATCTAAGATGGCCTAAGAGAAATCAGGGATTTCAGACCTTGCCTCTAGACTTGTCTTAGGCCATTGGAAAGAGTTGACATTCAATAGCCACATTTTATGTATGATCCTTCTCTTGTAAAAGATAATTTGTTTCAAAATATACATGTATATATAGTTGCATGTATATCTGTATATATATACATATACTGCCCAAGAAAAGTCTTGTAGGATATACATCTAAATATAATAATGCTTATCTAGATTGGAGATTTACAGATAAGATGCATAATTAGGGTAGAGATCCCTATTCTTCCAAATTTTGAGAATGTGTTATGGCAGTCTGAGGATCAGAACAAATGTATAAGTGGAAGAGGAATTGCTAAGCTATCTCATATTTTGATAAAAAGAGGTGAATATTCACCTTTTCAAATCTCGTAACTTTTAATTCTCACCCCTTCGTAGCCACCTATGTTACTTGTGCAATTTGTTATTCTTCCTTTAAGCTCCCTTTGGTCCCCTTAATAAGCTCATGCTTTTCTTCATGCTAGCCTCCAGAAATAGGTATAGCAACTTTCAGTGCAGGCTACTGAGATCTCAAGGACAATGGAAATTTCGCACATAATGAAGACAGGGAAGGTATATTTTTTGGCGGGTCCAGGGATAATAAGGCTTTTAGATGATGCAGAGGAAGCCTCACTGTCTGATGAAAGGTTACCCTTTTCTCAAGTTCAACAGATTGGGCTGTTGTATCAACAATTCAGTTTACTTCTGGAGTTTCCTACCAGGCCATGACTACTAAACATTCCATTAAGCTACATCTGGGTAGGCATATCAGAGGTCCAGAGTATTTTATCATTGTGGGCAGTATGTTCTTCCCTGTCTCCATTAACTAACAACATTCTTACCTCCTTCTGATGATCACAGTCAACTTCTGTGCTGATTTGAAACTGTCCTGTACCCCAGAAAAGCCATGTTCTTGAATTTTCATTCAATATTGCTGATGGGATCTTTTTTATTATTTCTGCATAGTAACAGCCTTTCTTAAATGAAGATAACCCCTTGTTGGCGCCATAATTTGAATACTTTCATGGCCTTAGATCTATAAACTTGCAACTTAATAAATTTCCTTTTTAGAAATCATTCCATTTCTGATATATTGCATTCTGTCAGCTTTAAGAAACTAAAAAAACTTCCATTTCCAGAAAGTTAATTCTTTTCTCTGTAGGTCCATCTACTGGCAAAGGAACAAAAAGTGAATAGTTGGCACATATAGATTTAAGTTAAATAGACTCCTGATGCATCCTAGAGAATCAGAATTCTTCCTTTAAGAACCAGTAATTGTAATTCTGCAAAACTCAGGATTTAATAGAAATTCCCTTTTGAGTGATTAGCACCTAGGTGATTAGCACCAGTCTAATTCCCCAGCTCTTGACTCCCATACCCATATTTTCCACTTACTGAGAACATCATGATGGAATGGCCATTGGATTGATGTGTAGGCCTTACCTGAAGGACAGTGCTCCATCCTCACCCACTGTCATATCGTGCTCATTATCAGTACCTTTAAAAGGTTACAACCCTGATTTTTTCTGGACAGTGTGACATAAATTAAGAACAGTGGATCCCATGCTCTTATGTACTTTATTTTGTAGTGATCCCTAGCTTGAAACAATGTTGTGATAGATTCTATATTCATGGTACAGATACACTGGGAGCCCCTCAGATAGCACTGCTGGCTAAGGTAAATGCTGTCCCTGGATACATGTTTTGCTTTGATCGCATAAATTGTAGTTCTTCCAGGGTTGATAGGATTGTTTGAAATGACCAGGGATTATTATACTACCAGTCATTCATAGTCAGTGGCTGAGAAACTAGATGCTGAGAATCATTGGGTAGATCAGACTAAATGAGTGGAAACCATGTTGTCAGGGCCATTCCTAACATCCGTTTCTACCACAATGATTACTCTGTTCCTCAGTCCATTGACAAGGTACTAGGTTAGCCATGCACAGAAGCTGGAAAACATTTATTGGCCAAGTCATCCCGAGTTGTTTTGTTTGGTGTGCAGTGGACACTCCCTGGCTGAATTTGTTTGTCATGCAAAACTCCCCACAGTTTGTGCATTTTCCCATAGATCCATACACATATGTTGTTCCAGACTTTCTTGCCACAGATATCACAGTCTTGATCCTGCTGGATCTTTGGCTTAACAATTGGTCCATATACCATTGCCCTTGATTCTATGCTTATCCTTCCTTGGGATACTTCACCTTCCATGCCATGTGTGTTCTTGGTTTCTCTGGCGGAATTAGCACATTACTGTCAAAACTGTATAATTGATTGCAACAGAAAATTCTTGACAAAATACAAATTGCTCTTCTTAAGAGTAAACAAAATCAGATGATAATGTGGCCTGGTCACAGACTAAATGTTCTGGATGGAAAGGCATCCAGAACAAGAATAAGTTGAAAGAAGCCAGAAGGCCAGGGCTGCTGCTATAATGTGGGTAAAATAGGCTCATTATTCAGGGATCCATTAGGCATTACTCATGAGAGCAAGGAGGGTGGGGTGAGAAAGGCTTCAGTGTTTGATGAGTAAGACATCACAAGAGGTAGATTAGGTCATAATCTTCATTGTACTTCCATGATTGATCACTTTCCAAGCAGAGTGTAGAAAGCCTCAGAGGCCATGGCAGTCCACTGTCTGGGAGGAAAGAACAATGAAGTTAGGGAACACCTGGACAGCTGAACCCACAGCCCTAACAGAACCTCATCCAGGACATTGCCAAATGAGAACAGAAGAGGGTAGCAGAAGTGGCCAACTGAGAAATTCTTAGAGAGCTATTTCAGATACACAGGGAGCTGGATTTCTATTTTACCTCTCTGTCCTGGCTCAGCAAAACACCTTAGACATTTCTTTTATCTTTTGGCAGTGTTCTGGTGTCTGGAATGATCCCATATCCCAGAGAAACCAGCTGCATATGTGACACTGTCAACTCATACATATGTGGATCTCTTCTGATGCAGGTCTCATGGTCTTTCCCCATGATGGATGGATCAGGCCTCCTCTACCCATAGGAGACCTGATGGGTAACATCCTTTTCTGTGTTTTTGTTGTGGTTTGTTTAGTGTGGTGTTCTTCTGGAGTGGCTCATGCTGTGTCTAGTTCCCTGGGTCAGGATGCAGCTGTACTTTGCATGTGAGAGGGAAGAAATGTATAATTGATAGCAACTGCCCTGTTAGCCTGAAAGGAAACTTATCACAGAGACAAGGACCAGAGGTCAGTGAAGGATTGAGCTATGTAATCTTGGAACTCTCAACCACAGAGAGAAAGACCTAAGAGTGTTTAGAAAGGGGCTGGGCCTGTAAAAATTGAAGGGAAAGGAGTACAGGGGAAAGTTTCATGTGTACCCATGTCAGTGGAGTTGACAGAGAGCTAGACATCAAGCCAGTTAGATCACAATTGAAACCTGACATCAGCCTGCAGAGAACCTTTTACTGGAAGGACATTTACTCAAGCAGTCAGGAATCTCTGGAATAAAACCTCCTTGGTCCTACTTGCAGTCTCTCTCAGATCCTCTGAGCTGATTGAGATGAGTTTCCCCTGCCTCACTGGAAGTGGAGAATAAGGGCTGTGTGACAACTGTGTGGATCAGGTGGCAGGTTTCAGATGTTAGACATTGGTGCTACCTGCAGCCTTTGGGATGAACAACATCCTCTGGTTTCTTATGCAAGCATCTTCTCAGGTTCAGTCAAGCTATGAAGGCTCTTCTTACAACCCCTGCAGCCCTCTGATGTCCATGCTATTCCCCCACTTTAGAGCAACTACTGAGTCTAAAGGGACATGTTCTCCACACTCACCTGAGGACCTCATTGCTTGCAAATATAATAAGAAATGGGATAGCTTCAGAGAGATAGATAGAGAGAGAGAGATATCCTATTCCTACCAGACACACATGAAAAGAAATACTACTTGAAGTTCCTCAGTCTGAAACAAAATTATACCATCTGGAGAAGGAGAAGATAAAGAGAAAAAGAAACATTGTATTGAGAGAAATTTAGAATAACTGCAAAAATTTTAAAACAAATATTTTGGACTATTTAAAATAAAAATAAAAAATCTTAGAGTTTAAAATATATGCGAGAGTGGAGTGACATCATCAACATGGCAATGCAAAGAGATATCAAAAATCACTCCTCAGGGACTCTACATTAATAAAAGTGCTATACTCAATTGTTCAGATATCTGGAGGATGATATGGACTGGAGAAGACCCCTAAAACTACCAAATTGAAGAACATCAGATAGGAAATTTCTGTCCTGGACTGGGTGGTCCTTTTCCGTCCTAATGGGGATGCATAACACATGTTCTCTCACAGCAGTGAGACAGATGCTTGCCTTTTGGAGAAGTAGGGGATAGGAGAGAGCATTTCTAGGCTTAGGTCAGTGAGAGGCAGAGAGTCAGATAAAAATGTAGACAGAAGCTGCATTTCCAGCCCTGTGTCTGAAAGTACCTGCCCTCCACCCCAGTGAGAAATGGCTGTGAGAGACCTTCTTTCTAACTTGGGAAGACTACAGACTAGGACACAGCTGGTGGTGTATTCCACCAGAAATAAAGTGGAGTGTGGTAGTTAGATTCAGTTGTCAACTTGGCCAGATGAAAGCACCTAGTTCTGTTGCTGTGGTCATGAGCCAATGGTACGTGAACCTCATCTGTTGCTGATTACATCCGTAGTTGGCTAGGAGGCGTGCCTGCTGGAATGAATGATGTTTGACTTAATTGGCTGGTACTTAAATGAGAAAGCACAAGGTAGCGCAGCCCAAGCAGCTCAGCATACCTCATCTCAGCACTCACAGCTCAGCCCAGGCCTTTGGCGATGCAGAAAGGAATCACCCTGGGGAAAGTTGGTGGAACCCAGAGGCCTTGAGAGAAGGCCAGCAGAGACTGCCCTGTGCCTTCCTACATAAAAACGAACCTCAGTGGAAAGTTAGCTGCCTTTCCTCTGAAGAATTAAAAAAATAAATCCCCTTTTATTAAAAGCCAATCTGTCTCTGGTGTGTTGCATTCTGGCAGCTAGCAAACTAGAACATGGGGGACTCAGAAGCATATTGAGCCAGAATTTGCTCAGCAAAGGAGGGGACAGGAACACAGCAGTCATCTGGACCCAGCAAGGTGCAACCAGTGCTCTGAAAGGCACTGCGCTCTGAGGATGATTAAGTTATGGGAAAACACCATCTGTGAGGCAGAACAGAATTGAAGGGCTTTTTCAGTGACTGTCCAGAAAATTATTTCAGGCCAAGGAGATCAGGTCTAGACCCTTGCATGGGAACTTGTCCTGTTTGGGCTGAGAAATACAGATGACCCAACTGTTACAGCAGTGCCACAAATGAGCCCATGTTTTTAGTACAGTGAAAAACAGAGTATCACTGTGAGACAGCACACTTGTTTCACTCACAAAGATAGAAATTGCTGTGGTGCCAATTTCCCTGAGGTAGGCTGGTTAAAAGAGGAAACACAGAGGAAAAGTCAGCTTGACAACTGGCTGGTGAGAGGGATGAACAGATAGAGGACAAATATGATCAACAGGAAACCCTAGACAAAAGAGATAAAACGCCCTCTAGTATAAACTAAGCAAGAAAATCAGATGCCTTGACACCATAAGAAAATCATGCCTTATGCCAGAAAGAACGAAGATGGGGCAAAGGAACAAACTACCATCTCAACTGAGATATAGGAATTGAAATAACTAGTAAAGCATGTTCAAATAAATCTAAAGCAATACAATGAGTAGAAAGAAAATATGGATGAAGAGTTGAAGGATCTAAAGAAGACAGAGGGTGTCCATACTGAAGAATTTGAAAGCTTGAAAAAACAAATGGCAGAACTTGGAGGAATGAAAGACATAATAGAAGAGATAAAAAGCAAATGGAGACATACAATAGCAGACTTGAAGAGGCAGAAGAAAGGATTAGGGACCTAAAAGATGGCACATCTGAAATTCTGCACACAAAAGAACAGATGGGGAGAAAATTTAAAAATTTGAGCAGAAACACAGGGAAATGAATGACATCATGAAGTGCATGAATATACATGTTATGGGTGTTCCAGAAGGAGAAGGGAATGGAAAAGATGTGGAAAGAACAATGGAGGAAATAACCAGTGAAAAATTTCAAACTCTTAAGAAAGACATCAAACTAACTGTCCAAGAAGTTCAGCATACCCCAAACAAAATAGATCCAAATAGACCCATGCCAAGACACTTATTGAGATCGTCAATTGTCAAAGATAATGAGAGAATGCTGAAAGCAGCAAGAGAAACACTGATCTATAACATACAAAGAAAGCTGGATAAGACTAAGTGCCAATCTCTGAGCATAACCCATGGAGGAGAGAAGGTAGTGGCACGATATATTTAATGTAATGAAGGATTTCCAACCAAGAATTCTATGTCCAGAAAAAATGTCATTCAATAATGAAGGAGAGTTTAAAATACTTACTGATAAATAGACACTGAGAGAGTTTGTGAATAAAAGACCTACTCTACAAGAAATCCTAAAGGGAGCACTACAAACAGATATGGTAAGAAGAGAGAAAAGATGGAGGAGAATGTAAAAAGGAAGATTAGGAAGAAGGATAACTAATGGAGTTAAGAGACAGAGAAAAGAGAGATAACAGATAAAATCTGAAAGAAAAAATTGTTGAAGAAAGTACAGCCTTTATGGTAATAACATTAAATATTAATGGATCAAACTCCTTGGTCAAAAGACATAGATTGACAGAATGGTTAAAAAACCAGGATCTATCTACAGACTGTCCACAAGAGACTCACTTAAGATGCAAAGACAAAAGCAGCCTGAAAGTGAAAGGTTGGAAAAAGATATTACATGCAAAGAACAACCAGAAAAGAGCAGGGATAGCTATATAGATATCAGACAAATTAGTCTTCAAATGTAAAACAACAGAGCAAAGAAGGTCACCATTAATTAATAAAAGGAACAATTTACCAAGAAGAATTAACAGTCATATGTACGTATATATATATATGTTCTGAGCCAGAGTGCCCAAAATACATGAGGCAAACACTGTCACCACTGAAGAGAGAAGTAGACATTTCTACAACTGTAGTTGCAGCCTTCAATACAGCACTCTCATTAATGGATAGAACATCTAGACATAAACCAATAAGTAAACTAGGATCTTGAATGACAGAATAAATGAATTGGACTTAACAGACATTTACAGAATATCGCACCCCAAATAAAAAAATACACATTATTCTCAAATGTGCATAGATCAATGTTCAGGATAGACCACAGGTTGGGACAAAAAACACATCTCAGTAAATTTAAGAAAGAAATTATATGAAGCACTTTCTCAGATCATAATGGAATGAAGCTGGAAATCAATAACAGGAAGAAGCCTGGAAAATTCGTAAATTTATGGAGGCTAAGCAACACATTCTTCTTTTATTTTGTAAAAATTATTTTTACTGTGAAATCTTCACACATATATACTCCATATTAGGTAAAGAATCAATGGCTCACAATATCACCACATACTTTTGCATTATCACCATGAGCATTTTTAGAACATTTGTATCTCTCCAGAAGAGAAAATAAAAAGAAAAAAGAAAAGACTTTTGCAACCCATATCCCTTGCCCCTCCCTTGGATTGACCACTAGTATTTCTCTCTACCCAAGTTTTTACCCTTTAATGCCCATTATTTATTTAATTCATCCTTATTTTTTTGCTCATTTGTCCATAGCCTGGAGAAAAGGAATATCAGACACAAGATTTCTGCAATCACATGGTCACATTGTAAAAGCTATATAGTTATATAATCATCTTCAAGAATCAAAGCTATGGAACACAGCTCAGCAATTTCAGGCACCTGTCTCCAGCTACTCCAATACACCATAAGTCACAGAGGAATACCTATATAATGCTTAAGAATAACCTCCAGGTTAACCTGTCAACACTATTTTAAATCTCTCACCCAGAGAAACTTTATCTTGTTTCACTTTTTCTTATTTTGGTCAAGAAGATTTTCTTAGTTTCATGATGCTGGGTCCTGGCTCATTCTGGGATTCCTGTCCCATACTGTCAAGGAGATTTACACCCCTATCAATCATATCCCACATAGAGGGAAGGGTAGCCACTTCACCTGTCAAGTCGGTTTAGAGAGAGATCATATATGATCAACAAAAGACGCTCTCTGGGGACTACTCTTAGATGTAATTATGCATAGGCTTAGCTTCTTTGCAAGAATAGGTTTCATGGGGCAAACCCCAAGATTGAGGCTCCAGCCTCTCTGAGTTTGTACATTATTTTTAGTCCATATGAATGAGGCACGGTAATATTTGTCTTTTTGTTTCTGCCATTCATTCAACATACTGGCCTTAAGTTTCATTTTCTTAGTTGCATGCTTCACGACTTCATCCTTTTTGCAGCCATGTAATAGTCTGTTGTATGTATACACCACAGTTCCCCCTTCCTTCCCTCAGTTGTTGTACCCTCAGGCCACCTCCATCAATTGAGAATTCTGAAAACTGCCACTATGAACACCAGTGGGCAACTGTCCCTTTCCTGTCCCCACTCTCAGTTCCTCCAAGTATATACCTAGCAATGGTGTTGCAGGATCATATTATAACCCCACACCTATCCTTCTGTGGTAACACTACACTGTGCTCCAGAAGGGCTGAATATCTCAGCTTATTTACAACAGTGAATAGGTACGGTATTTCTCCACATTTTCTCTAGTTTCTTGTTTCTCTTTGTTCATTTTTAAAAATTTTATTCGTACATCATACAATCCAACCTAAATAAGTAGACATACCTTTGCTACCATAATCTATATGAAGACATTTACTTTTCTTCCACAAAGACTCCATACCCCTCCCCCATACTGCCTACTTGTTGACATTTGGTTTTGGCATAATGCCTTTGCTACATTCGGTTGAAGCATATTACGATGTTACTATTGACTATAGACCTTAGCTTTCATTGATTGTATTTTTTCCTGTATACCATCCATTTTCTTTCTTTCTTTCTTTTTTTTTTATTTACATGGGCAGGCACCGGGAATTGAACCCGGGTCCTCTGGCATGGCAGGCAAGCGTCCTTGCCTGCTGAGCCACTGTGGCCTGCCCACCATCCATTTTCAACACCTTGCAATGTTGGTGTTTATTTGTTCTGCCACATGCAAAAACGTTTTTATATTTGTGCATTTAATCACCATCATTGTTCACTCTAGGCAATTCTAAGTTATACTGTCTCAGTCTTTATCCTCTATCTTTCCTTCTGGTGTCATTTGTGTCCCCAGCCCTCCTTCTTCAACCATACCCAAATTCAGCTTCATTCAGTGTGCTTACATAACAGTGCTATAATCAGGTAGTACTGTGTTATCCATTTCTGAATATTTACAATTGATCTTATTGCAAAATCAATATTCCTTTAGCACCAAATTCCCAATCTCTACCTATTTCTATCTCCTTATAAACTTTGTTCTTAACTTTAACCCTCAAAGTTCACTAATGAGTATTAGTTCATATTAGTGGGACCATACAGTGGTTTTCTTTTTGGTTCTGGGTATTTTCACTTAGTATAATATCCTCACGATTTACCCACATTGTTACACACTTCATGACTTTATTGTATCTTACAGCTGTGTAATATTCTATTGTATGTATACACCACAATTTTTTTAGCTACTCATCCATTGATGGACATTTGGGCTGTTTCCATCTCTTGACAATTATAAACAATGCTGATATAAACATTGGTGTACAAGTGTCTGTTTGTGTCCTTGCTTTCAGTTCCTCTGGAAATATACCTCATAATGGGATTCCTAGATCAAATGACAGTTCTCTACTTAGCTTCCTGTAGAACTGCCAAACTGCCTTCCAGAACATCATTACAGTTGTACATTCCCACCAAGAGTAGATATCACCCACATCATCTACAGAACTAGGAAGCACACTCTTAATCAACCAATGGATCAAGGAAGAAATTACAAGAGAAATAAGGAAATATTTTGGAGCAAATGAAAATGAGAACCCAACATATCAAAACCTATGGGACACAGAAATGGCAGCTGTCAAAGTGAAATTTTCTGTCCTAAATGCTTCATTAAAAAAAGAAAGAAAAAAGTTCAAGAAATTAACTGTTCACCTGCAGGGACTAGAGAAAGATCAGCAAACTAAGGTGAAAGCAAACTGAAGGAAAGAAATAAGAAAAATTAGAGCATAAATAAATTAAATTGATTACGTGAAGAGAATGGAGAAAATGTACCAATATACCAAAGTCAATAAAATAGATGAACCCTTAGCTTGGCTGACAAATAAAAAAAGAAAGGATACAAATAATTAAAATAGAAAATAGGAGTGGAGACACATCTACTGACCCAACAAGAAAATGAAGCTTAGAGGGTGCTGTGAATAATTATATGCTAGCAAACTGGACACCATAGATTAAATGGGAAAGTTCCTATGAAAGCATGAACAACCAATATTGACTCAAGAAGAAATAGGAGACCTTAATAAACCAATCACATGTAAAGAAATGGAATCAGTCATTAAAAATCTCCCAACTATGCAAAATCCAGGACCAGATGGCTTCAAATATGAATTCTACAAAATATTCAAGTAAGAATTAGTACCAATCCTGCTCAGACTCTTCAAGAAAATTAATGAGAAGAGAAACCTACTTAATTCATTCTATGTAGCCAAATCTCCCTAATACCAAAGCCAGTCAAAGATAATACAAGAAAAGTAAATTACAGACCAATCTCTTTATTGTATTTGCAAAAATCATCAACAAAATATTGCAAATCAAATCCAGCAGCAGAGAAAAAGAATTATAAACCATGATCAAATTTTTTTCCAGGTATACAAGGCTGGTTTTACAGAAGAAATTCAATGAATTTAGTATGCAACTTCAATAAATTTAAGAGGAAAAACCACATAATCATCTCAATCGATGCAGAAAAGGCATTTGAAAAAATTCAACACCCATTCTTGATGAAAGCACTTCAAGGAATAGAAATAGAAGGACATTTCTTCAACATGATAAAGGTATATATGAAAAACCCAAGCTAGCATCATACTCAATGAGGAAAGTCTGAAGTCTTTTCTTCTAAGATCAAGAGCAAGACAAGAATGCCGACTGTCACTATTGTTATTAACCATTATGCTGAAAATTCTAGCTAGCGCAATTAGGCAAGAAAAGGAAATGAAAGTTCTCCAAATTGGAAAGGAAGAAGTAGAACTTTCATAGTTTGCTGAATACATCAACTGGTATGACAAAAATCATGAAAGATCTACAGTAAAGCCACTAGAGCAAATAAACAAGTTCACTAAAGTGGCAAGATACAAGGTCAACATGCAAAATTCAGTTGCGTTTCTATACCACAGTAATGAGCAATCTAAGAATAAAATCAAGATAAAATTCCTATTTACAATGGCAATCAAAAGAATAAAATATAAATGAATAAATTTAACCATGGACATAAATGACTTACTTATATACAAAAAAACTACAAAAGTTTCCCAAGAGAAATTAAGGAAGATCTAAATAAATAAAAATACATATCATGGGCATGGATTGGAAGGCTAAATATACTTACAATTCCAATTCTATCCAATTGATTTATAGATTCAATGCAATACAGTTAAAATCCCGACTTACTTTCCAGAATTAGACAAACCAATAATCATATTTATTTGGATGGAAAATGTTCCCCAAATAGCTAAAATTACCTCAAGAAAGAAAAATGAACCACAAAGTCTTGCACTACCTCACTGTAAAGTACATTACAAAGCTACAGAGGACAAAGAACATGGTACTTGCATAAAGATTGGTGTATAGAAAAGCAGAAACAAGCTTAGTGTTCAGAGGTGTACCCTCACATCTATGGGAAATAGATCTTTGATAAGGCAGTCAAGCCAATTCAACTGAGACAAAACAACCTTCTCTTCAAATGGTGCTTGGGGAACTGGACATCCATATCCAAAAGATCCTATCCCATACCTTATACAAAAATCAGCTCAAGATCGATCAGCTAAATATTAGCACTAACAACATGCAATGCTTAGGAGAAAATGTCAGGAAATATCTAATGTTTCTTGTGATAGACATTGGATTCCTAGAACTGACACTCAAAACACAATCAGTGAATTAAGAGATAGATAAATAGGATCTACACAAAATTGAACACTTTTGTGCATCAAAGGACATTGTCAGGAATGTAAGAAGGCAGCACGGGCAATGAGGGACAATATTTGGAAACCACATATCAAACAACGGTTTAATATCCACAATATATAAAGAGATATTACAACTCAACAACAAAAGACAAACGATTCAATTAAAAAATGGGGAAAAGATATGGATAGACATTTTTCCAAGGAGGAAATAGAGATGGCTCAAAAACAGGAATAGATGCTCAACTTCACTGACAACTAGCCACATGAAGATCTAAACCACAATGAAATATCATCTCACACCTGCTAGAATGGTCGTTATATTTTAAAACCCCGAAAACTACAAGTGCTGGAAGGGATGTGGAGAAATAGGTACATTCATTCATTCATTCACTGTTAGGGGCAATGCGGAATGGGGCAGCCACTCTGAAAGACAGTTTGGCAGTTCCTTAGGAAGCTAAGTATAGAATTGCTGTGTGATCCAGTAATTCCATTACTAGGTATACACTCAGAGGAACTGAAAGCAGGGACAAAAATAGCCATTTACACACTGATGTTGATAGCAGCATTATTCATGATTACCAACTGATGGAAACAGTCCAAGTATCCCTCAACTGATGAATGAATAAACAGTCTGTAATTATACATATATAGGAGTACTATGCAGATGTAACACAGAACAAAGTCTTGAAGCATGGACCAACATGGATGAATCTTGAGGACATTATGGTAAGCAAAATAATCCAGAAACAAAAGGACGAATACTCTGAAGTTTCACTACTACGAACTAAATATTATGAGAAAACTCTGCGAGTTAGAGTTGAGAACACTGGCTATCATGTAGAGTTTGGACACTTGATGCTGAAGGAGTACAAATTGTTCAACAGGATGGATTGTAAAGATCCAGAAATGGGAAACAGAATATGATGTGATGATTGCACAATATTGCAAATGTGGTGAACAATGCTGAATATGAGTATAGTTAAAAGAGAGAGGCTGGGGACATGTAAGACACCAGAAGAAAAGATTGAGGATAAAAGCTGGGACAGTACAACATAGCAAAACCTAGTGTGGACAAAGATGGTGATTAAATATACAAATATAACAAAATTTTTACTTGAGGGAGAACAACTGAATGTCACTCTTTCAAGGTGTTAAAATTGTGATAGCCAATGGAAAAATACAATTACTGCAAACCATGGCCTATAGTTAAAAGTAGCATTGTGATATTTTTTCATTAATTATAAAAAGGACAATATACCAAAGCTAAATATCAATAAGAGGGCGACATAACGGAGGGGTGTGGGATTCTTATTGTTTTTTCTATTTTTCTTTTTTTCACTTATTTTCTTCTTTTCTCCTTTCTTCATGGAAAAATGGAAATATTCTCCTGTAGTGTGCTGCTGAATGTATAATGCTCACGTGATTATCCTAGCAACCACTGATGGTCTAACTGGGATGGATCTTACTTGCATACATAAAATTGATTTTCTTAAGTTTTTTTATTTTTCTTTTTTATATTTCTTTTTTGCTTATCCTGGAAAAATGGTTCTTAGCATAGTATAATTAATTAATATATTAATATCTTTACAAGAATGATAATATTGTAAAAACAGCAAGATTATTGAACCTAGTTTAAAATTAACTGAAATGCAATTTGTAAATTAACATTTACTTCATATTCAGCCAATTTTTAAATATTTTCCATTAAATTCGTCATGTGTTAAATTTCAAGACATTTCATCTAACAAAGTACCTTGTTATTGGTAAACAAATATAAAGAAACAGATTTTCTAATTGTGGAAAAATTATTTTTCCTATTGATTGTCAAACTATACTTTTCCTTATGTCACTATGTTTTCTAAAATCTCCAACATAATGATATATAATGGCGGTGATAGTTGGCATCCTGATTTTTTTTTCTGATTGCTTTTTTTAAAACTTTTTTTTTATTGTATAGTATTACATATATACAACACAAAGAAATAAAAAAGCAATAGTTTTCAAAGCACTCTTCAAAAAGTGGTTACAGGATAGTTCCCAGAGATTGTCATGGGCTACCGTATGATCTTTTCACATTTTTCCTTCTAGCTGCTCCGGAATATAGGAGGCTTGAGGGCTTAAATACTTCTTTATCACCACAATTGACTTTTTTTTCTTCTTTTTTGTGAACAATAACATATATACAAAAAAGCTATAGATTTCCAAGCACAGCAGCACAATTAGTTATAGAACATATTTCAGACTTTGACATGGGTTACAATTTCACAAATTTAGGGTATTTTTTCTGCTGCTCTAAAATACTTGGGACTACAAGAGATATCAATTTAATGATTCAGCATTCATATTCATTTAAGTCCCCTCTTCTATGTATAATTCCACCATCAACTTTGATTTTTCAATACCTCTCATTGGGTTGTTTGGGCTATGGTAATTCTAAATTTTTGATATTGGGTCTATCACTAATATGAGGTAGGGAGATGGAACTATCTGATGATCTGGAGAGGCTGGGCTAGATTTCAGGATTTATCTGGACCAGGTAAAACCTAGATGAAACCCACCTGGAGGATGTAAGTTTCCGGAAAGTTACTCTAGTGCATGGAACCCTGTGGATTCTTATATATTGCCCTAAGTGTTCTTTACGATTGGTTGAAATGGTCCTGGTTGGGGTTTGGTAGGTTATGATAGGTAGCAATGTCTAACTGAAGCTTGTGTAAGAGCAACCACCAGAGTAGCCTCTTGACTCTATTTGAACTCTCTCTGCCACTGATACTTTACTAATTACACTTCTTTTCCCCCATTTGGTCAGGATGGAATAGTTGCACCCACAATACCAGGTCTGTATTCATCCCTGGGAGTCCTCTGCCACGTTGCCGGGGAGACTTTCACCCCTGGGTGTCATGCCTCATGTAGTGGGAAGGGCAATGATTTCACTTGCAGAGTTGGGCTTAGAGAGACTGAGACCACATCTGAGCAACAACAGATGTCCTCCAGAAGTAACTCTTAGGTATGCTTATAGGTAGTCTAAGCTTTTATGCTACCTACATTAACTTCACAAGAGTATGCCTCATGATCAATGGCATGGCCTATTGATTTGGTCTGACTGCTTTTTTTTTTTTTTTTTTTTCACATAGGCAGGCACTGGGAATCAAGCCCAGGTCTCCAGCATGGCAGGCGAGAATTCTGCCTGCTGAGCCACCATCGCCCACCCTGATTACTTTTTAAAATAAAGATATATGTTGTTGGGGTTTGGTAACATGATTTTCATATTTAGAATATTTTATTCTATTCATATTTTTACTTTGAATTTACTTAACTTTCTGATTAAAATAACTTTAGTATTAATAATCATTTTCAGCAATTATAAAAGTACCAAGTGTTTTTCGTTGATTTATTAATGTAACTAATGATATTAAGTTTATTTACAGAATATAATCCTTATAATAAATTCAGCTAACCACTACTTATTTGTGGATGCACTGCAGCATTCCGTTGGCTAATGTTTTATTAGGTCATTTGCATTTATATGAATAAGATGGTTCAAGAATTTCCCTTGCAACTCCTTTATTTACCTGCTTTGTAAATAAGTCTATAGGTCCCCCAAAACATACAGAAATAACTGAAATGATGTTAGATCATCTCTTCATTATGTTTAGATAAAAACAACTGTGAAACATTTTAGTCCTAGTGCTTTTATTTTCATTAAAGTTAAACCTGTAACCAGCATTTCAATTTGGGCCCTGACATTTGCTATATACCAATTTTTCCACTGGTTGTTTAAAAGTAACTTGATCTTCATGTATGAACATATGCAAGAGTGTCTTTTAAACTAAACTTCCACAACTGAGTCTGACAGATATTAAACTTCAGACTTAATTATTATCATTGAGTAGCACTTTAAATGCAAAAATTTTCATCTTTATTTTCCCTAACATTTAAATAAAATTTGTCAATGTGCTTTCCTGGTCTCCTTATACCTTTCCTGGATCTGTAGTTACATCTTTCCTCTACTTCCTGAAGGTTTAGCTTTGCACTGGACTTTTCAAATAGCTAGTTTAAATTGTTAATTATTTCTATTTTAGGTATGTATTTATTTAATATATTTCATTTTCTGTGATTTGTATTTTCCAATTTCCATTTATTTTGTGTGATTTTATAATATTTAAAAATTTGAGATGACTACTATGTTCCTCTATTTCCCATACGATGTTTGAACATACAAATTTTCCACTAGGTTGAATTTTCAAAAAATCTCACAGGTTATAATATGAGTTATTTTCTTTTATCCTGCTTTCTGAAGAGTGTGCATTCTTCATTTTGCTTTCTTTTTTACTCAAGAGTTAATGAGTTGGGTGAGAGAGCAATCTTGCTGTAACATCTGTCACTCCGTTGATCACCAGAGTTTATTTGGCTGAACTGACTGGCTAGGTGGTGTCCCCTTCTTCATTTACTGCTCCATTGCATACCTTAGAGGTACCCTTCATACTTTGAGAATTAGTTTTTCTAATACCACAGAGCCCAGTGTTTCAGTAGTAATGTCTCAACTGAATGACTGAATGTCCCAACTGAGTGACTGAGCAGTGCCAGGCCAACTCCTTTCCCTCAACTTCCACATATTATACTTACTGAATTTCAACTGTATTAGAAAGGCCATTGGTTTGAGGTGTGGACCACATCCTAAAAGATAGCATTCCATCAGCTGAAGGCTATAAATGCAGCAATTTCTTTCCCTACTTCAGCCAGTTTTTGCTGGAGAATTCATCATCACCTTCAAAGGAGTCCCAGCTCACGACCTACCCTATGGAACTTGGACTTGACAATCCTCACAGACACATGAGTCAAGCCCTGTAATCGTTCTTATAATAGTAACATATGTTTATGTTACTCTGGAGAGTTATGTTTCTCTGGAGAACCCTAACTAATATATATGCCTTGTTGTAATACATATGCTTACATGCTGTAGAAGTGTACCTATCCCTTAGTAAATTGTCTCTGTGCCCGCAATTACCTTTGAGGTTGTAAATGCATTGATTGAGAGTAAGGGTCAGTTATGCTCAAGTTTATTAATGGAAAAATTCAGAAGTCTTATGATGAGGTCAGTTTGGTCACAGGGCCTTCCAAAAGAGTGGGAACGTGCATGCCCTTACATCGCATGACGTTTGGAGTTCTGATACTTGGGGAAGGAGTACTCCAGAATGAAAGTAGAAACTGCAGTATGAACAGGGATAATTTATGAAGAATGCAGGGAAGATTGGAGGCAAGGTAAAGCTAGCCTCATCCTATGGCAAGATAATTGGCTCAGAAATGTCATTGCAAAAATCATGAGAATCACAGCAAGTCATCTGTACATCAGCACGCCTCACGTTTGACTTCATTGTGAGACAGTCTTTATAACAATATGATATTGCAAATGCTGGGTGACTATCTGTGCAGGAGAAAAGAGGAAAGAAGTTATTAGTTTGAGATCTAGGAATATTAAGCCTCCCTCCTAGATCAAGGGAAATGAGATGTGTTCCATTGAAGCTGCAGACCCTGTAATGGCAACACTATTATGTTGTCTCTAAAATCCCATATCTTGTTAGATTCCTTTTCTCAGGATTCACACATGGTGGGGATTTGCCCACTCAGGGGTGAGTTTGTGCTTTAGAACACCACACAGCAGCCTCACACACAGAGCCAGACAGACACAAAGCACTTGCGGAAAACCTGCCCAAACCCAGGCTCTCAACAAGCATCAAGCATAGAATGGTGAGCAACAAGTCTCTCCTTTCATGGACCAAGATATGTATTAGGGAAATGACAGACAATCAGAATGTAAGATAACAAAATTTAGGGGACAGACTTGGCTGGGACACTACAGAGGCACAAAGGAATGACATGTTTGTAGTGGTAAGTGTTAAAGAAACATATCCTAAGCCAAGAAGAATGTTAAGCAACATTAAATAAGCAAAGCAGAGGCTACTGGGGAGGAGTGTGAAGAAACAACACATGTAGATACCCTAAAGCTTGAGAGCTTATGAATTCTGCATCAATTAGAACAATGGTAGGAACTCAAAGCTCCACTCATTCTGCCTTATCCGAACTCAAATTTAGGGCTCTCTAAATATGATGACCACCTCTCAAGGTTCAGAACCCCTTTACCCCCAACTTTGAATGACTGACAGGCATACAGAAAAAATTACTAAATGGACAGTTTTGAGCCCTGGAATAAAGGAGGTTGAAATCACAACTTTATAGCAGGACCAAAGTGATGAATCACTTACAGTTAGAAGCCCTAATAGGGTAGAATCTTGTTGTCATACAGGATTCACCATCTCCAGCAATGCATGTCTGCTCACGGTGTGTGCATTTCCCGCCGAGGTAGAGTTCACAAATTCTACACTTGAGAGCTGATGCTACAGGAAGAAACACTGCTGTGGAGGTTCAAAGGAAATATCTCTGTTAGTGCAGAAGAGATCAGAGACAACTCTTTCTGTCTGAGAGGTCTGCTGGGCAATGGTCTGCCATGGGGATTTGTTCCAGTAATAAAATGTTTTAGAACAACAGGCTCAGCTGGAAGAAATAAAGATATCATCTAATTCTTTTCTGCAAGAGACATGAACAACTGTCTATCAGTCAAGGAAACCAACCCACTCACCACACACCCACAATTTCTATGGTCTCCTTTCTGAATTTTCTTACCATCCACAAAGATTACATTTTAAAAGAGAGCAGAGGGAATTTCCAGAGGTATCATGTAAGAAGTCCAGGACTGCTATGTTTAGGTATGAAAATGGACCTAATCCATCATTCTCAGTCAGCACTCAGAGAACATAGGGTAAAGGGGAAAAAAGCTGGTCTTGCTTAAATATCTCCAAGGGATAAGCATAGGCTAAAAAGTGAAATATCCTCAAACCACAACCCAAGAATTACCAATTTCCATGATGACCAGAAAGAAGACCAGTTGCATTAGCTTTTGCATTCTGCCTCTGCTAACTTTGAAGCAATTTCTGTTAGGGAACAGGTAGCACTGTAGGTGGTGATACTGGAGAAATGCCTGCTTTTTATTATGCAATAAGCCAAGAATGTTTACCAATAGGGAATGGAAAGGCAGGCTGCAGATAACCAATTGAATTCATTCTCCCCATTACATCATTCCAGGAAGGAAGGTAAGAACCTTCCTTCTTCTCTGACTATCCCCCATCTTCACTCTTCTAGGCTACTCCAACTATATGTGATCCAAAGGGTAATCTCATCAAAAGCATGTGTTTACAGACAGCACACTTAAGTACCTAGCCAGCTAGTATCTGGCAGGCTTGGGGCTGTGTTAGAGATATGTAATAAATAGCCCCATCCTAAGGCACCTCCCTTCCTAACCAGAACGGGTCAGAGTTTGGTGGGACGATGATCATATGGAGAGCAAATGATGTGAACAGCAAGAACTTCACAACAAAGATGATCTGAGAGGACCTTCCTGAGTGTAGGATGGTGGAGATGAATTGAACCTTGATGATGGTCAAGGGTAAAGAAGTTAAACAGCTTTTCATGAGTATAGGACTTCTTTGGTGACTGGGTTGGACCCCGCTGTGACCCAAGATGAGACTTATAGCACAGAGCAGCTGTCCCCTTATTAAGTGAAGTTTAGTGCTTGCATCCATGGCTCACTAGGATCACTTTTCTCTTTGTATTCCTAGACACTCTGAGATCCACAGTGGGATTGAGGTGATGCCTATCCAAACACTTCCTACTTTGTGAGGAGATTGAAGATTGAGTGACTGCCAAGATGGATAGAAAGAGAATTTTCACATCAGTTGTACCTCAGTGTCTCTGGGCTGTGATGATAGGCTCTGATTTTTTCATTCAAATCTCTTCTTAGTTTGCCTCAGGTAAACCCTGAAGTTATTTCTTTGAACTTACAGGAACATTCTTAAATCTGGGCTAATCACCCTTCTAAAAAAGAACTAGATAGCCTGAGCAGATATCTTCATCACTCTTGATCTCCTAGCATTCCCCTTTTTGACCATGCTTACTTCCTTAGGAAGGTTAACCCTTGCCTATGCTCTAGATGTTCTCTTTTCGTTCTGGTCTATGAGAGAAGTTAGATTTCAAGCTGGCCTCACATAATTGCTCCTGAGACCAACCAATTCCCTAAATAGAAAAGAAACCTATGTCTGGTTGGCCATGTCCCAAAGACAGGCCTATCAGGGAAATGAGGGTGCATCTCTGACCTTGATCAAGACCTCCCTCCCTGCCTTCCAAGTTCATGGGGTATGAGAAAGACCTTTAGCATCCCACATCTACTGAGGAAACAAGGAAAGCACAAGCATGTCTTATTCACACTGATAACCTAGTCATGTTCCAGAACATCAATTCACAGAGTGTGGAAGAAGATGATCTATCTGAGTTTCAAAATCATTACCATTTAAGTTTAAATCCTTCCCTGAACATCATTAGTGCCTTCATCTAAGGATGATCTTAATTTTGAAATATCTTTTAATTGATAATAGCCTTTTGTGATTCATAAAGAATAGACATATTGTCAAAATGGAGTAATTCAAATAAGCAAAAATAAATAAGAGGAAATATCAAAATCCTATCACACAGAGAATACTATTTCAAATACCCTAGAGAAATAGATAGGTAAATATAGTGATACAATTGAAATTTAACTAAATGTTATCATTTTGTTCATGTCCAATCCAGTGTTCCGAGTTCTCCAATTGTCCAAAATTATCCCTAGATCTGTTTTTTGCAGACCATGAATAAGTACAGCTGTCAGCATTGAATGCTGTTGTAATTTCCCTTTAGTATCCTTTCTTCTTGCAAAATCCTGCATTATTCATGACAATGTCATTTTCATACATCTTTTATTGTGAAAAATATATATGTATGTATGTATATAAAGAAGCAATACATTTCAAAGTACATTTTACCAGGTAGTTATAGAATAGATTTCAAATTTTGGTATGAGTTAAAATTCCGCAAGTACAGTTTTCTCCTCCTAGCTGTTCTAAGACACGGGGGACTAAAAGAAACATCATACAAAGATTCATCAGTTGTACTCATTTGTTAAGTCCCATCATCTCTGTTATAACCCCTGTTTCTCCTTTGATCTTACTCCCAACCTTTAGGGACATTTGGGCTATGCCTCAATTTTTCATGTTAAAAAGTTGCATTAATAATGTAGGTTAGAGGGATGGAATTAGTTCATGTTCTTGGAGAGGATGACCTTGCTATGTTTCAGGATATATCTAGCCTGTTTCGCAGGTTATAGTTTTCTAGAAAGAAAACTAAGTGCATGAAATTTGGTAGAATCTCAGACAGAGCCCTTGGTGTTCTTTTGGTTTTAATAAGAATGATGTTGTTTGGGTTTCGGCAAACCGTGTCAATTAACAATATTTAACTGAAGCTGGCATAAAAGTAGCCTCCAGATTAGCCTTTTGACTTATTTAAAATCTCTTAGCCACTGATGCTTTAATTTGTTACATTTCTTTTCCCCATTTCCTTCAGGAAGGCATTGTAAATTCCACAGTGCCATGGTGAGACTCATGCCTTGCAGTCATGTCCTGTGTTGCCAGGGGGACTTTCACCCCTGAATATGATGTCCATGTAAGGAGGAGGAGGATGATTTTCCTTGCAAAGTTGGACTTAGAGAGAGCAAGAGGCCACATCTTGGCAAGGAAAGGAATTCCAGAAGTAACTCTTAGGCATAATTATAGGTAGCCTTAGCTTCTCTACTAAGAAATAAATTTCATAATAGCAAGCCTTGAGAACAAGGGTTAGGTTTATTAACTTGGGAGTCCCTAATATCTGAGAGAGTACTGCGGGGTTCCCGTGTGGGAAAGTTTAATAGTTCCATGTTTTTTCCAATGCATCAAGGGACATTGTCAATACTTTTTTATTATCTGCCCAGCATAATTTAGTATGTATCCAGATATTACATTAAGCTATACAGAATTTCAAGCTCTCATTCCCGTTCTAGCTCCGTGTATTTGGATTGTTTAAAGGAGCTACTGATTCAGGTTGAGTTAGAATTTGTGGTATGGAAAGTTGAGGTTTGGACAAAATAAACTTCACTTCCTTCAGTCTCATACAGCAGGGGAAGTCCTAAAATGCAGAAAATATCATCTTCTGCCCTGAATTCTGATTTACCTTAGTCCCAATGAGATTGGCTTCATTCTTATCTGTAACTGAAGCCTGATCTCTTTTCCAGCTTCTTTACCAGCTGTTGTCTGTAGTAATACTGAGATTCAGAGCTGCTGAACTCCAACTTTGAGTCTTAGGCTTCACACAGGTACCCAAATTTCCAGGAAAGTACCAGGTTATACATATATTGCACAGCATCTCGGAATCTAGAAATAAAACATCTCCAGACTAAATGTCACTGTTACAAGAGCTTATAATCTAGTCCTCAATTTTCTTATAAGCATTTGCAAAAGGAGACCATATAATATTTGTTCTTTTGTGTCTGGATTCTATTGTACAACGTAATGTCTGCAAGATTCGTTAACATCGTTGCATGGTTCATGGTTAGATTACTTCCATGAAGATGTGACAGATCCAATTGTGGGTGTGATACCTTGATTAGATGAAGATGGGATTCTGCCCATTCAATGTTTACTTGGGTCCCTTAAAAGGGGAGACATTTTGGAGAAAACATGGTGCTTCAGAAGGGACTTAGATTTTGCAGATGCTTCGGGTGCTAAAGATACTTGGACTGCTACCAGGGAGAGTAGATGCCTAGATATGGATGCTTGAAGATGTGAGGCCCAGATGACACCATCGTGGGCCTTTTCTTGAGATGCTAAGCAAGCTAGAATATGGAAGAATTCACAGAGGATGAGAGAGCTGTTTGAAACCAGAATTTAGGAGAAAATGCAGATTCCAGCCCCATGAATTCCCATGTGATAGACTTTGGCCTTTTTTCAAGTTTAATATATCTTTCTCTGGATACCTTAGTTTGATCATTTTTCTGGACTTAAAACTATAAACTTTTAACTTAATAAATCCCCTTTATAAAAGCCATTCCGTTTCTGGCAATTGCATTCCAGCAGCACTAGTTAACTAAAACAGATTTTGGTATCAGAGAAGTGGGGTGCTGAAGTTTACAAATATCAAACATGTTGGGATGGATTTTTACATGGATAAAGGGAAGATTTGATTGGAATTCTGATGATGTAAATGGAAAAGTCTGGATGGCATTGAGCATATCATTTGCAGAAAACTGGTCTCTAAAGATACCTTCAATGAAATCTTAGAAATGATGAATGTGTCATTGCAAACTGACCCTTGTTTTTAAGTAGCAGGGAATTTGGAAAAATTGTGTCCTGAGTCGGATGCAAGGTAGATTTTGAAAGTGATGGGCTGGGATATTTTTTTGAATTTCTGGATGAAATGTGTAAATTGAACCCTATCTGCTGCTTGCAGCTTATAGAAAAATGCAATGGGAAATGGATAAGCTGAGAACTGAACTCTTGGATACAAAGAAACCAGAAATTTATGTCTGGAAAGTTTTGTGCTTCCAGAAAGGGACACCCTAGAGAATATTGCCATACATAAGGTTGCAGTCAAAAATGGAACCAGTCAGCCATTTCAGAGAATGTCAGAATTGGAAATGGCATTATACAGCAAGGATTTATGGAAGGTCCTATTGTCTTCTGGGTGTAATCATATTATACTGTATGATAAATTGGCAAGTTTCTTGCAAGGAACCACTGCCAGTCTTGGCTAAAAGGGACAGATTAAAGGAAAAATCACTTTCTGAAGCCAAGAAATCTCAGGACAGGAGATCAGACACCCCCATACTCTTAGAGAGGGTGAGTTTGTCCTGAAGGTAGAGGGCAGGCCATCTACCTTAATTTTGAGGAAGAGTTCTGGTGCCCTGGACCTCAGAGAGGATAGAGCACATTACTTGGGGTTTGGGGGTACCCTCGCTGCATACCCATTTTTCTGAGGGAGTTGAGTGTGTGCCCCAGAGATGGCAGAGAGACTGAGTGATGCCCTGATGTTTAGAAAGTGTGGAGTAAAATAAAATGTGGCCTCCCCAAAGCTTCCCAATGTTTTAACCTTCACCTTGGTATTTGGAGAGAACAATTTCACTGTGAATGCCATAAGAGAGAGTGTGACTGTCATTTTATAAAGCCCCAAGTATAAGTGGCTCTCACGACTTTGAAGTATTAGGGATTTTGCCCTGCAGCTTTTAGGATCTGTTTGGGCTTCTCTTTTTCTTTTTCTTTCTCTTTATGGTAATGGAGCTTTATGAACTATGACTGTTTCTCCTTCTTTTAATGGCAGGATACAACTTGTTCTGAGTTTACATGTGAAAAGTCAGAGGAGAATTTTGCTCTAGGACAGACCACACCTGTAATTGACTTTGATATGAATTTGTACTGTCCCTCACTTGGTATTGTATTTGCATCATTACCAATGACTTATGGTTTGTGATATTGTGATGGAGTGAATGTATTTTGTATTTGGAAAGAGCATGTCTTTTGGGGGTCCATAGCAGGGAATGTGCTGATCTTAAACCATTGGGCACCCCAGAAATGTCATGCTCTTTATCCTAATCCAATGTTGTCAGGGCACACCTCTTGTTTATGGGGGACCCTTTGATTTGTTTTATTTTCTATGAAAATGTGACCCACACAGTTGCGGGTTGGACTTTTTGATTAGATGGTTTCCCTGGAGAAGCATCTCCACCTATTCAGTGTGGGAATTAATCTGCTTATTGGAGTCCTTTAAGAGGGAACCATTCTGGAAAATCCCAAGAGGTGACACAGACAAAGACATTTGGAGATGCAGAAAAAACACCTCTGGGGATGCTTTGCTGCAGACACACCTTTTTTTTCCTTACCCTTCAGGTTGCCTTTACTGGTACCCTTCAGTTCTGTGCCTTCCACAAGACCTCTGCTGATAGTACTCCCTTTAGTATTTTTTCAGCTGATAGCACTTCCTTTTTTTCAGTTAATAGTACTCCTTTTACTGTTTCTTATAAAGAAGGTCTCTTGTTGAGAAATTCTCTCCATCTTTGCCTGTGAAAATTTAATCTGCCCTTCAATTGTGAAGGACAACTTAGCTGGGAAAAGAATGTTTGGATAGAAGTCTTTCTCTTTCAGAATTTTAAATATATCACCCCTCTGCCTTCTTTTCTCCGTGGTGCTTGTTGAGTAGTCTAAACTCGGTCTTAGGTGGTTTCCTTTGTATCCAGTGAATTACTTTCCTCTTGCTGCTTTCAGGACTTTCTGCTTCTCTTTGTCATTTGATAGTTTGATTAGTATATATCTTGTAGGCCTATTTGGATTTATTTGGGTTTCATTGTGCATCTACCATTTGTATATTTATGCTTTTATAAGAGGTGGGAAGTTTTCTTCTTTTATGTTTTCAACAAATCTTCTTAGTCCTTTACTCTTCTTTCTCCTCCTGGGACACAGATGGCTCATACATTTGTGCACTTTATGTTGTCTGTCATTTTCCTGAGATCTAGTTCCAATTTTTCCCTCTTTATTGTCATTTGTTCATTTGTATACTCAAATTCAATTGTCCTGTTCTCTAGTTCACTTATGCTTTCTTCTGCATCTTCAAATCTGCTGTTGTGTGTTTGAAGTATACTTTTAATTTAGTCTACAGTATCTTTCAGTTCTGTGAGATCTGCTATTTTTCTATTCACAATTTCAAATTCTTCTTTCTGCTCTTCTTGTATCTACTTGATATCCTTTATGTCATTAGCCAACCTATTGAATTTATTTAGGAGAATTGTGTGGACATCTTTGGCTAGTTGTTCTAAAATTCTGTGTCTCCCCCAATGCTTTTTTTTCCTTCAGTATTTTTATTTGGTCATTTGGCTGAGCCACATCTACCACCATCTTCATGTGCTTTGTGATGTTCTGTTGCTTTCAAGGCATTTGATTATCTTTATAAGGCTATTTTGAAAGTTGATTTCCTTCACTCGTCTAAGGCTGTTTATTGGCTTAGGTTTGCATTGAAGTTCTCCTTTTTACACTTGGTTTGTCAGTATTTGCACCAAGCCATAACCTGAATCTCCTTCAGGCAATGTAACTCTATTTGAGGATATTGCCACATTCTGCTTCTTCCCAATAGATTTTCTCTGAAGCCATCTGTTCCCTTGAGGCACACCTCTCCCTCAGTATGGGAGTTTGCTTATCTGGATGGATACACAGTGCAATTCCAGCCAGGGCTGCTGGTCTCAGTGTGATCTTATAGTTGCCACCTCTCAGGCTGGGCTGTGTGCAGTCTGCACCTTGGCAGAGATGCTTATAGTGGGTCCAATGGTTCTGGTGACCTCTGGCATCCCATTTGGAAAGTCCTTTAGCTAGGGAACTGGGTATTTCAGCTGTTCCTGCCAACAGCTAACTTGAAAACACCAGTGGCTTGGTACAGCACTTTGATGGGCTTGGCATGAAGCAGGGCATGGTACCTGCTTCTTTGCCCCAGATTCTTTATCCATGCACACCTGAGGTCTTTGGGCCTCCATGGGGAGTGGTACTGGGACTCATCTACTCTCTTTCTCTGCTCAGTTGTCAGACTGGCAACACTTTGTGTCAAACCTTCCATCCGGAAGAGACACCTCCAAGCTCTGTCAAAAACCAGTCACCCACAGTACCTGAATTCTCTTTTGAGCAAGGATATTAAGTGTGCTGGCTTCCAGGTTCCCCACTGGAACTCCAGGCTGTGGAGATATGAGGGAAATCCTGCCAAGCTCGTGTGGGTGTAGGCTGGAGTGCAGAGGTATTCCATTCCTTCAGGACCCACAGTTTTCTGCACACCTCCACTAGTCCCAGGTGGGGTCATTATTGAGTATACTCACTCAATTCACCCTGTCCCAATTCTCTGGTTTTTCATCCAGGACCTCTCTATATAGTGTAGATGACACTCTCTGGACACTTGCACTCTGGAACAGTACTCCCTGTCATTTTTCTATCACTTCCTCATTGTTCTTTGGAGCAGAGGTGAATGCATCTGGTCTTATTTGGCCATTTTGCTCTGACAGTGCCATTTTGAAGGAACCTGCCTAATTATCAAGAAAGAATTGCTTTCTGGATTGCTTGAGTAATTACTAATATCACATCATCCTTACTTCTCTTGTTTTTAATACCAATTAAAGAACTTTTCTTGAGTAAATTTCATTAGAGTTTGGGGAGTAATTTCAGTCTTTCTTTCCTTCTTTCTTTCTTATTGAAATAGAAGTATTAATTAAGGAAATAGTAAAACATATTTTAGGATGATATTTTATTACTATTCTGTTTCAACTTAAATTAGAAGGTGTTATATTAAAATTTTTCAAGAAAATGATTTCAAAATTGTAAAAAGTGTATCTTTTCAAAAAAAGCAAGATATATACTTTGTGTTTGTTTATTTTTTTTACCTCCAGAGGCAGGGAAATTTTTGAAAAGTGAAATGAATCTCATGTTCCCATATTAAGACTACATTTAATAAAATCTAATGATTGTAAATACCTGGAAGATTTTCAGATGAAATGCCTTTGTTTCTTGTCCCCAACTGATTATTTTGATCCTACTGGTGTCATTAAACTTGACTTTCACATCACTGGAATTTCTTGGAAACTAATTTGACATTTTTTTTCAACCTTCAGCTTACATATTATTTAAAAGAAGAATCAATCAATACTTTGAATTATAATAGTAAATGCATCTTCTCAACATTATTTCTAATCAGTATATCTAGTGTACATGTCTTATTTTAGAAAGTTTGATATAATTGTATATTTACAACCTGAAGAGTTAGTTATTTAACCTTGGTATATACTGTAACAAGTAATACCATGTCCCCCCCCCCCCCCCCCAGAAAACTTTGTGGCAACTTTAATTTCATTAAATACATCAGTTTATTTTTCAGACACATATTCTCTTTTTAGTTTATCCACTAATTATATAATTATTATAAAGAGATGAGAGAACAGAATAGCATAAAAAACTCATCATTCTTATGACACACTTTAAACAATTGCCAACATGTCTTATCTTAATATACAACCTTTCTTTTCCTTACATCCACAAGGCAGTATTTTTAAAACTTGTGGCTTTTTCTAACATTATAGAATAAAAGTAACTATTTTATAAACTCTTCTGTGTTTCTTATTTTGAAGTTCCTAGGAGCTCAAAGACCAATATTTTATTTGGTTGCTTTTGCAAGAGGAGAATAATTAACAAAATAGAAAGTTAATGGGATGACTATTAATTATTTTTCACTCCACATTAAATACTTTAAAAATTTCATACATTTTCTTTTTCTTCTATTACTCCTGACCACTAGGTATTAAGGATTGTTATTGCCAAAAACCATAGGTCAAAATGTAATTTATAAATTAAGAATTAACAAATGATTATTATTCCTGAAGCATTAAATAGTTGTTATTTTCTTTCTATAGTGTAGAATACACAGAAGTTAAGTCCTGAAATTACTGAAACTCAACTAGTTTCACCCCTGTTTATTGTTACTATTGGAATAGATTTTACAGCCTAGTCTCTGCCCAGTTTGCAGATACTAGTGTAGTGGTTATCCTAGCCTAGTTTTACACCTGTCTATACTTACTGTTACAGTGGTAACAACTTCAAAACTCTCTTGTTTGAATCCACAAAAACCACGAACTTCCTAAACTCAGGGAACAGATTTTTGGGCTGACACACCATCTGATCTCCTGCTTTGTGCATAGTAATAAATTCTTTCTTCCTTTGAAACCCTAGTGTCATGGATTGGCTGTTATGCAAATGGAGCAGAGAAAACCCCATGTTTGTATGATATCAAATATGTATCAGTTTGAAATGAAGATTAATCCTAAATGATCTATAATAATAAGAAACAGAGATTACAAATGATTATATGTATGGGGGTGTGTTTAAAATGATGTAATTTTTTACATTTTCACTTATTTCTAGAATTGGTCACTCTTATTTCTTCCATTCTATGTCCAAAATTTTTCATGTGATTTACAATGAATCAATGTTAAAATTTCCAAAATTATCCAAAGATTTCCTTGTGCTAATTTTGAAAATCAACTCATGATCCAATACAGTACTAGGCATTCTATACATTCATGATGTGTCTTAACTCTCTGTGATTCTATGAAAGTGTAATTTTATGCATGACACCTTGTTTTCAAGACTAGGTCTATTGTCCAGTAAGAAGCATGATTTTTATGGAACATTTTGGATACTAACTAACAATGTCATTCCTATTCTTTTGAATATTATTTCTTAACTGAAAATTATGTTTTAATGTTTGGTGGTTTTGGATGAAATATTCTTGGCTATCATGTAACACAGGTTATAATTTATTTGTTATTTGTCATTAGAGGATACAGTTTCAGAATTACCACCATTCATGATATAAGAGTTAACAAAGAATTATTGTATATGTATTCTGAAATCAAATAATTAGGGAAAAATCTGTTTAATAATATTTCTGTGCTAGAGAAATGTCCTGTTTTCCATCAACCATACATCTTATGAGCTTAAAACCAAATTAAAACCCTTCTGGAGGCAAAGTTTTAGAAATATAAATTAATACAACAAAATGCATGAACCTTAGCTATCCAATTTATTGACTTTCAAAAAATGAAACCATATACAATACTGTTTAGAAGTCATTGCCCAAAAAATGTTCCATAGTGTCCACACACTCAAATCAAACTCCTGAAATCATTTACGTAGAAATCAAAATTTACATGGAATTGACATTTATGTTGAAATGTAAAGGGCTTAGAATAATAAAAATGATGAAAAATTAAAAAGAACATGTGAATGTTTACCTCAATGGAACATAAGAATAATGAATATGTACCCGTTCTAGTTTGCTAGCTGCCAGGATGCAATATACCAGAAATGGAACAGCTTTTAAAAAGGCAAATTTCATAACTTGCTAGTTTACAGCTCTAAGGCTGAGAAAATGCCTCAATTAAAGCAAATCTATAAGAAGGTCCAAATGAAGGCACCAACAAGAGGTTACCTTCACCCAAGAAAGGTCGATGAATTTCAGGATTTCTCTCTTAACTGGAAAGGCACGTGAGGAACATGACGATGTCTCCTAGTTTACTCTCCAGGCTTCTTGGTTCATGAGGCTTCCCCAGGGGCATTTCCCTTCTTAATCTCCAAACATCTCTGGCTTTATGGTGGTTCCCATGGCTATCTCATTATTCTCAAGCTTTCTCCAAAAGTCTTCCCTTTTTGAAGGATGCCAGTAAACTAATCAAAACTCACCTGGAATGATGTCACATATCCCTCTAATGAAAGATTAATACCCACAAGTGAGTGAGTCACACCTCTGTGGAGATATCCCAATCAAGTTTCCAACATACATTATTGAATAGGGATTAAAAGAAACAGTTACTCCTATAAGATTGATTAGGATTAAACATGGCTATTCTAGGGTACATAAATCCTTTCAAACCAGCACATTCCACCCTGTAATCACTGAAAAGACATGTTTTTCCCTTATACAAAATACATTAATTCCATCAAAATATCAGAAGTCCTTAAACCATTTCAGTAACAATACACATACAATACAAGGTTAAAGCCAGAAGAAAATCTCATCAGAGTCAGCTATAGGCATGGACAGTGCTAAGGCAAAACTCTCTTCTGACTCTAGACCTGTAAAGTCAGAACAAATTATTTGCTGCCAACATACAAAGGAGGATCAGTCATAGGAAACAAATACCCATTTCCATAGGGAGAAATTCAAAAGAACACAGGGGTCACAGAACACAAGTGGTTTCAATAATCTGCAGGGTAAATTCTATTAGATTTCAAATTCTGTGAGCCACTTATCTTCAGGGTTTTACAAAGTGGCTGTCCCACCATTTCCAAAGCACTATGCAGTGACCTGCCTCTCTAAGCCTAGTACCTTGAGGGACACTGGGGAGACCACCTTTTCCTTAGCTCCACCATCTTCAAGCATCAGTGCTAAATCTGGGCTCTCTACCATCTCCAGGGCATGGAATCAACCCCTCCATGTGGTGGCACCCAGGCTCTCCCAGTCCCAAGGAATGTGCTCCACCCTTTCCAAGCCCTGAGGTGGCATAACCCTTCCACTACAATGAGGTGGAGGGCCCATCCTCTGCCTTTATGGTAAACTCACCCTCTCCTAGTACTTGGGTGGGTCAACTCTCCTAGCCCAAGGTTCCTTGATGTTAGACTTTAGCTTCCATTGTTCTGCCTCTGAAGTTATTTTATCTTCACATTGTCCTTTTTCTGAGCCCCCCAGTCAAGACCAGCAGTGGTTCCTTTTTACAGGTCCCACAGCACTCTTGCTAGCTTTCTGTATAACAAACAAGGATCATGCTGATCAGACAGCAGGAGTTTCCACAAATCCTTCCTGGATAGCTTCCTCTCCAATCCTGGAATTTTCTAAAATGGCTGACTGGTTACAAATTTGGTGCAATCCTCACATGGAGCACTACTCCCTGAGGTTTCCTTTCCCAGAATCCGAGTATTTTCCAGAACATCAATTTCTGGTTTCTCTGTATTCAAGAGTTCAGTTCTCAGCTTATATCTTTCCTATTTCAATTCACTGTAAACTGCAAGGAGGAACTGAACTTTCCACATTTAATTTGGAAATCTGTTCTGCTAAATATACAAGTTCATGGCTTTTAAAATCTGCCTTTCAGACAAAGCCACTAGTCAATTTTGCCAGATTATCTGCAATTGTAAAACTAGGATCACCTTCTTACCAGTTTACAATAACACTTGCCTCATCTCTGTCTAGAACCTCATCAGAGATATTTAGAGTCGACATTTCTACCAACAGTCTCTTCAGTGCATTCTAGGTCTTCTCTATGAAGCCCCTCACAACTCCATCAGGATCTTCCCCTTATTCATTTAAAAAATCATCCCAACATATTTGGTATTTGTAAACCACAGCAGCACCACACTCCTTGTACCAAAATCTCTTCAGTTTGCTAGCTGATGGAATGCAATACACCAGAAAAAAGGACAATCTTTAAAATGGGGGAATTTAATTATTTGCAAGTTAACAGTTCTAATACCACGAAAATGTCCCAATTAAAGAGAAACTTCCAAATCTAAGGCATCAGGGAAAGATACCTTTGTTCAAGTAGGCTGATGAAATTCAGTGTTTTTGTCTCAAGTGGAAAGGCACATGATGAACACTGTGACATTTGATAGTTTTCTCTCCAGGCCTCTTGCTTCATGAAACTTCCTCTGGGGCATTTTTCTTCTTTATCTCCAAAGGTTTCTGGCTTCACAGTCTCTCTGCTTTGTGGTTCTCTTACCATCCTCAAGCTTTTTCCAAAATGCTTCCTCTTTTAAAGGATTCCAGTAAACTAATGAAGACCCACCTGGAATGGGTGGAGTCCCATCTCCCTTTAATGAAAGGTTAATGCCCACAACTGGGTGAGTCACATTTCCATGGAGGTAACCTCATTGATTTTCCAACCTACGTTATTAATTAAGGGTTAAAAGAAATGATTGCTCCCCTAAGGCTGATTAGGATTAAAATGTGGTTTCTCTAGGGTATATAAATATATTCAAACCAGCACAAGATAAAGAGCTATTTCAACTGACCTTTACTGAGATATATCATATATTTACATACCATATGATCATCCAAAGTGTACAGTGGTTCAGTTTCATCATATAGCTGTGTATTCATCATCAAAATTGATTTTTGAACATTTTCTTTGCTCCAAAAAATGAGTAAAAATAACAGCCAAAACATCCCATACCATGCATACTCTTATTGCTTGTTTATTTCTGTTTTACCTCCTTTTTTTTTTTTACTCATCTGTCCATATACTAGACAAAGGTAGTGTGAGTTACAAGATTAGCACAATCATACAGCCACACCTTATAATCTCTATATTCATTCAATCATCTTTAAGAATCAAGACTGTTGGATTCCAGTTTCACTGTTTCAGATGTGCTTCAATTTCCTTCAGCTACTTCAATACAGAAAAATCTGAAAAGAGTTATCTATATACTGCATAAAAATAATCATTGGAATGTCCTCTCAACTTTATTTGAAATCTCTCAGCCACTGAAACTGTATTTTTGTTTAATTTATCTTCCCTCTTGTGGGCAAGATAGCTTTCTTACTCCCTAGATACCAGGGCCAAGCTCATCCTCTGGAGTGACATCTCATGTAGAGGAGTGGGTACTGAGTTCATCTGCAAATGCCATAGAGAGAAAGGCCACAATGAAGCAACAAAAGAAGTTCTCTTAGTAGGCTTATCTTCTCCTTTGCAGGGATAAGTTTTACAAGGGAAAGCTTCAAGATTGATGGCCTGTCCTATCAAGCTACTAGTCCTTTGTGCTTGTGAGAACATCAGGTCTTCCCCAGTTGGGGAAGTTTAAGAATTCCACCTTTTCGCCAATCCCTCAAGGGAACCTTGCAAATAGTTTTTAAGCTTCTGCCCAGATTACTGTGAGATGTACATGGAAGATTGATTGCTGACATATTTTCCAGGAAATTCAACCCAGAAAGTATATTGAAATGACTAACAAACATTCTTGAAGCAATTGTATGCTTATATATAGAAATAACCCTCCACCCTCCATACATATGGCATGTATTATCATGCCATATACAAAAGCTATCTTGAGTGAAATGATAGACTTAAAAAATGAGACCTTAAATATAGAATAAAACATAAGAGAAGACCTTTATGTACAGTGATTATGGAAAGATTTCTTATATAGGACACAGTGATACAAACTAAATAAAAAACCTTCATTGGTATGACTTCCAGGTAGATGATGGAATAAGATAGGCAGAACTCTGTCCTCCAACATAAAACAACTAGAGGACAGACCGAAAACCACCAAAGCAACAGTTCCAGAATCAAACTGAAGAGAAAGACCTCTACATTACATAAACAAGACCTGAATAGAAAAGGAGAGAAACTAGAACTGAGAAATTGACTTGAGTGATCTCAATTGTGACCATCCCTACATTCTACCAATGAGCAAACAACCAGATCAGACAGCCCTAAACCAGTACAGCCCTGCTTCAGAGAGGTGGTGACATTGTTGTAGCTTCCAGTGCCTATCCCACATTTCTGAGGCATGCCGATGTGGGTGCCTGGACTTGGGGGAACATGGGAACCCCTCTCCTCAGGATGAGAGGGGATACAGAACAGAGCCAATTGGACAACCGCCAGTGAGAGAGATACTCTGGGTGTGCTGCCTCAATCTTTTTTGCACAGAGCCTCAGTGTTCTCAATGCAAACATGAGCAGAGGTGGGTGCCAGGCAGCTGCATTGCAATGCCCCCTTACCCAATTCCTGAGGTGGGCCTGTTGGCCTTGATAATCTGAGATTTCTGATACCAGCCCTGCTAACTGGTGAAGTAGAACCTCCCAGTCCTGCAGCACAGATTCTATCCACACAGGATTCAGGAAATCACCCGAGCCATCACAACTATAAGTTGGAATATTCATATTGGTACACAATGCCCATCCTCCACTCACTGAGCTGGTGTTTTCAACATACTTGGGAGCCTGCAACCTTAACTAGATTTCTACTTGTGCTGAATCCTGTCCCATGGACTGCCACAGTCAAGGAAAAGCAGGGTTGTGAGTGCCATCTGTGAGAAGACAGGAAATGTGCAGATAGGCAAAATGCTTCTCTTCCCTGCCTTCAACAGACTTCTGAAAAGTGCACTCACGGAGGTAGGCCCTAGCTTTTGTTTGATTATAAGTTACTGACAGACCAAGTGCCAAAGGAGACCTCCAACACAAACCCAGATCAAAACAAAATATTAGACAAGCAAGGGAAGCCAACTTTGAAAATAACCTTATGAAGTTAATAAAATTCCAAGAAACCAGTAGAAAACCACAAACTACATGAAGAAACAAGAAGATATGGCCAAGTCAAACGATCAAATTTAAAATACAGAGAGACACAGAATTTAGAACTAGTCAAAGATATTCAAACAAATCTCCTAAATAACATCAATGCATTGGCTAAGGAAATAAAGGATACCAAGAAGACACTGAAAGAGCATAAAGAAGAATTTGAAAGAATAAATAGAAAAGTAGAAAATCTTATGGAAATGAAAGATACTTTATATAAAACTGAAAAATACACTAGAGACATGTAACAGCTAATCTGAGGAGGCAGAAGAAAGAATAAATGAGCTAGAAGACAGAGTAACTGAATTTGAATGTACAAAGAACAAGTGGCAAAAAAGATGGAAAAATTTGAATTGAATCTCAGGGAAATGATGGACATCAGGCAGCACACAAATCTAAGAATCACTTGTGTCTAAGAAGGAGAAGATAAGAGTAATGTGTGAGGAAGAGTATTTGAGGAAATCATTAAGGAAATCTTCCAAAGCCATATGAAAAACATAATTATGCAAATCAAAGAATTGCAATGAACTTCAAATAGAACAAATCAAAATAGACCTTCTTCAAGACATACAAATCAGAATATCAAATGCTGAGGAGAAAGAGAGAGTCATGCAAACTGCAACAGTAAAGCAATTCGCCACATACAAGGGAAATCACAAAGGACTAAATGCTGACTACTCATCAAGGACCACGCTGAGTAGGAAGGTAGTGGTATGATATATTTACGCTTCTGAAAGTGAAAAATTGCCAGCTAAGTACACTTTAAAAAAATTTTTTATTGAGAATTCTTCATACACATAGATTCTATTCATGGTGTACAATCAATGGCTCACAGTATCATCATGTAGGTGTATATTGATCACCATGATAATTTTTTAGAATATTTCCATCACTCCAAAAAAAAAAAAAAGAAAAAGAAAAAAGGAAAAGCTCATACATACCATACACCTTACCCCCTCCCTCTCATTGATGACTAATATTTCCATCTACCCATTTTATTTTACTCTTTTCTACCCCATTATTTATTCATTTTTTATCCTTATTTTTTGACTCATCTGTTCATACCCTGGTTATAAGGCACATCAGACACAAGGTTTTCACAATCTCGGTCACATTGTATATGTTATATCTTCATACAATTATCTTCAAGAATCTGGGCTACTGTCACACAGCTCAACAGTTTAAGGTACTTCCCTCCACCTACCTCAATACACCATAAACTGAAAAGGGATATCTATACAATGCATAAGAATAACCTTCAGGATGACTCTCAATCTGTTTGAAATCTCTCAGACACTGAAACTTTATTTTTTCCGATTTCTCTCTTCCGCATTTGGTCAAGAAGGCTTTCTCAATACTTTGATGCCAGGTCTTAGACCATCCTGGGATTTCTATTCCCCATTGCTGGGAGATTTACACCCCTGGGAGTTTCACGTCCCAAGTAGGAGAGAGGGCAGTGAGTTCATCTGTTGAGTTGGCTTAGAGAAAGAGGACACATCTGAGCAATAAAAGTGGTTCTCCACAGTAACTCATCAGCCTAATTTTAAGGAGGCTTAGCCTAACCTTTGCAGGAATAACTTTCATAGGGGCAAACCCCAAGATGAAGGGTGTTGCCTCCTGGCTTTGTTGACCCACTGCTTATGAAAATATCAGAAATTCTCCAAAAGGGGAAGCTGAATGTTTCCTCCTTCTCCCAATTCCCTGAAGGGGACTTTGCAAATAGTTATTTATTCAACTACTTGTATCAATCTGGGATTTATCAGGGTATCATACTAACCTGGATAAACCAACAAACTCTCATGCCCTATTGAAGATTCATTGTAATTATGGTTTTCAACTATAATGACCATACAAGTTAAATTAGGAAATGCACTACCCAAAATATAAATTTTGCACCCAATGAACATCTCTTCCTTTAGTTTCTCACAGCTGTTGAAGTTGTAAAATATGGGCAATATCATCCTTTAGCCTGTACTTTGATACACCTTAGTTCTATCCAGATCAGCTTCATTCATATATCTACTTGATATCTGATCACTTTTCGAACTTTTGAAATAGTTCCTGTATGGGATACTGTGGACTTCCATAGCTTCAGACCACTAATTCTGAGTCTCAGGTATCACATAAATACCCAAAGTTTCTGGGAAAGACCAACTTACATTCAATAGCTCAGTATCTTAGAATTTAGAATCACAATTACACCTCCTGAATATATGTGGCTGCTGTAACAGCTTACAATCAAGGACCCTTTACAATAGGCCCCAACCTGATAACCTATGGTCTCAACTTTAGTTCACTGAATATTTATATTATAATTAGTCCATGTGCTTGAGGTATAATAACATTTTTCTTTTTGTTCCTGACATTTTATTCAATATACGGTCCCATTCTGATGGGTCTTCATTGAGATCCTTCTTTTGTTTCTCAACTAAAATTAAATGGATTACAAATGTGTTCTATCAAGCCCAACATTTGCTGTATGGATTTTGGGGTTTGGAAGAGGTGTGGGGGGTATAATATTTGCCAATTAATGGAATTAATATTGATTTATACTTTGCCAGGAGGTTTTGGTTGCTGCTCTTGTAGCTCAGAAACACATTTTAAGCCATATACAATGATATTTTCACAAATTGAAATTGATGCGTGTTTTGTGTTCTATAAGATACTGACATGCTCTGAATTGATGAGTAGAGCTTCTAATGTTGAACCATGTTGGCATGCCATATATAATCTCTCATTCATCTTGATCCATATTTTGCAATTTGCTTTCATTATTATTTTTTTTAATGGGCAGTTACCAAGGAATGAATCCAGGTCTCCAGCATGGAAGGCCAGAATTCTGCCACTGAGCCACCATCACACAACCTGCAATTTGCTTTTTTCTGTTGCATGGACAAGCACCAGGAATCAAACCCAGGTCTCTGGCATGGCAGGCAAGAACTCTGCTTGCTGAGCCACTGTAGCTTGCCCGCAATTTGCTTTTAAATTCCATAGTTAAGAGTTTCTTTGTTACATTGCATTTATAATCATAAAAATTTTTTCTGATCAAATTATAACTCAATTGCTTTTTGTTGTAATAATCTTCATTTGGAATTCAATCTCCTGGGTAGTTTTAAGTTTCTTTTTTATAAGAAAAGTTTCAATGATTACATTGAACTGCTCTGGAAAGATTGGTATGCTTACATTTAGGCTATCAGTTATATATTGTTGTGTTTATAGGTTTTAAAAGAGTCTTTTCACTAAATGTCAAAAGATTGTTTAAGAATTCTATTCCTTAAGTAAAGTTCAAATTATCAAAATGTTGACCAAGTGGATATGAGAAAAGAAACTGGAAACCCTGAACTGAAATCATTAGCTGTGAAGCTGTTTATCTAGATACCACACAGTAACACAAAAGAAGGGTGATATGGACACCTAGAGATATGAATATTTTGTCCCATGGAAAGAAAGGAAGAAACACCTAAAACTGGGAGGAAGCTGACACACTTTTCACCTAGCCATTCAGTGCCACTCTGCTTTTTATTGTCATACTTCCTGCAAACAGAATCTCACAGAGACACACAATGAGACACATATCGCCAAATGATTATACTTACTGTCTCTGTTAAGTGGAGTCAAAATCTCTGAGAGAAGGAAACTGAGGCCAGGGTTCCCAGCTCTAGTAACCAAACCAATCCTGACCT
This sequence comes from Tamandua tetradactyla, assembly GCF_023851605.1. Taxonomy (NCBI): domain Eukaryota; kingdom Metazoa; phylum Chordata; class Mammalia; order Pilosa; family Myrmecophagidae; genus Tamandua; species Tamandua tetradactyla. The sequence continues at coordinate 11,610,012 of NC_135334.1, read as the reverse complement.
GACATCAGGAGCAAAACAAATCCAGTTTACCACAACCAAGCAAAAGGAGTTTTCTGGAAATAATCACTGCCCCTCTGGTTTCTCCAGCATCATTTCCTCAAGTGCCCAGATGACCCTAAGAAACAGAAAGAGAGAATATAGATTTTGAGAATCACCCCACTCTTGAGCGCTTACAGCAAAGGGAAATCATGAAGCAGCCCCAAACACTCCCTCTACCCACTGCACTGCACTCTCAGAGTAAGGAAACTGGGGTCTTCTCAGCTTACTAAGAGAAGAAACTGCTCTGCAGGCAAGCTTTCACACCCCAACTCAAGTAGAGATAAGGTCAAAGCCACAGGACCCTCTCTCTGGAGCCTGAAACTGCCTGCAGGAGTTTAGTAGCTGAGGGTCATGGATAGGGTGAGCCTCAGCTCTGCTTTCTGGGTGGTGGGACTCGGAGGTTGTGGGTGGATGCAAGTAGGATTCCTGACTCCGTTCAATCCCTCTCCTAGAGGAAAGGACTGGGAGAGAGATTGAGAGTTTGGGTTGGACCAAGCTTTAAGGTGGCCTGTGAGAAATCAGGAGTTTTAAACCTTACCTCTGGACCTGTATCAGGCGACTGGGAAGAGTTGATATTCAACGTCCACATTTTATGTGTCATTCTTCTCTTGTAAAAGATAATCTGTTTCAAAATATGTATGTATATATATTTGTGCATATATATATGAATATATACATATTCTGTTCCATGAAAATTCCTGTGGGATATACATCTAAATATGATAACATTTATCTATATTGTAGATTTACAGATAAGATGTATAATTAGGGCAGAGTTCCTTGAGAGCCCAGTACTGTTTCCCTTATTCTTTCCAAATTTTGAGAATGTGTCATGGCAACCTGAGGAACAGAACAAATGTATAAGTGGAAGAGGAATTGCTGATTTATCCCACATTTTGACATAAAGCAGTAGGCATTTGCCTTTTCAAGCCTTATAACTTTTAATTCTCATCCCTTCATATCCACTTATTTTACTTGTGCAATTTGTTATTCAATATTGCTTATGGGATCTTTTTTTTTGTTCCCATGGAAATGTAAATCACCCAATTGTGGGTGGCAGCTTTTGATTAGGTAGTTTGCAAGGAGCTGGGTCTCTGCCCATTCAAGGTGGGTTTGCTTACTGGAGTCTTTTAAGAGGATCCATTATGGAAAAAGCTTCAATGTCAACAGAGCCAACACAGCCAGAGACCTTTGGAGGTGCAGAAAGAAAATGCCCCTGCAGAGCTTTATGAAATGAAGGGAGAAAGTTGGCAGATGTTGCAATGTACCTTCCTAGCTGAGAGAGATGTCCAGAAGCCAGATATGCCAGCTGATGCCAGCCACTTGCCTTTCCAGCTGACAGAGGGGTTCTGCATAGTAACAGCCTTTCTTAAGTGAAGTTAAGTGCCATAATTTGGATATTTTCATGATCTTAGAACTATAAACTTGCAACTTAATAAATTCATTTTTTAAAAGCCTTTCCATTTATATTGCATTTTGGCAGCTTTTATAAACTAAACAACGTCCATTTTCAGAAGCTCAAATATTTTCTCTGTAGACCCATTTAATGGCAAAGGAGCAAAAAGTGAATAGGTGACAGATACAGATTTAAGTTAAATGGACTCCTGCTGCATCCTAGAGAATAAGAATTCTTCTTTTAAGGACTAGTAATTATCATTCTGCAGAACTCAGGGCTTAAGTAAAAATTCCCTTCCTGAACCACTGAAAGCTAAGTGATCAGCACCAGTCCAACTCCCAGCCCTTGATTCCCATACCCATATATTCTACCAACTGGGACAGCATGATGAAATGGTCATTGGTTTGATGTGTACGCTTTACCAGAGGAACAGCTCTCCATCTTTGCCCAGTGTCATAACCATGCTCATGGTATATCAGTACCTTCAAAAGGTACGTCCCTGGTGTCTTCTGTACACTGTGACACATATTATGTACAGTGGATTCCATGATCTTATGTCCTTTCTTTTCTAGAGATCCTGTGTTTGAAACAATGTCATGATAGATTCTATGTTCATGGTATAGATAAACTGTGAGCACTTTAGATAACAGTGCTGGCTATGGCAAATGCATTCCCTGAATACAGGTTTAGTTTTGGTCACATAAAATGCAGTTCTTCCGGGTTTGATAGAATTGTTTGAAATGCTCAAGGATTATCACACTATCAGTGACTCATAATCAGTGTCAGTGGCTGAGAATCACTGGGTAGATCAGATTCAGTGAGTGGAAACCATACTTTCAGGACCTTTCCCAGCATCCATTTCGACCACCTTGATTAGCCTGTTCCTTAGTTCATTACCAAAATACTAGGTTAGCCATGCACAGACCTGGAAAACATCTATTGGCCAAGTCATCCTGACTTGTTCTGCTTGGTGTGCGGTGAATACTTCCTGGATGACTTTGTTTGTCACATAAAGATCCCCACAGTTTGTGCATCCTCCCATAGATCCATGCACACATCTTGTTCTAGACTTCCTTGTCCCAGATTTCACAGTCTTTGTCTTGCTGGCACTTTGGCCTTACAGTTGGTCCATATATCACTGCCAATGATTCTATGCTTATTCTTCCTTGGGACACTTAACCCTTCATGCAAAGTGTTCTAGTTTTCTCTGGTGGCATTAGCCCATGGCTGCCAAACTGCATAATTGATCACAAGAAAAAGTTCTTAACAAAATACAAATAGCTCTTCTGAAGATTAAACCATGTCAGCTGATAATGGGGCCTGGTCACAGACTATATGAGACCTAGGCTTATGGAACTCCTCCAGAAAGAGATTAAGTAGAAAGAGACAGGAAGGCCAGGCCATGCTGCAGCTACTATTTGGGTAAAATGTGCTCATACCCCAGAGATCCATTAGGCCTTGCTCATGAGGGCAAGGAGTATGAGAAGAGAGAGGCTTTTAGTGAATAGTGAGTAAGATATGACAAGAAGATGATTAAGTTATAATCTTCTGTGTACTTCCAGGATTCATCACTTTCCAAGAAGAGCATTGAAAGCCTCAGAGACCATAGCAGTCCATTGTTTCCCAGCATATACTGGGAAGAAAGCAAGATGGAGTTAGGAGTACATGGGCACCTGGACCCATAGCCCTAACAACAACTCATCGGCTAGGATATTGCCCCCTGAGGACAGAAGAAGGTAGGAGGCAATGGCCAACTGGGAAATTCTCAGAGAGATATTTCAGATATACAGGGAGCTGGATTTCTATTTTACCTCTCTGTTTTGGCTCAGGAAAACGGTTTAGACATTTCTTTTACCCTTGGCAGCATTCTGGTCTCTGGAATAATTCCATATTCCAGAGAAACCAGCAGCATGTGTGCCATTGTCAACCCATACTTCTGTGGAACTCTCTTGATCCGGGTCTCACTGTCCTTCCCCATGATGGATGGATACCTTTACCCATGGGAGGTCTGATGGGTAACCCATTCTGTGTTTTTGTTGTGGTTTGTTTAGTGTGGTGCTGCTTTAGGTTCTTCTGTGGGGGCTCATACTGTGTCTAGGTCCCTGGATCAGGGTGCAGGCCATACTTTGCATGTGAGAGGGAAGAAATTGGTAATTAATAGCAACTGTTCATTTAGCATAAAAGGAAACTTATTACAGAGACAAGGACAAGGGGTCAGTGAAGTATTGAGCTGTGCAACCTACGAACTCCCAGCCATAAAGGGAAAGCACTGAGCAGGCTTAGAATGAAGTGGGAAGGGATTGGGCCTGTAATAATTGAAGGGGAAAGAGTGCAGGGGAAAATTTCAGGTGGGCCTATGGAGTGGAGGTGACAGAGAGCTAGACATTAAGCCAGTCAGATCACAGTTGAAATCTGACTCCAGTCTTCAGAGAGCCTTTTCCATGGAGGGTCATTTACACAAGCAGTCAGGAATCTCTGGAGTAAAACCTCCTTGGTCCTACTTGCAGCCCCTCTCAGATTCACTGAGCTGATTGAGATGAGTTTCCCCTGCCTCATTTGAAGAGGAGAAAAAGGACTGTGTGACCACTCTGTGGGCCAGGTAGCAGGTTTGAGATGTTAGACATTGGTGCTACCTGGGGCATTTGGATTGAGCCACATCCTCTGGTTTCTCATGCAAGCATCTTCTCTGGCTCAATCAAGCTATTAAGACTTTTCTTACAGCCCTGCAGCCCTCTGATATCTGTGCTAGTCCCCCACTTGAGAGCAAGTACAGAGTCTAAAGGGACACCTTCCCCATACCCACCTTAGACCCTTATTACCGGCAAATATAATAGCAAAATGGATATCTTCAGAGAGAAAGAGAGAGAAAAAAAGAAGGAGCTAGAGAGGGAGATCTAATTCGTAACAGACACACATGAAAAGATATACGACTTGAAGTTCCTCAATCTGTAACAAAATTATATCATCTGGAGAAGGAGAAAGTAAATAGAGAAAGAAAAGTTGTATTAAGAGAACTGTATGATAACTGCAAAATATTTAAAACAAATATTTTGAACTATTTAAAACATAAATAATAAAAAAACAAGATTTAAAATATGTGTGGTAGCAGAGTGACATGATCAAAATGGCAGTGTAAATAGATAACAAAAATCACTCCTCAGGGTTCTACATTTTAAAAAGTTCTATTCTAAATGGTTCAGAGGACCATGTAGAGGTTGATGTAGACTGAAGAGGACCGCTAAAACTGCCAAACTGGAGAACATCAGGTAGGAAATTTCTGTCTTAGACTAGGTGGTCCTCTCCCATCCTAATGGAGACACAGAATACATGTTCTCTCACAGCAGTGAGAAAGATGCTTGCCTTTTGGAGTACTGGGGAATAGGAGAGAGTATTTCCAGGCCTAGGTCAGTGAGAGACAGAGAGTCTGATAAAATGTGGACAGATGCTGAATTTCCAGCTTCGTGTCTGAAAATATCTGCCCTCACCCCAGTGAGAAATGGTGATAAGAGACCTTCTCCTTACCTTGGGGAAGACTAGAGATTGAAACAGCTGGGGGTGTACTCCATCAGAAATAAGTGGGGAACACAGACCCATATTGTCAGATTTGCTCAGTAAAGGAGGGAACAGGAACCCAGCAGTCTTCTTGACCTTGCAAGGTGTAGCCTGTGCTCTGAAAGGCACAGGGCTCTGAGGATGATTAAGTTATGGAAAAACACTTTCTACGGGGCAGAGCAGAACATGCAAGGAAATTGAAGGGCTTTTTCAGAGACAATCCAGAAAATTATTTCAGGCCAAGGGATTTAGACCCCTGCATGGGAATCTGTCCCTGTTTTGGCTGAGAAATACAGATGACCCAACTGTTACAGCAGTGCCACGAATAAACCCATGTTTTGTAGCACAGCAATAAACAGAGCACAACTGGAGACAGCACAGTTGTTTTGCCCACAAAGAGAGACATTGCTGTGGTGCCAAGTGCCTATTTCTTTCCTTGAGGCAGGCTGGTTTTGGGAGGCAGAGTCAATCTGACAACTGGTTGGTGAGAGAGATGAACAAATAGAGGACAAATCTAACCAACAGGAAACCCTAGGCAAAAGAGATAAAATGACCCTTAGAATAACCTAAGTAAGAAAATTAAATGTCTTGGCAGAAGCAGAAAATCATGCCTTATACCAAGAAGAATGAAGATAGGACCAGTCAAAGGAACAAACTACCATCTCAACTGAGATATAGGAGTTGAAACAACTAGTGAAACATGTTGAAATAAATCTAAATCAATACCACCAGTGGAAAGAAAATATGATTAAAGAGTTCAAGGATCTAAAGAAGATACAGGACACTCATACTAATGAATTTGAAAGCTTGAAAAAATCAAATGGCAGAACTTATGGGAGTGAAAAGCACAACAGAAGAGATACAAAGCAAATGGAGACATACTATAGCAGATTTGAAGAGGCAGAAGAAAGGATTAGAGAACTAGAAGATGGGGCATCTCAAATCCTGCTCACAAGAGAACAGATGGGGGAAAAATGGAAAAAATTTGAGCAAGAACTCAGGGAAATGAATGACATCATGAAGTACATGAATATACATGTTATGTTAGTCCCAGAAGTAGAAGAGAATGGAAAATGTGTGTAAGGAACAATGGAGGAAATTATCAGTGAAAATTTTAAACTCTTAAGAAAGTTTAAAACTACATGACCAAGAAATTTAGCATATACAAGAAAAAATAGATCCAAATAGACCTGTGCCAAGACATTTATTAATCAGATTGCCAATTGTCAAAAACAAAGAGAGAATGCTGAAAGCAACAAGAGAAACATGATCCATCATATACAAAGGAAGCTGGATAGGACTAACTGCTGATCACTGAGCAGAACTCATGGAGGAGAGAAGGCAGTGGTATGATGTATTTAATATAATTAAGGAGAAAAATTTCCAACGAAGAATTCTATGTCCAGAAAAAATGACATTCAATAATGAGGTAGAGTTTAAAGTACTTTATACATAAATAGACAGTGAAACAGTTTGTGAATAAGAGACCCACTCTGCAAGGAATACTAAAGGGAACACTACAAGCAGATAGGAAAACACAGGGGAGAGAAGATGGAGGTGAATGTAAAAAGAAAGATTAGGAGGAAGGATAACTAATAGGGTTAAAAGAGAGTAAAAAGATGTGACAGATAAAATCTAAAAGAAAAAAGTGTTGAAGAAAGTACAATCTTTATAGTAATAGTATTGAATATTAATAGATCAAACTCCTCAATCAAAGGACATAGATTAAAAACCAAGATCCCATCTATAGGCTGGCCACAAGACCTCACTTAAGATGCAAGGGCAAAAGCATCCTGAAAGTAAAAGGTTGGGAAAAGATATTCTTTGCAAACAAGAACCAGAAAAGAGCAAGGGTACCTATATGATATCAGACAAATTATTGTTCAAATCTAAAGCAATTAGAGAAAAAGAAGGTCACTATTTTTAATAAAAGGGACAATTCATCAGGAAGAATTAACTGTCATAAATATATATGTACTGAGCCAGAGTGCCCAAATACATGAGGCAAACAATGGCACCACTGCAGAAAGAAGTAAACATTTCTACAGCAGTAGTTGAAGACTTCAATATACCACTCTCATTATTGGATAGAACATCTAGATATGAAGCAATAAATAAATTAAGATCTTGAATAATAGAATAAATGAACTGGACTTCACAGACATTTACAGAATATTACACCCCAAACAACAGGATATACATTATTTTCAAGTGCATATAGATCAATGTACAGGATAAATCACATGTTGGGGCAAAAGCAGATCTCAGTAAATTTAAGAAGATAGAAATTATATGAAGTATGTTCTCAGATCATAATGGAATGAAGATGGAAATCAATAACATGCAGAAGCCTGGAAAATTCACAACTTTATGGAGGATAAGCAGCACATTCTTTCTTTTACCTTTTATTTCTTTTTAAAATATTTTTACTGCAAAGGCTTCACACTCAAACAATACATATAAGGTAAAGAATCAATGGCTCACAATGTCACCACACAGTTTTGTATTCATCACCATGATCTTTTTTAAAACATGTGCATCAGTCCATAAAAAGAAATAAAAAAGAACAGGTTTTTGCATCCCATACCACTTATCACTTCCTCTGATTGACCATCAGCACTTCAATCGGCACATTTTTTAATGCTCTAACCCCCTATTATTTATATAATTCATCCTTAATTTTTTGCTCATCTGTGCCCTGGATAAAAGGACCACCAGACACAATGTTTCCACAATTACATGGTTACACTGTAAGTACTATATAGTTATACAGTCATCTTCAAGAATCAAGACTAATGGAACACAGCTCAAGAATTTCAGGTACTTCCATCCAGCCACACCAATACACCATAAAAAACAATACCTATATACTGCTTAAGAATAAACTACAGGAAAACCTCTCAACACTATTTTAAATCTCTCAGCCACAAGAACTTTATTGTGTTTCACTTCTCTTCCCCATTTGGTCAAGAAAGTATTCTCAATTTCATGATGTTGACTCTCGCTCATCCTGGGAATCCTGTCCCATGCTGCCAGGGAGATTAAAACCCCTGGTAATCAAGCCCCACATGTAGGGGGGCAGTGACTTCACCTGTCAAGTTGGCTTAGAGAGAGGCTATGTCTGATCAACAAAAGAGGTTCTTTGGGGGTGACTCCTAGACCAATGATATGTAAGCTTAGTTTCTTTGCAGGAATACCTTTTCAGGGGCAACCCCCAAGATTGAGGGCTAGCCTAATGAACTGGTTGTTCCCACTACTTTCAAGAAGATCAGGAATTCCCTATGTGGAGATGTTGAATATTTCCTCCTTTCTCCCCAGTTCTCCAAGAGGATTTTGCAAATACTTTTTATTCTCTGCTGAAATAGCTGTGCGATGCGTTAGGGCATTGCACCAAACTGTACAGTCCAACAGGATCTCATGCCCTATTCAAGATTCCATATAATTGTAGTGTTCACATAAGCTGATCATACAAGTTAAATTAGATAATGTGCTACCCAAAGTATACATTTTGCAGTAAATACACATCCTTTTCTTTGATCTCACACAGAAATTGAAATTCCAATATTTAAACCACATCATCCTTTGCCCTGTATTCTGATTTACCTTAGTCCCATCCAAATCAGCTTCATTAATATCTCTAGATTAAGTCTGATCATTCCTTCAACTTTTTCAAGAGTTGCTGTATGGGACAATGCTGAGTTAGGTACAGTCAGTGCTCTAACTCAGAGTCGTAGGTGTCACATACTTACGTGATGTTTCAGGGAATGACCAGGTTATACAAAAATATCTCAGAGTCTCAGAATTCAGAAATAACAGAAATACTGAATAAAAGTGACTGCTGCAGTCTAAGACCCTTTATAATAGGGCCCAACCTGATATCTCATGTGCTCAGCTTCAGTTCTCTGAGTTTGTACATTATAGTTCATCCATATAGATGAGGCATAACAATATTTGTCTTTTTATTACTGCCATTTCATTCAACACACTGGCCTTAAGATTCATTTTCTCAGTTGCATGCCTCATGACTTCATTCTTTCTTGGAATCACATAGTAGTCTGTTGTATATATACAGCACAGTGTCCCCTTCCTTCCCTCAGTTGCTGTAATCTTATGCCACCTTCATCCTTTGTGAATTGTGAACACTGCCATTATGAATACCAGTGTGCAAATGGCACATTCCTGTCCCCACTCTCTGTTCCTCCAGGTATATACCTAACAATGAGTTGCAGGATCTTATGATAATGCCACCTTTAGCCTCCTGTGTTAACAACACACTGTGCCCTAGAGAGGCTTTCTTACCAACCATGAAAAGGTACGTGTATTCCTCCACATTTTCTCTAGCACTTGTTTCTCTCTGTTCACTTAAAAAATTATTTGCACATCATACAATCCAAACTGAATAAGCAGACATAACTTTGCCACCATAATCTATATTTTTCTTCCACAAAGAATCCATTCCCCTTTCCAATACTTCCCACTTGTTGACATTTGGTTTTGGCATAATGCCTTTGCTACATTCTGTGAAAGCATGTTATGATGTTACTATTGACTATAGGCCCTAGTTTCCATCGACTGTACTTTTCCCTGTATACCATCCATTTTCAGCCCCTTGCAATATTGGCATCCATTTGTTCTTCCTCATGAAAAACCATTTTTATGTTTGTACACCATCCCTGTCCACTCTAGGTAATCCTCAGTTATACTGTCTCAGTCTTTATGCTCTATCTTTCCTTCTGGTTTCATATGTACCCCCAGGCTTTGTTCCTCAACCATATCCAAATTCAGCTACATTCAGTATACTTATATTATTGTGCGACAATCAGGTAGTATTGTGCTATCCATTTATGAATTTTAACAATCAGTCTTGTTGTACAATCTGTATTTCTTCAGCATCAAACTCACATTCTCTACCCTATTTCTATCTCCTGATAACCTTTGTTCTTAACTTTAGCCTTCAAAGTTCACCAATTAATCTTAGTTCATAATAGTGGGACCATACAGTGTTTTTCCTTTGGATACTGGGTAATTTCACTCAGCCTAATATCCTCAAGATACATCCATATTGTTATGTGCTTCATGACTTTATTGTGCCTTGCACCTGAGTAATATTCCATCGTATATATATATCACAGCTTGTGTAGCTACTCATCCATTGTTACATTTGGGTTGTTTCCATCTCTTGGCAGTCATAAATAATATTGATATAAACATCAGTGTGCAAATGTCTGTTTGTGTCCTTGCCTTCAGTTCCTCTGGATATATACCTAGTAATGGGATTGTTAGAAAAAATGGCAATTCTATACTTAGCTTCATGCCAAACTGCCTTCTGGAGCTTTTTTACCATTTTACATTCTCACTAACAGTAAATATGTGTGCCTGTTTTTCCACATTCTCTCCAACACTAAGTAGCACACTCTTATCAATCAGTGGGTCAGGGAAGGCATTGCAAAGAAATCAGGAAATATGTTGAAGCAAATGAAAATGAGAATACAACAAATCAAAACCTATGGGACACAGTAAAGGCAGTACTGAGAGGGAAATTTTCTATCGTAAATGCCTTATTAAAAAACAAGAAAGAATAAAATTCGAGGAATTACTGTTCACCTTAGAAACTAGAGAAAGAACAGCAAACTAAGGTGAAATCAAACAGAAAGAAAGAAATAGCAAAGATTAGGGTAGAAATTAATGGAATTCATTACATGAAAACAATGGAGTAAATATGCAAAATATACCAAATATACCAAAGTCAATAAAATGGATGAACCCTTAGCTAGGTTGACAAAAAAAAAAAAAAAAGAAAAGAGAGAGAGAGAGGAAACAAATAATGCAGAAATGGGAGGGTGACATAACTACTGACCCAACAGGAGATAGAAGCTGAGAGGGTATTATGAACAACTGTATACTAACAAACTGTACCACATAGATGAAATGGAAAAGGCCCTAGAAAAGAAGCAACAAAAAACATTGACTCAAGAAGATATAGAAGACCTCAGCAAACCAATCCCATTAAAGAAATTGAATCAGTCATCAAAAATCTTCCAACGATGAGAAGTCCAGGACCAGATGTCTTCATATGTGAATTCTACCAAACATTCAAAAAAGAATTAGTACCAATCCTGCTCAAACTCTTCAAGAAAATTAAAGAGGAGGGAAAGCTACTTAATTCAATCTGTGTAGCTGAATCACCATAATACCAAACCAATCAAAGATGTAATTACAAGAAAAGAAAATTACAGACCAATCTCTTTATTGTATCTCAATGCAAACATCCTCAACAAAATACTTGCAAATTGAATTCAGCAGCAGAAAAAAAAAAGAATTATAAACCCCAACCAAGTGGATCTTATTCTAGGTATGCAAGGCTGGTTCAACAGAAGAAAATCAACTAATGTAGTATACACCTTCAATAAATTAAAGAAGAAAAACCACAGGAACATCTCAATTGATGCAGAGGAGGAATTTGATAAAAATCAACTTCCATTCTTAATGAAAACACTTCAGAGGATAGTAATTGAAGGAAACTGGATATAGGCCTATGTGGGAAAACCACAACTAACATCATAGTCAATGGGGAAAGACTGAAGTCTTTAAGATGAGGAACAAGACAAGTATGTCCACTTTCACCATTGTTATTAAACATCGTGCTGAAAATTCTAGCTAGAGCAATTAGGCAAGAAAAAGAAATAAAAAATATCCAAGTTGGAAAGGAAGAAGTAAAATTTTCATAAACTGCAAAATACATAATCTGGTATGGCAAAAATCAAGGAAAATCTACAATAAAGCCACTAGAGCAAATAGATAAGTACAGTAAAGTGTCAGGATACAAGGTCAACATACAAAATTCAACTGTGTTTCTATACCACAGTAATGCGTATTCTGAGGATAAAATTAAGATAAAATTTCTTTTTACAATGGCAATCAAAAGAACAAAATATTTATGAATAAATATAACCATGGACATGAAAGACTTATATCCAATAAACTACAAAACTTTGCCAAAAGAAATCAAGGAAGATCCAAATAAATAGAAAGACACATGGTGTTCATGGATGTAAGGGAAAGATAAATTTGCAGAGTCTATTCTGTTCAACTGATGTTGCCATTACATGACCTTGGTAAGAAACAATTGAAATGTGTACTCAAGCAGGGAAAACAGGGTATCCTCCCAGAAGGAGGTGTACTTTGATAAAGATATCTAGGTTCCAGGAAGCTCCACTTGGTCCCTAGCCAGTTCCCAGAGGACCCAACTGTACTCGGTCATGTAAGCTAATTGGAATTTAGCAACTGTTGTTGTGACGATATCATAAAATCTGCATGCAAGCAGTTAGAGAGAAAGAGGACAAACTTATGAGAAAGAAGAAGAAGAGAGGAGAATTTTATGAGGAAGAAGAAAGAGAGAGAAGAATCTTACGAAAAAGAGAGAGCTTCTCATCAGAATTTTATCTGAGAAAAGAATGATTTGCTCCAGATTTTTACTAAGGAGACTCTGAATGCTGTTTCTAAGATTGCTGTGGAATTTTACAAATGAGACTTGGAATGCTGCTTCTGAGACTTCCCAGCACTTCTCTTCAGGTGTTGGTACCATCTTATCTGGTGATGTAGCTATGCCTTATTTTTGAAAGCTCTTTAAATTAGTTTCTTTTAATTACTTTCCTAATTAAATCTGTTTTTTTTCATCACTGAAGACTTTGTTGTCTGTTAATCCAAACCTATAAATTAAGTGGCCATGAATATCAAGTTGCCTTTCATGAGACAATGGATTGGAAGGATAAATATTGCTAAAATGTCAGTTTATCCAAATTGATTTATAGATTCAATGTAATACCAGTTAAAATCCCAACAACTTACTTTACAGGCTTAGACAAACCAATAATTGTATTTATTTGGAAAGGCAGGATTCCCCAAATAGCTCAAAATATCTGAGGAAAGAAAAATGAAGTGAAGGTCTTGTACTAAGTACCTCACTTTAAATCATATTGCAAGCCTACAAAGGAAAAACAACATGGTACTTGCATAAAGATTGGTGTACTGTAAAGTGGAATCAAGTTTAGTGCTCAGAGGAGGAACTTTACATCTATGAAAAATAGATCTTTGATAATGCAGTCAAACCAACTCAAATAGGACAGAGTAACCTCTTCATAAAATGGTTCTTGGAGAACTGGATATCCATATCCAAAAGAATGAAATAGGACCCCTATCCCACACCTTATAAAAAATCAACTCAAAATAGATAAAAGACCTAAACATTGGAGCTGAGACTATACAATGTCTAGAAAAAAATGTAGAAAATATCTAATGTTTCTTGTGATAGGCAGTGGTTTCCTAGACCTGACACCCAAAACAGAATAAATGAATGAAGAGATAGATAAATGGAATCTACTCAAAATGAACACTTTTGTGCATCAAATGACTTTATCAGGAAAGTAAGAAGGCAGCATATGCAATGAGAGACAATATTTGGAAACCACATATCAAACAAGTGTTTAACATCCAGAATATATAAAGAGATATTAGAACTCAACACTAAAAGACAAGTGATCCAATTTAAAAATGGGAAAAAGACATGTATAGACACCTTTCCAAAGAGGAAATATAGATGGCTCAAAAACATAGGAATAGATGCTCAACTTCACTAGCAACTAGCGACATGCAAATCAAAACCACAATGAGATATCATCTCACACCTACTAGAATGATCATTATATTTAAAAACTCAGAAAACTACATGTGCTGGAAAGGATGTGGAGAAATAGGTACATTCATTCATTCACTGTTGGGGGCAATGTGGAATGGGGCAGCCACTCTGGAAGACAGTTTGGCAATTCCTTAGGAAGCTAAGTATAGAATTGCTGTGTGATCTAGCAATTCCATTACTAAGTATATACTTAGAGGCACTGAAGGCAGGGACAGAAATGGATGCTTAGATACTGATGTTTATAGCAGCATTATTCATCATTGCCAACAGATGGAAACAACCCAAGTGTCCATCAACAGATGAGTAAATAAACAATCTGTAATTATACATACATTGGAATACTATGCAGCTGTTAGACGGAATAAAATTATGAAGCATGGAACAACATGGATGAATCTTGAAAAAAATAAACAAAAGGAAAAATATTCTATAGTTTCACTAATATGAAATAAATATTATGAGAAAACTCTGAGAGTCAGAGTTGAGAAAACTGCTTATCAAGAGAAGAAAGAGGTTAGAGTTTGAGCACTTGATGCTGAAGGAGTACAGAATGTTCAACAGGATTGATTGTAAATATCCAGAAATAGATAGCACAGTACTATGTGATGATTGCACAATATTGTAATTATAGTGAACAATGCTGAATGTGAGTATAGTTAAAAGACAAAGTCTGGGGATGTGTATGACACTAGAAGGAAAGATAGAGGATAAAAGCTGGGACTATAAACATAGCAAAACTTAATGTGGACAAAGATGGCAATTTATGTTCAAATATAAGACAAATTTTACTTGATGAATAACAATCAAATGTTACTATTCCAAGGTGTTAAATTTGTGACAGTCGATGGAAAAACGCAACTAATGCAATCTATGACCTATAGTTAAAAGTAGCATTGTAATATTCTTTCATTAATTGTAACAAGTGAAATATACCAAGTCCAAATGTCAATAAGAGGGGGATATAACAGAGGGGTGTGGGATTCTTATTATTGTTTCTATTTTCCTTTTCTTTTTTCATTTCTTTTCTTCTTTTTTTTATGGCAAAATGGAAATATTCTCCTAAAGATGTGCTGGTGAATGTATAATTCATATGTGATTATCCCAGCAACCATTGATTGTCTACCTAGGATGGATTGTATGTGTGTATAAAATAGTTTTCCTTATATTTTTTATGTTACTTTTATATATTTTTTCTTACCCTGGAAAAATGGTTCTTAGCCTTAATATAATTAATCAATTAGTATATACATATTTTTACAAAAAAACAATATTGTAAGAATAGCAAGATTATTAAACTTCATTTAAAATGTACTAAAATTACTTAAAAATAACTAAGATATGATTTGTAAATTACTGTTTCCTTCATATTCAGTCAACTTTTTATGTTTTCCTTTGAATTAGTCATGTATTAAATATCAAGATATTTCATTTAACAAAGTACCTTGTTATTGGTAGACAAACATAAAGAAAAAAGATGAAACTATCATCTTTTCTATTGTCTGTAAAACTGATACTTTTTCCTGTGTCATTATGTTCTCTAAAATCTTCAACATAATGATATACAATCATGGTGATAGTTGGCATCCTGATTCCTTTTTTTTTCTGATTACTTTTAAAAATAAAAATATATGTTATTGGGGTCTTAGTAACCTGATTGTCATATTTAGAATATCCTATTCTAGTCATATTTTTACCTTGAACTTAATTTTCTGATTAAAATAGCTTTAATACTAATAATCATTTTCAGCATCTATAAGAGTACTAAGTACTTTTTGTTAATTTATTAATGTAACTAATGATATTGATAAGTTTATTCACAGAATAAATTCCTTTTAATAAACTCAACCACTACTCTTTTGTGGATGCACTGCTACATTCAATTGACTAACATTTTATTAGGTCATTTGCATCTATATGAATATGATGGTTCAATAATTTTCCTTGTGCCTCCTGTATTTACCTGTTTTGGAAATAAAAGTCTATAGGTCTCCAAAAACATTCAGAAATAACTGAAATGACATTAGATCATCTGTTCATTAGGTTTAGATAAAGTCAACTGTGAAATATTTTAGCTCTAGTGCTTTTATTTTGATTAGTGGCAAACCACTAACTAGCATTTCAATTTAGGCCATGGCAATTGCTATATACAGATTTTCCTCTTGTTCTTTAAAAGCAACTTGTTCTTCATGTCTGAACATGCACAAGAGTGTGTCTTTTTAATTGAACCTCATCAACAGAATCTGACAGATATCAAACTTCAGGCTTAATTATTTCCTCATCAAGTAACATTTTCAATGCAAAAATTATAATCTTTATTTTTCATAATATTTAAAATAAATGTATTCTCCTGGTTTCCTTATATATTTCCTGGATCTGTAGTTATATCTTTTCTCTACTTCCAGAAGGTTTATGTTTTCACTGGACTTTTAAAATAGTTTTAAGTATCAATTATTTCTATTTGGATATGCATCTCTTTTATAAATTTCATTTTCTATTATTTATATTTTCCAATTTCCATATATTTTGTGTGCTTTCATAATATTTAAAAAGTTGAGATGACTACAATTACATGAGCCAAGGCCCACAATAGCTCTTATAATAATTACATATGTTTATCTTCTGTCAGTTCTGCATTTGTACAGAACCCTGACTAATACATATGCCTTGTCTGAGCATATGTTGTAGAAATGTACTTATCCCTTAGCCATGTTTCTCTACGTGCACAATTGCCTTCTAGGTATGAAAGCACTGATTGAAAGCAGGACACAGTTATGATCAATTTTATTAATGGAAAATTTGGAAGCCTTATGATGAGGTCTGTGTGATCACAGGGACTTCCAAAAGAATGGAAAAGTCAATGCCCTCATATCCCACGACTTATGGGGTTATGATGCTAGGGGAATGAGTACTCCAGAATGAAATTAGAGATTGAGGTATGAACAGGGATAATTTAAGAGGAATGCAGTGAAGATTGGAGGCAAGGCAGAGCTAGCTTCATCCTATGGTAAGGTAATTGGCTCAGAAAGGTCATTGCAAAAATCATGAGACTCACAGCAACTTATCAGCACTTCAGTAGTCCCCAATCCTGACTTTCTAGTGAAACAATCTTTAAAACAATATGGTATTGCATAGTTTGGGTGAGTATATGTGTAGGAGAGAATAAGAAGTAGAAGATCATATGGAGAGCAAATGATGCCATTAGAAGACCAACCATAAACACCAGGAACTCCAGTAAAACTAAGAAGAGCCAAGAGAGTATTTCTGAATTTAGGGTGGTGGAGATGAGTTGAAACTTGATGATGGTCAAGGGTGAAGAAATTAAACAGCTCTTCATGAGTATTGGACTTCTTTGGAGACTAGGCTGGAGAATATATCAGCTGTTACCCAAGATGAGCCTTGTAGCACAGAGTAACTCTCCCTGTAGAAAGTGAAGTTTAGTATTTGTATCTATGACTGACTAGGATCACCCTTCTCTTCATACTCCTAGACTCTCTGAGGTCCACAGTGCAGTTGAGGTCATGCCTATCCAAACACTTCCTACTTTGTAAGGAGATTGAAGATTGCATGATAGTCAGGGTGGTTAGAAAGAGAATTTGCACATTAGTTCTGCCTCAGTGTCTCTGAGCTATGATAGGCTCTGATTTTTTCATTCAAATCTCTTCTAAGTTTGCCACAGCCAAATCCTGAAGTCATTTCTTTGAACTTACAGGAACATTCTTAAATCTGAGCTAATCACCCCTCTGAAAAGAACTAGATATACCTGAATGAATATCTTCATCCCTCTTGCTCTCCTAGCATTCTTTTTTCTAATCATGATTACTTCCTCTCAAATGTTAAGCCTTCCCTATGCTCTAGATGCTCTCTGTTCTTTCTGGTCTATGAGAGAAGTGAGATGTCAAGCTGGCCTCACATAATTGCTCCTGAGACCAACCAATACCTCAAATATTAAAGAAACCTATGTCCAGTTGGTCATGCCTCAAAAACAGGCCTATCAGGGAAATGAGGATACATCTCTGACCATGATCATGACCTCCTTGCCTTCCAAGGTCATGGGATATGAGTAAGACTGTTAGCATCCCATGTCTACTGAAGTAACAAGGTGAGAACAAGCACATCTTACTCACACTGATAACCCAGTCATGTTCAGAATATCAATTCACAGAGTGTAGAAAAGGAGGATGAATCTGAGTCTCAAAATCATGATAATTTAAGTTTAAATCCTTCCCTCAAAAATCATTAATATCTTCATCTAAGGTTGATTTCAAATTTGAAAAATCTTTTAGTTGAGAACATTTTTTTTTTTTTTGCATGGGCAGGCACTGGGAATCAAACCCATTCTCTGGCATGGCAGGCAAGAGATTCTGCCACTGAGCCGTCATTGCACCACCTGATAACATACTTTTGTAATTTGTAAAGGACTATAGATGTATTGTCAAAATGGAGTAATTCAAATAAGCAGAATTAAATAAGAATAAATGTCAAAATCCTATCACTCAGATAATACTATTGCAAATATCTTAGAGAAATAGATAGGTGGATGTAGAGATGCAATTGGAATTTAACCAAATGAAATCATCGATCCGTGTTCAATCCAATGTTCAAAGATCTTCAATTATCCAAAATCATCCCTAGATCTATTTTTTCCAAAACATGAATGTGTACAGCTATTGGCATTGAGTTTTAAATTCCCTTTAGTATCTTTTCTTCTAGCAAAATCCTGCATTATTCATGACAATGCCATTTTCAAACATTTTTTATTGTGAAATATACTTATATATACACATATGTGTGTGTGTGTATAAAAAAAAAGCAACACATTTCAAAGTATATTTTACCAAATAGTTATAACAGATTTCAAATTTTGGTGTGGTTTGCAATTCCACAATTACAGGTTTTCCCTTCTAGCTGTTCTAAGATGGGGAACTAAAAGAAACATCGTACAATGATTCAGCAATTGTACTCATTTATTAAATCCAAACAATCCAACCATCTCTGTTGTAACTTCTTCTTCTCCTCCTTTGATCCTTCTCCTTATTTTTAGGGATATTTGTGCTATGACTATTCTAATTTCTTCATGCTCTAAGGTGGTATCAACAATATAGGTTAGAGGAATGGATTTTGTTGGTATTCTTGGGGAGATTGGCCTTGTGTGTTTCAGAACATATCTGGCCTAGGAATTTTCTGGAGGTTATAGTTTGCTAGAAAGAAAACTTAGAGCATGAAATTTGGTAAAATCTCAGACAGAGCCCTAGGTGTTCTTTTGGTTTAGCAAGAATGATGTTGTTTGGTTTTGGCCAACCATAACAATTAGCAATATATGACTGAAGCTTGCATAAGAGTAGCTTCCAGAATAGCTTCTTGGCTTATTTGAATTCTCTTAGCCATCGATTTCTTATTTTGTCACACTTCTTTTCCCTCTTTGTTCAGGAAGCCATTGTAAATCTCATTGTACCAGGGCCAAGATCATCCCTGGGAGTCATGATGTTGCCAGGGGGAATTTCACTCCTGAACGCCATGTCCATGTTGGGAGGAGGATAAAGATTTTCCTTGCAAAGTTGGCCTTAGAGAGAGAGGACATATCTTGGCAACAAAAGAGGTTCTGGAAGTAACTTAGGCATAATTATAGGTAGTCTTAGCTTCTGTGGTAAGAAATAAATTTCATAAGGGCAAGCCTTGAGAACAAGGACTAGGACTATTAACTTGGGAGTCCCTCATATTTGAGAGAGTATCGGGGTTTCACAAGTGGGAAAGTTTAATAGTTCCACGTTTTTTTTCCCAATGCATCAGGGAACTTTGTCAACCCTTTTTTATTATCTGCCCAATATAATCTAGATTTTATCCTGGTATTAATTAAAAACTATACAAAATATGAAGCTATCATTCCCATTCTGACTCCATGTGTTTGGATTGCTTAAATGGGCTATCCAGGCAGATTGAGTTAGAAGATTGTGCTGTGGAAGATTGAGGTTTTGGACAAAATAACTTTATTTCCTTTGGTCTCATACCATAGGTGAAGTTCTAAGACACAGAAGATATCATCCTGTGCCCTGTATTCTGATTTACTTTAGTCCCAATGAGATTGGCTTTATTCTTATCTCTAATTGAAGACTGATCACTTTTCCAGTTTCTTTACCAGCTGTTGTATGTAGTAATCCTGACATTCAGAGCTGCAGAACTCAACTCTGAGTCTTAGGTTTCACACAGGTATCTAAAGTTCCAGGAAAGTACCAGATTATACACATTTAGCACAGCATCTCAGAATCTAGAACTAACACAACTCTGGACGGTGTGTCACTGCTATAACAGCCTATAATCTAAGCCCTAATTTTCAAAAAGAGACCATACAATATTTGTGCCTTCGTTTCTGGCTTCTTTTGCACAACATAATGCCTCCAAGGTTCATCAACATCCATGAACCGTGATTAGATTAGATTACTTCTGTGAAGATGTGACACATCCAATTGTGTGTATGATCTTTTGATTAGCTGGATATATGATTCTGCCCATTCAAGGTTTACTTGAGTCCCACAAACGGGAATACATTTTGGAGAAAACGTGGTTGCTTCAGAAGCAAATAGAGTCACTTGTAGTGCTGAACATGCTTGGAGTGTTAACAGAGACAACAGATGCCTAGATACAGATGTTTGAAGATGTAAAACCCAGAAGATATATCATATGCCTTCCCATAAAATGCTAAGCAAGTCAGAATCCAGAAGGGTCCACATGGGCTGAGAGAGCTGTTTGAAACCAGGAGTTGGGAGAAAATGAGATGCCAGCCGCAAGACTTCCCTTGCGATAGAGATTGATGTTCAGGGTTAAGGTGTCTCTCTGGATTCCTTAGCTTAGTCATTTTTGATGCTTTAGAAGTGTAAAATTCCAATTTAATAAATACCCTTTATAAAACCATTACATTTCTGGCATATTGCATTCCAGTAGCACTCACAAACTAAAACAAATTTTGGTATCTGAGAATGGGGTCCTGAAATTTGAAAATACCAACCACTTTGAACTGGATTTTTACATTGATAAGGGGAAGGTTCTGGTGGCATTCTGATGAGGTGAATAGAAAAGTCTGGATGGCTTTAAACAAATTGTTCATAGAAATGTGGACTCTAAACATATTTTTGACAAAGTCTTAGACACAAATGATGAATGAGTCATTGCAAACTGGAAGGAAGGTGACCCTTGTTTTAAAGTGGCAGATAATTTGGAAAAATTGTGTCCTGGGGTTGGATGGAAGGTAGAATTTGAAAAAGATGGGCTGGGATATTTTTTGAGGAAATTTCTCAATGAAATGTGTAAATTACAACCTGTCTGCTCCTTGCAGCTTACAGTAAAATGCAATAAGAAAGGGATAAGTGGAGAACTGAACTATTGGGTACAAAGAAACCAGAAACTTATGGTGTGGAAATTTCTGGACTTCCAGAAAAGGAAACCCCAGAGAATATTGCCCTACATGAGCTTTTAACCAAACATCGAACCAGTCAGCCATTTCAGAGACAGTCAAAATTGGAAATGAAGTTATCCAGAAAGGATTTATGGAAGGTCCTATTGTCTTTTGGGTGTGATCACTGTATACTGTATGGTAAAATGACAAGGGCTTTGCAATGCCTGTATAGATGGAACCACTGCCAATCTTGACTAAAAGGGACAGAAAAGGAGCAGATTAAAGAAAAATAACTTCCAAGGCAGGACCATGGAAGAGAAGATCTGAAGTCAAGAAATCTCAGGACCAGAGACGAGATACAACCGTACTCTTGGAGAGGGTGAGTTTGTCCTGAAGGCAGAGGGTGGGCCATCCACCTTGATTTTCAGGAAGAGTTTTGGTGCCCAGGCCTCAGAAAGAATGGAGCTTATTACCTGGGGTTTGGGAGTAACCTCGCTGCCAATCCTTTTTTTCTGTGGGAGTTGAGTGTGTGACCAAGAAATGGTAGAGAGCCAGGGTGCTGTCCTAACGCTTGGAAAGTATGGAGCCAGGTAAAAGGTGGCCTCCCCAATGCCTCCCAATGTTATAACCATCATCCCAATGTTTGGAGAGAACAATTTCACTGTGTATGCCCTAAGAGAGGTGTGACTGTCACTTTCACTTTATCAAGACCCAAGTATAACTGACTCTTAGATTTCGAAATCTAATGGAGTTTGCCCTGCAGGTTTTAGGATCTGTTTGGGACCAGTGGCTTCTCGATTTTGTTTTCTCTTTACAGCAATGGAATTTTATGAGCTATGACTGTTCCTCCTTTGCTTATTGTCAGCAGATAACTTGTTCTGAGTTTTACATGTGAAGAGCCAGAAAAGAATTTTGCCTTAGGACAGACCATGCCTGTAACTGACTTTGATGTGATTCTTGTACTGTTTCTGATTTAGGATTGCATTTGTATTGTTATAGAAATGATTTAAATCTTTATGACATTGTGATGCAATGAATGTATTTTGCATTTGGAAAGAGCATGTCTTTTGGGGATCTGAAGTGGTGAGTGTGCTGGTCTTAAACTATTGTGACCCCAGAAAAGCCATGCTCTTTATTCATGCGAGTGGTATTGGGTTGCAACTGCCCTCTTTCTCTGTCAGTTTTCAGACTGGCTTCACTCTTTGTTTAACTTTCCACCCAGGGAAGGCCCACCATGCTTTGCTAAAAAACAGTCACCCACAGCATCTGAATTCTCTTCTTAAGCAAAATCAAGTGTGCTGGCTTCCAGGATCCCCACTGGAACTCTAGGCTGTGGAGAAGTGAGGAAATATCTGCAAAGCTAGATGTGGGTGTAGGCTAGAGAGCAGAGGCATTCCATTTCTTCAGGACCTATACTTTCCTGCACACATCCATTTTTCCCGTGGGGGGTCATTACTGAGCACACTCACCCAATTCACCCTGTCCCAATTCTCTGCTTTTTAATCCAGGACCTCTCTGTATAGTGTAGAAGACACTCTCTGGACACTTGCACCTGGAACAGCACTCCCAGTCATTCTTCTGTCACATCTCTCATTTCTCTGTTGAGCAGAGGTGAACTCAGCTGATCTTCTTCTGTCTTCCTGAGACAGTGTCATTTTGAAAGAATCTGCTTAACTGTCAAGAAAGAACTACTTTCTGGAATGTTTGGATACTTACAAATGTTGCTCTTTCCACGAGTCTGCCATCAATTCTGTTTTTTAAACTTGAAGTTACCTCTGAAAAATTGTGGGTTCAAGATAAATATTTTGGGTAAAATAGGTGAATTAAATTTGTATCAGAAAACAAAAAGACCTAATGTCAGGATTCATCATGATTCATAATGCTGTGATTCAATATATGATTGAGTAATGGTAGTATGAACCCTCTGA
This sequence comes from Tamandua tetradactyla, assembly GCF_023851605.1. Lineage (NCBI taxonomy): Eukaryota > Metazoa > Chordata > Mammalia > Pilosa > Myrmecophagidae > Tamandua > Tamandua tetradactyla. The sequence goes on along the minus strand of NC_135334.1, from coordinate 11,587,015 downwards.
ATAGGAGAGATCCGTGTATTGCAATATAGAAATGGACGTTTTTGCATCAACCATACCTCATGGGTTTTTAGTACCAATTAAAAAGGGTTTCTGGTGTCAATTTCATTAGAGTTTAGGGAATAATTGTAGCCATTCTCTCTCTCTCTCTCCTTTCTTATTTAAAAAAGTATTAATGATGAAATAGTAACATATATATTTTAGGGTTATATTTTATTACTATTATGTTTCAACTTAAATTAGAAATTGCTATATTATGATTTTTCAAGAAAATAATTTCAAATTTGTAAAAAAATCTTATCTTTTCAAAGAAAGCAAGATATATACTCTGTGTTTTATTTCACCTCCAGAGGCAGGGAAAAATTTTAAAGAATGAAAGAGTATTATGTTCCCACATTTGAACTACATTTTTAAAAGTCTAATAAATGAAAATCCTGGAATATTCTCATATGATATGTCTTGGTTTCTTGTCTCTAACTGCTTATTTTGAACCTATTGATGTCACTAAACTTGACCTTCATGTTCCACTTGAATTTTATTTATTTATCGGAAAATAATTTGACATTCTTTCTAAATCTTCAGCCCAAATGTTATTTAAAAACAAAATCAATATAGAGTTTGAAGTATAATAGTAAATGCATATTTTCAACATTATTACATACCAGTATATCTAGTATGCGTGCCTTATTCTAGAAAGTTTTATATAATTGTATATTTACAGCCTGAAGTGTTAATTTTGTTTAACTTGGTTATATAGTGCAAACAGGTAATACCATGTCTCTCCAGAAAACTTTGTAGCAGTTTTTATTTTATTAAACTTGTTGGTTTATTGTTCAGACACATGTTCTCTTTTTTGCTTCCTCTGTTAATTATAAAATTATTGAAGAGAGATGAGAGCACAGAATAGCAGAAATGTCCCATTACTCTCATGACACACTCCCAACAACGCCGACATAGCTTACATGCCTCCAATCCAGCACCTTTATATGCCTCAAACCCACAAGCCAATATTTTAAAAATTTGTGGCTTTTTTCTAACATTGTAGAATAAAAGTAACTACTTTATTATCTTTTCTGTATTTGCTTTTTTTAAGTTCCCATGGGCTCAAAGATCAATGTTTTATTTGGCTACTTTTGCAAGCGGAAAAGAATTAACAGAGAAAAAGGTAATGGGATGAGTACTAAGTATTTTTCTCTCCACATTAAGTATTCAAAAATATTTCTACATTTTCTTTCTGTGATTTTACTCCTGAACACTAGATATTAAAAGTTATTACCAAAATCCATAGGTCAGAATGTAACTGACAAATTAAGAATTAGCAAATGATTATTGTTTCTGAAGAATTAAATAGATATCATTTTTTTCCTTTATTTTAGAATAGGCAGAAATTAAGGCCTGAAATTACTGAAACTCAACTAGTTTCACCCTTGTTTATAGTGACTGCAATGGATTTTCTAGCCTAGTCTCTCCCCTGTTTGCAGTTACTATTTTAACAGTTATACTAGCCTAGTTTTACCCCTGTGTTTATTTACTATTATAATGATAACTACTCCTAAACTTCTTTGTTTGAATCCACAAAACCCCAGAACTTCCTATACTCAGGGAACAGATTTTTTGGGCTGACACATCATCTGTCTCCTGCCTTGTGCACAGTATTAAACTCTTTCTTCCCTTGAAACCCTAGTGTCAGAGATTGGCTGTTCTGCACATGGAGCAGAGAACCCCACATTTGTATGATATCAAATATGTATCAGTTCAAAATTAAAAGTAATCTTAAAAGCTCTATAATCATAACAGTCAGAGATTAAAAATGATTATAGTTGTGTAAGTGTGTTTAAAATTATGAATTTTCTACATCTTGAATTATTTCTGGAATTTGTCAATTTTATTTCTTCTTTTCTACATCCAAAAAATTTCATGTGATTTAATAATGAATCAATGTTAAAATTTCCAAAATTATCCAAAGATTTCTTTACTGCCAGTTGGCAAAATCAATCTGTGAACCAATACAATACTAGGTATTCCATGCATTTGTGATGTGCCTTGCCTTAACTCTCTAGATTGTAAAAATGTGCTATTTAATCCATGACACTTTCTTTGCAAGCTAAGGTCTGTTGTCCATTAGAAAGTATGATTTTATGAAACTGCTTGGATACTAATGAACAATGTCATTCCTTTTCTCATCCTGAATATATTCCTTCTTACTTGAAAATTAAGTTTAATGCTTGGTGGTTTCAGATGAAATATTCTTGGCTATCATGTAACAAAGGTTATAATTTATTTGTTAATTGTCACTAGAAAAGATAAAATTTCAGAATTATCCATTACTTTTGATGCTAAGAGTGAACAAAGAATTAGTGTATTGGTATTCTGAAACCAAGGAATTAGGGAATAATCTGTTTCCTAATATTTCTGTGCTAGAGAAATGTCCTGTTTTCTATCAACCACATATCTTATGGGCTTAAAACCAAATTAAAACCCTTCTGGAGGGAAAATTTTAGAAACATAAGGTAATACAACAATATAAACAGATCTTTGCTTGCTTTGGTGGCACGTATACTAAAATTGGAATGATACAGAGAAGATTAGCATGGCCCCTGCACAAGGATGACATACAAATTTGTGAAGAGTCCCATAATTTTTAAAGAAGAAAAAGAAAAAAAATGCACAGATCTTAATTATCCAATTTGTTGACTTTCAAAAAATGTAAACATATACAATGTTGTTTAGAAGTCATTGCCACAAAAAATGTTTCATAGTTTCCACACACTCAAATCAAACCCCTTGCATCATTTGTATAGAAACCCAAACGCACATGGAATTGACATTTATATGCAAATGTAAAGTGCTTAGAAAAATGAAAATTTTGTAAAATTAAGAAGAGTATGTGAATTCTTACATCAATGGAACATAAGAAAAATGAATATCCACATGTATTCTAGTTTGCTAGCTGCCCGAACATAATATAGCAGAGACAGAATGGCTTTTAAAAATGGTGATTTAATAAGTTGCAAGTTTATGGTTCTAAGGCTGAGAAAATGCCCCAATTAAACAAGTCTATAGAAACATCCTAATGAAGTCATGAACAAGAGGTTACCTTCACTCAAGAAAGGCCAATGGAGTTCAGGGTTTCTCTCCCAGCTGGAAAGGCACTTTACAAGCATGGTGATGTTTGCTAGCTTCCTCTCCAGGCTTCTTGTTTCATGAATCTCTCCACCGGCATTTTCTTTCTTCATTTCCAGAGGTCTCTGGCTGCATAGGTTCTATCTCATCATTCTCGAGCTTTCTCCAAAATACTTTCACTTCTAAAGAATTCCAGTGAACTAATCAAGACCCACATGGAATGGATGGAGTCAAATCTCCCTCTAATGAGAGGCTAATACCCACAAGTGGGTGAGTCATATCTCCATAGAGACAAACTAATCAAGTTTCCAACATACATTTATTGAAGAGGGATTAAAATAAATAGTTGCTCCTACAAGATTGATTAGAATTAAAACATGGCTATTTTAGGGTATTTAAATCCTTTCAAATCAACACATTACACCTCCTGGACATAAAATGGATATGTTTGTCCCATATACAAAATACATTAATTCCATCACAACATCAGAAATTCTTAAACCATTTCCATAACAATATAAATACAATGCAAGGTTAAAACCAGTAAGAGTCTCATCAAAATCAGCTACAGGCATGGACAGTCCTAAGGCAAAATTCTCCTCTGGCTCTGAACCTGTAAAACTCAGAACAAGTTATTTGTTGCCAATATACAAAGAAGAAACAGTCATAGGAAATATATGCCCACTTCCATAGGGAGAAATTAGAAAGAACACAGGTGTCTCAGGACCCAAGCAGTTTTGAGAACCTGCAGGGCAATCTCCAATAGATTTCAAAGTCTGAGAGGAATTTATCTTCAGGGTTTTAGAAGGTGGCAGTCCCATCCTTTTGAAGGGCCTAGATAGTGGCCCACCTCTCTAGGAGTGCAATCTGAGGAACATCGGGGAGACCACCTTTTTCTTGATGCCACCCCCTCCAAGCATAAGAGCTGCAACTGGGCTCTCTGTGGTCTCCAGGCACACGTTAATCTCCTCCATGTGGTTGCAGCCGGACTGTCCCCAATCCCCAAGGAATGTAATTCACTGTGTCCAAGTCCTGAGACAACATGACTCTTCCACTGTACTGAGGTGGAAGACCCATACTCTGCCTTTGGGGCAAATTCACCCTCTCCATGTACTTGGGTGGGTCTGCTTTCCTAGCCTGGGGTTTTATGACTTTAGACTTTAACTTCCATCATTCTGCTTCTGAAGTTATTTTTACCTTCACATTGTTCCTTTTCTGAACACCTCCCCCCCGCCCAGTGGAGACTGGAAGTGGTTCCTTTCCTACAGGTCCCACAGCACTCGTGTTGGCCTTCTATGTAGCAAGCAATGATCATGCCCACCAGACAGCAGGAGTTTCCACAAATCATTCCTGGATAAACTCTATCTCCAATCATGACGTTTCCTGAAATGGCTGACTGGTTTCACATTTGATGAAATCCTCCTGTGGGGCACTATTGTCTGGAATCACCCTTCCTGGAAGCCCAGAATTTTCCAGAATATCAATTTCTGCTTTCTTTGTATGCAAGAGCTCTGTTCTCAGCTTATCTGTTTCCTGTCACTATTCACTCTAAGCTGCAATGAGAAACCAGGCTGCACCTTCCACATTTAATTTGGAAATCTCTTCTGCTAAATTTCCAAGTTCATGGCTTTAAAAATCTATCTTCCAGCCAAAGCCAGTAGTCAATTTTGCCAGATTATCTGCCTATTTAAAACAAGGGTCATCTTCCTTCCAGTTCACAATAACATGTATCTCATCTCTGTCTAGAGCATTGTCAGAGGTATCTGTAGAGTCCACATTTTTACCAACAGTCTCTTCAATGCATTCTAGGCCTTTTCTATAAAGCTCTTCACAACTAAAACCAGAACCTTCCCCTTATCCACTTAAACAGCCATTCCAACATATTTGGTATTTACAAACTACAGCAGCACCCCCTCCTTGTACCAAAAATTTACTGGATTTGCTAGCTGCTGGAATGGGATAAACCAGAAAAAAGAACAGCTTTTAAAATGGGGGAATTGAATATGTTGCAAGTTTATAGTTCTAAGCCCACGAAAATGTCCCAATTAAAGCAAGGCTATAAAAGCTTCCAATCTAAAACATCAGGGAAAGATATCTTTGTTCAAGAAGGCCAATAAAGTTCAGGGTTCTCTCTCAAGTGGAAATGCACATGATGAACACTACAACATCAGATAGCTTTCTTTCCAGGTCTCGTGTTTCATGAAGCTCCGTTGGGGACATTTTTCTTCTCATCTCCAAAGGTCTCTTGCTGCACAGGCTCTCTGCTTTATGGTTCTCTCGTCATTCTCAAACTTTCTCCAAAATGCTTCCTTTAAAAGAGGATTCCAGTAAACTAATCAAGACACATCTGAAATGGGTAAAATCATAGCTCCCTCTAATGAAAAATTAATACCCACAAATGGGTAAGTCGCATCTGCATGGACATAACTTAATTGGGTTTCAAACCTACATTATTGATTAGGGATTAAAAGAAACAATTGTTGCCTAAAGATTGATTAGGATTAAAACATGGCTTTCCTAGGGTACATAAAACTTTCAAGCCAGCACAGCATGAAAGAACAATTTTAACTGAGCTTTATTGAGATATATTATACATTCACATACCATATAATCACCCAAGGTGTACAATTCACAGTATCATCATATAACTGTGCATTCATTATCAATTTTGATTTTTGAACATTCTCATTGTTTCCAAAAAAGAATAAAAATAAAAGTGCAAAAGAACACCCCAAACATCCCATACCACCTGCGCTGGTTTGAAAGGATTTATGTACCCTAGAAAAGTCATGTTTTAATTCTAATCCCAATTTGTAAAAGTAGCCATTTCTTCTAATACCTATTCAGCATTGTAGGTTAGAAATGTGATTAGGTCATCTCCAAGGAGATGTGACTCAGTGAATTGTGATTATTAAACTTGATTAGATGGAGACATGTTTCCACCCATTCTGCATGAGTCTTGATTAGTTTACTGGGATCCTATAAAACGGGAGACATTTTTTAGAGAGAATGTCTTTTGAAGACCATGAGAAAGCCACAGCAGAGCTCCACAGAAAGACATAGCCATGAGAAGGAAAGAGCCCCCCAGCCAGTGACCTTTGGAGATGAAGAAGGAAAACGCCTCTCAGGGAGCTTCATGAAGCAGGAAGCCAGAGAGAAAGCTAGAAGACAATGCCAGGTTCTCCACATCTCTCCAGATGAGAGAGAAACCCTGACCACGTTCACCGTGCATCTTTCCACTTGAGAGAGAAAGACTGAACTTCATCAGCCTTCTTGAATCAAGGTATCATTCCCTGGATGCCTTAGATTGGACATTTCTATAAACTTGTTTTAATTTGGACAATTTCACAGCCTTAGAAGTGTAAACTAGCAACTTGTTAAATTCCCCTTTCTAAAAGCCATTCTATTTCCAGTATATGGCATTCCAGCAGCTAGCAAATTAGAACACAACCCATACTCTTATTGTTTGTTTATTTTTGTCTTACTTTTTTCTTTACTTATCTGTCCATATACTGGATAAAGGGAGCGTGAGTCACAAGATTGTCACAATCACATAGCCACACCTTCAAAATTCTATATTTATTCAGTCATCTTTTAGAATCAAGACTATTGGATTCCAGTTCCACAGTTTCAGATATTTCCCTTTAGCTATTTCAATAGATCAAAAACTGGAGAGGGATATCTATATACTGTGTAAAAATAACCTCCAGCATGTCTTCTCAACACTATTTGAAATCTCTTAGCCACTGAAATTTTTTTTGTTTCATTTATCTTTCCTCCTTTGGTAAACAAGGCTTTCTTAATCCCTTGATACCAGGACCAAGCTCTTACTCTGGAGTGACATCTCATGTAGAGGGGAGGGCAATGAATTCACCTGCTGATGCCATATAGAGAAAAACCACACCGAAGTAACAAAAGAGGTTCTTTGGGGGTGACACTTAAGCAGAATCATAAATAAGCTTAGCTTCTCCTTTGCAGGAATAAGTTTTATAAGGGGAAGCCCCAAGATCGATGACCTGTTGCATCAAACTGGTAGTCCTCTGTGCTTATGAGAATATCAGGTCTTCCCCAGGTGAGGAAGTTTAAGAATTCCACATTTCCCCCAATCCCTCAAGGGAACTTTGCAAACACTTTTTAAACTTCAGCCCAGATTGATTACTGTGTTACATACATGGAAGATTGATTTTTGACATATTTTCCAGGAAACTCAGCCCAGAAAGTATATTGAAATGACTAACAAACATTCCTGGAACAATTGCATATTTATATACCAAAAATAACCCTCCACTCTATCATACCATATACAAAATTATCTTGAATCAAATAATAGACTTAAAAAATATGAGACCTAAAATATAGAGTAAAACATATGAGAAGATCTTTATTATAGTGATTATGGAAACATTTTTATATAAGACACAAGGAACACAAACTAAATAAAAAACATACATTGGTATGTCTTCCACTAAGACTGTGGAATAGGGTAGGCAGAACTCCTTCCTCCACCATAAAACAACTAGAGAACAGGCAGAAAACCATGAAAGCAGCATTCCAGAATCAAGTTGACCAGAAGGACGTCTGCATTACATAGACAACAATTAGATAGAAAAGTAGAGAAACAAGAACTGAGAAATTAGGGTGGGTGATCTCAATTGCGACCATCCCTTATTCTACCAATGTGCAACAGCTAGATCAGGCAGTCCAAAACCAGTACAGCCCTGCTTTAGAGGGGTGGTGAAGGCAATTCTCTGAGACCCACAGTTTAGCATGTCCATGCAGAAACCCAGGAGCCAGCAAATTCTGTTCACCACATAGAGAGACAACTCTGTGGTTTCCAGTGCTTATCCCACATTCCTGAGGCATGCTGCTGTGGATGCCTGGACTCGGAGGAACATGGGATGCCCTCTCCTCATGATAAGAGGGGATGCAGAACAGAGCTAAACAACTGGCCTATGAGAGACAGTCTGGGTTCTGCTGAGGCAATCTTTTTTTTTTTTATTAATTAAAAAAAATTAACAGAATATTTAGAAATCATCCCATTCTACATATACAATCAGTAATTCTTAATATCATCACATAGTTGCATATTCATCATTTCTTAGTACATTTGCATCGATTTAGAAAAAGAAATAAAAAGACAACAGACAAAGAAATAAAACAATAATAGAGAGAGAAAAAAAACAACAACTATATGTACCATACCCCTTACCCCTTGCCTTCAGCTACCACTATTTCAAACTGAATTTATTTTAACATCTGTTCCCTCTGTTATTTATTTTTATTCCATATGTTCTACTCTTCTGTTGATATAGTAGCTAAAAGGAGCATCAGACATAAGGTTTTCACATTCACAGAGTCTCATTGTGAAAGCTATATCATTGTTCAATCATCATCAGGAAACATGGCTACTGGAACACAGCACTACATTTTCAGGCAGTTCCTTCCAGCCTCTCCACTACATCTTGAACAACAAGGTGATATCTACTTAATGCGTAAGAATAAACTCCAGGATAACCTCTCAATTCTGTTTGGAATCTCTCAGCCATTGACACTTTGCTTCATTTTACTCTTCCCTCTTTGGTCAAGAAGGTTCTCTCAGTCTCTTGATGTTAATTCTCAGCTCATTCTAGGGTTTTTCTCAGTCCTTTGATGCTGAGTCATTCTAGGGTTTTTCTCAGTCCTTTGATGCTGAGTCTCAGCTCATTCTAGGATCTTTTTCCCACATTGCCAGGAAGGTCCACACCCCTGGGAGTCAGATCCCATGCAGAGATGGGGAGGGTGGTGAGACTGCTCATCATAATGGCTGGAGAGAGGGGCCACATCTGAGCAACAAAAGAGGCTCTCTTGGGGGAGACTCTTAGGCCTAAATTTTAAGTAGACTTGACCTATCTTTTGTGGGTTTAAGTTTCATGTGAACAAACCCCAAGACTGGGGGCTCAGCCTATAGCTTTGGTTGTCCACACTGCTTGTGAGAATATCAAGAATTGAACTTGGGGAGGTTGAATTTCTCCCCACTCTCACCATTCCCTGAAAGGGGCTTGCAAATACTTTTTCACTCACTGATCAAATCATTCTGAGATTCATTGGGGGATCACTCTGGACAAACCAACAAAAATTCATGTGCTACCTGAGATTCCAAGTGCTGATGACATTCAATCAAACTATCTACATTAGTTATATTAGGAAATGCTCTAGTCAAAATCTAAATTTTGTAACAAATAAACATTTTTTGCTTTAGTCTCACACATAATGTGACATTTTAAAGTTTTAGATATCATCTATTTTCAGCACCCTGCAACAATGACAATCCTTTGTTCTTCCTCATGCAAAAATATTTTTAAAGTTTGTACATTGTACATTTCACTATTATTATACACTCTAGGCATTCCTAGATTATACCATCTCAATCTTTCACATCAATCTTTCTTTCTGATTACATTTATGTCCCCAGCTCTCCTCCCTCTGTCATTCTCACATGCAGCTTCATTCAATGTTTTAACATAATTACATTACAATTAGGTAGTATTGTGTTGTCTATTTTTGAGTTTTTGTATCCAGTCCTGTTGCACAGTCCGTATCCCTTCAGCTCCAATTACCCACTATCTTACCCTATTTCTATCTCCTGATGGTCTTTGTTACCAATGACATATTCCAAGTTTATTCACTAATGTCGGTTCATATCAGTGAGACCATACAGTATTTGTCCTTTAGTTTTTGGCTAGTCTTACTCAGCATAATGTTCTCTAGGTCCATCCATGTTATTACATACTTCATAAGTTTATTCTGTCTTAGAGTTGCATAATATTCCATCATATGTATATACCACAGTTTATTTAGCCACTCGTTGTTGATGGACATTTTGGCTGTTTCCATCTCTTTGCAATTGTAAATGATGCTGCTATAAACATTGGTGTGCAAATGTCCATTTGTGTCTTTGCCCATAAGTCTTCTGAGTAGATACCTAGCAATGGTATTTCTGGGTCATATGGTAATTCTATATTCAGCTTTTTGAGGAACTGCCAAACTGCCTTCCACAGTGGTTGCACCATTTGACATTCCCACCAACAGTGGATAAGTGTGCCTTTTTCTCCACATCCTCTCCAGCACTTGTCATTTTCTGTTTTGTTGATAATGGCCATTCTGGTGGGTGTGAGATGATATCTCATTGTGGCTTTGATTTGCATTTCTCTAATGGCCAGGGACATTGAGCATCTCTTCATGTGCCTTTTGGCCATTTGTATTTCCTCTTCTGAGAAGTGTCTGTTCAAGTCTTTTTCCCATTTTGTAATTGGATTGGCTGTCTTTTTGTTGTTGAGTTGAACAATCTCTTTATAAATTCTGGACATGAGACCTTTATCTGATATGTCATTTCCAAATATTGTCTCCCATTGTGTAGGCTGTCTTTTTACTTTCTTGATGAAGTTCTTTGATGCACAAAAGTGTTTAATTTTCTTTCTTCAGTGCTCTTGCTTTAGGTATAAGGTCCATAAAACCACCTCCAATTATTAGATTCATAAGCTATCTCCCTACATTTTCCTCTGTTTTATGGTCTTAGACCTAATGTTTAGATCTTTGATCCATTTTGAGTTAACTTTTGTATAGGGTGTGAGATATGGGTCCTCTTTCATTCTTTTGCATATGGATGTCCAGGTCTCTAGGCACCATTTATTGAAGAGACTGTTCTGTCCCAGGTGAGTTGGCTTGAATGCCTTATCAAAGATCAAATGTCCATAGATGAGAGGGTCTATATCTGAGCACTCTATTCTATTCCATTGGTCGATATATCTATCTTTATGCCAGTACCATGCTGTTTTGACCACTGTGGCTTCATAATATGCCTTAAAGTCTGGCAGCATGAGACCTCCAGCTTCGTTTTTTTCCCTCAAGATACTTTTAGCAATTCGGAGCACCCTGCCCTTCCAGATAAATTTGCTTATTGGTTTTTCTATTTCTGAAAAATAAGTTGTTGGGATTTTGATTGGTATTGCGTTGAATCTGTAAATCAATTTAGGTAGAATTGACATCTTAAGTATATTTAGTCTTCCAATCGATGAACATGGTATGCCCTTCCATCTATTTAGGTCTTCTGTGATTTCTTTTAACAGTTTCTTGTAGTTTTCTTTGTATAGGTCTTTTGTCTCTTTACTTAAATTTATTCCTAAGTATTTTATTCTTTTAGTTGCAATTGTAAATGGAATTCGGTTCTTGATTTTCCCCTCAGCTTGCTCATTGCTAGTGTATAGAAGCACTACAGATTTTTGAATGTTGATCTTGTAGCCTGCTACTTTGCTGTATTCGTTTATTAGCTCTAGTAGTTTTGCTGTGGATTTTTCAGGGTTTTTGATGTATAGTGTCATATCATCTGCAAACAGTGATAGTTTTACTTCTTCCTTTCCAATTTTGATGCCTTGTATTTCTTTTTCTTGTCTAATTGCTCTGGCTAAAACTTCCAACACGATGTTGAATAACAGTGGTGATAGTGGACATCCTTTTCTTGTTCCTGATCTTAGAGGGAAAGTTTTCAATTTTTCCCCATTGAGGATGATATTAGCTGTGGGTTTTTCATATATTCCTTTTATCATTTTAAGGAGGTTCCCTTGTATTCCTATCCTTTAAAGTGTGTTCAACAGGAAAGGATGTTGAAACTTGTCAAATGCCTTCTCTGCATCAATTGAGATGATCATGTGATTTTTCTGCTTTGATTTGTTGATATGGTGTGTTACATTAATTGATTTTCTTATGTTGAACCATCCTTGCATACCTGGGATGAATCCTACTTGGTCATGATGTATAATTCTTTTAATGTGTTGCTGGATTCTATTTGCTAGAGTTTTGTTGAGGATTTTTGCATCTATATTCATTAGAGAGATTGGTCTGTAGTTTTCTTTTTTTGTAATATCTTTGCCTGGTTTTGGTATGAGGGTGATGTTGGCTTCATAGAATGAATTAGGTAGCTTTCCCTCCACTTCAATTTTTTTGAAGAGTTTGAGCAGGGTTGGTACCAATTCTTTCTGAAATGTTTGGTAGAATTCACATGAGAAGCCGTCTGGTCCTGGACTTTTCTTTTTGGGAAGTTTTTGAATAACTGATTCAATTTCTTTACTTGTGATTGGTTTGTTGAGGTCATCTATTTCCTCTTGAGTCAAAGTTGGTTGTTCATGCCTTTCTAGGAACTTGTCCATTTCATCTACATTGTTGTATTTATTAGCATAAAGTTGTTCATAGTACCCTGTTATTACCTCCTTTTTTTCTGTGAGGTCAGTGGTTATGTCTCCTCCTCCATTTCTGATCTTATTTATTTGCATCCTCTCTCTTCTTCTTTTTGTCAATCTTGCTAAGGTCCCATCACTCTTGTTGATTTTCTCATAGAACCAACTTCTGGTCCTATTGATTTTCTCTATTGTTTTCATGTTCTCAATTTCATTTATTTCTGCTCTAACGTTTGTTATTTCTTTCCTTTTGCTTGCTTTGAGGGTAGTTTGCTGTTCTCTCTCCAGTTCTTCCAAGTGGACAGTTAAATCCCGAATTTTTGCCCTTTCTTCTTTCTTGATATAGGCATTTAGGGCAATAAATTTCCCTCTTAGTACTGCCTTTGCTGCATCCCATAGGTTTTGATATGTTGTGTTTTCATTTTCATTCACCTCGAGATATTTACTAATTTCTCTTGTAATTTCCTCCTTGACCCACTGGTTGTTTAAGAATGTGTTGTTGAGCCTCCATGTATTTGTGAATATTCTGGCACTTTGCCTATTATTGATTTCCAACTTCATTCCTTTATGATCTGAGAAAGTGTTGTGCATGATTTCAATCTTTTTAAATTTGTGAGACTTGCTTTGTGACCCAGCATATGGTCTATCTTTGAGAATGATCCATGAGCACTTGAGAAAAAGGTGTATTCTGCTGTTGTGGAGTGTAATGTCCTATAAATGTCTGTTAAGTCTAGCTCATTTATTGCAGTATTCAAATTCTCTGTTTCTTTATTGATCCTCCATCTAGATGTTCTGTCCATTGATAAGAGTGGTGAATTGAAGTCTCCAACTATTATGGTAGATGTGTCTATTTCCCTTTTCAGTGTTTGCAGTGTTTTCCTCACGTATTTTGGGGCATTCTGATTCAGTGCATAAATATTTATGATTGTTATGTCTTCTTGTTTAATTGTTCCTTTTATTAGTAGATAGTATCCTTTGTCTCTTTTAACTGTTTTACATTTGAAGTCTAATTTGTTGGATATTAGTATAGTTACTCCTGCTCTTTTCTGGTTTTTATTTGCATGAAATATCTTTTCCCAACATTTCACTTTCAACCTATGTTTATCTTTGGATCTAAGATGTGTTTCCTGTAGACAGTATATAGAAGGATCCTGTTTTTTAATCCATTCTGTCAGTCTATGTGTTTTGATTGGGGAATTCAGTCCATTAACATTTAGTGTTATTACTGTTTGGGTAATACTTTCCTCTACCATTTTGCCTTTTGTATTATATACATCATATCTAATTTTCCTTCTTTCTACACTCTTCTCCACACCTCTCTCTTCTGTCTTTTCGTATCTGACTCTAGTGCTATTTCTTGCAGAGCTGGTCTCTTGGTCACAAATTCTCTCAATGACTTTTTGTCTGAAAATGTTTTAATTTCTCCCTCATTTTTGAAGGACAATTTTGCTGGATATAGAATTCTTGGTTGGCAGTTTTTCTTTTTTGGTAATTTAAATATATCATCCCACTGTCTTCTTGCCTCCATGGTTTCTGCTGAGAAATCTACACATAGTCTTATTGGATTTCCCTTGCATGTGATGGATTGTTTTTCTCTTGTTGCTTTCAAGATTCTCTCTTTCTCTTTGACGTCTGACATTCTATCTATTAAGTGTCTTGGAGAATGCCTGTTTGGATCTATTCTCTTTGGGGTGCGCTGCACTTCTTGGATCTGTAATTTTAGGTCTTTCATAAGAGTTGGGAAACTTTCAGTGATAATTTCTTCCATCAGTTTTTCTCCTCCTTTTCCCTTCTCTTCTCCTTCTGGGACACCCACAACACGTACATTTGTGCGCTTCATATTATCATTCAATTCCCTGAGCCCCTGCTCAAATTTTTCCATTCTTTTCCCTATAGTTTCTGTTTCTTTTTGGATTTAAGATGTTCCATCCTCCAGTTCACTAATTCTAACCTCTGTCTCTTGAAATCTACCATTGTAGGTTTCCATTGTTGTTTTCATCTCTTCTACTGTATCTTTCATTCCCATAAGTTCTGTGATTTGTTTTTTCAGAATTTCCATTTCTTCTTTTTGTTCATCCCTTGCCTTCTTCATGTCCTCCCTCAATTGATTGATTTGGTTTTTGAAGAGGTTTTCCATTTCTGTTCGTATATTCATAATTAGTTGTCTCAGCTCCTGTATCTCATTTGAACTATTGGCTTGTTCCTTTGACTGGGCCATATCTTCAATTTTCCTGGTGTGATTTGTTATTTTTTGTTAGTGTCTGGACATTTAATTACCTTAATTAGTTTTTTCTGGAGATTGCTTTCACTTATCTTACCTAGGGTTTTCTTGCTAGATGAGTTTGTTGTCTATCTGTTCATTGACCTTCAGTTCAGCTTTTTCTGGGCCTCTAGCTTTAGTTTTGTTTAACAGAGGGTAAATTTTCCGTTCTTATTTTCTTGTTTCTTGTCCTGCTTGTAAAGTGACTTTTCCCTCCCTACCCTTAGGAGTGTCTACATAGGTATTGCAGACTCTAGCCGGGTTTTCCCAGACTAAGCTGGCCTCCTTTTGGGGGGAAAGAATAACCTGAGTCAGTTTTCCCTGAGTGTGAGACCCAGCAGGTTGAAAGACTTTCCTGTGAAGTCTCTGGGCTCTGTTTTTCTTATCCTGCCCAGTATGTGGTACTTGTCTGTCTGCGGGTCCCACCAGCAAAAGATGTTGTGGTTCCTTTAACTTTGGAAGGCTCTCCCTGTTGGGGGTGTGGTGGAGACAGAGAAAAGGCTGTAGGCTGATTTTTTTTTTTTTTTTATTAACGGAAAGAAAAAAAAAGAAATTAACACAACATTTAGAAATCATACCATTCTACATATGCACTCAGTAATTCTTAACATCATCACATAGATGCATGATCATTGTTTCTTAGTACATTTGCATCGGTTTAGAGGAACTAGCAACACAACAGAAAAAGATATAAAATGTTAATATAAAGAAAAGAAATAAAAGTAGTAGTAATGGTAAAAAACAACAACAACAAACAAACCAACAAGCAAACAAAAACAAAAAAAACCCTATAGCTCAGATGCAGCTTCATTCAGTATTTTAACATGATTACTTTACAATTAGGTATTATTGTGCTGTCCATTTTTGAGTTTTTGTATCTAGTCCTGTTGCACAGTCTGTATCCCTTCAGCTTCAATTACCCATTGTCTTACCCTGTTTCTAACTCCTGCTGAACTCTGTTACCAATGACATATTTCAAGTTTATTCTCGAATGTCCGTTCACATCAGTGGGACCATACAGTATTTGTCCTTTAGTTTTTGGCTGGATTCACTCAGCATAATATTCTCTAGGTCCATCCATGTTATTACATGGTTCATAAGTTTATCTTGTCTTAAAGCTGCATAATATTCCATCGTATGTATATACCACAGTTTGTTTAGCCACTCTTCTGTTGATGGAGATTTTGGCTGTTTCCATCTCTTTGCAATTGTAAATAACGCTGCTATAAACATTGGTGTGCAAATGTCCGTTTGTGTCTTTGCCCTTAAGTCCTTTGAGTAGATACCTAGCAATGGTATTGCTGGGTTGTATGGCAATTCTATATTCAGCTTTTTGAGGAACCGCCAAATTGCCTTCCACAGTGGTTGCACCCTTTGACATTCCCACCAACAGTGGATAAGTGTGCCTCTTTCTCCGCATCCTCTCCAGCACTTGTCATTTTATGTTTTGTTGATAATGGCCATTCTGGTGGGTGTGAGATGATATCTCATTGTGGTTTTGATTTGCATTTCTCTAATGGCCAGGGACATTGAGCATCTCTTCATGTGCCTCTTGGCCATCCGTATTTCTTCTTCTGGTAGGTGTCTGTTTAAGTCTTTTTCCCATTTTGTAATTGGGTTGGCTGTCTTTTTGTTGTTGAGTTGAATAATCTCTTTATAAATTCTGGATACTAGACCTTTATCTGATATGTCGTTTCCAAATATTGTCTCCCATTGTGTAGGCTGTCTTTCTACTTTCTTGATGAAGTTCTCTGATGCACAAAACTGTTTAATTTTGAGGAGCTCCCATTTATTTATTTCCTTCTTCAGTGTTCTTGCTTTAGGTTTAAGGTCCATAAAACCACCTCCAGTTGTAAGATCCATAAGATATCTCCCAACATTTTCCTCTATCTGTTTTATGGTCTTAGACCTAATGTTTAGATCTTTGATCCATTTTGAGTTAACTTTTGTATAGGGTGTGAGATATGGGTCTTTTTTCATTCTTTTGCATATGGATATCCAGTTCTCTAGGCACCATTTATTGAAGAGACTGCTCTGTTCCAGGTGAGTTGGCTTGACTGCCTTGTCAAAGATCAAATGTCCATAGATGAGAGGGTCTATATCTGAGCACTCTATTCGATTCCATTGGTCGATATATCTATCTTTATGCCAATACCATGCTGTTTTGACCACTGTGGCTTCATAATATGTCTTAAAGTCAGGCAGCGCGAGACCTCCAGCTTCGTTTTTTTTCCTCAAGATGTTTTTAGCAATTCGGGGCACCCTGCCCTTCCAGATAAATTTGCTTATTGGTTTTTCTATTTCTGAAAAATAAGTTGTTAGGATTTTGATTGGTATTGCATTGAATCTGTAAATCAATTTAGGTAGGATTGACATCTTAACTATATTTAGTCTTCCAATCCATGAACACGGTATGCCCTTCCATCTATTTAGGTCTTCTGTGATTTCTTTTAACAGTTTTTTGTAGTTTTCTTTATATAGGTTTTTTGTCTCTTTGGTTAAATTTATTCCTAGGTATTTTATTCTTTTAGTTGCGATTGTAAATGGGATTCGTTTCTTGATTTCCGCCTCAGCTTGTTCATTACTAGTGTATAGAAAAGCTACAGATTTTTGAATGTTGATCTTGTAGCCTGCTACTTTGCTGTACTCATTTATTAGCTCTAGTAATTTTGTTGTGGATTTTTCTGGGTTTTCCACGTATAGTATCATATCGTCTGCAAACAGTGATAGTTTTACTTCTTCCTTTCCAATTTTGATGCCTTGTATTTCTTTTTCTTGCCTAATTGCTCTGGCTAGAACTTCCAACACAATGTTGAATAATAGTGGTGATAGTGGACATCCTTGTCTTGTTCCTGATCTTAGGGGGAAAGTTTTCAATTTTTCCCCATTGAGGATGATATTAGCTGTGGGTTTTTCATATATTCCCTCTATCATTTTAAGGAAGTTCCCTTGTATTCCTATCTTTTGAAGTGTTTTCAGCAGGAAAGGATATTGAATCTTGTCAAATGCCTTCTCTGCATCAATTGAGATGATCATGTGATTTTTCTGCTTTGATTTGTTGATATGGTGTATTACATTAATTGATTTTCTTATGTTGAACCATCCTTGCATACCTGGGATGAATCCTACTTGGTCATGATGTATAATTCTTTTAATGTGTTGTTGGATACGATTTGCTAGAATTTTATTGAGGATTTTTGCATCTGTATTCATTAGAGAGATTGGTCTGTAGTTTTCTTTTTTTGTAATATCTTTGCCTGGTTTTGGTATGAGGGTGATGTTGGCTTCATAGAATGAATTAGGTAGTTTTCCCTCCACTTCGATTATGTTGAAGAGTTTGAGGAGAGTAGGTACTAATTCTTTCTGGAATGTTTGATAGAATTCACATGTGAAGCCGTCTGGTCCTGGACTTTTCTTTTTAGGGAGCTTTTGAATAACTAATTCAATCTCTTTACTTGTGATTGGTTTGTTGAGGTCGTCTATTTCTTCTTGAGTCAAAGTTGGTTGTTCATGTCTTTCCAGGAACCTGTCCATTTTTTCTAAATTGTTGTATTTATTAGCGTAAAGTTGTTCATAGTATCCTGTTATTACCTCCTTTATTTCTGTGAGGTCAGTAGTTATGTCTCCTCTTTCATTTCTAATCTTATTTATTTGCATCCTCTCTCTTCTTCTTTTTGTCAATCTTGCTAAGGGCCCATCAATCTTGTTGATTTTCTCATAGAACCAACTTCTGGTCTTATTGATTTTCTCTATTGTTTTCATGTTTTCAATTTCATTTATTTCTGCTCTAATCTTTGTTATTTCTTTCCTTTTGCTTGCTTTGGGATTATTTTGCTGTTCTTTCTCCAGTTCTTCCAAGTGGACAGTTAATTCCTGCATTTTTGCCTTTTCTTCTTTTCTGATAAAGGCATTTAGGGCAATAAATTTCCCTCTTAGCCCTGCCTTTGCTGCGTCCCATAAGTATTGATATGTTGTGTCTTCATTTTCAGTTGCCTCTAGGTATTTACTAATTTCTTTGGCAATTTCTTCTTTGACCCACTTGTTGTTTAAGAGTGTGTTGTTGAGCCTCCATGTATTTATGAATTTTCTGGCCCTCCGCCTATTATTGATTTCCAACTTCATTCCTTTATGATCCGAGAAAGTGTTGTGTATGATTTCAATATTTTAAAATTTGTTAAGACTTTCTTTGTGACCCAGCATATGGTCTATCTTTGAGAATGATCCATGAGCACTTGAGAAAAAGTTGTATCCTGCTGTTGTGGGATGTAATGTCCTATAAATGTCTGTTAAGTCAAGTTCATTTATAGTAATATTCAGGTTCTCTATTTCTTTATTGATCCTCTGTGTAGATGTTCTGTCCATTGATGAGAGTGGTGAATTGAAGTCTCCAACTATTATGGTATATGTGTCTATTTCCCTCTTCAGTGTTTGCAGTGTATTCCTCATGTATTTTGGGGCATTCTGGTTCGGTGCATAAATATTTATGATTGTTATGTCTTCTTGCTTAATTGTTCCTTTTAATAGTATATAGTGTCCTTCTTTGTCTCTTTTAACTGTTTTACATTTGAAGTCTAATTTGTTGGACATTAGTATAGCCACTCCTGCTCTTTTCTGGTTGTTGTTTGCATGAAATATCTTTTCCCAACCTTTCACTTTCAACCTATATTTATCTTTGGGTCTAAGATGTGTTTCCTGTAGACAGCATATAGAAGGATCCTGTTTTTTAATCCATTCTGCCAGTCTATGTCTTTTGATTGGGGAATTCAGTCCATTGACATTTAGAGTTATTACTGTTTGGATAATATTTTCCTCTACCATTTTGCCTTTTGTATTATATATATCATATCTGACTTTCCTTCTTTCTACACTTTTCTCCATGTCTCTCTCTTCTGTCTTTTTGTATCTGACTCTAGTGCTTCCTTTAGTATTTCTTGCAGAGCTGGTCTCTTGGTCACAAATTCTCTTAGTGACTTTTTGTCTGAGAATGTTTTAATTTCTCCCTCAGTTTTGAAGGACAATTTTGCTGGATATAGGAGTCTTGGTTGGCAGTTTTTCTCTTTTAGTAACTTAAATATATCATCCCACTGTCTTCTAGCTTCCATGGTTTCTGCTGAGAAATCTACACATAGTCTTATTGGGTTTCCCTTGTATGTGACGGATTGTTTTTCTCTTGCTGCTTTCAAGATCCTCTCTTTCTCTTTGACCTCTGACATTCTAACTAGTAAGTGTCTTGGGGAACGCCTATTTGTGTCTAATCTCTTTGGGGTGCGCTGCACTTCTTGGATCTGTAATTTTAGGTCTTTCATAAGAGTTGGGAAATTTTCAGTGATAATTTCTTCCATTAGTTTTTCTCCTCCTTTTCCCTTCTCTTCTCCTTCTGGGATGCCCACTACACATATATTTGTACGGTTCACATTGTCCTTGAGTTCCCTGATACCTTGTTCAAATTTTTCCATTCTTTTCCGGATAGTTTCTGTTTCTTTTTGGAATTCAGATGTTTCATCCTCCAAATCACTAATTCTATCTTCTGTTTCTTTAAATCTGTCATTGTAGGTATCCATTGTTTTTTCCATCTTTTCTACTTTATCTTTCACTTCCATAAGTTCTGTGATTTGTTTTTTCAGTTTTCCTATTTCTTCTTTATGTTCAGCCCATGTCTTCTTCATGTCCTCCCTCAATTTATCAATTTCGTTTTTGAAGAGGTTTTCCATTTCTGTTCATATATTCAGCATTAGTTGTTTCAGCTCCTGTATCTCATTTGAACTATTGGTTTCTTCGTTTGACTGGGCCATATGTTCAATTTTCTGAGCGTGATCCGTTATCTTCTGCTGTCGTCTGGGCATTTAGTCAGATTTCCCCAGGTGTTTGACCCCACAGGTTGAAAGATTTTTCTGCGCAATCTCTGGGTTCTGTTCTTCCTATCCTGCCCAGTAGGTGGCGCTTGTGGCACACGCCTGTCTGTGGGTTCCACCAGCGAAAGTTGCTGTGGGTCCCTCAACTCTGGAAAACTCTCGCCGTAGGGGAGGTTCGGCAACCGAAGCGTCTTGGAAGAATGCCAGCCGGCCCGTGGTTCCAAACGCGGGGAGGGTCGCCGGCCGTCGCAGCACAGGAGAGCGTCCGGCCAAATTAGCCAGTCGGCCCGGGGCACCAAGCGTGGCGGGAGGGCGCCAGCTGTCGCAGCCCGGGAGAGTACACTGTTCCCAGCCGACGCGGGAGTCACGTGTTTGGAAGGGATCCCCTGGTCACTGTTCTCCGCAGTCTGGGGATTTCTGACCCAACTATCTCAGTTGTTCCGGGGGGCCTCGTGTGGTGGGGGCACCAGCCGCCGCGGCCTAAGGGGACCGCCTGTCCAATTCTACCAGCTGGCCCAGGAAGGTGGAAGGGAGGGACTCCGGTCGCTTGCCGTCCCACCCAGGAAAGCCCGTTCCCCTTGGTGATCTCACCGGAGCTGGTTCTCCCAGATAGTCAGCCATTCCAGGATGGGGTACGCTGTCCCTTTGATCTCCCTCGTGGTTCTGGGAGCTGCTCTGTATTATCTCCACTCCCCCAGCAGCTGTTCTGGAGGAGGAAAGGTGAGGGCAGCAAGGCTGTCGAGGCTGGTGGTGGAGGAGCACGTGAAGGCGGGGGAAGAGGGCACCGTGGTGGTTGGAGAGCAGCCGGAGCAGGAGGGGGAGGAGAGGGGAGAAGGAGGGCGGGCGGCTCAGCTGCTGTGGGGCTTGGGCGCCGCGCGGCGGGCCGGCGGAGAAGGAGAGGGGAGAAGGAGGGCGGGCGGCTTGGCTGCTGCGGGGCTTGGGCGCCGCGCGGCGGGCCGGCGGAGAAAGAGAGGGGAGAAGGAGGGCGGGCGGCTCGGCTGCTGCGGGGCTTGGGCGCCGCGCGGCGGTCCGGCGGAGAAAGAGAAGGGAGAAGGAGGGCGGGCGGCTCGGCTGCTGCGGGGCTTGGGCGCCGCGCGGCGGGCCGGCGGGGAAAGAGAGGGGAGAAGGAGGGCGGGCGGCTCGGCTGCTGCGGGGCGTGGGCGCCACGCGGCGGGCCGGCGGGGAAAGAGAGGGGAGAAGGAGGGCGGGCGGCTCGGCTGCTGCGGGGCGTGGGCGCCGCGCGGCGGGCCGGCGGGGAAAGAGAGGGGAGAAGGAGGGCGGGCGGCTCGGCTGCTGCGGGGCGTGGGCGCCGCGCGGCGGGCCGGCGGAGAAAGAAATGTAGGCTGATTTTAATGGCTTCAAACTGCGGAGCCCTGGGATCTGAATTCCTTGAGAGAGGGATTCCACCTGAGTTGCCTTTAACCCCTCCCATGGGGAAGGTTCAGGTGGGAGACAGCCCTGAAAGCAGCCTGTTTCTGCGTTTGGGGCAGTTGCAGCCTGTGTAATCCCAGTGCTGAGTCCAGAAGCAACCAAGCCTCCATAGAAACAGCCACAGAAGGCTCTGTTTCATCCCCTTTCCTCTTTTTCAGTTAGCCCAATAGGCCACTTCCACCTTGATCAGTTTTGCCTGAGCTGGGGGCCTATTTTTAGTAGTCAGAATTTGTTTATTAATGCCACTACTGGTGTTTGGTTGGACTCAGTCCCTGCTACTGTTGGAGACTCTTTCCTTTCCCTCCAGGAAGCCACCTGTGGGGGAGGGGTGCTGGTCGCCTGCCGCCACGGCTTGGGGAATTCACTGTTCCAGAGACTCGCAGTCGGTCCGGGAAGTGAGGCAATCTTTTATGCACAGGGTCTCCTTGTGTTCATTGCAAACAAGAGGAAAGAAGTGGGTGTCAGGCAGCTGCATTTCAGTGCACCCTTCCCCCAATCCTGAAGCAGGTCTGCACGCCTTGAAAATCAGAGCATTCTGGTAGCAGCCCTGCTAGCTGGTGAAGTAGAACCTCTGAGTCCTGAAACACAGATTCTTTCCACACTGGATTCTGGGATTACCCAGACCCCTCACAATTATAAGTTGGAGTATTCACATTGGTGCATGATGCCCATTCTCCACCCCTGAGTTGGTGTTTTCCAATATACATGGGGGCCTGCAGCCTTGACTAGATTTCCACCTATGCTTGGCCCTGTCCTTTGGGGTGCCACAGTCAGGGAAAGGCAGTGTTGTGAGGAAAAGGTTGTCCAAGATTGCCATTTTCTGGAAGACAAGGAAAGCGCAGATGGCAAACTCCTTTGTCTTCAACAGACTTCTGAAAAGTTCACCTGCTAAGGTAGGCTTTGGTTTGGCTGGGAATTACTGACAGACCAAGCGCCAAAGGAGACCTTCAATACAAACCTAGACAAAAACAAAATATTAGACAAGCAAGGGAAAACAGCTTCCAAAATAACCATATGAAGATAATCAAATTCCAAGAAACCAGAAGAAAACTACAAACTATATGAAGAAACAAGAAGATATGGCCAAGCCAAATGATCAAATTAAAAAGCCATAGAAGATGCAGAATTTAGAACAACTAATCAAAGATATTCAAACAAATCTCCTCAATAACATCAATGCATTGGCTAAGGAAATGAAAGATAATAAGAAGACACTAGAAGAGCATAAAGAAAATTTGAAAGAACAAATAAAGATGTAGCGGACCCTATGAAAGTGAAAGGTACTGTATATAAAACTAAAAATATACTAGAGAAATGTAACAGTTACCTTGAGGGGGCAGAAGAAAGAATAAATGAACCAGAGGGTAGAGTAACTGAATTTGAAGGCACAGAAGAACAATGGCAAAAAACGATGGAAAAATTTGAATTGGGTCTCAGGGAAATGATGAACAACAGGGAGCACACAAGTATAAGAATCTTTTGTGTCCAAGAAGAAGAAGAGAAGAGTAATGCACTAGGAAGTTTATTTGAGGAGAACATTAGGGAAAACTCCCAACTCATTTGAAAAATGTAATTATGCAAATCAAAGAATGTCAATGAACTCCAAACAGAGAAAATCTAAACAGACCCACTTCAAGACACATACAAATCAGAATACCAAATGCTGAAGAGAAGGAGAGAGACATACAAGTAGCAAAAGAAAAGCAATTCACCACAAACAAGGGAAGTCACAAAAGTCTAAACTCTGACTATGTATCAGGCCCCATGGAGGTGAGAAGGCAGTAGTATGATACATTTAAGCTTCAGAAGGAGAAAAACTGCCAGCTGAGTATTCTTTTTAAAATTTTTATTGCAAATTCTTCACATACATATATTTTATACATGGTGTACAATCAATGGCTTACAGTATCATCACAAAGTTCTGTATTCATCACCATGATATTTTTTAGAACATTTCCATCACTCCAGAAAAACAAATAAAAAGAGAAAAAGAAAGCTCATAATACCATGCACCTTACCCCTCCCTCTCATTGGCCAGTAGTATTTCCATCTAACCAATATATTTTACCTTTTGTCTGCCCTATTATTTAGTCATTTTTATCCACACTTTTTACTCATCTGTCCATATCCTGTATTGAAGGAGTATCAGACACAAGATTTTCATAATTACAGTCATATTATAAATGATCTATCTTTATACAACCATCTTCCAGGATCTGGGCTACTGTAACACAGGTCAATTGTTTCAAGTACTTCCCTCCACCCACTCCAATACACCATAAACTAGAAAAGGATATCTATATAATGCCTAAAAATAACTTTCAGGATAAACTCTCAACTCTGAAATCTCTCAGCCACTGAAACTCTATTTTGCCTTATTTCTCTCTTCCCCTATTTGATCAAGATGGCTTTCTCAATACCTTGATGCCAGGTCTTGGATCATCCTGGAATTTCTGTTCCACATTGCCATGGAGATTCGTGGGAATTTCATGTCCCAAGTAGGAGGGAGGGCAGTGAGTTCACCTGGTGAGTTGGCTTAGAGAAAGAGGACACAACTGAGGCAATAAAAGTGGTTCTCTGGAGGGTGGCTCTATGACCAAATTTTAAGCAGGCTTAGCCTATCCTTTGCATGAGTAAGTTTCATAGAGGCAAACCCCTAGATCAAGGATGTGGTCTACTGATTTGGTTGTACCTACTTTTTATGAGAATATCAGAAATTCTCCAAATGGGGAAGTTGAATATTTCCTTCTTTCTCCTCATTCCCTTAAGGGGACTTTACAGAAACCTGTTTATTCCTGGCCCAAATCACTCTTCAATTTATCAGGGTAACACACTAACCTGGACAAACTAACAAACTCTCATGCCCTATTCAAGATTCCATGTACTTATGGTATTCAAGTAAAATGCCATACAAGTTAAATTAGGAAATGCACTACACAAAATATGATTTTTGTACCCAATAAGCATATCTCCATTTAGTTTCACACAGAAGTTGGAGTTTTAAAATATGGACAATATCATCCTTTACCCTGTACTCTGATACATCTTAGTCCTATCCAGAACAGCTTCATTCATGTCTCAACTTGATGTCTGATCACTTTTTCAACTTTTTAAGTAGTTCCTGTTTGGGGTACTGATGACATACATAGCTTCAGACCACTAACTCTGAATCTCAGGTGTCACATAAATGCCCAAAGCTTCTGGGAAAGACCAACTTATATACAAATGACTAAGTATCTCAAAATTTAAAATTAACAGTTACACCTCTTGAATATATGTGGCTTCTGTAGAAGCTTACAATTAGGACCCTTTACAATAGGCCCCAACCTGATAAACTATGCTCTCAACTTTAGTTCACTGAATATTTATGTTATAATTAGTCCATATGATGGAGGCATGATAATATTTATCTTTTTGTTTCTGACATTTTATTCAACAAACAGTCCTTAAGAGTCATTCCCTTAGTTGCATGCCTCATAATTTCATTCATTCTTACTGCCTCTCAATAGTTCATTGCATGTATACACCATAGTTTCCATTTACATTCTTCAGTTTTTGTACCATTAGGCCACCTTCATTCATTGTGGATCTGTAACACTGCCACAAAACACCAATATGCAAATGTCCATTTGTGTCCCCATGCTCAGTTCCTCAGTTCCAGTTGGTGTATGCTCTGTGTCTGGTCATTGATGTAGTCCCAACAATTGTTATATACTGTTCTTGTCTATCTACTAGCTGTTCTGTAGAGTGAACTCAATTCCACACTTCAGTAAGCCACCATCTTGCCCCACTTCAAGTCCCAGCCCAGTATTCTTTACCCAGCAAAGCTGTCCTTCAAAAGTGAGGAAGAGTTAAAAATTTTCACAGAAAAATAAATTCTGAGAGAACATATTGGCGAGAGACCTGCCCTGCAAGAAATACAAAAAGAAGTTCTGTCAGCTAAAAAAAAAATGCGGGGGGGAGTGACTTTGAGGAGAGTATATAAATGATGATTATGAGCAGAAGGATAAAAAGAAAGAAAAATACTAAATCTGACAAATAAAAGCCATGGGATAAAATGGATGAATATAATAACAATTTTTACAGTAATAACACTTAATGTTAATGATTAAACTCCCCAATAAAAAGGCAAAGGTTGAAAGAATGTTTAAACTGTGATCCATCCTGCATTTAACAGGAAAACATCAGTAGTACCACACCAACACCAGGGGTAAATAGTAGGCATAGGAACAAGGAGAGCTTTAGATTTTCTGTTTGGTGAGGGTGCATTTATTGGTTATCTTTAAGTTGGGAACAATGAAATTATCTAAAATTAAGAGTGTTGGACTGTGGACTTGGTATATTATACATGATGCCTAATATATGCAGGTGGCTGAAGAGTGCACTGACTGAGAAGTAGATTGGCAAAAGATGGTGCATACATATGATCAAATATACTGTGTTGTTACAAAAAGTAATGAAGTTGTGGGCATGCAACATTGTGAATGAACCCGTGGGGCATTTGGTGAGGCAAAACAAGCCAGAAGTGAAAGAGCAATTACTGTATGGTCTCATTTAGAAAATGCTTATAAGAAAAGGCCTAGATTATAAGCTTCTGTAGCAGTCAAATTTTGTCCAGAGTGGTAATTATTTCTTCTGGATTTTGAGAGGCTGTTTTCTATGTGTATAACCTGTTATTCAGAGATAAAGATGAAGGTAATCAGGTCAGGATTAATGTAATACAGAATACAGGGTTAAGAAAGACATCATTTATATTTCAGAACCTCACCTGTTCTCTGAGACCAATGAAAGAGAGGTTATTTTGTCTGGAATCTGACTATTCTGCAGCACATAATCTAACTCAACTTGTCTGGATAGCTCACTTAAACAATGGAATGACAAGGAGCCCAGAATAAGAATGAGGGGCTTTGATCAGTATAGCTTAATATAATGCCCACATACATCCCAGTCAACTCAATGGGGGGAAATATTTGTTAACTAAATGGTTTAATGTGTTATAATCCTATATTTGGAAAATCCTAAGAAATCTACAACAAAGATACTGAGCTAATAAACAAAATCAGCAAGGTAAAGGGTTAAAAATGGAATGAGCAAAATTAGGTGATGTTTCTATATACCAGGAAGGAAATAATCAAGGGGGCAATCAAGGAAAATTCCATTAGCAATAACAACTGAAAGAAGCAACGGTCTAGGAAAAAAAATTAACCAAGGATGTAAAAGAACTGAAAATTTGAAAACGTTGTTTAAAGAAATAAACAAAAAACCCAAATAGATGCAAAGACATTCTGCATTCATGGGTAGGATGAGTAAATATCATTAACATGTTAATTCTACCCAACTTGATATACAGATTCAATGCAATACCAATCAAAATTTCAGGAAGTTATTTTGCAGAATTGGAAAAGTTAGCCATCAAATTCATTAGGAAAGAAATTGCTTTCAAAAATCCCAAAATATCCTGAATAAGAATGAAATGGGAAATCTTCCACTTTCTGATTTTAAAGCTTATTATAAACCCAAATTAGTTAAAACGTCATGGCTCTGGCACAAAGGTAGACATATTGGTCAATGAACTCAAACTGAAAGTTCAGAAATGTATTCTCAGATCATTTGATTTTTGACAAGGCCCCAAATCCAATGAACTGGAACAGAATAGTCTTTCTAATTTAATGGTTCTGGGAGAACTGGATATCCATATCCAGAGGAAAGAAAGAGGATCCCTACCTTCTACCCTATACAAAAATTAACCCAAAGTGGAACACAGACTTAAATATAGGAGTCAGTATCATAGAACTCCTAAAAGAAAGCATAGAGACACATCTCTAAGACTTAATGATAGAAAGTAGATTCTTAGACTTTACACCCAAAGCACAATCAATGAAATGAAAAAAAAAATGGATAAATGGGAAATCCTCAAGACTGAACACTTTTGTACTTCAAAGGGCTTTTTCAAAAGGGTGAATAGACAGCCAACTCAATGGGAGAAAATATTTGTTAACCATATTGTTTAGTGTGTTAATGCTGCCAGAAATGTAATATTCTGGAAAAGTGTTGGCTTTTACAAAAGGGAATTTATTAGATTACAAGCTCATAGTTTTAAGACCATAAAAATGTCTAAAATAAGGCATCTTGAGAAAGATTACTTTGTTCAAGGAAGGCCAATTGTGTGTGCAAAACCTTTGTTGTCTTGGATGGCATGTGGCTGGTGTCTGCTTGTCCTTTGGCTCCTGGTTTCAAGCAGCTTCCATGGGGACATTTTCTTTCTGCATCTCCAAATGTCTCTGTCTGTGTCAGCTCTGAATACTTTTCTAAAACGTTTGCTCCCAAAGATCTTCAGTAAGTGTATTAATAGCTACCTTGAATTAGAGGAGATACATCTCCATGGAAACCACCTAATCAAAAGGTCTCATACCTAATTGAGTGGCTCACATCTCCATGGAAACAACTAATCAAAAAGTTCCACCTAACAATACTGAATCAGGATTATGGAATATGGTTTTTCTGAAGCAACTATTTCAAATCAGCATACCATATATTTGATAAGAGTTTTGTATTCAGTATATATAAAGAAAACCTACAATTCAGCAATAAAAGAACGAACAACCAAATATAAAATGGGCAAAGAATATGAGTAGATATTTCTCCAAAGAGAAAATACAAATGGATACAAAGCCCAGGAAAAGGCAAAAGATTTACAAGACTGAAGTGAATCCAGAATGAAATCCACCATCCTGCAGGCTCTTCTGCTGACCCCTCCTTCCTTTTCCACCCAACAAGTGATTTCCACTTCCATTTGCCTTCTCTACCTCCCCCATCCAAAGGGGATGGGGTGAGTTTAGGAAGCAGATAGCTGATAGAGCCCAGCAGTGTCACCAATTGCAGTGCAGCATGGTAGGATCTGGATGAAGGAATAATATTCAGCGGAGTTTTTCTCAGGTGTAAAGAGGAGTAGATGATAATGTAGCAGAAGGAAGCAGATATAATTTCTCCAGGAGAGTTCAATTATTCTTGAGAACTACTGGTCACAGATGATAAATTTGGTAGAGTTGTCATCTTTTAACAGGAGCAGGAGAATAAAAACTAGTTTCATAGCAGAGGGGAATATATTTGCAGCACCTTCCAGATCCATGATCCAGAGTTTTGCTTTTTGAAAAGTTTAGAAATAGAAGAAAGATTACTAAAATTAGGTAGTTGCCCCAGAAAATTCTGCTCAGTGTTTATTGGCTACCAAAGAAAATAACAATACAATTATGGAAAATCAGTGAAAGGGGAAAAAAAAAACCCAGAAGGTTATAACTTGAAAGAGGAAAATAGAAGGTATAGAGATCCTCCTGCAGTTACTACAATACAGGTAACATTCTTTAGGCCCATGGATCTAATAGTTGAAGGCAGACCATGAAGAATATTTGCCAATACTCATACATATCACATCAAGTATTTTTCTCTAAGTAAAAAGTTATTTACCATTCCAATTTCACAACACTAATAATGGACTACAAGTACAAAAAGTTATCCCACCAAGTAGCCTTCACTCTACCATATGTGATGGATATTGTTTAAGGAGTTCAACAAGCTAGAGATGACCAAGAACTGAAAATCAATTTATTTTGCATTTCTTTATTTGGAGAAAGTCAAATAAAATATGCCTACAGGTGTTTTCAGCATTATACAAACACCCTAGAATATTTTTTTTCCTTGGTTTTTATGAGATCAAGATACATTCACAATTAAGAAAATATTAGTGTATTGTAGTGATGATATCAAGATAATTTCTTTCTTCGTAGAAAAAGCCAAAGAGGATCGAAGAGCTGTGGTGTCATTTTGCTGAAGGTAACCAATCAACCTGAGCAAATTACAGGGCTTGGATCAACCAGGCAACTTTTGTGGATAACCTGAGCTGGGTCAAAAGAGGCCTTTTCCATGTATGATATAAATTACTGCCTCTGCTAAACCTATCAATAAAAAGAGATAAATAAATATTAGGCACATAATGCTTTAGATATTAGCAGAAATAGGTATTGTGATCAAGACTTATGCTAACCCTAAACATTAAATTACTCTCAGCAGGAAAGACACATGGCAATATCTGCTTCACAATATAGCCTATTGATCTTTGATAAGGCCATCAAGTAAACTCAACTGTGACAGAGCAACCCCTTCACCAAATAGTGTTTGGAGAACTGGAAATCCGTATCCAAAAGAATGAAAAAGTACTCCCACTTTATACAAAAATTAATTAGCAATGGATCAAAGAGCTAAACATTAGAGCTAAGACCATAAAACCTTTAGCAAAAAATGTAGGGAATTATCTCAAGGACCTTGAAATAAGTCGTGGTTTCCTAGATCTTACACCCAAAGAGCAAGCAATGAAATAAGAAATAGATAAATGAGCTCTTCTCAAAATTGAACACTTTTTTGTGTCAATGGACTTTGTCAGGAAAGTAAGATGGAAGCCTACATAATGGGAGAAGTAATTTGATCTTCATGTCTGAACATATGCAAGAGGGTGTCATTTTAATCAAACCGAATCTGACACATGCAAAATTTCAGGCTTACTCATTTTCTCATTAAGTAACAATTTCAATGCAAAAATTATTACCTATATTTTTCATAATACTTGAATAGAATTAATCATTGTATTTTCCTGACTCCTTATATCTTTCCTAGAACTGAGGTGATGTCTTTCCTCAATATCCAGAAGGCTTTCCTTCTTCACTGGAATTTTTTAATAGCTAGTTCAAATTATTAATTATTTCTATTTTGTGTGTGTATCTGTTTTATAAGTTTCATTTTCTATGAATTCTCTTTTCCAATATCCATTTATTTTGTGTACTTTTTCTAATATTTACAAATTTGAGATTACTACTATATTCCTCTATTTCCCATGTGATGTCCTTAAATAAAGACAATTGAGCATAATCATTTTCCACTGAGAAGAATTTTTCACAAAGATATGAAGGGTTATAGCATGAGGCATTTTCTTTTATCTTGCTTTCTGGTGAGTTCATATTTTTCCATTTGTTTTCTTCATTACTCAAGAGTTAATAAGTCGGATATGAGGGCAATCTTGTTGCAACATCTGTCACCCCATTGATCACAATGGTTGATTTGGCTGATCTGACTGGCTAGATGGATGTGCCCTACCTTACTCACTGCTCCATGTGACACTTCCTGTATCCCCTAAGGCACCCTTCATACATTGGTTATTAGTTCTTCTAATACTGCAGAACCCAGAGATGCAGTAGTAATGCCCAACTGAGTGACTGAAAGTGAGGTGAGCAGTGCCAGTCCAACTCCCACACCTTGATTTCCACACCCAGTATTATCTTATTAGATTTCAACTCCATTTGAAATGCCATTGGCTTAAGGTGTAGGCCACTACACTAAAGGGTAGCACTACATCAGTTGAAGGCCATGAAGGCATAACTGGGGACTTCATCAACTGGGTAGAAGAATTTCTATCCCTACTTCAGGCAGTCATCTTCTCCTGGGGAATTCATCATCACCTTCATTGGACTTCACAACTCACAACCTGCCCTATGGAACTTGGACTTGACAATATTTATGGTCACGTGAGCCAATTCCTATAATAGCTCTCATGATAGTTGCATATAGTTCTCTCCTATCAATTCTGTTTCTCTGAAGAACCTTGACTCATACATATGCCTTGGTGTCTGAGCATGGGTTGTGGAAGTTTATTTTCTGCTTAATAAAGGGTGTCTTAGAAGGCCAACAATTGCTTTCTAGGTCATGAAAGCATTGATTGAAACCAGGAGTCAGTTTTGCTCAAGTTGTTAGTAGGAAAACTACCAAGCCTAATGATGTGGGCTTTGTTGTCAGTTGCTTGACAACAAGAAGTGCTTGCCCTTACATCCCATGAATGCTGGAGTTCTGATGCTTTGGGGAATGAGTACTCCAGAATGAAATTAGAGTCTGAGATATGAACAGGGACAATGTAAGAGGATATCAGGAAGTGATTACTTAGATTTTTTTAAATATGCCTATGGGTAAGCTAACTAAGATATATATTTTAGGTGGTTGAGATTTCCATATGTTAATAAAAATATTTGTACTTCATCTCTTTCTGAAATAAGGAAAATATTTAGTAAGATATATCATTACTATAGCAATGCAGATCTTTGTAAGAATGTTTTACTTGATATTTTGAGTTTTTAATACATAGAATTTAAGAATTCTGCTATCCAAGTATATAGATTTTTCCTTGTTGCATTACTTTTAAATTGGTTTATGAAACTTACTGTGCATAGGTTTTACAATGATTACATGGATACTTTATTTAAATATATGCTTAAGATTAAGCTAAGATATCCATTTTTGGTGTTCTCAGTGTATTCTTTGTATTCTTAAATACAAATATGAAAAAAAAGGAAATCAGGGACTATTGGAGGGAGTTTGAAGCTAGCTTCACACTAGGGCCAGATGATTAGCTCAGAAGAGATGTTGACAAAATTATGAGAATCATAGCAGGTTACCAGAACTTTAGTAGACCACAATTGTGACTGTCCAGAAAAACAATCTTCCCAATACATTGTTTCCACATACACTGGGTGAGTTACTGTGAATTAGAAAAGTAGAAAAAGTTATTAGAGATCTAGGAATACTAAGCCTCTCTCCTAGTTCAAGGAGAAGGAGATTGGTTCTACAGAAGCTGAAGACCCAATAATGGCAACACTGCAATGCTGCCCCTAAGAATCCATATCTAGCTAGATTCCTTTTCTCAGGATTCACTACTGCTGATAGCAGCCCACTAATCCAGACAGACATAAACACTTGTGGAAACCTGGCAAATTCTAGGCTGTTGGCAAGCTCCAAGGATAGAATGGCGAGCAACAACAAATCCCTGCTTTCATGGGCCAGAAAATTTATTAGCAGAATGACAGGCAATCAGAATACAAAATAATAAATATAAGGGTATAGACATGGATGGGACACTGCAGAGGCACAGAGGAAAGGCATATTTGTGGGGCTAGTAGTAAGAAGGCTTATAAGGCAAGAGATACTAACTCAAGATGGATGTTAAACAACATTAGACAAGCAAAGCAGAGGTCACTGGGAAGGACAGTGAGAAAGATGAGTTGTTGCCATGAATCCTGAAGAAATTAAAAAGAAATATGATGATATTATGAAGAACTGTATCCCAACAAACTAGACAACTTAGATGAAATGGCAAATTTCTAGAAACATATGAATTACTGACACTGACTTGAGAAGAAATAGAAGATCTTAACAATCTAATTACTAGTAAAGATCAATTAGTCATCAAAAAATCTTCCTACAAGGACAAGCCCAGAACCAGATGGCTTCATAGGGGAATTTTATAAAACATTTCAAAAAGAACTAACATGAACTCTGCTCAAACTCTTCCAAAAAATGGAGGAAACAGGAACACTACTGAACTCATTTTTTGAAGCGAACATTGTTGCAGTCTTTCATCAGCCCCTGCGAAATAAGAAACACAGACGTAGACATTTCCTGCGGAATGAGCCACACAGACACACACAGAATACAGGCAAGATGACTGCAGCCCCAAAGAACTCCAGATGCTTTATTTTATATCATTTCTCATAGCTCTTTTGCTGACTAAGCCTGTTTTTTCAGTATATTACTCCCTTGTTCTCTTGTTACTTTCAATCTAGCCTCCCGGATATCTGGGTAGCAAAAAGGGAACATTCCATACTTCGTGTGCGAAAGTAGGAACAAAACAAGTCTGTTTGCAGACCATGTTCTTCCCCTTCGTCCCCAGATAAGGCTCATGGCTGGGAGCTTGCTGTTTGCAGAGACCTCCTCAAGGCCACTTTGAAGCCAGTCACTCCCAATAAATTCTGCAGGTTTTCTATTAACCCTTTGGCTCCTACATAACATCACTCTAATACCAAAATTGGACAAAGATGATATAAGGAAGGAAAAATAGAGGTCAATTTCCATAATGAATATAGATGCAAAAATTCTCAATAAAATTTTAGAATTCAAATCCAGTGATATAGGAAAATAATTATACTTCATGATTGAACTGGTTTGAAAGGATTATGTACACTAGAGAAAAGTCATGTTTTAACCCTAATCAACCTTGTAGGAGAAATGGTATTTTCTAATCCCTATTCAGTACTATAGGAAATTTGATTAGGTTACCTCCACTGAGAGGTAGCCCACTCAATTACTTGTGGGTATTAAACTTGATTAGATGGAGACGTGCCTCCACCCATTCTATGTCGGTCATGACTAGTTTACTGGAGTCCTATAAAAGGGAAGACAATTTGGGGAAAGCTTCAGAACAATGGGAGAATGATGGGAGAATGATGAGAGAGCTACAGAACCACAACAGAAGGATGAGAGAACCACAAAGTCCATCAGCCAGTGACCTTTGGAGATGAAGTAGGAAAACACCTCCAGGGGAGCTTCATGTAGCAAGAGACCTGGAAGAGAACATGGTCTGAGCTAGCAGATGTCACCATGTTCACCATGTGCCCTTCAGCTGAGAGAGAAATGCTGAATGTCACCAGCCTTCTTGAACCAGTGTTTCTATCCTTGGATGGCTTATTTTGGATATTTCTATAGATTTATTTCAATTTGGACAATTTCACAGCCTTAGAACTGTAAACTAGCAACTTATTAAATTTCCCCTTTTTAAAAGTCATTCTGTTTCTGGTATATTGCATTCCAGCAGCTAGCAAACCAGAACAGATTTTGGTACCAGGAGTGGGGTGCTGCTGCGGTTAGCAAATATCAAACATGTTGAAATAGCTTTTTAAATGGATAAGTGGAAGATTCTGGAGGAATGGTGAGGAGCTTGATAGAGAAGGTCCAGAATGCTTTGAAGAAACTGTTAGAAATACGGACTCTAAAGATACCTCTGATGAGGCTCTAGGCAGAAATGAGGCATGTGTTATTGTAAACTGGTAAGAAGGTGATCCTTGTTTTAAAAAGGCAGATAATCTGGCAAAATTGACTAGTGGTTTTGGCTGGAAGGCAGATTTTAAAAGTTATGAACTTGGGTATTTAGCAGAAGAGATTTCCAAATTAAGTGTGGAAAATGCAACCTGGTTTCTCCTCACAGTGAAATGTGAAATGTGCCAGGAAAGAGATAGGCCGAGAAGTGAACTCTTGGGTATAACAAAACCAGAAATTAACGTTCTGGAAAATTCTGGGCCTCCAGGAAGGGAGATCCCAGAGAATGGTGCCCCATGTGAGGATTTGGCCAAATGTGGAACCAGTCAGCCATTTCAGAAAAATCCAGGATTGGACATGGAATTATCCAGGAAGGATTTGTTGAAACTCCTTATGTCTGATGGACATGATACAAGGCTCTTGCATAGAAAGCCAATGAGAGTGCTGCCAGTCAGAACTGAGAGGGTCAGAGAAGGGACACAATGGAGGAAAAATAACTTCAGAGGCAGAAGCATGGAGGCTGAGGTCTGAAGTCAAGAAACCTTCGGCCAAGTACATGCAAGGGGTGAGTTTACCTGAGAGCAGAGGATGAACCTTCCACCTCATTGCAGTGGAAGAGTCATACCACCTTAAGCCTTGGAGAGGGTGGAGCACATCCTTGGGGTTTGGGGAGATTCTGGCTGTCACCCAATGGAGGGTTTGAGTGTGTGCCCTGGAGATAGCAGAGAGCCCAGGTGCAGCCCCAATCCTTGGAGAGAGTGGAGCTGAGAAAAAGGTGGCCTCCCCAATGTCCTCCAAGGTTGTGTTTGGAGAGAAGCAGGCTTCTGTATAAGCCCTTGGAAAGACTGGGACTACTGCTTTCTAAAACCCTGAAGATAAATGACTCTCAGACTTTGAAATCTAATGGCATTTTCTCTGAGGGTTTTCTAAAATGCTTGGGTCTGGTAACCCCTGTGTTCCTACTTAGCTATGTAAATGGGTAAATGTATCCAATGACTGTTCTTCCTTTGTATGTTGGCAACAAATAACTTGTTTTGAGTTTTCACAGGTCCAGAGCTAGAGGAGAACTTTGTTTTAGGACAGACCATGCCTGTAACTGACTTGCCACTAGTTTTGACTTTGTATTGTATTCATAATGTTACTGGAATGGTTTAAGGTTATCTGATATTGTTACAGAATGAAGATATTTTATATGTGGAAAAAATATCCTTTATTAGAGTCCAGAGGATGGAATGTGCTACTTTGAAAGGATTTATGTACACTAGAAAAAAGTTGTTTTAATCCTAATCAGTCTTGTGGGAGCAATGGTTTCTTCTAATCCCTATTCAGTACTATAAGTTGAAAACGTGATTAGGTTATCCCCATGGAGATGTGACTCAATCAAGTGTGAGTATTTAACTTGATTACATGGAGACGTGACTCCTCCAATTCTATGTGGGTCTTGATTAGCTTACTGGAATCCTATAAAAGAGGAGACATTTTACAGTAAGCTTCAGAACAATGGGATAATGAGGAGAATGATGGGAAAATGAGAGGACTGAGGAGAGAGCTGCAGAACCATATGACAGAAAGACAAGAGAACCACAGAGTCCAACAGCCAGTGACCTTTGGAGGTGAAGATAGAAAACACCTCCTGGGCAGCTTCTTGTGGCAAGAGGTCTGGAAAGAAAGCTAACAGATGCTACTGTGTTCACCATGTGCCCATTCAGCAGAGAGAAAAATGCCGAATGTCATCAGCCTTCTTGAACAAATATATCTTTCCCTGGATGCCTTAGAATGGATGTTTCTATAGACTTGTTTTCATTTGGACAATTTCACAGCCTTAGAACTATAAACTAACAAGTTATTAAATTTCCCTTTGGAAAAACCATTCTGTTCCTGGAATATTGCCTTCTGTCAGCTAGCAAACTACAATAATGATGAAGAAGGATTTATACCAGGAAGGCAAGGGTGGGTCAATATAAGAAAATTGATCAATGCAACATAGCACAGTAACTAATCAAAAGGAAAATATCACAAGATTATCTTGATTAATGCTGAAAAAGCATTTGATAAAATTCAGCATCCTTTTCTGATAAAAACATTTCAAAAGGTAGGAATCAAAGAAAACTTCCTCAATATCATAAAGGGCGTCTATGAAAAACCCACTGCTTGCATCACTCTCAATGGTGAGAGATTGAAAGCATTCTCTATAAGATTGGGAATGAGACAAGGATGCCCATTGTCATCACTATTACTCAACATTGTAATCAGAAGTTCTAACTAGAGCAGAAAGGCAGAAGAAAGGAATATAAGGCATTTAAATAAAAAAGGAAGAAGTAAAACTTTCATTTTTTGAAGATGACATGATCTTATGCATGGAAAATCCTGAGTAATCTCTGATAAAGCTACTTGAGATAATAAACAAACCCAGCACAGTCACAAAATACAAGATTAATGTGCAAAAATCAGCAATGTTTCTACATACAAGTAAGGACTTCACTATGGAAACAATTAAGGAAAAAATTGCATTCAAAATAGCCACAAAAAGAATCATGTATTTAGAAATAAGTGTAACTAGGAATGCAAAAGACCTGTACAGAGAAAACTATAAAACATTGCTAAAAGAAATCAAAGAAGATCCTAATAGATCAAAAAACGGTCTGTGCTCCTGGATAGGAAGGTTGAATGGAGTTAAGATGTCAATTCTCCCATAGTCGATCTACTCATTCAATGCTATACCCACTAAAATTTCAACAGCCTATTTTGAAGACTTGGAAAAGCTAGTCATCAACTTTATTTGGAAGAGAAAGAGAGCTTGAATAGCTAAAGATATTCTCAAAAAGAAGAGTGAAGTGAGAGGACTAACACTTTTAACTTTTAAGCTTAGTATAGGGCCACAGTGATCAAAACAACATGGTTCTGGAAAAAAACAGAAATATTGATCAATGGAACCAAATAGAGAGTGTGGAAATTGACTATCAAATCTATGGTCAATTAATCTTTGACAAGGCACCCACGTACTCTCAATTGGGACAGAATGGTCTTTTTAATAAATGAGTTTTGGAGAACTAGGTATCAACAACCAAAAGAATGAAAGAGGATGCCTATCTTATATCTTATACAAAAATTAACTCAAAACCGATCAGACATAAATATAAAAGCCAATACCATTGAACTCCTAGAAGAAAATATAGGGAAACATCTTCAAGACCTAGTGATAGGAGATAAGCTTCTTGAACTTTATATCCAAAGGACAAGATGTGGAAGAAAAAATAGATAACTGGGAACTTCTCAGAATAAAAACCTTCTGTGCCTCAAAGGAGTTTGTCAAAAAGGTGGAGAGGCAGCCAACTCAATGGGAGAAAATATTTGGTAACCATATATCAGATAAAAAGTTTGATATCATGTGTATATAAAGAAATTACACAACTTAACAAAAAAACAGACAACCCAATAACAAAATGAGCAAAAGATGTATAGACAGGGTGGGCAACAGTGGCTCAGTGGCAGAGTTCTCATCTGCTGTGCTGGAGATCCAGGTTCAGTTCCCAGAGCCTGCCCATGAAAAAAAAAGATGAATAGATCTTTTTCCAAAGAACAGACCCAAATGGCTAAAAAGCACATGAAGAGATGCTCATATTCATTAGCTTTAAGGGAAATGCATATAAAAATTACAATGAAATATCATCTCTCATAAGAATGGCTGCTATTAAATGAACAAGAAACTATAAATGTTGAAGAATATTTAGAGGAATTGGAATGCTTATTTACAGCTGGTGGGAATGTATAAAGTTTCAGCTGCAGTAGAAGATAGTTTGATGGTTCCTTAGGAAACTAAATACCAACCTGCCCTATGACCCAGCAATACCAATATTAGGTATATAATCAGAAGATACGAAAGTAGTGACATGAGAAACATTTGTACACTTATGTTCATAGTGGCACTATTTGTAATTGCCAAAAAATGGAAACCAGGAAAACTGCTATCATTGACTGGGCCAAAGTACTGGTAATACAGCCATCAGAAAGATGAATAGGCTCCTCTCATTTTACGTTCTTCAGTAATTCCAGATTACTGCAGTGAGCACAGCATCCTCTTGTGTGGCTTCCCTGTAATTCTGCAGCAATTATGCACAAAGTAGTCTCCAATGGTAGAGTTTCTTACTTGGGCACATTCATAAAACACACATGAATAAACTGCTTGTACTTAGCCCTGAAAACTCTTTGTCTGGCTCATTCTAACACCTAACCAGAACAATCAACCACCATCGCCGCTACTTCTTCACAACACAAACAACCACTAACACACCTGAAGACAGGTGTCTTATCAACCTCACTTCTCCTCAGCCAGAGTTTGTCCAGTGGTGTGTGGATTTAGGATATTTTTGAATAATGTATGTATAGAGAATGACATCAAATTCAGTGGAAAACACTGAGGAAATAAAACCTTTGCATTAGTTTTCAGATGAGTTCAGTATGAAATTTCTTCCTAGTATTTCATGGCTAACCAGCATGTGTACTACTGGGCAACACTCCCTCCACTATCTCTTCTGGCATCATTCTCCCAATTCTTAAACCAGTTTGTAAATAAGGGAAGGAGATACCTCAGAGAACACTCCTCAAGCTGCTTGATACAGGAACTTGCATGCAACCTAAATAACTCTCCAAAGTAGGAGGTCAGTGGTCAGAATGCTCTACTCTTATCAAAGAACATTGATAATTGAACTGCTCTGCTTTGTCCTGCTGCCCCGCTATGACAGGATAAGGCTAGAGCTACAGGGAATTTGGGCCAAGGAGGCAGCCTCCTGCTGAGAGGACCTCATTTCCTGACGGTGATAAAAATAATGCTTATGCCAAGTGTGACCCTGCTCTGGGTGGTTCATGCTCAGGCTGGCTAGATCTTTTAAAGTATTTGAGAGGCAGAATTCTATGATGACCATGGTGTCTTCCAAACTCTGTTGTTACTTCCATGATTACAACATATTACACGGCAAAGGGATTTTATAGATGTAATTAAGTTACTAATCTCTTGGCCATAAATTAGGGAAAATTTTTGAATGACCTGAAGCTAGTCATGTGAACCTTTTAAAAAATAGACAGTTTTCTGTTGCTGATGGAAATAGAAAAATTAAGAGCAATATAAAGCTTAAGAAGGATGCAAAATAAGAGTGTTATTCCATTGCTGTACCTGAAAATGGAAGGGCCATTTGAATAGGCAGCAAAAGAACAAACCCTCAGTCCTACTTTCTCAAGTCATTGAAATCTTAAAAACAACTTGAAACAGGTGGAAAGAGATTTGTCCCCAGATCTTCCAGATAAAAGACTAGCCCAGTAGAAACTTTAATTTTGGTCTGTGACACTCCTAAAAGAGAACCCAGGTGTAACCCACCCATACTCCTGACCTAGAGAACCTCGGATAAAAAATGGTAATGGTCTAAACTGCTAGGTTTATAATAACATGTTACCTAGCTATGGAAAAATAGTTCAGCTTTGGTTATTGTAGCATGGAGAATTGAAATAACATACACCTAAACATAAAAGAGAAACTCTTTAATCAAGCAATGAACCAAGAATGTAATAATTTTCATGAAAATGATCTACAAAACCTAGACTACCTAAAGCAGACTTTCAGTACAATATGAACATAAAGGATGATCACAAAGAGGTGAGGATTATGACAAATTCCGAATTACCATGAACAGACTACTTGTAGAAAAATCAAGACTGCATTTGAAATTTAATGCTATTGAGGGATCATAAGGAAGTGAAGAACATTTAGTTTGAATGTAGAGTAAGAATACAGTTATTTGGTGACAAATAGTTTAGTGAAATTACGCCATGTAAGCATGTGGGAAGTAGAACTCATAAGGAAGTTGAGTGCTTCACCCAATCCTTCACTTTTCTTGTTCCTTGTACTCCTTGACCTTTCTAAACTCTTTATTTTTAATTTGATGGCTAAACTTCAATTTCTGTGATTGCATCTATGCTGTATTTAGTCTATGTAGTAGTTTTAAAGTCTTCCAGTCCTGCAATCTTCACAGATTTTCATACCTCTTTGTACATATATGTGGACATTGAAAATCTTCCATTATGTTTCTTTTTTTGTCATCTTGAATGTTTCTGGGTCATCCACCAAACTTCACCCCAATTTCATAAAATAAGGATAAACCTTAGCAAGTTTAACAGATCTCTGGCCAGCTTCACATAACCTGGCTATCATGTGAATAGGTACAACAGAAGAGCTAAGGAAGTAAAAGGGTAAATGGGAAGGAAGGGGATAGGAGCAATCCATCCTCAGTGTGTACATGGGTCCAGACTTGCTACCAACCCAGGGACTCCACACAGTACAGGGCCTGACAAGTGGTCTCAAGGTCTTCAACTGGAGATAAGGGAGGCTTTGAGCCCCTTGCTCCCTCTCCAGGCTAGGAAACATGCTAAGAATTTCTATGGAAACACAGCTTCATGACAAATCGTTTTGCATATTTTCTTGCAGCCATGCTTTTACCCCTAAGCTCAGTAATGTGGAAATTGTGGGACAAAAAGTATCTCTGCATGTATGGGTAGCCCAGCTTTTTCAGAGCATAAAATGTCCCAAATTCTATTCTTCTCTAGGGAAAATGAGCCTTTGGAAAAACCCTAAACCAATCTAGGCCAGGGGCAGTGATGTGAACAGTATGTGCTGTTCTATACTGCTCCTTTTCTTGCAATCAATGGTCTTGCCATATTGTCAGAAGAACAGACCAGGGAACACTCCCTGCTACTGGGCTAGGACCGGAGCTGAATCCGACTCTTCCACAGACTCTAGGGCTAGGGTGACTTGACCAGGAGACAAAGAGTTCATGGACCACCTAGGTATCAGGGATTTCATCAAGGGGACCAAAGCCTGGTGGCTTCCCTGCACTATTATGACCCACACTCAGGCCAGTGCCACATCAACTCCTTGACAAAACTGGGGAAATGAGAGGCTGCCTCTGAGTTTTGAGGCGCCTGTATTCCTGCTGGTGTATAGGCTGCCATCATCCTTGCTGTGTGGTTTACAAGTAAATTGTTGCTCAATGAGTCAAACTTTCATTGATGATCTGAACCTGGAAATCACTCTGGTGCTTTTTCATTGAGATTCTTCTTTTGTTTCTCAACAAAAATCAAATGGAAATAAAATTTCCTTGATCAAGCCAAAGTTTGCTGTTAGGGATTTTGGGTTTGGCTTAGGGATGGGAAATATAATATTTATTAATTTAAAAACTTCCTTTTATTTCTACTTTGACAAGAGGTTTTTGCTGCTGTTGTTGCTCACAGATATATTTTAACTCTTAAAAATCTACATTTTCACGAATTGAGCCTACATATGTTTTAACTTCTTCACGATACTAATGCGGTCTGAATAGATTGATAAAGCCTCTAATTTTGAACCCTCCAGGTGTGTCATGTATAATTCCTCATTCATATTGATGCATTATTTTGCAATTTGATTTTAAATTACATAGCTGTTTATTTGTTATTTTGCATCTATAAGCATAAGTTACTGGTCTATAAAATTATAGCTCAATTATTTTTCATTTAATCATCTACATCTGGAATTAAGCCATCTTTAAATTTCCTTGTTTATCATAAGGAAATCTTCAAAGACTAGTATGAACTGTTCTGGAAAGATTGGTATACTACCTCAAACCTCTTAGAATCTATTTTCAGTGCTATTTTGTTGTGACTATAATTTTTTAAAGAGGCTCTTTAAATATATTTCATAATTTTTACCAAGATTGGTTGATTTAAGTACTCTATCCTTTAAGCAATATTGAAATTTTCAAAATTTTGGTCAAATGGCTATAGAAAATATAGAAAGCCATGAACTGAAATCTTTAGCTGTGAAGCCAAATATCCAGAGAAAAATTCACTAATATAAAAAGAATGGTGATATGGACACCTAGAAATATCAATCTTTCAGTTCATGGAAAAAGGTAAGTTACACAGAAAACTGGAAGGAAGTTCACATGTTTTATCAGTGCCCATATGCCTAGTCATCCAGGGCTTTTTATTGTCAAAGTCCCCACAAACACACAAACTCACATAGACACTCAAGGGAACACATCCTCTGATAGCCACGAGGGA
Source organism: Tamandua tetradactyla (assembly GCF_023851605.1). Lineage (NCBI taxonomy): Eukaryota > Metazoa > Chordata > Mammalia > Pilosa > Myrmecophagidae > Tamandua > Tamandua tetradactyla. Next base: position 11,544,149 of record NC_135334.1, on the reverse strand, counting down.
CTGGCCTTGCTGTCTCTGCCAAGAGGAGTCCAAGTCTCAGAGAGAGGGAAACTGAGGCCAGGAGACCAAGTGTAGTAATGGTACCAGTCCTGAGGTGACTTCAGCAGCAAACCCTGCCCTGCTTACCCCAACCAAGCAGGAGCTGTTTCTCAGAATATCCCTCTCTATACTGGCTTTTCCAGCATCATTCCTGAAATCTCCCTACCACACCCAGAAACAAAGAGACAATACAGGTTTTGAGGGCTCTTTCCCAGTCTGAATGCTTCCTGCAAGGAAATTCATAAAGCAGCTCCAATTCCTCCCTAGAACTACTGGAAAGTAATCCCAGAGGAGGGAAACTGGAGAGTTCTCAGCTTATTACTAAGGTGATAAATGATAATAAAATGGATCAGCTTGTTCGAGTGTTTTCAGCTTATTCCATTCATGATGAAGTTCAGTTTTTTCAGTGAAAGGCTTAGTGGGCACTCCAAATTGCTAATAGATCCATTATTCCACTAAGTGTTATAAATCTGTGATATTTTAGTTATGTTGTGTATTCTTCTTTTAAAGCTGAAATACATCTTCAAAAATAAACATCGCCACAGTTTGCAGAAAAAAAAGTAATTTTTTTCCTTTACTTACCAGTTTTCACATAAATCAGGTGGGTCTTATGTCAGTGCCCTTCCAAATGAGTTCATTCTTTTTATTTTTCTTTTTTCACATGGGCAAGCACTAGGAATTGAACCTGGATCTCTGGCATTGGAAGGCAAGAATTCTGCCTGCTGAGCCACCGTGGCCCTCCCCTGAGTTAATTCTTGAGTATGATCATGAATTCACATGTTCTCTAAAAATGTATTTGAAATTCTGGTGGCTTGAGTTTTTTAATCTTCAGGGAGACATGTTCTTAATAATCTTCCTCTGCTTTCCTGCAGATGTGAACCATTTCTAATTAGGACCCTTTGAAGATGTATTTTCAGTTAAGGTGCAGACTTATTTCTGGATATTATCTACTAGGTTCTTACTTAGATGTGGCCAAGCCAAGTCAGGGTGGGCCATCCATCATCATTATTGGAGGCTACAAAAAGGAAAGACCACAGAAAAAAGGCAGAAGTCAGTAAAAAGTGGAAGAACAAAGCAAAAGCAGAGAGATCTCCCCATGATGGAGCCAGAGATATATGCTGAGGAGCCTCAGTGATTGCAGCAAGCCAGCAACAGAAATCTGTGTACACTGGAGAGAAAGCATGACCTTCCTAATGCCTAATGTGGATTTCTAAGCCCTAAAATGTGACACCATAAATTCCTGTTGTTAAGGCACCCATTGTGCCTCAAAGCAGCTGTGGGAAACTAAGAGAGAAGTGTGTCCAAACAATGAACTTATTCGTTATTAATGCTGAAATTGCTCAAAAGCCTTTTCAAATTGATTCTTGAATTATATTTAATCCTGAAAGCTTTAACAGTTTCATCACCCTATTAAAATATGTTCTAGGCTATACTGTACACTTTCTCCTCTATACCTGGATTGCACATTCTCATCTCCAGTTAGAGCCTAATCTCTCCTTCCACCTTTTCAACAGTAACAGTTACTGTGTGAAGCAATGCTGACTTTCAGAGCTGCAGAAATTTAACTCTGAGTCTCAGGTATCACACAGATACCCAAAGTTCACAGAACAACCAGGACACATACTGTGTTAGTTAGATTCAGCTGTCAACTTGGCCAGGTGAACATACCTAGTCTTGTTGCTGCGGACATAAGCCAATGGTACGTGAACCTCATCTGTTGCCAATTACATCTGCAGTCAGCTAGGAGGCGTGTCTGCTGCAATGAGTGACATTTGACTTAATTGGCTGGTGCTTAAATGAGACAGTGCAACGTAGCACAGCCTAAGCAGCTTGGCATTCCTCATCTCAGCACTTGTAGCTCAGCCCAGGCCTTTGGAGATGCAGAAAGAAGTCATCCCGGGGAAAGTTGTTGGAACCCAGGGGCCTGGAGAGAAGACCAGCAGAGACCATCTTGTGCCTACCACGTAAGAAAGAACCTCAGTGGAAAGTTAGCTTCCTTTCCTCTGAAGAACTAACAAAATAAGTCCCCTATTATTAAAAGCCAATCTGTCTCTGGTGTGTCGCATTCCAGCAGCTAGCAAACTAGAACACATACCAAGAACACAGCATCTAAAAATTGTAGACAACAGTTAAAGCTCAGGAACAGATACAACTGCTGCAAGAGCCCATAATCCAGGAACCCTTACAATGACTGCTACTTGAACATCCTTGTTCTAGTTTGCTAGCTGCTGGAATGCAACATGCCAGAGATGGATTGGCTTTCAATAAAAGGGGATTTATTTTGTTAACATATAGTTCTTCACAGGAAAGGCAACTAACTTTCAACTGAGGTTCTTTCTTAGGTGGGAAGACACAGAGTAATCTCTGCTGGCCTTCGCTCCAAGCTTCTGTATTCCAACAACTTTCCCCAGGGTGATTTCTTTCTGTATCTCCAAAGGCCTGGGCTGAGCTGTGAGTGCTGAGATGAAGTATGCTGAGCTGCTTTGACTGTACTACATTGAGCTCTCTCATTTAAGCACCAGCCAATGAAATGAAACATCATTCATTGCAGCAGGCATGCCTCCTAGTCCATTGCAGATGTAATCAGAAACAGATGAGGTTCACATACAATTGCTCATGTCCATAGCAATAGAACAAGTCACCTTCACCTGGTCAAGCTGACACCTGAATCTAACTACCCCAATCCTATACTCCTTAATCCCCTACCACTCAATCTCCACCCACTCTAACCCATGACAATCCATGCACTGAAATTCAATTCTCAGAATTTGTTCAGTATAGTTAGTTCATACCTTGAAACCATATGTTAATTGTCCTTTTGTTTCTGGCCTATTTAACTCAAGATAATGTCCCCAAGGTACATTCACCTAGTTGCATGACACATGATTTCATTCCCTCTTATAGCTGTTCAACATTCCTTCTTATGTATACAGCACAGTTTGCTCCTGCAATCATCAGTAGAAGTACTCTTAGGCCTCTTCCACCTACTGCAAGTTGTGAGTAATGCCACCATAAACACCGGTGTCCAAATGCCTATTCATGCCCCTGCTTTTGGTTCTTCCAAGTCTTTGTTTAATAACAGAGCTGCAGAATCATGTGGCAACCCTATACCTAGCCTTCTGTGGAATTATCATACAACATGGTGATGTTTACAGCCCTGAAAATCTCTCCTTGGAGAGCCAGTATAATAAAAGAACAATTCTGAATTGTTTAGAAATCTGGAGGAGGACATGGCCTGGAAAATGACCCTACAAACTGCCAAATTGAGCAAATAGAAGAATATCAGGTAGAATATTTCTGCCCTGGACAGCTGTTCTTCTCTCCTCCCCCTCACTCAGTCTCACATACACAGCATGGACCACACAAACACAAGTAATGGACTTTTTATTTGCTATAGTTTTAAAATTATTATCAAAGACTAGAGCTACTGTTTTACAGTGACTCTTAAGCATAATTGCAAGCAGATTCAACTTTGCCATTACAGAAACAAGTTTCATAAGGGCAAGCATCAAGATCAAGGACTTGGTTTATTTAATTGAGAAATCCTAATTCTTGAGACAGTATTAGGAATTTTGGCCCTAAGGCAGAGAAACAACATCAGGGACCCCTCCCAACAGGGACACAGAGTACGAATTATCTCATAGCAGTGGGACAGACTCTCATCTTTTGGTAACCCAGGAACAGGGAAAAACTTTTCAAGGCTCAGGTCAGGGAGAGGCAGAGTCTGAGAAAATGTGGACAGAAGTTATGTTTCCAGCCCTGGATCTGAAAGTCCTTTACCCACCCCCATTTGGAAAATGGCAGTGGGTGGTCAGATCACAGCCTGAAAGGCTAAAGACTGGGACAGCTGAGGAAGTGCTCAGCCAGAAATAAAGTTGGGGACACAGACCCATATTGAGCCAGATTTTGAGTGGCAAAGAGAGGGAATAGGAATCATGAAGATTCAGCCCAATAAAGGGAGACAGGACCTGTGCTCCAAAGGAAGGCAACTCTGAGGATGACTAATTTATCAAACTGTGCCATCTGCTGGGAAGAACAGAAAGTGCAAAGGAATTGAAGGACTTTTTCAAACACCACCCAGAAAATATTTCAGTCTAATGAAAGCAGTTCTAGATCCCCTGCATAGGCATCTGTCTTTGCTTTGGCTAAGAAACACAGACAACCCAACTTTTAAAGCATTTCCCTTAAACAAACCCAGATCTTACAGGACAGTGGAAAACAGAGCACCACTGGAGGACAGCAGATTGGTTTTGCACAAATAGAGAACTTACTGTGGTGCCCAGTGTCTATCCTTGAGGCAGGCCACTGTGGCTGCCGGGTTTTGGGAGGAGACTGAGGGGCAGAACCAAATCTGAGAGCCGGCTGGTGAGAGAGAGGAACAGATAGAGAACAGATCTAACCAACAGGAAAACCCTATGCAAAAAGAGATAAACAGCAATAAAAGCTGTTCAAACAAACATACTAAATCACTTCAGCAAGTTGAAGGAAAATGTAGAAAAAGACATGAAGGATAGAAAGAAGACATAGGATGTCCATACAGAAGAACTTGAAAGCTTGAAAAACCAAATGGCAGAACTTAGGGGAGTGAAAGACACAATAGAAGAAATGAAAAAACAAAATGGAGACAAATAACAGTAAATTTGAAGAAGCAGAAAGAAGGATTAGAAGTAGAAGACAAGACATCTGAAATCCTACACACAAAATGACAGATAGGAAAAAGAATGGAAAAATTTGAGCAGATCTCAGGAAACTGAATGACAATATGAAGCACTTTAATATACATGTTGTGGCTATCCCAGAAGAAGAAGAGAAGGGATTAGGGGCATAAAGAACAGTACAGGAAATATTAAAAGCAGATCTCAATAAATTTAAGAAGATCAATGCCGCGGTCCAGCCGCAGCAGAGGGAACGGGCTTGAAGGTGTGGAGGAGGGTCGTCGGCGCGAGAAGAACACCAAGAGACAGCTTAGAGAATTTTCCTCTGAGAAGAGTTGCTTAGATTTATTTTTGCTTAACTGATTTTATACCCTTATTTTTGGCAAGGAAACAGGTATCACAGAATCATGGTTGTGTCATGGCTTACGTTTTAGGTAAAGTTACAGGTTCAGGGAAGCAAAGCGAAAGTACACGTTTTGATTTTCTTAGGAACACTTACACAAGATTTTAATAGCAGCAAGATATTGGCTTAAACCACAGACATTGTGTTTGCAGTTTTCTGAGTTTAGACTTTCTTTTCCTATTATTCTACAGGTGAGGCAATATGTCAAGACCTATTTTAATCTGGTTAAAGGTTAGCTTGTTTTGATTAAAAGGTTACATTGTTCATTTAGATTTTTTATTGTTTTATAGCAATGGACCGGTGCCGTGGTGGGGAGTAAATTTCTAGGATGGCTCAATGCAGGGTTTTTTAATTGTAAGTGTTTACTTTCTATGGGGTACTTTTCTGTGACTTGTTCTAAAAGCACTTCTGCCTGCTGTATTTGCAGCATGACTTGCTTAATGGGGGCGTCCCAACCTAATTTTTTCCAAACAGTCATTAACAAGGTTTTGCAATTTGTACAATTTGTATCATTTTTTCCAAATTCTTTTGCTTTCTGATTCGTTTTGATATAATGCTTGGAGCACAACCAGCAACAAGAAACACACAATTAGTGTCGTTAATCCCAGTATTTTTCTATTACACCATTTTATGCCTCGTCCTCTTTTGGGGCGTTGAAGGCCTTGCCACCGCCCTTCCTTCCAGGGAACCGTGTCAAACCGGGGAGGAAAAAGAGGACGCGGCATTTCCCCCTTTATTTTTTAAAATTTCTTTTTGCTGGACTCTCTCGATTTGGTTGATAGATGCTTTTATGGTTTTGATTGCTGTGGGAAAGCAAAAAATAATAATTAATATTATAGTCACAGTAAGGCCGAAGTTTACTACATTGGGCCATCCAATAATTGGGTTAAGATTTTGTAAGGAGGACCAAAGACTGTTTGCTAGGGTTTCATGTTCTGTTATATGTGCCTTACTTATGTCAGTTATTTGGTGTTGTAAAGCTAGAATATCTGGTGCTAGTTGAGTGTTATGCCATATTCCTTGTAAATGGGTTTTTACTTTTTCCCATGACTGCTCTGTTTCATTATAGGGCGCTGGGGTAATACATATCCATTTATAATTAACATGACACCGGGTGGTAAGTTGGGTTTTTAGATTTTGAATCTGGTTTCCTAAATAAATAACTGTATCTTCTAAGGCGTCTACTCTAGTCTCTAAGTTTCTATTTAATTTTTCTTGTAGGGTTAAAGCTAAAGAAATATTATGAGTTAGAGTATTTACATGATAAGCGGTTTGTTGATTTTGAATGAGGGCTGTAGTTGATATAGCTAAAGAAGCAATAATGCTAATTAGAGCGGTAATTCCTAAAATTAACGTAGCTACAAAACGCTTAGGTCTCATTAAGTTGTTCAGCCTTTCCATAACTTGATAGCCAACATCATCAAACCATGGTTCATTTAACTTAACAGGTAATAAGACATAAGAAGGTTGATGCACAATAAGAAAAGTAGTATAATTTTTTGGCAAGCTAGAATTAATACAATTAGTAAGGAGACAGTTAGTGCACGTGATATGATAGGCATTATTCATTTGTGTGATATTAAACATGTGAGTCTTTCCTACTCGAATAGCATGAGGTGCATTTACACATGCACGAATGCCGTAAGGAACAGGGGTTGAACTAGATAGGCGATATAACAACACTATATTAGTAGCAGCAAGCAGACGAAATAAGTTATTATATAAACCAGTTCGATTATGGGATGAAGCACTACTTTGATAAATGGGGGTCACTAATCCTGGGGTGAACCACCGTGTAAGGTGTTCCCCATCTGTAGGTAGACTCTTGTTATAAGTATATTTGTCTGTATTATTTATAATATATGCAGTATAATTATAATTAGGTGAGGAGACTGAAAAATCATAAATAGTAAGGTTACTTTTTACAGGGTGATATATGTTTGCTTTATGCAAAAAGCCACACTCAAGCCATCGGGGATAGCCTGTAGAGTGAATATTTTTCCAATAGATGTCCTTTTTAGGATATTTTTCTGTACAAGACTCAATCAAAGAGTTAAAATTTGAGGAAAGGTTTACATAACTTTCATTGTAGGTATGGTACCCAAGAGAAATCATGTTGAGCCCCCAGATGCTTCTTTTAGTTCCTTTATGACTTGGGGAATCAGTATAATATGACCGATAATTGATAGGCAAACAGCCAGAAGGAGGAGTCCCGGTTATTACAAAGCATAGAGGGGCTTCATCAGCATATCCGGTAAAATTAACATTATCAGTACTTTTAAAAGGAATAAGTGAACTAGGGAGTCCTCCCATAAGATTGGTATTATTAGTAAAGACCTTTAAGTTTTTATCCCCCCACGCAGTGGGGTGGAAAAGTGGTGGGTTAGGTATATAAGCCCAATATGATTTATTTACAGAAGAACCAGATACCTGACAGGAAAGAAGTGCAATTATAGCCAGAAACAGGTGAATAGGAGTAGGAGTTTTTCCGGTTATTAGGACTACCCTTTCTGCGTCAGTAGTAAGCTTTTCTATCTGCCCCCAAGTGGGCAGACTAGCTTGTCTGGTAGATTGAGCCTGCGGGGTAGAAGAGAGAGATAAATCTTCCATTCCAGGCACAAGATCTTCATCCATATTCTCCTGGGGGTAAGATGACGGGTTCTTCTACTGCGGAGGAAGAGGGGCTCTCCTCCTGTTCCCTCTCCGGGATGGGCGCCGATATGGGCCGAATGAGCCTATCGGGAATCCAGACTGGGGTTTCTGCATCCTGTGGGAAAATACAAGCATATCCTCGTCCGGATGTTAGTAACACATCAGGACCTTTCCATTGTCCAGTTAGCACATCCTTCCATTTTACTAAAATTTAAGGCTGTATAACTTTATTCCAATGTCTACTCATTGGAGTCTCACTTTTTTAATTTGCATTTAAGTGATTAATGACAAAAAGACTGTGATTAATGATGTGATGAGGCGATAAGTACTTACTTTCACTATCTTGCAGTTTAGTAATTTGGTGCTTTAATGTTTGGTGGGTTCTTTCCACCACCGCTTGACCTTGGGGATTATAGGGTATTCCAGTAGTATGTTTGATATGAAACTGATGACAAAATTGTTCAAAGCCTTTTGAGACATATGCAGGGGCATTGTCTGTTTTTATATGTTGAGGTTTTCCCATATAAGCCATAGATTGTATAACATGTTGTTTTACATCTTTTAAAGCTTTTCCTGTTCGTGCGGAGGCAAACAGAACATGTGAGTAAGTATCAATAGTAACATGTACAAAAGTTAACTTTCCAAATTCTTTAATATGAGTTACATCCATTTGCCATAAAGCATTGGGTTTTAAACCCTTAGGGTTTACTCCAGTATGCAACTGTGGCAGGTGAGTTATACAAATAGGACACTGTTTAATGATTTGTCTAGCCTGTTCCCGAGTGATTTTAAATTGTAACCTTAATGCTGTAGCATTTTGATGATGCAGTTTATGTGCATCTTGAGCTTGACTAACAGGAGTTTGTACTGGAAAGGCAACATAGTTAGTAAGTTGGTCAGCTTTAGCATTACCTTCTGCTAATGGTCCTGGCAAATTACTATGACTTCTGATATGTGCTACAAAAAAGAGAAACTGTCTCTGGTGGATGAGTTGCTGTAATGTTAAAAGATAGTGACTAACAGTAGAATTTTTAGAAATATAAGCTGTCTCAATAACAGGAAATAAATTTGCCACATAAAGAGAGTTTGTGTAAATTAAAGGCCTGAGGAAACAAATTAAAGACTTTTATTACTGCCAATAATTCAACTTTCTGAGCTGATTTTTCTTTTGTCTGTATTTGTTTTTGAAGTTTTTTGGAATATATAGCAACCGTCCCTTTAGCAGACCCGTCAGTGAAAATTAATTTTCTTGGGGAGGATAGGGGTTGAACACAACACCTTTGTGAAAATATAACGGGGTGTTTTTGTATAAATTGCAGTATAGGATCCGAGGGAAAATTATGTTTAATTTCCCCTGTAAATACAGTTAAATTTATCATCTACAAGCTTGTGGCTTTAAACGTGGCCTAGGTTTCTTTTTCTTTTTTATTTCAGGTGCCGAAGGACTGAAGAAGGAACTGACATTGTTATGTTCATATTGAGCCGCTACTCTTTCCAATTTATTTACTTCAAAAGGATTAAGTTTATCCTCTCTTTCTGACTCTGCTTCACTTTCACTTTCTGAGGAGCTAGAATGGTCTTTCTGTATATTATAAGCAGGAGGCCTCTCTATACTGGTATAACTGCCTGTTTTAGCCATAGCTGTAACTAATGGTTGCTCTTCTTCAGTTGCCACTTCCCTGGCCATGCAAATAGCCTCATGTGTGGGGTCAAAACTATCTTTAAGGACATTCCATAGGGCAAAAGCATTAATAGGGACTCCATCTGGCCCATTTCTAGTATAATATTTTTTCATCTGTTTTCCTACTTTTTGCCAAGTATCTAAGTTAACAGTCCCTTCTTCTGGGAACCAGGGAGAAACATTTTGCACAAAAGAAAAAAATTCTCTAAGCTGTCTGCTGGTAACATTTATACCTCTTTTTTTCAACATATGCTTTGTTATATCTACAAACAAGGAGCATTCCTTAGACTCCGTATGTCCCATGATTACTCGCTCTATCCGTACTTCCAAAGTACCTGACCGTAGCCAGAGGCCTGCAGTGCCTTATAGCGAGAGCCTTATACCCTCCCGTAAAAGAGAAAGCTTACCTTCAAGTCCCTGTTCGGGCGCCACTTGCCGCGGTCCAGCCGCAGCAGAGGGAACGGGCTTGAAGGTGTGGAGGGTCGTCGGCGCGAGAAGAACACCAAGAGACAGCTTAGAGAATTTTCCTCTGAGAAGAGTTGCTTAGATTTATTTTTGCTTAACTGATTTTATACCCTTATTTTTGGCAAGGAAACAGGTATCACAGAATCATGGTTGTGTCATGGCTTACATTTTAGGTAAAGTTACAGGTTCAGGGAGGCAAAGCGAAAGTACATGTTTTGATTTTCTTAGGAACACTTACACAAGATTTTAATAGCAGCAAGATATTGGCTTAAACCACAGACATTGTGTTTGCAGTTTTCTGAGTTTAGACTTTCTTTTCCTATTATTCTACAGGTGAGGCAATATGTCAAGACCTATTTTAATCTGGTTAAAGGTTAGCTTGTTTTGATTAAAAGGTTACATTGTTCATTTAGATTTTTTATTGTTTTATAGCAATGGACCGGTGCCGTGGTGGGGAGTAAATTTCTAGGATGGCTCAATGCAGGGTTTTTTAATTGTAAGTGTTTACTTTCTATGGGGTACTTTTCTGTGACTTGTTCTAAAAGCACTTCTGCCTGCTGTATTTGCAGCATGACTTGCTTAATGGGGGCGTCCCAACCTAATTTTTTCCAAACAGTCATTAACAAGGTTTTGCAATTTGTACAATTTGTATCATTTTTTCCAATTCTTTTGCTTTCTGATTCGTTTTGATATAATGCTTGGAGCACAACCAGCAACAAGAAACACACAATTAGTGTCGTTAATCCCAGTATTTTTCTATTACACCATTTTATGCCTCGTCCTCTTTTGGGGCGTTGAAGGCCTTGCCACCGCCCTTCCTTCCAGGGAACCGTGTCAAACCGGGGAGGAAAAAGAGGACGCGGCAGATCAAAATTATACAAAGAACTTTTTCTAATTAAAATGGAATTAAGTTTGAAATCAATAACAATTGAAAGCCTAGAAAATTCACAAATTTATGGAGCTAAACAATTACACTCTTAAACAACCAATAAGTTAAGGAAGACATTATAAGAGAAATCAGTAAATGTCTCAAGGCAAATGAAAATGAGAATACAACATATAAAAACTGATATTAGAAAAGAAGAACAAAAATAGAGGAATTAACTGCTCACGTAGACGAACTAGAATAAGAACACTAAACTAATCCTAAAGCAAACAGAAGGAAAGAAATAACAAAAATTAGAGCAGAAATAAAATGAAATTGGAAACATGAAAATCATAGAGAAAATAAAACCAGAAGTTGGTTATTTGAGAAAATCAATAGACAGATCCTTAGTTATGATTGACAAAGAAAAAAAGAGAGAGAGAATGAAAATAAATAATATCAGAAATGGTAGGGAAGATATAACTACTGACTCTACAAAAATAAAGTAGATAATGAGAGGGTACTGTGAACACCAAATGCTAACAAACTAGACTAAACTAAGAACTTCCTAGAAAGGCACGAAAAACCAACATTGATTTGTGAGGAAATAGAAGACCTCAACAAACCAATCACAAGTAAAGAGATTGAATCATTCATCATGAAGCTCCCCCCCAAAAAAGTCCCGGATTAGATGGCTTCATATGTGAATTTTACCAAGCATTTAAGAAATGATCAGTACCAATCCTGCTCAAAGTTTTCAAGAAAATTGAAGAGGATAGAAAGCTACCTAACTCATTCTATGAATCTAACATATCCCTAATACCAAAACCAGGCAATGATCCTACAAGAAAAAAAAATAAGGACCATTCTCTTTCTCTTTAATGGATATAGAGCATAATCTTCAACAAAATAATTGCAAATTGAAACTAGCAGCAGAATAAAAGAATTACATTTCATGACAAGTGGGTTTTATTTCAGGTATGCAAGACTGGTTCAACAGAAGAAAATCGATTAATGTAAATATACCATATCAATAAATTAAAGAGGGAAAATCACATGATCATATCAATTGATGCCGAAAAAGCATTTGTCAAAATCCAACATACTTTCTTGAGGAAAACACTTCAAAGGATAGGAATAGAGGGAAACTCCCTCAACACGATAAAGGGAATATATGAAAAGTCCACAGCTAACATCATCCTCAATGGGGAAAGACTGAAATCTTTCCCTCTAAGATGTGGAACAAGACAAGAATATTCACAGTCACCATTGTTATTCAACAGTGTAAGTTCTAGCCAGAGAAATTAATCAAGAAAAAGAAATAAAAAGCATCCACATTGGAAAGGAATTGCCACTGGTTGTGGATGACATGATCCTGTATGGGAAAAATCCTGGAAAACCTACAGCAAAGCTACCAGAGCTAATAAGCAAAGAGAGCAAAGTGGCAGGATACAGATCAACATACAAAAATCAGTTGTGTTTCAACACACCAGCAATGAACAATATGAGGAGGAAATCAAGAAAAACTTCCTTTTACAATTGCAACCAGAAGAATAAAATATTGAGGAATACATTTAACCAAGGACATAAAAGACTTATGCACAAAAAAACTACAGAACTGTGCTAAAAGAAATCAAGGAAAACCTAAATAAATGGATCACGTTCATGGATTGAAAGACTAAAGATAGCTAAAATATCAACTCTACCAATTGATTTATAGATTCAATGCAATACCAATTAAGACCCCAACAACTTATTTTCCAAGAATAAAAGCAAATAATGAAATTTATTTGGAAGGGCAGGGCCCTCATAGCTGAAAATACCTTGAGAAGGAGAAATGAAGTGGGATGTGTTGCATTACTTGTCTTTAAAGCATAATACAATGCTACAGAGATCCAAACAGCATGGCACTGGTGTAAAGGAATCTAATTTAGTGTCATAGGTGGACCATCGTATTTATGGTCAATTGATCTTTTAAGGCAGTCAAGTCAACACAACAGAGCAGACTCTTCATCAAATGGTGCTTGGATAACTGGATATCCATATCTAAAAAATGAAAGAGGACACCTGTTTCACACCTTATACAAAAGTTAAATCAAAATGGATCAAAGACCTAAACATTAAAGCTAAGATCTCAAAATGTTTAGGAAAAAATGTAGGAAAATATTTCAAGGATCTTGTGATAATTGGTAGTTTCCTAGACCTTACACCCAAAGTGTGAGCAATGATAGAAAACACGGAAAGATGGAATCTCTCCAGAATTGTGCACTTTTGTGAATCAAAGGGCATTGTGAGGAAAGTAAGAAACAGCCTATGCAATGGGAGACAATATTTGGAAGGAACATATCAAACAAGAGTTTAATATCCAGAATATATAAAGTGATAGTACAACTGAACAACAAAAAGACAAACGACCCAATTAAAAATGGGCAAAAGACATGGATAGACACTTTTCCAAAGAAAAAATACAGATAGCTCAGAAGTTGAAAATACAGATGCTCAACTTCACTGGCTATTAAGGTAATGCATATCAAAACCACAATGAGATAACATTTCACAACTACAAGAAGGGCCATTTTCTAAAAAGCAGAAGCACATGTACTGGGGATGATGTGGAGAAATAGGTACACTCAATCACTGTGGGGATGTAGAATGGTGCAACCATTCTGGAAGGCAGGTTGACAATTTTCTTAGAATGCTAAATTTAGAATTGTCATATGATCCAACAATCACATTATTATATATACTTGGAGAAACTGAAAACATGGTCACAAGTGGATATTTGCACACCAATATTTATAGCAGCTTTATTTATGAATGCCAGAGATGGAAACTGCCTAAGTGTTCATCAATGGACAAGTGGGTAAAATAACTGTGATGCATACGTATGATGGGATATTGCACAGCTATAAGACAGAATAAAGTCATGAGGCATGGAACAATGTGGATGAATTTTGAGGATATTATGGTGAGCAAAATAAGCTAGAAACAAAAGGACAAGCACTCTAAAGTAGCATTAATATGAACTCTCTTTAATGAGCAAACTCTGAGACTTAAAATGAGAATATAGGTTATCAGGAGATAGAAAGAGGATAGAGTTTGAGCACTTGATGCTGAAGGAGTAGAGAACATTCAACAGACTGATCGTAAAGATCCATAAATGGATAGCACAAGATTATGTGATGATTGCCCAGTAATGTAAGTATAATGAACAAATCTGAATATGAGTATAGTTGAAAGAGAAAGGCTAGAGAGATATATGTGACTCCAGGAGGAAAGGTAGAGGATAAAAACTGGGGCTGTACAACACAGCAAAAACTGGAGTTGGTGGGGCCAAGATGGTGGCTTAGCCATGTGTGCATTTTAGTTCATCTTCCAGAACAACTACTAAAAAGCAGGAACAGTATAGAACAGCTCCTGGAGACACATCAGTGACCGGACACACAGTGTACCCCAGTCTGTATCAGCTGGACTGGCTGCAAGGCTCTCCAGAACCGTGAGTTCCCCAAGCCATGGCAGCTGGCACTGCTCCCCCACAGTCTGCTTCCTAGAGGGGAAAGGAAAGGGACTTTCCAAGCAGCAGGGGCTGAGCCCAACCAAACATCAATTGTGGAATTAGTTAACAAATTCTGACTACTAAAAATTAGGCCCCCAGCTCAGGTGAACCTGGTCAAAGCAGAGGTCGCTCATTTTTGCCCTGGTGCCAAGGAGGCAGGGCTGACAGGAAAAGAAAAAAAGAAAAGAAACAGAGGTTTTTGTGGCTGTGTTTCTACAAAGGCTTGACTGCCTTTGGATACAGTGAAAGGATTTCTCAGGCTGCAAATGTCCCAGGCATAGGCAGAAATAAGCTCATTTGAGGGCTTGTCTGGAGCCTGTGCCTTCCCCAGGGGAGGGGTGAAGCACAAGTCAGGTGGAATCCCTCCCGTAAGGAATTCAGACACCAGGACTTGGTAATTTGAAGCCATTAAAACCAGCCTACAACCTCTCCTCTGTCTCCACCACGCTCCCAGCAGGGAGAGTCTGCCAAAGTTAAAGGTATCACATCATCTTATGCTGGTGGGACCTGCAGGCAGACAAGCACCACATATTGGGCAGGATAAGAAAAACAGAGTCCAGAGACTTCACAGGAAAGTCTTTCAACCTATTGGGTCTTGCCTTCAGGGAAAACCAACACAGGTGACTCTTTCTTCTTGATAGGAGGCCAGTTTGGTCGGGGAAAATCTGGCTGGGGTCTATAATACCTAAGTAGACTTCCCTAAGGGTGGTGGTGGGGGGAAAGCACCATAAAAGCAGGGTGAGAAACAAGAAAACAAGAACTGAAAAATTCTCCTCTGTTAAACAAAACCTAGGCTACAGGCACAGAAAAAGCTGAGCTGAATGTCAAAGAACAGATAGACAACAAATTAATCCAGCAAGAAAACACTAGGTAAAAGAAGTGAAAGCAATCTCCAGAATAAACTTGTTAAGGTAATTAAATGTCTAGACACCAGGAAAAAATAACAAATCACACTAGGAAAATTGAAGATATGGCCCAGTCAAAGGAACAAACCAACAATTCAAATAAGATACAGGAGCTGAAACAATTAATTCAGAATATACGAACAGACATGGAAAACCTCATCAAAAGCCAAATCAATGAATTGAGGGAGGATATAAAGAAGGTAAGGAATGAACAAACAGAAGAAATCAAAAGTCTGAAAAAACAAATCACAGAACTTATGGGAATGAAAGGTGCAGTAGAAGAGATTTTAAAAAAATAGAAATTTTCAATGGTAGATTTTAAGAAGCAGAAGATAGGATTAGTGAACTGGAGGATGGAACATCTGATTTCAGACAAGAAAAAGAAAATATAGGGAAAAAATGGAAAAATATCAGCAGGGACTAAGGGAATTGAATGACAATATGAAGTGCACGAATATATGTATTGTGGATTACTCAGAAAGAGAAGAGAAGGGAAAAGGAGGAGAAAAACTAATGGAGGAAATTATCACTGAAAATTTCCCAACTCTTATTAAAGACTTAAAATTACACATCCAAGCAATGCAGCATACCCCAAAGAGAGTAGATCCAAGTAGATGTACTCCAAGACACATACTAATCAGAATGTCAGAGGTCAGAAGAATCTTGAAAGCAGCAGGAGAAAAGCAATCCATCACATACAAGGGAAGCCCAATAAGACTATGCATAAATTTCTCAGCAGAAACCATGGAGGCAAGAAGACAGTGGGATGATATATTTAAATTACTTAAAGAGAAAAACTGCCAACCAAGAATTCTATATCCAGCAAAATTGTCCTTCAAAAATGAGGGGGAAATTAAAACATTTTCAGACAAAAAATCACTGTGAGAATTTGTGACCCAGAGACAAACTCTGTGAGAAATACTAAAGGGAACACTAGACACAGATATGAAAAGACAGAAGAGAGAGGTGTGGAGAAGAGTGTAAAGAGGAAGACTATGAGTAAAGGTAAAAAGAAGGAAAGTTAGATATGACATAAAAAATCCAAAAGGCAAAATGGTAGAAGAAAGTACTACCCATACAGTAAGAACACTAAATGTTAGTGGATTAAACTCCCCAATCAAAAGACATAGGCTGGCATAATGGATTAAAAAACAGGACCCATTGATATGCTGTCTGCAGGAAACACATCTTAGACCCAAAGATAAACATAGATTGAAAGTGAAAGGTTGGGAAAAGATATTTCATGAAAATAACAATAAAAAAAGAGTAGGAGTAGCTATACAAATATCCAACAAATTAGACTTTAAATGTAAAACAGTTAAAAGAGACAAAGAGGATACTATGTATTAATAAAATAAATAATTCAGCATGAAGACATAACAATCATAAACATTTATGAACCAAACCAGAATGCTCCAAAATACATTTGTCAAACACTGAAAGCACTGAAAAGAGAAATAGACACATCTACCATAATAGTTGGAAACTTCAATTCCACACTCTCATCAATGGACAGAACATCTAGACGGAGGATCAATAATGAAACAGAGAATTTGAATAATACAATAAATGGGCTAGACTTAATAGACATTTATAGAACATTACCTCACAACAGCAGGATACACCTTTTTCTTAAATGCTCATGGATCATTCTCAAAGATAGACCATATGCTGGGTCACAAAGCAAGTCTCAATAAATTTAAAAAGATAGAAATCATACAAAACACTTTCTCAGATCACAAAGGAATGAAGTTGGAAATCAATAATAGGCAAAGTGCAAGAAAATTCACAAATATGTGGACGCTCAACAACACACCCTTAAACAACCAGTGGGTCAAAGAAGAAATTACAAGAGAAATCAGTAAATATCTCTAGGCAAATGAAGATGAAAACACAACATATCAAAACTTATGGGATGCAGCAAAGGCAGTGCTAAGAGGGAAATTTAATGCCTTAAATGTACATATCAAAAAAGAAGAAAGAGAAAAAATCAAGGAATTAACTTTCCACTTGGAAGAACTGGAGAAAGAACAGCAAAGCAACCCCAAAGCAAGAAAAAGAAAAGAAATAACAAAGATTAGAGAAGAAATATATGAAATTGAGAACATGAAAACAATTGAGAAAATCAATAAAACCAAAAGCTGGTTCTATGAGAAAATCAATAAGAATTGATGGGCCCTTAGCAAGATTGACAAAAAGAAGAAGAGAGAGGATGCAAATAAGTAAGATCATAAATGGAAGAGGAGACATAACCACTGACCCCACAGAAATAAAGGAAGTAATGACAGGATACTATGAACAACTTTAGGCTAATAAATACGACAATGTAGATGAAATGGACAACTTCCTAGAAAGGTATGAACAACCAACTTTGACTCAAGAAGAAATAGATGACCTCAACAAATCAATCACAAGTAAAGAAATTGAATCAGTCCTTAAGAAGTCCCCCCACCCAAAGAAAAGTCCAGGACCAGATGGCTTCACATGTGAATGCTACCAAACATTCCAGAAAGAATTACTACCAATCCTGCTCAAACTCTTCCAAAAAATTGAAGAGAAAGCTACCTAATTCATTCTAGGAAGCCAACATCACCCTCATACCAAAGCCAGACAAAGATATTACAAAAAAGAAAACTACAGACCAATCTCTCTAATGAATAGAGATGCAAAAATCCTCAACAAAATTCTAGCAAATCGAATCCAGCAACACATTAAAAGAATTATACATCATGACCAAGTAGGATTCATCCCAGGTATGCAACGATGGTTCAACATAAGAAAATCAATTAATGTAATACACCATAAAACAAATCAAAGCAGAAAAACCACGTGATCATCTCGATTGATGCAGAAAAGGCATTTGACAAAATTCAACATCCTTTCCTGTTGAAAACATTTCAAAGGATAGGAGTAGAAGGGAATATCCTTAAAATGATAAAGGGAATACATGAAAAACCCACAGCTAATATCATCCTCAATGGGGAAAAACTGAAAACTTTCTCCCTAAGATCAGGAACGAGATAAGGATGTCCACTATCACCACTGTTATTCAGCATTCTGTTGGAATGTCTAGTCAGAGCAATTAGACAAGAAAAAGAAGTACAAGGCATCAGAACTGGAAAGGAAGAAGTAAAACTCTCACTGTTGGCAGATAATATGATACTATACATTGAAAACCCTGAGAAATCCACAGCAAATCTACTAGAGCTAATAAATGAGTACAGCAAATGGCAGGTTACAAGATCAACACTCAAAATTCTGTAGTGTTTCTGTACACTAGTAATGAACAATCTGAGGGGGAAATCAAGAACCGAATTCCATCTACACTTGCAACCAAAAGAATAAAATATTTAGGAATAAATTTAACTAAAGAGACAAAAGACATATACAAAGAAAACTATGAGAAATTGTTAAAAGAAATCACAGAAGACCTAAATAGATGAAAGGACATACCGTGTTCATGGGTTGGGAGACTAAATATAGTTAAGATGTCAATTCTACCTAAATAGATTTATAGATTCAATGCAATATCAATCAAAATCCCAACAATTTACTTTTCAGAATTAGAAAAACCAATAGCCAAATTTATCTAGAAGGGCAGGGTGCCCCGAATAGCTAAAAGTATCCTGAGGGAAAAAAATAAAGTTACAGGTCTCACGCTATCTGGCTTTAAGGCATATTGTGAAGCTACAGTGGTCAAAACCACATGGTACTGGCATAAATATAGATATATTGACCAATGGAATTGAATAGAGTGTTCAGATATAGTCCCTCTCATCTATGGACAATTGATCTTTGATAAGGCAGTCAAGCCAACTTACCTGGGACAGAACAGTCTCTTCAATAAATGGTGCCTAGAGAACTGGATATCTGTAGGCAAAAGAATGAAAGAAGACCCACATCTTACACCCTATACAAAAGTTAACTCAAAATGGATCAAAGATCTAAACATTAGGTCTTAGGCCATAAAACTGTTAGAAGAAAATGTTGGGAAATATCTTATAAATCTTATACTCAGAGACAGTTTTATAGACCTTACACCCAAAGCAAGTGCACTGAAGAAAAAATAAATAAAGGGGAACTCCTCAAAATTAAACACTTTTGTGCATCAAAGAACTTCATCAAGAAAGTAAAAAGACAGCCTACACAATGGGAGACAACGTTTGGAAATGACATATCAGATAAAGGTCTAGTATCCAGAATTTATAAAGAGATGGTTCAACTCAACAACAAAAAGACAGCCAATCCAGTTAAAGAATGGGAAAAAGACTTGAACAGACACTTCTCAGAAGAGGAAATACAAATGGCCAAAAGGCACATGAAGAGATGCTCAACGTCCCTGACCATTAGAGAAATGCAAATCAAAACCACAATGAGATATCATCTCACATCTACCAGAATGGCCATTATCAATGAAACAGAAAATGACAAATGCTGGAGAGGATGTGGAGAAAGAGGCACACTTATCCACTGTTGGTGGGAATGTCAAATGGTGCAACCACTGTGGAAGGTAGTTTGGCGGTTCCTCAAAAAGCTGAATATAGAATTGCCATATGACCCGGCAATACTGTTGCTAGGTATCTAGTCAAAGGACATAAGGGCAAGGACACAAACGGACATTTGCACACCAATGTTTGTAGCAGCATTATTTACAATTGCAAGGAGATGGAAACAGCCAAAATGTCCATCAACAGATGAGTGGCTAAACAAACTGTGGTATATACATATGATGGAATATTATGCAGCTGTAAGACAGAATAAAGTTATGAAGTATGTAACAACATGGATGGACCTTGAGGACATTATGCTAAGTGAGATTAGTCAAAAACAAAAGGACAAATACTGTATGGTCTCACTGATATGAACTGACATTAGTGAGTAAACTTGGAATATTTCATTGGTAACAGAGACCATCAGGAGATAGAAATAGGGTGAGATATTGGGTAATTGGAGCTGAAGGAATACAGGTTGTGCAACAGAACTGAATATAAAAACTCAGAAATGGACAGCACAATATTACCTAACTGTAATACAATTATGTCAAAACATTGAATGAAGCTGTATAGGAGAATGATAGAGGGAGGAGGGCTGGAGGCATAAATGAAAACAGAAAGAAAGACAATAAAGATTGAGATGGTATAATCTAGGAATGCCTTGAGTGTATAATAATAGTGACTAAATGTACAAATTTTAAAAATGTTTTTGCGTGAGGAAGAACAAAGGAATGTCATTACTGTAGGGTACTGAAAATAGATGGTAATTAATATTTTAAAATCTCACTTTATGTGTGAGACTAAATCTAAAATGTTTATTTGGTACAAAATTTATATTTTAACTAGTGCATTTACTAATATAACTTATGTAGATAGCTTGATTGAACACCATAAGAACTTGGAATCTTGCGTAGGACATGAGATTTTGTTGGTTTGTCCAGAATGATGCCCCAATGAATCCCAGAGTGATTCAATCAGTGAGTGGAAAAATATTTGCAAAGTCCCCTTCAGGGAATGGTGAGAACGGGGAGAAATTCAACTTTCCCAAGTTGAATTCTTGATAGTCTCACAAGCAGTGTGGACAACCAAAGCTATAGGCTGAGACCCCAGTCTTGGGGTTTGTTCATATGAAATTTAACCCCACAAAGGATAGGTCAAGCCTACTTAAAATATAGGCCTAAGAGTCACCCCCAAGAGAGCCTCTTTTGTTGCTCAGACGTGGCCTATCCCTCTCAGTCAACACAACAAGCCAATTCACCACCCTCCCCCTGTCTATGTGGGACATGACCCCCAGGGGTGTGGACCTTCCTGGCAACATGGGACAGAAATCCTGGAATGAGCTGAGACTCAGCATCAAGGGATTGAATAAACCTTCTCGACCAAAAGGGGGAAGAGTGAAAAGAGACAAAGTGTCAATGGCTGAGAGATTCCAAACAGAGTCAAGAGGTTATCCTGGAGGTTATTTTTATACATTAAGTAGATATCATCTTGTTATTCAAGATGTAATGGAGAGGCTGGAGGGAACTGCCTGAAAATGTAGAGCTGTGTTCCAGTAACCATGTTTCTTGATGATGATTGAGCAATGATATAGCTTTCATAATGTGAGTGTGTGATTGTGAAAACCTTGTGTCTGATGCTCCTTTTATCTACCTTGTCAACAGATGAGTAGAACATATGGAATAAAAAAATAAATAATAAGGGGAACAAATGTTAAAATAAATTTAGCTTGAAATGCTATTAACTAATGAAAGCAAAGGGTAAGGGGTATGGTATGTATAATCTTTTTTTTTCTGTTTTTGTTTTATTTCTTTTTCTGTTGTCTTTTGATTTTTTTTCTGAATTGATGCAAATATTCTAAGAAATGATGAATATGCAACTATGTGATGATATTGTGAATTACTGATTATATATGTAGAATGGAATGATCATATGTTAATGTTTTTGTCCGTTTGTTGTTAAATTTTTTTAATTAATTAATAAATTAATTTTTAAAAAAACTGGAGTTAACAAAGATGGTAATTAAATGTAGAAATATAAGAAACTTTGTACTTAAGGTAGAACAATGGAATGTCACAATTGCAAGGTGTTAAAATTGGAATGGTAGATGGGAAAGATAGAATTAATACAGACTTAGGTCCATAGTTAAAGTAACATTGTACTAGTCTTTCATTAATTTTAACAAAGACAATATGCAAAAACAAAATATCAATAGGAAGAGGATATAAGGGAGGGGCATGGGATTTTTGTCTTTGCATTTTTCTGTTTTTTTATTTTCTTTCCTTCTTTTCTCCTCTTCTTTCTTTGCAAAAGAAATAGATATATTCTCATATAGATTAATGGTGAATGCATTACCATGTGATTATGATAGGAACCATTGATTGCTACACCTAGAATGTATTGCATGTGCATGAATAAAGTATTTTTTCTTAAATTTTTTATTTTACATTTATATTTCTTTTTTATCATCTTGAAAAAATGCTTCTTAGCATTAAAATAATTGACAGTATATAAATATCTACAGTGAAAATAACAACATTGTTAAAACAAGATTGCTAAAATTAGTTTAAAATGAGTAAAAATAAACTAAAATGTAATTTGTAAATTCACATTTACTTCATATTCAGCCACCTTATTATGGTTTCCTTTCAATTAGTTACATATTAAATTTCAAGTCATTTCATTTGAAAAATAAAAATTAAGCAAAAATAAAACTATCATTTTTTCTCTTTGTAAATACAATATTTTTCTAATGTGATTATGTTTTCTACAAAATCCAACATAATGATACATAATGGTGTTACAGTGGGCATCCTGATTACTTTTTCAAATAAAAATTGTATGAGACTGGGGTTTTGGTAACATGATTTTCATATTTTATTCTGTTCTTACTTACTTTGAATTAACTAAATTTTCTGATAAAATGGCTGAATTTTAATAATTATTTTCAGCATTTATCAGCATATCACACATTATTGGTTAATTTGTTAATCTAACTAATGATTTTGATAAGTTTATTCACATAATGTAGTCCTTATAATAAAATCAACTAATCACAACTCATTTGTGAAGGGACCGCCACATTCCATTGGGTAACACTTTATTAGGTCATTTGCATTTACAGAATAAGATGGTTCAATAATTTTCCTTGTGCCTCCTTTATTTACCTGTTTTGGAAATAAAAGCCTACAGGCATCCAAAAGCATATGGAAATAACATTGGATCATCTGTTCATTATGTTTAGATAAAGTCAACTGTGAAACCTTTTAGTCTTAATGCTTTTATTTTGGTTAGTGTTAAACTTCTAACCAGCATTTCAATTTAGGCTCTGGCACTGGTTATATACAAGCATTCTGTTTATCCTTTAAAAGTAACTTGATCTTCATGTCTGAATATTTGTAAGTCTGTCATTTTAACTAAACCTCATCAAACTGACTCTAATGGATATCAATCTTCAGGCTTAATTCTTTCCTTGTTGTCTTACACTTTCAATGCAATAATTATCATCTATGTTTTTCATAACATTTAAATAAAATTGGTCATTGTGTTTTGCTGACTACTTATATCTTTCCTTGACCTGTAGTTATATCTTTCCTCTACTTCTAGAAGTTTTACCTTCTCACTGAACTTTTCAAATAGTTTAAATTAATTATTTTTATTTGGGGTGTGCACCTGTTTTATAAATTTCATTTTTCATGAGTTCTCTTTTCAATTTCCATTTATTTTGTATATTTTTTCTAATATTTAAAAATTTGAAATGATTACTGTATTCCTCTATTTCTCATGTGATAATTGAGCATAGTTATTTTCCATTGAGAAGAATTTTCACAGTCTAAATGGTTATAGTAAGAAGCATTTTATATCTTGCTTTGTGGAGAGTATGCATTTTTCCTTTTGTTTTCTTCTTTCCTCAAGAGTTAATGAGTAGGATGTGAGGGCAATATGGCTGCAACATTTGTCACCCCATTGATCACCAGGGTTGATTTGGTTGATCTGACTGGCTAGGTGGTGTTCCCTTCCTCACTCACCCTCCATGTGACTCTTCCTGTATCCCCTAGAGGCACGTTTCTTATTTTGAGAAGTAGTTCTTCTAATACTTCAGAGCCCAGAGTTGACTGAAAGCGAGGTAGGCAGTGCCAGTCAAACTCCAACCCCTAAACTTCCACACCTGTATTATACTAATTGGCTATCAACTATGTTAGAACAGCCATTGGCTTAAGGTGTGGAACACATCCTAAAAGATAGTACACCATCAGTTGAAAGTCAGAAAGGGGAAACTGGGGACTGTAGCAGCCAGAAAGAAGAATTTCTGTCCCTACCTCAGGCAGCCAGATTCT
This sequence comes from Tamandua tetradactyla, assembly GCF_023851605.1. Classification (NCBI taxonomy): domain Eukaryota; kingdom Metazoa; phylum Chordata; class Mammalia; order Pilosa; family Myrmecophagidae; genus Tamandua; species Tamandua tetradactyla. The sequence goes on along the minus strand of NC_135334.1, from coordinate 11,520,101 downwards.
CCTGGGGAATTCATCATCCCCCTCACTGAAGTTTCCAACTCATGACTTGCCCTATGGAACTTGGACTTCAAAATCCTCATGGTCACCTAAGCCAATTCCTATAATAGTTCTCATCACCATTACATATTTTTATCTGTCATTGCTGCTTCTCTTGTGAATCCTTACTAATACATATGCTTTGGTGTCTAAGCACATGTTGTAGAAATTTACTTATCTGCTTAGTCAACTGTTTCTGTGCCAACAATTGTCATCTACGTCAGAAAAGCAATGAATGAAGCCAGGAGTCAAGTTATACTTAACTTTATTAATGGGAAAACTACCAAGGAGGATGACATGGTAGTTTGCTAGCTGCTGGAATGAAACACACCAGAGATGGATTGGCTTTTAATAAAAGGGGGGTTATTTCATTAGTTCTTCAGAGGAAAGGCAGCTAACTTTCAACCGAGGTTCTTTCTTATGCAGAAAGGCACAGGGTGATCTCTGCTGGCCTTCTCTACAGGCCTCTGGGTTCCAATAACTTTCCTCAGGGTGATTTTTCTGCATCTCCAAAGGCCTGGGCTGAGCTGCGAGTGCTGAGATGACATATGCTGAGTTGCCTTGACTGTGCTACATTGAGCTCTCTCATTTAAGCACCAGCTAATTAAATCAAACATCATTCATTCCAGAAGGCATGCCTCCTAGCCAACTGCAGATGTAATCAGCAACAGTTGAGGTTCACATGCCACTGGCTCATGTCCACAGCAATAGAACTTGTATCTTCACCTGGCCAAGTTGACACCTGAATCTAACTACCACACACAGGCTGTGTGGTCAGGGGGCCTGCCATAAGACCTGCCCACAGATCACATGAATTCTGGAGTTCTCACGAATGGGGAATGAGTACTCCAGAATGAAATTAGTGCATGAGGGGTGGGGGATAGGGATAATTTAAGAGGAAATCAGGTATATTGGAGGCAATTTGAAGCTCACTTCATCCTAAAGCCAATTATTTGGCTCAGATAGGTCATTGCATAAATCATGAGAATCACAGCAGGCTATCCACACTTCAGTAGAACCCAATTGTGACTCTCTAGAGGAACAATTTTCCTAACATATTGTCCTTGCGTACACTGGTTGAGTCACTGTGGAGGAGAAAAGAAGAAGGAAATTATAAGTTTGATATCTAGGAATACCAAGCCTCCTTCCTAGTTCAAGGAGAAAGAGATTTGTTCTAGAGAAGCTGAAGACCCCATACTGACAACACTGCAAAGCTTCCCCTAAGAATACATACCTAGCTAGATTCCTTTTCTCAGGACTCACTACTGCTGTGGATTTGCCCATTTAGGGGTGAGTTTGTGGTTCTAGAGCACAGAGTAGCCTTGCCCACTAGGTCAGACAGATACAAAGCACTTGCTGAAAACCTAGCAAATCCCAGGCTCTCAGGAATCACCAACATTAGAATGATGAGCAAAAACAAGTCTCTGCTTTCATGGACCAGGAAATATATTAGCAAAGTGACAGGCAATTAGAATTCAGAGTCATAAGTGTAAGGATATAGACATGGCTGGGACACTGTGGAGGCACAGAGGAATGGCATGTTCATAGGGCTAGGAGTCAAGGAAAGTTTATAGGTATGGATGTTAACCAACATTAGACAAGCAAAGCAGTGTTCACTAGGAAGGACAATGAAGAAATAACATATGTAAATGACTTAAAGCTTGGAAGCTTATGGATCCTGCACCAATTAGACAGAGGGATGAAATCTCCAAGATCTAATCTTTCCCCCTTAAACTGGACTCAATTTTTTGGTTTCCTAAGTCATACCCACCTCCCAAGATTTAGAATATCATCCCCCCAAATTGAATGGTTCCTAGGCTGTGCTGGTTTGAAAATATTATGTAACCCAGAAAAGCCATGTCTTAATCCTGACTCAATCTTGTGGAGACAGCTGTTTCTTATAATCCTAATTCAATACTATAGGCAGGAAATTTTGATTAGGCTATTTCCACAGAAATGTGACAGGCCCAATTGTGGGTGTGATCTTTTGATTGCATGGAGATGTGACTCCATCCATTCCAAGTGGGTCTTGATTAGTTTACCAGAATCTTTTTTTTTTTTTTACTTTTTTTATTAATTAAAAAAATTAACAAACAAAACATTTGGATATCATTCCATTCTACATATACAATCAGTAATTCTTAATATCATCACATAGTTGCATATTCATCATTTCTTAGTACATTTGCATCAATTAGGGAAAGAAATAACAAGACAACAGAAAAAGAAATAAAATGATGATAGAGAAAAAAAAGACTATACATACAATACCCCTTACCCCTCGCTTTCATTTACCATTTCGAACTGAATTTATTTTAACATTTGTTCCCCCTATTATTTATTTTTATTACATATGTTCTACTCTTCTGTTGATATAGTAGCTAAAGGGAGCATCAGACATAAGGTTTTCACATTCACAGAGTCTCATTGTGAAAGTTATATCATTGTTCAATCATCATCAAGAAACATGGCTACTGAAACACAGCTCTACATTTTCAGGCAATTCCCTTCATCCTCTCCACTACATCTTGAACAACAAGGTGATATCTACTTAATGCATAAGAATAAACTCCAGGATAACCTCTTGACTCTGTTTGGAATCTCTCAACCATTGGCACTTTGTCTCATTTTACTCTTCCCCCTTTTGGTTGAGAAGTTTCTCTCAATCCCTTGATGTTAATTCTCATCTCATTCTAGGGTTTTTCTCAGTCCCTTGATGCTGAGTCTCAACTCATTCAAGGATCTCTGTCCCACGTTGCCAGGAAGGTCCACACCCCTGGGAGTCATGTCCCACGCAGAGAGGGGGAGGGTGGTGAGACTGCTCATCGTGTTGGCTGGAGAGAGGGGTCACATCTGAGCAACAAAAGAGGCTCTCTTGGGGGTGACTCTTAGGCCTAAATTTTAAGTAGACTTGACCTATCCTTTGTGGGGTTAAGTTTCATGTGAACAAACCCCAAGACTGGGGACTCAGCCTATAGCTTTGGTTGTCCACACTGCTTGTGAGAATATCAAGAATTCAACTTGGGGAAGTTGAATTTCTCCCCACTCTCACCATTCCCTGACGGGGGCTTGCAAATACTTTTCCAGTCACTGATCAAATCATTCTGGGATTCATCAGGGGATCGCTCTGGACAAACCAACAAAATCTCATGTGCTACCTGAGATTCCAAGTACTTATGACATTTAATCAAACTATCTACATGAGTTATATTAGGAAATGCTCTAGTCAAAATCTAAATTTTGTAACAAATAAACATTTTTTGCTTTAGTCTCACACATAAGGTGACATTTTGAAGTATTAATTATCATCTATTTCAGCACCCTGCAATAATGACATTCCTTTGTTCTTCCTCATGCCAAAACATTTTTTAAATTTGTACATTGTATATTTCACTATTATTATACACTCTAGGCATTCCTAGATTGTACCATCTCGATCTTTAACATCTATCTATCTTTCTACCAGAATCTTTTAAAAGAAGAAACATTTAAGGGAGAGTCAGAAACAACAGAAATGACAGAGCCAATAGAAACTTCAAAGAAAAACCTACAGAAACAACTGAAGTCTCAGAGCCAACAGAAACTTCACAACAGAATTGAAAGATGCAGATATGTGGAGAACAGATACACAGATATTTGGAGATGCTTGGGACCCAGGAGATATTGCCATGAGATATTAAGCAAGTCAGAACCTGGAGAGAGCCAAGGAGATGAAAGCCAGCCCTGGAGAAGCAGAGTGAGGAACCTCCACATGAACAGAGACTGAAAGCAATGGTGCCCAGGAGCGAGGGACCAGCAGGAGCTAGCCACATAACTATCCAGCTGACAGGGGTGTTTCTGACCCATTAGGTTTTCTTGAGTGAAGAGAACCTCTTTTAGATGCCTTAATTTGGACACTGTCACTTCCTTTGAACTACAAACTTGTAATTTATCAAATTTCCCTTTTTAAAGCTGGTCCATTTTTGGTATATCACATTCCAGTAGGTTGGAAACTAATACAGATTTTGGCACCAGGAGTGTGGTGCTGCTGCCATTTGCAAATACCGGAATGTTGTGTCATGTTTTTAAATAGATAAGGGGAAGATTTTGGAAAAGTTGTGAGAAGCTTAAGGTAGAAGACCTAGGATGCTTTGAAGAGACTGTTGGTAGAAATTGGCCTCTAAAGATGCGTCTGTTGAGGCTTTAGACAGAAATGTTGGACGTGTCATTCCAAACTGGAAGGAAAGCATTCTTTGTAGATGGAAGGCAGAATTCGAGAGTGACAGGCTTGAATATTAATCAGAAGAAATTTCCAGACTTAATGTGGAGAGTGCAGTCTAGTGGCTCCTTGAAACTTATAGTGGAATGTGAGAGGAAAGAGATAGGTTGAGGATGGAACTCTTGGGTACAAAGAAAGCAGAAACTGGTGTTCTGGGAAATTCTGGGCTTCCAGTTAGGGAGAAACCAGTAAATATGGCTCCACATGAAGGTTTATCCAAGCATGGAAATGGTCAGCTATTACAGGACAAGTGAGGATTGGTGATGGAGTTATCCAGAAAGGATTTGTGGAAAGTTCTTTTGTCTGATGGGCATGATCCCAGCATATTGCATAGAAAATGAATAAGAGTGCTTTGGAAGCTGTATAAATGGGACCACTGCCTGTCTAGACTTAATGGGATAGAAAGGGGGAAAATTGAAGGAAGAATGGCTTTGTAGGCAGAACATGGAAGCTGAGGACAGGAGGCAGAAATGATCAGGCCAGGAGAGTGGACTGATCCATCCACATGGAGAGAGTAAGTTTTCTCTGGATCCAGTGGGTGGGCCTCTCTCCTAGTTGTCCTGGAAGAGTTATGCCCAGGCCTTGGAGAGGGTAGAGCACATTTCTTGGGAATTAAGGAGAACCTGGCTGCCACCCCATTTTTCTGGACGGTTTGAGCATGTGCACTGGAGATGGCAGAGACCCCATGTGCCTCTGTGATATTTGGAGAGGGTGCAGCCCAGAAAAAAAGGCAGTCTCCCTAATGTCCTCTGAGGTTTGAAACTCCACACCAGCATTTGGAGAGATCTGGGCCACTGTAGAGGCATAGTGGTTCCACTCTGTGGAAAGGATGGGACTGCTATTTTCTAAAGTCCCAAGAATGACTGACTTTCAGACTTTAAAATCTAATAGAGTTTTCCCTGCAGGTTTTCAGAACTGTATGGGTCCAATGACCCCTGTTTCCTCTTCAATTTCTCCCTATGGAAATGGAAACACGCATCCTATGTCTCTCCGTCCTTTGTATATTGGTAACAGATAACTTGTTCTGAGTTTCACAGGTCCAGAGTTAAAAGAATATCTTTGCCTTAGAACAAACCATACCTGTAGCAGGCTTGATTAGATTTTGTACTGGTTTCAACTTTGTATTATATTTATATTGATATTGATATGGTTTAAGGCTTTTGTAATACTGTAATGAATGTATGGAAAAACATATCTTTTGGGGGGCCCAAAAAAGCTATGTTTTGATCCTGACTCAATATTATTGAGGCAGTTTTTTTCCTTTTAATCCTAATTCAAAATTTTAGGGCAATAACTATTGATTAGGTTATCTCCATGGAGATGTGATATGCCCAATTGTGGGTATGGTGTTTTGATTACATGAAGACATGAATCCACCTATTCTAAGTGGGTCTGGATTAGTTTATTGGAAGGCTTTAAAAGAAGAAACATTTTGGAGAGAGTCAGAAATGACAGATATGAGAGATCAAACAGAAACTTCAGAGTGGAGCCTATAGAAATTACAGAAGCCACAGAGCTGACAGAAACTTCACAGCAGAACTGACACAGATGCAGACACATGGAGAACAGATGCATGGATGTTTGGAGATGCTTGGAACCAAGCAGATATTGCTGTGAGATGTTAAACAAGCCAGAACCTGGAGAGAGCCAAGGGAAGCCAAGAGATGAAGGCCAGCCCTGGAAAAGTAAAGTGAGGAATCTCCACAAGAACAGAGGCTGAAAGCAATGGAGCCCAGGAGCAAAGGACCAGCAGATGCCAGCCACCAGACTACCCACCTGAGAAAGGTGTTCCTGACCCATTTATCCTTCTTTAGTGATGGTAACCTCTTGCTGATGCCTTAATTTGGACACTGTTACTTCCTTAGAACAGTAAACTCATAACTTATTGAATTCTCATTTTTAAAAGCTGTATATCATATTCCAGCAGCTTGCAAACTAACACACAGGCATACAGAAAAAAATGTCTAAATGGAATAAAGGAGGCTGGAGCCACAAATTTATAGCATGTCTCATTGATGAATCCACTTATAGTTAAAAAAAAAAACCTAACAGAAGAATCTAAGGGTCATCTAAGGGTCATATGGGATTCACCATCTTTAGCAGTGCATGTCTGCTCAGAATATTCACATATCCCATTAAGGTAACAAATCCCATTGAGGTAACAACTTTATACTCACTATATATATCTTACTGTACTGAAGACAGTGAGATTTCAGGAAGAAAGATTACATTGATGGGTAAAGGAAAATATCTCCAGCACAGCAACAGAGAATAGAGATCACTCTATCAGAAATCTGATGTGCAATGGTCAACTTCTAGGAATTTGTTCCAGTAATAAAATAATTTATAACCACAGGCTGAGCTGGAAGAAATAGAGATATTATCTAATTATTTTCTGCATGAGACATGAAAAACTGACAATCAGGCAAGAAAACCAATACCCTCTCCATACACCCACACTTCCCATGGTTTTCTTCCTGAATTCTTGTCAGCCACAATGATTACAATTAAAGTAGTGCACAGGGAATTTCCAGTGCTATCATGTAAGAAATCAAGGACTGACATGGCTATGTATGAAAATGGACCTCATCCATTATTCTCAGTCAGAGCTCAAAGAACCCAGAGGGATGAAGGAAAATGCTCATAGGGATCTATCTCATAGGGATAAACATAGGCTAAGAAGTGAAATATCCTCAGACCACCACCAAATAATTACCAATTTCCACGATAAGCAGAAGAAAACCCAGCTGTATCAGCCTTACCATTATGCTTAGGCCGACTTTGAGGCAATTTTTGTTAGGGGCCTGGTAGCACTGTAGGGGCTAATAGTGGAGAAATTCCTCCTGAAAGCAACCTTCCAGCTATTTATTATGCACTAATCCAAGAATATTTACCAATAGGGAATGGAAAGACAGCCCGCTAATATCAATTGAAGCCATTCTTCCTGTTAAATCATTCCAGATCCTTCCTTCAAGAACCATCTCTCTTCTCTGCCCATACCGAGACTTCACTTCTCTAGGCTTCCAAAATAATAGGTGATCTAAGGAGTAATCTCTTCATCAGCAAGTGTTTATGCATAGCACACTTTTTCCTTAGACAGCTGGTGCCTGGTAGGCTTGGGGATGTATTAGAGATATGTAGGAAATATTCCCCCATCCTAAGGCCATTCTTTTCCTAACCAGAATAGGGAGCAGGGGCTGGGGGGTGATGATCATGTGGAAAATGAATGATATCACTACAAGACCAGCTGTGAACACCAGGAACTGCAGTACAACTGAAAACAGTAAAAGAGGGGCTCTCTGAGTACAGGGTGGTAGAACTGAGTTGAACCTTGAAGACAGTCAAATGTGAAGGAAGCAAACAGTGCTTCTTTGGAGACAGGACTAGAGACTACACCAACTGTGACCCAAGATGAGCCTTGTATCACAGAACAACAGTCCCTTTCTTTAAATGAACTTTAATACTTGTACCTATGGCTAGCTAGGATCTGACTTCTCTTCATTCTCCTAGACACTCAGATCCACTGTGGGATTGAGGTCATGTCTATCCAAATACTTTCCTACTTTGTGAGGCAAATGAGGATTCAGTGACTGCCAGGGCAGTGAGGGACCAGGAAAAGAATTTACACATCAGTGTTGCTTCAGTGTCTCTGGGATTGGATGATAGCTTCTGATTTTTTCATTCAAATCTTTTCTCAGTTTGGCTCAGCCAAACCCTAAGTCATTTCTCTGAATTTCCAGGAACATTCTTATATCTGAATTAATCACCCATCTAAAAATAATTAGATAGCCTGCCAAGATACCTTCACCCCTGTTTCTCTCCTAGCATTCCTTTTTCTAATCCTAATTATTTCCTTTGGAATTTAAGCCCAATCGTATGTTCTAGATGCTTTCTGCAGTTCCTGGTCTATGAAAGAATTGAGACTTCAAAGAGTTTTCAAATAATTGTTTCTGAGATCAGTCAATCCTCTAAATGGAAAAAAAAACCTTGTCTAGTTGGCCATGTTCCAAAGACAGGCCTGTCAGGGAACTGAGGATACATCCCTGACCTTTATCAGGACCTTCTTGCTTTTGAAGATAATAGAGTATGAAAAAGACCTTGTACATCCAAACTCTACTGAGGTAACAAGGAGAACACAAGCACTTCCTACCTGTGTGAATAGCCTAGTCATGTTTGAGCACATCAATTCACAGAACATGGAAGAGAAGGATGAATCTGATACTGAAAATCATGAACAGTTAAGTTTAAATCCTTCCCTTGATGTCATTAGTGTATTCATCTAAGGCTGATCTTAATTTTGAAGCATCTTTTAATTTTAATATACTTTTATGATTAAAAAATGACTATAGAAATTTTGTCAAGATGGAGTATATTCAAATAAGCAGAAATAAATTAGAATAAATACCATAATCATATCAGTCAGAGAACACTTTGAAAATATCTTAGAGAAATGGATAGATACAGAGATATAATTGGAATTTAAATAAATGAGATCATTCTTTGCATGTTCAACCCAGTGTTCAAAGTTCTCTAATTGTCCAAAATTATCCTCAGATCTGGTTTGTCCAAACCATGAATGAGTAAAGACATTGGAATTGAATATTGTTGCAATTTTCCTTCAGTATCTTTTCTTCTAGCAATATCCAGCATTACCCATGACAATGCCAGTTTTAAACTTTTTTGGTTAAATATATATACAGAAAAGCAATACATTTCAAAGTACATTGTAACAAATAGGTACAGAGCAGATTTCAAAGTTTTGTGTGAGTTACAATCCCCAAATTCCAGGCTTTTCCTTCTAGCTGCTCCAATACATTGGGGACTAATAGTAATATCAACATAATGATACAACAGTTATGTGTTAGATCTTATCTTCTGTGTTATAACTCCTCCTTCTCCTTTGATCCTTCTCCCAATCTTTCAAGTTATTTGGGCTAGACCCATCCTAACTTTTTCATGTTGAAAAGGGTGTCATCTGTATAGGATAGGGGGATAGAATTAGTTGATGTTCGTGGAGAGGAGGGTCTTTCTGGGTTTCAGGAGATATCTGGCCTAGGAAGCTTCTGGAGGGTACTGATTTCTGGACAGTAAACTTAGCATGTGAGACTTTTATAGAATCTCAAATAGAACCCTAGATGTTCTTTAGGGTTAACAGGAATGATGTTGATTGGGGTTTTAGAAACCATGACAATTATAAATATCTACCCAAAGCCTGCATAAGCTCAGCCTCCATAAAAGTCTCTCAATTCTATTTGAACTCCCTTAGCCACTGATTCCTTGTTTTCCTGACCCCTGTTGGTCAGGAAAGCATTATCAATCCCACAGTGTCAGGGCCAGGCTTATCCATAGGAGTCATGTCTTATGTTACCAGGGAGACTTTCTCCCCTGAATGTCATGTCCCATGTAGTAAGGAGGGTAATGATTTTCTTTGTGGAGTTGGGCTTAGAGATGGAGAGACCACATTTTAGGAACAAAAGAGGTTCTAGAAATAACTATATGGCATCATTATAGGTAGTCTCAGTTTCTCTCTGTAGAAATAAATTTCATAAGCACAAATTTCAAGATCAAGTTCTTGGCCTATTAAGTTGGGAGTCCTTAATGCTTGAGAGAGAGTATCAGGGGTTTCCCAGGTGGGAAAGTTTAGTACTTCCATATTTTTTCTCCAGTCCCTCAAGGAATTTTGCCAGTATTTTTTAATTATCTGCTTAACATACTCTGGGATGTATCTGGTGTCACACGAAGCTATACAGAATTAAAAGCACTCATTCCTTTTCTGAGCTGCATGTGTTTGGGTTGTTTATAATAACTAACTTGGCAGATTTTGTTAGATTGTGTGCTACAGAAAATTTAGGTTTTGAGCAACATAAATAAATAAATAAATAAACCTCTTTTTCTTTGGTCTCATACAATAAGTGAATTCTAGGATATAGACAATATCATAATTTGCCTTGTATTCCAATGTACCTGAGTTCCAACCAGACTGGCTTTTTTATAATCTCTAATTTAGATTTATCTCTTTTTCAATTTTTTTGAAAATAGTTATTTTATGCATCAATGCTGATGTTCAGAGTTGCAGAACTCCAACTCTGAGTCTTAGGTATCCCACAGGTACCCAAAATTCGAAGGAAAGTACCAGTTTATACACATAGCACTACACCTCAAAATCAAGAAATAACACAACTCTGGACTAAATGTGACTGCTATAAGAGTTTACAATCTATGCCCTAATTTTCATATGAGCATTTTAAAAAAGAGACCATACAATATTTGTTCATTTGTTTCTGGCTTATTTTGTACAACATAGTGTCCCCAAGGTTCATTCATTTTCTTGCATTCCTCATGCCTTAATTCCTTTCTACAGCCACACAATATTCCATCATGTGAATACACTGTAGTTCACCTTTCTGTTTCTTGGACAATGTACCCTGTCACCCATCCATACATTGGGCATCATGGAGAATGTCAAAATGAACATGCTCCATGTCTTGTAGCATCCTCACTTAGTAGTACAATTATCAGCACTCTCAATTTTAGACAGTTTTCATTGCTGCAAAGAGGAAAATAACAGATCAACACAGCTTCACCAAATAGCAAATCTAAGCCTCCCCTAAACTATTGTCCCTCCTTCCCAATCATTTACCCCTGGTATTGCTGTGGTACTGTTGATATTCACCTGTTAACTATAAGCCATAGCATGTAATAGTAATTTCCCCCTATTGTTGACTCCTTGTCTATTATTGACTCTTTGTACTAGATTCATACCTTTGAAGTAGTTCAGGCAAGATCTTATTTATACTTGTAGTGTTAATTGGGTAATACATGGTTCTATTCAATGGCTTTCTATCATATTCACCTTCAATATGGCAATATTACTTACAATCCTACTAATGAACTACCATCACTGCTATCCATTTCCTTACATTTAGATCAACGTCATTAGGGAACCATTCACCCAGTTTTAGCTTCTGCGTACTTTGCATTATAATATATTCTAAATTATAAGCCTCTGAGTTTACCTTTACCTCATCATAGCAAAATTATACATTACCTATCCTTTTGAGTCTAGCTTAGTTCACTCAACATTATGTCCTCAAGTTTCACCCACATTTTCATATGCTTCAGGACCTCATTTCTTCTTATTGTTGAATAATATTCCACTGTGTGTATATGCCACAGAGGCCAGATCACTGAGACTATACTGTAACCTTAAATGTCTGAATAGTGACACAAATTGTTTTCCTTGCTCAGTTTCAAGAAAGATTATACCCTCAAAATCTTGTCTCTGCTTAGAAAATCATCTGTCTCTGTCAAAAACTGTTTTAAAGATCCACTCTAGGAAGGCATAAGTTGAAGGAACATTCACTTTTTAAGAGCTGTATATACATCCATTTCTACTTGCATCGCAAATAGGTTAGATGAACCGATGAGCTGTTTCATGACACTTGTACTGAGTTCTTTAAAAAATTCAACACTCTGGTGAGTCATCAAATTGTTTTGAAGCTATTCAAGGCAACGTTTTCTTTACAGAATCTAATCCGTAGGTCTCTGCTAATGCATAACAGACACATACAGTTTTCACATTAATTATTTACTTCATTGTCTCACCACACTGCTGTATCAAGCCATCCAATTGCAGCATACAAGCTGCTACCAAAATGGCAATAACTCAACTGGGATTTATTAAGACATCATCTCTATATAGTAAAGCAAAAGCAAGTGTAATGCTTTTATATCAGTATTCTGGATAGGAATCTCTGGTTCAATAATATTCATGCTGAATTCTTTCCAAGAACTGTTGAAAAGTAGCTTGATTGGCATAAATTTATTTTGCTAAACTTCACTCTTCTTCTAGAGCACAAACCTTAATGCCACTATTTTCACCATTCAAAAGCAATGTTTGATAAATATATTTGGGTGTATCCTTCAATTTTTTCCTTCCAGGGGTACTGAGGAGCCACTGCCACTCCTCCCCTTCCCCTTCATCCTTCTCCTTCCTGGAATTGGGATGGCAGGAGCTGAAGACTCTGCTGCTCCATTGCACTTGCAGTTGCCAGGGTAGTAACAGAAGCCGTGGTCAGCCATGTGGCCTCCAGCCCCTTCTGGCCTTCTGGCTGAGTCCTGTACCCTGGAACAGGTTCCTGCAGGGCTTGAGCTCCCCCACAGTGAGAACATGAGCGACAGCTCCCTGGGACTTCAGGGACTGCATCTCAAGGAGCCCAGCAGAGAGAGTTTCCCACCATGGCTGGGCTGCTTCGATCCAACCTTGCACATACACAGTCACCTTCTTGGAAGATTAATTTTTTAATGATTTTTAAATTGAGGTATATTATATATTCCCATACCATATAATCATCCTAAGTGTACAATCAATCATTGGTTGACATTATCATCATATAGCTGTGCATTCATCATCAAAATCCATTTTTGAATGTTTTCATGGCTCCAAAATAAAAGAATAAAAATTAAAATAGGAGGAAAAAGAATACTCAAAACGTACCATACTGCCTATCCCCCCATTGTTTATTTATGTCATGTCTCCTGTAGGGGGGAGGGCAGTGAGTTCACCTGCAGAATTGGCTGAATGACAAAAGCCATGTCTGAGCAACAAAAGAGGTTTTCTGGGGGTGAGTCTTAGGCATAATCATAAATAGGCTTAGCCTCTCCTTTGAAGATATGAGTTTCAAAAAGGAAAGCCCCAGGAATGAGGACTGTCCTATCATATTAGCAGTCCCCAATGCTTGCAAGAATTTTAGATCTTCCCCAGGTGGGGAAGTTTAATATTTGTACTTTTCCCTCAATCCCTCAAGAGAACTTTGCAAGTACTTTTTAATTTTCTGCCAAGATTACTCTGGAATGTACATGGAACATTTATTTTTGACAAATTTTCCAGGAAATTCAACCCACAATATATATTGAAATGACTAACAAACATTCCTGGAGCAATTGTGTATTCATAAACAAACAAAAAATAATAGCCCTCCACCTTTATCATACTATATACAAAATTTTCTTGAATGAAACCATAGATTTAAAAAACATAAGACCTTAAAATACATAGAATAAAACACAAGAGAAGATCTTTATGCATAGTGATTGGGGAAATATTTCTTATACAGGATAAATGAGCACAGACCATATCAAAAGACTTATGTATTGGGATGATTTCTGGGAAGATGGTGGAATAGGATAGGCAGAACTTACTCCTCCACCATAAAACTACTAGAGATCAGGCAGAAAACAATCGAAGCAGCAGTTACAGAGTCTGGCTGTCCAGAAGGACCTCTGTGTTATACAAGGAAGCCCTGGATAGAAAAATGGAGAACTTAGAACTGAGAGATTGGGGTGAGTGTTCTCAACTGTGACCACCCGTAAAGTCTGCCACTGTGCAACAGCCAGATCAGGCAGCCAAAAACTGGCATAGCCCTGCTTCAGAGAGGTGGAGAAGGCAACCTCTCAGACCCACAGCTTAGCATTCCAAAGTAGGAACCTGGCGGGAGGTAGACTCATTTTCACCACATAAAGAGACCCTGCTGTAGTGCTCAATGCCAATCCACACCCTGGGACAGGCTGCTTGGATGCTGGGACTTGGGGGAGCATGGTAAGCCCTTGCCTCAGGAGGGGAGGGGAATCAGAGCAAAGCTGATCTGACAATTCATTGATGAGACACTCTACATTCCACTACCTTGATCTTTCATACACAGAGTCTCAGGTGCACATATGAGCAGAAAGGCTGGTGCCAGGCAACTGCATTGCAATGCCAGTCATCCTTACCCAACCCTTGAGACAGTCTTGCTGGCCATGAAAAGCTGAGAACTCTGGTGCCAGCTGCTAGCTGATGAAGTCTAACCTCCTAGTCCCACAACCTGGATTCTTTACACAGGAGTCTGGGAATCAACAAACCCATTGCAGCTAGAAGTTAGAGTCTTCACTGTAGTGTGCACTGCCTATTCTTCACCCCTGGAGCTAATGGCTTCCAGCATTCTTGGAAGCCAGCAGCCTTGACTGGATTTTTGTCTGTGCTAGACCCTGTCCAGTGGCCTGCCACATCTGAAGAGGCAGGGTTGTGGGGCAGAGTTGGCCCAAAAGTGCCATCTGCTGGAAGATAGGGAAAGTGCAGACAGGTAAGCTGCTTTTCTATCCTGCCTTCAACAGACTTCTAAAAACGGCTGCAGCCCCCTGAGTTAGGCCAGAGCTTCGGTTTGGCTGGGAAACACTGAGAAGCCATGCATCAAAGGAGACCTTCAACACAAATGCAAGCAAAAGCAATATTCTTTGATCAAAGGAAACCAATTTTCAAAATAACATTATGGAGATAATCAGACTCCAAGAAACCAGCAGAAAATCACAAACCGCGTGAAGGAACAAGAAGGTATGGACAAGCCAAATGATCAAATTTAAAAAGCAGAGGAGACTTATAATTTGGAACAACTAAACAAAGATTTTCAACAAATATCCTAAATAACTTCAATGAGTTGGCTAAAGAGATAAAGGATATTAATAAGACACTAGAAGAGCATGAAGTAGATTTTGAAAGGATAAATAGAAAAATAGCCTATCTCATGGAAACAAAAGGTACTGTAAATCAAACTAAAAGTATGTTAAGAGACACACAGCAGCTGATTTGAGGAGGCATAAAAAAGAATAAACAAGCTAGAGGACAGAGCAACTGAATTTGAATGCACATGAACAAATGCAAAACAGTGGGAAAAATTTGAATTGGAGCTCAGAGAAATAATGAAACAACATGAATCACACAAATATATGAACCATTGGTGCCCAACAAGGAGAAGAGCAGAGTAAAGGGCTAAGAAGTTTGTTTGAATTGATCATTTGGGAAAACTTCCTATCCTTTATGAGAGACATTATTATGCAAATCAAAGAAGCACAATGAACGCCAAATAGAATAAATCCAAATAGACCCACTCCAAGACACATACTACTCAGGCTATCAAATGCTAAAGAGAAAGAGTCCTGAAAGCAGCAAGAAAATAGTGATTCACTACATACAAGGGAAGCAACATAAACTAAATGCTGACTATTCATCAAGCACCATGGAGGTGAGAATTCTATAGTACGGTATACTTGTGGTTCTGAAAAAGAAAAATTATCAGCCAAGTATTCTCTATCCAGCAAAACTGTCCTTCAAAAGTGAGGGAGAGTTTAAAATTTTCACAGATAAGCAAGTACTGAGAGAATATGTTAACAAGGGACCTGCCCTGCAAGAAATACTAAACGGAGTTCTATCATTAAAAAAAAAAAAAAAAAAAAAGGCAGGAAGATAAATAATAAGAAAAAAAGGCAGGAGAGAGAGACTGGGAGGTGAGTATGGAATGGATGATTACTAGTAAAAGGATTAAAAGAAAGAAAAATATAAGCCAAAGAGTGAAATAGATGAAATAAGAAATAAGGACAGCATTTAAAGTAACAACACTGAATGTTAAGGGATTAAACTCCCCAATAGAAAGACAAAAGTTGGCAGAATATATAAAAATATGGTCACTCTATATGCTGTTTACAAGAGACTCAATTTAGACCCAAAGATACAAATAGGTTGAAAGTACATAAATGAAAAAATATATACCATGCAAGCAATAAAAAAGCAAAACCAAAAAGTAAGAGAAGCTATACCAATATCAGATAAAATAGATTTTAAATGCAAAGATGTTATAAGAGAAAAGAAATGACACTATATATTAATGAAGTGATAATCTACTAAGAAGAAATAACAATCATAAATGTTTATGCACCTAAAGGTGTTCCAAAGTACATGAGGCAAATACTGGCAAATAGTTAATGCATATAATATAATGAATGAATTAGACCTAACAGACATATGTAGATCATTGCATCCCAATTCAGCAGAATATTTATTCATCTCAAGTGCTCATGGAACACTCTCCAGTGTTCCGTGCATATGACCATCATATGCTGGGGCACCAAATAGGTCTTAATAATTTTAAAAAGATTTATATTATTCAAAGCATGTTCTTTGATCACAATGGAATGAAGTTGGAAATCACTCACCAAACAAGCATAACTTTCATAAACATATGGAGCTTAAACAACACATTCTTAAATCATCAGTAGGTAAAAGAAGAAGCTGCAAGAGAAATCAGTATCTGGAGACAAATGACAAAGAAAATATAGTATATCAAAATTTATGGAAAGCAGTGAAGGCAGTACTGAGAAAGAAATTTATCACTCTAAACCTCTAAATTACAAGGGAAAAAAGAGTTAAAACCAAAGGCCTAACTGATAAAATGAAGGAACCTGAGAAAGAGCATCAAACTAAACAGTAGAAAAAAAATAACAGATATTTAAAATGAAAATAAATGAATTGAGATGAAACCAATAGAGTGAATCCACAAAACCAAAAGTTAGTTCTGTGTAAAGATCCACAAGTTGCACAATCCCTTAGCTAGACCTACAATATCAAAAAGAGATAAGATGCAGATAAATAAAATTAGAAATGAGAGGGGATCCTGGAGAAATAGAGATCATAAAAGGATTCTACATAAAACTGTATGCCAAAAAACTGAAAACTTAGATGAAATAGACAATTTCTTAGAAACACAGTGTTCTAGTTTACTAACCACCGGAAAGCAACATACCAGAAATGGAATAGCTTTTAAAAAGAGGAATTTAATAAGTTGCAAGTTTACAGTTCTAAGCCTGTAAAATTGTCCAAATTAAAGCAAGTCTACACAAATGTTAAATTAAGGCCCCAACAAGAGGTTACCTTTACTCAAGAAATGCTGTTGAAGTTCAGGGTTTCTCTTTCACCTGGAAAGGCACATCATGAAAATGTCAAAGTCTGCTAGCTTTCTCTCTAGTCTTCTTGTTTCATCAAGCTCCCTGGGCATTTTCCTTCATCATCTCCAAATGTCTGGCTAGTGGGCTCTGTCTCTCTCAGAATCTTAAGACTTTTCCAAAATTCTTCCTCTTTTAAAGGATTCCAGTAAAGTAATCAAGACCCACTTATAATGGGCGGAGTCACATCTCTGTGGAGATAATCTAATCAAGCTTCCAACACAGTACTGAATAGGGTTTAAAAAAATGGCTGCTTCCACAAAATTGGATTCGGATTAAAAATGGCTTTTCTAGGGTACATAAATCATTTCAGACCAGCACATCCACCTTCTGGGTCCTAAAAATGACATGCTTTTCCCATATACAAAATATATTCACTCCATCACAATATCAGAAAGCTTTAAAGCATTTCAGTAACAATGCAAATAAAATATAAGGTTAAAACCAGTACAAAGTCTCACCAAAGTCTGTTAAAGGTATGGTCTGTTCTAGGCAAAATTCTCCTCTGGCTCTGAACCTATAAAACTCAAAACAAGTTATTTGTTACCAATATGCAAAGGAGGAAGAGTCATAGGATACATATTCCCATTTCCATAGGGAGGAATTGGTAGGAACACATGAGTCACTATAGCTAAGCAATCTAGAAAACCTGCAGGGCAAACTCCAATAGATTTCAAAGTCTGGAATCAAGAAACCATGGACCAGGCAAGCAGACCCACCCACTTGGAGAGGGTGAGTTTGTCCCAAAGGCAGAGGATAGGTCTTCCACCTTGTTGCAATAGAAAAGTCATGCTGCCTCAGGCCTCGGCAAGGGTGGGCCATGTTTCTTAGGGATTGGGGAGAGCCTGGCTGACACCATATGGAGGGGTTGAGCATGTGCCTGGGAGATGGCAGACAGCCTGGCTGCAGCACCAATGCTTGGAGAGAGTGGAGCCAAGCAAAAGGTGGTCTCCCCAATGTCCCCAAAGGTTGCATTCTGAGTGAGGTGGGTTGCCGTGTAGGCCCTTGGAAAGGGGGGGCCTGCTGATTTCTAAAGCCCCAAAGATAAATGACTCTAGACTTCAGTTTCCATAGCTCTGACTTATTGTACATTCACATTGTCCTTTTTCTGAGTTCCCCAGTCCAGACTGGCAGAGGTTCTGTTTAGACAAGTATCACAACACTCTTGCTGGCTTTCTATGTAGAAAGCAAGGATCATGCCCAGCAGATGGCAGGAGTTTCCACAAATTCTTCCTGGAACCTCCATCTCCAATCTTGTTTTTCTCTGAAGTGGCTAACCAGTTACGCATTGGGCCAAATTCTCATATATGGCACCATCCTCTTGGGTCTCCCTCCCTGGAAGCCCAGAATGTTCCAGAACATCAATTTCTGATTTCTTTGAACCCAAGAATTCAGTTCTTAGTTTATCGCTTTCCTGTCACATTTCTCTATCAGGTATGAGAGGAAACCAAACTTTACTTTCCACATTTAATTTGGAAATCTTTTCTGCTAAATATCCAAATTCATGCTTTTTAAAATCTGCCTTCCAGCCAAAGCCACTAGTCAATTTTGCCAGATTATCTGCAATTTTAAAACAATGATCACCTTCCTCCCAAATTGCAATAACACATGCCTGATTTTTCTCTAGTGCCTTGCCAGAGGCTTCCCTAGAGTCCATGTTTCTACCAACAGTGTCTTCACAGTACTCCAGGACTTCTCTATCAAACGCCCCACAACTCTTCCAAAATCTTCCCCTTATTCTTTTAAAAAACCTTTCAAATATGTTTGGTATTTGCAAACCACAGCAGCACCCCACTCCCAGTACCAAAATCTGTTTTAGTTTGCCAGCTGCTGGAATGCAAAATATCAGAAATGGAATGGCTTTTAAAAAGAGGAATTTAATAAGTTGCAAGTTTACAGTTCTAAGGCTGTGAAAATGTCCCAATTAAAGCAAGTCTATAAAAATGTGCAAATTAAAGCACCAACAAGTGGTTACCATCACTCAAGAAAGGCTGATGAAGTTCAGGGTTTCTCTCTCAACTGAAAAGGCACAGCATGAAAATGGCAATGTCTCTCTAGGCTCCTTGCTTCATCAAGGAAAACACATCAAGGGGTGTTTTCCTTCTTCATCTCCAAAAGTCTCCAGCTGGTGTATTCTGCCTCTCTTGGAATCTCAAGCCTTTTCCAAATTTTTCCTCATTTAAAGGATTCCAATAAAGTAATCACGACCCACCGCATGTGAAGTGGGTGGAGTTACATATCTGCAGAGGTAATCTAATCAAGTTTCCAACACATAGTGCTGAATAAGATTTAAAGAAACAGCTGCCTCCACAAGATAGGATTAGGATTAAAGCATGGCTTTTCTAGGGTACATAAATCCTTTCAAACTGGCACACACAGGACTATCCTATACTGAGTCCGGAATGAATAGAAGACCTCAACACTAACCACAAGTAAAGAGACTTAATCAGTCATCAGAAACCTCCACCAAATAAAAGCCCATGGCCAGATAGCTTCACAAGATAATTTTATCAAACATTCCAAGGTCAGTTAACATCATTTCTGCTTGACCTCTTACAAAACATTGAAGGAATGGGAACATTCCCTAACTTATTCTATGATGCTAATATCACTCTAATACAATGACCTAATAAAGATACAGCAAGGAAGGAAAACCACAGCCCAAACTCCCTAGTGAATATAGATGCAAATATTGTCAACAAAATATTTGCAAATTGAATTCAGTGGCATAGCAAAAGAATTATACACCACAACCAAGTAAGGTTTATTCTAGGCATGCAAGGGTGGCTCAACATAAGAAAATAAATTAATGTAAAATATCACATCAAAATGTTGAAAGGACAAAATCACATGATCATCTCAATTGACAATGAAAAGACATTTGACAAAATTCTACATCCTTTTTGATCAAAATACTTCAATAGTTGTAAAGAAAGGAAACTTCTTCAATATGATAAAGGGTATTTTTGTTTGTCAGCTGCTGGAATGCAATATACCAGAAATTGAATGACTTTTAAAAAGGGGAATTTAATAAATTGTAAGGTTTGCAGTTCTAAGGCTGAGAAAATGTCCCAATTAAAGAAAAGCTATAGAAATGACCAATCTAAAGCATCCAGGGAAAGATATCTTGATTCAAGAAGGCTGATGGAGTTCAGAGTTTCTCTCTCAAATAGAAAGGCACATGGTGAACATAGCACATTTGCTACTTTTCCTTCCAGCTCCCTGGGAGGCATACTCCTTCTTCATCTCCAAAAGTCACTGCCTGTTGGAGTCTCTGCTTTATGGTTCTGTAACATTCTGTTGTCTTTCTCTATTCTCTCTGAATTTCCAAAGGTCACTGGCTGGTGGAGTCGGTGGTTCCCTCAGCCTTGTGGCTCTGCTCAGCTCTGCTGTGGCTTTCTCATCATTCTCAAAAGGGACTCTCTCAAAAATGTTTCCTTCCTCTTTTAAAGAATTGATGGATGGAGTCGCAACTCCGTGGAAGCTATCTGAGCAAAAGTTACCACACACAATTGGGTGAGTTACATCTCCAGGGGATCAAAATACTCCCAGCCAGCAATATCAAATGAAGATTAAAGGACATGGCTTTTCTGGGGTCCACCACAGATTCAAACAAGTACAAAACGCATATATGAAAAACCCACAGCCATTACATATGCAATGGTGAGAGACTGAGAGCCTTTCTCTTAAGATTTGAAATGAGACAAG
Source organism: Tamandua tetradactyla (assembly GCF_023851605.1). Lineage (NCBI taxonomy): Eukaryota > Metazoa > Chordata > Mammalia > Pilosa > Myrmecophagidae > Tamandua > Tamandua tetradactyla. The sequence continues at coordinate 11,499,289 of NC_135334.1, read as the reverse complement.
AATGCCCACTGCACCACTGTTATTCAACACCATGCTAGAGGTTCTAGTAAAAGCAATTATGCAACAAAAAGAAAAGGCTTTCAAATTGGAGAGGAAGATGCATAGCTCTCATTATTTTCAGATGGCATAATCCTTATTTGGAAAATCCTGAAATATATACAACAAAGCTACTTGAGCTAATAAACAAATGCAGCAAAATGGTAGGATAAAAATTTAATGCACAAAAATCAGAAGTGTTTCTACACACCAAACATGAGCTAACCAAGAAAACAGTTAAGAAAAAAAATCCACTCACAATAACAAATAAAAGAATCATGTACCTAAGTATGAAATTAGCCAAGGAGGTGTTTAATATATACATATATATAACCTAATATTTAGAGATAAGAATGAAGCCAATCAGGTTGGGGTTAAAGTAATTCAGAACACAGGGGTAAGGAAGACACTGTATATATTTTAGAACCACACATCCTCTTTGAGACCAAAGGAAGAAAGGTTTATTTTGTCTGGAGCTGAAATTTTCTATAGCACATAATCTAACTCAGCCTATCTGTATAGCTCATTTGAACAACTGAAACACAGGGAGTCCAGAATAAGAAAGAGGTCCTTTAATCTGTATAGCCTAATGTAATGTCTGGATACATTCTAGAGTATATTAAGCAGATAATCAAAAGGTATTAGCAAAATCCCTTAAGGGATGGGAGAAAAAATATGGAACTATTAAACTTTACCACCTGGAAATACCCTGATACTGTGTCAAACTTTAGGGACACCCAATTCAATAAGCCATGCCCTTGATCTTGAGGCTTACTCTTGTGAAGCTTATATAGGTAGTGGAAAAGCTTCACTTACCTATAGGCATGCTTCAGAGTTATTTCTGGAGGACCTTTTTTGTTGCTCAGATGTGGCCTCACTCTCTCCAAGCCCAGCCCTCCAAGTGAAATCATTGCTCTCCCCCCATGCAACATGACATCCAGGGGTGAAAGTCTCCCTGGAGATGTGAGAGATGACTCCCAGGGATGAATCCAGCCCTGGAATGGTGGGATTAACAATTCCATCCTGATAAAAGTGTAACTAATAAGTTATCAGTGGCAGAGAGAGTTCAAATAGAGTCAAGAGGCTGCTCTGGAGGTTGCTCTTATGCAAACTTCACTTAGACATTGCTACCTATCATAACCTGCCGAACCCCAGCCAGGACCATTTCAGCCAATCCTAAATTACACCTTGGGCAATATATAAGATTCTACAAAGTATCTATGCACTAGTGCAACTTTCCAGAAACCTAAAACTTCCAGATGGGACCCTGGACTGGATAAGTACTGAAACATAGAGGTCCCAGCCTCTCCAGAACATCAGATGGTTCCATCTCCCTACCCCATATTAGTGACAGACCCTTCCAACGTGAAAAAATTAGAATGGCCATTATCCAAATACCCCTAAAGAGAGAGATAGAAAGATCAAATGTGATGGTGGAGAAGATAGGATTTATATACAGAGAAGATAGGATTTAACAAATGAATGTAATTGCTGAATCACTAAATTGATATCTATTTTAGTCTCCGATATCTTAGAGCAGCTAGAAGTAAAAACCTAAAATTGTGGAATTGCAACACATGTCAAACTCTGAAATATGTTCCGCAACTGATTGTGGTGCTGTGCTTTGAAATTTACTGCTGTTTTGCGTATGTGTTATTTTTCACAAAAAAAGAAAGAAAAAAGATTGTGGTGATAAAAAATATTTAAAGCTTCTAGCCTCCTATATTCTGGAGCAGCTAGAAGGAAAAATCTGAGAGAATCATACAGCAGTCCATGGCGAACTCTGGGATCTGTCCTGTAACTATTTGTTCTAGAGTGCTTTAAAAAACTATTGCTATTTTTTTTTTGCTTTGTATATATTCCATACTATACAATAAAAAAGTTTTTAAAAAATCAGCCAAGGAGATATAGGACCTGTACCTAGAAAATTAAAAAGCAGTGCTTAAAGAAGTCAAAGAAGACCTAAATTGGTGGAAAGATATTCATGGATAGGAAGGCGAAATATCATTAAGACGCCAATTCTACCCAAGTTGATCTAGAGATTCAGCGCAGAAACAAATGAAATTACAACAAACTATTTTGAAGAATCATAATACTTAGTTGTCAAATTTATTTTGTAGGAAAAATGCTGTCAAATAACCAAAAAATATCCTGAAAAAGAAGAATAAAGTGAGAGGTATTACCTTCTTGACTTTAAAGCTTATTATAAAGCCACAGTAGTCAAAACAGCATGCTACTGACACAAAGATAGAAATATTAATCAATGAAATCAAATGGAGTGTTCATAAATAGATCCTCAGATTTAAGGTCAATAGATTTTTGACAAGGCCCCCAAATTCACTGAACTGGGATGCAATCGTCTTTTCAATAAGTGGTGCTGAGAGAATTTGATCTCCATATACAAAGGAATTAAAGAGGGCCCCTACCTCACATTCTATACAAAAATCAACTCAAAGTGAATCAGAGACCCATCTAGTACCATAAAGCTCCTATAGAGACACATTTTTAAGACAGGGTGATATAGGTAGCTTCTTAAATCTTATACTCAAAGTACAATCAATGAAAATTAAAAAAAATAGATAAATGGAAACTTCTGAAGATTGAACACTTTTGGGCTTCAAATTGCTTTGTCTAGGGGGTGAAAAGGCAGCCAACTCAATGAGAGAGAATATTTGGTAGCCATAAGTTTGAGTTTGTAATGCTGCTGGAAATGCAATATACCAGAAATAGCTTGGCTTTTATAAAGATAATTTATTAGGTTACAAGTTTACCATTCTAAGGCCTTAAAATGTCCAAAGTAAGCATCCAGAGAAAGATACCTTGAATCAAGAAAGGCCACTTCCAGAACCCCTCTGTCAGCTGTGAAGGCACGTGGCTGGCTGGCATCTGCTGGTCCTTTGGCTTCTGGTTTTAAACAGTTTTCCTGAGCGTGTTTTCTGCATCTCCAAATGTCTCTGTCTGTGTCTGCTCTGAAGCTTTTTTCCAAAAATTGTTCCGTCTTAAAGGGCTCTAGTTAGTGGATTAAGACCCACCTTGGATGGGTGGAGATACATCTCCATGGAAACCACCTTTTTTAGTCTGCCAAGGCTGCCAGAATGCAACACATCAGAGATAGATTGGCTTTTAATAAAAGGGATTTATTTAGTTAACAATGCATAGTTCTTCAGAAGAAAGACAGCTAACTTTCACTGAGGTTCTTTCTTACACAGGAAGGAACAGGGCAATCTCTGCTGGCCTTCTCTCCAGGCCTCTGGGTTCCAACAAATTTCCCTGAGGTGATTCCTTTCTGGATCTCCAAAGGTCTGGGCTCAGCTGTGAGTGCTGAGATGAAGTATGCTGAGCTACTTGGGCTCTGCTATGTTGAGCTCTCTCATTTAAGCATCCAACTAATTAAATCAAACAGCATTCATTGCAGCAGGCACACCTCTTAACCGACTGCAGATGTAATCAGCAACAGATGAGCTTCACATGCCATCTGTGAATGTGAACTAGGCTCTATCATCTGGCCAAGTTGACATTTGAATCTAATTACCACATGTCCACCCCTTGTCAACTTGGCAACTATACACATCACCTTAAATTAGATTAAAGTGGTAAAAATTCTCTTCTGGCTCTGGACCTATGAATCCCACAAGTTATTTGGTGCTGATATGCAAAGGAGGGATAGTCACAGGATATGTATTTTCATTTCTATAGGGAGAAATTGGAAGGAGCACAGGAGTCATAAGATTCAAACAGTTCTGAAAATCTACAGGGAAAACTCCATTGGATTTCAGTTTGAAAGCCGTATATCCTTTGGTTTAGAATGTGGCAGTCCCACCATTTCCAAGGGCCTATTCAGTGGCCCACCTCTTTCTGAATCAACTTTGGAGGACATTGAGAAGGCCACCTTTTTATCAGCTCCACCCTCTCCAAGCATCAGAATGACACCTGGGTTCTCTGCCATTTCCAGAGCACATGCTCAACCCCTCCATGTGGTGGCAGCCAGGCTCTTCCCAATCCCCAAGGAGCATGCTGTACCTTCTCCAAGGCCTGAGGTAGCATGACTCTCCCACTGCAATGAGGTGGGAGGCCCATTCTCTGCCTTCAGGGCAAACTCACCCACTACATGTATACAGGTGGGCCCACTCTCCTGGCCTGAGTTTTCTTGGCTTCAAATCCAAGCTTCCATGGTTCTCACTCTGAAAACTCCAATTTGTCCCCTTTGTGTCCCCCTTTGTCCAGATTGGTAGTGGTTCCATTAACACCAACAGTCTCTTCGAGCACTCCAGGACTTCTCCACACTCTCTTCACAGTTCCTCCAAAGTCCTCCCCTTATCCATCCAAAAAACTGATCCAAGATGTCTGGTATTTGCAAACTGCAGCAGTACTCCACTCCTGGTACCAAATTTGTTTTAGTCTGCCAAAGCAGCCAGAACGCAACACACCAGAGATGGATTGGCTTTTAATAAAAGGGGATTTATTTAGTTAAAGATGTATAGTTATTCAGAGGAAAGGCAGCTAACTTTCAACTGAGTTTCTTTCTTACACGGGAAGACACAGGGCAGTCTCTGCTGGTCTTCTCTTCAGACCTCTGTGTTCCAACAACTTTCCCTGAGGTGATTCCTTTCTGCATCTCCAAAGGCCTGGGCAAAGCTGCAAGTCCTGTGATGAGGTATGCCGAGCTGCTTGAGCTGTGCTATATCTAGCTTTCTCATTTAAGCATCCAGCCAATTAAATCAAACACCATTCATTGCAGCAAGGACACCTCCTAGCCAACTGCAGATGTAATCAGTGACAGATGAGCTGCACAAATTGTTGGCTCATGTCCACAGTAACAGAACTAGGTACCATCACCTGACCAAGTTGACACCTGAGCCTAACTACCACACCATCTATTCAAAATGTCCACCCACAATTTGGTGCATCACATCTCTATGGAGACAGCTTGATTAAAAAGATCCCACACAACAATACTGAATCAGGATTGAAGAACATGGATTTTCTTGGGTACACAGCTGTTTCAAACTGGAAAATAATATATCTGATAAGGGTTTGATATCCAGTATACAGAAAGAAATCCTACAACTCAACAAAAAAGGGGCAAACAACCAAATTATAAAATGGGAAAATGATATGAATAGACATTCTCCAAAGAGAAAATGCAAACAGTTAAAAAAGCAAATGAAGAGGCTAAAGACTTACATGCTCTGAAGAGAAAACAGAATGAAATCAAACATTCTGCTGGATGTTCTGCCTGTCACTCCATCCTTCTCCCCCACTCCCAGCCCTCTCTTCCAAAGATGCCATCACCTGCCATCTGTCCTCTCTATCTCCTTCATCTCCAGTGAGGGGGGCTGAGTTCAGGAATCAGAGACCTCAAGGAACCCACAGGGTAACCATTTGTAGCACAAGATGGCAGGAGCTGGGGGAGGGAATGATATTCAGTAGTGTTTTTCTCAGATGATAGGATCAATAGATGATGATGTAGCAGAAGGAAGCAGATATAAATTTTACAGTAGAATTCAATGATTCTCAAGAATTACTGGCAACAGGCGATAAAGGTGGTAGAGTTGCCATCTTTCAAGAGAATCAGGACAACAAAATCCAGTCTCATAGCAGAAGAGATTATAATGTTCACAACATCTTCCAGAGTGATGAGGCAGAGCTTGACTACTGGAAAAGTTTAGAGATAGAGGAAAAGATCAGCAAAAATTAGGTGGTCGTCCTAGAAAAATGCTGCTTATTTTTTATTGTCTACCAATGATAAAACAATAAATCACTGAAAGGGACAAAAGGCCAGAAAGGTATAATTTAAGACGAAGATAGAAGGTATAGAAATCCCATCATAGTTAATACGCTGCAGGTACAAGTCTTTCGGTCCTATGGTTCTAATGATTGCCATCAGTCCATGAAGAATATTTGCCAATGCTCATACATATCACATCAACTCTATTTGTATAAATAGTGATAATGAACCCATATTTATCTGCAGATGATTTGCCAATTAATCTTTGACATCTGGAAATAACAGACAGAAATTTTAGTATCCAGTTGTTTTTTGCTGTTTTGTAAAGAAGGCATGTGTTCTTTTGAATTTATTTTAATCTCTTCTAATATAGTCTGTTTCCTTCCTTTTATAGTGCTTTTTAATATACATGACTTATTTTATACCATTTTTTCTTTGTGTAAGAATGATTAAACAATGTGGAACTGTTACATGTACTGATTAAAAATTGGATTATTGATATTCTTTGTGAATTTGTCTATCAAATCTATGAAAATAGGAATTTGCTTTTATAATAATTGAGTTTCTCATAAGAGAACAAATTTGGGGAGTATTGTGTAATTTCTCAATTTTTTTAATTGTAAAGAAAGTTTCATTACGGTTGAGAAAAGAAATTCACACCACTCAGAATAGCATAAAGTCAATAGAAATGATTCTTCAAACCCCTATTTCATTGTTTATATTATCATTCTGAAGTGTTTAATGCATACATAAGTATTTGATATATAAACATACATACTTATACATATATATAGTATACATATAAATATATAAATGTTTTTATACATTTATAAAATATATATATATGCATTGGTTTTTAAGTATGCTTTTTAAAATGTCCTGATGTTAGCAGCTACTATCACCGTTGTCAATGTATATTGTTCTAAGTATATATCATTTGAAAAATTAACAAAGCTTTATACTAATTGAGATTCACCATTGGTATCTGAGACCTTATTTCTCTCTATATTTTTACCAGTCCAGTTAGTGAAAATTATTCTTTTGCTGCTTTGAGTTGCATTTCTATCATCATGAGTAGGTATGGGCATCTTTTCATGTGTATCAACCATTTATGTTTCTTTTTGTTCTTTTCCTATTTTTTCATTGGATCTGTGCATATTTTTATTGATTTTCAAAACACCCTTTTTATGTTAAGAAAATTAGTTCTGTTGTTTGTGCTGCAAATAATTTCTTTTATTACCTCCTTGAATTTTGTAATGTACAATAAGTTTTCTTGATATTTATGAACATAAATTTATCAATTTTATGGCTTCTGGGGTTTGCATCATACCTAGAATGAAAGACCTCTACCTTCTAAAATGATTTAAAATTTCTCCATATTTTCTTCTAAGATTTTTTTAACACTAAAATTTTAAGCCCTTTGGAGTTTATTCTTATGTAACAGGTAAAGTATAGATATCCAGCTTATTTTGTACTGAAACATTCAATTGATACTTAATATGCCATTTAAAGAATAATTATTCCCAACTCACCTTTCAACTTGTAATATTAACTTTCCTTGTGTGTTGCAGTCTATTTGCACTGTATTCTGATCTATTCATTTGCCTGTACTCTGTTCTACTTAATAGAGATTGAAGAAAAATGTAATGTCAGGTAAGGCTAAATTCTTTTCATTAAAAAAATCTTCTAAATCAGTTGTACATTAATTGCTCAATGATGACTACTTGTCAGAAATAAAACATTTTTTGATAAAAAAAGCACATGGAAAAATATTCATCTTCATTAGCTATTAGGGAAATGCAAATCAAAACCACAATGAGTCATCATCTCACGCCTATAAGAATGGTCACTATTGGAAACGACAAATGTTGGAGATGATGTGGAGAAACAGGAACCCTTAATTACTGCTGGTGGGAGTGTAAAATGGTGCAATCATTGTGGAAGACAGTTTGGTAGTTCCTCAGAAAATGAAATATTGAGAGGTCAAATGTTCTAGTTTGTTAGCTGCTGGAATGTAATATACCAGAAACGGAATGGCTTTTAAAAAGGGGAATTTAATAAGTTACAAGTTTACAGTTTTAAGGCCAAGAAAACATTCCAATTACAACAAGTCTATGGAAATGTCCAATCAAAGGCACCCAGGGAAAGATACCTTGGTTCAAGAAGGCCAATGAAATTCAGGGTTTCTCTCTCAAGTGAAAGGGCACATGGCAAACACGGTCAGTTTCTCTCATTTGGAAAGGCACAGAGTGAACATGGTTAGGGGTCCTCTCTCATCTGGAAGGGCACATGGCGAACACAGCATCATCTGCTAGCTTCTTCTCCTGGCTTCCTGTTTCATGAAGCTCCCCAGGAGGCATTTTCCTTCTTCATCTCCAAAGATCGCTCGCTGGTGAACTCTGCTTCTCGTGGCTATGTCGTTCTTCTCTGCTCTCTCTGAATCTCTTTCTCTAAAATGTTTCCTCATTTATGGGACTCCAATAAATCTATCAAGACCCACCCAAACGGTGGGAGACATGTCCTCAACTAATTCAGTTTAACAACCACTCTTGACTAAATCACATCATCCAGGGAGTGATGCAGTCACAGTTTCAAACATACAGTATTGAACAGGGATTGTTCTACTTCTATGAAGTGAGATTTTGATTAAAACATGACTTTTCTAGGGGGCATACATCCTTTCAAACCAGCACACCATATAACCTAGTTATTCTGCTACTTGGTATATACCCAGAAGATCTGAAAGTAGTGGCATGAATACATGTTTGCACACCAATGTTCAGAGCAGCGTTATTCACAATTGTTGAAAGGTAGAAACAATCCAGAGGCCCATCAACAGATGAATGTATGAACAAAATGTGGTACATACATATGATGGAATATTACACAGCAATAAGAAGAAATGAGATCCTGCAGCTTGTGACAACATGGATGAATCCTGAGGACATAATACTGAGTGAAATAGTCAGATAGAAAAAGACAGATGTTGTATAATCTCACTAATATGGCCTAAGTAGAGTAAGTAAACTCAAGAGTCATTTTAAAATGTAGAATATAGGATACCTAAAAATAGACAGAAGTTAGAGAAGGGATAGTGTAACCTCATAGGTTCAGAATGAAATGTTAGGTAGAACTTAAAATGTTTGGAAGTAGATATCAGGTGAGGGTAACTTGTTAGTGGTATTATAATGAGTAATGCTATAGTGCAGGTGAATTTGGTTAAAGGGGTTATTTAGAGTCATGTATGTCACCAATTAACACTACAAATGTAAATAAGTATTTGCATGAACTGGTACCAATGTATGACATTGGTACAAAGAGTTAGCAATACAGTGGTATGTAGGGGGGAAATTACCTATTGCAAGTTATGGACTATAGTTAACAGTAATACCTTAAAATTTTTTCATCAACAGTAAGTGAGTATACCACACTAACACTAGGATTCAATAACTGGAAGAGATAAGGGATATGGATATTTTGGTTTTTCTTTCTTTGTGTATCTATCTGTTAATTTTATTTTTGGAGTAATGGAAATGTTCTAAAAGTGAGTATAATGATTATTGCACAACTAAGTGATGATACTGTTGAGGAAAATTGTATAACCTGGATGGAATATAAGATAAATGAATATATCTCAATAAAATCTGTAGAAAACTTATATATTGGATATTATAAAAATTAAAACCTTCTGAGTTTTGAAAGGTAGTTAAAAATAATAAAAGATAGGCCACAAATGGGAATACAATTTTTCAATAACATATATGATAAAGGAGTTGGGATCACAATAAACAAAAAACTCTTCCAATGCAGTTATATGAAGTAAAAAATAATCCAATTTAATAATATGGAGAAAACTTGAGGGTAACAGAAATATTCTATAAGTTACTTTGCTTGGAATTTGTATTAATGAATATAATTGTTAAACCTCACTCTTAAAAGAAATTTTACTGTATGTGAATTATGATGCCATAGACATAAAATTAAAATTACTAAAAATTGGAATAAGGAAAAATATGCAAGTCTTTTGTGTTGTGTGCTATGTTAATTGTTATGCTTCATTGAATACAGCAATTAATCATTTGAGGAAGGTTCTAGTATAACTTTCATTTTATCCATAAGAAATCTGATAGTTGGAGCATATTAACACCTTGTCCAGGAAGTGCGTATTAGAAGAAAAGATCCAGAGCTGGGATCAAGGCATAATCTGGCAAGAAAACTCATGCTCATAACCACCTATCCAAATAATCCTCTTGGTGTGTTGAGAATACTTTAGAAATGAAATAATCACTAATAAGAATTTTGTTTTCATATTTGCTTATTTTAGTTATCTCAGAATAAGTGAGCACACAGAGTGTGAACTCATTAGAAGGTAAATCAGGCTCCTCATGCAGGCAAGGTACATATCCTGTAGTGGTGCCCTCTTGATGCAGCAGGTCCTAAATCTGTTTCTGGTACTGGTAGTTGGACACAAAGAAAATACTCAATATAAAGCTTTAGTTAAAAAATGCTTAGTATAATCTTCAGTAGTTAGAAAAGTGTTTATCATGGTCATTTCATTCAGGCAGCCTTGAATTATTCAAAACCTAAAAGCCTTTGTTGGAATAGCTTGTTGCTGTTGAAATAGATTGCTGTTGATTTAATCTAAAAAATTTACTCTCTGCTCTTTTTCTGTTCCAATAACAAAATCCTTCCTTGCTCTGCTTTCAGGAATGAGATACCACATGAACTAGTTTAGTGCCTTCCTCTCTTTGAAGAACAATACAAAAATCCCAAAGAGTCAGCAAAAAGGCCCTACAAGATAACAAAACATGCAGAATGTTTTGGTTTGCTAAACTTGCCAGAATGCAATATAGCAGAAACTGAATGGCTGTTAAAAAGGAGAACTTATTGATTTGCAAGTTATAATTCTAAGGCTGTGAAAATGTCCAAATTAAGTTAAAGTATAAAAATGTCCAAACTAAGGCACCCAGGACAAAAATAACTTAATTCAAGAAGGCCAATGATGTTCAGGGTTCCTTCCTTAGGTGGAAAGGCACTCGGCAATATCTGTTAGCCTTCTGTCCAGGTTTTATCAACAGAGTCCCTGGGGCATTTTTAAATGCATTTCCAAAGATCTCTGACTATGTGGGCTCTGTTGGCTCTCAGCTTTTTCCAAAATGGTTCCCTCTTAAAGGGCTCTAGTAAGCAACTCCACCCTGAATGGGTAGAGACATATCTTCATTGAAACTATCTAATCAAAAGATGGGTGAGTCACATCTCCATGAAAACAATAAAAAAGATGCTACCCAGCAATATTGAATAAGGATTGAAGGACATGGCTTTTCTGGGGTACATAAAATAGCTTCAAGCCAGCACATTCCACCCTTTGGACAAAAAAGGCACGTTCTTTCCAAATGTAAAATACAGTGATTGCTTAACAATATCAGAAAGTCTTAAACCATTTCAGTAACAATGCAAATACAATACAAAGTTAAAATGTACAAAATCTCAACAAATTCAGCTACAGGCATGGTCTGTCCTAAAGCAAAATTCTCCTCTGGCTGTGGACCTGTAAATCTCAGAACAATTCATTTGCTGCCAAAATACAAAGGAAGAATAGCCATAGGATAGATGTTCCCATTTCTATAGGGAGAAATTGGAAGGAACATAGGGGCCACTGGACCCAAACAGTTTTGAAAACCTGCAGGGGAAACTCCATTAGATTTTAACGTTTGAAAGTTATTTACCATAAGGATTTTAGAAAGCAGCAGTCTCACCCTTTCCAAGATGTTATGCAGTAGCCTGCATCTCTCTGTATGCAACCTTAAGAGGAATTGGGGAGACCATTTTTTTCTCAGCTTCACCCTCTCCAAACATCAGGGCTGCACCTGCAAACTCTGCCATTTCTGGGCACATGCCTAACCCCTCCAGGATAATGTGGTGGCAGCCTGGCTCTCTCCAATCCCCGTGGAATATGCTATACCTTCTCTGAGGCCTGGGCCACAACTCTTCCTGAAAAATGAGGTGGAAGGTCGACCCTCTGCCTTCAGGGCAAACACACCCTGTCCAAGTGCCCGGGTGGGTTCACTTTCCTGGTCTGAGGTTTCTTCGCTTCAGACCTTAGCTTTCATGATTCTGCCTTTGAAGTTATTTTCCTTCAGTTTGTCCTTTTTCTGTTCCTGTAAGTCCAGACTGATAGCAGTTTCATTTATTCAGTTCCTGCAACACTTTTGTTGGTTTTCTATATAGTACACTAGGATCCTGCCCATCAGACAAAAGGACTTTCCACAAATCCTTCCTGGATACTCCATCTCCAATACAGGATTTTTCTGAAATGACTGACTGGTTACATGGATAAGTAACCAGTCTGGTTACATGTTTAGTTAAATCCTCATGTGGGACACTACTCTCTGGGTCTTCCTTTCTTGAAGCCCAGAATTTTACAGACTATCAGTTTCTTATTTCTTTGTATCCAAGAGTTCAGTCCTCAACTTTTCTCTTTCCTGTTGCATTTCACTGCAAGCTGCAAGGAGAAATCAGGCTGCACTTTCCAGTTTTAATTTGGAAATCTCTTCTGCTAAATATCCAAGTTCATGGCTTTTAAAATCTTTCTTCCAATCAAAGCCAGTCAATTTTGCCAGATTCTTTGCCACTTTAAAACAAAGATCATCTTCCTTCCAGTTTGCAATAGCACATGCCTCATTTCTGTCTATGGCCTTATCAGAAATATCATTAGTGTCCACATTTCTACCCACAGTCTCTTCAAAGCATTCTAGGCCTTCTCTGTCAAGCTCCTTACAACTCTTCCAGGATTTTCCACTTATCCATTTTAATAGCCATTCTAATATGTTGGTATTTGCAAACCACAATGGCATCTAACTTCACCATTAACAAAATCTGTTTTAGTTTTTTATAGCTGCCAGAATGCAATATATGAGAAGCAGAATGGCTTTTAAAAAGGGGAATTTAATAAGTTACAAGTTAATAGTTCTAAGATTGTAAAAATATCCAAATTAAGGCTAGCCTATAAAAATATACAAACTAAGGCATCCATGGAAAGAGACCTTGGTTCAAGAAGGCTGATGATATTCAGGGTTTCTCTCTCTCGTCTGAAAAGGCACATGATGATGTCTTCAAGCTTCCTCTCCAGGCTTCATCAGATACTTCCGAGGGGGCATTTCCTTTATGCATCTGCAAAGATCTCTGGTTTTGCCGGCTCTGTTGGCTCTCAGTTTTTTCCAAAATGGTTCCCTCTTAAAGGGCTGCAGTAAGCAACCCTACCTTGCATGTGAAACCGTGGAAACCACATCTCCATGGAAACCATCTAATCAGTAGTTACCACCCACAGCTGGGTGGGTCAAATCTCCATGGAAACAATAAAAAAAGATCCCACCCAGCAATATTGAATGAAGATTAAAAGACATGGCTTTTCTGGGATACATAATAGCTTCAGACAAACACATTGACCGAACAGTTTTATCTTTTTTGGTTTTTTTTCTTTCCTTTTCTTTTTTTGATTCTGCTTTTTTCCTGGATCCTGGCCATTTCATTGCTTGTTTGCGTTTGTAAAACCCCAAATCACCTTTTCATCTGGACTTGTCTTGGGAAAATTTTTTTCCTCCAGTTCTTTTTTGATACATCTTCAGTAAACTCACCTTCTCACCAATGCAAAGGTACTTGTTTCTCTGTTTGATCAGGTGAACCTGACTATAAAGGCTCTTTGCTAATGGTAACTGTATGAACCTCTTCTGGAAGGCAGTCTTATTACTAATCATCACTGGGAATGACTTACCTACAGATTCTTTGGGTATCTCACTCCATAAATAATGATGTCCCCTCTCTGCAAATGCTCCCATTCTATGACTTATAATGACATGTACCATGAGAATGTAACTAATTCTTTACCTTTACAAAATTTCAAAGAAGAAATTAAAATTACAAGGCATTCTGCTCCTGAAAATCTCAGTAAACTTTATTGAATGTATATTATTCAAATCACCTAACATTTATTGAGAATCCACTCTAATAATGAACAATGACTCATTTTTACTTTACTTATATTAAAGCATATTCACTTTAATATAAGTATAAAGCAAAGCTCTGGTGAGAGCAGACATGCATCTGTTCTGTGTTTGTGGAGACCAAAGAAGAGGAGAAAGGAAAAGAAAAAGAGTAGAAGATAAGAATAAAAAGAGGATAAGGGGAAGGCTAATAAGCACATGAAAATGTGTTCATCATCATTAGTCATTAGGGAATGCAAAGTCAAATCACAATATATACAACTCTGATAAGGATTCAGAATCACCCAATTGGGCAGGAAAGTTTCTTCAACAAATGGTTCTGGGAAAATTGGATATCCCTATGCAAAAGAATGAAGGTGGACACCTACCTTACACCATCTAGAACAATTAACTACAAATACATCAAAGACCTAAATATAAGACCAGAAGTATAAAAATCCGGAAGAAAATATAGGGATATATCTTCAAGAACTTGTATTGGAAATAATTTCTTAGACTTTGTCTCAAACCATGAGAAAAAAATAGATAAATGGGTTTTCATCAAAATAAAATATTTTTTCGTCAAAGGACTTCCTCATGAAGGTAAAAAGAAAACTTACAGAATGGGAGAAAATATTTGGAAACCACATATCCCAAAAAAGTTTAATACCCAGACTATATAAAGAAACCTTACAACTCAAAAATAAGAAGGCAAACAACGCATTTGAAAAATTGGTAATGGACTTAAATAGACATTTCTCCAAAGAGGATATAGGAAGGGCGAAAAGCACATGAAAGATGCTCAGTATTGTTAGCCATTAGGGAATTGCAACTAAAAACCACAATGAGACACCATTTAAAACCCACTAGAATATCAAGTGTTGGAAAGAATGTGAAAAAATAAAAATACCTGTTCATTGTTGGTTGGAATATAAAATAGTGCAGCTGCTATGTAACACTTTGGCAGTTCCTCAATATTTAAGTATAGAATTACCCATCAAATTGAAGCAGATTTGAACAGATATTTGCACACCAATATCCACAGCAGCATTATTAACAATTGCCAAAAGCGGCACAAGTGTGCATTCAGCCAATGAATGGAAAATGAAACAGTGGTATATATACACACTGGACTATTATACAGTTTTAAAAAGTGTAAAGTTTAGGTAACAACATATATGGACCTTGAAGACTTCATGTTGAATAGAATAAATAATTTTTTAATACTTTGAGACTGTATAACCCAAAAATGTAATGGAATGTAAACTAATGTAAACTATGGACTATATTTAATGGTAAAAATATAGTACTATTCATTCATACTAATGCATACTATACTAATGCACAATATTAATAATGGGGATATGGATATTTGGGAGCTCAACATTTTATTCATGATAAATTCTCTAATTAAAAATGCAAAAACAATTTTATAAATTTAACCCACGTGCATTTTGGAACTTTCACAATTTTTTAAAAAAACATTTTAATAAGAGTTGGAATATAAAATCTGCTCCATGCTTTCAGGTTTTAGTACAGTCTACCATTAAATAACATTTCTACATATTTATCTAAGTTCATTCCTCAGTAACATAACCCCTGACAAAATTTTGCTGGGAAATATGCATACTTTTCAGGGAAAATATGTGACTCAATTTCCAAGAGATTTTCTTTTTAATTTTTGGTCCCCAAATGAAATCTTCAGTTTACCCAGGAATCCCTTATTTCTCATTTAATCAGCCAACTCTCCTTGGTCCAGTGACTCACCACAATAGATCAGAAGGCAGAGTTTCTGATTGACACCTCAATTTACACCAGCATTATAGGCCAGGAGACACTGTAACCCTTCTAGGAGTCTGATTTCTGAATTAACACTTTTCTCAAGTCTGAACTCCTATAGGAACATCTTCTCATATCAGGATAGTTTTAGTCACCCATTTGCTTCACTCATAGAAGTAGCAAGTCTGCAACTCCTGCATTTGGCAAAAGGATTTATTACAGAGAAATCAACACTCTACATCAAGTGGTTATATGCCATTGAAAATAAAATTAGTTTTGTAGGTCGTGTGTTTTGGGGGTTTGTTGTTATTCAGATTCCATTCCATACTCTTCTGGCTGGAGATTCTAGAGGGTAGGAACTACCCAGGATCCTCCAGCAATTGACCCATTATAGTGATGCACTTTCATAAGCCCTCCTTAGGGTACATCTATGCAATTATATTTAAACACTGCCTCAAACCTGTAACTATCCTTGGACTTATCATCTTACAGATATGTAGGACTATACACACACAGGATGGAATTCCTGATATAAAGAATGTATGTGTACTTAAAAAGTTTGAAATATTGTGAGAATAACCAAAATTTGACACAGAGACACAAAGTGAACACATGCTGTTGGAAAAATGGTGCCAGTAGAGTGGCTGGATGCAGGGTTACCACAGACCTTCAATTTGCATAAAACGCTGTATCTGCTAAATGCAATAAAATGATTTATAGTAACACGAGGTTTGTTTACACTCCACCATTTTGGTGACATCACTTTAAAAATAATTTTTTATTTTTTGCATGGGCAGGCACTGGGAATTGAACCCAGGTCTCTGGCATGGCAAGTGAGAACTCTGCCTGCTGAGCGACCATGGCCCACCCTAAAAATAATTTTTGAGTCAAAGTTTTTATAATATAACTGGAACAGATATCATCAATGGAATTTAGATAGTACAGCTTTGATCCCTGAATATTTGGAGTAACACTGACCATGAGAGAGCAGCAAACAGAGGGGGAAATGGCAAAGAACACAATTATCTGGTTCCTATTAATAGAATTAGCATACTCAAATGCAAGGAGGGGAGCAAGAACTAAACAGACTATCAAAACATTTAATTGCAATCAGTGTGTAAAATGTAGAGGGGTTATCAGAAGTTTAATGTGACCCCTGAGTCAGAAGTTTAATGTGACCTTTACAAAATATATGTATCATGGCCTGAAGTAATAGGTCTCCTTGAGACCATTACACTGAAAACAGAATGCACAGACTTTGTAAGTCAAAGTAGAAAATAAATTTACTAAGCTATGTAGCATGCATGTGGAGCAGCACCAAAGGAGGTTTCTGCTCAAAGACTGATTCAGGGAGGTAGCTTATAGGGCTGCTTCTGACAAAGAGGAGATGTGGGAGAATGGAAAGGGGTCAGGGTGATATTAGTTGCCATGGATGGATGAACTACATGAGCTTCCAGGGGACCTGATTGGACTGGAGTAGACTGATCTTATTCAGCAACTAGTACAAGCAAGACATTTGTGTAAGGCTATGGGTATCTGGTGAAGATTAGAGGACTTGCTGGCATCAGCTTGACTTGTTTATTATAGTCTCTCTTTTACAGCAGGGGCAAAGATTTTTACCAGCACCACAAGTGATTTTTGGCATGTCAGCTTACCTCAGTTGCCCTCTGTTCTGTTTTTGTATTTTCCTAGGTAAAATAGGAGTTCAAGCAAATCAAGATGGTTAGTGAAGCTCTTTACTGTTCCAATTTCACAAGACTCATAGCTGAGTTTGAAGACAGAAAAAAGTTGCCCCACAAAATCTCCACTGTACCATATGTGATGAATATTGTTCAAGAAGTGCAACAAGCTAAAAGATGAACAGAAACTGACCAACAATTTTTT
The DNA here is from genome assembly GCF_023851605.1 of Tamandua tetradactyla. Lineage (NCBI taxonomy): Eukaryota > Metazoa > Chordata > Mammalia > Pilosa > Myrmecophagidae > Tamandua > Tamandua tetradactyla. The sequence goes on along the minus strand of NC_135334.1, from coordinate 11,481,883 downwards.
TTTTATTTCTATATTGGAAGAAAGTCAAATACCACTTGCTTTCAGTGTAACAGGAACTTTCTAGCATATTTTTTATTCCTTGGTTTTTGTGAGATATGTAATCACAATTTATGAAGATATATGCTGTATCAGTAAAGAAAGCCAAAGGGGATGAAGAACTATGGTGATGCACATGACTCACCAAGTGTGATGAATCAAACTGTAAAAATTACAGAGGCCAGACCAACCATGCAAATTTAGGGTAAACGTGACATGAGCCAAAAGAGATATTAATAGACAATGAAATAAATTACTACCTCTGCTGGATCTTATCAATAAGAAGAAGGTTAATAAATGTTAAATATTTAATGCCTTGCATGTTTACAGACACATATATCACAATCAAACCTTCAAGTTAACCCTATACATTGAGTTACTAGAATGACATTTGACTTTGAGTTATGTTCAGAAATAAAATAACCATAAAGAAACATTTAAAGGCTTTAGTCTAAATAGTCTCTGGGTATATTACATCCTCAGACACAAATAGTTTTGGAGTTGCCTGCTAAACAGATGCAATTAGACTGAAATCACTGAAAAAGTTAAGCACCATCAGTCCATGGCATTCATTAGGATTTGAGAATAAAAAAATGCCCTGGTTCTATCAGTAACATATACTCCTTTTGAAAGAAAATCATGGAGCTGTGTTTCAACTGTGATGAAAACAGCTATGGTGACAGAAGTCTAACAGATAATCTGAGCCCCAAGATATCTGTTAGGTCATTGGTCATGTCAGGTAGACTTTACAATAAAAATTGGCAGTTCATCAGAACGTCTCAATAACAAGAAAATAGTGTATACAAGGCACAGACCAAGCCATGGTTTAGGGGGGTGAGATATTCAAGTACACCAAAGGATGACATTGGGGAGTCATATAACATGAAGAGGTACTTCTATGGTTGAAATAAAGTTTCTATGGCTGCACAATCTGACGCCTACATTTCCCTTCTTGCTGTGAGAAGTTTGTAAATCCCAGAATGAAAGTACTTGACACCACATGGGATCTGCTGTTCTTTGCCATAAAATGATCAGAACTTGGAGAAAGAGCATAAGGATATATCCACACAATGGATAGAATTAGGAGCATTTTGGATATGCCATTGAAGATAAAGTTGGTTTGTCATCCCAAGATATGTTTAGATATTTACAGGTTCATGGACTCTGCCCACTGCCCTGCTGTTTTGTGAAACAAATAACCCTAAATGATCCATAAATGAAAACTTTTCCATGTGGGAAATAGAGTATAGGAATGTTCATGGAAAAGAAGAAATAAAGTAACTTTATAAAATCCTTCAAGAAAACATCAGTTTTTCTGGCCAAAATATTTTTCTTTTGCATTGTGTTTGGGAAAGTAAAAATATATATCTGAGTATACATCTGCTGTGATGCTGCAGATGTACGAGCAACTACACTCTTTGTTTTATATCATTTCTAAGCAATTTTTGCTGGATCAGCTAACTGGGCTTCATGGGCTTTATTGACAATCAGTGACTGAAACACTGGTGATTTTTCATTGATATATCTATTTTATTTCCCATCTTAATTGGCACGGGTCTAAAATTTTCTCTGAAGTGCAAAAGTGTGCTGCAGAACATTTTTTGAAGTAGGGGAATATAATCTACGAAGTTAGTGGATTTCCTTTTTATTCCTAGTTTGCCAGAAGGGTTTTGTGTTTGTTGTTATTTCTCCTGAACAAGTTTCAAATGTTATAAAATGATATTTTCACCAGTTAACATTATTATATGATTTATATTCTTTAGAGTGTTAATCTGAATTGATTGATAGACTTTCTAATGTTAAACCATCCCTTCAATTCAATGGATAATTCATCATTTATCATGATACATTATTTTGCATATGTTTGGAATTTGTAACATATTTTATTTGAGATTTTCTATTGACACTCATGAGTCAAATGGTTGATGATTTTCCTTCTTTAATTCTAAATATCTTAATTTGGAATCACAATTAGTCTAGAGTCATAAGCTGACCCAGGTAATTTTAGTTCTGCTTTCTTTTCCTGGAAAAATTTCAAAAGATAGCACTGAAGTACTCTTGAAAGATTGGTGAACTCACACTTAAAATCACACAAGCCTTCTTTTAGCTTAATTTTCTTGTGCATATGTGTGTGTGTTTGTATGTGTTTTTAGTTGGGTCTTTTCATATTGTTTTTCAATTTATAAACTCTACGACTTCTCCAAATTTGACCATTATTTAAAAAATTTGGGTCCGATGGCTTTAAGACCATTCATTGTTAAACAATGAACTGAGAAGCTATCTGTGTTATTTTGCAAGCTGCTGGAATGTGATATACCAGAACTGCAATGGCTTTTCAAAAGGAGAGTTTAATAAGTTACCAGTTCTAAGGAAGTGAAAAGCATCCGAATTAGGCATCAACAATAGGTTTCCTTCATTCAGGAAAGGCCGATGGGTCAGGAACACCTCTGTCAGCTGGGAAATTATGTGGCTGACATGTGTTGGTCTCTTACGCCTGGGCTCCATTGCATTCAGTCTCTGTTCCTATGCAGGTTCCTCACTTTGCTTCTCTGGGGCTGGCTTTCATCTCTTGGCTTCTCTTGGCTCTCTCCAGGTCTGGCTTGCTTAACGTCTTATGGTGATGACTGCTGGGCTCCAAGCATCTCCAGACATCTGTGTCTCTGTTCTCGAGGCAACTCTTCTCCCAGAGTCTACATCTGCTCTCTCTCAGCTCTGAGGCTTCTGTCATTTCTGTCTCTTTCCAAAATGTTTCCTCTTTTACAAGATTCCAGTAAACTAATCGAGACTCACCTGGAATGGGTTGAGTAATACCTCTGTCTAATCAAAGGATTGCACCCACAACTGGGTGCACCACATCGCCATGGAGATAATGTAATTAAAATTTCCAACCAACATTATTGGATTAGGATTAAAAGAAATCGCTGTTCACAGAAGATTAGATCAGGATGAAAACATGGCTTTTCTGGGATACATAACACTTTCAAGCTGGCACAATATGTATCCACATAAAAATTTACAAGTTAAAGCAGCATTGTGGGCATGGAGAGAAACTAGTCATTTGCCACATGAAATAATGATAAATTAGACATTATGTTGGGAAGATGTTATGACACCTGTTTTCAGTACCCCCACACCTAGCCATTCACATCCTTACTGCTATTTGTTGTCAAAGAACTCCCCATAAATACACAAATGCACAGAAGTATCCACACCGGGAACCATTTATCCTAGTGATTTCACAGCCGTTGTCCTGTTTTGTCTCAAGTCACCTTTCCTCCATTTCCATGCTGTGTTCTTTGTAGCAATTCACCAAGAGCAGCCCATTGTTGATGCTCATAATTTTTTTAACATATGTGTATTTTCCAAATTTTCTATAAAACCCATAGGATTTACATTAGACATGAGGAGAAAGGGAGTAATAATGGGCGATCTTAATTGTGAACCTTCTCATGGATCCTGCCTTCATCACATGGCCACCATGTTCTGTCTGGTAGAATAAGACCTTAACAGATTCAGCTTAATGTAGGCTAAAATGTTTGGATTGGGCTTCATCTCCATTGATGACATTTTGGTTATTGCTATTTCGGATTTAATAAAAGGGTTTTAGAATGAACTATACCCCACTATGGCTAAGCCCACCTGCCATCCTGTTAACATCTATTGCAGCCCAATTTTGAGGGGATAAACTCATAAAAAATATTTTAAATTTCCCTTCTTACATAAAAGTAGAATCTTAGAAGATTTTTTATGAGTTCAAAAGTTTTTAACTTTGCCAAAGTCACAGAAAATGAATTTATTTTATTAGTATGTTTATGAGAAACAAAAAGTATTCAATTTTTTTTTGGTTTAAACAATTCATGGGAAATTTAAGATCATATTCAATAAATAAAAAACGTGTAAAAAATCCACTTTATTTCATTTTCCCACTATAGATTACAAATGAAAAGAGAAAAAAGGAAAGGAAAAATGTGGAAAGATATTGGAAACATGAAAGGTGGGTAGTGAAGATTAAGAAAATTTCATATAAAAAAGAGATTAAAGCTTAAAAATAAACATTGAGAAAGAGAGAGAATAAGAGGGTCACAGATTCTGATGTTCATCATGAGGAGGCTTTTTACACTAAAGGAAGGTTAAGAAATAGAAGATATGTATCTTTTTTGGCATAAACACAGCAAAACTTTCTTGATTATTCCCAAACTCCTTGTTAAGAGTCACCCATGCTCACTGTCTCTACCTGTCCCATCCATTCATCCCTGAACCACTCTTACTTGGTTTCTGACCCATTTCTCCATTGATCTCTTGGGCCAACCACCTCAAAGTTATATAAAACAAATCATGATGCTGTTCTACTTGGTTCCTTTTCTAAATATCAGAACATCATCCTAAATCAGTCTGAAGTCTCATTTTCACCCTAATTTTTTTTGGTGGTGCCTAGTTTTTATGATTTGTCCATTTCTCTTCTCAATCGACTATTTGGAGAAGTTTTTAAAGTTACATAATTTGAGCTATTTAAAGGATTTCATTATATATGTAGCATCTACAGCTGGTGATTCTAACTTTTCTGTCTTAGATCTAGATATTTTCTGGACTGTGAGGCCTCTCATTTCCATCAGACATGCTCTCCTTAATTTTCTACTGGTCCAGACTCTCCATAAATAAAATGAGGCACATCAACATTTTGAGACACTGGGATCTTTTGTGAGGTGGTGGGATTTGAATTCATGTTGTCGATGGACCACAGCAATAGATGATTATGAAGGATGAGGAATTGTAAGGCAAAGAGGGCAAATGACGGTTTGTGGATGTGGAAGTGGAAGAGAGATTTAAAAGGGGGTAGGTGAGTGTGCAAGGCTTCAGAGAGAAAGGAGTCAGTGATCAGCTAAGACAGTGAAAAAAAGCTACTTGGAGGAGTTGAAAGGGTACTTCAGGCCCCGGAGGGGTGCCAGAGATGTCAGGCACAGGAGTAGTAAGGGAAGCATCATTGCCAAAAGACCAGCAGTGAGTCTTTTGAATGAAACTGGAAACTGGAAACATTCATTTCCAGCGAATTTCCTTGCTATCTATTGCAGAATCATGACCTTAACGGCAATGCTAGATATCTTCAGGGACTCAAGGTACATGTACATCTGAGCAGTCCAGTTAAGTTTGGTTCCAGAACCACCCATTTGGAAGAGATAGCAAAGCCTGTCATTGCTGGCATCCAGTTGGTAAGTAGTTCATTTATGCTCACTGCCTGAGAATAATGCTTGAGCTCAGAGTGGACCTTACTCACTCACACCACACCTGGTCTTGAGGGTGGGAATATATCCATCTGCAATATGAGCCACCATAGATTGGACAGTACCCTAACAGTGCCAGGAGGAAGGCAGCATCTCAGTCTAACATTATCTTTCTCAGAGAAATTGAAGAAATACCTGGCTCTGCATTATGACCTTACATCATGGTTCAGTTGCTCTTGCCTTTTAAATGTGGCTCATTCTTAAAAGTGTGCAAGCCATGCACACTATAGCTGGAGCTGGAGAAATATAAATGAAGGTTGAGCCCTAGTTAACCTTGGTCAGTAAAGGTCAAGTTTTCAGGGACAAAGCTTGACTCTAAATACATTCCTTCCCCCATGTAATTTGGGTGCCAGAAATGCCCCCATTAGATTGTGTTCTTTGGGTGTTTGAGCATCTGGGGTTTAGATTCTGGGATCGCAATTCCATTAAAAATAAATAACATGAGTTGTTAGATAACAGTTGAAATGGAAATCCTTGGGAGGTAAGATAACATGAAAAATATTGTAAGCTTTATTAGGATAGATGCAAGTTCAAACTTTGCACTTTATTAACCTTGAGAGAGTAAGCCTTCCTAAAAGATCCAGAAAGTGAATGCTGTCATCTTAGCACTGGGACCATTGTGCAGACAGCAACCAGATCTTCTACATGGAGTTCCTGAGACAAGGAATCCTGGAAAAATGCAGGAAACATAAAAACTACACTGCCATAGAGTGGAGAGGCAGCACTTTGTATCCTGAGATTTCTTACCACTCCCCCTAAAAGTTTATTCAAACAAAACACATATCTAAATGAAAACAATGAACTGCATTGATTTAAACAAAGTCTTTCAGTGACTTGTTCTTATTGGATATCTGACGCAAGGCTGTTTTTATGTAGAATTCTTTAGTAACCAAACCATATCAAACAACCTTAGTTTGAGATGGCCCCCCATTGCCAATTTGCACTTAGGGACTGACTGACCCTTGGTATGGAACATGAATTCTTCCCTTGGTAGTAGTTTGGATGAGGGTACATGAGAGAAGCTTCACAACCTTGCGGTCAAATCACACCAAATCTTGACCTCCCACCCTACTAAACCCACTTACCAAGATGGGCAGATCTTTGTCCCAACACTGGTCCCATTTACCCAAACCCTGTTGCTGAGCTCCCTGCCCTATTTGGCTGGAGGCAACACATTCTCCTTTGAAGAACATCATAGGGAAAATGACAGGAGCAAGAGCAGGAACTTGCCCATCTCTGTCTGGTATGGCAGGAAGATGCAATAAGGAGGCTAAAATGAGGGGGTAAGATGCAAAGAATGACTAGAAAAGACAATTGCATTGTTGAGATGAGAGAATACAGGTGAATTTGGACTGATGTGTTTCCAGGCTGTGAGCAGAAGTTTGCACAGACACTTTTACCTTGGTGGTTAACCACCTCCAGGCCTAGAAAACATTCAGAGTAATTTCCAGAGACAAAAGATGCCCCATTTTCATTTTCTTTACCCTAGTGCCTACCCCAGATGAGTATTTTATGTGCCACCTTACCAGAGCTTCTAGCCATAGTCTGACTCTTTTACTCTCTATTCACCCTTTCCAGTGGGACACCCTCCACTATCCATGTTCAAGGGCTCTTAGTTGGGCAAGACTTGTTTTCAAGCATGATTTCTTCTGGATCTTACATCCCTTATGGCCACCTCCCCTTAAGACGGGGACCTAGTCTCAGTTTGCAATGTTTGGACAGATCCCCAGCCTCAGGACTCAGGATGCATTACTGTAGGGAAGATCCATGTCTTGTACGTCTGCTTTTGACTTCCCTAAGTTTGAGCTCATAGTTCTGGTTCATCAATTTCCCAATATAAATATTGTATTATTAATGGTAGAGATAATCATTATAACAAACATTATTTGGCTTTTTCTAATATCAGGATATAAAACTAGTGCTGCCATGGAATTTTCCATGTGGTAGATATCTTAAGCTTATCATGAACACATTAAATATACACAGAGGGCTAGTTTCTTTTATATGAAATGATTCTTGGTACTTTTAGTCCTATTACTTTTCTAGGTCCTAAAGACACAGATACATGTTCACCAAAGTGGAGTTTTACAGTTCAACTCCCTTTTACTGCTCTACTACCTGGCTACCAAGTATATTATATGGAGAAATAATAGTCTCTTCAAAAAAAGTTCTGTGAAAACTAGATCTCCAAATGCAGAAGAATGAAGCTTGATCCCTATGTCACACCATAAACAAAATAACTCTAATATGATCAGGGTTCTAATATGAGAGCTAAAAATAATAAAATGCTGAGAAGAAAACATAGGAAAATATATTAATAATCTTAGATTTGACCATGATTTCGTAAGTATGACACCAAAAACAAGAGCAGAAAAAGAAAAAAATAGGCAAAATTTGCTTAATCAAAATTAAAAACTTCTGCATGTCAAAGGACATTGTCCTACAGAATGGGAGAAAATAATTGTCATGACACATCTGATAAGAGTTTAATATCCAGGCTATATAAATAATCTGCCACTACTCAAAAACCAAAAGATATATAAGCCAACCAGTAAATGGTTAAGAATTTGAACAGATATTTTCTTCCTAAAAAGACAAACAAATGAATAATAAGTTCATGAAAAGATGCTCATCATCATTGGTCATCAGGGAAATGCAGATCAAATCACAAGGTGATACCATTTTACAACCACTAGAGTGGCTATTATTAAACAGAAAAAAAACAAATTAAACAAATGCTATGGAGGAAGCAGAAAAATAATATATAATTAGTATATATTCTTGTAGATTGTTGGTGGGAACATAAAATAGTGCTACTGCTGCGGGAATCAGTTTACTAGTTCTTCAGAATATTGAGCATCTAACTACCATATTACCTGACAATTCCACTTTTAGGTATTTACCAAAAAAGGAATTAAAAGCTGGGACTTAAAGAGCAATATTATTCACAATAGCCAAAAGGATGAGGCAGCCCAACTATCCATCAACAGATGAATGGGTAAACAAAATGTGGTGTATGTACATACAAAGGAATATTATTCATCAATAAAAAGGATGGAAGTTCTAATACATATGGCATCATGGATAAACATTAAAGATAGCATCATGTGTATAAATAAAAGCCCTATATAAGGGATGACTATTACATGATTTCACTTATATGAAATACCTAGAATAATAAAATTCATAGAATAAGTAGAGTACAAGATGCAAGATGCTGAGATGTTGATGGTAAGAGGTAGGATGGGGAGTTGTTGCTTAATGGATAGAGAGTTTCTGTTTGAGTTGATGAAAATATTTTGGTAATGGATGTGCTTGACATTACTAAAATATTTGTAATATAATATCACTAAAGTGTACACATGAAAGTAGTTAAAATGGGAAATTTGTGTTCTATTTACATTACTACAATAAAAACTTGAAAAATATTTTTCTGGAGACTTATGCTCATTGAACACCCCAATAGTGTTTGTTAAAATAGCTTTACTGTGGAATGCTTTACCAGGATATACCTGGTCTCTCTAGGTTACTTACTATAATCAAACATGGTTTTATGAATTTATGGGGCATTGTCCCATTAGAAAAAGAATTTGACATCTATGTAAATTCGGAAACTTAAAATGGTGATATACTATGACCAACATTCCTTCATTTGTGTTTCTGATAGCATGCAAAGTATCAATTAGAAACAGCATTAGTTAAATCTTCACTGAATGCATCCTAGTGCTACAATGAAAGATCTGATGAATTGACATGTAGCCTCAGATTCCCCATGCTTTGCTACCTCTTAGGATTAACTGTCCTTAGAATTCTTGGAGTGTAATACCAAGTACTTCTGTGATCATTATAAGGCTGATTTGAAAGCTTGCTCCTTTGTCACATCCTAGTACATAGATATTAGTATATAGTTCAAGCATTGTCCAAACACCTTAAAAAATGTAGCAGATAATTGTTAAGGTAGATGAAAAAAAGGGTATTCATTGAGGGCTAAAGGATAAAATCACTGTTGTGGTTACTTCCTGTCTAAGTGAATACTCATGAACCAGGCATCTATGATGAAATGGCAAGGCTGGTGAAATAGAATTTTACAATCTGATTTGACACAGTTACAGTGCAACTTTTTCCTACCCTAACAAAAAAACTCACTGAAAGTATATATTATGCTTTGTTGTCCACTTACTGACCTTTCCATTGTTCCTTCAGCTGTCTCTCTTCACTTCATTGACCCAGCTCCAATCATGCCCAGTAGGGACATCACTGTTGCAGAATGGTTACATTTCAAAATACATAGTAGCAGACTATACAGCACCATTAGAGCTGGTTGAATATATTTTATTGAAACCCTTATCAAGTGTTCCCCTAACAAAAAAATATATAGACATTGAAAAAAATTATTCTTTATTGAGCTAAATTACGACATCCTTTTTGAATTTCCCCACATATTAGTATCTTTTCATCCTCATTTTCTCTTATATTTCATGTGAGTAAATAGCTCTACCACAGAGTGTATCCAAAGAAGGTAAGATATAATGACTATTGCCTTGTCATTTTGATAATTTTTTCAGGGACCCAGACATAAACTTTTATTTTGGATTCCCACCATACATTTTCCCAGTCACAATGTCATATACATAATTTCTTGACAAATCCTCTCAACTTAGACCATTCTTGTTGCTTTAGTTTGCTAGCTGCCAAAATGCAATATACCAGGAATGGAATGATTTTTTAAAAGGGGAATTTAGTAAGTTGCAAGTTTACAGTTCTAAGGCTGAGAAAAAGTCCCAGTTAAACAAGTCTATAGAAATGTCCAATCACAGGCATCCAGGGAGAGATACCTTGGTTCAAGAAGGCCAATGAAGTTCAGGGTTTCTCTCTCAAGTGGAAGGGCACATGGCGAACACAGTCAGAGTTTCTCTCTCATCTGGAAAGGTACATGGCAAACAAGTTCAGGGTTTCTCTCTCATCTGAAAGGGCACATGGTGAACATGGCATCATCTGCTAGCTTCTTCTCCTGGCTTCCTGTTTCATGAAGTTCACCGGGAGGCATTTTCCTTCTTCATCTCCAAAGGTCACTGACTGGTGGATTCTGCTTCTTGTGGCTGTGTTGTTCTCTGGCTCTCTCCGAATTTCTTTCATTCTCCAAAACGTTTCCTCTTTTATAAGTCTCCAGAAACTAATCAAGACCCACCCAAATGGATGGAGACATGTCGTCACCTAATCCAGTTTAACAACCACTCTTGATTGGGTTACATATCCAGGGAGATGATCTAATTACAGATTCAAGCATATGGTATTGAATAGGGATTATACTGCCTTTACGAAATGGGATTTTGATTAAAACGTGGCTTTTCTAAGGGACATACATCCTTTCAAAACAGCACACTTTCCTCCTTATCATCCAGGAAAGATCATGGCCACCTCACAGCACACAGCACCAGATTCCTGCCTTACTTCATCCTCTCTTCCCCATAAACATCCTGAACACCTTTAGATAATATGGCTACATCATGATGTACCGGGGGACAATTTCAGAAGGCAAAGTTGAGCTGAACAGGACATCACCCTGAATGACAAGCTTTGGGCATTTCCTGGCTCTTCAGAAATGTGAGAAATTTGGAGCTTTGGAAGAATTTAGTTTGAAGAATGCTGTACATAGAAATTATCCTGAGCCTGTGAGGTCCTGCTTGCGAGACTTCCAAGTTGGGCAGTGATTTATGTAATACCCTCTATTTCTGCCTATGGATTAAGTGCAATTACTAAAGATCTTCCCTCCCTTTAAGTCCTTTCTGCAACATCCTAGACACTGGGAATCCAGAATCCCCACAAGTTTCCAAGTGCAAGGAAATATCTATCAGATCTTCCAGTCATGTGTCTAGACTAGAACCCAATATGGGTGGGGAGAAGACTGTCAAAACTATAAAATTAGGCAGATCTGATTTTGAAGGATTCCAGTGGTACCTAAATATCAAACCCTGGAAAAATTAATCTGTGTTCTTCAGTTTTCCCATTGTATGGAGATGTTATACTATTGCTGTAAGTCATAGAGTTCTTGTCAGGAATAAATGATTTCCTGAATGTCACGTCCTCAGCACAATGACTAATTCAGGAAAGGATGAAATAAGTACTGGTGAAATTATTTACATTTCTTTTCTATTAAATTATTGTCTACAAATTCCATCTGACTGTTGTATTTAAAATTGGGATTGGGAAGTACTTAAGTTTATATTTGCTGACACCTATTTTTGGCCTGTGCAAATATTTTATAATCAGTAGTCTTAAAACCAGCCCCTCTTGCCTCATGTATACTTCAACAAACATAACCTTCCATGGAGACATGCATGATCCATCTGTAGGCATCATACGAGGAGTATGGCTAGATTTGCCTCAGTCCAAAGGCAGACCAAAACCTCCATCATACTCTCTTCCCATGTTATACTCTTTTTTCTCATATTTTACATTGGTGTGGTGGTTTAGAAGTATATGTCCCCCAGAAAAGTATGTTCTTATATGTAATCCATTCCTGTCAGTATGAACTCATTGTAAGTAGGAAGTTTTGATAAAGTTAATTCATTCAGTTAAAGTATAGCCCACCTCAATCAAGATGGGTCTTCTATTACTAGAGTCCTTTATAAGCAGAAAGATATTCAGAGAAAAAGGACTTAGGAATCAAAAAGCTGAAGGTGAGTGGAACATGGAAAAGAAGGAAGGGATGAGGAGAGTCTACTATATGCATTGTCTTGTGACAGAGGGACCCAGGATCAAGGAAAACAGGTTGCCAGCTCAAGAATTCCAGTTTTGGGACAAAAACATTGCCTTGATGATGCTTCAATTTGGATTTTTCCCAGCCTCAAAACTGTGAGCTAATAAATTTAAATTGTTTAAACCAAACCAGTATGTGGTATTTGCTGGAGCAGTCAGAGGAAACTAAAATACTTGGGAAACTGCTGTCATTAGCCAGGCAAGGGTATTAGTAATAGAGCCATAAGAAATGGAAGGCTAGTCAAAATAAATGGGCTGCCCTTACCTCATGTCCTTCATCAATTTGCAAATCACTTCAGTGAGTCCTGCATCTTCTATGTGGTTTTCTGCAATTCTTCATGATTAAGTACAAAGTTGTCCCAAGTTGACAACTTAAGCACATTCATTAGAAAATCTATGTATATAAAGCACTTGTACACAGCCCTGAAACTCTGCATATGGCTCAATACACCCACCTCATCAGCACAATCTACCACCATCTCCACCACTGCCTTACCCTCCACCACAACATAAAGCACCACTAATACCCTTGAAGCATTTTTACATGTGTCCTGCTATCAATATGGAAATAGAAGTCTTGAATGATACTCTAAACAAATGAGACCTAATATACAAGTATAGAACAATTCATGCAACCAGAGAATGCACATTATTCTTGAGTGTACATGGATCACATGCCAGGATGGACCATATTAGGTAAAAATAAAAACTTTTCTTAATAAATTAAAAAATAATAAACATATCATCTTTGACTACAAAAGAAGGAAGTTAGAAATTAAAAACAGAGGAAGAAATGGAATATTCACAAATATGTGTAAATTAAGCAATGTACTCATAATCAATGGGTAATAGAAGAAATCACAAGAGAGTTAGGAAATATCTTGAGGCAAAGGAAAATGAAAATACAACATACCCATACATATGGTATGCAGCAAAAGCAGTGCTGAGAGGAAAATCTATGGCTCTAAATGATTGCATTAAAAAAGAAGGGAAAAAAGGATAATCAAATCAGAGAGATAATGTCAAAACTGGAGGAACTAGGCAATGAAGATCAAACTAAACCCAAAACTAGCAGGAGGAAGGAAATAAAAAAATATTAGTGTGGAGATGAATGAAATTGAAAATAAAAATAATTAAGTCAATGAACAAAAAAAAGTTGGTTCTTTGGAAGGATTAATAAAATCGACAAACTTTTAGCTATGTAGATGAGGAATAAATGAAAAGGATTCATATAACTAAAACCAAAAATGAAAATGGGAATGTTACTATTAAAACCACAGAAATAAAAAGGACTATAAGAAGATACTATGAAAAATCCATGCCAGTAAAGTAGAAAACCTAGATGAAATGGAAAAAATTACTAGAAACACATAAGCAACCTACAAAGACTGTAAAAAATAGAAGACCTCCACAAACCAATAATTACTAAAGAGACTGAATTGGAAATCAAAAGCTCATAACAAAGACAACCAGGTCCAGAAGGGTTCTCAAGTGAAGTATTAAACATACCATGAAGTGTTAACACCAGTCCTGCTCAAAATCTTCCAAAAAAACTGAAGAGGAGGAACACACTCTAATTTGTTCTATTATACCAACATCACCCTCAAACCAAAGTCAGATAAAGATACCACAAGAAAAGAAAATTACAGACCAATATCTTTTATTAATGTAGATGCAAAAATCCTGAACATTGCACTAGCAAACCAATCCCAACAGCACTCTAAAAGAATAATACACCATGGAAAATTGTGAGTTATCTGAAGTATACAAGGATGACTAAACATAATATAAATTAATGTAATACATCACATTAACAGAATAAAGGATAAAAACTACACGATCATCTCAATTTATGCAGAAAAGCCTTTTGAAAAAATCCAGCACAATTTCTTGATATCAACACTTAGAAAACTAGGAATAGAAGTAAACTTCTTCAACGTGAAAACAGAATATATGAAAACCCCATAGCTAATCTTGTACTTAATGGTGAAAGAATGAAATGTTTTCCTCCAATGCCAGGAGCAGACAGGGATGCCCATCATCATCACTGCTATTTAACATTTTATTAGAAGTTATTTCCAGAGCAATTAGGTAAAAAAATAAAAAATAAAAAGCATCCAAATTAGAAAGATTCCAATAAAACAGATGAAATGATCCTTTCTACAGAAAATCCTGAAAAATATACAAAAACTTACTAAAGCTAACAAATGAGTTTGGCAAAATGGCGAGGTTCAAGATCAACATCCAAAAGTCAGTCATGTTCTATACACTAGCAATAAACAATTGAAAGAAATCAAGAAAAATTCCACTTACAATAGCAACTAAAATAATCAGATATCTAGGAATAAATCTTACCAGGGATTAAAAGGAGCTGTACAAAAAAATCTGCAAAACATTGCTATAAGAAACCAAAGAAGACATAAATAAATGAAAGAGCATTCTGTGTTCATGAATTGAAGAATGAACATTGGTAGGGTGTCAGTTCTACCCAAAGTGATTTACATATTCAATGCAATCCCAATCAAAATTCCAACAATCTTCTTTAAGACATGAAAAAGCCCATCCTCAAATTTTATATAAAAGTATAAGGGGCACCAAATAGCCAGTGTCATCTTGCAAAAGAAGAGCAAAGTTGAATGACTCACACTTTTGATCTTAAGATTTATTACAAAACCACAGTAATCAGAAGATCATGGTATTCATACAAAGAGAAACATGTACATCAATGGAACCCAATTAAAAATTCACAAAGCATGCCTCACATTTATGGAAGACAGATTTTTCACAAGAGGCAAAGACAGTTTAATTGGGAAGAAATAGTCTCTTCAACAAATGGTGCTAGGAAAACTCAATGTCCATATGCAAAACAGTGAAAATGGACATAAACCTCACAGCATATAAAAAGTCAACTCAAAATGAATCAAAGACCTAAATATAAGAGCCAGAAGTTCAAAACTCCTAGAAGAAAACATAGGGAAGTATGTTTTCTTTATGTCTTTGTGTTAGACAATGAATTTTAGACTTTATGTCTAAAAGTCTTTATGTCTTTGTGTTAGACAATGATTTTTAGACTTTACACCCAAAGCACAAACAACAGAATTTGTGCTTTTGTTTGTTGACACCTTTTTCCAGCATGAACCAATGGATTTCAAAGGTTGACAAATATAACCTTCTATGGAGATATGCGTAGCCTGTCTGCTGACATCACACAGAGAGCATGTCTAGCTTTGCCTCATCACAAAGGCACAGCATGACCAAGTACTGCCATCTTTTACTTCATACAGTCCTCTCTTATATTCTACAATGGTATGGTGATTTGGAGCTGTATGTATCCCCAGAAAAGCCTTCTTAAACATAATCCATTCTTGGGCCTGAATCCATTGTAAGAAAGATCTTTTAAAGTTACTTCAGTTAATATGTGGCCCATCTCAATCAGAATGGGTTTTAATCCTATGACTAGAGTCATTGTAGGCAGATTAAATTCAGAATGACCAAAATTCTACAGCAAGAAGCTAAATGTCAGTGGAACCTGGAAAAGAATGGAGATAACAGGAGAGGCTGCCCTGTGCATTGTAACAGAGAAGCCCAGGACCAAGGATCACTGGCAGCCAGCCTCAGATTTCCAATCATTGGGAAGAAAGCAGTCTTCATAATGCCTTGATTTTGACTTTCTCCAAGACTCAAAGCTGTAAGCCATTAAATTCCCATTGTTTCAGCCAAACCATTGCATGGCATTTGCTGAAGCAGCCAAAGGAAACTAAAATACCTGGGAAAGTGCTGTCATTGACCAGGCCAAAGTACTGCTAATACAGCCATAAGAAATGGAATGTTAGCCATGATGAGCGGGAGGCTTTCATCTCATTAATTCTCAAATACAGAGCACTGCATCTTCTCATGTGGTTTTCCTGTAATTCTGCACCAATTATGGCAAGGTATTTTCCAATGGTGGAATTTCTCAATTCAGGCACATTCAATATAAAACCCACATGCATAAACCAATTGCACTGAGCCCCCAAAACTCTGTGCCTGGCTCAATGCTCCCAACTCATCAGCACAATGTACCACCACCACCACCATGACTTTATCCTCCACCCTAACACAAACCACCACTCATGAACCTGAAGCATTTTTGCAAGTGTCCTATCAACTCCACTAGCTAGAATTTGCCCAGTGGCAAGTAGATTTAGAATACAGGTAAATAGCATATGTATACAGAATGAAAAATACTTTAGGTGGAAAACACTGGGGAAATCAAGCCTTTGTGTCAGTTTTCAGATGGGTTCAGTGCAGAATTTCTTCCTGGCACTTCCTGGCCAAGTAGCAAGTTTACTCCAGGGCGCCCCACCTTTCTCTGCCTCTTCTGACATCATTCTTCAGGGTCTTTACCAACTCTGCAAACAAGGGAACAACATGCACCAGAAAGCACTCCTCAGGCTGCTTAATAAAGGGACTTGCCACTAAACCCTAATCACTTGGTGGGTCAGTGGACTGAATGTTCTACTCTTATCAAAGGACACTGACAGCTGAACTGCTCTTCCAATGCTTGATCATGCTCCCTCCTAGGCATGATAATAATAGAGCCACAGGGAAATCAGATTCAGAAAGAAGCCTCCTGCAGAGAGGAACCCAATTCCTGAGGGTGAGAAAATATTATTCATGCCCATTGAGACTCTGTTCTGGCTAGAGTGTGCTCAGGCAGGCTAGAAGATCTCACAATGCCTGTGATAGTCAGAATTCTATGATGACCACCATGACTTCCAACTCTTGCTGTTACTTCCATGATTACATTATATTACATATCAATGGGGGTGTTTGTAGATGTAATTAAGTTACTAAGCATTTGTCTATAGATTTGGAAATTATTTAAGTGGCCTGATGCTAGGCATGTGTGCCTTTTAAAAGTTACCGGTTGACAGAAGGGCCATTCATGCCTCCATGGAAGGTTCTATTGGTTGATGTGTTGGGGGTGGGTAGGAAAGGGGAAAAATTACTGGTTTTAAAATTACTGATGGAAATCTACTGGCACAGGTTGAAAATGGGTGTCAACAAATATAAACTCCATATGCTTCCAAACCCAGTTTTAAATCAAATTTTCTTCCCTGGATTTTGTACTTAATAATATAACAGAAAATTAACAACAATTTCACCAATATATATCTCATCCTTTCTATATAGTCATTATGCTGAGAACCTGGCATTCAGCAAATCATTTATTCCTGACAAAAACTCTGTGACTTATGATCCTGCAAGCCCATTGCTAAGTACATACCTGGAAGAACTGAAAGTGGGAACATGAAGGGGTATTTGCACACTGATGTTTATGGCAGCATTGTTTGCAATTCACAATGGATGGAGGAGGCCTAAGGGTACAATGACTGACCAATGGAATGAGGAACTGTGGTGTTTTCCATACAAGGGACTAGTGCACAGCTGCAAGAAGGAATGGAATTGCTAGGCATGCAACTAGGTGGATGAAACTTGAGGACTGTATGTTGAATGAAACGGCAGAAACAAAAAGACAATTATCATGCCTCTCTCATCTGGACAAACTATAATATAGAAACTTTGAGAATTGAACTCAAGGACATGGGTTACCAGGTTGGGGCCTATTGTAAAGTTTCCTAGATTGCAGGTTCTTATGGCAGTCACAGATATTTACGGCAGTAACTGTTATTTCTAAATTCTAAGATACTGAGCGATTTGTATGTAATGCGGTCGTTCACTGAAACTTCAGGTATTTATGTGACACCCGGGACTCAGACTTCAGATTGACACTGAAGTTATCAAAGTCAGCATTACCCCATTCACCAATTGTTAAGACAGCTGAAAAAATGATCAATCTTTGACTAGAGATATGAATGAAGCTGATCTGGATAGAACTAATGCAAATCAGAATATAGGGTAAAGGATGATATGGTTCATCTTTTCAAACTTCAACTTCTGTGTGAGACCAAAGGGACAGTGGTATATTTGGTACAAAATTTATATTTTGGGTAGCACATTATCTAATTTAACTTGTATGG
Source organism: Tamandua tetradactyla (assembly GCF_023851605.1). Lineage (NCBI taxonomy): Eukaryota > Metazoa > Chordata > Mammalia > Pilosa > Myrmecophagidae > Tamandua > Tamandua tetradactyla. The sequence goes on along the minus strand of NC_135334.1, from coordinate 11,463,786 downwards.
TCAGTTTACTTGAACATCATACTTACATGGACTCTTGAATAAGACATGAGGTCTTGTTGGTTTCTGCAGATTAGTGTGATGCTCCAATATATCCCAAAGTAATTTAGACAGAGAATAAAAAAATATTTACAAAGTTCCTTTGGGGGACTTGGAAGAAATGAGAAAATATTAAACATTCCCATTTGGTAAATTCCTGATATTCTCACAAGCAGTAGGGACAATCAATTAAATATGCTGAGCGCTCAATCTTGAAGCTTGCCCCTGTGAAACTTATTCCTGCAAAGGAAAAGCTAAGTTGACTGATAATTATGCTTAAGAGTCACCCCCAGAGAACCTCTTTTGTTGCTCAGATGCCTCTCTCTCTAAACCAACTCAGCAGGTGAACTCACTGCCCTCCCCTCTTCAAGGGTCATGACTTCCCAGGGTGTTGATCTTTCTGACAATGTTAGACCTGAATTGCAGGGATGATCCAGGATCTGGCATCATGGGATTGAGAAAACCTTCTTGACCACAAGGGAGAAGAGAGAAATGAGACAAAATAAAGTTTCAACGGCCGAGAGATTTCAATCAGAATTGAGAGGTTATCTTGGAGGTTATTCTTACGCATTATGTAGATATTCTTTTTTAGTTTGGAGTACACTGAAGTGGTTAGTGGGAAGCATCTGAAACTGTTGGACTTCGTTCCAGGAGCCTTGATTCTCAAAGATGACTGCATAACTATTATAGCTTTTACAACGTGACCATACAGCTATGAAAACCTTGTATCTGATGCTCCTTTTATCAAGGATATGTACAGATGAGTAAAAAAAAAATAAGGATAAAAACTAAATGAATAAAAAGTGGGGATAAAGGTAAAAAATTGGATAGATTGAAATACTAGTGGTCAATAAGAGGGAGGGGTAAGTGGTAATGGATACATGAGTTTTTTTATTCCTTATTTCTTTTTCTGGAGTAATGCAAATGTTCTAAAGATGATCATTGTGATGAATACACATCTATGTGGTGATATTATGAACTATTGATTGCATAATATGTTTGGACTACATGTATATGAAGATTTCTCAATAAAAAATATTTTAAAATGTTACCAGTGTTCTGATGCTGATGAAATAGATAAATTTAGAGCAATATCATGCGTAAGAAGGATTCAATGTGAAGACGTTATCCTGATGCTATATTTGAAAATGAAAGGCCCATGTAGATAGTGACACACAAAGACACCAGCAAAAAAGTGGGAGCTTAGTGTACTTTACCAAGTAACTTATTTCTTAAAAATAGCTATAATAAGATGGAAACAGATTTTTCCCCAGAGACTCCAGATAAGAGACCAACCCAGAATATACTTTAATTTTGGCTTGTGATAATCTTAACAGAGAACCCAGTAGTATTCCATCCAGACTTCTAACTTTCACAGAACTGAGGACAATAAATAGTAATCGTTTTAAGAAGATTAGCTTATAATAAGGTGTTACCTAGCTATAGAAAAAGTGTGCAGATTTTGGTATTATGGAGTAGACTGCTGACGTACTATTACACTTAAAAATTAAGGAGAGACTCTGGAATCATGCAGTGAACTTAGAATACACTAATTTGTGGGTGTCTGACCTAAAAAGCCCAAGTAGACATTCAGTGCAACAGGAACATAAAAGGTGCCACCAGCACAGGCTCACAGAGATGAGCATTACAGACAACCTGAACAAACTACTAATAGAAATCCAGAGTTTAGATTTGGAATTTGATGCTGATGAGAGACCACAAGGAAGTGAGGGACATGTGATTTCAGTGTTAATGTAAAGTAAGAATATGGCTATTATTTTGTGGGAGAAAGTAGTGAAATTGTGTCACGCAGTTATGGAAGTAGAATACATATGCAAGGAAACTGGATATAAGATTTTTAGCAAATTTTGAAAATGCGGCCTATATTTTTTCTGCTTATAATAAATTTGAGAATTAAGAGATAGGCTGAGGAAAGAACTGATTAAAAATAATAGAGATATTATTTGGAAATTACTAGGATCCTCTGACAGTAAAAGTTACTAAATATCAGTTATGACAGTTGACCATTTGGAACAGAGACATATGTAAGTGTGTGACCCTAAAACCTCTTCCTGAAACTTTAAAAATATCACAATTTCAGGCTATTTAACTGCATGAAAGAATATTCCAAGAGATTAAGCTTGTACCTCATAGATCTCAGTCAAATCAGAGGGCCTCTAGGAATGTTAAGGTGTTCTGTTAAAGTCATTTCAGAAGAACAGATGAAAAATAAAAAAACAGAGACATGCATGAGGCAGGGAAGGGGTGAGTACCAAAACATAATAGTGATTACACTAATAAAGGCAGATATAAGAATAATGAAAAACATGTACCATGAGATAGAGAAAGTTATAATTAAATCAACTTTCTGGCATAAAGGAAAAATAGTCTAAAAAGGTTTCTATTTGCTTAAAAAGCATTTTTTATTTTTTTCATTAAAGGAAGTTTTCCCTTCTTATGAAACATTGTCTCCAGATACCTTTGCACTCTCTTATTCTCTTCACGAACTTGAAATAATTTATGCACTCAGTTTCTCCAGTGCCCCAAATCACTTGTAATCTGTTACATGTTCCTTATGTAAATGGCCCTCTCTGTGGCTTAGGGCTGTGCTTTCCTACCAGCGCTTCTTAAGAGAACTCTTGACTATTCTTGATTCTACAATCTGTACATTTTAGTTTTCATCTTACCACTGAACCAGCATCTCTCCAACTACGGGATTCTCCTTCACCCAACCCTTCATCTTTATTGTTCCTTGTATTCCTTGATTTTTCTGTCCTTTTTATTTGCAAAATCAGTGCTCAAACTCCAATTGTCATTATTGTATCTACAGTGTCTAGGTTGTGTAGTAGGTATCAAATCTTCTGGCCCTGCTATCTTTGCATACTTTTACAATTCTCTGCTCATACATATGAAGGCTGAAAATCTTCTTCCATTCTGTTTCTTCTTTGGGTATTGCATGTGTATGGATCTTCCACCAAAGTTCTCCCCAATGGCATAAAGTAAGAATAATTCTCAATATTAATAGACTTATGGCCAGATTCAAATAGCCTAGTTGTCAGGTGAAGAGATACAGCAAGAGAGATAAGAGAATAGAAAAGACAAAGAAGAAGACAACGAATAGGAGCAGTCAACCCTCAAAGGGTACATGAGTCCAGACTTGCTACCAGTCCAGGGAGTCTCGAGGTTTTACCTAGAGATGGTGGAGGCTTGGCTCCTCTCTAGTCTAAGAACTTACTAAGTAAAAGACGGTGAAGGTACTATTGAAATGCAGGTTAATGACAAGTCTTTTTGCCCCCTCTCTTGCAAACAGATTTCTACACCTAATCTCAGTGACATGGAAATTGTGGGGCAAACACTGTCTCTGCTACTTATGGGTAGGCCAGCAGTTTTACAGCATAAAAGATCCCCAATCCCATTCTTCTCTAGTGGTAATTCCACCACAGTTAGACCTTGGGAAGATCCTGATTCCATACACAGGCCAGAGGCAATGATATGACAGCAGTTAAAGGTCCAAGCCTAGGTAGGGGAAAGTTCCAAGTTGCTCCTTTTCACCCATCCAAGGGTCTCACCAAATTGTAAAAACAGACCAGGAAAGGATCTGGAAAGTAAAGTTTAATACACGGAGCATGAATTCCTTCTCTAGCCTAAAACTTTTACCCTTAGTTAAATCACTTGCAAAATATCTCTATACAGAACAGCGGCCTGCAGAGCTACCATCAACTGATTACTGAATCAAGAATGTTCTTTGTCAGGTATAGCTCATTGTCATAATGGTTTATTGTGATACTTATCATTTATGGGTGGCAGCTACACTACAGAAGAGGAGCTGGTCACTCATTCTTATAGGGAAGAGCAGAGATTTAATCAGGGATCCCAGGCCTGGTGACTTTGAGGATATGAGAGACTGCCCCTGAGTTTTGAGGCTTCTGTGGTGCTGCTGGTGTACATTCACTAAAGTGTGTGCTATGTTGTTTCTATGTAAATTGCTAGTAGGTAAGTCTGCTGCATTTTCTGACTTTTAGTGTCAATCTGAACGTAAAAAAATCACAGTGATATTTGTACATTGGGATCTTTCTTTTATGTTTCGATTTGAATGGATCAAAATTTTCTCTATTAAATTTTCTCTATTCTCTATTTTGCCATAGGAATTTTACGGAGGGATGGAACCTTACCAATTAAATAAATTCCTTTTTGTTTCTGCTTTGCCAGGAGGATTTGGATCCTGCTGTTGTTACTCACAAAAAAACGTTTGAACACTTATAAAAGTATATTTTCACTAATTGATATTGGCATTTTAAAAATATTTTTTGGGGATGTTAACATGGTCCGAATTAATTGGTAGAGATTCTAATGTTGAACCATACTGGCATGGTATATACAGCCCCTCATTAATTTTGACACATTATTTTTCAATTTCATTTTAAATATGTAGCTAATAGAGTCTTTGTATTTTACATTTATAATCATAATCCCTTGGTGTATAAAATTATAGATCAATTATTTTTGGTCTAATCATTTGCATTGGGAATTGAATTACCTATGTAGCTTTAATTTTCCTTCTTTTAAAAAAGAGAACCTTCAATGATGATGATGAAATGTTCTGGAAAGATTGGTGTGATAGTTAGTTTTAGGTTTTAAGTTGGCCCAGTGATGGTTCCCAATTGCTCTGTGGTTGTGGAATTAAATCATAAGCATGTGACATTCATCTATGCCTGATCACATCTGCAGTTGACTAGGGAAGTGCCTTCCATAATGAGTGAGGCTTAAAAGGAAAGATCAGAAGAAAGAGAAATAGCTCAGAAGAGCTCAGCACAGCACAGCACCACTCAGTTCAGAATCAGCTCAGACCCTGAAGTTTGGAGATGTAGAAAGTAATCAATCACCTCAGGGAACGCCTTTTAAACCCAGAAGCTGGGAGAGAATGCCAGCAGATGTCATTGTGTGCCTTCTCATTTGGCAGGGAAAGCCAGCTGCCTGTCCTCTGAGGAACTCTAAATTTGTAACTAAATAAATCCCCTTTATAATATCCACCCCATTTCTGGTAGATTGCATTCCAGAAGCTTTAGCAAACTAAAACAGATTTTGGTACCAGAGAAGTGGGGAGCTTCTGTGTTTGCAAATACCAAACATGTTGGAAAAGCTTTTTAAATGGATAAGAGGAGGATTCTGGAAAAATTGTGAGGACCTTTATAGAGAAAGCTTAGATTGCTTTGAAGAGACTGTTGGTGGAAATACGAACTTTAATGATGCTTCCTCTGAGGACTTGGATAGAAACGAGGAATCTATCATTGTAGATTGAAGTGAAGTCATCCCTTGTTTTGAAGTGGCAGAAAGTTTGGCAACATTGAGTACTGATGCTGGATGGAAGGGAGAATTTGAATGTGATGATTGTGATACTTGACTGATGAGTTCTCCAAACTGAGTTGGAGGATATAGCCTGGTTTCTCCTTGAAGCTTACAGTGAAATGTGACAAGAAAGAAATAGGCTCAGGACTGAATTTTGGATGCAAAAAACCCCAGAAATTTATGGTGTGGGAAATTCTGGGCTTCCAGAAATAGAGATCGCAGAGAATAGTGCCCCATGTGAAGATTTAACCACACATGGAAACAGTCAGCCCTTATAAGACAAGCCAGGATTGGAGACGGAGTTATCCAGAATGTATTTGTGGAAGGTCCTATTGTCTGATGGCTTTGATACCTGTATGCTACATGCCAAATCAACAATTTTTTGTGAGGGCTGTATAAATAAATTGACATTCTGGACTGGAAGGGACAGAAAATGGACAGATAGAAGGAAGAATAATCTCAAGAGACATAATCATGGAAGCTAAGGTCTACACCCAAGAAACCTAGGGCTGAGACAGTGGATCCACCTAAAAGTGGATGGGGTCAATATTCAGGAAGAGTTCTAGCACCCTGGGTCTTGGAGAAGCTGGAGATATTCCACAGGGATTAGGGAAAGCCTGGCTGCCAGCTATTGCTCTGAAGAAGTTGAGCATGTGCCTCAGAGATGCCAGAGAATCCAGGTGCTAGCTAGATGCTTGAGGAGGGTGGGACTGAGAAAAAGATTGTCTTTCCAATGTTACCTGATATTGCAAATCTCAGTGTTTGGAGAAAACAAGGCCACTGCATAGGTCCTTGGAAAGAGTTGGACTGTGCTTTCTAAAAGTCCAAGGATGAATGACTCAGACTTTGAAATCTAATGGAATTTATCCTGCAGGTTTTTGGAATTGTTTAGTTCCGGTGACCCCTGTTTGCCTTCTTATTTCTCCCTGTAGGATTGTTTATGCTCTGATTGTTCCTATGTTGTATATTGGAAGCAAATAACTTGTTCTAAGTTCAGAGGTCCACAGCAGGAGGGGAATTTTGCTTTAGGACAGACCATACATGTAACTGACTTTGATAAGATTTTATAATTTTTTTATTTGGTATTGCATTTGTACTGTTACTGAAATAATTTAAGGCTTTTATGACATTGTAATGAAATGAATATACTTTGTATATGGAAAGAGTTAGCATGCAGATGACCATTGTTAGGTGAAAAAAAAAGTGTTATTGTTTACTATTTAGAGATTAAGTTTGGTTTAAGTAGATACGTATAGTTGCCAAGATGACAAGGGGTGGACTCCATAGTAAGATTTATGTTTCAACTTGATCAGGTGATAGTGCCTAGTTGTTCTGTTGAGGTGGACTTAAATCATATGCAAGTGAAATTCATTAATGGTGATCACATCTGCACCTGGCTTAGGGGAGTGCCTCGCCCAATGAGTGAGGCTTAAAAGGAAAATCAGAAGAAAGAGAAACAGCTTAGTAAAGTTCAGCACAAACCAGCACAATTCAACTCAGAGCCAGATCCGACCCAGACATTTGGAGATGCAGAAAGGAATTGTCCCAGGGAAAGCTGTTTGAACCCAGAAGCTGGGAGTGGAAGCCAGCAGACATGGCCCTGTGCCTTCCCCTGTGACAGAGAAAGGCAGAGGAAAGCCACACGCTTTTCTCTGAGGAACTGTACATTTGTAATTGAGTGAATCCACTTTATAAAAGCCAGTCCATTTCTGGAATAGTGCAGTCTGGCAGCTTGAGCAAACTAAAATAATTGTTGAATTTACCTTAAGGCTATCAGAAAATATTTTTAGTTTTATTTTGTAGTGATTACAGTTTTGTAAAGAGGTTTTTCACTCTATTTCCAAACTTATACTAATATTTGTCGATTAAGAATTCTATTCCTTTAAGCAATGTTGGAGTTCTCAAAATTTTGGTTGGATGGCTATACAAAATGAACTGGAAACCATGAATTGAAATCTTCAGCTGTGACGCTATGTAACCAAATACAGCTTCACTAACCTACAAGAATGGTGATATGGAAACATAGAGAGAACAGTCTTTTGGTTCATGGAAAACAAGGACATTACACCTAAAACCGGGAGGAAGTGCATGGCTTTTATCAGTGCCCACACACCCAGCCATACAGTTGCATTCTGCTTTATTGTCAAACTCCCCACAAACACACAAACTTACATAAACACACAAGAAGACACTTGTCCCCTCATATCCACAAACGATTGGACTTGCTGTCTCTGCTAAGAGCAGTCCAAATCTCAGGAAGAGGGAAACTGAGGCCAGAAGGCCCCAGCTGTAGTCACTAAATCAGTCCTGAGCTGGCAACAGGAGCAAACCCTGTCCAGCTTACCCCAACCATACAGGAGGAGTACTCTGGTAATATCCCCTTCCCCACTGGATTTTCAGCATTATTTCCTCATATCTCCCCACCACCCTCAGAACAAAGAGAATATAGATTCTGAGGGATGTCCCTACTCCTGAAGGCTTCCAGTAAAGGGGATTTATTAAAGCAATCCCAATCACTCCCCAGATCTCCTGGACAGTAACTACAGGGGAGGGAAACTGGAGTGTTCTCAGCTTATCTAGGCACTAAGCAAATAAACTACTCTTCAGCCAACTGGTCACACCTATTTTAATCAGATGCAAGGCCAAGTCCCTCAAATCTGGCTCTGGAAACTGCACCTCAGTCTCTATGGGTCATGGACAGCCTCATGGTGCAGATGTGTCCCTGCTCTGTTTTCTGGGTGGTGTGACTTGGGGATGGGACTGGCTGTGAGTAAGAGTCTTGGCTCCTCTCAACCCCTCTCCTACATTAGATGTACTGGGAGAGAGACTGAGATGATGGGCTGGAACAAGATCTAAGCTATCCTGAGGGAAATCAGGAGTTTAAGACCTTGCATCTGGCTTTGTCTCAGCCCACTCTGAAGAACTGGCATTCAATTTCCACATTCAATTTATCATCCTCCTCTTATAAAAGATAAATTTAAAAAATGTATATGTGCCAGTATTTGTGTATATGTCTGTGTGTATTCACACACACTTCTCATGCAGTGTCCTATAGGATATACTTCAAAATGTAATAATGTTTACCTATATTTTAGATTTACAGAGAAGCTGAATATATATGACAGAGAGTTCCTGGGGATCCCGCTCCCTGTTTCCCTTATTGTTTCCAAATTTTTAGAATGTGTTATGGTAGCCCAAGGAACAGTACAGCTATGTAACTGGAAGAAGAATTGCTGAGACATATATCATTTTGATACAGAACAGTAAATATCCACCTTTTCAAATCTCATAAATTCTTATTCTTCCTCCTTCATATCCACCTATTTTACTCGTGCAGGTTGTTCTTCCTTCAACCTCCTTTGTCCTCTTAAATAGTGCATGCTTTTTTTATGCAGGCTCCTGGAATCAGGTATGGCAACTTTCAGAGCAAGTTACTGAGATCTCAAGTAGAGTGGAAGTTTCACACATAAAGAAGACAGTGAAGATATGTATTATTTGGAGGATCCTGGAACAATTAGTGTGTACAACTAATTCATGGAAGCTGCACCATGTAATGACAGGTTACTCTATTGTCAAGTGCAAGCAGGAATGAGCTGTTGATGCAACAATTCAATTTTCTTCTGGACTGTTCCTATCAGACCATTGTTATTGAAATTATCCATTAAGCTAAATATGGATAGGCATATAAGAGGCACCAGAGAGCAGCACCTCAGTGTCCAGTGTATTCTTCCTTGTACCCATTAAATAACAGCATTCTTACCTCCTTGTGATGATCAAAGTCAACTTCCACTGCCAAAAAGGTAATCATTTTCTCTGTATTTGCAGGCATTCTATCAGCAAAAGGAGGAAAAATTGACCAGGTGGTAGATATAGATTTAAGGTAAATGAATGCTTGCTCTTCCTAGAGCATAAGAATTCTTCCTTTAAGAACTAGTACTTGTAAATCTGCAGATTTACAGAGCACAGGGTTTAAGTATAAATTCCCTTTTTGAGTCACTGAAAATGACATGAGCAGTGCCAGTCTAACAACCACCCCTTGACTCTCAGACCCTAATATTCTGCCTACAGGGGACACCATGATTGAATGGCCATTGGTTTCATGTGTAGACCTCACCTGAGGACAAGACTCCATCTTCACACAGCATTGTATCTATGCTTCCCTTGGTCCTTTCCATGTTCTCTATGGCTAGGATCTCCTGGATATTGTGATACAAATTAAGAGCAGTGAATCCCATGCTCCTGTGACCACTACCACAACTTCTTTTTCTGAAGGCATCAGGGGAACATGCACAATAGCTCAGACATTTATTAGGACTTAATTGTTCTCCTGTCTCTTTAATGAGAAATTTAACTTCAGGCAACTGAACAACCTAATAAAGTAACGCTCCCACAATCACAGCATCAGAATTAAAATAGTCTAGTGATAGGCTGTTCATATGCAGATGAAATAAATTCAGAGAAGAGTAACAATGTCAAAATTCTCAGACCAATATTGTTTTAGCCAAAAAAGGAGCAGGAAGAATGACAAGGAAGAAGTATTAAAAAAAAATTGGTGAGTATTCTTCAAACATTCTGGAAGTTATGAAATCACAAAATAAATATCCTCAGTACTCAGTGGACAAAAATTGCAACGAAGCATAGACTAATTTAGCATCAAAGTCAAACTTCCAAACCCAGAGAATAAAAGGAAATCTTCAAAGCATCAGATTAAAAAAAAATGTAAAACTCTTCCCAGGTAACAAGAAATAACATCTAATGACCCAACACCAACTATAGAAGAAAGAAAATAGCAGATATGAAAGTGCTGAAAGAAAAAATATACCAAGCTAAACTATGCACTCAGTAAAATTATTATTCAAAAATGAAGATAAAGCAGTTATTATCCCAGCTAACCCATTCCACTTAGTGTGGAATTTATTTAATAAACTTTATTACTAATTCCTACTGGCCTTCTTGTCTCTAAATTATTTAGCAATGAAAACATGAACCTGGAACAAGGGCAGCAGGTTACAAGCAGGTTGTAATACCTCCTTGTCTCTAGGGTAACAAACAAAATTATTCTAAACATCATAAATATAAATATAATGTAATATGTAATTATGAATATAAGTATAAATATAAAAACAAATACAATATAAATATAAGAAAAGTAGAATACTAAGGACTAGTTCATTACTCAAAACTGAAATAAAATTATTTTGCTAAACAAATGAAAGATGGTTAGAGAAGCAAAACACATGAAGACAAAGTGCACAAAAATGAATTACATGCATTGTTGTTTTTGACGTGGGTTTTATGTCTCCTTTGATCTATATCCCTCCTCTCCTTACTTTTCCTCTCCTCCTTATGAAGGCATTACAATTTATGTTTGGAGTGACCTGATTAGATCCATGCCATATTTTAGCATGTATATCTGCCGTTGTATTTCCTAAGTGGTGTTTAGTTCCAGAATTGTGAGCAGATTCAGATTGTGTCTGTGGCCAGAAAGCTTCATAGCCAGTGCTGAGAAATTGCATCATAACGAACATAATGTTTAATTGATAAATGATAGCTAATGGATCTATTTTCAGGTGTTTTCAGGTTACTCCATTCAAGATGAAGTCTAGTTTTTCAACAAAAGTCTTAGTGAGCACTCCAAATCACTAAGAGATCCCTTAACTCACTAACTCTTGTAAAACAGTCATACTTTATTTATGTTGGCAATTCTTCTTTTAAAGCTGAAATACTTCTCCAGAGAGAAACATTTTCCACAGTTTCCAGAAAAGAGGATTCTTTTCCTCTACTTACTAGTTTCCACATAAGTCATGTGGATCTCATCTCTAGCCTTTCCCACTGAGCTAGATCATTTTGAGTATCTTTTTGAACTTAGGTGCTTTTAAAATGCATATGAAATTTTGGTAGCTTGAGCCTTGCACCCCCCAAAATAGGCTTGTTCCCAATCTTAGTCTACTTTCCTATGGATGTAAACCATTTATAAATAAGACTCTTTGAAGATGCACTATCAGTTGAGGTGTAGGCCCATTTGTGAATAGAATCTACTAAGATCCTATTTAGGTGTAGCCAAAACAAGGCAGGGTGGGCCCTTAGTCATTATTACTGACAGCCTTAAAAATTGGAGGCCACAGAAAAAAGCCAAAAATGAGCATTAATAAGAAGAGCAGCCATGAGGAGAAAGAGATCTCCATGTGAGGCAGCCAGAGATAGAAACCGAAGAGCCATAAGAATTGCAGCACGCTGGTGCCAGAAGTCTCAGGATCCTGGGGAAAAAGCATGGCCTTCCTAATGCCTTGATTGTGGATTTCTAAACCCTGAACCTGCGAGAAGCCATAAATTCCTGTTCTTAAGGCACTTATTGGGTGGTATTTGATAAAACAGCCCTGCCAAATTAAGACAGGTGTGTCTCCAAATAATGGAATTGTTATTTTGTTAATGCTCAAATTGCTCATAGAGCCTCTTTAAATTGGTTCTTGAATTATATTGAATCCTGAATATTTTATTAGTTTCATCATCCTATGAAAATATGCTCCAGTCTATCTTGTCCATTTTCTCCTCCAGATCTTGAATACATCATTTCTCTAGTGTCTTGTTTCATTTTAGTGGGAAATAATGTTTAGAAACCACAATTGGGAATTGCCAAAAGTAGTTTAAAGTCACATAAAATTAGCTAAAATGTAATTTGTACATTCACGTTTACTTCATATTCTGCCACTTTATTATATTCTCCTTTCATTTAGTTATCTGTTAAATTTCAGTCATTTCATTTAACACCGTGATGGATTTTGATGTGATTCTGGACTTTTAGATGTTATTGAAATGGCTTAAGACTTTGGGATGTTGGAATGGGATGGATGCATTTTTCATGTGTGAAGATCAAGCCTTTCGAGGACACAGAGGGGTAACAGTGGTGGATGGGATTATGTGCCTCACAAGGGCACGTTCAAGTCCTAATCACTGCCCTGAGGGTATAAACTCATTGGTAATTAGGATCTGGGGAGATCCTATTTTGGTGGGGCCAAATTTGTTCAGGGTGGGCCTTAATTCATTATAACTGGAGTTCTTACAAGGAGGCTGTTGAGCAGGAGGTGTAGAAAAAAGAGGAGACAGAGACATATTGTCATGTGATAGAGGCAGAGATTGAGCCACTGTCACAGTATTAAGATTTTGGAGAAAACATGCCTGCCAATACCTTATATTGGAAGTGTAGCCTTCAAACTGAAATAAATTCCTGTTGATTAAGCCAACCAGTTTGTGGTATTTCTCAACACCTTCAGTTTCACTGATTTTTATATGATGGATTTTTGGTTTTCGATTTCTTTAATATCAGGTTTTATATTTATTATTTTTTCCACCCACTTGTTTTGAATTCTGGTTGGTGCTCTTTACTAGTTCAAGTGGCAATGTGCTCATTAATTTGAGAACTTTATTCTTTTCTCTGTTAAGTATTTAATGCTATAAAATTTTCTCCTAGCTTTGCATTAGTTACATTCCACTTGTGATGTGTTGCTTTTTCCTTTACATTGAAATAAAATTGTTTTTCCTTCCTTTATTCCCATTTTTTCTTGACTTCTCAGGTATTTAGGAGCATGTTCTTCACTTTTCAAGTCACTGAAGTTCAATACCATACATGAATAGAAACAAAAAATACTAAAACAAACAAACAAACAAAAAAACACTAAGCAATTTGAATACAGGAACATAGGAAAAGATTGTATACAAAGGCTAAGTGAGATATATCTCAGAAACGCAATACTGGTTTAATACACAAAAATGAATCAATGCAATAAACTATATTAATAGAATAAAGAAAACAGACCTACCTAACTATCTCAATAGATGCAGCCAAAACATTTGGAAAAATCCAAACCATTTTGCTATAAAAATCTCAATAAATTAGGAACAGAAGGGAACTTCCACAACCTGGTAAGAAATTATGATGGAAAAAACAAAGCTAGCATCATACTTAAGGATGAAAGAGTAAATGCCCTTCTGCTAAGCTCAGGCACAGGACAATGCTGTCTTCACTTGCCACATCTATTTGACATTTTACTGGTGCTTTCAACCAGGGCAATTAGACAAAAAGAGAGAGAGAGATAACTCATCTAGATTACAAAACAATAATAGAACTATCTGATTTATAGACTGTTCTAGTTGCTAGCTGCTGGAATGCAATATACCAGAAATGGCATGGCCTTAAAAAGGGGAATTTACTAAGTTGCAAGTTTACAGTTCTAAGGTCATAAAAATGTCCCAATTAAAGTAAGTCAATAAAAATGTCCAAATTAAGGCACCAGGTGGTTACTTTCACTCAAGAAAGCCCGATGAAGTTCAGGGCTTCTCTCTCAACTGAAAAGGCACATCGTGAACTTTTTGACATCTGCTAGCTTTCTCTCCAGGCATCTTGTTTCCTGAAGCTCCCGGGGTGTTTTCCTTCTTCATCTCCAAAAGTCTCTGGCCATGTGGGCTCTTGTGGTTCTCACGGCTCTCTCATGGTTCTTGTGGATCTTATTGCTCTTGGGCATTTGTCATTCTCCATCTTTCTCCAAAATGCTCCTCTTTTAAAGGACTCTAGTAAACTAATCAAGACCACCTGGAATGGGTGGAGTCACATCTCTGTCTAATTAAAGGTTAAGACCCACAATTGGGTGAGTCACATCTCTGTGGAGATAATAAAATCAAGTCTCCAAACTACAGTGCTGAATGGGGATTAAAAGAAATAGCTGCCTCCACAAGTGGATCAGAATTAAAACATGGCTTTTCCAGGGTACATAATCTTTTTAAGCCAGCATATAGATGATATGATCTTATTTATAGAAAATCCTGTGGAATGCACTAAAAATGTATTGCAGCTAATAAATGAGTCCAGCAAAATTGTGGGATAAAGATCAATATTCAAAATCCAATTGTATTTCTATGCACTAGCTTTAAAACATGAAGTAAGAATGCAATTCTATTGATAATAGAGTCGAAAGAATAAAATATTTAGGTAAGCATTTAAAAAAAGAACTGCAAAATTTGTACTTTGAAAACTGCGAAACATTGTTGAATGTAATAAAATAAGATATAAATAAATGAAAAGACATCCAATGTTCTTGGGCCAAAAGTCCTAATTTAGTTAAGATGGTCATGCTCTCCAAATTGATCTGCACATACAGTGCATTTTTATCAAAATGATTTTGGCTAAAATTATGAGAAAAAGAAAATTGCAGAAAATATCCCTCATGTTCACACATGCAAAATTCCACAAGAAATTATTAGCCAAGCCAAACCTAGTAATATATAAAGAACACAATGCATGTCAAGCAAGGTTTATCTAAAGAATGCAAGATTGGTGAAACAGTTTTTAATACATAAAAGACTAAAAAAGAAATGACATTTAGTCCTCTTAATAAATTCAGAAAAAGCATTTGACAAATATTAACCTCATTTATGTGAAGAATTCTCAGCAGCCTATCAAGAAAAGAAAACCTTCACAACTGGTCAAAAGCTATCTGAGAAAATATTCCATTGCTAACATACATAATGGAAAACACTGAATGTTTCCTCAGAGATCAAGAACAAAGGAAGAATGTCCATCCTTACCAGTCTATTTAACATGATACTTCAGGTTCTAACAAATGCAATAAGATAACAAAAACAAAGAAAAATGAGGTAGAGAAGGAAAAGTAAAATTGTCACTATTTGACAAAACGTGATTGCCTGTGTAGAAAACCCCAAAAATCTGCAAAAGAAATTAAAGCTAACAAATGATTTAACAAGTCTTGGGAAATAAAGTATTGCACTGATTTTTGTAGATAACAGAAATGGACATTTGCATAATTATATTTAAAAATCAGTTAATATTTACAATACCAAGAGCAACACCAAAAAGTGAAATACTGTGGTATAAATGTTTATGTATTTAAAATATATATGCTCAGAATAACAAAACACTGATAAGGAAAGAAAATATATAAATGGAGACCTATACTGTATTCATGGATAGGAAAACAAAATTAAGATATAAATTATCACAAAATTAATCTATACAATCAATGGCACTCAAATTAAAATCCCGTTAGAATTATTGAAAGAAACAACAGGATGACTCTAAATGTGTTTGGAAAAGCAAAGGAACTAGAAAAGCCAAAACAATTGTGAAATGGGACCAATGTTAAAGGACTCTACATTTACATTTATTGCTTTCAATAATTAATATAAAATCACAATATGATGAAGATGAGGTGATTTGCTCAAAATGATATGTAAATGTAACTGTGGAAAAGATAGTGTGCTGGTTTGAAAAGGTTATTTGCCCTAGAAAAGCCTTGTTTTAATCCTGATTCATCTTGGGAAGCAGCTTTTCTGTTAATCCCTATTCAGTACCGCATGTTGGAAGCTTGATTAGATTATCTCCAAGGAGATGTGACTCTACCCATTCCAGGTGGATCTTGATTAGTTTGCTGGAATCCTTTAAAAGAGGAAACATTTTGGAGGGAGTCACCAGAAGCAGCAGAGCCACGAGAACAATGAGAACCCACACAGCCAGAGAGACCTTTGGAGATGCAAAAGGCAAATGTTCCTGGGGGAGCTTCATGAAACAAGAAGCCTGGAGAGGAAACTAGCAGACATCACCATGTGCCTTTCCAGTTGAGAAAGAAACCCTGAACTTCATCAACTTTTCTTGAGTAAAGGTAACCTCTTGTTGGTGCCTTAATTTGGACTTTTTATTGTCTTGCTTTAATTGGGACATTTTCATGGCTTTAGAACTGTAAAATAGCAACTTAGTCAATTCCCTATTTTAAAAGCTGTTCTGTTTCTGGTATATCATATTCCGGCAGCCAACAAACCAGAACAGATTTTGGTACCAGATAAATGGGGTACTGCTGTGGCTTGCAAACATGTTGGAATATATTTTTTAAATGGATAAGGGGAAGATTTTGGAGAAGTTGTGAGGACCTTGATAGAGAAGACCTAGAATGCTTCGAAGAGGCCATTGGTAGAAATGTGGACTCTAAAGAAACCTCTGACAAGGCTTTAGACAGAAATGAGTCAACGTGTTATTGCAGACTTGAAAGAAGCTGATAGTGGTTTTAAAATGGCAGATAATCTGGCAAAACTGACTAGCAGCTTTGCAAGAAGGCAGATTTTAAAAGCCATGAACTTGGGTATTTAGCAGAAGAGATTTCCAGGTTAAATGTGGAAAGTGCAGCCTGTTTTCTCCTTGCAGCTTATAGTGAAATGCAACAGGAAAAAGATAAGCTGAGAACTGAACTCTTGGGTACAAAGAAACCAGAAGTTGATGTTCTAGACAATTCTGGGTTTCCAGGAAGGGAGATCCCAGAGAATAGTGCTCCTCCTGAGGACTTAACCAAATGTGGAACCAGTCAGCCATTTCTTTAAAAACCAGGAATGGAGATAGAGGTATCCAGGAAGGATTTGTGGGGACTCCTTCTGTCTGAGGCTACTGCATAGAAAGCCAAGCGCACTGTAGGATCCATATAAACAAAACAGCCAGTCTGAACTGAGAGGGACAGAGAAGGGACACATTGGAGATAAAACGTCTTCAGAGGCAGAAACATGGAGGCCAAGGTCTGAAGTCAAGTAACCTCAGATCAGGAGAATGGACTCACCCAACCATGTGAAGAGGGTATTTTCCCTGAAGGTGGAGGATGGGCTTTTAACCTCATTGCAGTACAAGTGTTGTGCCACCTCAGGTCTTGGATAGGGCAGAGTACATTCCTTGGTGATTGGAGAAAGGCTGGCTGCCACCGCATGGGGGAAGTGAGCCTTGCCCCAGAGATGGTTGAGAGCCTGGGTGTGGCCCCATTGCTTGGAAAGAATGGAGCCAAGAGAAAGGTGGTCTCCCCAATGTCCCACAAGGTTGCATTCAGAAAGAAGTGGGCCGCTGTGTATGTCCTTGGAAAGGGTGGAACTGCCGCTATCTAAAGCCACAAAGATGAATGACACTCAGACTTTGAAATCTAATGGACTTTGCCCTGCAGGTTTTCAAAACTGCTTGGATATGGTGACCCCTGTGTTCCTCCCATTTTTTCCCTATAGAAATGGCGATATTTATCCTTTGACTGTCCTTCCTTTGTTTGTTGGTAGCAAATAACTTGTCTAAGTTTTGCAGTTCTCCTCTGGTCAAAGCCAAGAGGATAATTTTGCCTAAGGACAGATGATGCCTGTAGCTGACTTTCATGAGATTTTATACTATTTCTGATTTTGTATTGCATTTGTATAGTTATTGAAATGCTTTAAGCCTTTCTGATATTGTGATGGAAAGATTGTATTTTGTGTATGGGATAAACATGTCTTTTTTATGGTTCAGAGAGTGGAATGGCATGGTTTTAAAGGATTGTGTGGTCTAGAATAGCCATGGTTTAATCTGACCATTTTGGGAGGCAGACTTTCTTTTAATCCCTATATAGTACTGTATGTGGAACTTGATTAGATTATCTCCAAGGAGATGTGGCTCCACCCATTCCAGATGGATCTTGATTAGTTTACTTGAGTCCGTTAAAAGAGGAAACATTTTGGAGAGAGTGACCAGAAGCAGTAGAGCCATGAGAACCATGAAAGCCCATGTAGCCAGAGACCTTTGGGGAAAGAAGGAAAACACCCCTGGGTGAGCTTCATGAAAAAAGAAGCTTAGAGAGAAAGCTAGCAGATGTTACCATGTTTACCATGTGCCTTTCCAGTTCAGAGAGAGACCCTGAGCTTCATCAGCTTTTCTTGAGTGAAGGTAACTTCTTATTGGCGCCTTAATTTGAATATTTTATAGACTTGCTTTAAATGGGACATTTTCATGGCCTTAGAACTGTAAACTTGTAACTTAATAAACTCCCCTTTTTAAAAGCTTTTTTTGTTTCTGGTATATCACATTCCAGCAGCTAGCAAACTAGAACAGATAGTTATTGAAATAATGCCACATGTATATAATCAAATGATTTTCAACAAAGAGGCAAAAGAAATTCAATGGCAATTGAAGAGACTTCAACAATCGGTCTTGGAACAATTGGACATATACATGCAAAAACTTAATCATGATCCTTGCCTGGGACATATTTAAAAAGTTAGTCAAGTAAAATTTTCTCTCTTCTATTTGTGGTTCTCTGGTGTTTTTTTGGTAATCTTTATTTACCATTCATCTTTTCTGGGAATGTCAGGAGGATGGCAAGGGGTGCTGGAAGAGTAGGCCTCATTTGGATGATGAAGGTGGCAGTGGTGGGCATAGTAGAGGTGATGAAAGTGCTGCTCTAAAGGTGGAGTAGTTCCTAGCTATAGTAAGCATCAATTATTCAACATATTTGTGAGCCATTATCTATGGTTAATATTTTAATGGTATTTATGCCATAAATACATCAATATATAATAAATGCAATCCAATAATATAAGATTAATAGGTTCTCTATAGGTTCCTCTGTATGCAGAAGGTTCCTCTTCCGCTTTCAACTACTTTGTGTCTCTTGGCACCCAAGGAACCAGATGCCCCGTTTTCTGTTTCTGATTGCTTGTGTACTCCTTTCAGCTGAAGGAGAATGGCCCATCAGCCCTAATATCCGTGATTCCCCCAGGATACAGAATCCTCTGCAGAACCTTTTCTCATTAAAATAGCCAGGTCTTTGAAGCATTCACAATAGGGTGTTAAGAGTTTTTCATTAAGAGGAAAGATCCATAACTAAGCTGAGACATTATCCCAGGTGGGCACTGAGGAAAAATATCCTTTCCCAGCAGCATCAGTTTTTTGTCAGTCTTCTTCTCAGTTCTTCTTTGCCATAGATGTAGGCCCACGATGTTGTGGATATTGCCTGTCATTTTTATCAATACATGTCCAACAGCTGAAGAAATTCATGAGTTAGTTTACTTACTTAATACATGTCAGTAAAGTTCATATGGATAAAAATTGGGAGAGATAGAAGCTCATTTTCAAGATTGAGTCTGTTGAGCATTCCATTCTAATCAAAGGCATTCCGTGGAAAGATACCTTGATTCAAGAAGGCCACTGAAGTTCAGGTCTCTCTCTCAAGTGAGAAGGCACATGGCAAGCAGGGCCAGGGTTTCTCTCTCATTTGGAAAGGCATGTGGCGAACATGGCATCATCTTCTAGCTTTCTCTCCTGGCTTCCTTTCATGAAGCATCCCGGGAGGCATTTTCCTTCTTCATTTCCAAAGGTCACTGGCTGGTGGGCTCTCTGTTTCTTGTGGCTATGTCGTTCTGCTCTCTCAGAATCTCCAATTTTCTCCAAAATGTTTCCTTTTTTATAGAATTTCAGTAAATTAATCAAGAACCACACAAATGGGTGGCGACACATCACCTAATCCAGCTTAGCAACCACTCTTGATTGAGTCACATCTCCAGGGGGATGATCTAATTACAGATTCAAATATACAGTACTGAATAGGAATTAGAGGAAATGACTGGATTTATAAAATGGAATTAGGAGTAAAACAAAGCTTTTCTAGGGTACATACATCCTTTCAAACTAGCACAGGTGGTGTCAGTGAAATTGAGACAAAGCTCAAGTTTCATCACCATTAAGTGGCAATGAGGTGGTGTGAGTGGTTCTCTGCTTTCACTAGGACACTTTCTGTGAGACTTAGAAAGGAGGTGGACTTTCATCCATACCCATCTGCAAGGAAAAGGCACAGGTTTTTGTGGAAGTCATGCCAGTGAGGCCCCATGGAGTGCTGAACATCCAGCCTTACCCAAGACCTGTTTTCTAAATTAAATGGAGTTACTAACTGCTCAGAGAGTAGGAATAGGATCCAGAGTCTCACTACATAATATGTGGTCTCACTACATAATACCCAAAACATCAAGGACACATGTGAAAATCACTCATCAAGTTAAAACCAAGACAATCCTAACTCGAATGAGAAAAGAAAACAGACAGCAAAACCCAGCTAATTTATGTTTAGAGTAATCATACCAGAATTGCTTTGATAAGCAATTGCAAACACTTAAAAAAGCAAATGAAAAAAACAGAAAAACTCATCAAAGAAATGCAAAATATACATAAAACATGTAAATTATAGAATTGAGAAATACAAATGACAGAAATTTAAAACTCCCTAGAATGAATCAATAGAATGGAGATGACAAAGGAGAGGGTGAGCTAAAAAACAGATTGGTAAAAATAAGACAATCTCAAACACATACCTTTCATACATATTTAGAGAAAATATATGTACTTTTATAGACTTGCCGATTTTCACCATGAAGTCTTTGCACATCCTTGTTTTATTAATTTTTAGCTATGTCTGGTTAAACATCTAATGGGAATGTTTTCATTTACTATGTTTTCTAGTCCTTTATTTTATCTTATTTATTTATTTATTTATTTATTTGGTGCATGGTCTGGGAATTGGACCCGGGTCTTCTGCATGGAATACGAGAATTCTACCACTGAACCACCCATGCACCCCTGAGTCTTTAATTTTTGAGGAAAATAAATGCTATTGACTTTGTAGGATAATAAAGTATCTAGCTACCATATTGAACTCCTTAATATTTGTGATAGTCTATCTGCTCATTCTTTTGTTTTTTAACTGTAAATAAGAATGAAGTTCTGATGCATGCTACAGCAAAGATGAACCTTGAAAACATCTTGTTGTGTGAAATAATTCAGACATAAAATACTACGTGATTCCACTTATATTTGTATATCTAGAATATGCAAGTTTTCAGAGACAGTAAATAGATTACAGATTACCAGGGGCAGAGGTAGAACAGTGGGTAATGAGGTGTTACTACTTAATGAATACAGAGTTTCTGCTCAGGTTTTGAAAAGGTTTTGATATGGGATGGTGATAATGGAAGCACAACACTATGAATATAATGTTACTGAATTGTATACCTGCAAGAGGTAAAAATAGGAAATTTTGCTATATAAATGTTAACAAAATAAAATTCAGATATATATTTATGAATATCTCTATATATAGATGCACACTTATCATGGAAATCTCTGTAGTGAATACATTGATATATAACAACATTTATCTCTAATCATTGGTTTTACTGAGTTTTTAAAAAGTTTTTATTGGAAACTATAATATATACAACAAAAAGCAGTAAATTTATAAGTACATTGTAACCAGTAGTGATAGAACAGATTTCAATGTCTGGTATGGAATACATTTCAACAATTTCAGGTTTTTCCTTCTAGCTGCTCCAAGACCCTGGATACTGAAAGAAATATCAATATAATTATTCAGCAGTCATAATCATTTGTTAAATCCTATCTTCTGTTATAAC
Organism: Tamandua tetradactyla; assembly: GCF_023851605.1. NCBI lineage: Eukaryota > Metazoa > Chordata > Mammalia > Pilosa > Myrmecophagidae > Tamandua > Tamandua tetradactyla. Next base: position 11,442,165 of record NC_135334.1, on the reverse strand, counting down.
TCCTTCTCCTTTGATCCTTATCTCAATCTTTCAAGGTATTTGGACTATGCCCATTCTAACTTTTTCATGTTGGAAAGGGGTGTCAATAATGTGGAATGGAGAATTAAACTAGTTGATGTTCTTGGAGTGGCTGACCCCTCTGGGTTCCAGGACTTATGTGGCCCTGGAACACATTTGGAGGTTGTAGGTTTCTGAAAGTAATCTTAGTGCCTGGAACTTTTGTAGAATTTCAGATAGAGCCCTAGGTGTTCTTTAGGGTTAACAGGAATGGTGTCGGTTGGAGGTTAGCAAAGTATGGTAATTAGCAGTATCAAGCAGAAATTTGTGTAAAAGTAGCTACCAGAATAACCTCTCAACACTATTTGAACTCTCTTAGCCACTGGTAACTTACATTGTTACATTGCTTTTCTCACTTTTAGTCAGGAAGGCATTTTCATTCCCATGGTGCCAGGGCCAGGCTGTTCCCTGGGAGTCATGTCCCATGTTGCCAGACTTTCACCCCTGGGTCTCATGTTCCATATAAGGGGGAGGGTAACTATTTTACCTGTAGAGATGGGTTAGAGAGAGAGGACACATGTGAGCAACAAAAGGGGTTTTTTGGAAGTAACTCTGAGGTATAACTACAGATAGGCTAAGTTTGTCCAATATATAAATAAGCTTCACATGAGCAAGCCTCAAGGGCTTGGCCTATTGACTTTGGAGTCCCTAATATTGGAGACAGTATCAGGGTTTCCCCAGTGGCAAAGATTAATATCTACATATTTTCTCTCCCATCCCTCAAGGAAATTTGCTAGTACTTTTTAGTTATCTGCTCAACATACTCTGGGGTGTATCCATTTTGTATTAAGCTATACAGAATTACAAGCCCTCATTACCATTCTGGGCACCATGTGTTTGGGTTGTTTAAATAAGCTACCTCTCTTCCTTTGGTCTCATACAGTAGGTGGAGATCTAAAATACAGACATTGTCATCCTTGCTCCTGTATTTTGATTTACCTTAGTCCCAACCTGATAGGCCTCATTTTTATTTCTAATGAAGCCCAATCTCTCTCTTGGTTTCTTTATCAGTTGTTATATGTAGCAATTCTGACTTTTAGAGCTGGAGATCTCCAACTCTGAGTCTTAGGTGTCACACAGGTACCCAAATTTTCCCAGTGATATAGGTTATACATATAAAGCACAGTATTTCAACATCTAGAAATAACATTTACAACTCTGGCCTAAATGTGTCTGCAACAAGAGCTCACAATCTAGAACTCAATTTTCTAAAAGAGTCCACACAGTATTTGTTCTTTTGTTTCTAGCTTATTTTACATCATATAATGTCCTCAAGTTTCAGTCATCTCATTGCATGGCTAAGGATTTCATTCTTTTCTTTAGCCACACAATATTACATCATATTTTACTGAGGTTTTAAAAATAAATTTTTATATTTTAGAATAGTTTTGTCTTCTTGGAATAGCCAAACAGATAGTACAGAGTGTTTCCTTACAATCAACTCTCAGTTCCCCTTACTGTTTACAAATCTGCAGTGATTTTTTATGGTAGCTGTAGGATATTTATACTGGTATGTACCTAGGAAGGTATTGCCAGGTCATTGATTATTTTATTATAGAGCTCTGAGTATTCTATTCTTTGTTCAGCTTTTTGTATTTCAGGTTTTTAATGATCACACTTTGTTTTTTGAGTTCTGATAATTCCTACAGAGTTCTCATAATTTCAATAATGATATTCTATATCCTTCATCAGTTCTCCCTCCTTAATATCACACCTGCTTTAATTTTGCAGTCTTTTCTTCTTTCTTCAATCTCTTCTGTCCCCTTAAAATGCTTACGGTCTTTTCATAATGGCTCCTGGCAATAGACATGGCTGCCTTCACTATTCTAACTTCAGGCTATTGAGATCTCTAGTGCAGGGGAGTTTCATGGACTGTAAGGAAAGGGGACATATTTTTTCCCAAGATCCAGGGGACAGAAAGGATTTACTATGGCCTGGACAATGTGGATACTTGAGCAGTCAGAAGAAATAATGTCCACGCTTTCTTCAGCCAGCCAGCTACTTCTGAGGAATTCATCATCACCTTGAGTGGAGTTCACAATTTATAACCTGCCTAGGATTGCCAATCCCCATGGTCACATGAGCCAATTATTATAATAGCTCTCACAATAGTTGCATACTTATCTCCTGTCAGTTCTGTTTCTCCAGAGAACCCTAAATAATAATACATATACCTTGGTGTCTGAGCACTTGTTATTTAACTGTTTTTAGACTCTTAGTCAAGTGTTCTCCTCCCCTTTCATAGTCTATGATATTTGTCTATTTCTCTCTCAAAAATTGCCTTCTATGTCATGAAAGCATTGATTGAGACCAGAAGTCAGCTATGATCAAGTTTATTAATGGGAAAACTACCAAGCCTAATGACAGGCTGTGTGTTCAGTGGAAGTGCCTACTCGCACATCCTATAAAATCTAGGGTTTTGGTGCCTGGAGAATGCCTGCTTCAGAATGAAATTAGAGTATGAGGTTGGCACAGGGATTATGTAAGAGGAAAGCAGGGAAGATTGGAGGCAATATGAAGCTAGCCTCATCTTAGGGCAGGGCAATTGGTTCAGAGAGGTCATTGCAAAAATCATAAGAATCACAGCAGGTTGTCAGCATTCCTTCCTCTGTCTCACTGTACTGACAATCTTTCATACAAAATGTCTCTGCATACCGTGGTTCAGTCACTGTGGAGGAGAAAGGCAGAAACCATTTATTAGTTTGAGATATAGGAATACCAAGCCTCCCTCCCCTCAAAACAATTCTGGTTTGAATCATAAATATTTTAAGGGAAGGGATGTTTCTTCTATAGAATTGACACGCCCTATGATGGCTGCACTGTAATGATGCCTCTAAGAATCCATATCTAGCAATATTCTATCTCCAGGATTCTCTATTGCTTGTGATTTACCCAATTGAGGGTGAGCTAGTGGCTCTAAAGCACACAGGAGCTCTCCCCAAAGACAGATGGATACAAAGCACTTGCTAAAAACCTGCCAAATTTCAGATTCTTTAGTAAGCACCAAGAATAGAATTGTGAGCTAACATCAAGTCCCTCCTCTCATGGACCATGAAATGTATTAGGGAAGTGGCAGGCAATTAGAAAGCACAGTGAAAATGTTTGGAGATGGACGTGTCTGGACCCCATGGAGGCATAGAATTATGGCATGTATGTAGGATTAAGAGTCAAACAATGTTTCCAGGGTAAGAGATCTAATCCAGGACTAACGTTGAATTACATTAGGTAGGCAAAGTAGAAGACATTGGGAAGGTAAGTGAAGAAGCAACATATGTAAAGACCCTGAAGCATGAGAGCTTTCGGATCCTGCACTGATTAGAACAATGGTGGGAACTGTGCCACATCTACAATTTCCATTTAACCTGGACTCAATTTTAGTGTTCTCTAATCCTGATGACCTTCTCCAAAGGTTCAAAATATCTCCCAAACTTGAATGACTCCTAGGCACCCAGAAACAACGTCATAAATGGCATTGTTTTGAACCCTGGAAATAAAGGAGATTGGAGTCCTGACTTTATAGCAGAATCCAATAATGAAGCCACTTACAGCTGTAAGGCCAAGTATAGAAGACTCTACTGGTCATACAAGATTCACCATCTCTAGCAGTGCACGTCTTACTCTCATATCCACATATCCCGTTAAGGTAGCCAGCACAATGTCTGCACTGGAGGCTTGAAACTGCAAGAAGAATGACGCATTGAGGCATGAATGGAAATATCTCCATCACTACAAAGGAGAAAAGAAGTCACTCTTTCTGCCCAAGAATTCTGATGTGCAAAGACATGCCCCGAGAATTTGTTCCAATAATAAGTCATCTTAGAACCACAGACAGAGCTGGGGGAATAGGGAAAAAATATAATTCTTTCTTGAATGATACATATGAAGAATTGTCCACCTGGCAGGGAAACCAAGAGATTCTCCAAAGACCCACATTCTCCTTGGTTTTCTTCCATATTTTCTTGCCAGCCACAAGTATTACATATAAAAAGAGTACACAAGGTGTTTCCACAGATACCATGCAGAAAGTCCAGGACTGCGGACTCTATGTGTGAAACTGGACCTCATCCATCATTCTCAATCAGAGCTTAGAGAACTCAGGGGAATGGAGAGAAGGCTGGTCTTGCTTAAATATCTCCTAGGGTTAAGCATAGGCTAATAAGTTAAATATCCTCATACCACCACCAAAGGATTTACCAGTTTCCATGCTGACCAGAAAAAAGCCCAGCTGCCATAGCTTTTCCATTCTGCTTCAGCTAACTGTTGAAGCAATTTTTGGTAGAACTGGAGCTGTTGTTGTTGAAAAGAAATGCCTTCTGGGGCCAACCTCCCAGTCAACTTATCATGCACTAAGTCAAGAATATTTACCAATAGGGACTAGATGATGATGCCAATTGAAGTCATTCTCCGCATGAAATCATTCAGATCCCTCCTCCATGAACCATCCCTCTTCTCTGCCCATCATCAGTCTTCACTGTTCTATGCTGTCCCAAGAATAGGTAATCTAAAGGATAATCTCTTCATCAGCAATTGTTTATGGACAGCACACTAAGTACCTATCCAGCTGGTACCTGCTAGGCTTGGTTCTGTATTGGAAATATGTAAGATATATTCCCCCCACTAAGGTCACACTTCTCTAGGCAGAAGGGGGTGGGGATATCAGGAGAAGTGATCACATGGAAAATAACACAATGTCACTACAAGGCAAGCTGTGTACTTCAGGAACTCCAGCACAACCAAGAAGAGCCAAGAGAGGTGTTCTAAGTGTAAGGTAGCTGTGATATGCTGAACTTGAAGACATTCAAGTTTGAGGAAAGTAAAACAGTGGTTCATGAGTAGAAGACTTCTTTGGAGACAGATGGCTGGGAAAATAACAGCTGTGACCCAAGATAAGCCTTGAGGCATACAGAAACTGTATCCTATGTTAAGTGAACTTTACTACTCGTATCTAGGGCTCACTATAATCAGACTTTTCTTCCTACACCTATACATGCTCAAATTCACTGTTGTTTCAGGTTAGGTCTCTATGTAAACCCTTTCTCACTTGTGAGGAAATTGATAGTTTAGTGACTGCCAAGATGGGAGGGTGAATAGGAAAGAGAATTTAGACATTAGTGTTTCCCAGTGTCTTGGAATATGTTGATAGACTCAAATGAATAGGCTTGGCCTATTGATATCGGAGTCTCTAATATTTGAGACTGTATCAGGGGTTTCCCCAGTGGTAAAGATAGATAGTTACATATTTTCTCTCCCATCCCTCAAGGAACAATACTAGTACATTTTAATTATCTGCTCAGCATACTCTGGGGTGTATCCAGGTATTGCATTAAGCTATACAGAATTATAAACCCTCATTCCCATTCTGGGCACCATTTGTTTGGGTTGTTTAAATGAGCTGTCCCAACAGGCTGAGTTAGATTATGTGCTACAGAAAACTTAGTTTTTTTGTTTGTTTGTTTGTTTGTTTTACAAAATTAACTTCTTCGTTTGCTCTCATATAGTAGGTGAAGGTCTAAAATACAGAAAAGATCACCCCTACCCCTGTATTCTGATTTACCTTAGTCCCTATCTGATCAGCTTCGTTCACATCTCCAGTGCAACCTGATCTCTCTTGGTTTCTCTACAATTGTATGTAGCAGTGCTGACTTTTTTTTTTAACTTTTTAATTTGTTTAATACAACATATATGCAAAGCAAAGAAAAAAAAGCAATAGCTTTCAAAGCACTCTTCAACAGATCCCAAAGTTTCTCATGGGCTACCATACCATCATCTCAGATTTTTCCTTTTGGCTACTCCAGAATGTAGGAGGATAGAAGGAATAAACATTTTTTTTTATTGTCACAACTGACTTTCTTTTCTTTGTTGTGAAAAATAACATATATGCAAAAAAAGCAATGAATTTCAAAGCACAGCATTGCAATTAGTTGAAGAGCAGATTTCAGAGTTTGGTATGGGTTACAATTCCATAATTTTAAGTTTTTACTTCTAGCTGCTCCAAGATACTGGAGGCTAAAAATTTAACAATTTAATGATTCACCAATCATATTCATTTGTTAAACCCTATCTTCTCTGTATAACTCCATCATCACCTTTGATATTTCTGTCCCACTCTTTAGGGGTATTTGGGCTATGGCCATTCTAACTTTCTTATGTTGGAAGAGGCCATCAATAATACGGGGTAGTGAAATGGAACTCGCTGATATTCTGGAGAGGTTGGGCCCTCTGGGTTTCAGGATTTATCTGGTTCATGGACCTATCCAGAGGTTGTAGGTCTCTGGGAATTTACCCTAGTGCATGGAACCTTTGTAGAGTCTTACATCTTGCTCTAGATGTTCTTTAGGATTAGCTAGAATGGTGTTGGTTGGGGTTTTTGCAAGTTATGGTAGGTAGCAATGTCTAACTGAAGCTTGCATAAGAGTGACCTCCAGAGCAGCCTCTCAACTCTATTTGAACTCTCTCTACCACTGATACTTGAATAGTTACACTTATTTTCCCCCTTTCGGTCAGGATAGAATTGTTGATCCCATGATGCCAAGGCTGGACTCATCCTTGGGAGTCATCTTCCGCACCACCAGGGAGACTTTCACCTCTGGATGTCATGTCCCACCAATGATTTCACTTACCAGTTGAGCTTAGAGAGAGTGAGGCCACATCTGAGCAGCAAAAGAGGTCCTCAACTCTTAGGTACACCTAAAGGTAGGCTAAGCTTCTCTGCTACATACATAAGATTTGCAAGAATAAGCCTCAAGATCAAGGGCTTGGCCTATTGATTTGGGTGTCCCTAATGTTTGACACAGTATCAGGGGTTCCCCTGATGATAAAATTTAATAGTTCCATATTTTTTTCCATCCATTGGTAAAGGATTTGCCAATATTTTTTGATTGTCTGCTTAATATATTCTAGGATTTATCCAGGCATTACATTAAGCTATACAAGAATAAAGGCCTTTATTCTTATTTTGGGCTCCCTGTGTTTCAATTGCTCAAGTAAGCTATCTAGACAGGTTGAGTTAGATTATGTGCTACAGAAAATTTAGGTTCTGGACAAAATAAACCTTTCTTCCTTTGGTCTCAAAGAGTAGGTGCAATTCTAAAATATAGACAATGTCTTCCTTACCCCTGTGTTCTGAATTACATTAATTCTGATATGATCAGCTTCATTCTTACCTCTAAATACCAGGTTATACATATATAAAACAACCTCTCAAAATCCAAAACTAATAATTACCAGTCTGGACTAAATGTGTCTGCTCTAAAAGCTTACAATCTAGGCCCCTGTTTTCTTATAAGCATTTTCTAAAAGAGAATGCAATAATTGTTTTTTGTTTCTGACTTATTTTGCCTCACTACATTGTTGCATGCCTCATGACTTCATTCCTTTTGTAGGAGCACAATAAATATACACCATCGTTCACCAATCTACATCTGTCAGTGCATCCTTCAAACACCTACATTCATTAGATATCATGTATAATGCCCAAAGTCCGTAGTCAATCAACACTCTCAATTTTAGATAATTTCATTGTTCCCAAGAGGAAGATAATCGATAAACACACCCTCACCAAATAGGAAATCTAAGTGTCCCTCCCCCTGTTATTTACCCCTGCTGTTGCTGTGGTACTGCTGATGTTTTCCTGTTAAACATAGCTCATAGCATGTAATAGTAGTTTTCCCCTTGTATCCTAGACTTAAGCATGCTTTGTACATGAGTCATACCTTTGAAGTAGTTCTTGCGATAACTTACTTATTTTCCAGTGTTAGTCAGTGGGATGCAAAGGTCACTAAGTCCCCTATATTCTGTATCATAAGACTCTGATTTTACCTTTACCATGGTCATAAATGTGGAATCATACAGTACCTATCCTTTTGTGTCTGGCTTACTTCACTCAGAGTATGACCTCAAGGCTCATCCATTTTGTCATGTTCTTCAGGACGTCATTTCATCTTACTGCTGCATAATATTCCATCATATGTATATACCACGTTTTGTTAATCCACCATCTTTTGATGGGCATTTGGATTGCTTCCATCTTTTTAAGATTGTGAATAATGCTGCTATGAATATCGGTGTGCAAATGTCTGTGTCATTGCTTTCAACTCTTCTGGGTATATACCCAGTAGTGCTATTGCTGGGTCATAAGGCAACTTGATATTTAGTTTACTGAGAAACTGCCAGACAAGACTTCCATAGTGGCTATAGCATTAGCATTCCCACCAGCAATGCAGAAGTGCATCAATTTATCCATATCTATTCCAGCATTTGTAGTTTCCTGTTTATTTAATCACAACCATTCTCATAGAAGTGAGATGATATCTCACTGTAATCTTGAGCTGCATTTCCCTTATAGCCAATGAAAATGAGCATCTCTTCATGTGCTTTTGAGCCATCTATATTTGCTGTTCAGAAAAATGCCTATTCATATCTTTAGCCCATTTTATAATCGGGTTATTTGTTCTTTTGTTGTCAAGTTGTATGATTTCTTTAAGTATGCAGGATAAAAAACCTTTGTTTGATATGTGACTTCCAAATACTTTCTCCTATTGAGTTGTCTGCCTCTTCACCTTTTTGACAAAGTCTTTTGGGATGCAGAGGCATTTGATTTTGAGGAGATCCCATTTATCAATTTTTTCTTTCATTGCTTGTGCTTTGGGTGTAAATTTAGGAAGACGCCTCCTATTACTAGGTTTTGAAGATGTTTTCCCACATTTTCTTCTAGGAGTATCGTGGTACTGGCTCTTATATGTAGGTGTTTGATCCATTTTTTGTGTTAATATTTATATAGGGTATAAGATAAGGGTCTTCTTTCTTTTAGCTATTGAAATCCAGTTCTCACATGCCCATTTATTGAAGAGACTATTCTGTCCAAGTTCAATGGATTTGGGGAACTTGTCAAAGATCAGTGGTCTATTTCCACACTCTTGATTTGATTCCAGTGGTCAGTATGTCTTTGTTGAGCCAGTACCATGCTGTTTTGACCACTATGGCCTTATAATAAGTTTTAAAATCAGGAAGTGTTAATCCACCCACTTTAATATTCATTTTTTGGAAATTTAGCTATTCAAGGTCCCTTTTCCTTCTAAATGAATTTGATAAATCATTTTTCATGTCTTCAAAGTATGTTGCTGAAATTTTGATTAGTGTTGTATTGAATTTGTAGATCAATTTGGTTAGAATCAATATCTTAACTACATTTAACCTGCCTATCCATGAGCAGGGACTGTCTTTCAACCTGTTTACATCTTCTTTTATTACTTTCATCAATGTTATATAATTTTCTGTGTACATGTCTTTTACATCCCTGGGTAATTTATTCCTAGGTACTTGATTCTTTGTTGCTATTTTGAATGGAATTTTTTCTTTAATTGTCTCCTCGGTTAGGTCATTGCTTGTATATGGTAACATTGCTGAGTTTTCCACATTAATCTTGTTTTCTGCCACTCTGCTGAATTTGTTTATTAGCTCAAGGTGGGGGCAGGCACTGGGAATCAAACCAGGTCTCTGGCATGGCAGGTGAGAACTCTGTCTGCTGAGACACCATGGCCCACCCTGTCATAGATTTCATAGGTTTTCTAAATGTAGTTTCATGTCATCTGCAAATAAAGAAAGTTTTCTTCCTCCTTTACAGTTTGAATGCTTTCTATTTATTTTTTCTACCTGACTGCTCTAGCTAGAATATCTAGTACAATGCTGAATAATAGTGGTGACAGAAGGTTTCCTTGTCTCATCCCCAATTTTAGGGAGAAGGCTTTCAGTCTCTCACTGTTAAGTATGATTCTAGCTATGCGTTTTTCATATTCTGCTCCCCCTCATTGGTCCCTTATTATCCTCCTATTAATTTTCTTCCTAGCCCCCTGTCTCTTACAATGTTTTTTTAGTTTATTCACAGGTCAATAGCAGCCAAAACTAACCAGCAAAATTCTAAAAACATACTCCTGCTACAACAGAAATTTGAAAATCTACTTCTGCTATAGCAGACATTGTTATCAACCCGTTCCAACAGAAGGTGCCCAGAAATCCAATTAGTGATACCTCCACTTGGCTCAAAGCAATTTCTCCCCCTTAATTTCATCCAGTCTCAGCCAGAAGTAGCCAAAGAAAGAATACAGCACCCATGCTCATTCTAAAAAAAAATTGCTTCACGCTAAGCTAAGGCAGTAACTCAAAACTAACCCCAGTTTCATTCAATTCTATTAAAAGAAAAAGGCAGGAATGTCAGGTCTCAGAAAAAGAACTTTTAAAATGGACTCCATGAACTGGGGGTTCCTCAGCTTCTTTTACAGAGTCTGATGTTTGAGAGACAGAGCAGTGTGTCAGAGCTCCAGCAACCAGTCAAATCATAAGTTAACAAGTCCCCATCCAATCAAGATGACACACCACCTAGTAGGTACCCTCTCCTCCTGACATCACTGTACCTTTAAAAGACAGCTCCCAAAACAAAGAATCAGAGCCATTTTCTCTTTCCTTTTGCTTGCTCCCCAGGCAGGAACCATTTTCAGCTCCCATACGCTTTCTCCCTTTTGCACTCTCACCTACCTTCTCCATGCTTCCTCACCCAATAAATCTCTTAAGCTTTGAAAAAAATCTATTGTTCCTTCAGTTTTACCAATGTTAGCCTCATATACTTTGGAGCTCCTTGATTGAGAGCATAACATTGTTATTGTTATTTTTTTCTTAATGAATTGTCCCCTTTATTAATATGTAGTGTCCTTCCTTTTCTTTTATGATATCTTTACATTTAACATCTGTGTTGTCTGATATTAACATAGCTACTCCTGCTTTTCTTTGTTTACAGCTTGCATGGAACATCTCACTTTCAATCCATTTACACACTTGGATCTAAAATGAATCTCTTGCAATCAGCACATAGTTGGATCACGTTTCTTAATAAGTTCTGCCACTCTGTATCTTTTAATTGGTGAGGTTAGGCCATTAACATTCAAAGTTATTTCTGTGAAAGGCATTTCTTGAATCTATTGTCTTGCCCTTTGTTTTTGATTTGTCATATCTATATATTCTTATCCCTCTTCCTCTTTTTATCATTTAAGTTACCCTTCCTGGTGGTCTTCAATTCTATGCCCTCCTTCAGACCTTCCTCTGCTAAATATTTTTTTTCAGCTGACAGAAGTCTCTTTGGTATTTCTTCAATGGACAGTCTCTTATTGACAAATTCTCTCAGCCTTTGTCTGTCTATGAAAATTTTAATCTCTCCCTTCCCTTCAAGGGAAAATTTGGCTTGATACAGTATTCTTGGCTGCAATCTCTCTTTCTTGATCTTAAATATATCGTACCATTGGCATCTTGCCTCCATGGTGTTTGATGAGTGGTCCAAACTGTTTTGTCTGGTTTCCCTGGTATATGTTGAGTCACTTTTCTCTTGCTGCTTTCAGGATTTTATGCTTCTCTTTAACATTTGACAGACTGGTTGATATGCATCTTGGAGTCAGCATATTTGGATTTATTCTATTTGAAGTTTGTTGGGTTTCTTTTATTTGCATATTTATGTGTTTATAATGGTTGGGAAGTTTACCTCCATATCTCCTCAACTGATCTTCCTAGCCGTTTATTCTTTTCTTCTCCTTCTGGGACACCAATCATTCTTATATTCATGTGGTTCATGTTATCTATCAGTACCCTGAGATCCAATTCAAATTTTTCCATCTTTCTGGCCATTTGTTCTTTTGTGAATTTGAATTCAGTTGTCCTGTCCTCTAGTTATTCTTTCTTCTTACATTTCAAATCTGCTGTTGTGTGTCTCTAGTATATTTTTAATTCGATCTGCAGTATCTTTCATCTCTGTGATGTCTATTTTTCTACTTTTTCTTTCAAATGTTTCTTTATACTCTTCTAGTGTCTTCTTGATGTCCTTTATGTTGTTAGATAACCCATTGAATTTCTTTAGGAGAGTTGTATGAACATCTTTTATTTGTTATTCAAAAATCTGTGTCTTGTCTGTTGTTTTAACTTGGTTATTTGGCTTAGCATATCTGGTTGCATCTTTATATGCTCTGTGATTGTATGCTGGCTTTAAGGCATTTAATTATCTTGATAGAGTTATTTTGATAATTGTTTTCCTTCATTCATCTAAGTTTTTGTATTTGCTTGAATTTGAATTGAAGATCTCCTTTTGCATTTGGTTCATCAATAACTTCCGGTCAAATCAAGGCCCCAACCTCAAGCAGGGGATGCAACTCTTCTTGAGGATCTATTTAAAGCTAGACAGATAGGCTGCTTGCCATACTGCACTTTCTATTTCCTCTTAGCAGATGGTGATTTGGGGCCCTCTCTTTCCCTAAGCCTACCTCTCCCCAACTGCAGCAACCAGGTGTTAGCTGGATGGAGACCTAGAACAATTCCAGCAAGTTCTGCTTGTCCTGTGATCACTGAATGCCACCAACCACTGGCCTGGGGGATGAGCATTGTGTACCTTAGGGGAGATTTTGCTTGTTGGTCTGAGGTGGTTTGTGGCCCTCAGGCTCCCACTTGGAATGATCTTGGGTTGTGAGACTGAGCATGTCAGCTGCCTGTCCACAGCCCACCTGGAAATGCTTGCAGGCTAGGCATGATATGAGGCATGAGGCATGGAAGTGCAGGGTGCAGGGACATGGGGTATAGTACAGCATGTGGCTTGGGTTGTTGCAGGGCACTTGGACAGGGGAACTGGGCATTGGATAGAGGGAGTACACAATGGGGCGTGAAGTGGAAAGTGGAGTATGTGGTGTGGGGTGAAGGAGTATGGAGCATGTGGTGGGTGTAGGGTGGGACAAGGCAGAGTTAAGGGGGTCACGGAACTCATTGGCAGTGTGCAGGGCATGGGGGGAAGGGTCGGGTGCTCAGGTGGTGGGGCAAGGGGAGCAAGGGGGTGGGGCATGGATGCACAGGTGTGTGAAGTGAGACACACAGAATGCATGACATATTGGTTGGGACGGAAGCATAGAGTTTGAGGGGTTGGGGCAAATGTGCAGGTGTGTGTGGGAGGGGTAGGTTGGGCCATATGTACACAGGTTTGCGGGGATCAGCAGGGGACCAGGGTAGAGTTGCATGGGTACACAGTGGGGCAGGGTGCAGGTATCAGTGGTGTGGGATGCTGGGTGAGATGTGTGGGAGGTGAGATGTGTGGAGGCATAGGTGCACAGTTGTGTGTGCATGGATTTTGTGCAGTCTGAAGGGTACATGGCTACACAGAATGGTGGAGCATGGGGTGTAGATGCAGGGTTTTGGTTCATGGGGCGTGGAGGAGATGGGGCACAGGGACTGTAGGTGAAGGGGTGGGGCATGGGGGTGAGAGTGGGGTTGTTTCACAAGCTTAGGGCAGTGTAATTGGGATATGGGCATATGGTGGGCATGTGGTGCCAGTGCAACTTCCTCATTCCCACCTCCTTGTCCATGCATTCCTGAGGGTTTCTCATTTCCCCAAGGAAACTCCAGGCTGCATTGCTGATAGGGCTGCAATCCCAAGCTAGCTGCAGAGGCAGACATTTCCTGTATCTCCATTTCTCAAAGCATGTGACCAAGTTTTTCATCCAAGATTCCTGATGCAGTGTAGAAGACCCTCTCAGATCTACACTGCTGTCCTGGTAATTTTTCTGTCACTTCTCTATCTGTTCTTTGTAGCAGGGTTGAACTTGACCTATCCTATTTTGTTATTTTCCTGAAAGTTCAGTCAGATGTCTTTAAGAACATGAACTGGAAACAATGAAGTAAGAAACTATGTATGTAAATAAAATTTTACAATTTATGATGGCATTGTGGGCATGGAGGGACATTAACCATTTTACACATGGAACAAAGACAAGTTACACATTAAGTTGGGAAGATGTCAAACCCTGTTCTCAGTACCCCCACACCTAGCCATTCAGTGCCTTATTATTTGTTGTCAAAAAGCTCCCCCAAATCCACAAATCCACACAAATATCCACAACAGTAACCATTCATCCTAGTAGTTCACAGTGCTTGGCCTGGGCTTACTCTTATAAAATATCCTTCCTCACATTTCATACTCTATTCTTTGTAGCAACTTATTTGTGTAGCTTAGTGTAGATGTTTCTAATGTACTCTAGCACATTTGTATTTTACAAATTTTCTATAAAGGCCACAGGATTTATACTGGTCATGAGGAGTAAGGTATAACAACAAGAAGTCTTAATGAGTGTTCTCACTGATATTGTCTCCATCACATGGTCCATCATGGTTCTGTTTGGTGGGATGATACTTCAACAGACAACTTAATTTAGGCTGAAATATTTAGATTGAGTTTGGTCCATATTGATATCATTTTCTTGGTTATTGTTGTCTAGGATTTAATGAAAGGGCTTTGGATTAAGTTATACTCCACTATTCCTAAGTTCACCTTCTCTCCTGTTACCATTTATTCAGTCCCATTTTGAGGAGATAAGAGATGGTCACCATTATTCAGTATCAGAGAATTGCTAATCAAACCACAAAGTGATACCACTTTACCTCCACTAAGTTGGCTATTATTAAAATAATAAAAATCCTAGAAAATCACAGCATTAGTGAAGATGAAAAGAACTCAAAACCTTTGTAGATTAATGTTGGAAATGTAAAATATTCTAATGCTATGGAAATCAGTTTGACAGTTTCTCAAAATATTGAGCATAGGATTACCATATGAGCTGGCAATCACAATTTTAGGTATAAACTCAAAAGTATCGAAAGCAGGGACCAAACAGGTATTTGTACACCAATGTTCAGAAAAACATTATTCAAAACAGTCAAAAGGTTGAAGCAAATCAAGTGTCCATCAGCAGATGAATGGATAAACAAAATGTGGTTTATACACATGATGAAATATCATCCAGCTGTAAAAAGGAAAAGGACACATGTGACATCATGGATGAAAATTGAAGACATCATGATGAGTAAAAAGTCATATATAAAGTATAAGTATAGTATGATCTCACTTTTATGAAATACCTAGAGTAATAAAATTCATTAAAAGCATAAGTAATGTTTACCAGATTTCAGAGGTTTGAGTGGGATGGGGAGTTATTGCTTAATGAATGGAGAGCGTCTGTTTGTGTTGTTGAAACACTTTTGTTAATGGATGTGGATGATGCTGGTAGATTATTTTAATAGAATTAATACCACTGAATTATACATTTGAAAGTGGTTAAAATGGGAAATTTTGGGTTGTATTTATCTTACTATACAAAAAGTTAAAATAATATTCTTATGAAGTCTTAAGCTCATCGAACATCCTGACAGTGTTTATTAAGACACCTTTACTGTAGGATGCTTTAATAGGATGTACCTGGTCTCTTTAGGTGCTTAACATAGGCAAAATTGGGTTTATGAGTTTATGGGGCATTGTTACACTAGAAAATTCTTTGATAGTATATAATTACAGAAACTTAAAGTGGTGTTAGTCTAGATCCAACATACCTCTATTTGTGTATCTGATGCCATACATAATCAATCAGAAAACATCACAGTTAAATCTTCACTGGGTGCATCCTAGTTCTACAAAGAAAGATATGGGGAATTGCCATAGAGTCTCAGGTTTCTGTGTGCTTTGTCTGACTCTTAAGATTGTCTGTTCTTAGAAGTATGGAGTGTAAAAATAAGTACATCTCTGATTTTTATGAAGCTGATTTGATAACTTACTTCTTCGTTATATTCTAGTACATGTATATTACTATATATTCCAGGCATTGTTAAAGCACCTTTTAAAATGTAGTAGATAATTTATAAGCAGAGATAAAAAAGAATATCCATGGAAGGTTAAAGAATAAAAACACAAGTGTGATTATCTCCTGTCCAAAGGACTACTGATGTACTTAGGCACCTGTTACAAAAGGACCAAGCTGATAAAAACAGAAATGTATCACATGTCCTGCCTCAGTTACAATCCCACTTTATTTTTCACCCTAACAACACTGATCTAGCTCCAATCATTGCCATTAGTGACCTCACTGTTGCAAAATGGCCAAATCTCAAATCACTTTGCAGCAGGTTACTCAGCACCATTTGACCTGCTTGAACACATTTTATCGAAACTCTTGTAAAGTTTATCACTGACAAAAAAAAAAATAGCCATTCAAAACTTATTCTTTTTTACTACATCCAATTTGGTTGGCCCTGTTAGTTTAGTATATTTTCCCTCTCCCCTCATTTCTCCTTAAGTCACATGTGATTGAATGGGGATGAAAATGTCAAATGCTGAACAATAGCTCTACCAGTGTGTGCCTGTTCTAGTTTGCTAGCTGCCGGAATGCAATATACCAGAAACAGAATGACTTTTAAAAGGAGGATTTAATAAGTTGCTAGTTTACAGTTCTAAGGCTGAGAAAATGTCCCATTCAAAACAAGTCTATAGAAATGTACAATCTAAGGCATCCAGGGAAAGATACCTTGGTTCAAGAAGGCTGATGAAGTTCAGGGTTTCTTTTTCATCTGGAAAGGTACATGGTGAATATGGTCAGGGTCCCTCTTTCATCTGGAAGGGCACATGGCGAACATGGCGTCATCTGCCGGCTTCTTCTCTCCTGGCTTCCGGTTTCATGAAGCTCCCCGGGAGGTATTTTCCTCCTTCATCTCCAAAGGTCCCTGGATTGTGGACTGTCTGCTTTGTGGTGCTGCAGCATTCTCTGCTCTCTCCAAATCTCTTTCATTCTCCATAATGTTTCCTCTTTATAGAACTCCAGAAACTTATCAAGACCCATCCAAATGGGTTGAGACATGTCATCACCTAATCCAGTTTAACAAACACTCTTGATTAAATCACATCTCCAGGGAGATAATATGATTACAGTTTCAAACATACAATATTGAATAGGGATTATTCTGCCTTTATGAAATGGGATTTTGATTAAAACATGGCTTTTCTAGGGGACATACATCCTTTCAAAACAGCACAGTACCTGAAGAATGTAACACATAAAGACTATTGCCTTGTCATTTTGCTAGTATTTGTAGGTACCTGGCATAGAACCTTCATGTTGTTACCCCACCCCTACCCCATATATATCCTTAGTCACAGTGTCATATGTATAATTTCTTGGCAAATCCTCACAGTTCAGTCCCTTCCTGTCCTCACTGATCCCATTACATCATCCAGAAAATTTTATGTTTACTTGACAGCAGAGCAAACAACCCCAGAGTCCTGCCTCACTTCATCCATTATTCCGTATAAACTCCTGAACGCCATTCCACAATATCCATACATCATGTTACGTAGGAGGATACATTTAGATGGCAAAGTTGAGCTGAATAGTGTATTGCCCTGAATGACAAGTTGTGGGAGTTTCATGTTTCCTCAGAAATAGGATAGGTTTGGAGCTTTGGGAGGAATTTGGAGCTTGCTGTATACAGAGATTATCCTGAGCTCATGAGAATCTGCTTGCCATACTCCAAATTGGTCAGTAACCAATGAATAAGCGCCCTTTTATGCCTCTGGACTGGGCATAATTAATAAAACTCCTTCACTCCCTCTTAGTCCCTTCTGCAGCCTCCCAGACATTAGAAATTGGAACTACCACAAGCTTTCCAAGCCAAAGCAAATACCCAGCAGATCTTAAAACCATGTGTCCATTATGGGACCCAACAAGAGGAGTGCCCTGTTGGAGCCCAGACTCTAAAATGAGGCAGATCTGTGTTTGAAGCCCTGATCTAGCAAGTAACTGTCATAAGACCCTGGTAAAAATATTTAATTGTATCCCTCAGTAACTCCGTCATAGAGAGAGGGAATATTATAAGTCATAGAGTTCTTGTCAGGAATAAATCGTTTGGTGAATGGGAGGTTCTCAGCACAATATATGACCAATATAGAGAAAGGATTAAATAGGTATTGCTGAAATTATTCATATTAATATTTGGTTGAATTTTTAATTATGAATTCCTGCTGAGAAAAGTTATATTTGATATTGGGATTGGTAAATACATAAAGATTATATTTGTTGACAGCTATTTTTGGCCCGTGTCAATGGATTTCAATCAGCAGTCCTAAAACCAGCTGTCCTTGCTCCCCACACACATTGACAAATATAACTTTACAAAGAGACACATATTGCCCCTTTGCAAAGAGCATGCTTCTTTGCCCTAGCCCAAAGAAGTCCAAGATTGAGCAACGACATCTTTCACTTCATACTCTCCTTGTTCTCTCTCACATTCGACACTGGTGTGGTGGGTTGGAAATGTTTTTAAGAACATTCTTAAGGTAAATCCATTCCTGTAGGTGTGAATTCATTGTAAATGGGAACATTTGATAGTTACTTTAGTTATCTCTGACACAGTCAGGATGGGTCTTATTTCTATTAATGGAGTCCTTTATAAGCAGAATGAAATGCAGACAAGGAGAAAAAAAAGCCACAGGAAAAAAGAAGCTGAAAATCAATGAGACCTGGAAGAAACGGAGAGACCAGGAAAGCCCACTAGGTGTGTTTCATTGTGACAGAGGAGCTTAGGACCAAGGAAAACCTTCTAGCAGCCCCAGAATTCCACTTTTTGGAAAGAAAGATTCACATTCTTGATGCTTTGATTTGTGCTTTCTCCAAGCCTCAAAATGGTGAGCCATTAAATTCCCAATGTTTAAGGCAAAACATTGCATAATATTTATTGAAGCAGCCAAAGGAAACTGAAACACTTGGGAAACTGCTGTCATTGACCAAGCCAAAGAACTGGTAATACAGCCATAAGAAATGGAATGCCAGTCATGATGAACGGGATACCCTCACCTCAGGGCATCAATTCCCAAATCACTATAGTGAACATTGCATCTTCACATCTGGTTCTTCTGCGATTCTGCACCAATTATTCACAAAATAGTTTCCAATGGTAGAGTTGCTTACTTGGGCAGATATATTATAAAACCCACATGCATAAACCACTTTTACCCAGCTGTGATGGTTAGGTTCCGGTGTCAACTTGGCTAAATAATTATTCCCATTTGTTCAGTCAGGCAAGCATTGACCTGACCATTGCTGCAAGGATATTTCATGGCTGCTTGACAAACTGAAAGGCTGATATATTAAAATTATCAGTAAATTGATTGCATCTGTGGCTGATTACATCTGCGACCAACTAAGGTGATAATCCAATCAGTTGAAGTCTTTTAAGGGAGAAGGAAGACTCTTTCACTGCCTCTTCAGTCAGAGAGCCTCTCCTGTGGAGTTCATCGAGACCTTTATCGTAGTTGCCAGCTTCACAGTCTGCCCTATGGATTTTGGACTCTCCCATTCCCACAGTTGCATGAGACACCTTTATAAATTTCACATTTACTAATCTCCCTCATTGGTTCTATTTCTCTAGAGAACCCAGATTAACACACCAGCCTTGAAAACTCTTGTCTGGCTCACTCCACATATTCATTGGCACAATATACCACTACCATCAGCACTGCCTTTCACTCCACCCTAACACAAACCATCACTATTGCACCTGAAACATTTTTACATGTGTCCCATATCTCCACTTGTTCTGCAGCCATTGGGTAAATGGTGTATATTCAGAAAGTGATAGAAAACTCAAGTGGGAAACACTGAGAAAATCAAGCCCTGGTATCAGTTTGCAGATGAATTCATATGGAATTTCTTCCTAGCATTTCATGGCCAAGCAGCAAGAGTACTTCAGGTCCCCCTTCCTTCACTCTTTCTTCTGACATTGTTGTACCAACACTTTAACCACACTGAATAAAAGGGAAGAACAAAAACAAGAGAACACTCCTTAGGCAGTTGATAAAGGGACTTGCCACATAGCTACAATCACTCCACAAAGCAGGGGGTCAGTGGTCAGAATTTCCTACTCTTATAAAATGACATTAGTGGTTGAACTGCCTTGCCAATGATTGGTCCTGCCACCACCAGGGCATTCATTATAAGGCTTGAGACACAGAGAAGTTTGGCCCAGGAGGCAGCCTCATGCAGAGAAGACCTCACTTCCTGAGGGCAATGAAAATACTGATGGTACCAAGTGTGAATCTGTTCTGTGTGGGGTGTTCAGGTGGGCTGGGAATTCTCTTAATGTTTGTGAGAGGCAGTATTCTATGATGACCCCCATAATATCCAAACTCTGTTGTTACTCCTATGATTGTTATATTATATATAAATATAATATATTATATAATATATATTTAATTTATTTGTGTATAAGCAAAAGGGATTTTGTGGATGTGATTAAGTTACTACCCAGCTGGACATAAATTTAGGAAATCGTTTGAGTGACCTAAAGGTAGTCTTGTAGGCCTTTAAAAAGCAGTTTTCTACTACTGATGGAAATAGAGAAATTCAGAACAATATCAAATGTAAGAAGAATTCAGTGTGAAATAGTTATTCTGTTTCTGTATTTGAAGATGGATTGGCCATTTGGATAGTGAACCACAAAGATAGCTAGAAAGAAAACAGGACCTCAGTCCTAATTTTGCAAGTAACTGAATTCTCAAAGACACCTTGAGGGAGTTTGAAACAGATTTTTCCCTATAGCCTCCATTTAGGAGTCTAACCCAGCAGAAACTTTAATTTTGGTTTATTATACTCTAACAGAGAACACAGTTAAATCCCACCCAGATTTCTGATTTCCCCAGAATCAGGGATAATAAATGGGAATGGTTTTAAGATAATGGGTTTATAATTGCTTGCTATCTAAGTATAGAAAAATAGCATACATTTTTGTACTGTAGAGTGGTAACATACAATGATGTAATATACAATATAAAAATACAGGAGAGATGCTGAAATCAAGCAGTGAACCAAGAATGGAATAATTTTCAGGAGCACGATTTAAAAGGCCCTAGATTCCCTTAAACAGACTTTTAGAACTATATGAACATGAAAGATGTCACCAGCAAGGACTCACAGGAGATGAAAATGCTGGACAAATTATAAATCACCCTGACCAGACTATTAGTGGAAATTAAGACTTTAAGTTTGGTGCTCGAGTGGGATCAGAAGAAAGCAATGTGGTTTGAACATAGAGTGAGAATATACTTGTTATTTGGTGAGAGAAAGCTTAGTGAAAATGTGTCACGCATTATGTGGGAAGCAGAATTCATAAGCAATGCATTTGGATATGAGATTTCTGATCAGGTGGGCCATGGTGGCTCAGCAGGCAGGAATGCTTGCCTGCGATGCCAGAGGACCTGGGTTCGATTCCCGGTGCCTGCTCATGTAAAATAAAAAAATAATAAATTAAAAAAAAAAGATTTCTGACCAAAGTTTGGTAATGCTGCCTGAATTTTTTGTGCTGATAGTAAAATATGAGAATCAGGTATGAATCTCATATTTTATGAGAAGAATGCAGAGACAGAACATTTGAAACCTACTACATCACCTGAAAAAACCTGGAGAAAGAACTGACAAAAAAGTATCAAGACTTGATAGGGAAATTTTAACCTCCCAAGACAGTAAAAAGAAACTCAATATCAGACATGGCAGTTCACCATTTGTAAAAGAGATATATCTGGGTGTGTGGCTTTACAACCCTTTCCTGAAGCTTTGAAAATATCGAAAGATCATTGTATTTAATGACATGACAGTATATTTCAAGAGATTAAACTTGTACCTCACATCTCAGCTAACTCAGAGAGCCACTAAGAACCTTAAAGTGTTGGCCTACAGTCACTTCAGGAGAAGAGAGTAAAAATAAAGGAAAAGAGAAATGGGGGGAGTGAAGAACCAAAATTTGATAATGGTACACAAAAATAAAGGCAGAGCTAAAAGAAAAAAAAATATTTACAACAAGATAAAGTCATAATTAAACAAACTTCTTGGCATAAATGAAAAATAGAAAAATAGTCTAAAATGGTTCTTCTTTGCCTAAAAACTATAGTCTATTTTTTCTATAAAGAAGGCCTCCCTTGTTACCACATTCTGACCAGATACCTCTCCATTCTCTCATTCTCCTGACAAACTTCTTCTCCACTGCCCCAGATCACTGTAATCTGGCAGACTCCCACTTGACCAACCGACCTACTCTAGCCAAGGTCAACAATGATGGCCAGGTAGCCAGATACAGTGGACACTCATCCATCCTTAGATTATTGACCCTCTCTGTGGCTTAAGACACTGCTGACCTACCAGTGCTTCTTAGAACTCTTGACTATTCTTGATTCTACACCCTGTTTGGTATAGTTGTCTTCCTATTACTCTAAACAGCACCCCCAACTGTGGTAGTCTTCTCTACCCAATTCTTAATCTTTGTTCTTCTTTTTATTCCTTGATCTTTCTACCCTCTTTATTTCTAAAATTGATGAATAAACTGCAATTTTGATTATTGTATCTACATGGTGATACAATACACAAAGTGATATAGTAGGTTTCAAATGTTCTGTCTACATTCTTCACAAATTTTCACACCCTCCGTACACACACATGTAACCTGAAAATGTTCCATTTCATTTCTTCCTTGGCTCTTGAATGTTTCTGGGTCTTCCACTAAAGTTCGCCACAATTGTATAAAGCAAGAATAATTTGGCAAGAACAATAGAACTTCAAATAGCCTAGGTGTCATGTGAAGAGAGGGTCCCGTCCCTTCTCAAGGTAAAGAAATTGGTAAATAAACTTTCTTGCTAGTAAGGAACTTGTTAACAGTGAACATACTATTGAAATGCAGCTTCATTTCAACTCTATTTGTACTCCCCCTTGCAACTAGATTTTTGCCCCTACCTCAAGTTATTTGTAAGTTGTGCAACAAATGCTGCCTTTGCCACTTATGAGCAGCCCAGCAGATGTAAAGCATAGAATGTCCTCATTCTGTCCTGCTGGGGGCAATTTCACATAAACAAGCCTTTGGGAAGGTCCTTAACCCCTGCCTAGGCCAGGGGTAGTGATGTGACAGCAGTCAGAGGCCTGGGCCTAGGTAGGATACAGTTCCATATTTCTCCTTTTCTCCCAGCCAAGGATCTCGCAAAATTGTCAGCAGAACAGAGGAGTGAACAGTCCCAGCTACTAGGCTAGAAAAGGGCCTGGTCCACCTCATCCAGAGATAGCAGGTCTAGGTTGGCTTGATCAAGGGAAAAAGAATACACCTGTGTGAGATGGGAGTAGCTGAGGGCTCCAAATAGAAATGGATTGGCTTTTACAATGGAAATTTATTTACTTACAAGTTCACAGTTCTAAAACTGTGAAAATGTTCAATTGTAGGCAGCAACAGGATAATACCTGGGCTCTGAAGACAGGCTGCTCTCACATAAAAAGGCACACAGCATGACTACTGGTCTCTCCTGGGTTTCATCCCTTTCAGTTTCTGGTTGCAATGGCTTCCTCTCTGAGCTTTAGCCTTTTTCTGTCTTCGATTCTGTCTCTCTTATCTTCTCCATGTCTTTTTCTCTGAATTTCTCTGACTTTTTTCTGGGTCTTCTCTATGTCTTTAATCCTCTTATCAAGGACTCCAGTAAGAGGATTAGACCCACCGTGAATGAGATTGGTCACATCTCAATTAAAGATGCTACTCAACGAAAGATCCTACTTATAGTTGGTCTACACCAACAGGAGTGGATTAGCTTTAAGAATATGTTCCTTTTGGGGGTACATATAGCTTCAAACCATCACAGTGCCACATAAACTTCATGAGCAAAACGCATCTTAGGTGTGATGACTGGGGACATGTGATCTGCTGCTTCTGAATTACGAGGTTTCTGTGGTGCTGCTGGTGTGTATCCAGTATAGGCCATTCTGCGTCATTTCTAAATAAATTGTTGCTGGATAGGTTGATTGTGTTTTTTTACTTTTATTGACAATCTGAACCTGAAGCTCGCACTGGTTGTTTTTCATTGGGACCTGTCTTTTGTTACTCAACTGAGTTGAATGGATTAAAAATTCCCTCTATTTTTAATTCATTCCTCTGAGATTTTATGATTTTCTTTTGCCAGGAGGTTTTGGTTGCTGTTGCTGTTGCCCACAAACATGCCTCAACACTTATAAAACTATATTTTCACAAATTAAGATCAGCATATGTTCTATCTTCTTCAAGATGCTATTGTGGTCTGAACTGACAGGTAGAGCTTCTAAATGTTGAACCTTCCTGCCATGCCATGTATAACCCCTCATTCATTGTGATGCATTATTTTCCAATTTGATTTGAAATTATGTAGATAATAGTTTATTTTTTATTTTGTGTTCATGATCATAAGTTATTGGCCTACAAAATAATGGTTCAATTGTTTTTGGTCGAAACATATACATTTGGAATTAAATCACCTGGGTAGCTTTAACTTTCCTTCCTTTTCATAGGAACACCATCAAAGATTAGGATGAATGGTTCTGGAGGGGGTTTACATATATTAAGGCTATCAGAACCAATATTTTGTTCTTTTTTTTACAATTTTGTTTACAAGTTTTTGTTATAGTTATAATCATGTAACAAGATGTAACAAGGTTTTTCTATGTATTTCATATCTTTTACTAAGACTGGTTATTTAAGAATTCTATTTTTTAAACAGTACTAAAATTCTCAGATGTCTATAAGAAAAGAAAATGGAAACCATGAACTGAAATTTTTAGCTCTCAACCTGTGTATCCAGATACAAGTTGACTAACATAAAAGAGGGTGATATGGACACCTAGAGTGATGAATCTTTTGTCCCACTGAAAAAGAAGATACACCTAAACGTGGAAGGATGTTGACACCTTCCATTGGTGCCCACACACCTAGCCATCCAATGAAATTCTGCTCTTTATTGTCAAACTCCCCATAAACACAGAAGATCACATAGACAAAAAGGAGGCACTTATTCCCTCATATCCACAAGGCAAAACTGAGGTTCTGAGGGCTCTCCCCATTACTGAAGACTTCCCACAAAAGGAATTCATAAAGCAGCCCCAATCACTCTCAATAACCATTGTATGGTAAGCCCAGGGGAGGGAAACTGGAGTGTTACTTGGGCACTAAGAGAAGAAACTGCCCTGCAGACAAAGTTCAAACCTGATCTCAGTCAGGTGTAAGGCCAAAAATCCAGGAACTTGTCTCTGGAGCCGGTAACTGACTATAGGAGCTCAGTCCCTGCAGGTTGTGGACAGGCTGGTGGTGCAGATGTGCTCCTGCTCTGCTTTCTGGGTGGTGAGACTTGGGGAATGGGAGTGGCTGCAAGTAGGGTTCCTGACTCTTCTCAACCCCTCTCTCAGAGATGAGTAAGAGAGAGCCTGAGAGGATAGGTTGGACCAAAGTCTTTGCTGGCCTAAGAGAAATCAGGAGTTTAAGACCTTGTCTCTCCCTTGTTTCAGGCCACTGGGAAGAGTTGACATTCAAAACCCAGTTCTTTTTATCATTTTTATCATCCTCCTCTTGCAAAAGATAATTTGTTTAAAAATATGTAGTGCATATATCTGTGCACATGCTTATATATATATATATATATATATATATATATATATATATATATACACACACACACACATACACATACACATACACCTACTGCCCATGAAAAACCCTGCAGGATATACATCAAAGTATCATAATATTTTTCTATGATATAGATTTACAAAGAAGTTGCACATATGGAACAGAGAGTTCCTGGGGGCCCACTCTTTGTTTCCCTTATTGTTTCCAAATTTTGAGAATGTGCTATGGCAGTCCAAGGAACAGCACAGCTGTGTAAATGGAAGAGGAATTGCTGAGTCATATCATATTTTGATACAAAGAGCAGAAACCATGCACCTTTTCAAATCATGTAACTTTTTATTCTCCCTAATTCACATCTGCCTATTTTACTTGGGCAGTGTGTTCTTCCTTCAAGCTCTTTTGTCCCCTTAAGATGCTCATGCTCTTTTCATGCTAGCTCCTGGAAATAGTTATAGCAATGCTCAGAGCACTCTGGTGAGATCTCAAGGACAGTGGAAGTTTCACACATAATGAAGACAAGAGAGATATATTTTGGGGGAATCCTGGGGCAGTTAGGGAGTTAGACCATTGTAGAGGAAGCCACACCATCTGATGAAAGATTACTCTATTCTCAGGTGCAAGTAGGAATGAGATGTTGACCCAACAATTCAATTTACTTCTGGAGCTGTTCTTATCAGGCCATGATTACTGAACTTCCCATTAAGCTAAATCTGGATTGGTCTATCAGACGCCCCAGGGCGTCAACTTAGTGCCCAGCATGTTCTTCCCATCCCCATTAAGTAACACCATTTTCACCTTCTTGGGATGATCACAGTCAACTTCCACTGGCAGAATGCTAATTATGTTCTCTGTAGACCACACTACCAGCGCAACGAGGAAAAAGTTACCAGGGAGCAGATAGAGTTAAATTAAACAGACTTTTGTTGCATCCTAGAGAGCAAGAATTCTTCCCTTCAGAACTAATAGTTGTAATTCTGCAGAACTCAGGGTTTAAGTGTAAATTCCCATTTTGAGTCATTGAAAGTGAGGTAGGTAGTGCCAGTCTAACTTCTACCCATATATTCTACCTACTGGGAACATCATGATTGAATGGCCATTGGTTTAATGTGTCAGCCTCTCCCGAAGGACAGCACTCCATCCTTACACATGTCATATCCATGCTTATGTTTCATCTGCAAATGTTCCATCTCTTGTTCTATGTGGCTGATGTCTTACAAACAGTGTGATATAAATTAAGAACAGTGGATTCCATGCTCCTGTGTCCATGATGACAACCTGTTTGTTGTGCAGGACTGTAGGGAAACCTGCACAATAGCTGGGACTTTTTAAAGACTTTCTTCTTCCCCCAGATCAGGATATGACAGATTGAACTTCAAGCATCGAAGCATTCTGACAAGATAACTAACAATCACAACATAGGAATTACACATTTCTAGTGAAAGTCTATTCAGATATGGACTAAATAATGTCAGAGAAAGGTAACAGTGTCCAAGATTCTCAAAGAAATATAGTTGCAGCCCTAAAAGGAGAAGGAAGCATGACACAGAAGTAACATTAAAAGAAATAATTGGTGAGAACTTTTCTAATATTCTGAAAGTTATGAAAACAGAAAATAAAAACTTTCAGAGTTACTTGGAAGGCCAAGAAAGCAAAGTAGACTAAACTAGTGTGGCATCATAGTCGAACTTTCAAACATCAAAAATAAAAGAAAATCTTCAAATCACCATTTTTTGTTTGTTTGTTTTTTATTTTACATGGACAGCCTCCAGAAATTGAAAAAGCACCAGGTTTTAAAAACTGAAAAACCAAAACAAAACTTTCACAGGTAACAAGAAATAACATGTCATGGCTCAACACAAGCTATAGAAGAGAGAAATAACAGATATTAAAGTTTTGAAAGGAAAAATAGCCAATCTACCCCTTACACCCAGCAAAAACTTACTTCAAAAGTGAAGACAAAAGACAGTCATCGTCCGAGAAAGAGAAAGAGGGAGAGAGAGAGTGAGTGAGAGAGAGAGAAATAAAAGTATCTGTTTGGAACAAACACATATGAAAAAAACTTACTATTTGAAGTTTCTCAGTCTAAAAGAAAATTATACCAGCTAGAAGAAAAGGAGCTAAAGAAAGAAATCAACAATTGTAGTAAGAGTAAATATATGATAACTGCTAAATATTATGGATTATTTAAAACAAAAATAATACCAATGCCTTAGGTTTAAAATATATGTGACAGTAAATGACCAATAGCATAAAAGAGAAGAGGGTAATTGTTTTAAACTGTTGTTAAGGTGCTTTCATTGTGATCCAAGTACTAATTTAAAATATAATACACTAAGTTTAGAATGTATCTCCTAGTGTCTAGGGTAACAAATACAAAGGCTACTAAACAATATAACAATATAAATATAAGAAAAATAGGATAATAAAAATGAGCTTATTATGTAAAACCAAAATCAGGAAATCATTGATAAAGAAATAAATGATGGTTGGAGAAATAAAAGCAAAACAACACAATACCCAATACAAATTACACGATCACTTCTTTTGATATGGATGTTAAGTCTCCTTTGATCTATATATTCCTCTTGCTTTTTTCTTTTCCTTCTTATAAATGTATTGCAATTTATGTATAGAAGAACTTGGAACATTTTTTGGCTGATTGGATCACCATGCTGCCATTGAACATGTATGCCTGCCCCTGATTTTCCTATCCAGTATTTAGCTCCAGAGGTGTGTCAGTTTCAGAATGTTTATTTGACCAGAATACTTCAGACCCAGTGCTGAGATTATACATCATTAGGAACATAATGCTTATTTGATAAATGATAGTAAAATGGATTGGCAGATTCAAGTGTTTTCAGCTTACTCCATTCAAGATGAAGTCCCTTTTTCCAAGAAAAGGCTTAGTGGGTGCTCCAAATCACTAATAGACCTATTATTTCACTAAGAGATGTAAATTGGTGTAATTTTGGTTTTGTAATTTATTATTCTCTCATAGCTGAAATACTCCTCCAAAAAGAACCATCTCTCTTGGTTCTTTTCTTTCACTTACCAGTTTTCACATATCATGTGGGTCTCATCTCTAGCCCTTTTTAATAAGCTAGCTCCTTTTTGAGTATCATTATAAATGTAGGTGGGTTTTAAACATGTATTTGAAATTGTGGTGGGTTGAATGATGTGCCCTCCAAAACTCCATGTCCTTAATCTTACTCTGTCTTCCTGTAGATGTGAACCACGTATAAACAGGACTTTTGAAGGTATATTATCAGTTAAGTTGTGGACTCATTTGTGAATAAAATCTACTAAGAACTGTTTGGGTGCAGCCAAACCAAATAATGGGAGGCAGGAATCATTATTATTGAAGGCCAAATAAAGAGAAGACCCCAGAGGTGGTACAATGGTAGCTCAGTGGCAAAACTCTTGCCTGCCATGCAGGACAACCGGGTTCAATTCTTGGAGCCTGCAAAAAAATAAAAGAAGAGAGAAGACCACAGGAAAAAGCCAGAAGTCAGCAGAAAGTCAGCATGGCAGGCACAAAGCATTTGTTTAAAACTTGCTGAGTTCCAAGCTCAGTGTTAGGCATCTAGGACAAAGTGGTGAACATCCCCAAGTCACTGCTCTCAGCTACATTGAAGTGTATTAGGGTAATGGACCCACTCTCCACAGAACCACTCTCCAGAGAGTCACACTGCCAATGACTTTCTTCCTCTATTTTCTTGCCAGCCATAAAGATTACATATAGATGGAGAAGACAAAACACTTCTCATCGTATCAGACCCAGGGCCAAATCCTCAGTGTTGTGTGAGGATGGAGAATCTTCAGGGTGACCAGGAGTCCCTTCATCCTCCCTCCACAGATAAACCATAGTTTAAGAAGGTTATTCACTTAGATAGCAGATTATATCACCAATATAGGCTAAGGACTAGAGAAAATCCCAAGGAGAATTAGATGATGGAAGACGCAAGATGTCGTGGATGAAGACTGTACTTGTGAAACCTGACCTCATTCCTTGGGAGGACCAGTCAAAATTCAAATATCCCAGGGGAATGGGGAAAATATGAGCCTCGATGAAATAATAACACACAGATAAGTATGAGCTAATCAGACAAACATCCTCAAGCCACGATTCCTTAATTATTAACCAATTTCTTAGTAGAGCAGAGAGAGGCACAGCTGCACTGGTTTTTCCATTCTGCCTCAGTAAATTCTTGAAGTAGTTTTCTTGGACTGCATATTGCATCTGGCTGGTAGTAGATCAACTTCTCAGCCATACTATTTTGCTCTAAATCAAGAATATTGATCAGCAGGAACAGGAAAGTCAGGTCACAGATGCCAATGGAAGCCCTTCTTCTTATGGAAACACTGCAGATCCCTTCTCATGAGCTATTATTCTCTTCCACCCATCCCAGTCTTCATTGCTCTAGGGTGCCCCAACTAAGGTGGCCTAAGGAATAAATCTATTCCCAATAAGTTTTTCTAAACAAAACTCTAAATACCGCCTTCCTGCCTCCTGGAGCTGTATTACAGAACATGTATGAAATATTTTCTACCCTAAAGCAACTCTCTTCCCAACTGCAGATGAGGCATAATCATAGGGAAAACAATGAGACATTATCACAGAATCAGGCTGCCAACAACACCCTCAGGGCTAGACAAGGAGTACTTTCTCTCTAAAGTGAGGATAGGCTAAGCAATAAAGATGGGTCAACTGTAAAAAATATTAAAACTTTGCTTCATGTTTAACAGAAGAAAGAAAGAGGGCTAGCAATTATACCATCTGAGATCCAGGAAGAGCTTTGTAGACCATAAAACTATTCTCTTCCATCAAATGATCTCTCCTACTTGCATCCATGGCTCATTGAATCAGGTTTTTTTATTCTGGTGCTCAGACTTTCTCAGACACCTGTAAAATTTGGGTCATGTCTCTGTATCAGTGCTTTCTCACTTTGCGAGGATGATAAGGGCAGAGTAACTACCATCTTGACCAGGAATCAGGAAAGAGGTTTTACATATCAGTGCTGTACTAGTGTCATTTGCATTTATTTACAGTCTCTTATTTCTTTATCTACAACTCTTCCCTGACTCGGCCAAACCCTGAAGTCATTTTTCTGAGCCTTCAGAACATTTTGTTTTCTGTGTGATCATCCGTGTGAGAGGAACTAGATAGCCTGAACATATAAACCCTCAGACCACCCAATTTCCTAATCTGGACAAAATCTTCTGGAAGTTTAACCTTTTTCTGACCTCTAGGTATTCTCTGAAGTTGGAAGACTTGGTGAGAAGTGAGACTATGGTTAGGACTCTGATAATTGCTTGGGACCACTGTCAATGTACAAACGGAAAATAAACCTATATCTGAGGTGTTCATGTTCCAAGTACAAGCTTGTCAGGGCACTGAGGATACAGCACAGCTATTTATCAGGACTTTACTATCATCCAAGGTCGTGGAGCAAAAGAAAGGTTTTCATGCACTCCAAACATCTACCAAGTTAAAAAAAAGAAAGAAAGAAATGACAACAAAAAAATCCAGTGAACAAGCACTAAGTACTTCCACTGAAAACCTACTCATATGTTGGCATTCAACTCAAAATACATGTAAGGGGAGGATGAATCTGAGACTTGACGTCATAAAGATCTAAGTTTAAATCCTTGCTAATGGGTGGAAAGATGGTGGAGTAGGAAGATCCAAGAATTATGCCCACCAGCAGAAAAAGTACTAAACAGGCATGAACCCTCTGAGTCAACTACTTTGAAATTCTGGAATCCAGTAGAACACTGTACAAGCTCCAGGAAAGAGTAGGAGAAAGAGGCTGGAAAATTAAGGTGAATACCAGTGAATTGTTTTCTCCACACAGTGGTTACTGTCAACCAGCCCCCACTTTCACTGCAAGGCAGCAGTAGGGTCTATTCCTGGCTTATCCTGCTGGTACCAGAGATGGAAATAAGCATCCTGCTCTCCAAGGTCTGGCGTAGAGGTCATGCCCGATTGGTAATCACTACACTTTATTTGTTATTTTGGAACTCTGGAGGCCTCAGCCAAAGGCTGAGGAAGAAATTTAAATGCAATACACTTCCTCAAAATTGTGCAGGACACTTGAAGGCCTGCTTTTATTTGGCAGGCTCCAAGTCAAGAAAGCAAAATTTTAGGTAACCTGGAAGAAGCTCCTGGCACCCTTCTTGGTCTCTCATTCAACCCCTCCCAGGGGGAATTTGGAACCTCCCAGAGCTGCCTTTGAGATTCTTGGTCTAGCTTCACCCGAGAAAAACTGACTTGGAAGACTTCTGTCTGGAGTACCCACACTTCAAAATTTACACTCCAAGAAAAGCAACTTGAGACAAGGAAAGCAGAGTAAGACACAATTGAGGTGGATAGCCTGCCCAAATTCTTACACACTTCAAGTCTCATAGTGGAACACCTAAGACAAGGAGAGAGTCTATTTCCTGAGAAGTAGAAGGGGAATTTAAATAACTGTAAGCATTGGAACTCTTAAGGCCAAAAGCAAGTACAAGCCCAGGAAAAGATACAGGCATCAAAAAGATATGGCGGACTCAGTGCTTTACATTCACCTTGGGCTGACCTTCCTAACAGCAGACTGAAGTCTGATGGAGAGCACCCGCTAAAGCAAAGCCAATTTGCAAAGATAGTGAAAGGCATTTTTTGCTTGTGTTTGTTTGGTTTTATTAGCTCCTGATATTAAAAGAAAATCTCCAGCTGGATATAAACTCAAGAGTGAGATATCTCAGGGAAAAACACAAGAGTTAACATTTAAAAATATCAAAAGGTACAGTGTGCAAGGAGAATGTGCAAGACAAAGAAACAGGAAAAGAAAGGCCATTCAAAGGAAGAGGGTAAAATCCAGAAAGAATCAAATAAGACCAGACTGTAGACATAATGGATAAAGGCTTTAAAATACAGTTGAGGAGAAGAAGGATAAATACAAAAAAAGAACTAAAGGATATCATGAAACAGTCAATATGCTCAAGAAGATGAGAGGGAAATAAAGAGAAAGAACTAAAGGAAATTCGAAAAACAATGAATGAACAAAATGAGAATCTTAATAAATGAATAAGAACTTGTAAAAGGAACCAACAAAATTACTGCATTTGAAGACCACAATAACTTAAAGGAAAACTTCCCAGGAGGCTTTCAATAGCAGATAGGCACTGGCTGAGGAATCAGTGCATTCAAACACAAACAATTTAAATGAGTCAGGCTAAGGAGCAAAAACAGTAAAGAACTATAAAAGACAAAACACCCAAAGGGCCCTCTGGGACCCCATCAAGCATATGAGTGTATCCATTATGGGTGTCCCAGAGGTAGAAGAAGAAGAGAAAGGGGGTAGAAGGAATACACAAAGAATTAATAACAGAACATTTCCAAAATCTAACAAAAGGTGTGAATATGCACATCCAAGAAGCCCAGAGAACACCATATAGGATCGTCTTGAAGAAAATAAGCCACGTCACAATTGATCGAACTGTTAAAAACAAAGCACAAACAGACCATAATGAAAGATGCAAGAGAAAAGTAATGTGTTATGTCCAATGGAGTCCCAATTAGATTAAGTGCCAATATCTCATGAGAAGCCATGGAGGCAAGAAGTAGTGGTTTGAAATAGCGACATGCTGAAAAAACACAACTGCCAACCAAGAATTTTATATCTGGGGAGACTTTCTTTCTAAAATGAGGGAAAGATCAAGACATTCCCAGATAAACAAAAGCTGAGGGAATTCACCACCACTAGACTGCAATACTAAGTGGAGCTCTTCAGAAAGAAAGGAAAAGTTATCAGAAAGTGTTTCAATTCAGCATAAAGTCATAAAGATCTTCAGTAAGGGTAAACATATGGGTGTTTATAAAGGCTAGTACTATTATATTTTTTGGTACATGCTTCCACTTTTTAATACCTGCAGATGCTCAAGTGCAAATGCGTAAGAAAAAATGATAACTCTCTTTTTATATACATACAATGTACAAAGATATAATTTGTAGCAAATACAAAATCAGTGGGTATGTATGATTGAAGTTAATTTGTAATAAAATAAAATATGATTGTTACATATGAAGGAAATTAAATCTTAATCCCATGGCAACCACAAGAAGGATATATGGAAAATATATCCAGACAGAAATGAGAAGGGGCTTAATATGGTACAATACTAAAAGTCAAGTAAATAAGAGAGTAGTTGTTCTAGCTTGCTAGCTGCCAGAATGCAATATACGAGAAACAGAATGGCTTTTAAAAGGAAGAATTTAATAAGTTGCTAGTTTACAGTTCTAAGGCTGAGAAAATGTCCCAGTTAAAACAAGTCTATAGAAATGTCCAATCTAAGGTATCTAGGGAAAGATACCTTGGTTCAAGAAGGTCGATGATATTCAGGGTTTCTCTCTCATCTGGAAAGGCACATGGCAAACACAGTCACAGTTTCTTTCTCAGCTAGAAGGGCACATGGCGAGCAAGGCATCATCTGCTACTTTCTTTCCTGGCTTCCTGTTTCATAAAGCTCCCCGGAAAGTGTTTTCCTTCTTCATCTCCAAAGGTCACTGGCTTGTGGGCTCTCTGCTTCTCATGGCTAAGTCGTTCTTCTCTGCTCTCTCTGAATCTCTTTCTCCAAAATGTTTCCTCTTTTATATGACTCCAATAAACCAGTGAAGACCCACCCAAATGGGTGGAGACATGTCGTCACCTAATACAGTTTAAGAAGCACTCTTGACTAAATCATATCTCCGGGGAGATGACCTGATTACAGTTTCAAACATACAGTATTGAATAGGTATTATTCTGCCTTTATGAAATGGGATTTTGATTAAAACATGGCTTTTCTAGGGGGCATACTTCCTTTCCAACCAGCACAGTAGTCATTAATAGAAGTATAGAGGTTTCAGAAAAGGTGTAAGACTTGCAAAGACTAAATAACAAAATGGCAAAGGAAAGGTTTGCATTATTGGTAGTTGCTTTCAATGTAAATGGATTAATCTTTCCAGTCAAAAAGCAGGGATTGGCAGAATGGATAGAAAAGCATGAACAAACTATATATTATCTGCCAGAGACTGACTTTAAAATCAAAGATACAGATAAGTTAGTGACAGGATTGGAAAAATAAAAAAACATGCAAAAAGTAACCAAAAGAAAGTAGGCTAGCTATACTACTATCAGAATAAATAGACTTTAAGTAAAAAACAGTTATGTAGGATAAAGGCAGTCATTATATGTGATAATGAAGTCAAATCAATAAGAAGACTTAACAATTATAAATATATATATGCACCAAACAGCAGGACCCCCCCAAAGTATGAAGCAAATGCTGACATATTTAAAGGTAGAAATAGCTGGTTCTATAGCAATAATAGGCAGGTTTAATATGCCACTTTCTATAATGGATGGACCATCTAGAGGAATAGATGTCTTGAATGATACTCTAAACCAATGAGACCTAACACACAAATTAGAACAATTCACCCCAAAACCATAGAATGCAAACTATTCTTCAGTGTACATGGATCATTTTCCAGGATGGAACATATTAGATCACAAAATCAGCCTCAATAAATACAAGAATCCTGAAATCAGCTAGAAGGAATCTAGAAATTAATAGCAGAGGTATAAATGGAAAATTCCAAACATGGATATTGAATAGTGTACATATAATCAACTAATGAGTTACCGAGGAAATCACAAGAGGAATTAGGAAGTACCTTGAGGGTGAATGAAAATGAAAATACAATATACCAAAACTTATGGTATTCAGCAAAGACAGTGCTGAGAGTGAAATTTATAGCTCTAAATGCTTACATTTAAAAAGAAGGAAAAAAGGAAGAAAGATTTGAAAATCAATCTCTTTTGTGAACTTACCTCAATACTGGAAGAACTAGACAAAGAAGAGCAGACTAAAACCAAAGCTAGCAGAAGGAAGGAAATAAAGATTAGAGTTGTGATAACAGAAATAGAGAATTAAAAATAATAGAAAATCAACAAAACCTAAAGTTGTTTTTTAGGAAGGATCAATAAAACTGACAAACTTTTAGCTACAAAGATGAGCAAATAAATAGAGATGCTACAAACAACAAAATTCAGAAATGAAAATAGAAACATTACTACTAACTCCACTAAAATAAAAAAGGACTATAAGAGGATACTGTGAACAACTGCATGCCAGTTGTTAGAATAGAAAACCTAGATGAAATGGACAAATTACTAGAAATTACTAAATATTACTAGAAATATATCAAAATCTACATTGACTCTATAAGAAATAGGAGACCTCAACAAACCAATAACTAGTAAAAAGACAGAATCAATTATCAAAACCACATAACAGGCGTGCACGGGTGGTTAAGTGGTAGAACGCTTGCCTTCCATACGGGGCACCCGGGTTTGATTCCTGGATGATACACCTAAAAAAAAAAACTCATAACAAAGACACTCAAGTGAATTCTATTAAACATATCTATCAAGAAGAATTAACACAAGCCCTGCTCAAACTCTTCCGAAAAAAAATGAAGAGGAGGGAACATTCCCTAATTTGTTCTATGAAGCCAACATCATCTGCAAACCAAAGCCAGATAAAGATATCACAAGAAAAGGGAATTACGGACCACTACCTTTTATGAATATACATGCTAAGATACTGAACAAATGACTAGTAAACAAAGTCCAACAGCACTCTGAAAGAACTATATACCATGAAAAACTGGAATTTATCCAAAGTATGCAAGGGTGATTCAACACAACAAAAGCAATTAATGTAATACATCACATTAACAGAGTAAAGAATAAAAACCACATAATACCTCAATTGAGACAGAAAAGTCTTTTGACAATATCCAGTGTCCCTTCTTGATAATAACACTTAGAAATCAAGGATAGAAGAAAAACTCCTAAATCTGAAAAGGACATATATGAAAAACCCATAGCTAACATCGTACTTAACAGTGAAAGGCTGGTAAATTTCCCTTCAAAATCAGGAAGAGACAAGGGTGCCCAGTGTCACCACTGTTATTCAACATTATACCTGAAGTTCTTTCCAGAGCATTCAGGCAAAAATGAAATAAACAGCATCCAAATTAGAAATTTGGAGGTAAAACTTTCATTATTTACTATTGAAATCATCATCTGAAAATAGGGAAAAATGATTTTTTTTTTTTAGAAAATCCTAAAATATCTACCAAAAGTTCTGAGATATAAAAAATGAATTTGGGGAGGCAAACTGACTGCGGCAACTATGGTGCGCCAGTCACAGGCCTCGGAGCGAAGCCTTTTAGGGTGCGTTTGCCAGACCACTTCGCTGAAATGGCCGCACCAAGTCATAGAGACATTAAGGGCAACTTTGAATCACTGGACGTTGTGGAATTAGGTAAAAAGCAGCCATGGTGGTGCGAGGTGTTTGGACAGGCATCTGGGCCCTCTGCCGAAAAGTATAGTATGGTGACCCAGTTGTTAATTGGAGGTGTCACTGGATGGTGCGCCCATTTCATGTTCCGGAAGGTTGGAAAGTTGGCTGCAACAACTGTCAGAGGTGGATTTTTTCACCTTCAGCTTGCAAACCATACTGGGTATATCAAAGTTGACTGGAAGAGAGCTGAATAGGATATGAAGAAAGACAAGGAGCAGTTGAAAATCCATAAGAGCAACCAAATACCTACTGAAGTCAAAAGAAAAGCTAAGGAGGTTGCATCATTTGTGCAGAAGAATGTTCTCATGACAGGGGGTGGTTTTCGAGGCTTTCTGCATCCTAAGGAAGACTACTTCATGTGCAAACAAAAATTCATTCCTTTTTTGTTTGTTTGTTTGTTTTTCTTCCATCATTCATCAGAAAGTGTCAGTTGTGTTTTCCCAGCCAGCAGCCTCTATACTCCAGCATAAAATATTGAGTCTCCTCTCTTCCTCCTCTTCTTCCCTCATGCCTTCCTCCTTGCAGTGGCAGATTGGAATGGTTTTCTGTAGACATCTTTCAGTACAACTTAACTCTTATGGACCTAACTTGAGCTTGATGGTGATGGAAAAGACAATAGACATTACCATCCCCTACCTATCCAGCTAATTTGTAGATCAGCAAGAATGATACTTAGAACACATCACAGTATGGCTCATCAGGGAAGATGAATGGATCCTCAAAGGTTGAAAGGTTGTCCCAAGCTGTTGATTTTGAAAAAAAAAAAAAAAAAAAAGCACAT
The DNA here is from genome assembly GCF_023851605.1 of Tamandua tetradactyla. NCBI lineage: Eukaryota > Metazoa > Chordata > Mammalia > Pilosa > Myrmecophagidae > Tamandua > Tamandua tetradactyla. The sequence goes on along the minus strand of NC_135334.1, from coordinate 11,404,643 downwards.
ACATACCTTGTTATGGGTTTCATAGAAAGGAATAAATCTGGGAATAAATCTACAAGAAAGATTTAAGTAAACAAAAGATTTAAATAAATGAAAGAATACATTTGCTTTTTTTTTGCATGGGCAGGCACCAGGAATTCAACCCAAATCTCTAGCATGGCAGACAAGAACTCTGCCATGAGCCATCATGGCCCGCCTGAATACATTTGCTTTTAAGCATGAAATATTTGGGTATTTCTGTGTCTGCTTTCTTCTTTACTGGTTGGTTTTAGACTACAGAAAGAGAACTGTTCACACCTGTTATTCTTATCCTAACAAAAATGACAGCATGAACACTATAATTGAAAAATTTGGAAATAGAATGAACTTGTGCTGAAGTGTGTGCTGTGCTGAAGGTGTTATATTTGCTGGGAAGATCTTTAGGATGCCAACTAATAGAATATACTGTGGAATGGATAGACTTTGGCAATCATGTAGGGGATGAAGATACTGTCCACAGGATGTTTTCTACCATACAGGATGATGAACTTCATGGCTATTTCAGAGGTGATATATTAATGTTAAAACAAGTGACTTAGGTAGGGATGGTAAGAAGCTCTCAGGTTTCTATTTCATGGAAAAGGATTTAAGTTTTGAAATTTGTTCTTTATCTCTTGTCAACACATTAGGGGTAGCCATAGCTCTTTGTACCAATTCCAGTATTTCTTTATCCTGTTAGTGTGAAATTTAACATTTGAACCAGATTTTTTGATGTATAGCAATCCAGGCATTCACAACTTAGAAAGAGTGTACAGAAGAAATGAATTATTTCCATCATCAAAAAAAAAAAAAAAAGAATTTGGCAAACTGGTGGGGTATAAGATCAATGCCCAAAAATCAGGAGGGTATATAAACTAGCAATGAACAAATGGAAGAAGAACTCAAGAAAAATTCATCTATAATAGTAAGTAAAAGAATCAAATACCCAGGAATAAATCTTACCAAAGATGAAAAGAAAGTGTACATAGAAATCTGCAAACCATTTCTACAAGAAATCAAAGAAGATTTAAATAAATGAAAGAATATTCTGTGTTTATGACTTGAAGACTAGACATTGCTAGGATGTCAATTCTGTCCAGAGTGATTTACAGATTAAATTCAATCCCAATCAAAATTCTAACAACCTTCTTTGCAGAAACAGAAAAGCTAGTCCTCAAATTTATGTAGAAGGGTAACAGACTCCAAATAGCCAATGCCATCTTGGAAAAGTAGAACAAAATTGGGTGACTCACAATTCCCTATCTTAAAATTTATTACAAAACTACAGTAATCAAAACACTATAGTGCTGACACGAGGACAGACATATAAACCAGTGGAAGCTAATTAAGAGTTTGGAAAAAATCCCTCATGTATATGGACAACAGATTTTTGACAAAAGGACAAGTACCACTCAATTGGAAAGGAATAGTCTGTTCAACAAATGGTGCTAGGAAAACTTAATGCTCATATGCAAGAGTGAACATAGACACCTACCTCACTGTATACAAAAATCAAACAAGAAGGAATGAAAGACTGAAATATAAGAGTAAGAAGTGCAAAATCCTATAAGAAAACATAGGGAAGTATGTTTAGGACTTTGTGTTAGGCAATGATTTCTTAGACTTTACATCCAAACCACAAATAGCAAAAGAAAACATAGATAAATGAGACTTTGTCAAAATTGAAACTGTATATCAAAGTAAAATGATGACCTACACAATGAGAGAAAAATATTTGGAAACCACATATTTAATAAGGATTTCATATGCAGAACATATAAAGATATTCTGTAACTCAACATGAAGAAGACAAGCAATCCAAGTAAAAAATGGGCAAAAGACTTGAACACAGATTTCCACAAAGAAGACATACAATTGATGAAAGAACATATGAAAAGATGCCCAACATCATTAGCCATTAGAGACATGCAAATCCAAACCACATTGGGATAATATCTCACAACCACAAAAAAATAATAACTACCATTTAAAATACAGAAAATTACGAGTGTTTGATAGGATGTGGAGAAATAGGAACATTCACTTTTTTGTTGGTGGGATTGTAAAGTGGTGTGGAAGAAAATTTGTAGTTCTTTAGAAAGTTAAATACAGAGATATCATATGACTCAGCTATCCCACTTCTAGGTACATACTCAGAAGAATTGAAAATGCAGATTCAAACAAAAATTTGTACAGATAATGTCATAGAAGCATTTCACAATAGACAAAAGGTGAAGACAACCCAAATGTTTGTCAACTGATAAAAGAATAAAATGAACGTGCTATATACATACAATGGAATATTATTCAGTAATAAAAACAGTGAAATATTAATACAATAGCAAAAATATTGATATAAACAAACACATGGATGAAACTTAAAAAATTATACTCAAAGAACCCTGACATCACAGGACACAAAATATACAATTCCAGTCATGTGAAATTTTCAGAATAAGTAAATTCATAAAGATGGAAACAGAGTTGTCAATGCCAGGGCCTGGGAGGAGGTGGGGAATTGGAAATGAGTGATTAATGGGGTTTTTCTTTGGTATAATTTAAATGTTCTAAAACTAGATGGTAGAGATGATTGCACAACATTGTGGATGTACTGGAAATCACTGAATTGTGTGCTTTGAAATCACTCAAAGTAGTGTATTTAAAAAGGACTATAGGTTCATCTTCAAAATATAGAACACCTAAAAAAGAAGAAATAAATAATCAAAATTTAATAATCTCATCAAGTATCTTACCAGATTTCTTGCAAATATCTTATCAGACAAGTGGATCGGTAAGTATAATTTATGTATAAATGGAGTTGAACTTCAATTCAAATGTGATCATTTCATATATGCTCTATTGTAAACTACATTTGTCAAAAAACCCAACTTTCCACATTAATAGTTTTTATTTGATTTAACCCAATTTTCAAAGTTCTCCAATTATCCAAAATTATCTTCACATCTGGTTTTTCTGAACCATGAACTAGTACAGTCCCAGATGGTAAATATTTTTATAATGTTCCTTTACTGTCTTTTCATCTAGCAAAATCTTGTTTTACCCATGGCACTGTCTATTGAAAGAGGGCAGCCAGCTGTCTAGAAGAAACTATCCCCTGGAAGCTTTGGAGGCCAACTGACAGTGTCCTGTCCCTTGGTCTTCTAACTATTTCATTTCTTGTCAACTGGAAGTTAGATCTAAAGCATTGGTGGTTTCAAGTAAATATTCTTGGCTAAAATAGGCAATGTGAATTTCATGTAAGAGAACAAAAAGAGACCTAACATCAGGATACACCACTATTCGTGATGCTAAGATTGACCACCGGATGAGGCATTGGTCGCCTGAATCCATTGAGTAGGATGTCATCTTTGTATTCTTGAACTATGCAAATGTCCAGGTTTCATCAACCTTACATGTCATAGTTTTAATATCAATTAAGAAGCCTTGCCTAAACTAATTATTCCCTCTCTTACTGTCTTATTTGAACAGAAGCATTAATTAAAGAAAAATCAAAATATAAATTTAAGGATTTCTATAATACATACTTTATTACCTTTTCAATTTAGTTTAAATCAAAATGTATTACATTAAAAGTTTTCAAAGAAAATTATTTCAAAATTGTATCTACAAAATCTATCTTTTTCAAAAAGAGAGATTTACTGCCTCATTTCTAGTCATTCTATTTCACTTTCAGAAGCAGGAATGCTTAAAAGAGGAAAAATATTCTTATGTTCCCATGATTAGTTTATATTTTAAGCATCTAATGTCTGGAAATTCCTAGTATGTTGTTAGATCAAATACTCTAGGTTCTTATCCCTGACAACTTGTTTTCAATCCACAGATGCCCCTAATCCTGACTTTGGCATTCTGCTGTATTTTGTTATTTCTTAGAAAACAATTAATATTCTTCTTATATTTTTCAGCTAAAAAAACATTAAAAGTAGACATTAATTTATAGTTTATTGATAGTACTACTATTAACTGAATTATCTCAAAACTATTTGAAATCAATATATTTAGAAGCCATGTATTATCCTAGGAATGTTAAATTAATTATTTACAGTCTAAAGAGTGGATTTTTATTTAGCTGGGTTGTTTGGCACAAACTAGAAAACAAGAAAAAATGACACAATAATTGTTATTTTATAGTACTATCATGAAAAGGAGATATAATACCAGAATTACTCACCATTCATGATGCTAAATATGAACACAGAATTAAGATAACAGTATTTTGAAACTTTGTGATGAGGGAGTAATTTGTGTAGTATTACTTTTCTGCTATAAGAATGTCTTGTATTGTATCAACCATACTTCTTATGGTTTAATACCAAATTGAAACTCTTTCTGGAAGTAAAATCTATTGAGATATAAGTTACTCACAAAAGTATGCATACATCTTAAATGTTTAATCTGTTGAGTTTTGACAGTTGCATATATAATCAATTGTTTAGATTTCAGTTATCCCTAAAATGATAGATAGATACAACACAATCAATGCAAAATTCTAACAGACATTTCTGTAAAAAGTGATATTTCATGAAATTCTCATTTATATAGAAATGCAAAGGCCATTGAGCAATTTTAAAAATTTTAAAATCAAGAAAAATATGGAAGACTTACATCAGTGAAACATAAGATAAAGTCTAAAAATAGACCAACATTTACACAGAAACTTGATTTTTGACAAAAGTTTCCAGGTGACTCAACTGAGAAATAATACTGAAATGACTAACAATTGGTCTTGAAACAATTCAACATTCACATACAAAAAAAGACAATAAAATAAACCTTAACTGTTTACATCATACCATATTCAAAATTCAAGTTGAAATAAATCATACACATAAACAAAAGCTACGACTATAAAATATCTAGAATAAAATATAGAATAAATATTTTATGAATAGTGATTTGAGAATTATTTCTTGGGTCACAATGAGTTCAAACTATAATTTTTAAAAAATACATTGGATTTTATCAAAATTAAAACCTTCTGTTCTTTAAAAACTAGTTATGAAAATTAAAATTCAACAAAATACTGAGAGTAAATACTTTTAAAGAACATATGTGATAAATGAGCTGTGTACAGAATAGATGAAGAATTCTTACCATCCAATAAATGAAGGCAAACAACCCAATTTAATAAATGGTAAGAAATGTAAGCAATAATGAACATATTCTACAGCTTACAATGGAATTTATATGAATGTATATAACTTTCAAACTCACCTTTAAAGGATGAGTTTTAGTGAGGAGAATTATGCTTTAGTAAACAGGATCATCTGCCAGTCTTCGGTGGGTGGAGTTCCAACAGCCCCAACCATGTGCCCCAAAGCCCTTGGCAGTGCCGCAGGCTCCAGGAATCTATGGTTTGAGGCAAGGGCTGTTTTCTTGACCAAGAGAACTCCTTAGCTTGGCTTCATTTTCTCTGAGCTGCCAAGGGCTGGAAAAGTAGTTTTCCCGCTGAACTGTGACTAGATGCAGACCATAGGTGGGTCTCCTCCTGGCACCTGAAGGGGAAGGGCTTGATGGCTCAGGGGACTTCCAGGATTGCAACCAAAGTGAGAAACCAGTGGGACCTCTGTAAGACTGTGTGCTGCCTCTAGGAAGGATGGTGAAATTTAGCGAACATCTGCTTCTCACTAGGAGAGCCTGAAGAAGACCCAACTCAGTCCAGACTTCCATTCAAGGACAATGGCAGCCTCTGCAGCTTTGATAGGACCCCAATTCTCTCATCTATCTAGATTACCTGAGCGACTGTGTCACTATAGGATGTGGACACAACCTCTGTCCTTACATTTGGAAACCCTGAGAGGATGTACAGAACAGTTTCTGTTGAACTGTCCACTACTGACAATGGTAAAAGTGGCATATCAGGAGTAGTACGCAGCTGGGAAAGATGAGTGAATGTGCCAAGCTACCCACTACCCATCCCTTTAGGAACAAAAGGAAGAGGCAAGAACAGATGCATTTGTGGCCGATGTACAGTTGGGTCCCAACATTTTCCTGCATGGAGGGCCTGGAGGTTTGCATCTCTTATGTGCTTAACTTTTGACTACCAGGATCACCAGGCAAGTCCCATAGAGGAGGCTGCCTCTCATCACAGGAAAAGCCTCAAAAGATATCAGTCCCTGAAGGAGCAAGCGGCAGGCATTCAGAAATTACTAGGCATTAAAGCAAAGAACAATAAGACTAAGAGGGAAGGTGGAAAACCAGAGGCAGGGATTATTCTCTGATTTTGAGCATTTCAATGTTTGTAGAACATGAGCAAAAGGCAGTTCTCTCAAGGTTAGATGATGAAGAAAAGGATATGTGAAAAAATGAAATGCAAACCTAAGAGCACTTTCAGACTATATTTCAACACCCTAAAGTCTGCTGAGTAAGGGTTAGTGTACTCTATAAAGAGGAGTCACTATCAAGAATTAAACATTTCTTCAACTGACAATGAGACCAGTCCAGTAATTTATTCAAGCCACTTAAGGAAAGAAGGCTACAGTTTTCCACCTGCTAAAGTTTTCCTCTTTTTCTGTCCTATAGAAAATTATAAAGAAATATAAAGTGAATAGGATTCTAGACCCTGAAGTAGCACACACTAATCAGATTGACTCTGAGGTTAGCAAAGATTGTGAGATTTACAAAGAGGTAACAAAAAAGATATTGATTTTCCAGAAAGATTTACAGTCAACCCGTTTGTCCTGGATTTTTCATTCAGACAGGACTTTCTGGATATAGAACTGTGAGACAAGTCTGAATGGGCTATCAGGGCTTGCAATGACTCTCTCTCTGCCCATTTAAGAGAGGAAAGCACTACCAGCCTGGCAAGTATGCTGGAGGATTCAGCTGTAGGATGATGGCTGTAATGTACCAAGAGTTGTTCCACTGCCTCTATCTTTTGATTCAAAATCTCTCAGAATCAGTACAGAAACAAATTGTGAATAAAAAACTGCCAATAGTCTGAACCATTTTAATCATTTCTATTTTTCTTTAATGAAAGGTAGGTAGGCAATTGTATCAATATTCCAGTCTATCTAAGTCTCTAATTTTTTTAAATCATAGGCTCACTTAATCTATTCCTGTGGGTGTGAACCCATTATAAGTAGGACCTTTTGATGAGGTTACTTCAGTTAAGGTGTGGCCCAACTGAATAACAATGGGTTTTAATTCTATTACTGGAGTCCATTATTAGCAGAATGAAAATCAGACAGAGATAGAGAAACCCTTGGGAAGCAAGAAGCTGATGGTCAGTGGAACCCAGAAGAGAAGAGAGAGGCTAGGAGAGGCTGCCATGTGATGGTGGAGCCCAGGACCAAGGATTTCCAGCAACCAGCCCCAGAATACCTATTGTTATGAAAAAAAGAATCACCTTGATGACACCTTGATTTGGGCTTTTTCTTAGCCTCAAAACAGTGAGCTAAAACACTCCTATTGTTTAACCCAACCCATTGCATGATATTTCTTAAGCAGCCAAAGAAGCTAAAACACCATTTAAGGAGGATTGCTTTTTCATTTTTTTTTCAATGGCCATCTGTAAAACAGTGCATGTAATGTCTCACTTACACAGAAGCTGTGGTGGATACCTATTGTGCCTGGATCTTGGCCTAGTCCTGTATGTGAGGGTGATTATTTCAGTTTATTAGCAAATGCTGATGGCATTTACAAGGGATTAACTCAAACAAAACTGGGCAACTTTGCCTCATCTCTATAATGGGTGGATTATGCTATTCTTGCCAAGTATAAAGCATTGTCTACTAGGCAAGTCACATTAGTTTTCCTAGAGACACAACTACTAGGAATGGGATGGGTACCATTAGAGGGGGGGTAAGTATTTGGGGCATTTAAAACATCAAGTATTAACAATTTTTTCTGTTAGCCCCAGAAACCACCTATTGCTGACACTCACCACGTCAGCTTTCTTAAGAACTGTTTTACTCTATGACATTTTCATTTTATACTACATTCTCTTCTATTGTGCCTTAATATTTTATAGCATGGTGCCTAATTAATGCTAAAAAAATTATTATAGCTTGTTGATGTTATTGATATGTAGTTTCTGTTAATTTCCAGGAGTGGCTGTATAAAATGGAGTTAATATCTGTTTTGCAAGAAAAGTATAGAGACAAAATTATTTACATTTATTTATGTGTGCATAAATGCATATACATGCACAATATTAAATGCACCAGATGGCATCTTTCTCCCTCTGTGTCCTTCATTTGATTTCTTCTGTCTGCTTTTGTATCAGCGCTCTCAGTTCTTGTGTGTTTTCTTAAAGGACTCCTGTAAGGGAGTTAAGACCATCTTGAATGGGAAGGGTCACATCTCCATGGAAACAATCTAATTAAAGGTCCCATTCAACAATAGATTTCCCCGCACAAGATTGGATTAAAAGAATGTAGGCTTTTCTGTAGTGCATAACAGATTCAAATCAGCACAGACCAGAATGACAACCCCACCTTGTCTACCACCTCTGAGTCTGGTGAAGCTCCCTAGTGCTTCTCTAACACCCCCACATGACCTTATTGGAGGATGAGCTCTGTATCCCATACCCATAGTGGTATGCAATTTGGACAGTGTGCATCCACATCTGGGGCAGGGCAATACCCAGTGCATTAGGTCCACTTAGGAGTTGATGAGAAAGGACACTCTTGAGGAACTATGTTGGTCTACATGCCATTTTTGACATCTGACTTGTTAGACTAGAAAAACAGCACATCCAGTTACAGGGCTGATCTAGACCAAATAAAAAGATTATTTGCATGCATTTTAGCCACACCCACCACAGATTGGGTCAGTCAATCATTAATGGATGTGTTATTAACTTCAGAGGAAAGACAGATGTTGTTAGAAAAAGCAAAGTGAGAAGCCGAACATAAAATAGGTGCCTCCCTAATACTCTGTAAATGTTGTTTGGAGTAATAGTGTCCTAAGGAGGAACCCATACCCATCAGGTATGATCAACACTCAGGTCAGTGTCACATCAGTTTCATGGATAAAACACACCTTAGGTGTGGTGACTGGGGATGTGTGACCATAGGGAATGACTCATGTAGAGCAATATAAGACATGCATTTTGGCTGCCCTTAAGAACAGAGCCCCACAACAAAAATCTCTGAACAAAATACAGGAGGTGAAGCAGGAGCCTCAGGAGAATTCTGCCTTCTTAGAAAGAAACTTTGAAGCATACTGTAGTTTTTCTGATGTAGATGTAGAAAGCCTGGAGAACGCTAGAATAATTAACAAGTCAAAAAATAACCCAAAAACTAATAGAACTCCTTTGATGATAGGGGTGTAAGCTCTTGGACTTTCACCTAAGAAATTTCTTGCAGCATCCTCCCTGAATATAAAAGAGGAGCCTATAGAACTATGATGGACTGACTACTGAATCACTAATGTTCCTTAGTCAGATGTAGTTCACGGTCATGTTGGTTCATTGTGAAACTTGTCACTTATGGGTGGTAGCTACATTATAGAAGATAAGCTGGTCATTCATTGTTACCAGAGGCTGCCTGACTAGTACAGATTTAATTAGGGGGCCCCAAGACTGGTGGCTTCCTTGCATATTATGATTCACACTCAGGTCAGCGTCACATCAATTTCATGGATAAAACACACTTTAGGTGTGGTGACTCGGGATGTGTGATGCTGCCTCTGAGCTTTGAGACTTGTGTGCTGCTGATGTGCATCTTTCTACTCAGCAAATGGTGCTTGGAGAACTGGATATCCACATCCAAAACAATAAAAGAGGGCCCCTCTCTCACACCTTATGCAAACGTTAACTCAAAATGGATCAAAGACCTAAACATTAGAGCTCATATCTTAAAACTTTTAGAAGAAAATGTAGGAAATATCTTATACATCTTATGATAAGAGCTGGTTATGCAATGTCTATGCAATGGGAGACAATATTTTGAAACCACATAACAGATGAGAATTTAATATCCAGAATATATAAAGAGATCATACAAAGTAACAACAGAAAGACAAACCACCCAATTAAAAAATGAGGAAGAGATATAGACAGATACTTTTCTGAAGAGAAAATAAAAATGACTCAAAAACAGGAAAAGATGCTCAACCTCACTGACTATTAAGGAAATACAAATCAAAACCATAGTGAAATATAATCTCACACCTACTAGAATGGCCATTATGGAAAAAAAAAGAAGATGACAAATAAACAGAAGATGGGAAAGATGTGGAGAAAGAGGAATACTTACTCACTGTTGATGGGACGGTAGAATATTGCAACAACTTTGGAAGGCTGGTTGGCAGTTCCTCATAAAGCTAAGTATAGAATTGTCATATGATCCAGTAATCTATTGCTAGCTATATGTTCAGAGTAATTGAAGACAAGGACAAATGGACACTTGCACACCAAAGTTTATAGAAGCATTCTTCACAATTGCCAAGAGATGGAAATAGCCCAAATGTCCATCAACAAATGAAGGGCTAACAGACTGTGGTGCATATGTACTATGGAATATTACACAGCTGTAAGGCAGAATAAAGTCAAGAAGTATGCAACAGCATGGATGAAACTTGAGGACATTATGCTGAGTGAAATTAGCCAGAAATAAAAGCACAAATACTGTATGGTCTCACTAACATGACCTGACATCAATGAGTGAACTTTGAAGTTGAGAACATAGGTTATCAGAAGATAAAAAGAGGGTAGAAATTGGACATTTGATGCTAACGGAGTAATGAATCCTAAACAGAACTGATTATAAAGATCCAGTTATGGATAGCACAATATTTTCAGATGATAGTATTGTAAGAATACTGAACAAAGCTGATTGTGGGTATAGTTGAGGGAGGAGGGCTGGGGGGCATGTATGACATCAGAGGAAAGACAGAGGATAAATACTGGAATGGTATAACTTAGCAATGCCTGGAGTGGACAATGATGGTGATTAAATGTACAAATATAAGAATGTTTTTGCATGAGGGAGAACAAATGAATGTCAACATTGCCCAGTGTTGAAAATGGGGTGGTATGGGGGAAAATGCAGTTAATGCAAACTTGTGTCTATAGTTCACGGTAACGTTGTTACCTGTGTCCATTGAATGTAACAAAGGTAATATGACAAAACTAAATGTCAGTAGGCAGAAAATATAGGGTAGGGGTACGGGATTCTTTGTGGAAGAAATAGAAATGTCCTCATATAGATTGAGGTGGTAAAGTCATGGCTATGGAAACATACCAAGAGCCATTGATTTTATACTTAGGTTGGACTGTGTGATGTGTGAACAAAACTGTTTAAAAATGAATGGCGAGGTTTTCACCCTGTTGGTACATTTGCTTACCTCATCTTGCTGTTTGTTTCAGATTATGAAAGCTTGCAGGGGTGTTTCGAATCATTTGCTGAGTCATTTCTTCAAATCATATTCCATTGTACCAGTTAACATATAGTTTTAAATGTATATATTATAAATATCTGTAACCAAATCATTTGAAGGCTTGATAAATTTTTAACAAAGTTTGTACATTTTTTATGAAAACTAATAGTAATGTTTTACTAGGCAGTGCAATGAATTTTTATTTTTAATTCCTGTGCCAAATTTTGGAGTTGAGAGAATTGTTGGTAATAAATGTATGTACACTTAAAGAAAAAAAAAAAAGAATGACAAGGAGATACAAGGTTAGTTCAGTGGTAGATTTCTCACCCACCATGAGGGAGACCCAGGTTCGATCCTGGCCGATGCACCTCCCTCCCCCCCAAAAATTCATCAAATGGTGCTGAAATAACAGGATAGTCACATGGAAACAGAATGAAATGTGACCCCCAGCATACAGCATACAAAAAAAAAATGAATGGAGAGATAAAGTGGTGGGGAAAATGTGGAGAGAGATACATCTATTCACTATTGACAGGGAAGAAGAGTGGTGCAGCCTCTCTGGAAGGCAGTGTGGTGGGCTCCACAGGAGGCTAGGGCTGTGGTTGCCATATGATCCTGAAACCCTATAATTAGGTGTATACTTGGAGAAACCATGACCGGGGACTAAATGGACATTTGCACACAGTGTCTATGGAGTTGCAACAATGGAGGCTGCCTAAAGGTACATCAACTGAAGAACTGAAGGGGGAACTATGGTGTATACATACAATGGACTGTTGAGTGGCTGGAAGAAGGAATGAAGTTGTTAGGCATGCCACAAGGTGAATGAACCTTGAGAACATTATGTTGAATGAAATTGTAGCAGGCAGCTCCTGTTTACCCAAGCCATTTCCTCTCACAGCAGGCAGGTCCTTGTTTACTCAGGCCATTTCTCCTTTGAGAGGTCTCACTCGCCCCAGGAATGCTTGAAACTGTATTTAGGCAGGATTAGGAAAATTCCTGTAGAGACCCTCCCCTTCTGTACATCGGCACTAGCCAAGCACTTCCCTTAAAACCCTGTGACAACTCTTATTGTGGGCTCAGACTTTCAGAGGCTACTTGACTGAGCCCTATGCCATAGATTAATAAAACCTTCTCCCTGAAACTTCAGAGCCTTGACCCTGGTTTGTTCTGTTTCCACATAACATTCCTGGAGGTTTGCAGTCTTGTTCTTGGTTTCATGCAACATTAAATAAGCCAGAAAAGAAAGGACAAATATTATAATATTTTATTAATATGGGCCAACTATAATCTGCAAAGTCTGAGAATTGAGTTAAAAAACATAGGTTTTCAGGTGAAGGCCTGTTTAAAGTTCCTATATTGTAAGCTCTTACAGCAGTCAAATCTATTCTGGAATTGCAATTTTATTTCTAAATTCTGAGATGCTGTGCCCTTTTCATGTATTCTTTTTTTGACATATTACAAGTTTATTCTCAAATGTCGGTTCACATCAGGGGGACCATACAGTATTTGTCCTTTAGTTTTTGGCTAGACTCACTCAGCATAATGTTCTCTAGGTCCATCCATGTTATTACATGCTTCATAAGTTTATCCTGTCTTAAAGCTGCATAATATTCCATCATATGTATATACCACAGTTTGTTTAGCCACTCTTCTGTTGATGGAGATTTTGGCTGTTTCCATCTCTTTGCAATTGTAAATAACGCTGCTATAAACATTGGTGTGCAAATGTCTGTTTGTGTCTTTGCCCTTAAGTCCTTTGAGTAGATACCCAGCAATGATATTGCTGGGTCGTATGGCAATTCTATATTCAGCTTTTTGAGGAACCGCCAAACTGCTTTCCACAGTGGTTGCACCATTTGACATTCCCACCAACAGTGGATAAGTGTGCCTCTTTCTCCACATCCTCTCCAGCACTTGTCATTTTCTGTTTTGTTGATAATGGCCATTCTGGTGGGTGTGAGATGATATCTCATTGTGGTTTTGATTTGCAGTTCTCTAATGGCCAGGGACATTGAGCATCTCTTCATGTGCCTTTTGGTCATTTGTATTTCCTCTTCTGGTAGGTGTCTGTTCAAGTCTTTTTCCCATTTTGTAATTGGGTTGGCTGTCTTTTTGTTGTTGAGTTGAACAATCTCATTATAAATTCTGGATACTAGACCTTTATCTGATATGTCATTTCCAAATATTGTCTCCCATCGTGTAGGCTGTCTTTCTACTTTCTTGGTGAAGTTCTTTGATGCACAAAAGTGTTTAATTTTGAGGAGTTCCCATTTATTTATTTCCTTCTTCAGTGCTCTTGCTTTAGATTTAAGGTCCATAAAACCGCCTCTAATTGTAAGTTTCATAAGATATCTCCCAACATTTTCCTCTAACTGTTTTATGGTCTTAGACCTAATGTTTAGATCTTTGATCCATTTTGAGTTAACTTTTGTATAGGGTGTGAGATATGGCTCTTCATTCATTCTTTTGCATATGGATATCCAGTTCTCTAGGCATCATTTATTGAAGAGACTGTTCTGTCCCAGGTGAGTTGGCTTGACTGCCTTATCAAAGATCAAATGTCCATAGATGAGAGGGTCTATATCTGAGCACTCATTCGATTCCATTGGTCGATATATCTATCTTTATGCCAATACCATGCTGTTTTGACCACTGTGGCTTCATAATATGCCTTAAAGTCAGGCAGCGCGAGGTCTCCAGCTTCGTTTTTTTTCCTCAAGATGTTTTTAGCAATTCGGGGCACCCTGCCCTTCCAGATAAATTTGCTTATTGGTTTTTCTATTTCTGAAAAATAAGTTGTTGGGATTTTGATTGGTATTGCATTGAATCTGTAAATCAGTTTAGGTAGGATTGACATCTTAACTATATTTAGTCTTCCAATTCATGAACACGGTATGCCCTTCCATCTATTTAGGTCTTCTGTGATTTCTTTTAACAGTTTTTTGTAGTTTTCTTTATATAGGTTTTTTGTCTCTTTAGTTAAATTTATTCTTAGGTATTTTATTCTTTTAGTTGCAATTGTAAATGGGATTCGTTTCTTGATTTCCCCCTCAGCTTGTTCATTACTAGTGTATAGAAATGCTACAGATTTTTGAATGTTGATCTTGTAACCTGCTACTTTGCTGTACTCATTTATTAGCTCTAGTAGTTTTGTTGTGGATTTTTCCGGGTTTTCGACATATAGTATCATACCGTCTGCAAACAGTGATAGTTTTACTTCTTCCTTTCCAATTTTGATGCCTTGTATTTCTTTTTCTTGTCTAATTGCTCTGACTAGAACCTCCAACACAATGTTGAATAATAGTGGTGATAGTGGACATCCTTGTCTTGTTCCTGATCTTAGGGGGAAAGTTTTCAATTTTTCCCCATTGAGGATGATATTAGCTGTGGGTTTTTCATATATTCCCTCTATCATTTTAAGGAAGTTCCCTTGTATTCCTATCTTTTGAAGTGTTTTCAAAAGGAAAGGATGTTGAATCCTGTCAAATGCCTTCTCTGCATCAATTGAGATGATCATGTGATTTTTCTGCTTTGATTTGTTGATATGGTGTATTACATTAATTGATTTTCTTATGTTGAACCATCCTTGCATACCTGGGATGAATCCTACTTGGTCATGATGTATAATTCTTTTAATGTGTTGTTGGATATGATTTGCTAGAATTTTATTGAGGATTTTTGCATCTATATTCATTAGAGAGATTGGTCTGTAGTTTTCTTTTTTTGTAATATCTTTGCCTGGTTTTGGTATGAGGGTGATGTTGGGTTCATAGAATGAATTAGGTAGTTTTCCCTCCACTTCGATTTTTTTGAAGAGTTTGAGGAGAGTTGGTACTAATTCTTTCTGGAATGTTTGATAGAATTCACATGTGAAGCCGTCTGGTCCTGGAATTTTCTTTTTAGGAAGCTTTTGAATGACTAATTCAATTTCTTTACTTGTGATTGGTTTGTTGAGGTCATCTATTTCTTCTTGAGTCAAAGTTGGTTGTTCATGTCTTTCCAGGAACCCGTCCATTTCCTCTAAATTGTTGTATTTATTAGTGTAAAGTTGTTCATAGTATCCTGTTATTACCTCCTTTATTTCTGTGAGGTCAGTAGTTATGTCTCCTCTTCCATTTCTGATCTTATTTATTTGCATCCTCTCTCTTCTTCTTTTTGTCAATCTTGCTAAGGGCCCATCAATCTTATTGATTTTCTCATAGAACCAACTTCTGGTCTTATTGATTTTCTCTATTGTTTTCATGTTTTCAATTTCGTTTATTTCTGCTCTAATCTTTGTTATTTCTTTCCTTTTGCTTGCTTTGGGGTCAGTTTGCTGTTCTTTCTCCAGTTCTTCCAAGTGGACAGTTAATTCCTGCATTTTTTCCTTTTCTTCTTTTCTGATATAGGCATTTAGGGCAATAAATTTCCCTCTTAGCACTGCCTTTGCTGCGTCCCATAAGTTTTGATATGTTGTGTTTTCATTTTCATTCGCCTCGAGGTATTTACTAATTTCTCTTGCAATTTCTTCTTTGACCCACTCGTTGTTTAAGAGTGTGTTGTTGAGCCTCCACGTATTTGTGAATTTTCTGGCACTCCGCCTATTGTTGATTTCCAGCTTCATTCCTTTATGATCCGAGAAAGTGTTGTGTATGATTTCAATCTTTTTAAATTTGTTAAGACTTCCTTTGTGACCCAGCATATGGTCTACCTTTGAGAATGATCCATGAGCACTTGAGAAAAAGGTGTATCCTGCTGTTGTGGGATGTAATGTCATATAAATGTCTGTTAAGTCTAGCTCATTTATAGTAATATTCAGATTCTCTATTTCTTTATTGATCTTCTGTCTAGATGTTCTGTCCATTGATGACAGTGGTGAATTGAAGTCTCCAACTATTATGGTATATGTGTCTATTTCCCTTTTCAGTGTTTCCAGTGTATTCCTTACGTATTTTGGGGCATTCTGGTTTGGTGCATAAATATTTATGATTGTTATGTCTTCTTGTTTAATTGTTCCTTTTATTAGTATATAGTGTCCTTCTTTGTCTCTTTTAACTGTTTTACATTTGAAGTCTAATTTGTTGGATATTAGTATAGCCACTCCTGCTCTTTTCTGGTTGTTATTTGCATGAAATATCTTTTCCCAACCTTTCACTTTCAACCTATGTTTATCTTTGGGTCTAAGATGTGTTTCCTGTAGACAGCATATAGAAGGATCCTGTTTTTTAATCCATTCTGCCAGTCTATTTCTTTTGATTGGGGAATTCAGTCCATTAACATTTAGTGTTATTACTGTTTGGATAATATTTTCCTCTACCATTTTGCCTTTTGTATTATATATATCATATCTGACTTTCCTTCTTTCTACACTCTTCTCCATACCTCTCTCTTCTGTCTTTTTGTTTCTGACTCTAGTGCTCCCTTTAGTATTTCTTGCAGAGCTGGTCTCTTGGTCACAAATTCTCTGAGTGACTTTTTGTCTGAGAATGTTTTAATTTCTCCCTCATTTTTGAAGGACAATTTTGCTGGATATAGGAGTCTTGGTTGGCAGTTTTTCTCTTTTAGTAATTTAAATATATCATCCCACTGTCTTCTAGCTTCCATGGTTTCTGCTGAGAAATCTACACATGGTCTTATTGGGTTTCCCTTGTATGTGATGGATTGTTTTTCTCTTGCTGCTTTCAAGATCCTCTCTTTCTCTTTGACCTCTGACATTCTAACTAGTGTGTGTCTTGGAGAATGCCTATTTGGGTCTAATCTCTTTGGAGTGCGCTGCACTTCTTGGATCTGTAATTTTAGGTCTTTCATAAGAGTTGGGAAATTTTCAGTGATAATTTCTTCCATTAGTTTTTCTCCTCCTTTTCCCTTCTCTTCTCCTTCTGGGACACCTACAACGTGTATATTTGTGCGGTTCCCATTGTCCTTGAGTTCCCTGATACCCTGTTCAAATTTTTCCATTCTTTTCCCGATAGTTTCTGTTTCTTTTTGGAATTCAGATGTTCCATCCTCCAAATCACTAATTCTATCTTCTGTCTCTTTAAATCTATCATTGTAGGTATCCATTGTTTTTTCCATCTTTTCTACTTTATCCTTCACTTCCATAAGTTCTGTGATTTGTTTTTCTGTTTTTCTATTTCTTCTTTTTGTTCAGCCCATGTCTTCTTCATGTCCTCCCTTAATTTATCGATTTCGTTTTTGAAGAGGTTTTCCATTCCCTATTCAGCATTAGTTGTCTCAGCTCCTGTATCTCATTTGAACTATTGGTTTGTTCCTTTGACTGGGCCATATTTTCAATTTTCTGAGCGTGATCCATTATCTTCTGCTGGCGTCTGGGCATTTAGTCAGATTTCTCTGGGTGTTGGACCCAACAGATTGAAAGATTTTTCTGCGAAATCTCTGGGTTCTGTTTTTCTTATCCTTCCCAGTAGGTGGCGCTCGTGGCACACGTTTGTCTGCGGGTCCCACCAGTAAAAGGTGCTGTGGGTCCTTTAACTTTGGAAAACTCTCGCCGTGGGGGAGGTTTGCCAACCGAAGTGGCTTGGAAGAGTGCCAGCCGGCCCGGGGGTCCGTACGCGGGGAGGGTTGCCAGCTGCCGCAGCCTGGGAGAGCGCCCGTCCGAATTTCCTAGTCGGCCCAGGGCGCCAAGCGTGGTGGGAAGACACCAGCCGCCGTGGTTCAGGAGGGTGAACTGTTCCCAGCCAGACCGGGGAGTCACATGTTTGGAAGGGACCCCCCCCAGTCACCGTTCTCCGCGGCCTGGGAATTTCTGATCCAATTCTCTTAGTTGGTCCGGGGGGCCACGCGTGGTGGGGGCACCAGCTGCCGTGGCTTGAGGGGACTGCCTGCTCAATTCTGCCAGCTGGCCCAGGAAGGAGGAGGGGAGGGACTCCAGCCGCTTGCCGCCCCGCCCAGTGAAGCCCGCGCCCCTCGGCGATCTCACCGGAGTGGGTTCTCCCAGCCAGTCAGCCGTTCCAGAATGGGGTACGCTGTCTTTTTGATCTCTGTCGTGGCTCCGGGAGCTGTTCTGTATCATTTCTACTCCCCTAGTAGCTGTTCTGGAGGAGGAAAGGTGAGGGTGGCAAGGCTGTCGAGGATGGTGGCGGAGGAGCCGGTGAAGGTGGAAGAGGGCACGGTGGTGGTTGGAGAGCTGCTGGAGTAGGAGGAGAAAGGGAAGGATAAGATGGTGGATGGAGCGCTGCCGGAGCAGAAGGGGAAAGAGAAGGGCAAGATGGCGGCGGGAGCGCTGGTGGAGAAAGAGGAAGAGGAGGGCTAGATGGCGGCGAGAGCGCTGGCAAAGAAGGGGGAAGAGGAGGGCTAGATGGCGGCGGGAGTGCTGGTGAAGAAGGGGGAAGAGAAGGGCCCTTTTCATGTATTCTTATCATTCCCTTGAACTTCAGGTATTTGTGTGATACCTGAGACTCAGAGCTAGAGTTCTGCAGCTACGAATGTCAGCATTACTTCATACAGCAATTGTTTAAAAAGCTGAAAAGTACTTCTTTGATAATCATGAGTTTGACTTGATGGACTCCTATTTTGTCATATTCTAGTACATGGATATTACTGTATATTTGAGGTATTGTCCAAACGCCTTTAAAAATGTAACAATTTTTAAGGCAGATGATAAAAAGGGTATCCATGGAGGGTTAAAGGATAAAATTACTGTTGTGGTTATATCCTATCTAAAGGAATATTCATAAATGGGCCAGGCTGGTAAAAATATAATTCCATCACTGTCCTGCTCATTTACAGTTCCATCTTTTTCCTTTCCTAACAACAAAACTCACTGAGAGGATACATTATACTTATCTACCTACTGAACTTTCCACTATCCTCTTCAGCTATCTCTCTTCACTTAACTGACCCAGCTCCAATCATGGCCAGTAGTGACCTCATTGTTACAAAATGGCCACATCTCAAAGCACATTTCTTCGAGTTACTTGGCACCATTTGACCTAGTTGGACACATTTTATTGAAATCCTTTTCAAGTTTTTCTGTAAAAAAATAATCATTCAAAATTTATTCTCTTTTAGAAAAACTGCCAGCCAAGACTCCTATATCCAGCAAAATTGTCCTTCAAAAATGAGGGAGAAATTAAAACATTCTCAGACAAAAAGTCACTAAGAGAATTTGTGACCAAGAGACCAGCTCTGCAAGAAATACTAAAGGAAGCACTAGAGTCAGATACAAAAAGACAGAAGAGAGAGACATGGAGAAAAGTGTAGAAAGAAGGAAAGTCAGATATGATATATATAATACAAAAGGCAAAATGGTAGAGGAAAATATTATCCAAACAGTAATAACTCTAAATGTCAATGGACTGAATTCCCCAATTAAAAGACATAGACTGGCAGAATGGATTAAAAAACAGGATCCTTCTATATGCTGTCTACAGGAAACACATCTTAGACCCAAAGATAAATATAGGTTGAAAGTGAAAGGTTGGGAAAAGATATTTCATGCAAACAACAACCAGAAAAGAGCAGGAGTGGCTATACTAATATCCAACAAATTAGACTTCAAATGTAAAACAGTTAAAAGAGACAAAGAAGGACACTATATACTATTAAAAGGAACAATTAAGCAAGAAGACATAACAATCATAAATATTTACGCACCGAACCAGAATGCCCCAAAATACGTGAGGAATACACTGCAAACACTGAAGAGGGAAATAGACACATATACCATAATAGTTGGAGACTTCAATTCACCACTCTCATCAATGGACAGAACATCTACACAGAGGATCAATAAAGAAATAGAGAACCTGAATATTACTATAAATGAACTTGACTTAACAGACATTTATAGGACATTACATCCCACAACAGCAGGATACACCTTTTTTTCAAGTGCTCATGGATCATTCTCAAAGATAGACCATATGCTGGGTCACAAAGCAAGTCTTAACAAATTTAAAAATATTGAAATCATACACAACACTTTCTCGGATCATAAAGGAATGAAGTTGGAAATCAATAATAGGCGGAGGGCCAGAAAATTCATAAATACATGGAGGCTCAACAACACACTCTTAAACAACAAGTGGGTCAAAGAAGAAATTGCAAGAGAAATTAGTAAATACCTAGAGGCAAATGAAAATGAAGATACAACATATCAAAACTTATGGGACGCAGCAAAGGCAGTGCTAAGAGGGAAATTTATTGCCCTAAATGCCTTTATCAGAAAAGAAGAAAAGGCAAAAATGCAGGAATTAACTGTCCATTTGGAAGAACTGGAGAAAGAACAGCAAACTAATCCCAAAGCAAGCAAAAGGAAAGAAATAACAAAGGTTAGAGCAGAAATAAATGAAATTGAAAACATGAAAACAATAGAGAAAATCAATAAGACCAGAAGTTGGTTCTATGAGAAAATCAACAAGATTGATGGGCCCTTAGCAAGATTGACAAAAAGAAGAAGAGAGAGGATGCAAATAAATAAGATTAGAAATGAAAGAGGAGACATAACTACTGACCTCACAGAAATAAAGGAGGTAATAACAGGATACTATGAACAACTTTACGCTAATAAATACAACAATTTAGAAGAAATGGACAGGTTCCTGGAAAGACATGAACAACCAACTTTGACTCAAGAAGAAATAGACGACCTCAACAAACCAATCACAAGTAAAGAGATTGAATTAGTTATTCAAAAGCTCCCTAAAAAGAAAAGCCCAGGACCAGACGGCTTCACATGTGAATTCTATCAAACATTCCAGAAAGAATTAGTACCTACTCTCCTCAAACTCTTCAACATAATCGAAGTGGAGGGAAAACTACCTAATTCATTCTATGAAGCCAACATCACCCTCATACCAAAACCAGGCAAAGATATTACAAAAAAAGAAAACTACAGACCAATCTCTCTAATGAATACAGATGCAAAAATCCTCAATAAAATTCTAGCAAATCGTATCCAACAACACATTAAAAGAATTATACATCATGACCAAGTAGGATTCATCCCAGGTATGCAAGGATGGTTCAACATAAGAAAATCAATTAATGTAATACACCATATCAACAAATCAAAGCAGAAAAATCACATGATCATCTCAATTGATGCAGAGAAGGCATTTGACAAGATTCAACATCCTTTCCTGCTGAAAACACTTCAAAAGATAGGAATACAAGGGAACTTCCTTAAAATGATAGAGGGAATATATGAAAAACCCACAGCTAATATCATCCTCAATGGGGAAAAATTGAAAACTTTCCCCCTAAGATCAGGAACAAGACAAGGATGTCCACTATCACCACTATTATTCAACATTGTGTTGGAAGTTCTAGCCAGAGCAATTAGGCAAGAAAAAGAAATACAAGGCATCAAAATAGGAAAGGAAGAAGTAAAACTATCACTGTTTGCAGACGATATGATACTATATGTAGAAAACCCAGAAAAATCCACAACAAAATTAATAGAGCTAATAAATGAGTACAGCAAAGTAGCAGGCTACAAGATCAACATTCAAAAATCTGTAGCTTTTCTATACACTAGTAATGAACAAGCTGAGGCGGAAATCAAGAAACGAATCCCATTTACAATCGCAACTAAAAGAATAAAATACCTAGGAATAAATTTAACCAAAGAGACAAAAAACCTATATAAAGAAAACTACAAAAAACTGTTAAAAGAAATCACAGAAGACCTAAATAGATGGAAGGGCATACCGTGTTCATGGATTGGAAGACTAAATATAGTTAAGATGTCAATCCTACCTAAATTGATTTACAGATTCAATGCAATACCAATCAAAATCCCAACAACTTATTTTTCAGAAATAGAAAAACCAATAAGCAAATTTATCTGGAAGGGCAGGGTGCCCCGAATTGCTAAAAACATCTTGAGGAAAAAAAACGAAGCTGGAGGTCTCGCGCTGCCTGACTTTAAGGCATACTATGAAGCCACAGTGGTCAAAACAGCATGGTATTGGCATAAAGATAGATATATCGACCAATGGAATCGAATAGAGTGCTCAGATATAGACCCTCTCATCTATGGACATTTGATCTTTGATAAGGCAGTCAAGCCAACTCACCTGGGACAGAGCAGTCTCTTCAATAAATGGTGCCTAGAGAACTGGATATCCATATGCAAAAGAATGAAAAAAGACCCATCTCTCACACCCTATACAAAAGTTAACTCAAAATGGATCAAAGATCTAAACATTAGGTCTAAGACCATAAAACAGATAGAGGAAAATGTTGGGAGATATCTTATGGATCTTACAACTGGAGGTGGTTTTATGGACCTTAAACCTAAAGCAAGAACACTGAAGAAGGAAATAAATAAATGGGAGCTCCTCAAAATTAAACACTTTTGTGCATCAGAGAACTTCATCAAGAAAGTAGAAAGACAGCCTACACAGTGGGAGACAATATTTGGAAACGACATATCAGATAAAGGTCTAGTATCCAGAATTTATAAAGAGATTATTCAACTCAACAACAAAAAGACAGCCAACCCAATTACAAAATGGGAAAAAGACTTGAATAGACACCTCTCAGAGGAGGAAATACAAATGGCCAAAAGGCACATGAAGAGATGCTCAATGTCCCTGGCCATTAGAGAAATGCAAATCAAAACCACAATGAGATATCATCTCACACCCACCAGAATGGCCATTATCAACAAAACAGAAAATGACAAGTGCTGGAGAGGATGCGGAGAAAGAGGCACACTTATTCACTGTTGGTGGGAATGTCAAAGGGTGCAACCACTGTGGAAGGCAGTTTGGCGGTTCCTCAAAAAGCTGAATATAGAATTGCCATACGACCCAGCAATACCACTGCTAGGTATCTACTCAAAGGACTTAAGGGCAAAGACACAAACGGACATTTGCACACCAATGTTTATAGCAGCGTTATTTACAATTGCAAAGAGATGGAAACAGCCAAAATCTCCATCAACAGAAGAGTGGCTAAACAAACTGTGGTATATACATACGATGGAATATTATGCAGCTTTAAGACAAGATAAACTTGTGAACCATGTAATAACATGGATGGACCTAGAGAATATTATGCTGAGTGAATCCAGCCAAAAACTAAAGGACAAATACTGTATGGTCCCACTGTTGTGAATGGACATTCGAGAATAAACTTGAAATATGTCATTGGTAACAGAGTTCAGCAGGAGTTAGAAACAGGGTAAGACAATGGGTAATTGAAGCTGAAGGGATACAGATTGTGTAACAGGACTAGATACAAAAACTCAAAAATGGACAGCACAATAATACCTAATTGTAAAGTAATCATGTTAAAATACTGAATGAAGCTGCATCTGAGCTATAGGGTTTTTTTTTTTGTTTTTGTTTTTGGTTGCTTGTTGGTTTGTTTGTTGTTGTTGTTTTTTACTATTACTACTACTTTTATTTCTTTTCTTTATATTAACATTTTATATCTTTTTCTGTTGTGTTGCTAGTTCCTCTAAACTGATGCAAATGTACTAAGAAACAATGATCATGCAACTATGTGATGATGTTAAGAATTACTGAGTGCATATGTAGAATGGTATGATTTCTAAACGTTGTGTTAATTTCTTTTTTTTCTTTCCGTTAATAAAAAAATTAAAAAAAAAAAAAAAAAAAAAATTTATTCTCTTTTAACCCAAATCTCTGCAACATATTTGGATGTTCCTATTAAATTAATATATTCTCCCCCTCATTTTCTCTTCTATTGCATGTGAGTAAAGAGGGATTTAAATGTCAAGTGCTGGGCAATAGCTCTGCCACAGAGTGTAATCTGAAAATGTAAGACATGATGACTATTGCCTTGTCCTTTTGCTAATTTTCTGCTAAATTATCAGGCACCTGACACAAAACCTTTGTGTTGATCCCCCCACCCAAGCACATAACAAATAGTGTTGTATATATAATTTCTTGACAAATATTCCTAGCTGAGGACCTTCCTGTCATCCCTGATCCCATCCCATCATCCAGGAAAATCCATGCACACAGCCCCAGTTTCCTCCCTTACTTCATTCACTCTTCCCTATAAACTTTCTGAGCACCTTTCCATAATATCCCTACATTATATACAGGAAGATAAGTTTATATGGCAAAGATGAGCAGAACATTGCATGGCCCTGAATGACAAGCTGTGGGCATTTCATGTTTCTTCAAATACAGAAGAGAATTGGAACTTGAGGAGGAAATTGGAGTTTGATGGATACCAGATATACAAATTACCCTAAATCCAAGAGGACCTGTTTGCCAGACTTCTAAATTGGCTGTGACCTATGAATTATCCCCCATTTATGCCTCTACATAAATCTTACTATGATTTTTTTCTTTCTTTTTTTGGCATCTCTTTCTCCAGATGGTATAATTTTCTTGCAGATTGAGAAACTTCAAACAGTATTTCTTTTCATCTGTGTCTGTTCCAAATAGGTACTCTTAGTTTGCTTCCTCTTCCTCTCTCTGCCTCTCACTCTCTGTTTCTGTCTATCTCTCTGCTTCTCTCTCTTTCTCTCCCTCTCCCTGTCTTTACTAATTACAAGTGTAATTAGGAAAACTCCTTTCCTCACTCTTATTCCCTCCTGCAGCATACCAGACATTGGGAATCCAGAATCACCACAAGCATTCAGGTGCTAGAAAATTCTTAGAAGATCTTCCAGCCATATGTCTGGTCTGGGACCCAACAAGGGGAGTGCCCTTCCAGAGCACATACTTAAAAATGAGGCAGATCTGCATTTGAAGCTTATTTCTAGCTTATATCTGGCTATAAGATACTGGATAAGTTACTTAATTTGTTTTCCTTAGTTTTCCCATCATAGAAGAAGGAAGTATTATTGTACTTAAATCATAGATTTCTTGCCAAGAATAAATGATATGTTGAATGTCACATTCCTAACACAGTGACTAATATAAAGGAATACGACTTAAGTATTGGCAAAATTATTCATATTAGTTTTCTGTTGAATTATTACTATGAATTTTCACTATGAAAAGTTGTATTGAAATGTGGAATGTGAAAGTACAGGGAGTTTACATTTGTTGACACCTATTTTCAGTCTGTGACAATGGATTTCAATCAATAGTCCTAAAACCAGCCATTTCTTGCCCTCCCCCCCCACACATCACAAAATATAAACCTCTAATGAGACATGCATGGCACTTCTGCAGAAACCACAGGAGGAGCAGGGCTTCTTTGCCTAAGCTCAAAGGTAAACCAAGACCCAATACTGCCATCTCTCCTCTCTCTGTCATATTCTACACTGTTGTGTTGATTTGGAACTGTATATACCCCAAAAAAACATGATCTTATAATTGATCCATTCCTGTCGGTGTGAACTCATTGTTAAGTAGGACTTTTTGATAAAGCTACTTCAGTTAAGGTGTCACCCACCTCAATCAGGAATTTATGAGGACTTTATTGTTTCCTAAGCTCAGGAAATGAGAGATTGAATTTTAAGCTACTGAATAAAATAATTAAATGTCTTCAATAATCATGATGCAAGAATTATACTTTTCTGATGATAGACTAATGATAGACTCTTCACATGTAGGTGAAATAAATCCAGAGAGGGGTAAGACTGTCAACTATTCTTGAGCAAATATAGTTGTAGCTAAAAAAGTAGAAGGAAGAAAGTCACAGAAGCAATATTTAAAAACATGGTTGGTAAGAACTCTCCAAGCCTTCTGGAAGTCATGAAATCACAAACTCAAAAATATCAGAGTTTCTCAGAAGAGAAAAAAAAGAAAAGTAGACTAGACAAGTTTGGCATCACAGTCAAACTTCCAAACACCAAAGAATAAAAGAAAATCTTCAAAGCACCAGATTAAAAAAGCAATAACCTTTCAGATAACAAGGACTAATATCTATGAGCTCAACACAAACTATAGAAGAAAGGAAATAACAGGTATGAAAGTGCTGAAAGAAAAAAAAGCCAACCTAATCCATACACCCAGTAAAAACATCCTTCAAAAATGAAGTTATAACAGATACCATCCCAGAGAGACAGGAAGAGAGAGCAAAAGTGAGAGAGAGAGCAAGAGAAAGAAAGAGACAGACAGGGAGAGGGAGAGAAAGAGAGAGAAGCAGAGAGACAGACAGAAACAGAGAGTGAGAGGCAGAGAGAGAGAGAGGAAGCAAACTAAGAGTATCTATTTGGAACAGACACAGATGAAAAGAAATACTGTTTAAAGTTTCTCAATCTGCAAGAAAATTATACCATCTGGAGAAAGAGACGCTAATGAAAGAGAAAAAAATTATAGTAAGAGTAAATATATTATAACTGTAATATGGTAGTAAGTATTCAAAACAAAAATAATAAACCCTTAGAGTTTAAAATATATGTGGTAGTAAAATATATTTCACAATATCAGAGAAGAAAGTATGAGAATTGTTTTTACCTGCTGTTAGACTACTGTATTGTTAGATTATGATCAAGTACTAATTTAGTGTATAATATAATAAGTTAAAAATGTATCTCTTAGTGTCTAGGGTAACAAAGAAAAATGAGATTGACCATTACAAAAATAAAAATATAAGAAAAATAGAATAATAAAACTAGCCCATTATGCAAAACAAAAATCAGTAATAAAGAAATAAAAGATGGTTGGAGAAACAAAAGTGAGAACACAGTATACAAAAACAAATTACATGCCTTGCTTTTTTTTTTTTTTTTTTTTTTTTTTTAAAGGAAAGACAGAGAGAAGGAAGGAAGGAAGGAAGAAAGGGAAACATCTTTAAACATTTTCTTGTTTTATTGTATTTTGTTTTTCCGTTTTTTGTTACATGGGCTGGGGCCGGGAATCGAACCGAGGTCCTCCGGCATAGCAGGCAAGCACTTTGCCCGCTGAGCCACCGCGGCCCACCCATGCCTTGCTTTTTTGATATGGGTCTTAGGTCTCCTTTGATCTCTCTACTTCCTCTCCTTAATTTTCTTCTTCTTCTTATAAATGCATTGTAGTTTATCTTTCAAAGAAGCTCGAACATTTGTGGCTGATTGGGTCACCTCACTGCCTTTGAACATATATGAACATGTATGACCACTGATATTCCCCACCAGTATTTAGCTCCAGAGCTGTGATCAAATTCACAATGTTCACTTGACCAGAATGCTTCACAGCCAGTGCTGAGAATGTACATCATGAGTATATGTTTATTTGATAAATGGCATTAAAATCAATCTTCAGGTTCAAATGTTTGCAGCTAACTCCATTCATGAAGAACTTCAGCATCTCAACAAAAGGCTTAGGCTTTTCAACAAAAGGATCAAAGCACTAACAGATCCATTATTTCACTAAGAGTTGTAAAATCAGTGCTGTTTTAGTCTGCTGTTTTCCTTTTTATACCTGAACTACTTTTCAGTAGCCTCAGTTACTGAGTTGGTTGTTAATGCTTATCTGTAGGCAGAGCTAGAAAATACTTGAAGTGAGCTTGCTTTGATGTTTATGTTATTCCAACATACGATTGCAAGGTGCTTTTTTTTACAGCTTTTTTCTTAACTTTTAAATTTTATATTTATACTGCTTTATTTTTGCCCTTAAAAATGGTTCTTAGCATTAAAATAGCTAACCTAGCATATAAATAATAACTTTACAAGGAAAATAACAACACTGGAAGAACAACTTGATTGCTAAACTAGTGTAAAATTACTTATAATTAACTAAAATGTAATTTGTATATTCACATTTACTTCATATTCAGCCATTTTATTATATTCTCCTTTCATTTAGTTATTTGTTAAATGTCAATCATTTCATTTAACACCCATAATGAATTCTGATGAGACGCCAGACTTTTAGAGTTATTCTGAAATAGCTTAAGGCTTTTGGGATGTCAGAAAAGAAAGAATGTGTTTTTCATGTGGGAAGAACATGCATTTGAGGAATAAAGAGGACAGATTGTAGTGGATAGAATCATCGGCCCCACAAGGACACGTTCAAGTCCTAATCCCTGTCCTGTGGGCATAAACCCAGTGGCAAATAGATCTGTGTAGCTCCTGTGTAGACCCTATTCAGCTGAGGCCACATTGAATCAGGGTTGGTCTTAATTCACTACTATTGGAGTTCTCACAGGTAATCCATTGAGTAGTATGGGTGGAATCCAAAGGAGGAAACAGAAAGAAACATATCAACATGTAACAGAGGCAGAGATCGAGCCACCACTGTAGCATTACAGACTTGGGAGAAAACACGCCTGCCAATATGTTGATCTTGGAGTTGTAGCCTCCCAAACTATGAGAATAAATTTCTGTTATTTAAGTCAACCAGTTTGTACTATTTGTCAAGACCTTTGGTTTCACTGATTTTTCTATGTATGTACTGCTGTATGGCGGGGTCATATTTCACTCTTTTTCCAAGTGAGTATCCCCTTATTGCAGCCCCATTTGTTGAATTTTTTGTTTGTTTTTTTCATTTGTTTGCTTTGCTTGTTTCCTTGTTTAGGGAGTGCACAGCTGAGAATTGAACCTGGGTCTCCTACATGGCAGGTGAGAATTATACCGCTTAACTACCCTTGCACCCCTCCTCCCAGTTTCATCGATTTTATAAAATTGATCATTACTTTTTAATTTCTTTGATATCAAGTTTTATCTTTATTATGTTTATTTCCACTTTGTTTTTAGTTTAATTTAGTGTGTTTTCCTAGTTTCTTAAATGGTCAATACACTCATTAATTGAGACCTTTTTCTTTTTCACGCTAAGTATTTAATGCTATGAAATTTCCTTTGAGATTTGTTAGTGTATTTCTTTTTTTTTTTACATTTTTTATTAATTAAAAAAAATTAACTAGCACAACATTTAGAAATCATTCCATTCTACATATGCAATCAGTTATTCTTAATATCATCACATAGATGTATGATCATCATTTCTTAGTACATATGCATTGATTTAGAAAAAGAAATAGCAAGACAACAGAAAAAGAAATAAAATGATAATATAGAGAAAAGATAAAAATAAAAATAAAAAATACAAAAATATATAAGAAAAAATAATAAATAAATAAATAAATAAACAAAAAACAGAACAAAACAAAAAAAACTATAGATCAGATGCAGCTACATTCAGTGTTTTAACATAATTACATTACAATTAGGTAGTATTGTGCTGTTCATTTTTTTTTAGAAATCATACCATTCTACATATGCAATCAGTAATTCTTAACATCATCACATAGATGCATGATCATCGTTTCTTAGTACATTTGCATCAGTTTAGAAGAACTAGCAATACAACCGAAAAAGATATAGAATGTTAATATAGAGAAAAAAATAAAAGTAATAATAGTAAGAACAAAACAAAACAATACAAAAACCTATAGCTCGGATGCAGCTTCATTCAGTGTTTTAACATGATTACTTTACAATTAGGTATTATTGTGCTGTCCATTTTTGAGTTTTTGTATCTAGTCCTATTGCACAGTCTGTATCCCATCAGCTCCAAATACCCATTATCTTACTCTGTTTCTAACTCCTGCTGAACTCTGTTACCAATGACATATTCCAAGTTTATTCTCGAGTGTCAATTCACATCATTGGGACCATACAGTATTTGTCTTTTAGTTTTTGGCTAGACTCACTCAGCATAATGTTCTCTAGGTCCATCCATGTTATTACATTCTTCATAAGTTTATCCTGCCTTAAAGCTGCATAATATTCCATCGTATGTATATACCACAGTTTGTTTAGGCACTCTTCTGTTGATGGACATTTTGGCTGTTTCCATCTCTTTGCAATTGTAAATAACGCTGCTATAAACATTGGTGTGCAAATGTCCGTTTGAGTTTTTGCCCTTAATTCCTTGAGTAGATTCCCAGCAATGGTATTGCTCGGTTGTATGGCAATTCTATATTCAGCTTTTCGAGGAACCTCCAAACTGCCTTCACAGTGGTTGCAGCATTTGACATTCCCACCAACAGTGGATAAGTGTGCCTCTTTCACCGCATCCTCTCCACCACTTGTCATTTTCTGTTTTGTTGATAATGGCCATTCTGGTGGGTGTGAGATGATATCTTATTGTGGTTTTGATTTGCAGTTCTCTAATGGCAAGGGACATTGCACATCTCTTCATGTGCCTCTTGGCCATCCGTATTTCCTCCTCTGAGAGGTGTCTATTCAAGTCTTATTCCCATTTTGTAATTGGGTTGGCTGTCTTTTTGTTGTTGAGTTGAACAATCTCTTTATAAATTCTGGATACTAGACCTTTATCTGATATGTCATTTCCAAATATTGATTCCCATTGTGTAGGCTGTCTTTCTACTTTCTTGATGAAGTTCTTTGATGCACAAAAGTGTTTAATTTTGAGGAGCTCCCATTTATTTATTTCCTTCTTCAGTGCTCTTACTTTAGGTTTAAGGCCCATAAAACTGCCTCCAGTTGTAAGATTCATAAGATATCTCCCTACATTTTCCTCTAACTGTTTTTATGGTCTTAGACCTAATGTTTAGATCTTTGATCCATTTTGAGTTAACTTTTGTGTAGGGTGTGAGATATGGGTCTTCTTTCATTCTTTTGCATATGGATATCCAGTTATCTAGGCACCATTTATTGAAGAGACTGTTCTGTCCCAGGTGAGTTGGCTTGACTGCCTTATCAAAGATCAAATGTCCATAGATGAGAGGGTCTGTATCTGAGCACTCTATTCGATTCCATTGGTCGATGTATCTATCTTTATGCCAATACCATGCTGTTTTGACCACTGTGGCTTCATAATATGCCTTAAAGTCAGGCAGTGCAAGACCTCCAGCTTCATTTTTTCCCCTCAAGATGTTTTTAACAATTCGGGGCACCCTGCCCTTCCAGATAAACTTGCTTATTGGTTTTTCTATTTCTGAAAAATAAGTTGTTGGGATTTTGATTGGTATTGCATTGAATCTGTAAATCAATTTAGGTAGGATTGACATCTTAACTATATTTAGTCTTCCAATCCATGAACACGGTATGCCCTTCCATCTATTTAGGTCTTCTGTGATTTCTTTTAACAGTTTTTTGTAGTTTTCTTTATATAGTTTTTTGTCTCTTTGGTTAAATTTATACCTAGGTATTTTATTCTTTTAATTGCAATTGTAAATGGGATTCGTTTCTTGATTTCCCCCTCTGCTTGTTCATTGCTAGTGTATAGAAATGCTACAGATTTTTGGATGTTGATCTTGTAACCTGCTACTTTGCTGTACTCATTTATTAGCTCTAGTAGTTTTGTTGTAGATTTTTCCGGGTTTTCGACGTATAGTATCATATCATCTGCAAACAGTGATAGTTTTACTTCTTCCTTTCCAATTTTGATGCCTTGTATTTCTTTTTCTTGTCTAATTGCTCTGGCTAGAACCTCCAACACAATGTTGAATAATAATGGTGATAGTGGACATCCTTGTCTTGTTCCTGATCTTAGAGGGAAAGTTTTCAATTTTTCCCCATTGAGGATGATATTAGCTGTGGGTTTTTCATATATTCCCTCTACCATTTTAAGGAAGCTCCCTTGTATTCCTATCCTTTGAAGTGTTTTCAACAGGAAAGGATGTTGAATCTTGTCAAATGCCTTCTCTGCATCAATTGAGATGATCATGTGATTTTTCTGCTTTGATTTGTTGATATGGTGTATTACATTAATTGATTTTCTTATGTTGAACCATTCTTGCATACCTGGGATGAATCCTACTTGGTCATGATGTATAACTCTTTTAATGTGTTGTTGGATACGATTTGCTAGAATTTTATTGAGGATTTTTGCATCTATATTCATTAGAGAGATTGGTCTGTAGTTTTCTTTTTTGTAATATCTTTGCCTGGTTTTGGTATGAGGGTGATGTTGGCTTCATAGAATGAATTAGGTAGTTTTCCCTCCACTTTGATTATGTTGAAGAGTTTGAGAAGAGTTGGTACTAATTCTTTCTGGAATGTTTGATAGAATTCAGATGTGAAGCCGTCTGGTCCTGGACTTTTCTTTTTAGGAAGCTTTTGAATGACTGATTCAATTTCTTTACTTGTGATTGGTTTGTTGAGGTCATCTATGTCTTCTTGAGTCAAAGTTGGTTGTTCATGTCTTTCCAGGAACCCATCCATTTCCTCTAAATTGTTGTATTTATCAGCGTAAAGTTGTTCATAGTATCCTGTTATTACCTCCTTTATTTCTGTGAGGTCAGTAGTTATGTCTCCTCTTCCATTTCTGATCTTATTTATTTGCATCCTCTCTCTTCTTCTTTTTGTCAGTCTTGCTAAGGGCCCATCAATCTTATTGATTTTCTCATAGAACCAACTTCTGGCCTTATTGATTTTCTCTATTGTTTTCATGTTTTCAATTTCATTTATTTCTGCTCTAATCTTTGTTATTTCTTTCCTTTTGCTTGCTTTGGGATTAGTTTGCTGTTCTTTCTCCAGTTCTTCCAAGTGGACAGTTAATTCCTGCATTTTTGCCTTTTCTTCTTTTCTGATATAGGCATTTAGGGCAATAAATTTCCCTCTTAGCACTGCCTTTGCTGCGTCCCATAAGTTTTGATATGTTGTGTTTTCATTTTCATTCGCCTCGAGGTATTTGCCAATTTCTCTTGCAATTTCTTCTTTGACCCACCCGTTGTTTAGGAGTGTGTTGTTGAGCCTCCACGTATTTGTGAATTTTCTGGCACTCCGCCTATTATTGATTTCCAACTTCATTCCTTTATGATCCGAGAAAGTGTTGTGTATGATTTCAATCTTTTTAAATTTGTTAAGACTTGCTTTGTGACCCAGCATATGGTCTATCTTTGAGAATGATCCATGAGCACTTGAGAAAAAGGTGTATCCTGCTGTTGTGGGATGTAATGTCCTATAAATGTCTGTTAAGTCTAGCTCCTTTATAGTAATATTCAGATTCTCTATTTCTTTATTGATCCTCTGTCTAGATGTTCTGTCCATTGATGAGAGTGGGGAATTGAAGTCTCCAACTATTATGGTATTTGTGTCTATTTCCCTTTTCAGTGTTTCCAGTGTATTCCTCACATATTTTGGGGCATTCTGGTTCGGTGCATAAATATTTATGATTGTTATGTCTTCTTGTTTAATTGTTCCTTTTATTAGTATATAGTGTCCTTCTTTGTCTCTTTTAACTGTTTTACATTTGAAGTCTAATTTGTTGGATATTAGTATAGCCACTCCTGCTATTTTCTGGTTGTTATTGGCATGAAATATCTTTTCCCAACCTTTCTCTTTCAACCTATGTTTATCTTTGGGTCTAAGATGTGTTTCCTGTAGACAGCATATAGAAGGATCCTGTTTTTTAATCCATTCTGCCAGTCTATGTCTTTTGATTGGGGAATTCAGTCCATTAACATTTAGTGTTATTACTGTTTGGATAATATTTTCCTCTACCATTTTGCCTTTTGTATTATATATATCATATCTGACTTTCCTTCTTTCTACACTCTTCTCCATACCTCTCTCTTCTGTCTTTTTGTTTCTGATTCTAGTGCTCCCTTTAGTATTTCTTGCAGAGCTGGTCTCTTGGTCACAAATTCTCTGAGTGGCTTTTGTCTGAGAATGTTTTAATTTCTCCCTCATTTTTGAAGGATAATTTTGCTGGATATAGGAGTCTTGGTTGGCAGTTTTTCTCTTTTAGTAATTTAAATATATCATCCCACTGTCTTCTAGCTTCCATGGTTTCTGCTGAGAAATCTACACATAGTCTAATTGGGTTTCCCCTGTATGTGATGGATTGTTTTTCTCTTGCTGCTTTCAAGATCCTCTCTTTCTCTTTGACCTCTGACATTCTAACTAGTAAGTGTCTTGGAGAACGCCTATTTGGGTCTAATCTCTTTGGAGTGCGCTGCACTTCTTGGATCTGTAATTTTAGGTCTTTCATAAGAGTTGTGAAATTTTCAGTGATAATTTCTTCCATTAGTTTTTCTCCTCCTTTTCCCTTCTCTTCTCCTTCTGGGACACCCATAACATGTTTATTTGTGCGGTTCATATTGTCCTTGAGTTCCCTGATACCCTGTTCAAATTTTTCCATTCTTTTCCGGATAGTTTCTGTTTCTTTTTGGAATTCAGATGTTCCATCCTCCAAATCACTAATTCTGTCTTCTGTCTCCTTAAATCTGTCATTGTAGGTACCCATTGTTTTTTCCATCTTTTCTACTTTATCCTTCACTTCCGTAAGTTCTGTGATTTGTTTTTTCAGTTTTTCTATTTCTTCTTTATGTTCAGCCCATGTCCTCTTCATGTCCTCCCTCAATTTATCGATTTCAGTTTTGAAGAGGTTTTCCATTTCTGTTAGTATATTCAGCATTAGTTGTCTCAGCTCTTGTATCTCATTTGAACTATTGGTTTGTTCCTTTGACTGGGCCATATTTTCAATCTTCTGAGCGTGGACAGTTATCTTCTGCTGCTGGCGTCTGGGCATTTACTCAGATTTCCCTGGGTGTCGGACCCAACAAGGTTGTAAGATTTTTCTGTGAAATCTCTGTTTTCTGTTTTTCTTATCCTGCCCAGTAGGTGGCGCTCATGGCACACGTTTGTCTCAAGTGTTTGGAATGGATCCCCCCCCCCCCGTCACCGATCTCCGCGGCCTGGGGATTTCCGATCCAATTTTCTCCGTTGGTTCAGGGGCCGTGCGGGTGTGGGCGTCAGCCGCCGCGGCTTGAGGGGACCCTGTGACTGGTCGCCGGCCGCAGTGGGCCCGGGGAATTCGCCACTGGACCAGGAATTCGCCCGCGAGGAGGGGCATCGGTCACCGGCCGCCGCGGCCTGGGGAGTTCCCCACCGGACCAGGAAGCCGCCCGCGGCGGGGGGCCACCGCGGCTTGGATAGCCCTCTGATCTGAGACTCGTAGCCACGGACTCGAAGCCGAGACTCGAAGCCGCCCGCAAAAGAGGGGCGCCGGCCGCCTCGGCTTGGGAAACTTGCCTCTCTGAGACTCTCAGCCGGCCCGGGAAGGAGGGAGGGAGTAGCTCTGACCGCCGCAGCTGCCGCTGCTCAGGAAATCGTGCGCCGCTCGGATGTCTCACCGCAGGCGAGTCTCGCAGTCAGACTAGCCAGTCCAGACTGGGTTACGCTGTGTGTCCATTCCCTGCTGTAGCCCCGGGAGCTGTTCTGCACCGTTTCAGTTCACCTAGTAGTTGCTTTGGAGGAGAAGGAACTAAGATGCACGTACCTTACTAAGCCGCCATCTTGGAACCTCCTGAGTCTGGGTTCAGTGTATTTCATTTTTAATGTGTTACAATTTCATTTTCATTTTCTTTGAAATAAAAATATCTTCCTCCTTTTATTTTGACTTTTTCTTGACCTATGGCATTTTTATAAGTGTGTGGTTGATGTTTCAAATCACTGAAGTCCAATACCTTCTATGAATAGAGATGAAAAAGACTTAAAAAATCCACACTAGAAATTCAAATACAGGAACAATAAAAATATTATATACAAATGCCAATATTGTTTTAACATGCAAAGATCAATTAATGTAATAAGCCAAAACCATAGAATAAAGGGAAAAGATCTACCTAAATATCTCAATACATGCAGTCAACACATTTGACAAAATCCAAATTTTTCATTATAAAAAACACTCAATAAACTAGAAGTAGAAGGGAACTTCCTTTACCTTATAAAGGTATTTATGGAAAAATTCAAGCTAGCATCACACTTAAGGATGAAAGATTATATGCTGTTCTACTGACCTCAGCACAGAACAAGGATGTCTGCTCTTAACCACAGCTATTGAACATTTTACTGGAGCTTTCAACTGGGGCAAGTAGGTAAGACAAAGAACTAAAAGTCAACCAGATGAGAAAGTGATAAATAGAATTATCTCATTTATAGATTATATGATCCTGTTATAGGGTTTTGGGGAAGATGGCAGATTAGGATAGGTCAAGTTCGCCCCTGCTCCAAGGAGCAACTAGAAAAGTGACAAAAAAAAAGTGACTGGGAGAGCAATTCCAGGGTGTAAGTGACCTGGGAGGGTCTTCTACACCACATAGAGAGACCCTGGTTAAAAAAACAGAAGAATTGAGATGCAGAGAATCAGAGATCATCCAGAAACTGCAAAAAGACTAACACATCCCTTTCCAAATGGAGGCCTGAAGCCATCAGGAGTTCAAGGACAGGGAGAAGGGGAGAAGGAAGCAAGCCAAGCCACGTTCCTTGAACGTGTGCCACCCCACGACTCCCCCCACACCCCACGCACCTGAATCCCATCACCTTCCCTGCTACGGCTCTCGAATCACCCCCACCCTGACTTCCCCTGACCCCTCCCTTTCCTGTGCATCCCCGTCCCATACCCCTGCCCCATGAGTGCACTCAAGCCTGTGCCAGGCCAACATACTTCTCCCGTGCAAGCTCCCAGTCTCACCCCATTCTTCCCAAGACTCAAGCACTCATGTCCAGCCCTTTGATCCCACCTCCCCCCGCCCCATGCAAACAATTACGTGCACATCCAGGTGCAAGCACTTACACCCAGGTCACACCTGCACTCAGCCTATACAGACTCGCAACTCCATCCCACCAACCCCAGTTCTGTGCACCTGCACATAAGCATCCAGCCCCAACAGACACCTGCATGCACCAGTGTCCACACCAGCCATGCCCCTTCAGCTCTACACAAGGGCTGGCCTGGACATATGGGCCAAACCCACCCCCAGCTCAGGCAGGCTCAATTCTGCCCAGCTACACCTGAGCTCTGCACACATGCACACCAGGGGCCTAATCCCCAGACCCGTGCACACAGGGCCCAGCCCAACAGGCCCATGCACAGGCACAGCCACACATATCCTCCCCACCAGGCACCCACCTACCCATGCACTAACCTTTTGACACCTGCACCTCATACCCACTGGCCCGCAGACATGTACACCCTTGCCCCATCCCACACCTGACATGTGCACTTGTGCCACATAGCCCCCACCCGGCACACCCTTGCACTCCCACCCCACCCTCACACATGCACACCCGCTCAAGGGCCCATTCACCCTACACCACCCACACCTGATACATGTCCCACAGCATCCGTGACCTGTGCTCCACCCCTATGGACTCATGTATCTACATCCCAGACCTTCTGGACCCTTTCCCCTCTGCAAGGCCACACTTGTGCCCTACCTTCCCTGTGTCCCAAATTCTGTGCCCCATACCTACACTCTGCCACCATGACCCACACGCTCTACATGCCCACCTGCATCCTGTTCACATGCCAGTCTCAGAATATCCACTCAGCCCGCTGATCTGCTTCCCACAACACTCTACCTCTGTATCCCCTGTGCCTCCCCCAGCTCCTGTGCTCCAAGACCGGCCTGAGCTACACCTCATCCCCATACCCTGACACTGCACCTCCATAACCACATGACCCACACCCCATGCTCACAGACACCAGAATAGTGCCACTGACCTGTGCATATATCTTCACTGAAACCCATCACTGTACTGTTGTACACATCCCCATGCTCCACATCCTGCCCCACACCTGTCCTAAAAATAGAACACTTTAGAACACTGAAGGAAATCAACTTCCAAAGTAATGCAATCAAGATATTTACATGCCATGAACACAACAGAAGATCACTAATTATATGAAGATACAGACAGATATAACCCAGTTGAATGAAAATTAAAACACCAGAGGAGACGCAGATTGTGGAACAACTAATCAAAGACATTCATATAACTCAAATAAATAAAATCAGTGGGATGCCGAAAGTATAAAGGAGATCAAGAAGATACTAGAAGAGCATAAAGAGGGATTGGAAAGAATAAATATAAAAATAGTAGATATCACAGAGATTATGCTGTGGAGACACACAATGGCAGATTTGAAGAGGCAGAAGAAAGAAGTGAACTAAAGAACAGGAAAACTGATGTTGAACACACAAAAGAGCAAATGGCAAAATGACAGAAAAATTTGAATTGGATCTCAGGGAAATGATGGACATTGAATGTGTAGAAATATAAAACTCATCAGTGTCCCAGAAGGAGAAGAGAAGAATAAAAGGCTAGAGGAAGATTAGTGGAGGACATTCTGCCAGTTTGAAAGGATTATGTACCCTAGAAAAAAACATATTTTAATCCTGAACCATATTGTGGAGGCAGCCATTTCTTTAATCCCTATTCAGCATGGTAGATTGGAAATTTAACTAGATTATTTTCACAGAGATGTGATGGGCCCATTTGTGGGTATTAACTTTGAATAGAGGAAGATGTGACTCCACCCATTCTAGGTGGGTTCTTGATTAGTTTACTAAAATTCTTTAAAGAGGAAACATTTTGAAGAGAGTTCCTTTTTGGAGCCACAAGAACCATGAGAGCCAACACAGCCAGAAACCTTTAGAGACAAAAAAGGAATATGCCCCTGGGGAAGCTTTATGAAACAAGAAGCCTGGAGAGAAAGCTAACAGAGGATGCCATGTTTGCCATGTGCCTTTCCAATTGAGAGAGAAACCTGAACTTCACTGGTCTTTCTTGAGTGATGGTAACTTCTTGTTGGTGCTTGAATTTGAACATTTTTATAACTTGCTTTAATTTGGGATATTTTCATGGCCACAGAACAGATAAACTTAAAACTTAATAAATTCCTCCTTTTAAAAGCCATTCTGTTTCTGGTATATCACATTCCAGCAGTTGGCAAACAAGAACAGATTTAATGGAGGAAAACTTCCTAACTTTTATAAAAGATATAAATATGCAAATCAAAGAAGTCTCAGCAAACTAAAAATACAATAAATCCAAATAGGCCCCAAGACACATACTAATCAGTCTGTCAAATATTGAAAAGAAGCAGAAAATCTTGAAAGTGGCAATAGAAAGCACTCTACTATGTACAAGCAAAACCATATAAGACTGAGTTTGGACTACTCAACTGGCACTATGGAGGTAAAAAGGCAGTGGTATGAGGGATCTAGGGGCCAGGTCTGAAGTCAGGCAGAATGACAGCAGCCATGTGGCTGCAAAGGAAGTCCCCAACACCACAGCAGGCTGACAACAGCGCCTGTGCGGTAGACACTTTAGGTGAATAATCTCCTTTAAGGTTTATGTGGTGGTTTGAAGCTGTAAGTACCCCAGAAAAACATGTTCTTAAATTTAATCCATTCCTGACTTCTGGAGAAGATGGCGGCTTAGTAAGATGCGTGGATTTTAGTTTCTCCTCCAGAACAGCTACTAGGGGAGTAGAAATGATACAGAACAGCTCCCAAAGCCACGACAGAGATAAAAAAGACAGCCTACCCCATCCTGGAATGGCTGGCTGGCTCGAGAACCCGCTCTGGTGAGATCGCCGAGGGGCGCGGGCTTCACCGGGCGGGGCGGCAAGCAGCCGGAGTCACTCCCTTCCACCTTCGCAGGCCGGCTGGGAGAAATGGACAGGCGGACCCTTCAAACCGAGGTGGCTGGTGCCCACACCACGCGCGGCCCCCCGGACCAACTGAGAGAATTGGATCGGAAATCCCCAGGTTGCGGAGAACGGTGACCGGGGGGGGCCCTTCCAAACCCGTGACTCCCCGGGAACGGTGCACTCGCCCAGGCAGGCCACTGCGGTTGGCGCCCTCCCGCCATGTTTGGCGCCCCGGGCCGACTAGGAAATTCAGACGGGCACTTTCCCAGGCTGCGGCGGCCAGCGACCCTCCCCGCGTTCGGACCCCGGGCCGGCTGGCACTCTTCCAAGCCGCTTCAGTTAGAGAACCTCCCGGACGGTGAGAGTTTTCCAAAGTTAAAGGACCCACAGCACCTTTTACTGGTGGGACCCGCAGACAAACGTGTGCCACGAGCGCCACCTACTGGGAAGGATAAGAAAAACAGAACCCAGTTTTTCACAGAAAAATCTTCCAAACTTTTGGATCCAACACCCAGGGAAATCTGTCTAAATGCACAGATGCCAGCAGAAGATAACGGATCACACTCAAAAAATTGAAAATATGGCCAAGTCAAAGGAACAAACCAATAGTTCAAATGAGATACAGGAGTTGAGACAACTAATGCTGAATATACTAACAGAAATGGAAAACCTCTTCAAAAATGAAATCGATAAATTGAGGGAGGACATGAAGAAGACATGGGCTGAACATAAAGAAGAAATAGAAAAACTGAAAAAACAAATCACAGAACTTATGGAAGTGAAGGACAAAGCAGAAAAGATGGAAAAAACAATGGATACCTACAATGATAGATTCAAAGAGACAAAAGATAGAATTAGTGATTTGGAGGATGGAACATCTGAATTCCAAAAACAAACAGGATCTATCGGGAAAAGAATGGAAAAATTTGAACAGGGTATCAGGGAACTCAAGGACAATATGAAGTGCACAAATATACGTGTTGTGGGTGTCCCAGAAGGAGAAGAGAAGGGAAAAGGAGGAGAAAAACTAATGGAAGAAATTATCACTGAAAATTTCACAACTCTTATGAAAGACCTAAAATTACAGATCCAAGAAGTGCAGCGCACTCCAAAGAGATTAGACCCAAATAGGTGTTCTCCAAGACACTTACTAGTTAGAATGTCAGAGGTCAAAGAGAAAGAGAGGATCTTGAAAGCAACAAGAGAAAAACAAT
This sequence comes from Tamandua tetradactyla, assembly GCF_023851605.1. Classification (NCBI taxonomy): domain Eukaryota; kingdom Metazoa; phylum Chordata; class Mammalia; order Pilosa; family Myrmecophagidae; genus Tamandua; species Tamandua tetradactyla. Next base: position 11,363,851 of record NC_135334.1, on the reverse strand, counting down.
CCATCACATACAGGGGAAACCCAATTAGACTATGTGTAGATTTCACAGCAGAAACCATGGAGGCTAGAAAACAGTGGGATGATAATATTTAAATTACTAAAAGAGAAAAACTGCCAACCAAGACTCCTATATCCAGCAAAATTCTCCTTCAAAAATGAGGGAGAAATTAAAACATTCTCAGACAAAAAGTCACTCAGAAAATTTGTGACCAAGAGACCAGCTCTGCAAGAAATACTAAAGGGAGCACTAGAGTCAGATAAGAAAAGACAGAAGAGAGAGGTATGGAGAAGAGTGTAGAAAGAAGGAAAGTCAGTTATGATATATATAATACAAAAGGCAAAATGGTAGAGGAAAATATTATCCAAACAGTAATAACACTAAATGTCAATGGACTGAATTCCCCAATCAAAAGACATAGACTGGCAGAATGGATTAAAAAACAGGATCCTTCTATATGCTGTCTACAGGAAACACATCTTAGACCCAAAGATAAACATAGGTTGAAAGTGAAAGGTTGGGAAAAGATATTTCATGCCAATAACAACCAGAAAATAGCAGGAGTGGCTATACTAATATCCAACAAATTAGACTTCAAATGTAAAACAGTTAAAAGAGACAAAGAAGGACACTAAATACTAATAAAAGGAACAATTAAACAAGAAGACATAACAATCATAAATATTTATGCACCAAACCAGAATGCCCCAAAATACGTGAGGAATACACTGCAAACACTGAAAAGGGAAATAGACTCATATACCATAATAGTTGGAGACTTCAATTCACCACTTTCATCAATGGACAGAACATCTAGACAGAGGATCAATAAAGAAATAGAGAATCTGAATATTACTATAAAGGAGCTAGACTTAACAGACATTTATAGGACATTAAATCCCACAACAGCAGGATACACCTTTTTCTCAAGTGCTCATGGATCATTCTCAAAGATAGACCATATACTGGGTCACAAAGCAAGTCTTAACAAATTTAAAAAGATTGAAATCATACACAACACTTTCTCGGATCATAAAGGAATGAAATCGGAAATCAATAATAGGCAGAGTGTCAGAAAATTCACAAATACGTGGAGGCTCAACAACACACTCCTAAACAACGAGTGGGTCAAAGAAGAAATTGCTAGAGAAATTAGCAAATACCTCGAGGCGAATGAAAATGAAAACACAACATATCAAAACTTATGGGATGCAGCAAAGGCAGTGCTAAGAGGGAAATTTATTGCCCTAAATGCCTATATCAGAAAAGAAGAAAAGGCAAAAATGCAGGAATTAACTGTCCACTTGGAAGAACTGGAGAAAAAACAGCAAACTAATTCCAACGCAAGCAAAAGGAAAGAAATAACAAAGATCAGAGCAGAAATAAATGAAATTCAAAAATGAAAACAATAGAGAAAATCAATAAGACCAGAAGTTGGTTCTATGAGAAAATCAATAAGATTGATGGGCCCTTATCAAGATTGACAAAAAGAAGAAGAGAGAGGATGCAAATAAATAAGATCAGAAATGGAAGAGGAGACATAACTACTGACCTCACAGAAATAAAGGAGGTAATAACAGGATACTATGAACAACTTTACGCTGATAAATACAACAATTTAGAGGAAATGGATGGGTTCCTGGAAAGACATGAACAACCAACTTTGACTCAAGAAGACATAGATGACCTCAACAAACCAATCACAAGTAAAGAAATTGAATCAGTCATTCAAAAGCTTCCTAAAAAGAAAAGTCCAGGACCAGACGGCTTCACATCTGAATTCTATCAAACATTCCAGAAAGAATTAGTACCAACTCTCCTCAAACTCTTCAACATAATCAAAGTGGAGGGAAAACTACCTAATTCATTCTATGAAGCCAACATCACCCTCATACCAAAACCAGGCAAAGATAAAAAAAAAGGAAACTACAGGCCAATCTCTCTAATGAATATAGATGCAAAAATCTTCAATAAAATTCTAGCAAATCGTATCCAACAACACATTAAAAGAATTATACATCATGACCAAGTAGGATTCATCCCAGGTATGCAAGGATGGTTCAACATAAGAAAATCAATTAATGTAATACACCATATCAACAAATCAAAGCAGAAAAATCACATGATCATCTCAATTGATGCAGAGAAGGCATTTGACAGGATTCAACATCCTTTCCTGTTGAAAACACTTCAAAAGATAGGAATACAAGGGAACTTCCTTAAAATGATAGAGGGAATATATGAAAAACCCACAGCTAATATCATCCTCAATGGGGAAAAATGGAAAACTTTCCCTCTAAGATCAGGAACAAGACAAGGATGTCCACTATCACCACTATTATTCAACACTGTGTTGGAGGTTCTAGCCAGAGCAATTAGACAAGAAAAAGAAATACAAGGCATCAAAATTGGAAAGGAAGAAGTAAAACCATCACTGTTTGCAGATGATATGATACTATACGTCGAAAACCCGGAAAAATCCACAACTACTAGAGCTAATAAATGAGTACAGCAAAGTAGCAGGTTACAAGATCAACATCCAAAACTCTAGCATTTCTATACACTAGTAATGAACAAGCTGAGGGGGAAATCAAGAAACGAATCCCATTTACAATCACAACTAAAAGAATAAAATAACTAGGAATAAATTTAAGTAAAGAGACAAAAAACCTATATAATGAAAACTACAAAAAACTGTTAAAAGAAATCACAGAAGACCTAAATAGATGGAAGGGCATACCGTGTTCATGGATTGGAAGACTAAATATAGTTAAGATGTCAATCCTACCTAAATTGATTTACAGATTCAATGCAATACCAATCAAAATCCCAACAACTTATTTTTCATAAATGGAAAAACCAATGAGCAATTTTATCTGGAAGGGCAGGGTGCCCCGAATTGCTAAAAACATCTTGAGGAAAAAAAACGAAGCTGGAGGTCTTGCACTGCCTGACTTTAAGGCATATTATGAAGCCACAGTGGTCAAAACAGCATGGTATTGGCATAAAGATAGATATATCGACCAATGGAATCGAATAGAGTGCTCAGATATAGACCCTCTCATCTATGGACATTTGATCTTTGATAAGGCAGTCAAGCCAACTCACCTGGGACAGAACAGTCTCTTCAATAAATGGTGCCTAGAGAACTGGATATCCATATGCAAAAGAATGAAAGAAGACCCATATCTCACACCCTATACAAAAGTTAACTCAAAATGGATCAAAGATCTAAACATTAGGTCTAAGACCATAAAACAGTTAGAGGAAAATGTTGGGAGGTATCTTATGAATCTTACAACTGGAGGCGGTTTTATGGACCTTAAACCTAAAGCAAGAACACTGAAGAAGGAAATAAATAAATGGGAGCTCCTCAAAATTAAACACTTTTGTGCATCAAAGAACTTCACCAAGAAAGTAGAAAGACAGCCTACACAATGGGAGACAATATTTGGAAATGACATATCAGATAAAGGTCTAGTATCCAGAATTTATAAAGAGATTGTCCAACTCAACAACAAAAAGACAGCCAATCCAATTATAAAATTGGAAAAAGACTTGAACAGACACCTATCAGAAGAGGAAATACAAATGGCCAAAAGGCACATGAAGAGATGCTCAATGTCCCTGGCCATTAGAGAACTGCAAATCAAAACCACAATGAGATATCATCTCACACCCACCAGAATGGCCATTATCAACAAAACAGAAAATGACAAGTGCTGGAGAGGATGTGGAGAAAGAGGCACACTTATCCACTGTTGGTGGCAATGTCAAATGGTGCAACCACTGTGGAAGGCAGTTTGGCGGTTCCTCAAAAAGCTGAATATAGAATTGCCATACGACCCAGCAATACCATTGCTGGGAATCTACTCAAAGGACTTAAGGGCAAAGACACAAACGGACATTTGCACACCAATGTTTATAGCAGCGTTATTTACAATTGCAAAGAGATGGAAACAGCCAAAATCTCCATCAACAGAAGAGTGGCTAAACAAACTGTGGTATATACATACGATGGAATATTATGCAGCTTTAAGACAGGATAAACTTGAAGCATGTAATAACATGGATGGACCTAGAGAACATTATGCTGAGTGAGTCTAGCCAAAAACTAAAGGACAAATACTGTATGGTCCCACTGATGTGAACGGACATTCGAGAATAAATTTGGAATATGTCATTGGCAACAGAGTCCAGCAGGAGGTAGAAACAGGGTAAGATAATGGGCAATTGAAGCTGAAGGGATACAGATTGTGCAATAGGACTAGATACAAAAACTCAAAAATGGACAGCACAATAATACCTAATTGTAAAGTAATCATGTTAAAACACTGAATGAAGCTGCATCTGAGCTATAGGTTTTTGTTTTGTTTTGTTTTGTTTTTACTATTATTACTTTTATTTTTTTCTCTATATTAACATTCTATATCTTTTTCGGTTGTGTTGCTAGTTCTTCTAAACCGATGCAAAGGTATTAAGAAACGATGATCATGCATCTATGTGATGATGTTAAGAATTACTGATTGCATATGTAGAATGGTATGATTTCTAAATGTTGGGTTAATTTCTTTTTTTCTGTTAATCAAAAAAAAAAAGAGAGAGAGAAGGGGTAATTGGAGCTGAAGGGATACAGACTGTGCAACAGGATTGGATATAAAAACTCAGAAATGGACAGCACAATACTACCTAATTGTAATGCAATTATGTTAAAACATTGAATGAAGCTGCATGTGAGGTATAGGTTTTTTTTTTCTCTCTATTATCATTTTAATTCTTATTCTGTTGTCTTTTTATTTCTTTTTCTAAATCGATGCAAATGTACTAAGAAATGATGAATATGCAACTATGTGATGATATTAAGAATTACTGATTGTACATGTAGAATGGAATGATTTCTAAATGTTTTGTTAATTTTTTTAATTAATAAAAAAAAGAGAAAAAAAAGGCAGTGGTATGATATATTTAAGATCCTGAAAGAGAAATACTTCCAGCCAAGAATTCCATACTCAGCCAAATTGGCCTTCAAACCTGAAGAAAAGGCATAACCTAGGCACTTCTGGGCCAAGATGGTGGCTTAACAACGTGAGCATTTTAGTTCGTCCTCTAGAACAACTACTAAATAACCAGAAACAGTACAGAACAGCTCCTGGGGCCACGTCAGTGACTGGACACACAGTGTACCCCAGTCTGGACCAGCTGGACTGGCTGCGAGCCTCCCCACAACTGTGAGTTCCCCAAGCCATGGTGGCTGGCACCACTCCCCAAAGGCTGCTTCCCAGAGGGGAAAAGAAAGAGACTTTACCAGCAGCAGGGGCTGAGTGCAATCAAATGCCAATTGTGGAATTAATAAACAAATTCTGACTACTAAAAAGAGGCCCCCAGCTCAGGTGAACCTGGTCAAAGTGGAAGTCACTCATTTTTGCCCCAGTGCCAAGGGGGCAGGGCTGATGGTAAAAGGAAAAAAAAAAAAGAAGGAAACAGGTTTTTGGGGTTGTGTTTCTACAAAGACTTGACTGCCTTTGAATACAGCAGCAGGGCTTCTCAGGCTGCAACTGCCCCAGGCATAGGCAGAAACAAGCTCCTTTGAGGTGCTTGTCTGGAACCTGTACCGTCCCCAGGGGTGGGGTGAAACCCAACTCTGGTGGAATCCCTCCCTCAAGAAATTCAGACACCAGGGCTTGGTAAGTTGAAGCCATTAAAACCAGCCTACCACCTCTCTTCTGTCTCCACCATGCCCCAGTAAGAAGATTCTGCCAAAGTTAAAGGTACCGCATCATCTTATGCTGGTGGGACCTGCAGGCAGACGAACACCACATACTGGGCAGGATAAGAAAAACAGAGCCCAGATACTTCACAGGAAAGTCTTTTAACCTGCTGGGTCTCACCCTCAAGGAAAACTGATGCAGGTGACTCTTTCCTCCTGATAGGAAGTCAGTTTGGTCTGGGAAAATCCAGCTGGGGTCTTTAATACCTAAGTAGACCCTTCTAAGTGTGTGTCGGGGGTGGGGGGGGGGAAGGCACCATGTAAGCCAGGCAAGAAACAAGAAAACAAGAACTGAAGAATACCCTGTTAAACAAAACTTAAGCTAGAAGTCCTGATAAAGATGAACTGAATGTCAAAGAACAGATAGACAACAAATTCATCCAGCAAGAAAACCTAGGTAAAAGAAGTGAAAGCCATCTCCAGAAGAAACTAATTAAGGTAATTAAATGTCTAGACAGCAGCAAAAAAAATAACAAATCACACCAGGAAAATTGAAGATATGGCCCAGTCAAAGGAACAAACCAACAATTCAAATAAGATACAGGAGCTGAAACAATTAATTCAGAATATACAAACAGACATGGAAAACCTCACCAAAAACCAAATCAACGAATTGAGGGAGGATATAAAGAAGGTAAGGAATGAACAAAAAGAAGAGATCAAAAGTCTGAAAAAACAAATCACAGAATTTATGGGAATGAAAGGCATGGTAGAAGAGATGAAAAAACAATGGAAACCTACAATGGTAGATTTCAAGAGGCAGAACATAAGATTAGTGCACTGGAGGATGGAATATCTGAAATCTGACAAGAAAAAGAAAATATAGGGAAAAATGGAAAAATGTGAGCAGAGACTCAGGGAATTGAATGACAATATGAAGCGCACGAATATATGTGTTGTGGATGTCCCAGAAGGAGAAGAGAAGGGAAAAGGAGGAGAAAAACTAATGGAGGAAATTATCACTGAAAATTTCCCAACTCTTATGAAAGACTTAAAATTCCAGATCCAAGAAATGCAGCATACCCCAGAGAGAATAGATCCAAATAGACATACTCCAAGACATCTACTAATCAGAATGTCAGAGGTCAAAGAGAAAGAGAGGATCTTGAAAGCAGCAAGAGAAAAGCAATCCATCACATACAAGGGAAGCCCAATAAGACTATGTGTAGATTTCTCAGCAGAAACCATGGAAGCTAGAAGACAGTGGGATGATATATTTAAATTACTAAAAGAGAAAAACTGCCAACCAAGAATTCCTTATCCAGCAAAATTGTCCTTCAAAAATGAGGGAGAAATTAGAACATTTTCAGGCAAAAAATCACTGAGAATTTGTGACCAAGAAACCTGCTCTGCAAAAAATACTAAAGGGAGCACTAGAGACAGATATGAAAAGACAGACGAGAGAGGTGTGGAGAAGAGTGTAGAAAGGAAGACTATGAGTAAAGGTAAAAAGAAGGAAAATTAGATATGACATACAAAATCCAAAAAGCAAAATGGTAGAAGAAAGTACTACCCATGCAGTAATAACACTGAATGTTAATGGATTAAACTCACCAATCAAAAGATATATACTGACAGAATGGATTAAAAAACAGGACCCATCTATATGCTGTCTCTATTCAAACGACATGAGGGCAAGGACAGAAACGGACATTTGCACACCATGTTTATAGCAGCATTATTTACAATTACCAACAGATGGAAACAGCCAAAATATCCATCAACAGACGGGTGGCTAAGCAAACTGTGGCATACACATACTATGTAATATTATGCAGCTGTAAGACAGAATAAAGTTATGAAGTATGTAACAACATGGATGGACTTTAAGGACATTATGCTGAGTGAGATTAGCCAAAAACAAAAGGACAAATACTGTAAGGTCTCACTGATATGAACTGACATTAGTGAATAAACTTGGAATATTTCATTGGTAACAGAGATCATCAAGAGGTAGAAATAGGGTAAGATATTGGGTAATTGGAGCTGAAGGGATACAGATTGTGCAACAGGACGGAATATAAAAACTCAGAAATGGGCAGCACAATGCTACCTAACTGTAATACAATTATGTTAAAACACTGAGTGAAGCTGAGTGTAAGCATGATAGAGGGAGGAGGGCTGGGGGCATAAATGAAATCACAATGAAAGATAGATGATAAAGATGGAGATGGTATAATCTAGGAATGCCTAGAGTGTATAATGATAGTGACTAAATGTACAAATTTAAAAAATGTTTTTGCATGAGGAAGAACAAAGGAATGTATTACTGTAGGGTGCTGAAAACAGATCGTAATTAATATTTTAAAATTTCAACTTATGGGTGAGACTAAAGCAAAAAATGTTTATTTGGCACGAAATTTATATTTTGACTAGTGCATCTCCTAATAAAACTTATGTAGATAGTTGGTTCTTAGATAGTACATGAGAATTTTTTTGGTTTGTCCAGAGTGATGCCCTGATGAATCCCAGAGTGATTTGATCAGTGAGTGGAAAAGTATTTGCAAAGTCCTCTTTGTGGAATGGTGAGAACGGGGTAAAATTCAACTTCCCCAAGTTGAATTCTAGATATTCTCACAAGCAGTGTAGACAACCAAAGCTATAGGCTAAGCTCCCAGTCTTGGAGTTCGTTCATATGAAATTTAACCCAACAAAGGATAGGTCAACCCCACTTAAAATTAGGACTAAGAGTCACCCCCAAGAGAACCTCTTTTATTGCTCAGATGTGGCCCCTCTCTCCAGCCAACACAATAAGCAAACTCACCACCTTCCCCTTGTCTACATGGGACATGACTCCCAGGGGTGTGGACCTTCTTGGCAACATGGGACAGAAATCCTAGAATGAGCTGAGACCCAGCATCAAGGGATTGAGAAAACCTTCTCAACCAAAAGGGGGAAGAGTGAAATGAGACAAATTATCAATGGCTGAGAGATTCCAAACAGAGTCGAGAAGTTATCCTGGAGGTTATTCTTATGCATTAAGTAGATATCGCCTTGTTGTTCAAGATATAGTGGAGAGGCTTGAGGGAACTGCCTGAAAATGTAGAGCTGTGTTCCAGTAGCCATGTTTCTTGAGGATGATTGAATAATGATATAGCTTTCACAATGTGACTGTGTGATTGTGAAAACCTTGTGTCTGATGCTCCTTTTATCTACCTTGTCAACAAATGAGCAGAACATATGGAATAAAAATAAATCATAGGGGGAACAAATGTTAAAATAAATTTAGTTTGAAATGCTAGTGATCAATGAAAGGGAGGGGTAAGGGGTATGTTATGTATAATTTTTTTTTCTGTTTTCGTTTTATTTTTCTGTTGTCTTTTTATTTCTTTATCTGAATTGATGCAAATGTTCTAGGAAATGATCATGATGATGAATATGCTACTATGTGATGATATTGTGAATTACTGAGTACATATGTAGAATGAAATGATCATGTTAAGAATGATTAGTTTCTTTCTTGTCATTTTTTATTTCAAAAATTAATAAAAATTTTTTTTTAAAAACTGAAGAAAAGATTAAAATATTTACAGACAAATAAAGGCTCAGAGAACATGTCAGCAAGAGATCAGTCCTATAAGAAATATTAAAAGGAGTTTTGCTGGCTGAGAAAAATACAGGAGAAGAAGGTCTGGAGGAGGGCACAGAATTGAAGAGCACCAGTGACAATAACTCAAGGGGGAAAAAGAGAATGAGGGAAAAGAATATATAGATCTGACAAACAAAATCCAAAGGAAAAGATGGTGGATTCAAGAAATGCCTTTACAGTAATAATTTTGAATATTAATGGACTAAAATTATCAATTAAAAGGTACACATTGGCAGAATGAACTAAGAATTATAATCCAGCTATATGCTGTATACAACAGACTGAGTGATACAAATAGATCAAAAGGATGGAAAAGGATGTCCCATGCAAGCTACAGTCAAAAGAAAGCAGAAGTATCTATACTAATATCAGAAAAAATAGACTTTAAATGCAAAGTCATCATAAGAGACAAAGTGTGACACTATATATTAGTAAAAAGGACAATTAACCAGTAAGAAATAACAATCAAAATTGTCTATGCTCCCAGTCAAGGAGCTCCAAAGTACATGAGACAGAAATTGGCAAAACTGAAGGGAGTGATAAACTCTTCAACAGATTCACCACTATCATCTTTAGATAGAACAACCAGACCAAGGTTCAACAAAGAAAAGAGAACTTAAACAATTTGATAATTGAATTAGAACTAACAGATACATATAGGTCATTATAACCATAATCCCAGGACAAACGTTCTTCTCTTGTGCTCATTTAACGTTCTCCAGGATAGATCATATGCTGGGGCACAAAACAGGTCTTTATAAATTTAAAAATTTTGAAATCATTCAAAGCATTTTCTCTGATTGTAATGGAATGAAGCTGGAAATCAACAACCACCAAGGAATCAGAACTTTCAAGAATACATGGAGATTAATTAACATTCTTAAACAGCAAGTGGATCAAAGATGAAACTGCTAGAGAAATCAGTAAATATCAGGAGGAAAATGAAAATGAGAATAGAATATTTCAGAATTTACAGGATATGTTAAAATCAGTCGTGAGGGGGAAATTTATTGTCCTAAATGACTATATTTAAAAAGAAGAAATAGTAAAAATCAAGGACTTAATTGTTCACCTAGAAGCACTTGAGAAAGAATGGCAAACTAACTCCAAAGCAAATAGAAGAAGAGAAATAACATGGATTAAAGCAGAGCTAAATGAATGGGAGAAAAAAGTAAAAATAGAAAGAATCAGTAAAACCAAAAGTTGGTTCTTCAAGAAAATCCATACAATTGATGCGCTACTAGCAAGATTGACAAAGTAAAAAAGAAAGAGGATGCAAAGAAACAGAATCAGAAATGAGAGGGGGGTCATTACCACAGACCCTGAAGAAATTAAAAAATAATAAAACATGATTTTATGAACAAGTATACACCAAGAAACTAGGCAACGTAGATGAAATGGACAAATTCCTGGAAACACACACTTCTCCTAATGTGGGACATGTCATCAGGAATGCAAGTCTCCCTCGTGGTGTGGGAGATGACTCCAAGGGATGAGTCTGGCCCTGGTATCATGAGATCAACAATTCCTTGCTGGTAAAAAGAAGTGGTTTTTCAGGTAGTGTCCACCTCAAGCACCAGCATTCGCTGTTCTTGGCTGTGCAAATAGCAATCTCTAAATGACTTGCCAGAAAATGGATTCTCTGTCTCTGAGCAGATCTAAGTGGCAGATGGAGCCCAGCTCTGCCACTAATAAAGTATCAGTGACTGAGAGCGTTCAAATAGAATCAAGAGGCCACTTTGGAGGTAGTTCGTAAGCAAACATCAATTAGACATTGCTACCTATCATACCTTGCCAAACCCCAAACAAAACCATTCCAGCCAATCCCAAAGCACACCTTGGGTGATATATAAGATTCTCAAAGGTTCCATGCACTAAGGTGACTTTCCTAAAACCTACACCCTCCAGGTGGGTCCCTGGCCAGATAAGTCCTGAAACCTAGAGAGACCTGCCTCTCCAGAACATCAGCTAGATCCATCTCCCTATCCTATGTTATTGATAGACCCTTCCAACATGAAAAATTAGAATGGACATAGCCCACATACCCCTAAATAGTGGGATAGAAGGTTCAAAGGTGATGGCAGAGTTATATAGAGAAGATAAGGTTTAACAAATGAATATGATTGCTGAATCATTAAATTGGTATTTCCTTTAGTCTCCAGTATTTTAGAGCAGCTAGAAATAAAGGCCTAAAATTGTTGAATTGTAACCCATACCAAACTCTGAAATCTGTTCTCCAACTAATTGTTGTGCTGTGCTTTGAAATTTATTGCTTTTTTTTTAATATATGCTACTTTTCACACCCCAAAAATTGATTGTGATGATAAAAACATATTTATTTCTTCTAGCCTCCTATGTTCTGGAGCAGCTAAAAGGAAAAATCTGAGATGGTGATATATTAACCCATGACAAACTCTGGGATGTTTCCTGTAACCACTTTTTAGATCTTCTTTTTTTTAATCAGTATTTTCTAATTTTCAACATATGTATTTTGCACATATATAGATTTATACCTCAGGATGACACCTCTTGGTGTTGTTATTGAAATTGTAAATGCACTGATTTTTAAACATTTTCCAACGGTCCATATCTAATGTTTATGAATGCAATTGATTTTTGTATATCACCATTACTTCCTATAACTTATTAAACTCATCTGCTTACTTTCAATCCCTTTTGTAGATTTTTGGGATTTTCTACATACACAACCATGGTTTTTGATAATAGTGACAGTTTAACTTTTCCCTCTCTACCTCATTTTTATTTCTGGTTCTCACATTATTACATTTTTTATAACCTATAGAATGATGTTGAATGGACTGGTAAGGATTGACATTCTTCCTTTGCTCTTGAACTCTTGAGTGTAGCATTCAGTTTTTGCCATTAAGCATGATGGTAATGGAATGCATTTGCAGATAATCTTAATCCAGTTAAGGTTTCTTTTTATTGTTAGTCAACTGAGAATTTTTAACATAAATGGGAGTTGAAATTTTTCAAATGCTTTTTTTGCATTTCCTAGGATGAAAAATAATTTGTCTTCCTAGTATGTGATGCATTATGAGCTTTGATTGTTATATCAATCATGTGTTCTCTTAGATAAACCCTACTTGACTAGCACTGTGCTATATGTATATGTATATATATATATATATATATATTGCTAGATTTGGTTTGCTAAGTTTCATTTTGGAATTTTGCACATATGAAGATGAAGGACGTTTTTTACAGTTGTGTTTTCTTATAATTGTAACCAAAATGACTTTGATGAGAAATGCACAGAATATGCAGTTTAATTTTATGAGTATTTTGATCTTAACTATACTAGAACTTCTGTTCTAAGAACACAAGATATCTTTCCATATACTTAGGTCTTATTTAATATCCTTCAGCAATGTTTTGCAGTTTTAAAAATGCAAACTTTGCACTTCTTTTATTAAATATTACCTAAATATTTTATCCTTTTAATTCTATTGTAACTTGAACTGCATTCTTCCTCTCATTTTTCGATGCTAGTGCATAGAAGTACAAATGGATTTTGAATATTGAACTTATCTTGGAACCTAGCTGAACTCATTTATTAGCTGTAATAATTGTTTTCATGCATTCTACTGGCTTCTCTATATCAAGAGATCATATCACCTATAAATGAAATAGTTCTATTTATTCATTTGCAATCTGGATCAATTTATTGCTCTCTTGCCTAATTGCCCTGGTTGAAAACTGCAGCACACTGTTGAATAAAAGTGGCAGGAACAAACATATTTGTCCTGTATCTGAACTTAGTAGGAGGTTATGTAATCTTTCATCATTTAGTGTGATGCTAGCTTAGGTTTTTCCATAGATACTATTTAGCACGTTGAGGAAGTTCCCTCCTACTTCTACTTTGTTGAAGTTTTTTATGAAAATTTGTTGTATTTTGTCAAATGTTTTGGCTACATCTATTGAAATATTCAGGTAATATTCTAGTTTGCTAGCTGCTAGAATGCAATATACTAGAAACGGAATGGCTTTTTAAAAGGGGAATTTAATCAGTTGCTAGTTTACAGTTCTAAGGCCGAGAAAATGTCCCAATTAAAACAAGTCTATAGAAATGTCCAATCAAAGGCATCCAGGGAAAGATACCTTGGTTCAAGAAGACCGATGAAGTTCGGGGTTTCTCTCTCATCTGGAAAGGCACATGGCTAACACAGTCAGGGCTTCTCTCTTGGCTGGAAGGGCACATGGCAAATATGGTATCATCTGCTAGCTTAGTCTCCTGGTTTCTGGTTTCATGAAGCTCCCCGGGAGGCATTTTCCTTCTTCATCTCCAAAGGTCTCTGGCTGGTGGACTCTCTGCTTCGTAGTGTTGCTCTTTTTGAATCTCTCATTCTCCAAAATGTTTCCTCCTTTATAGGACTTCAGAAACTAATCAAGACCCACTCAAATGGGTGGAGATATGTCATCCCCTAATCCAGTTTAACAACCATTCTTAACTAAATCACATCAACCAGGGAGATGATCTCATTACAGTTTCAAATATACAGTATTGAATAGGGGTTATTCTACTTTTATGAAATGGGATTTATATCAAAACATGGCTTTTCTTAGGGGGCATACTTCCTTTCAAACCAGCACAGGTAGGTTTTTCCCTTTATTATATTAATATGGTTTATTGCATTATTTAATTTTTACATGTGGGACGCATGATTCCATCCATATGCCTTCTAAATCTCCCAAAGCCATGTTCCACACACATGAAAAATACATTCACACAATTCCAACATCCCAAAGGCCTTATGCCATTTCAGTAATAAAGCCAAAATTCCAAAATCTTATCAAAATCCATTATGTATGTTAAATGAAATGGCTCAAAATCTAACAGATGACTAAATGGAAGGTATATAAAGTGTCTGAATATTGAATAAAAGTGAATATACAAATTACATTTCAGCTAATTTTACATAACTTTAAAGTAGTTTTAGCAATCAGTCATTTTTACAAAGTTATTTTCCTTGTAATGACATTACTTATATCTAAGTCATTACTTATATTAATACTAAGACCATATTTTTTCAAGATTAGAAAACTGAAGTCCAAATAAAAAGTTTAAAAAGCTATGAAAAATTCTGATTGAAAAGCTCAAAACCCTATAATCTTATATTGGAATAAAAAATATCAAAATAAGCTACTTAATAAAAGTACTTAGCAGCTGTCAATAGAGGAGACGTAGAATGAATGACCAATGCCTTTGGAAATATTAACAAGAAGAATTTTTTTGAGTCCATTCTTTATTGCTTGCAGGCCACCTCTTTCAGACTTTGTCAGTCGGTACCCTCCATTCCATGACCTATTCCTGAGTTATCAGCTAGGCACCTGTATTAGTTAGGGTTCTCTAGAGAAACAGAATCAACAGGGAACATTTGCAAATATAAAATTTATAGAAGTGTCTCACGTGACCGCAGGAACGCAGGGTCCAAAATCCACAAGGCAGGCTGCGAAGCCGACGATTCCGATGGAGGGTCTGGATGAACTCCACAGGAGAGGCTCACCAGTCAAAGCAGGAACGGAACCTGTCTCCTCTGAGTCCTCCTTAAAAGGCTTCCTGTGATTAGATTTAGCATCACTCATTGTAGAAGACACTCCCCTTTGGCTGATTACAAATGGAATCAGCTGTGGATGCAGCTGATGTGATCATGACCTAATCCTATGAAATGTCCTCATTGCAACAGACAGGCCAGCACTTGCCCAATCAGATAAACAGGTACCACAACTTGGCCAAGTTGACATGTGTACCTAACCATGACAGCACCTAAACACACTGGGTCTGGATGAAGGTGTTTGACTCAGAAGGAATATTGGTTGGAGTGTGAAAAAAAGTGTGGGGCTCTAGGAAGAACAGGACTGATGTGGGGTGTAGAATCTTTACTTAATAAAGAGGAAAGGGGAAGTAGAAGGGAAGAAGAATGAGTGGTAAAGGGTAAAAACAGAAGGTGAAGAAAGGTGGAAGAGGATCATATATAGAAATATCAAAAGGTGTGGTGAGGATAAGAAAAGGAGTAGTGGAGAAATAAGACAGGATAGAAAAGAGAAAGAAGGAGAAAGGAAGATGTGCAGGCATGAAGTATGGGAAAGCTGGACTGGAAGGGCAGGGAGGGGTTGAAAAAAGGCACTTAACATGTCTCAGGAGACATGGGTCCCAGGGAGCTCTGCTGTTGACAAGCTCTCCAGTCATGGGCAGGGTGAGTTTATTCTCCTTGCTGGTAAAAAAGAGGTGTTTTTTCAGGTGGTGTTCATCTCAAGCACCAGCATTCACTGTTCTTGGCTGTGCAAACAGCAATCCCTAAATGACTTGCCAGTAAATGGATTTTCTGTCTCTGAGCAGATCTAAGTGGCAGATGGGGCCCAGCTGCCCAAGGAGAGAGACCCCCACCCCCCAACCAGGCTAAATATTTTTTTTTCACTTTTTTATTGTATAGTATAGTATATATACAAAGCAAAGAAAGAAAAAGACAACACTTTTCAAAGCACTCTTCAACAAGGAACACAATGTTGAGAGATATCAATTACTGTCAAATTGATCTATAAAATCAATGGAATTCCAATTAAAATCCCTATAGGGCTATTGAAGAAATTAACAGGTTGATTCTAAATGTGTATGGAAAAGCAAAGGCACAAGAAAAGCCAAAAGAATTTTGAAGTGGAACCAGAGTTGACTCTACATGTACTGCTTTCAATAATTAGTATGAAATCGCAATATAATGAAGAGGAGGTGGTTTCATCAAAATGATACATTAATGTCTCAGCCTTAGAACTGTATACTAGCAGCTTATTAAATTCCTCTTTTTAAAAGTCATTCCATTTCTGGTATATTGCATTTGAGCAGCTAGCAGACTAGAACAATATTATATAAAGTTTAACAATAAAAGTTGAATACATATTTATGTGTATCTCTGGGTATATATTAATACTTATCTTGGATATCCTTGTATATACAATAGCATATGACAATGTTTATCTCCAGTGATTGGCTTTACTGGGGTTTTGAAAATAAATTTTTCTATTTTAGAATAGCTTTATCATTATAGAAAAGTCACATAGATAGTATGGAGAGTGACCTTAGAAACCACTGTCAGTTTCCCTTATTGTTTTCAAATCTGCAGAATCTGTAGTGACAACCCTAGGATATTATTGCAGGTATGTATCCAAGAGAGGTGTTGCTGGACCATAGGTTATTTTATTATAGAGCATTGAGCATCTGCAGTCAGTTTCATGTATGTTAGATTCTTATGGTCACAATATTTTTTAATTCAGATCATTTCTAAAAAGTTCTCATACTTACATTTGTTATTGATACCCTTTTGTATCCTATCAGTTATCCCTCCTATCCAAGTAAAATATCTACCTATTTCACTTGTGCAGTCTGTTCTTCCTTCAACCTCTTCTGTACCCTTAAAAAGCTTATGATCTTTTTGGAATAGCTCCTGGCAATAAATGTGGCAGCATTCATTATTCTAAGTTCAAACTATTGAGATCTCTAGTGGAGTGGAGTTTCACAGACAGGGAGGGAAGGGAAGAAATGTTTTTTCCAAGATTCAGGGAACTGAAAAAGATCTAACATGGCCTAGAGAATTTGGAGGAGGCCTCTGCATCTAATCAAAAGGACAGTTTGTTCTCAAACACAAGCAGAAATGGACTGTTCATCCAACATTTCAATTTCTCTCTGGAGCTGGTAGATCATGGTTGCTGACCATGCTGCTGAGTTAAAAATGTTCTTCCCTTTTTCCATGATGGATCAGCCATTCTAAAAACTTGTGGTGATCAGGGTCAATTTCCATTGCCTGAATTGTACTTCTATTTTCTATGGACAGTCTACTGCACAGGCAATACAAAATGACCAGGTGGCAGATGGAGCTTTAAGTGTTTTGGATTATTCTTGTAGTTCCTAGAAGCATCCTTACTCCTTTGGGAACCAGTTCTTCTAATACTGCGAACCTCAGAGTAGTACTTCAAATGTCCCAAGTAAGTCCCTAAGAGTGAGATGAGCAATGCAAATCCACTTCCAACCCATTGACTCCTAGACCCATCTATTCTACCTACTGGAGACAAACCATGATAGAATGGCATTGGTTAGAGATGTGATCCACAAACTGAGTCCACACATTCCATTAGTTGTAAGACTAAAGGTAAACTAGGGACTACAACAGCCAGAAAGAAGAAGTTGTATTCCTCCTTCAGTCAGTCAGCTTCTCCTGAAGAATTTATTATCACCTTCATTGAACTCCCAAACTTGTGACCTGTCCTTTGGAACTTGGACTTATCTATCTGCATTGTGACATTAAACCAATTCATAATAGTTCTGGTAAAAGTTTCATATTTAATTATCTCCTATTGGTCTAGTTCTCTGAAGAACCCTGACTAATACATATGCCTTGGTGCCTGGCCACATGTTTGTTGAAGTCTATTTAAATAGTCAATCAAGTGTTGTTTTCCATTTTCACAGTCTATGATATTTCTATATCTCTGCGTGCCAACATTTGTCATCTAGGTCATGAAATCATTGATTGAAGCCAGGAGTTAGCTATAGTTAAGTTTATTAATGGGAAAATGATGAAGTCTAATGACATGGGCTGTGTGGTCAATGAGCCTTCCATTAGACCAAAGAAATGCCTACCCTCACATTCCATGAGTCCTGGAGTTCTGATGCTTGGGGAATATGTGTTCCAGAATGAAATTAGAGCCTGAGAGAGAACAGGGATAATTTAAATGCAATCAGGGAAGACTGGAGGCAATTTGAAGTTAACCTCATCCTAGGGCATGGCAACTGGCTCAGAGAGGTCATTACAAAAGTCATAATCACAGCAGGTTATCAGAATTTCCTGAGGCTCCTCATTATAGACGCAATCTTTCTTACAAAATGTCTCTGCATACTGTGGGTGAGTCACTGTGAAGGAGAAAAGCAGAAATAAGATATTAGTTTGAGGTTTACATATACAATGACCCCATTCACCCTTCCAGGATTATGGTATGATTCATGAATATTTCAAGGGAAAGGAGATTACTTCTATAGTAGCTACAGACTCCATAATAGCAGTACTGCAAAGATGCTCCACAGAATCCATATCTAGCAAGATTCTCCCAGAATTCTTACTGCTGGGGACTTGCCCACTCAATGGTGAGCTCATGGTTCTAGAGCACACAGAAGACTCTCCCTCTAAGAAGACAGATATAAAACACTTGCAGAAAACCTGCAAATCCAAGGTCTTTCATAAGGACCATGGATAGGATGGTGAGCCACACCAAGTCCCTGCCCTTGAAACCATGTGGGATATGTGGGAAATGACAGGCATGCACAGAAATAGATGTTAGAAGATGTTCATGGCTTGGCCTTGTGGAAGCATAGAGTAATGGCATGTATTAAGGTTAAGAGTCAAAGAAAATTTCCTGGGAAAGAGATTTTAAGCCAAGACTGATTTTGAACAACATTAGACAAGCAAAGTAGAGGCCACTTAGAAGGAGCATGAGGTAACTATATAAGAAAATACTCAAAAAATTGAGAGCTTTTTATTCCTGTGCCAAGAAGAACAATTGTGTGAACTATCCCAGATCCACTCAGTTGCATTTAACCTGGACTCAATGTAGTGTTCTCTAATATGGATGGCCTCTTGAAGGCTCAGAATATCATTTCTCCCAACCTTGAATTACTTCCAGTCTTCTAGAAACTATACCTTAAAGGACATGTTAACCCTGGGAAAAAGGAGGTTGGTGCACCAACTTCAGAGTAGGACCCATTAATTAATCCACTTACAGTTATAAGGATAAGAATAGCGATGTCTCAGGGTCACACAGGATTCACCATTTCTAGCAGTGCATGTCTGCTCCTGATGTTGACATATCCCTCCGATGTAAGCAGTACATTTTCTACACTGGAAAGCTGAGGCTTCAGGAAGAAAAACTTCATTGAGGGGTAAAGGGAAATATCTCTGTTACTACAAAAGAAAATAGAGATCAATCTTCCTGCCTGAGAACTCTGATGTTCAAAAGCTGCTCTTGGGGATGTGTTTCAGTAATAAAACATCTTAAATACAGACTAAGTAATAAAATATCAGTAATAAAATATCTTAACACAGACTATGCAGGAGGAAATAGGGAGATAATCTCATTCTTTTCTGCATGAGACATAAGAACAACTGACCATCAGGCATAGAAACCAGCTGACTCAGCACAAAGCCACACTTCCCATGGAATTACTTATCTATTTCCTATCAGCCACAAGGATTACATATAAAAGGGGTGCACAGGGTATTTCCAGGGGTGTCTATGCAAGAAGTCAAGAACTGTAGTCTCTATGCAAAACTGGACCTCTTCCCTCATTCTCAGTCAGAGCTCAGAAAACTCAGGCAAATGGAGGAAAAAGCTGGTCTTGCTTAAATGTCTCCTAAGACTAGGCAAAGGCTAATAACTTAAATATCTTCAAATCTTTACCAAGGATTTACCAATTTCCACGCTGAACAGGAAGAGGCCCAACTTCAGTAGCTTTTCCATTCTGCTTAATCCAGTTGATGAAGCAATTTCCATTGATGTCCTAGTAGCAGGGGAGCTGCTGATGGTAGAGAAATGCTTGTTGGAGTCAGCCTCCCAGCCAACTTATTATGCACTAAGCCACGATTATTTACCCATCAGGACTGGAAAGGCAGGATGCAGATGTCAACTGAAGCCACTCTTTCCATAAATCATTCCAAATCCCTCCTCCAAGAAACATCCTTATTCTCTGCCCATCTTCAATTTCACTTCTGTAGGCTGACCCAATGATGAGTGATGTAAGAGGTAATCTCTATATCACCCAGTGTTTATGAACAGCACACTAAGTGCATTGCTGACTGGTGCTTTGTAGGATTGGGATTGTATTAGAGATATGTAACAAATATTTCTCAACCTAAGGACACTCTCTTCCTAACCAGAATAGGAAGGGGATTTGGGAGATGGTGATAATGTAGAAAATACAAGACATCACCACAAGACAAGCTGTGTACACCAGGAACCTAAGAACAACTAAGAACAGCCAAGAAGGGCATTCTCAGTGTAGGGTGGTGGAGATGAATTGAAACTTGGAGATTATCAAGTGTGAAGAAGCAAATAATTGCTTCAGGAATATCAGACTTCTTTGAGACAGGGAGGGATGGCATATATACCAGCTGTGACCCATGATGAGCCTTGTATTGTAGCACACCACTGTTCCTTCTATCAAATGAATTTTTACTACTTGTATCCTTGGCTACTAGTATCATACCTCTCTTTCTCCCCATAGACATGCTCAGATCCATTGTGGGCTTGAGGTCATGTCTCTATCCATTTTTCTTCTTACTTTGTGAGGAGACTGATGACTGAGTGGCTGCCAGGGTGGGTCAGGGACCACAGAGAGAATTTATACATCAGCTCTGAGGGTTAGGTTCATGTGTCAAGTTGGCCAGGTGATGGTGGCCATTTGCCTGGTCGAACCAGTACTGGCCTAACTGTTACTATGAGGATAGTGCATGGACTTATATTATCAGTAATTTGATTGCATCTATGACTGATTACATCTACAATCAACTATAGGAAGTATCTTCCAAAATAAGAAGTTTTAATCCAATCAGATGAAATCTTTTACAAGAGAAATGATGGCTTCAGCAGCCAAAAGAGCATACTTTTGTCACTACTTCAACCAGTCAGTCTCTCTTGGAGAATTCATCAAAAACTTCAAGCTTACAGCTTACCTAATGGAATTTGGATTCATCATCACTGCAGTTGTTGAGAAACTTTTATAAAATCTCATGCTGTTTACAGATATCTCTTGTTTGTTCTATTTCCCTAGTGAACCCTAATACCACTCTGGTACTGGTCCTTGCAAAACAGAATCCTAAAAATGAGTTTTTACAATTTGTTTTCTACCCTGATTAAATCCAAAGACATTAATATTTCTGTTTCCAATAATTAAGTAAGCATTGAAACTCCATGCATGAGTTGGCAATAGAGAGATGTAAAATATTACCATTTAATTCTGTCAATCATATGCTTATATGAAGGAAGACTCTGGATGACAGTATTTTTGACACATAACTGGAGTTTTTCAGAGTTAGAAATTATAATGATGATGGCTAGTTATTCCTAGATATGCTGGATATAGTTATAAAAGAAAATAATGAGCTGAAGTCTTCAAATTTGCAACTAAAGCACCTAATGAAAGATGTAAAAAAGCCCTGAAAGAAAATTTGATTTTCTGTGGCTGTAGACTTGAGATATTTGAAAACCAGACCTAGTGTCATTGTGTGAGTAGCAAATTTACAAAGTAAACTAAATTCTCAAACTTGTGGGGTGTCTGCTGTTAAAGTGCGAGCATTGATTGGAAAGGAATGGGAACCTAAAAATTGGGGTAGGAACACATGTATTAATAGTGATGGAAGTACAGACATTAAACCCATGGATTCTCCTGAGTCTTTGCTAGATAAACCTATGATGGTCTTCTCTGAGGAAACTGCCAGCCCATAGCTAGCCTGACCTGTGGAAATAGCCAAGCAGTCTCCAGCCTACCATGAGAAATAGCTTCCTGACATCCTGTCTGCCCTGAGGAGTCTTCCATCCAACTTTTGCCTAAAGATATTAGCCCTTTTGTGCCTGCTAATCCTGTAAGCACCTCCCCTAGGGTAACAGCCTTCACTCCCCTGTCCTCCTGTTTCACCAAATGAAACTGCAATGGAATACTCTGAGATAATTTGCTTGAAAGATGCTTCTAATTTTTTCGTGCCCCACATCTGCTACCTTTCTGTTCTTCCAGAAATGTAACTAGACTGAAGTCCCAACATGCCCTAAAAGGTGATACACAAAACTGTGGCCCATGAGAAGGTATACTATACTCCAGAAGAACTGCATGTATTTCCCAATTCATATAGACAGAAATCAGGGGAATACTTGTGGGAATGGATATTGTGTGTGTGGAAATTCTCAATAAAAAATATTAATTAAAAGAAAGAAAGAACTTGTAACAATCCTGCTCAAACCTTTCAAAAAAAATTGATGTGAAGGGAATGCTTCCTATTCCATTCTATGGAGCCAACATAACCTGTCCTGGTTTGAAAACCTATGTTTCAATCCTGATCCAATTTTGTTGAAACAATCATTTCTTTTAATCCTAATTCAGCACTGTAGGTTGGAATCTCTTGATTAGATTATCTCCTTAAAGATGTGATGGCCAATTGTGGGTGTGACTCTTGATTAGATGGAGATGTGACTCTATCCATTCCAGCTGGATCTTGATTAGTTTACTGTAATCCTTTAAAAGAGGAAATGTTTTGGAGAGAGAGTCAGAAGTTACAGAAATGAGAGAAATGATAGAAGCCTCAGAGCTCACAGAAACTTCAAGCAAACTGACACAGATGCAGATACATGGAGAACAGAGACACAGATGTGTGGAGATGTTGGAGCCCAGCAGAGATGGCCATGAGATGTTAAGCAAACCAAAATCTGGAGAGAAGCAAGGGAAGCCAAAAGATGAAAGACAGCCCTGAAGGAAGTAAAGTGAGGAACCTCTGTAGTAACAGAGACTGAAAGCAATGGAGCCTAAGAGCTAGGACAATCAGATGCCAGCCAAATGACTACCCAGCTGACAGAGGTGCTCTTGATCCTCCGGCCTTTGTTGAGTGAAGGTGACCTCCTATTGATGCTTTAATTTAGACACTTAAACTTCCTTATGACCATAAACTTTTAGCTTGTTAAAGTCCTCTTTTTAAAAGCTGCTACAGTTCTGGTATATTACATTCTGGCAGCTTACAAATTAACACATCACCTAATACCAAAGCCAGACAAAGATACTACAAGAAAACAAAATTACAGACCAATCTCTTTAATGGATATAGATGAAAAAATCTTCAATAAACTACTTGCAAATCTAATCCAGCAGCATATTAAAAGAATTGTACACCATGATGAAGTGGAATTTATTCAAGGTCCTTTCAACTTAAGTAAATCAACCAGTGTAGTATACACCATATGAATAAGTCAAAGCAGAAAAACCATATGATCATCTCATTTGATGCAGAAAAGTCATTTAATAAAATTCAAGATCCTTTCTTGATGAAAACACTTCAAAGGATAGGAATAGAAGGGAATTTCCTCAACATGATAAAAGAAATATATGAAAACCTCGTAACTAGCACCATCCTTAATGAGAAAGACTGGAAGCTTTCCCTCTAAGATCATGTAAGGTAAAGATAAATTCATAGAGTCTGTTCTGTTCAACTGATGTTGCCATTGAATGACTTTAGTAATAAATTGTTGAAATGTGTTCTAGTTTGCTAGCTGCCAGAATGCAACATACCAGAGATGGATTGGCTTTTAATAAAAGGGGACTTATTTCATTAGTTCTTCAGAGGAATGGCAGCTAACTTTCAACTGAGGTTCTTTCTTATGTGGGAAGGCATGGAATGATCTCTACTGGTTTCTCTCCAGGCCTCTGGGTTCCAACAACTTTCCCTAGGGTGATTTCTTTCTGCATCTCCTAAGGTCTGGGCTGGGCTGTGAGTGCTGAGATGAGGTATGCTGAGCTGCTTGGGTTGTGCTACATTGAACTCTCTCATTTAAGCACCTGCCAATTAAATCAAACATCATCCATTACAGCAGTCTAGCCGGAGCAATTAGACAAGAAAAAGAAAGAAAAGGCCTCCATATTGGAAAGGAAGAAATAAAATTCACACTGTTTGCAGATGATATGATACTCTAAAATCCCCCCCAAAATCTATAGCAAAGCTACTAAGGCTAATAAATGTGTACAGCAAAGTTGTACTGTACAAAATCAGCACTCAAAAATCAGTAGTGTTAAGCAATCTGAGGAGGAAGCAAGAAAAATGTTCCAGTTACAACAGCCACAAAAAGAATCAAATATTTAGGAATAAATTTAACTAAAGATACATAAGATTTATACATAGAAAACTACAAGAAATTGCTTTTAAAAATCATGGAAGGCTTAAATAAGTAGAAGGTCATACTGTGCCCATGGCTTGGGAGACTAAATATAGTTAAGATGTCAATTCTACACAAATTGATTTGTAGATCCAATGCAATACTAATTAAAATTGCAACACCTTATTTTGCAGAAATAAAAAAGCGAATAACCAAATTTATTTTGAAGGACAATGTGCCCTGAATAGCTAAAAACATATTAAGAAAGAAAAATGAAGTAGGACAACTCACATTGCCTGACTTTAAAGAATATTACAAAGCTACAGTGGTCAAAACAGCATGATATTGGCCTGAAGGCAGATATACTGACTAATGGAATTTAATTGAGTGTTCAGAAATAGACCCTTTCAGCTACAGACAATTGATCTGTGATAAGATGGTGTGCTGGTTTGAAAGGAAATGTGCCCCCTAGAAAAGACTTGTTTTAATCAAAACCCCATTTCATTAAGGTAGAATAATCCCTATTCAATACTGTATGTTTGAAACTGTAATCAGATCATCTCCCTGGATGATGTGATTTAGTCAAGAGTGGTTGCTAAACTGGATTAGGTGATGACATGTCTCCACCCATTTGGGTGGGTCTTGACTGGTTTATTGGAGTCCTATAATAGAGGAAGCATTCTGGAGAATAAAAGATTCAGAGGGAGCAGAGAATGACATAACCACAAGAAGCAGAGAACCCACAAGCCAGCAGCCTTTGGAGATGAAGAAGGAAAACACCTCCCAGGGAGCTTCATGAAACAGGAAGCCAGGATAAAAAGCTAGCAGATGATGCATTGCTCACCATGTGCCCTTCCAACCAAGAGAGAAACTGTGACTGTGTTTGCCATGTGCCCTTCCATTTGAGAGAAACCCTGAACTTCATCAGCCTTCTTGAACCAAGGTATCTTTCCCTGGATGCCTTAGATTGGACATTTCTATAGACTTGTTTTAATTGGGACATTTTCTCAGCCTTAGAGCTGTAAAATAACAACTCATTAAATTCTCCCTTTTAAAAGCCATTCCATTTCTGGTATATTGCATTCCGGCAGCTAGCAAACTAGTACAGATGGTTAAGCTAACTCAACTTGGAGAGAGAAGCCTCTTCAATAAATGGTATTTGGGGAACTGAATATCCATATGTCAAAGAATGAAAAAGGATCCATTTCTCACACTCTATACAAAACTAATTCAAAATGGAACAAAGTCCTAAACATTAGAGCTTAGACCTTAAAAGCATTGAAAAATATGAAAGAAAATGTCTAATAAATCTTGTTATAGGAGGTAGTTTCCTAGACCTTCAACTGAAATCATGAGCAATGAAAGAAGAAATAGATAAATAGGATCGCCTCAAAATTAAACATTCTGTGCATCAAAGAACTTTGTCAAGAAAGTAAAAATACAACCTATGCAATGGGAGACAATATTTAGAAACTACACACCATACAAGGGTTTAATATTCAGAATATATAAATAGATTCTTCAACTCAACCACAAAATGACATACAACCCAATTAAAAATTGGGCAAAAGATATGAATAGATATTTTTCAAAAGAGGAAGTATAAATGGCTAAAAGGTACATGAAAACATGCTCAACTTCACTGGCTATTAGGGAAATGCAGATCAAAACCACAACTACTAGAATGGCCTTTATGAAAATAACAGAAGACATCAAGTACTGGAGATGTGGAGAAAGAGACAGTTATTCACTGTTTGTGGGAATGTAAAATGGTGCAACTGTGCTGATGGCAGTTTGGTGGTTCCTCAGAAAGCTAAGTATAGAATTGACATATGATCCAGCAATCCCATTACTAGGTATATACTCAGAGCAAATGAAGGCAAAGACACAAATGGACATTTCCACACCAATATTTATAGTGGCATTATTTATGATTGCCAAGAGATGGAAACAGCCTAAATGTCCATCAATGGATAAGTGGCTAAACAGCTGTGGTATTTAGGTACAAGCGAATATTACATAGCTTTAAGACAGAGAAAAGTCATGAAGCATGTGACAACATGGATGAAACTTAAGAACATAATGATGAGTGAAATTAGCCAGAAACAAAAAGACAAATACCGCGTGGTATCTCTAATAGGAACTAATATTAATGAGTGAATTTTGATAAAGTTAAGAACACAGGTTATCAGGAGATAAAAAGAGAGTAGAGATTGGGCATTGTATTAATTTGCTAAGGTGCCAAAATACAATAAATCAGAAAATGGAATGGTTTTTAAATAGGGAATTTAATAAGTTACAAGTTTATAGTTCTAAAGTCATAAATTGTCCTAACTAAGGCATTCAGAAAAAGATACCTTGGCTCATGGAAGAGTGATCTAAGAAGGCATGTGTTCTAGATTGCTATAGCTTGCAGAATGAAATATACCAGAAACAGAATGTCTTTTAAAAGGGAGTTTAATAGGTTGCTAGTTTACAATTCTAAGGACAAGAAAAATATCCCAATTAAAACAAGTCTATAGAAATGTCCAATCAAAGGCATCCAGGGAAAGATATCTTGGTTCAAGAAGGCCAATGAAATTCAGAGTTTCTCTCTCAAATGAGAAGGCACACAGTGAACATAGTCAGGGCTTCTCTCTCATATGGAAAAGCACATGGCAAACATGGCATCATCTGCTAACTTTCTTTCCTGGCTTCCTGTTTCATGAAGCTCCCTGAGAGGCATTTTCCTTCTTCCTCTCCAAAGGTTGCTGTTTGGTGGACTCTGCTTCTCATGGTTATGTCATTCTGCTCTGCTCTCTCTGAATCTCTCATTCTCCAAAATGTTTCCTCTTTTATAGGACTCCAGAAGTTTATCAAGACCCACCCAAATGGGTGGAGATTTGTCATCACCTAATATAGCTTAATGACCACTCTTGATTAAATCACATCTCCAGGGAGATGATCTGATTACAGTTTCAAACATAAGATACTGATTAGGGATTAGAAGAAATGGCTGTCTTTACAAAATGGAATTAGGATTAAAACATGGCTTTTCTAGGATACACACATTTCAAACCAGCACATTCCACCCTCTGGACCCTAAAAAGGACATGTTTTCACCATATACAAAAAATTCATTCCATAAGAATATCAGAGAACCTTAAACCATTTCAGTAACGTTACAAATACAATAGAAGATTAAAAGTAGTACAAAATCTCAAAGTTAGTTACAAGCATAGTCTATCCTCAGACAAATTCTCCTGTCTGGGCCTTAGAAAACTCATAACAAGTTATTTGCTGCCAACATACAAAGGAGGAACAGTCATGGGATACATATACACATTTCCATAGGGAGGAAGGAACATAAGGGTCACCAGACCCATGCAGTTTTGAAAACCTGCAGGGCAAAGTCCATTAGATTTCAAGATCTGAGAGTCATTTATCTTTGGGGCTTTAGAAAGCCACAGTCCCACCCTTTCCAAGGGCCTATGAAGAGGTCTGCTTCTCTCTGACTGCAACCTTGGGAACCTTGGGAAGACACCATTTTCTTGGCTACAACCTCTTCAAGCATCGGGGTTGCACTCGGGCTCTTGGCCATCTCCAAGGCACACACCCAATCCCTCCATGTGGTGACAGCCAGTATCTCCCCAAACTACAAGGAATGTACTTCACCCTCTCCAAGGCCTGAGGCAGCGTGACTCTTCCACAGCAATGAGGTGTGTTCTAGTTTGGTAGCTGCCTGAATGCAATATACCAGAAACAGAATGGCTTTTAAAAAGGAGAACTTAATAAGTTGCTAGTTTACAGTTCTAAGGCTGAGATAATGTCCCAATTACAACAAGTCTATAGAAATTTCCAATCAAAGGTGTCCAGGAAAAGATACCTTGGTTCAAGAAGGCAGATGGAATTCAGGCTCTTTCTCTCTTCTGAGAAGGCACATGGTGAACACAGTCATAGCTTCTATCTCAGTTGGAAGGGCACATGGTGAGCAAGGCATCATCTGCTAGCTTTCTTTCCTGGCTCCCTGTTTCATGAAGCTCCCTGGGAGGTGATTTATTTCTTTCTTTATCTCCAAATGTCCCTGGCTTGTGGGGTCTTGTGTTTATGTCATTCTTCTCCGGCTCTCTCTGAATTGCTCGCATTCTCCAAAAGTTTCCTCTTTTATAGGACTCCAGAAATTTTTCAAGACCCACCCAAATGGGTGGAGACATGTTGTCATCTAATCCAGCTTAACAACCACTCTTGATTAAATCACATCTCTGGGAAGATGATCTAATTACAGTTTCAAACACACAGTACTGAATAGGGATTAGAAGAAATGGCTGCCTTTACAAAATGGGATTACAATTAAAACATGGCTTTTCTAGGGTATATACATCGTTTAAAACCAACACATGGTGGAAGGCCCATCCTCTGCCTTTGGGGCAAAACTCACTCTCTCCACAGGCTTGGGTGGGTCTGCTCACCTGACCTGAGGCTTCTTGACTGCAGACTTCAGCCTCCATGATTTTGTCTCTGAAGCTATTTTTCCTCCAATATGTCCCTTCTCTGAACCCCCCAGTCCAGACTGGCAGCGACACTGTTTATACAGGTCCCACAGCACTCTTGTTGGCTTTCTATGCAGTAGCCTTGGATTGTGCCCAACGGACATAAGGGGTTTCCACAAATACTTCCTGGATAATTCCATGTCCAATCCTCGCTTTCTCTGAAATGGCTGACTAGTTCCATATCTGGCCAAATCCTCACATGGAATACTATTCTCTGGGGTCTCCTTCCAGGAAGCCCAGAAATTTCCAGGACATCAATTTCTAGTTTCTTTGTACCCAAGAGTTCAGTTTTCAGCTTGTCTCTCTCCTGTCACATTTCACTATAAGCTATGAGGAGAAACCAGGATGTACTTTCCACACTTAATTTGGAGATCTCTTCTGCTAAATATCCAAGTTCATGGCTTTTAAAATCTGCCTTCCAGCCAAAGCCACAAGTCAGTTTTGCTATATTATCTGCCATTTTAAAACAAGGCTCGCCTTCCCTCCAGTCTGTGACAGCACATGCCTCATTTCTGTCTAGAGCCTGGTCAGAAGTATCTTTAGAGTCAATGTTTCTACCAACAGTCTTTTCAAAGCATTCTAGGCCTTCTCTATCAGGCTTCTCACAACTCTTCCAGAAACTTCCTCTCATCCATTTAAAAAGCCGTTCCAACATGTTTGGCATTTGCAAACCACAGCAGCACCCCACTCTCTGGTACCAAAATCTGTTTTAGTTTGCTAGCTGCCAGAATGCAATATTCCAGAAACAGAATGACTTTTGTGAAGGGGGATTTAATAAGTTGCTAGTTTACAGTTCTAAAGCCAAGAAAATATCCCAATTAAAACAAGTCTATAGAAATGTCCTATCTAAGGCATCCAGGAAAAGTTACCTTGGTTCAAGAAGGCTAATAAAGTTCATGGCTTCCTGTTTCATGAAGCTCCCAGGAGGTATTTTCCTTCTTCATCTCCAAAGGTCGCTGGCTGGTGGACTCTCTGCTTTGTGGCACTACAGCATTCTCTGCTCTCTCTGAATCTCTTGCATTCTACAAAATATTTCCTCTTTTCTAGGACTCCAGTAAACTAATCAAGACCCACCCGGATGGGTGGAGATATGCCTCTACCTAATCCAGTTTAACAACCATTCCTGATTCAATCACATCTCCAAAGAGATGATCTGACTACAGTTTCAATATACAGGACTGATTAGGGATTAGGAGAAATGACTGCCTTTACAATATGGAATTAGGATAAAAACATGGCTTTTCTAGGGTGCAAACAACATTTCAAACCAGCACAGCATATGGTGGCATCTGCTGTTTGTTGTTCCCAGTTTCATTGCTTCCAACTTCTGATGGAAGTGAATGTGGGCATTCACTTAGCTGCTCCAGGACAAAACTCTCAGTTTCATTTATTACCATAGTATCTGCTGTTGCTGGAGATATCCCCCTTCAGGTTATGGCTATTTCTGTGAGTTCTTGCTCAGCACTTGGGCTTTTCTCTCATGGTCTTCAAATGTCTATATCAGCTCTCTCTGTGGGCTCTGAACTTTCTGCAAAATATTTCCTCTTTTAAGGTATTCCAGTAAACTAATCAAGACTCACCTTGAATGGTTAAAGTCACATCTCATCTAATTAAAAGATCACACCCACAATTATCTCTGATGAGATGATCTAATCAGTATTTTCCATCTTACATTACTGAATCAGTATTAAAATAAATGACTTTCCCCACAATATTGGATCAGAATTTAAACATGGCTTTTCAGGAGTATATAATAGCTTCAAACTGGCACAGGCATTTAGTGTTTGAAGGAGTACAGAATGTGCAAAAGGATTGATCATAAAAATTCAGAAATTGATAGCAAAATACTATCTGAGGGTAGCTCAGTATTATAAGTACATTGAATGAGGCTGAATGAGACTCATTGAGGTTGCTTTAACAAGGTAAATGCCTATTCAGTACAAGTAAAACTATTTGCACCCCCTTAAAGAGGAAGATCTCTATGATGAAGAGTGTGAAAAGGCTCTTATCAAGTTTGAAGAAAGACTAAAATGTGAAAATTAAAATAGTTAAAAAAAGAGAGAGGAAGAATTGTAAGAATAAAATTAAGGTTAGCTTTTATACAAGATGGTGCAAGCAGGGAAAAGGGAGAGCCTCTGATGCAAGTCTAGAAATGTCACAAATCCTCATGTAGGTAGAAACAAATTTTACAAAGTAATGGCTAGGGTCACTGAAATGTAAGGTGTAATCAGAAGCAGGACCTTCAGCAGAAAATTTGAATCAGTTAGACTATCCAGATAGGCTGTAACCTCTGGAGTATCCAATCAGTGGAGAAACAGGGGAGAGACCTTCATCCTAGACTTAGGATATAAGATCTGTGGCATTCCATTGCTTGACATGGCAGGCATCGCTTTTTGGCTGGGTACCCACTCTTGCAAGATCATGAATAACTTTTTTTCTTCTCCACAATTGGGTGAGCGTTTATTCTTTTTCAGGTATGACTTTCTTTTTAATAAGATGAAATGCCTTAATATCTTGTCCCCAACTGTCTTTTCTACCTATTGATGTTACTAATCCTGACTTTCACATTACATTTGTATTTCCTATTTATCAGAAAATAACTCAACATTTTTCAGAATCTTCAGCCAAAATATTATCAAAAAACAGAATCAACATACAGTTTGATTTATAGTAAATGAATCATCTCATTATGCCAGATCAGTCTATCCAGTAACCATGTCTCATACTAGAAAGTTTGTATTAATTATTTGTTTGCAGCCTACAGAGTTGACTTTTATTTAAGTGGATTATCTAGTGCCAAAAAGTAACCCCTTTTACATACACAGGACAACTATATATCAATTTTTATTTTATTTAATGTATTGGTTTACTTTTCAGATATATATATTCTCTTTTTTGTTTTGTCCATTAATTATGAAAATTTTATTTAGAGAGAAGTGGGTGTAATAGCAGAAAAATGTTCTTATTCTGGTGACAGACTATCAACCACTGCCAACATGTAGCCAATTATTATCTTAATATACCACCTTCCTCTGCCTCAAATTCAAAAGACACTTTTTTTTAATTTGTGGTTTGCTCTACAATGATAGAGTTAAAGATTTTATTCACTTTAATGTTTTCTTAAGTTCCCATGAGCTTAATAACCAATATTTTATCTGGTTGCTATTGCCAGAGAAGAAGTAATACAGAAGAAAGTTGACAGGATGATTACTAATTATTTTTCTCTCCACATTAAATATTTTAAAAGATTTCTGCAGTTTCTTTTTTCTGATTTTACTCTTGACCTCCAGTATTAAAGTTTGTTATTACCAAAGACCTTTAAGGCAAAAAGTAACTGAGAAATTAAGAATTAATAAATGATTATTGTTACTGAAGCATTACATACGTGTTTTTCCTCTCTATATTGTAGAATAGGCAGACACTAATACCTGAAATTACCGAAACTCGGCTAGTCTTATCTTTGTTCATATTATAATGGTTATTATAGCCCAGCATCAGCTCTGTTTATAGTTACTAGTATAATGGCTATCCTAGCTTAGTCTTAACATTCAGTATACTTACTATTGTGATAGTAGTAACTTCATCACCTCCTTGTTTGAATCTGTGAAAACCCTGAACTTCTTAGATTTGGGAAAACATGTTTTGGGAAGATAGGCTATCTGATCTCCAACTTTGTGCTTAGCCATAAGCTCTTTCTCTATCTGAAACCCTGGTGTTGGATTTGCAGTTGTGCACATCAGATAAAGAACCTTACATTTCTATGGAATGAAAAAATGTATATCATCTGAAAAGGAAAATTACCACTAAAAACTCTGTAATCATAAGATCCAGACATAACAAATGGTTATGTATTTATATATGATTTAATACTCTACTTTGTGATTCATAACCAAAATTTGTCAGTTTTATCTCTACTTTTCTATGTCCAAAGATTTTCATGTGATTTAATAATGAATCAGTGCTCCATTTTTGCAAAATTTTCTTTAGTGCTAGTTGCCCAACTCAATCCATGATCCAATATAGGCCATTGCATGTGCTTGTGATGTGCCTTAACACTCGGTGACTCTAATAAAGTCCTGTTTAATCCATGACATCTTCCTTGTGAGACTAAGCCTGTTGAAGATATGTCAGAATTCTCCACTTTTCTTGATGCTAAGAGTGAACACAGCATTAGTGTATTGGTATTTTGAAACCACATAATTAGGAGATATTTTCTGTAGTAGTATTTTTGTGCTATAGATATGTCCTTATCATGATTATCATCATGATACATTGTTGATGTATCAATGTTATATCTTATATTTTTGTTTGTTTTTTATTCTTTATTGATATATATTATGTATTCATATACAATGCAGTCATCTGAAGTGTATAGTCAATGGTTCACAAAATCATCACATGCTGTTCTACAGCTAGTTGCTGTGATGTGCTTTGAAATTTATTGCTTCTTTGTATGTATGATATCTTGCACAAAAGATGGAAAAAGGGGATTAATTGTGATGATATATGCATAGCAATGTACTTTATGCTGTTAATACCAAATAAAAACCTTTTTGGGGGGCAAAATTTATTGAAATATAAGTTACATATAATAATATGCACAGATTTTAAGCATTCAATTTGTTTGCTGTCAAACACTGTATACATAGTCAAGGTTGCTTAAATGTCAATTGTCCCAAAAGGTGATCTGTAGACTGCACAATTAAATAAAAATCCTGCAGTATTTTGTGTAGAAAATGAAACATACATGGAATTGACATTTGTATGGAAATATAAAGGCCATAGAACAACAGATATGTTTTAAAAATTAAGAAAAATATTTGAAGATTTACATCAAAGAACAATAAAAAAGAGGTAAATTCATATAAACATGGAAGATTGATTTTTGACAAAAGTTTCCAGAAAATTCAACCTCGATTGTATATTGAAATGACAAGCTAATATTCTTGGAAAAATTATATATTCACATACAAAAAAATTACCCTTCATCCTTATCGCACCATTTACACAATTCATCCTGAAAGAAATCTTAGACTTAAAGAAAACTTAGGACTCTAAAATAGATAGAATAAATAGAAGATCTTTATGTGCAGTAATTAGGGAAATATTTCATAGATTGGACACAATGAACACAAACCATATTAAAAATATTTACATTAGATATTACCAAAGTTAAGATCTTCTCCACTTGGAAAAGAAGTTAAGAAGAATAAAAAAGAAACCACAAACTGGGGGAAAATACTTTCAAAAAACATATCATATGGGGGTTGGAATCAGAATAAAGAACTCTTACAGTGCAATAATATGAGCACAAGCACTCTACATTAATAAATGGGGAGAAAATTTGGGGCTGATGGAAATATTCTGTAAGTTATTTTTGATGGAAGTTATATGGATGGATATTATTGTTAAATCTCATGCTTAAAGGATATATTTTACTGTATGTGAACTACAATGCAAGAACCTTAATTATAAACTGTGCTGGTTTGAATTTGTGCCCCCCATGAAAGTCATGCCCTTTAATCCTTATTCAATATTGCTGGGTGGGAGTTTTCTAATTACCCATGGAGAGGCAACTCACCAAATTGTGGGTGATAACTTCATTAGATGATTTCCATGGAGATGTGTCTCCACCCATTCAAAGTGTAGTTGCTTATTGGAGCCCTTTAAAAGGGAACCATTTTGGAAAGAGCTACAGACCTACACAATCAGAGACCTTTGGAGATGAAGAGGGAAATTTCTCTGGGAGAGTTTCATGAAACAAGAAGCCAGGAGAGGAATGCAGCAGATGCTTCCATGTTTGCCATGAGCCTTTCCAGTTGAGAGAGAAACTCTGAACATCACTGGCCTTCTTGAATCAAGGTATCTTTCCCTGGATGCCATAAATTGAACATTTCTATAGCCTTTCTTTACTTGGGACATTTTCGTGGGCTTAAAACTATGGACTTGCAGCTTAATAAATTTCCTCCTTTTAAAAGTAATTTTGTTTTGGGTATATTGCATTCCAGCACTTAGCAAAGTAGAATAAAAAGAAATTAAAATTTTAAAAAGTTGAAATAAGGAAAAAATATTCAAACCTCATGAGTTGTGTGCTATGCTAATTGCTTTCCTTAATTTAATACTGAAACCAATCATTTGTGAAGGTTCTCTGTCTCATTTATGAGAAAACTGATGTTTGGAGCACCTTAATAGCTTGCCCAGGATGCCCACCTCGTGAAGGGATGATCCAGAGTTGGAATCATGGTGGAGTCTAGCAGCAAAAATCATGCTCATAAATACCTACTCAATATAATACTCTTGGAATGTTTAAAGTTGAAATTATTTGATTCAACAGGAATCAAATAATTGCTAACATGAGATTGTTACTGTATTTTACTTATTTTAGTTATCTCAGTGTATGTGAGCACACAGAAGGTGAATTCACTTGGGAGGCAAATCAGGCTCTCCATGCAGACAGTACACATATCTGTAGTGGTGCCGTCTTGATTGCTACAGGTACTGATGCTGTTTCTGTTCGGAGCCTCTTCTAGATATTCTGGGAGGTCAATCCCTTTACTGTGTCTAATTGGGAGATATTTGACCTGATGAACAACCCATAGTTCTTCCACTCAAACAATAACATATTCCTTTGCACTGAAAAAAGACAACCGTACAAGTAAATTTTCTCCAAACTTTTAATTGCCTGACTCTTTTGCCTAATGATAAGTGGAGCACTTCTGAAAGGCAGTGGAAATATTGCAAACACAGCAATATAAAATCTTAGAATGGTTATATAGAAATTGGAGAATCAGCCTGTGTTAGTTAGATTCAGTTGTCAACTTGGCCAGGTGAGCATACCTAGTTTTGTTGCTGTGAACATAAGCCAATGGTACGTGAACCTCATTTGTTGCTAATTACATCTGCAGTCGGCTAGGAGGCGTGTCTGCTGCAATGAGTGACGTTTGACTTAATTGGCTGGTGCTTAAATGAGAGAGTGCAATGTAGCACTGCTAGCAGCTCGGCATTCCTCATCTCAGCCCTCACAGCTCAGCCCAGGCCTTTGGAGACACAGAAAGAAGTCACCCCGGGGAAAGTTGTTGGAACCCAGGGGCCTGGAGAGAAGACCAGCAGAGACCATCCTGTGCCTTCCATGTAAGAAAGAACCTCAGTGGAAAGTTAGCTGCCTTTCCTCTGAAGAACTAACAAAATAAATCCCCTTTTATTAAAAGCCAATCCATCTCTGGTGTGTTGCATTCTGGCAGCTAGCAAACTAGAACACAGCCTAATGAAATATTGTAAACATAAACTCTAATAGCTATAAATATAAGGGGATATTCTCATATTTGGACCATCTACATAACCTCCCTTTAAGGAAGACAAAAAAGTTTTTTAGGAAGTTGTCACAGGCTTGCTGATGAAGTTGCCATATGTGGGTTTAAGTGATAGAAGAATATACATGTTATTCAAAAGATAGTGAAAAAATCAAGGCAGAAAGAGCAATGATAAGATGGTATATGGGTATAACAGCAACTCAGTTGAAGGGAAGTACATAAAGGTTAATAAAAACATTGAATAAACAAGAGGAAATTAACAGAGTTCCTAAAAAAGAACAGGAGATGCACTATTGCCAGCTGGAAAATGAAAAACCCAAGTTCAGTTACCTATTCCTGCCCTAATGAAAGCCAAGCCCCCAAGTCACCTATGGCAAATGCTCATAATTTACCCCAGGTTGGATGACTGTAAATCCAATGTGCTAAAAAATATTTGGGGGCAGACCACAGTGGTTCAGCAGGCAGAGTTCTCACCTGCCATGCCAAAAAACAGGTTCAATTCCTGGTGCCTGCCCATGCAAAAAAAAATAAAATAGGAAAATAAAGTCTTTGAGATATGTGCAAAGTTAATTCTATCTGTTAAGATGATAACTCAAAAAGAAATTGGTTTCAAAGATGAAATTTCCTCACTTGACCTAAATTACAATCTCTAGAAAATGAACTGTGTATTTAAGGTTGCATGATATGGGAGTGATAGGCAGAATTCTCTGGCATGGCTAGATACCAGTGCATACATCACAGCAACAGCTGCAAGATAAAGTGAGAGGGATATTAGAGCACCAAAGATGAAAGGTTGAAGAAATGGTAATTCTGTTTTAGATGATACTAAGGTTATGGTAAGATTTTATATTGAAGAATATAAAACTAAGAGTTCCTGTGAGTTGTAAGTTACAATGAGGAAAACACCTGTAGCTGAATGTATAATTGGAATTGGTATGACATACGAATTTAAAATCTTATGTAGCTCAAGTTTTTCTCTGACTTTTAATAGAATATGCCAGACAGAATCTTCTGGAATTGCTTCACTATATTCATGTAATGTATATTAAACCATTCCTAATTCTAGATGGACAATATGGTATCTCTATATGATTAAAAAGATGACAGAAGAGGGAGTATTTAGCCAATTTATAGTATAATTCTTCCTGTCTTGTCTGAAAAGGAAATGGCTCCTGGAGATTGATAATGGATGTTTAAGATGAAAGAAAGTTGTCCCACAAGTAGTTTCCACTGTACTATATGAAATGAAAAAATTTTTAAGGCATGTACAAGCTAGAATTGGCTACAAACTGACCAACAGTTATGATTTAATCAGAATGAAAAATACCAGTACATTATAGTGATGATTTCCACTCTTAGAAGAGAAAACCAAACAGCATTGAAGAACTTTGGTGAACCACATGACTGAGTGTAATGAATCAACCTGACCAAATTACAAGGACCAGATTAACCAGGAAAATCTAGGGACTAACTTGACTTGGGCCGACAGAGACATCTTATAGGCTAAATAGCTATCTATTCTGCACAGTATCAATAATAAAAAGGTATATAAACTTTGGGGACATAGTGCCTTAAAATTTGGCAAATGCATATATCACAATTGGGCCTTCAGTTAACCTTATACATTGAGTTGGATCCAGGAAAAAAATGAGAAGAAAGAAAGATTTAAAGGCTCTATTGCAAGAAGTCTCTGAGACTATTTCATCCTAAAGCACACGTGGTTTTGGAGTTCTCTGCTACGTGAACTCGTGCAGACTGAAATCTCTGGAAAAAGTTAAACACCCAAGCCATGGCATTACTTGGGATTTGAGACTCAAAAATGATCTGAAACATCATCAAGTTTTACTCCTTTTGAAAGAAAACCATGATGGAATCAACTGTGGTTACAGAGAGCTGCCAGATAAACTGAAAACCAAGAAACCTGTTATGTCATTGGAAATATCAGATAGACTTTCCAGCAAAAATGGGCAACTCATCAGAACTTTTTGCTAACATGTAAATAGTGCATAGAGGGTTCAGCCTCCAGCCATGATTCTAGGGGGAATTGTTCCAGGACATTAAAAAAATGACAGCTCTACTATTGGGGAATCATATAACATGATGAGACACTGAATTGTCTAACCCCTAAGTTTCATTCTTGCTGTGGGAATTCTGTAAATCCCAGAATTAAACAACATGATGCACATGAAAGTCTGTTGTGCTTTGTCATAGCATGGTCAAACCTTGGCAGAAGCAGCTAAGGATACATCCACACAATGGGTAGAACTAAGAGAATTTTGTGTATGCCAGTGTCATGGCTGGGGACATGTGTCAACTTGGCCAAGTTGTGGTACCTGTTTATCTGATTGGGCAAGTGCTGGCCTGTCTGTTGCAATGAGGACATTTCATAGGATTAGATCATGCATCCACAGCTGATTCCATTTGTAATCAGCCAAAGGGGAGTGTCTTCTACAATTAGTGATGCTTAATCTAATCACAGGGAGCCTTTTAAGGAGGACTGAGAGGAGACAGATCCCATTCCTGCTTCAGCTGGTGAACCTCTCCTGTGGAGTTCATCCAGACCATCCATCAGAGTCGTCGGCTTCACAGCCTGCCCTATGGATTTTGCACTCTGCGTTCCTGCAGTCACGTGAGACACTTTTATAAATTTTATATTTGCAAGTGTTCCCTGTTGATTCTGTTTCTCTAGTGAACCCTAACTAATACAGCCAGTGAGGGAAGAATTTGGTTTTCATCCCAAGATACATGTAGACATTTTCAGAATCATAGGCTCTGGCCAATTGCCATGCTATTTTGTGAGGAAAATGACCCTAGCTAATAGGGAAATAAAAACTTTTCATGTGTGGAAAAAAGTATAGGAATAGCTATGGGAAATGCCATAGAAGAAATAAAGATAGCCATGTAAATTCCCACTAGAAAACATCAGTTTTCCTGATCAAAATGTGTTTTATGCATTGTGATTGGAAACACAAATTACATATCTGAGTTTCAGGACTTCTGTGATGCTGCAGATCTGCTAGTAGTAAAACTCTCTGTTCTGTATTATTTCTAAGTAATTATTGCTAGATAAGTGACTAGGTATTCTGAGCTTTATTACCAATCAAAAGCTGAAACACTCTAGTGGTTTTTCATTGTCATATGTATATATATTATGTCCAAACTTAAGTTGGATAGGCCTAGAATTCTTTCTTAAGTCCAAAGGATGTTGCAGAATAATTTTTGGAAAAGGGGGAATATAATCTTTACCAGTTAATGAAATTCCTTTTTACTCCTTGTTTGCCAAAAGGGTTTTCTACTGTTTTTATTTCTTATGAACAACCTTTGAACCTTAAAAGTGATATTTTCAAGCAGACACTCCCCTACTCCTCTCCCTTCTGCCTTTGCTCCTGAAATCTTCCCTGTTGACTGTGCTGATGAGTCCACTTCACCCAGCCTGGCACTGAGGAATCTCAGCCCCATCTCAGGGATTCAGCCAGGGGAAAGGAAGGGGTGCATCCTCCAGAAAGCACCCACACCTCTTTTCTCCAACTATGATGTCTCAAAATGCCCCAGAAATGTCTTGTGCTTCTGTTCCCAAGAGCCTGGTCCTGCTTTCACACTGAGGGTGGAGCTTCATCCCCACAGGACCCACCAGGGAGGCATGCTCAGCTCTGGGATATCTTGGCCATTTGCAGAATTAGTGAACTTGAAAGATTTAATTGTAGACTTCACCCAGAAAGTGTAGTCCCTCCTAGACACATCCCAGAAAAAGCTGTTCAGAGAAGTGATGCTGGAGAATATCAGTCATCTGGCCTCTGTGGGATATCCAATCTTCAAATTACATATACTTTCCCACTTGGAGCAAGGAGAGGAACTCTGCAGAGAAGGAATTGGATTTTTCCAATAGCAGAATTCATGGGAGCTCTAAGAATGTGTGCTTAATGACAAAGAGGAGCAAGTAAGACGATCTTAAAGTAAAAGAAATGCTTAAAATAAAAGAAAGAAACATTGGCCATCATGTCATTGGTAAGCTTTTTCCAAATAGAACCAGGTAATGGAAAAACTAGGAAATTCTTTACAATCATCTAAGTGTAACTAAGTTGGGTTTCAGTGCTGAACCAGAAAAGTTATGTGATAGTTTGAATTCAGGGACAAATTAATTGAACTCAGAAGTATAGTCTGCTATTTTATAAAAAAGATAGTTACATAAACATGGCTCATATGCCTAATTTTGTAACATCAAAAGTCTTCAAAATTGATGACATACATCAATTGGGATGCTATAAAAGACAAGATCCCTGTGGATGTACAATAGCATCCTAAGTATCTAACAAGGGTAAAATTTTAATTGGAAGCTGTCACTGAATTATTTGTCTAGAATTAATATTTATATGAATGGATCTTTATGGGTAAACCTTTTGTGGCCTCTCCTCTGCTTCCTAGAGGCAGAGTTCATATATTAAAAAAGAATGGCACTGTATATAGTGAATTGCCAGAAGATTTTACTCACACATCCAGAATGACTCAACAGGTATTAACACCCAGTGGAAAGAAGCCATACCACAAAAATCTCATTGGAAAAGCCCTCAGTGACCAGTCATCTGTTATTAAACAAAAGCAAATAAGCACCAGAAATAAATCATCTGAATGTTCAAATTAGTAAGTCTTTTACTGAAAAATCTGACCTTACACATTACAATGAATCTGATGCTGGAGAGAAACCATACAAATGCCATTTATGTAAGAAAGTCTTCACTCTGTATTCCTCTAAAAGACGATATGAGATAGCTCACACTGGAGAGAAAAGATATGAATGTCATGTATAATGAAAAGCCTTCATCCATTTTTCTATGTTTAGACAACATGAGAGGGGTCACACTGGAGAGAAACCATATGAATGCCATCTTTGTGGGAAGGCTTTCTCTCTTTATACTTACCTGACACAACATAAGAAGGCTCATACTGGACAGAAGCTATATAAATGTCATCAATGTGGGAAAGCCTTCACTTATTATTCTTCCCTGAGCCAACATGAAAGAACTGACACTGGAGAGAAACCATGTAAATGCCATCTTTGTAGGAAAACCTTTTCTTGATGTTCTGTCCTGAGACAACATGAGAAAATTCACAGTGGAGGGTAGCCCTATGAATATCACCTTTAGTTAAGGCCTTCACTTATCATTTTATCTTTAGAAAGCATGAGGAAATTTACTCTGTAAAGATACCATAAGAATACCCTCTATATGGGGAAACCTTAGTTTATTTATGTAACCTTAGACAACATGACGAACCAAAACTGGAGAGAAACCCTCTGAATGCCATATTTGTGAAAGGCTTCAGTCACCATTCTGAACTTAGATGACATGAAATAATGCATAATAAAAAATTTATATTTGAAAGAGATTTCAGCCCGAGTGAACCTTTGAAAATGCTAGAAAATTCATACACTGAAAGAGAAATCACTGTAATCAGTCTGGTAGAACATTTAGTCATCCTGAATATTGTGTCAATCTAAGCCAATTTATATTGGAACAAAATCAATGTAAATGTCACATTCGTATACAAGCCTTTAGTAGATGTCATACAATATGAAGGAAATAGTAACATATATGTAAACGGAAGTATTTACATTGATTGCCCCCCTTGGTGTAGAGAAAAGTCTTTACCAGAAGATGAAGCCCCTTGAAATAGATCCAGATAATATAAGCTGGAGATGTAATTCATGAAATATCACACAAATCTTTCATAAAACAACACTTGTAGGGCAAGTATGAATTTACACTGTACAAAAATTATTGCTGTCATGAATGAAAGTATGTCTTTAGCGATCACTCATTCCTTAGTGTCAATAAATTTATGCTGAGAAATCAACAATCCCAAAGTCAATTTAGATAAATGTTCAGCTGGATTTCACCTCATAAAATTCATAGTGTTAAATAAAATATTTTGTTTGGGCACTTTCGTAGTCCATTCAGTAAAAAGACAAGAATTCTGAGCAAAACTTAACTGTTAAAAATATGTGGGATAACAGTGCAGCATTATGAAGTGTCATTGGTACTAAATTGAAAAATGAATTTTGAAAAAAGCAAAATGAAGTGAAATTAATTCCTTAGATCAGCCTTTTAACATTTATAAGGAACAAATATTGTTGCTGAAAATCTGATATGTTGGGCTAATTCTGGCTTTGCTTTCATGCAGTTCTAAACAAAAATATTTGAATCAATCATAAAAACTTTGAAAGTTAACTGAAAATTATTATTCTTAACTATTTTTTCATTCCCATGATGAAAACAAACTTGGATAAAAAAGTGATATATTCATTAGTTGATGTTATCATATGGTTTATATCCTTTAGAGTGTTAATGTGACTTAATTGATAGATCTTCTAATATTAAACCATCCTTCCACTCCAGTGATAATCCCTCATTTGTCATGATCCATTATTTTGCTCATGTTTGGAATTTGTGATTAATGCTTCATTTAAGATTTTGCATTGACTCTCTTGAATGAAATGGTCTATTATTTTCCTCCTTTTATTCTAAATATCTTACTTTGGAATCACAATTAATATAGACTCATAGATTGACCTAGGTAGTTTTAGCTCTGTGTCTTTTCTTGGAAAACTTTTCAAAATACAGAAATTAATTACCTCTGAAAGATTGTTACAGCTCACATATAAAATCATCCAAACTTGTTTTTAGTTTGTTTTGCATGTATACATGTATGTGGTTTAAAGACGTTCTGCTTTATATAATTTATTCATTTAAAACTCTATGATTACACCAAACCTGAGCCTTTCATTTAAAATTTTGGTCAGATAGCTTTAAGACAATAAACTATAAACAATTAACTGAGAAACTGTGTATCCACATAAATTTAAAGGTGGGTGGCTTTGTGGGCATGAAGAGATACTAGCCATTTGCCTCACTGAACATAGAAAAGTTGCACATTAAGTTGGGAAGATGTTGACACCTGTTCTTAGTGCCTCCAGACCTAGACATTCAGTGCCTTACTGCTATTTATTGTCAAAGAATGCCCCACAAATACGAAATCCCACACAAATACTCACACTAGGAACCATTCATCCTGGTGACTCTGCAATATCTGGCATAAGCTTTCTAAATTATCCTTAGAAGATATCCTTTCTCCCATTTCCATACTGTATTATTTGTAGCAGGTCACAAATTGCAGTTCATTTTAGAAGTTTGTAATATATTTCTAATATATTTATATTTTCCAATTTTTTATTAAGTCCACAGGATATACATTGCTAATTATGGGCAGTCTTAATAATGAGCCTTTTCTTTTTTCCTGCTAAAATATTTGGGTTGGTTTTGGTCACCATTGATGTCATTTTGGTTTTTGCTGTTGTTTAGGATTTAATAACAAAAGCTTTGGTTTAAGTTATACCCCATCATGGAAACCCATCTGCCTTCCTGTTAATATCTATTTTAGTCCAATTTTGAGAGGAGAAGTTCATGAAAAGTATTTAAACTTACCCTTCTTACAGAGAAGTAGAGTTTTAGTAGATTTTTCTTATGGATTCAAAAATTTCGAACTAAGCAAAAGTCACAGAAAGGGAATTTATTTTGAAGGAATTTTCATGAGGAACAAAAATATTATTCAATTGTTATGTTCTAAACAATGAATGGGAAATGTAAGATCCTATTCAACAAGTAATAAAAATGCAAAAAAAAGTAAAAGAAAACTTTTTTTAATTTTCACACTATGAGATTCAAATGGAAAGAGAAAGAAGGAAATGGGAAAGGGGGAGAGGAGGATTGAAAGGAAAAATAAAAAGAGGGAGTAATATAAATGAGCTGGAAATATGGTGAATAAGGACATCTATAGGGCACAAGTGTTCAGGGGCAAAGCATGTCTCTAAACATATTCCTCCCACAACATAATTTGGGGGCCAGAAATTTCCCTATAAGATTGTGTCCATTAGGTCTTTGAGCAATAAGAACTTAGACACTGGAATCCTAATTCCACTAAAATAAATAAATAATCTTAGGCAAGACTATGAGTTATTAGATGAGAGATGAAATGGAAATCCTTGGGAGGTGAGAGATCATGAAAATATAAGATTTAACTGGAGAAATGCAAGTTCCAAATTTGCACTTGCTTAATCTTGAGTAAGGCTCCCTAAATTTTGCCACCTTAGAGTTTGAGTGTAAAGGCCCTAGTACCATCCCTGTGACCTCGGTATCATAAAATTTGGTAAAGGTTCACAAAATGAGTGCTGTCCCCTTAACCTTGGGACTGTTGTGCTGAATACAAGCAGATTGCCTACATAGAGTCTTCAGAGGCAAGGAATCCTGGGAAATGGAGGAGGCATTAAAAACTTCATTTGCTTAAAGTGGAGAGGCAGTTTCTTAAGATTTCTTATCACTCCACCTAAAAATTCATTCAAACGATGCATATATCTAAATGAAGACAATGTGTTGTGTTAGATCAAGGGAAGCCCATAAGTGACCTCCTCCTACTGGATTGCTTAGTCAATACTGCTCCTATGTAGAAATTCTCAAGTAACCAAGCCAAAGCAAAGTACTTAATTTGTGATGGCCTCCCATTTCCAATTTGTTCTTAGAGAATGACTTCCCTTTAGGGATAGAGATGTTCTATTG
This sequence comes from Tamandua tetradactyla, assembly GCF_023851605.1. NCBI lineage: Eukaryota > Metazoa > Chordata > Mammalia > Pilosa > Myrmecophagidae > Tamandua > Tamandua tetradactyla. The sequence continues at coordinate 11,319,143 of NC_135334.1, read as the reverse complement.
CACTGGTGGGAGTCAGGATGGGTTAAGTGAGGGAAGCTTCATATCCTTGCTTATCAGATCATCAGAATTCTTCATCCTTAAACCACCCAACTACATCAACTGCCCAAACTAGACAGATCATCTCAACATTTATTCCACCTACTACCAGCATGTTGTCCAAGCCCCCTGCCCCATCTGGCACAAGGCTATACCCACGTCTTTGAAGGACATTATAGGGAGACTGCTCCCTATCCTGCTGATAGGGAGCAGCAGGAGCAGGAACTTGTACATCTTTCTTTGGGATTGTAATAAGATGCACTGGGGAGGTTAAAACAAGGAAATAAGATACCAGGAAGGGGCAAGAAAGGCTACTATAGTGTGGAGATCAAAGAAGGCTGGAAAATATGGGCTTACATATTCCCAGGTTTTAAGCACAATTTATTATAGACACATTTGCATTGATAGTTGACCAACTTCCAGCTAGGAATTGCTCATGGGGCATTTACAGGTGCAAAAAATGCCTCTTTTGTCATCTCCTATAACCCTTGAGCCTGCCTCAGAGAAGTAGGTAACATATTGGCTGACCAGGCCTGGTGGCTGTTGTCTCTGACTCTTCTATTCTCTATTCACCCTTTTTAAAGTGACACAAAATCTACTGCCTCCACAAGGAATCTTAGCTGGACAGACCTTGTTCTTAAACATGGTTTCTTCTTCATTTGACGTCCTCTATGACTACCTCCCCTTAAGACCAGGGTCAGACAGCAATCTTTGAACAGACCACCAGCCTCAAAACTGAGGATACATTGCTGTAAGGGAAATCCGTGTCTTTTACTTACTCCTTTGCCTTCCCTAGGATTGAGCTCATAGTCCAGGTCCATGGATGGCCCAATACAGATACTGCATTGGTAATGGTAGTGATATTCATAATAACAAACGTTATTTGGTATTTTTCTACTCTCAGAATCTAAATCTAGGCTGTCATGCAATATCTCATTTAGTAGATGTTGTAAGCCTTTCGTAAACACAACAAATACATAGCAAATACTATCTAGATAACAGAAATAACAAAAGCCCTCTGTGTAGAGGGCTAGTTTCTTTTGCAAAATGTGAAATGATTTTGCTAACTTTCACCCTATTAGTTTTCCAAGTCCCAAAAGCCCAAATATATGTTTACTAAAGTAGATTTTTAGACTTTATCTACCCTCTACTGTTCCAGTACCTAGGTGCCAAGCACATTAACTGGGAAATGAATAGTTCTTTAACAAATGGTCCTGTTAAAGTTAGATCTCCCCACGAAGAAAATTGACCCCTATTTTACACCACATACAAAAAAAACCTCTAAAATGATCAAGTTTCTAATATGACAGCTAAAAGCCATAAAATGCTTGGAAGAAAACATGGAAGAATACCTTCAAAATCTTGGATTTGGCTAGAATGACTTAGTATGACACTAAAAGTACAAGTAGAAATAGAAAAAAATAGGTAAAGTGGGCTTTATCAAAATTAAAAAATGTTGCATGTCAAAAAAATTATCAAGAAAGTGAGAAGACAAGCTACAGAATAAGAGAAAATAATTGCTAATCACACATCTGATAAGAGGTTAATAGCCAAGCAATATAAAGAACTGCTACAACTCAACAACAAAAAGATGAATGACCCACTGATAAATGGACAAGTACCTGAACAGACATTTTTTATGAAAAAGATATACAAATGACCAACAAATACACGAAAAGATGCTCACCATTATTGGTTATCAGAGAAATGCAAATCAAACCACAATGTAATGCTATTTTAGCCTACTAGGATGGCTATTATTTTTAAAAAACCTATAAAATAACAAGGATGCAAAGAAATAGAAACCCCTGTAGATTGTTGTTGAGAATGTAAAATACTGCTATCACTGTGGAAACTAGTTCAACAGCACCACAGAATATTCTGCATAGAAGTATCATTTGACCTGAAAAATCCTTTATGTAAACTATCCAAAAGAATTGAAAGCAGAGACCAAAAAGATATTTGTACAAAAGTGCTTTGAATATCATTATTCATAACAGTCAAAGTTTTGAAGCAACCTTTGTTTCCATCAACAAATGAATGGTAAATAATTTTGGTATATACACACGATGGAATATTATTCAGCCATAAAAAAGATTGAAGGTCTAATGCATGTGATCATGAATGAACCCTGAAGTTATCATGATGAATAAAACAGTCATATAAAGGAAGAGTATTGTACACCCTCATTATATGAGATACCTATTATAATCAAATTCATGGGATTCATAGAATGAGTTGGAGTTGGAATGGGAATTTGTTGCTTAATGGGTGAAACATTTTGTTTCAGTTGTTGAAAAAATATGGCAACAGACGTGGGTGATGCTTGTAGAATATATTTAATATCACTGAATGGTATACTTTTAAGTGGTTAAAATGGGAAAATTTGGTTTATATTTATGTTACTGTAGTAAAAATTATTTAAAATATATTGGTTTGGAAGCTTATGCTCATGAAACATCCTGAGAGCATTTATTAAGACAGCTGTACTTTGGAATGCTGTACCAGCATGTACCTCATTTTTCTAGGTTGCCTACCATAAGCAATCTTGGATTTATGAATTTATGGGACATTGTCACATTAGACATAGTCTTTGATAGCTATGTAATCACAGAAACTTAAGATGGTGATACTTATGATGAACACCTCCATTTGTTTGTATGATACCATGCATTATTAATCAGAAATATCATCAATTAAATCTATACTGGATGCATCCTAGCGTTACAAAGAAAGAACTAAGGAATTGCCATGGAGCCTCAGGTTTCACCATGCCTTGTCTGTCTCTTGGATTCTCTGTTCTAAAATGTATGCAGCACAATACTATGTACTTCTCTGATATGTGTGAAGCTGATTTGATAGCTGCATCTTTGTCATATCCTAGTAATGTATATTATTATTTATTCTAGGAATTACCATAAAATGTAACTGATAATTTACAAAGCAGGTGATAAAAGGAGTATCCAGGAAGGTTAAAGGATAAAATTGCTTGTGAGGTTACTTCCTTCTAATGGAATATTTATCTACTAGGCAACAATTATGGAAAAGCCAGGCTTATAAAAACAGAATTTTACCACATGCCCTGCCTCAGTTACAATATCACCTTTTCTTGCCTGTGATAGTTTGAAACTGTTATGTACCTCAGAAAAGCCATGTTCCTCTACTCTTAATTCAATATTTTAGGGTGGAACTCTTGATTATATTGTTTCCATGGAGATGTGATACACCCAACTGTGGCTTGATCTTTTGATTAGACGGAGATGTGACTGTCCGATTTAGGTGGGTCTTAATCAGTTTACTGGGAATTAGTCAACTAATTAAAGGGAATTAGTTCCCTTTAGTAGGGGAAACATTTTGGAGTTGCTTCCAAGCCAAAATAGATGCAGACATTTGAAGATGCTTGGAGTGCTGACAGAGACAGTAGAGCCAACATAGACACAGACGTTTGGAAATGCAAAAGATTCAGAGTCCAGCAGACATCACCATGTGCCTTTCTATGAGATGCTAAGCAACTCAGAACCCAGAGTTTTCACTTTCACTTTCCTGGAGCAGCTAAGTGAAAGCCCACCAGCCCTTAGAGAGGAAACCATGGAACCAGATGCTGGAAACAATGGAATGGGAAACAAGAACAAGCAGATACCAGCCATATGCTTTCCCATTTGACTGACATTAGTCTTTCTTTAATCAAGGTATCTCTCTCTGGATGCCTTAGTTTGGACATTTTCATGGCCTTAGAACTGTAAACTTGTAACCCAATAATTCCCCTTTATAAAAGCCAACACATTTCTTATATATTGCCTTCCAGCAACATTAGCAAACTAAAACAAATTTTGGTATCAGAGTTGGAAAGTTCTGGATTGCTCTGAAGAGACTGTTGGTATAAAAATGGAATCTAAAGGTGCTTCCAAAGAAATCTTAAAGAGAACTGATACATGCATTCTTGCAAACTGGAAGAAAGTGATCATTATTTTAAAGTGGCAGAGAACTTGGCAAAACTGATTACTCCTGTTGGGCAAATGGCAAAATTTGAAGGTTATGACCCAGGATACTAAGCTGAGGATATTTCCAAAATAAATGTGGAAAAATGAGGCCTAGTTTCTCCTTGCAGGTTATAGTAAAATGAGAGTAAAGACATAAGCTGAGAATTGAATGCATGGTTACAAGGAATCCGAAATTGATAGTCTGAAAATTCTGGGCTTCCAGAAAGTAAGACCTGAGAAAATCGACCAACATGAGGATTTAACCAAACCTGGAATTAGTCAGTCATTTCAGAGAAACCAGGATTCAGGATGGAGTTATGCAGACAGGATTTGTGAAAAGTCCTGTTACCTGATGGTTATGATACCTGCACACTTCATAGAAAACTGATAAGAGATTTGTGAGGTCTGTATAAATGGAGCTGCTGCCAACCTGAACTAAAGGCACAGAAAAGGGACAAATTGAAGGAAAAATTTTTTCAGAGATAGAACTATGGTAGATAAGGTCTGGCGCCAGGAAATCTCAGACCACAAAAGTAGACCCACCCATACATGTAAAGAGGGTGAGTTTTTCCAAGAAGCAGAGGATAGGCCTTCCCCGTCATTGCTCAGCAAGAGTTTTGCCACCTGGGGCCTCAGATAGAGTGGAGTACACTGCTTGGAATTGTAGCGAGCCTTGCTACTGACCTATTGTTCTGAGGGGGTTGCACTGTCTGCCATCTGTCCCCACGAGATGGCAGACAGTGCAAGTTCCACCCAAATGCTTTAAGATGGAGCCAAGAAAAAGATGGCCTCCCCAAAGTTCCCCAATATGCAATCTTCACCCCAGCATATGGAGAGAATAGGGCTGCTGCCTAAGCCCTTAGAGAAGATGGGATTGCTGCTCTCTGGTTCCTTGAGAAGGAGCGAACATTCTATAAATCACTCTCAGACTTTCAAAGGTGATGGAGTTTGCCCTGCAGTTTTCTGGAACAGTTTGGGTCTGGTGAACCCTGTTTTCAAATTTTCCCTATAGAAATGGAAACATGTCCTATAACTGTTCCTTCTTTGTATATTGGAAGTAGATAGTTTGTTCTGAGTTTTGTAGGTCAAAAGCTAGAAGAGAATTTTCCTTTGGATAGACCATATCTGTAACTGACTTTGAAGAGATTTTATATTCTTTTTTACATGGTATTGTATTTGTATTGTTTCTGAAATGGTTTAAGTCTTTTGTGATATTGAGATGGGATGAATATATTTTGTATATGGAAGGCACATGTCTTTGTTGGGTTCAGAGGTTGGAATGTACTGCTTTGAACCCATTATGTACCCGATAAAAGCCATGTTCCTCTAATCCTGTTTCAATATTGTAGGGTAGATCTCTTTATTATGCTGTTTCCATAGAGATGTAACACATCCAATTGTGTGTGTGATCTTTTGTCTGTATTGTTTCCATGGAGATGTGATACACCCAATTGTGGGTGTGACTTCTTGATTAGGTAGAGTTGTGACTCTGCCCATTTAAGGTGTGTGTTTTTTTTCATTAAGGTGGGTTTTAATTACTGTACTGGAATATTTCAAAATGGAAAATACTTTGGAGATGCTATAAAGCCAACATAGATGCAGACATTTGTAGATGCTTGCAAAGCTGAGAAACAGAGAGCAGAACTGACATAGATGCAGACATTTGGAGATGCAGAAGATGCAGAGCCCAGCAGGTATCAACTTGCCTCTTCCCAGGAGATGCTAAGCAATCTTGAACCCAGAGTTTTGTCCCAGAGCCATTAAGTGAAAGCCTACAGACATTAAGAGAGGGAACCACCAGAATCAGATGCTGGAAGCAATGGAACTGGGAGCAAGGACAAGCAGATGCCAGCTATCTGGCTTCCTATTCTTCAGTCAGGTTGATATTAAATACTAAAATAAAATACTCATTTCTAGTAATTATATTCCAGCAATGATAGCAAGCTAAATACTCCCTTACAACACAACACACTGAACAGATACATTATTTTTTTTCATTATCCATTTTCTGACCTTTCCATTGCCCTCTTCAGCAATCTGTCTTCACCCTACTAACTCATCTTCAATCATGGCTACTAGTAACCTCACTGTTTCAAAATGGCCACATTTCAAAACACATGGAAGCACCATTTGATCTGGTTGAACACATTTTATTGAAATTCTTATCAAGTTTTTCCCAAACAACAACAACAACAACAAAAATACCTATCCAAACTTTATTCTTTTTTGAGCTAATTCACTACATCTTATTTAGATGACCCTGTTAAATTAGTATAATCTTCCCCTCTCATTTTCTCTTATATAATGTTAGAGTGAAGGGAGGGTGGTAAATGTCAAGGTGGAGCCATAGCTCTATGAAAAAGTGTATCTGAAGAATGCAAGACATGACAACCATTGCATTGTAATTTTGCTAGTATTTTCTGTTTTGTTCTCTTCCCCCACACACACACATTCTTCTAGTCACAATGTCATATACATAATTTCTTGACAAATCCTCTCAACCCAGACCCTTGCTGTTCTCCTTGATGCCATCACATCATATAGGAAAGAGCATGGACATATCACAGGAGAATGCACAGCCCCAGATCCCTGCCTTACTTCACCCACATTTTGTCCATGAAATCCCTGAAACCCATACCATAATATGCCTACATCATGATGTACAGGAGAAAACATTTAAGTGGTAAAGTTGAGCTGAAGAAGGCATGACCCTTGTGCTTGTTTGAAAGAATATACATAACCTAGAAAAGTCATACTTTAACCCTAATCAACCTTTTGGGCACAACAGTTTCTTCTAATCCCTATTTGGAACTACAGGTTGGAAACTTGATTAAGTCATCTCCACAAAGATTTGATTCAATCAATTGTAGGTATTAAACTTGATTAGATGGAGGCATGTCTCTACCCATTCTACATGGGACTTGATTCATTTACTGGGATCCTATAAAAGAGGAGACATTTTTGGAAAGTATTTCTTTTGAGAACAATGAGAAAGTCATAGCAGAGCTGAGCAGGGTCATGAGGCTGAAAGAACCACAGAGTCCACCAGACAATGACTTTTGTAGAGATTCTGAGAGAGCAGAGAAGGACAACAATACACCACAGAACATGAAGCAAAGAGTCTACCAGCTGGTAATGTTTGGAGATGAAGAAGGAAAATGCCTCCCAGGGAGCTTCATGAATCAAGAGGTCTGGAGAGAAAGCCAGCAGATGCCACCATGTTTGCCATGTGCCCTTACAGATGAGAGTGAAACCCTGACTGTATTCACCATGTGCTTTTCCACTTGAGAGAGAAGTCCTGAACTTCATCAGCCTTCTTGAATCAAGGTATCTTTCCATGGATGTTTTAGATTGGACATTTCTATAGACTTGCTTTAATTGGGACATTTCATGGCCTTAGAACTGTAAATTTGTAATTTATCAAATTCCTTTTTTTAAAAGCCACTCCAGATGCATGGGTAGTTCAATGGTTAGAATGCCCTCCTGCTAGGTAGGTTCAATTCCCAGACCATGCACCCCTCCTCCCAAAAAAGCAATTCCATTTATGCTATATTGCATCCTGGCAACTAGCAAACTAGAACAAACTTGAATGGCAAGTGGTGGGTATTTTATGCCTCTTCAGAATTAGGAGAGATATTTCAGTTTACTAATTTTGCTGGAAAGCTATGTACCAGAAATAGGTTGGCTTTTATAAAGGGAATTTATTAAGTTACAGGTTTACATTTCTAAGGCCATAAAATGTTCAAGCTAAGGCATCCAGAGAAAGATACCTTGACTCAAGAAAGACCAATGTTGTCTGGAACATCTTTATCAGCTGGCATCTGCTGGTCCTTTCACTTCTAGTTTCAAACAGCTTCCCCAAGGGTGTTATCTTTCTGTATCTCCAAACATCTCCATCTGTATTGGCTGTGAGCTTTTTTCAAAGTTGTTCCCTCTTAAAGGAATCAAGTGAAGGAATTAAGACCCACCCTGAACGGGCAGAGATAAATCTCCATGAAACCACATGTGCTGGCTTGAAAGGATTTGTGTACCCTAGAAAAGCCAGGTTTTAATCCTGATCCAATCTTGTGGGAACAAGCATTTATTTTAATTCCTATCCAAAAATGTAGGCTGGAATCTTTTGATTAGATTATCTCCATGGAGATGTGACATTCTCAATTGTGGGTATTAACTTTTTGATTAGTCGAAATGTGACCCCACCCATTCTAGGTGGTCTTGATTAGTTTACTGGAATCCTTTGAAAGAGGAAGCATTTTGGAGAGAGTTCTTTTACAGAGCATAAGAGAGCCACAAGAACCACTAGAGCCCATGAAGCCAGAGATCTTTGGAGATGAAGAAGGAAAACACCCCTGGGGGAGCTTCATGAAACAAGGAGTTAGAGAATGCTAGCAGATGTCACCATATTCACCATGTGCCTTTCCAGTTGAAAGAGAAACCCCGAACTTCATCAGGGCTGAAGATAAGCTCTTATTGGTGCCTTAATTTGGGCATTTCTGTAGCCTTGCTTTAATTTGTACATTTTCACAGTCTTACAACTGTGAAAAAGTAGCAGATTAATAAATTCTCCTTTTTAAAAGGCATTCCATTCCTGGTATATCACATTCTGTCAGCTAGTAAACTAGAACACCACCTAATCAAAGGGGCACACCCAAAATTGAGTGGGTCACATCTCTGTGGAAACAACTTATGAAAAAGAGCCAAATAATGTCTACCCCCACAAGATCCACAAGATTGGACTACGAAAAAGAACATGGCTTTTCTGGGGTACATGACAGCATCAAACGAGCACATTCCACTATCTGTACCTAAAAAAGACATGATCTTTTCTTATACAAAATACATTCATTCCATCACAATTTCACAAAACCCTTAGACCATTTCAATTATAATACAAATACAATACAAAATAAAACAAAACAATACAAAATAAAAACACAGTAAAAAATCTCATCAAGTTAGTTACAAGCATTGTCTGTTCTAAGGCAAAAAAAATCTCCTTTGGCTGTTGACCTGTGAAACACAGCAACAAGTGATCTACTTCCAATACCCAAAGGAGTAACAATCATAAGTTATGTGTTCTGATTTCCATAGGGTGAAATTGAAAGGAAAATGGGTTGCTGGATACAAACAGCTCCTAAAATAAGCAGAGTAAACTACATTAAATGTCAAAGTCTGAGAGTCTTTTATCTTCAAGGCTTTAGAAAGTGGCAATTCCATCACTTCTGAGGGACTAGGCAGTGGTCCTGTTCTCTCCAGATGTTGGTATAAGGGCTGCAACATTTGGGCACATTGCAGAGATCACCCTTCTCTCAGCTCAACCCTCTCCATGCATTGGGGCAACACATGGGCTCTCTGCCATCTCCAGAGCACATGTGCAAGCCCCTAAGAGTAACGACTTAGCAGCGAGGCTCCCCCAATCCCCAGGCAATGTGCTCTGCCCTCTCCGAGTTCCCAAGTGGCAAAACTCTTCCTGAGAAATGAAGTGGAAGTCCTGCAATCTGCTTCCACAGCAAACACTCTCTGCACATGTATGTGTGGGTCTCCTCCCCTGGCCTCAGATTTCCTGACTCCAGACCCTATCTTCCATGGTTCTGGTTCTGAAGAAATGCTTCCTTCATATTTTCCTTTATCTGTCCCTTTTAGTCCAGACTGGCAGTGGTTCCATTTATACAGATCTCACCACAAAAACTTTCAGTTTTCCATGGAATGTGCATGGACCACAGCCATTACATGATAGGATATTCATAATTCCTTTCTGGATAACTCCATTTCCAATTCTGGCTTTTTCTGGGATGGCCTATTGGTTTCATGTTTGGTTAAATCCTCACATGGGACCCTGTTCCCTGGGGTCTCACTTGCTCGAAGCCCAGACTTTTTCAGATCATCCGTTTTGGGTTTCTTTGTACCCAAGGTTTCAGTTCTCATCTTGTCTCTTTCCTGTCACATTTTAATATAACCTGCGAGGAGAAGCCAGGCTGTATTTTTCACATTAATTTGGAAATCTCTTCTGCAAAATATCTAACTTCATCACTCTTATATTCTGTCTTCCATCTAATAATAGCACTTAATTTTCCCAAATGCTCTGTCATTTTTGAAAAAGTATTGCCTTCCTTCCAGTTTGCAATGACACAGTCCGCATTTCTATCTAAGGTCTTTTTGGAGGAATCTTTAGAATCCACATTTCCAACATCAGTGTGTTGAAAGCAATCCAGGCCTTTTCTATCAAACATATCACAATTCTTCCAGAAATTTCCTCCTATCCATATAAATGCTGTTTCAACATGTTTTGTTTTTGCACATCACAACACCCCACTTCTGGTAAGAAAATCTCTTTTAGTTTGCTAATGGTGCTGGAATGCAATATACCAAAAATGGGTTGGTTTTTAAAAAGGGAATTTATTTAATTACAAATTTACAGTTCTAAGACCATAAAAATGTCCAAACTAAGGAATCCAGACAAATTTACCTTGAATCAAGAAAGACCACTGAAGTAAGGAAAACCTGTGTCAGCTGGCAATAGCAATTCCCCCCACACACCTTTAAATTATGCATTCCTTGTACAAGATTCATACGTTTGCAGTAATTCATGCAAGAACTTATTTATATTTATAGTGTTAATCAGTGGGACACATGTTTATACAACCCCTTTGAATCACATTCACTTTCAATATGGCACTACCTATAGACCCCCTAGCGAACCACCTCCACTTCTATCTATTCTCTTACAATTAAGTTCAAACTCATAGCTATCTGTTCAACTATCTCTAGCTTCTGTGTATCTCTAGGTTCCCTATATTCTGTATTATAAGCCTCTGATTTTACCTTTACCATGGTCATAAAAGTGGAATCATATGGTATCTATCTTTTATGTCTGGTTTATTTCACCAAGCATTATGTCCTCAAGGCTCATCCATCTTGTCATATGCGTCAGGATGTCATTTCATTTTATGGCAGCATAATATTCCATTGTATGTATTTACCACATTTTGTTAATCCACTTGTCTTTTGATGGGCACTTGGACTGTTTCCGTCTTTGACAACTGTGAATAATTTTGCTATGAACATCACTGTGCAAATGTCTGCTTGTGTCATTGCTTTCAGACCTTCTGGGTATATACAGAAGAGTGGTATTACTGGGCCATAGGGCAATTTGATATTTATTTTCTGAGGAAATGCCAGACTATCTTCCAAAGTGGCTGTAAATTCCCACCAGCAGTGCATGTGTCTCAATTTCTCCATGTCCTCTCCAACATTCGTAATTTCCTGTTTGCTTAATAGCAGCCATTCTTATAGGTGTAAGGTGGTATCTCATTGTAGTCTTGATCTGCATTTCTCTTATAGCTAGTGAAAATGAGCATCTCTTCATGTGCTATTTAGCCATCTGTATTTACTCTTCAGAAAAAAAAATGTGTATCCATACCTTCAGCCCATTTTATAATTGAATTGTTTGTTCTTTTGCTGTTGAGTTGCATGATTTCTTTATGTATACAGGATATCAAACCTTTATTCAATGTGTGATTTACAAATATTGTCTCCCTTTGAGATGGCTATGCCTTCACATTCTGGGCAAAGTCTTTTGAGGAACAGAAGCATTTGATTTTGAGGAGTTTCCATTCATCTATTGTTTTTCTTTTGTTCCTCGTGCTTTTGGTATAAAGTTTAGGAATCTCCCTCCCATTACTAGTTCTTGAAGAAGTTTCTGTATATTTTCTTCTAGGAAATTTATGGTACTGGTTCTTATATTTAGGTTAATTTTTTAGTTAATTTTTTTACAGGGTGTAAGGTAAGTGTCCTCTTTCATTCTTCTGGCTATTGATATCCAATTCTTCCATGCCCATTTATTGAAAAGACTATTTTGTCCCAGTTTAGTGGATTTGGGGGCTTTGTCAAATTTCAGTTAGATCAAAGATTTGGTTGTCTATTTCTGCGCTGTCAATTTTATTCCATTGGCCAATACTTCTATCTATGTGCCAGTACCATGCTTTTTTGACCACTCTCTCACATTGAGAAGGATGCTGGCTATGGGTTTTTCTTATTTCCCCTTTATCACATTTTGGAAGTTACCACTGATTCCTACCTTTTGAAGTGTTTTTGTCAGAAAATGATGTTGGATTTTTTCAAATGATTTTTCAGCATCAACTGAGATGAACATGTGATACTCTCCTTTTGATTTGTTAATGTGCTGTATTATGTTACTGATTTTCTTGTGTTGAACCATCCTTGCTTTCTGGTATAAACCCCACCTGGCTGTGGTGTTTAATTCTTTTAAGGTGTTGGTGGATTCAATTTGCTAGTATACTGTTGAGAAATTTTACATCTGTGTTCATTAGGGAAATCGGTCTGTACTTTTCCTTTCTTGTAGCATCCTTACCCAGTTTGGGTATTACAGTGATGTTAACTTCATAAAATGAGTCAGGTAGTGTGGTGGTTAGAGTTTCTTTTTACTCATTTTTTTGGAAAAAGTTTGAGCAGTATTGGTGTTGGCTCTTTTTGGAATGTTGGATAAAATTCCCTTGTGAAGCCATCCAGCCCTGGGCTTTTCTTTGTAGGAAGATTTTTGATGACTGAGTGAATTTTAGTTGTGATTGGTTTGTTGAGATCTTCTATTTCTTCTTGAGTCAGTTTAGCTCCTTCATGTGTTTCCAGGCATTTGTCCATTTCAACTAAGTTGTCTAGTTTCTTGGTGTACAGTTGTTCACAGTATTCTCTTATATATTTTTTTATTTCTTCAAGGTCTATGGCAATGACCCCCTTTCTTTTTTCTGATTCTTATTTGCATCCTCCCTCTTTTTGCTTTGTCAGCCTTGCTAGTGACCCATTGATTTTCTCAAAAAAACAACTTTTGTTTTATTGATTCTTTCTATTGTTCTTTTGTTCTCCCATTCATTTAACACTGCTTTAATCTTTGTTATTTCTCTTATTCTATTTGCTTTGGAGTTAGTTTATTGTTCTTTCTCAGGTTCCTCCAGGTGAACAGGTAAGTCCTTAATTTTTGCTCTTCTTTTTTAGTATAGGCATTTAGGACAAGTTCCCCTCTCAGCACAACCTTTGCCTTTGCCATGTTCTATAAACTCCAATTTGTTGTGTTCTCATTTTCATTCATCTCCAGATAGCTTTCTCTGGCAATTTCTTCTTTGACCCACTCATTGTTTAAGAGTGTGTTATTTCATCTCCATATATTTTGAAAGTTCTCATTCTTTTGGTGGTTATTGATTTCCAGTTTCATTTCATTGTGATCAGAGAAAGTGGTTTGACTAATTTCAATGTTTTTAAATTTTTTAAAGACTTGTTTCACGCCCCAGCATATAATCTTTTCCTGGAGAATGTTCCGTGAGCACTAGAGAAGAATGTATACCCTGGTGTTTTGGGGTGTAACAACTTATATATGTCTGCTAGGTCTAATTCATTTATCAAATTGTTTAAGCTCTCTATTTCCTTACTGACCCTCTGTCTGGTTGTTCTATCTATAGAGGAGAGTAGTGTATTGAAGTCTCCTACTATTATTGTTGAAATATGTATTGTTCCCTTCAGTTTTAACAATGTCTGTCTCATGTACTTTAAAGCTTCTTGATTGGGAGCATAAACATTTATGATTGTTATTTCTTCTTGGTTAATTGTCCCTTTTACTAAAATTTAGTATCCTTCTTTGTCTCATGATATGTTTACATTTAAAGTCTTTTTGTCTGATATTAGTGCAGCTACTCTTGCTTTATTTTGGCTATAGCTTGCATGGAACATCTTTTACCATCCTTTCATTTCCAATCTATTTGTATCCTTGTGTCTAAGTTGTCTCTGTATGCAGCATATAGCTGGATTAAATTTTTTTATCCATTCTGCCAATCTGTATCTTTTAATTTTTAAGTTTAATCCATTAACATTCAAGGTTGTTACTGTAAAACCATTTCTTGAATCCAACATCAGATCCTTTAGATTTTATTTATCAGATCTTTATATTCTTTTCCCATTTCCTCTTTTTATCCTTTATGTTACCCTTACTGATACTCTTCAATTCTGTTCCCTGTTCTAGCCCTCCCTCTCCTGTCTTTTTTTTCTCAGCCAGCAGAACTTTCTTTAGTATTTCTTATAGGGCTGGTCTCTTCTTGACAAATTCTCTCAGCCTTTGTTTGCTTATGAAATTTTGATCTCTCCTTCAGTTTTGAAGGCAATTTGGCTGGGATAGAATTCTTGGCCAGAAGTCTTTCTCTTTCAGTATCTTAAATATACCATACCATTGCCTTCTCACCTCCAGAGTGCCAGTTGAGTAGTATGAACTCAGTCTTATGTGGATTCCCTTGTATGTAGTAGATTGTTTTTCTCTTGCCACTTTCAGAATTTTCTGCTTCTCTTCAACATTTGACAGACTGATTAGAAGGTTTATTTGGACTTATTCTATTTGCAGTTCATTAGGATTCTTCATTGTGCATATTCTTTTATAAGGGTTTGGAAGTTTTCCCCCATTATGTCCTCCACTAATCTTTCTAGCACTTTTACTCTTCTTTTCTCCTTCTGGGACACTGGTGATTCTTATATTTGTGGGCTTTGTTTTGTCCATCATTTCCCTGAGATCCAATTCAAATTTTTCCATCTTCTTTGTCATTTTCTCTTTTGTGTGTTCAAAATCAATTGTCATGTCCAATAGTTTGTTTATTCTTTCTTCTGCCTCTTCAAATCTGCTGTGATCTATCTCGAGTATATTTTCAATTTGGTCTTCAGCATCTTTAACCTCTATGATATCTGCTATTTTTCTATGTGTTCTTTCAAATTACTCTTTGTGCTCTTCTGGTTTCTTCTTGATCTCCCTTATGTCATTAGCCATCCCACTGATTTTATTTAATAGAGTTATATGAACATTTTTGAGTAGTTGTTCTAAAGTCTTGTGTCTCCTTCAGTGTTTTAATTTAGTCATTTTTCTAGGCTATGTCTGCATCTTGATGTGGTTAGTGATCTTCTACTGCCTTCATGGCATGTAAATCTCTCGATCAGGTTATTGGAAGCTGATTTCTTCCAGTAGTCAAAGCTTTTATTTTTATTCTATATTTTTATGGGATGAATATGGAGCAGGATACAGGGTATGGGGTGGAGAACAAGAGTGTGGTGATGGGTTGCAGCACAGTTATATGCCCATGTCAGTGACACTACACTGGCTCCTGTGAGCATAGGGTATGGGCCACAGTGTTGTGGAGGTGTAGAGCAGGGACTGTGGGAATGAGGTGCACCTCAGGCAGGCCTTGGAGTGCAGGAGCAGAGTATGGCATAGTGACACTGAGGCAGGATGAGGTGGGAGCAATTAAGTGGGATGCTGAAGATGTGCAGGGGCTGGTGCATGGGCAGGATGTGAGTGGCGCATGCAGAGTGTGGCTCATGGGTATCAGGGTGTGGTGTACAGGGTGCAGGGTATGGGGTTCAGGGAGGGCAGGGCACAGGTGTGTTCTTGAGCAGGGGGAGATGCCCAGGGGGACTGGGATGTGGATGCGTGATTGTGCAGGGGCAGGATACAGGTCACAAATGTTGTGGAACTTGGGTCAGAGGTGGGTGATGTCAGGAGGGTGGGGTCCTGGCACAGGTGTGTAGGTGTGGGGGGCAGAGTACATGCATGTGCAAGGATGAGGCTATGTGGCACTGATGCATATGGGAACACCCGCCAGTTCTGGAGAAGAGCATTTGTGCTGGAGGGTTGAGCAAGGCTGTGCACGTGTGCAGGGTAGAGGGTGTGAGTTGCAAGATCAAGAGGTCAGTGCTTGGATATATAGGTACCCAGCAGGGAGGATGTAGCTGTGTGGGTCTGTAGAGCAGGGCCCTGGTGTACATGTGCACAGAGCTCAGAGGCAGTGGGGCAGGATTGTGCTTGAGTAGATGGGGGAGGGGGGCAAGTATGGACTGACTGCACAGGTCAGAGCTTGCCCAGAGCTGAAGGGGTTTGATGGAAGTGGTGCAGAAGACACTCTCAGGTCACTTACCCCCTGGAATCACTGCTCCAGTCATTTTTCTGTTACTTTTCTAGCTGTTCCCTGGACCAGGGGCAAACTCAAACTATTCTGCAATCTTTCCTGAACAGTTCTAGATTGGCTTTTGGCTTGTTTGTTTAAATTTTTATTCTTGTAACATACATATATAACCTAAAGTTTCCCCTTTTAACTACATTCAATATACAATTCAATTCTGTTAATTATGTTCATAATGTTGTGCTACTATCTCTAACACCCATTACCAAAACCTTTCCATTGTCTCAAATAGAAACTCCACATTTTAAGCCTTAATTCCTATCCATGTAAGGTCTTTTTCACTTTTTTTTAACTATCTTTTATTGTATAGTATAACATATATATAAAGCAAAGAAAGAAAAAAGCAACAGCCTTCAAAGCACTCTTCAACAAGTAGTTATAGGACAGATCCCAGAGTTTGTCATGGGCTACCATACCAACATCTCAGATTTTTCCCTCTAGATGCTTCAGAACATAAGAGGCTAGAAGGAATAAATATTTCCTTATCATCACAATCGATTTTTTTTTTCTTTTTTGTAAAAAATAAAATATGTACAAAAAAGCAACCAACTTCAAAGCATAGCATGGCAATTAGTTATAGAACAGATTTCAGAGTTTGGTATGGGTTACAATTCCACAATTTTAAGTTTTTATTTCTAGCTTCTCTAAGATATTGGAAACTAAAAGAAAATCAATATAATGATTCAGCAATCATACTTGTTTGTTAAACCCTACCTTCTCTGCATAACTCCACCGTCACCTTTGATCTTTCTCTTACTCTTTAGGAGTATTTGGGCATTGCCCATTCTAACTTTTTCATATTAAAAGGGCTGTCAACCATAAGAGGTAGGGAGATGGAGCTAGCCGACGTTCTGGAAAGGCTGGTCTTTCTAGGTTTCAGGACTTATCTGGTCCAGGGATGGATCAACTTCTAATAAGGGGATTTATTTATTTAAAATTTTATAGTTCTTCAAAGGAAGGGTCACTAGCTTTCATCTAAAGTTCTCTGTTACATGGGAAGTCACATGCCAATGTCTGCTGGCCTTTTTCCTGGCTTCTGGGTTCCAATGGCCTTCCCTGGAGTGATCCTTCTCTGTATCTCCAAACATCTAAGCTGAGCTGTGAAGGTTGAGATGAGGTATGCTGAGCTACTAAGCTCCCTTCTGACCTCTCTTTTAAGCCTCCAGCTAATTAAATCAAAGATCACTCATTGTGGAAGGCAATCCCCTTGGCTGACCACAAATGTAATCAGCCATAGATGAATTTCACATACAGTTGATTTAAGTCTACAGAAACAAAACAACAGAGCATCATTTCCTGCTAAGTTTACACGTGAACTTACCCCTTGTCAACTTGGCAACTATCATGGTAGTAAATCTTTTCAGATACAAAATACATTCATTTCATCATAATATCATAAAAGCCTTAAATCATCTCAGTAACAATGCAAATAGAATAGAAAGCTAAACCAGTACAAAATCTCAACGAGGTCAGCTATAGGCATGGTCTGTTCTAAAGTAAAAGTTCTCTTCTGGTTCTGGACCTGTGAAATTTGGAACAAGTTATCTGCTGCCAATATAAAAAGGAGGGACAAGTTGTCATTATAGGATATATGTGGTCATGTATCCTATAGGGAGAAATCAAAAGGAGCACAGGAGTCACTGGACCCAAACAGTTCTGAAATCTGCAGAACAAACTCCATTGGATTTCAAAGTGTGAGAGTCATTTATCCTTCGGGCCTTTGAAAGCAGCAGTGCCACACTTTCCAAGGGCTTATACAGTTGTCTTGCTCTCTCTAAACACTGGGGTGGTTGCAATCTTGGAGGACATTGGAGAGACCGCCTTCTTCTCAGCTCCACCCCTTCCAAACTACGGCACAGCACCCAGGATCTCTGCCATCTCTGGGGCACACACTCAACCCCTTCAGAATAATAAGGGAGCAGCCAGGCTCCCTCCATCCCTCTTTATGTGCTCCACTTTCTCCAATATCTGGGGTGGCACAACTCTTACTGAGCAACGAAGCTAATGGCCCACCCTCTGCTCCTGGGAAAAACTCACCCTCTCCACATATATGGCAGGGTCTACTCTCCTGGCCCAAGGTTTCTTGGATTCAGATCTAGGCTTCTATGGTTCTCTCTCTGCCAACTCCAATTTGTCCCTTTTTTGACCCTTTTTTTGTCCAGACTGGCAGTGGTTCCATTTATACCAAAAGTGTTTTCAAAACACTCTAGGCCTTCTCTATAAAACTCCTCATGATTCTCCCAAAATTTCCCATTATCCATTTAAAAACCACCCCACCATGTTTGGTATTTGCAAAACACAGCAACACCCCACTCCTCCTCCTCTGTCTTAATTTGCTAAAGCTGCCGGAAGGCAACATGCCAGAGATGGCTAGGCTTTTAATAAGGGGATTGTTCTAGTTTGCTAGGTGCTGGAATGCAATATACCAGAAACAGAACGGCTTTTAAAAAGGGAATTTAGTAAGTGCTAGTTTACAGTTCCAAGACTGAGAAAATGTCCCAATTAAATCAAGTCCATAGAAATGTCCACTCTAAGGCATCCATGGAAAGATACCTTTGTTCAAGGAGGCTGATGAAGTTCAGGGTTTCTCTCTCAAGTGGAAGGGAACGTAGTAAATGCAGTCCAAGTTTCTCGCTCATCTGGAAAGGCACATGGTGAACATAGTCAGGGTTCCTCTCTCATCTGGAAGGGCACAGGGGAAACACAATGTCATCTGCTAGCTTCTTTTCCTGGCTTCCTGTTTCATGAAGCTCCCCAGGAGACATTTTCCTTCTTCATCTCCGAAGGTTGCTGGCTCATGGACTCTGCTTCTTGTGGCTATATCGTTCTGCTTTGCTCACTCTGAATCTCCTTTTTCATTCTCTGAAATGTTTCCTCTTTTATAGGACTCCAGAAACTTATTAAGACCCACCCAAATGGGTGGGGACATGTCATCACCTAATCCAACTTAACAACCACTCTTGATTACGTCACGTCTAAGTCACGTCTCCAGGGAGATGATCTGATTACAAACATACAGTATTGAATAGGGAATTTTCTGCTTTTAGGAAATGGTATTTTGATTAAAACACGGCTTTTCTAGGAGACATATATCCTTTCAATATAGCACAGGGATTAATTTAGTGAAAAATGTATGGTTCTTCAGAGGAGAGGCAGCTGGTTTTCATCTGAAGTTCTTTATTACATGGGAAGGTACACAGCGATGTCAGCTGGCCTTCACTCCTGGCTTCTGGGCTTCAAAGGCCCTTCCTGGGGCGATTACTTTCTGCATCTCCAAACATCTGAGCTGAGCTACAAGTGTTGATATAAGGGATGCTGAACTGCTAAACTCTCTTCTGACCTTTCTCTTTTAAGTCTCCAGCTAATTAAATTAAACCTCACTCATTGAGGAAGGTAATCTCCATAGCCAACTTCAAATGTAATCAGCCATGGAGGAATTTCACATACTGATGATTTAAGTCCATAGAAACAAAACAAAAACATCATCAACTGGCCAAGTTGGCATCTGAACCTAACTACCATACAGCATTAAGAAATGAAATGCTGATCAAGGTCTATGTGTTATCCTCGACTCCTTATATCAATTCCCAAATTACAGACAAGTTCTTTGTAATACCCACATTTATAAGCCACTTGTACTCAGTCCTGAAAATTCTGTGTTTGGCTCACTGCTGCACCCACCTCATCAGCACAATCTACCACCACCACCATCCCTGCCTTCCTCTTGACCCCAACACAAGCCACATCCAGAACATTTGAAGCATTTTTCCATGTGGCCTATCATCTCCACTTGGTCTGCAGCCAAAATGTGTCCAGCAGTATGTATATTTAAGACATGGATGAATGGTGTACATAGAGTGATATAGCCTTCAGGTGGAAAGCACTGGGGAAATCAAGCATTTGTGTCAGTTTTCAGATGAGTTCATTTTGGAATTTCATCCCAGCATTTCATGGCCAAACCACCAATATACTCCAGGGCCCCTTCCTTTACCTGTCCCTTCTGACATCATTTTCTCAACTCTTAAACCACTCTACAACATTCACTGGAAAATGCTAGCTCTGCATGCTGCTTAATAAAGACTTACCACATAGTCCTTATCACTCACCAAGCAGGGAGTCAGTGGTCAGAACATTCTGTGCTTATCCAGGAACGTGACAGTTGAACTGCTCTGCCAATGATTAGTCCCACCACCTACCAGGGCAGGGTAAGGCTGGAGTCACAGGGAAGTTGGGCCAAAGAGGCAGCCTTCTGCAGAGAGGACCTTACTTGCTAAGGGTAATGAAAACATTGCTGGTGCCACGTGTGACTTTCTTCTTGGTATGGTGTGCTCAGGTGTGCTAGGAGGTCTTGTGATGGCTGTTAGCATCAGAATTCTATGATAACCGCCTTGATTTCCATCCCCTCGTATGACATCAATGATAATATTATATTATATGCAAAGAGATTTTGTAGATGTAATTAAGTTACTATCAGTTGGCCATAAATTTGGGAGAATGTTTCTGTGGCCTGAAGCTAGTAATGTGAGCTTTAAAAAGGACACGGATTTCTGCTGCTGATGGAAATAGTGAAATTCAAATCAATATTGAGTGTTATTCTGTTGCCATATTTCAAGAGGGAAAGGCCATTTGAATAGTGACCAGCAAAGTAAGCCAGCAAGAAAACAGGATTTCAATCTTATTTTCCCAAGTAACCTTAATTCTTAAGAACAATTTGAATGAACTATAAACAGATTTTCCCCAGAGCTTCTAGATAACAGACTAGCCCGGCAGAAATTTTAATTTTGGTTTATGATGCTCTTAACAGAGAACCTAGCTGAAGCCCCCCACCCCAGCTTCAGAATCCTGACCTACAGAACTTGAGATAATAAATGAGAATATTTTTAAGTTGAAAGATTCATAATATCTTGTTACCTTGCTATAGAAAAAGTATACAGATTTGGTATTGTAGAGTTTTGACATAACATACATCTAAAGATTAAAGAGACTCTGGAATCAAGCAGTGAATCAAGAATGTATAACCTTCAGGATCTAAAAAGCCTAGATTACCTTAAATAGACTTTCAGTTCATTGTGAACATAAAAGATGCCACCCGTAAGGACTCATGAGATGACTATTATCAACAAATTCTAAATCACCCTGAACAAACTATTAGTAAAAATCGAGACTTTAAATTTGGATGTTGGTGCTGGTGATGGATAAAAGTAGGTGAGGAACATGTGGGTTGAATGTAGAGTGAAAAAATAGCTGTTAGTTGGTGGTAGAAATCTTATTGAAATTGTGTCATACACTTTTGTGGGAATCAGAACTCATAAACAATGAACTTGGACACAAGATTTCTGTGTGAGGTTTGGAAATGCTCCCACTAGACATACATCTTGAGAGAATTTGTTACAGTCACTCTCTCCACTGCCCCATATCAACATCATCTGGCACATGCTCCTACTCTGTCAACAGACCTACTTGAGCTAAGGTCGCTAATGATGGCCATGTAGCTAGATACAGTGACCACTCATCCATCCTTATGTTAATATCCCTCTCTTTTACTGAAGACATTGCTGGCCTGCTACTGCTTTTAGAATGCTTGTCCTGTCTTGATTCTACTTCTTTTTAATTCTCCTCCTACCACTTTGATCAGCATACTTCCAACAATGGCAGTCTCCCTCATCCAATCCTTCATTCTTGTTTTACCTTGTGTTCCTTGATATTTCTACTCTCTTTATTACTAAAATCAATGGCCAACCTCCAGTTTTCTTGATTATATTTACTTGGATGTATAGGCTGCATTCTGAGTTTCAAATCTTCTGGCCCTGCAATTTTTGGATTTTTCATACCTCTCTATACATATACATAGAGCCTGAAAATCTTACATTACATTCTTTGTTTGGGCCTTGAATGTTACTGGGTCTTCCACCAAAGTTTTCCCCAATTGCATAAAGTAAGAATAAACTTCAGCATGATTAACAGATCTGTTAATAAACCTCAGCAATATTAACAAATCTGTGGCCAGCTTGAGATAGGTTGGGTGTCAAGTGCTAAGTTACAGCAGGGGAGTTAAGAGAGTAAAAAAGGACAAATGAGAAGGGAATGGAAAGGAGCAATCAATCCTCAAATGTACGAGTTCAGATTTGCTACCAACCCAGGGAGTCCACACACTATACATCATTTGAACAGTAGTCTCAAGGTTTTATTTAACTGGTGATTTGGGGAACCAGTCTTTGAACCTCCTGCCCCTGCCAAGGATAGGAAACTTAACAAGTAAAAGACAGTGAAGATACTATTGAAATGAAGCTTAATGGGTGTACAGGTGGTTCAGTGGCAGAATGCTTGCCTTCTATACAAGACAGCTGGGTTGATTCCCAGACCGTGCACACACACACACAAAAAATGCAGCTTAATGAGAAATCTTTTCATGCCCTCCCTTTGCAACTTTGCAACCAGATTTCTAGTACTGTGGAAATTGTGTAGCAAATACTATTTTGCCGTTTATGGGTAGTCCAGCAGTCTGACAACTTAAAAAATTCCTAATCCCATCTTTCTCTAGATGTAATTCTGCCCCCCACCCCAATGAGCTCTTGGGAAGATCCTAAACTCCTACCTAGTCCAGGAGCAGTGACTTGATTGCAGTCATATATCAAGGCTTAGGTAGGATGCAATTCCATGCTTCTCCTTTTCTAAAAGCTGAATGTCTTGCCAAATTTGTCATAAGAATGGACCAGGAACACTCCCAGCTACTGAACTAGGATCAGGGTCTTGTCCAACTCTTCCAGTGATGGCAGGTGTAGGTTGACTTGACCAGGGGACAAAAGATACGTAAGTGTGGTAGGGAGAAGACCGAGGGCTTGAGGTGAAGCTGCACCCAAGCTGTGGGCAGAAGCTTCATTTCAACATACTGAAACTTCTGTAGATGATATTCTCTTGAATCACATGGATATAACACAAATGGAAAATTATAATTGGGTCTGAAGAGAGAAAATTAGATTGACTCTAAGAAATTATATACACAGCTAAATGCAATCTAAAATGCCATTTAAAAGAAATGCATAAGAAGAATTTAATTAGTAAGAAATATAAACAAAGGCCATCATTAACATATGTTTTGGAAGGAATTCCAATTCTTATTCAAATCCATTTGGTCATAAGATTTTTATTTTATTTATTTAAAACAATATTTGGGATCTGAGGAATATGTGACAAAGGCGTGGAAAGTATCTGGAAAGAAAAATTTAATAGATGGAATATGATTCCCTCCTCTAGTCTAAAAATTTTACCCTTACTCAAATTCTTGCAACATCAACCTTGATTACAGAAGACAAGCACTCAGGACCTACCATGTACTGATTACTGAATCAAGAATGTTTCTTAATCACTTGTAGTTCTCTGTCATGATGGCTTATTTTGAAATTTGTCATTGATGGATGGCAACTACTTGACAGAAAATGAGCTGGTCATTCATTCTACTTTCATGGTCTGGATAGCAGGGATTTAATTAAAAAGAACCAGTCCTGATGGCTTCCCCACAGTATTAGGACCCACACTCAGGTCAGTGTCTTATCAACTTCATGTAAAAAGCACATCTTAATGCAGTAACTGGGCACATGGGAGCTGCCTCTGAGCTGTAGGGCTCCTGTGATGCTGCAGGTATGTATCTGTTATAGTCCATGTTGTGATGTTCCTAAGTGAATTGTTGCTGCATAAGTTGATTGTATTTTCTGACTTTCACTGATAATCTGAACCTGAAACACACTCTAGTGGGTTTTCATTAGGATATTTCTTTTGTTTCTCAAAAAAAAAATATATTAAAATTTGCTCTATTAAGCACAAAGTTTGCTGTAGGGACAAACACATGTGAGATACACATGTTTTATCTTCTTCAGGATACTAATGTGGTCTGTATTGACTG
This sequence comes from Tamandua tetradactyla, assembly GCF_023851605.1. Taxonomy (NCBI): domain Eukaryota; kingdom Metazoa; phylum Chordata; class Mammalia; order Pilosa; family Myrmecophagidae; genus Tamandua; species Tamandua tetradactyla. The sequence continues at coordinate 11,295,225 of NC_135334.1, read as the reverse complement.
GTTGAGCATTTAATGTTGAATGATCCTAGCATGCCATGCATAATCCCTCATTCATCTTGACGTATTATTAGCAATTTGATTTTAAATTACATGAATAGCAGTTTCTTTGTTATTTTGCATCCCTAATCATAATCAATTGGCATAAATATATAATTATATAACTCGATTGTTTTTTGGTGTAATCATCTGCATTTGGAATTAAATCACCTGCGTAGCTTTAACATTCCTTCTTTTTCATAAGAAAACATTCAAAGATTAGAATGAAATTTTCTGGAAATAAGAGCATAATTACATTAAGACTATCAGAACCTATTTTCAGTTTTATTTTTGTTGTATTTATTGTTTATAAGAGTCTCTTTCACTATATTTCAGAACTTTTACTAAGACTAGTTGATGTAAGAATTATATTATTGAAGCAATGTTGGAATTGTCAAAATTTTAGTTATATGGCTATAAGAAAATATACTAGAAACTATGAACCATATTTAGCTTCAAAGCTATGTATCCAGATACAGCTTAACTAACATAAAAGAGGGGAGATATGGACACCTAGAGAAATCAATCTTTAGTCCCATGGAAAAAATGGTAGATGCACCTAAAACTTGAAGAAGGTTGACAACTTTTATCAGTCCCATCCCGGTGCCATTCTTCTTTTTATTGTCAAACACCCACAAACATTCAAATTCACATAGACACACGAGGAGAAATTCATCCTCTAATGTCCACAAAGGATTGGCCTTGCTATCTCTTCTAAGAGCAGTCCCAATCCCTGAGAGAGGGAACCAGGTAAAGAGACCCCAGCTGCAGTAACTTTATCAGTCCAGAGCTAACTTCAGGAGCACTCTGTCTAGCTTACCCCAACCACACAGGAGGAGTTCTCTGGGAATATACTAAACCCTACTGGCTTTTCCAGCATCATTTTCTCAAATATCCAAACTACTCAAGAAACAGAAAGGGAGGATGCGGGCTTGGAGGGCTCTCCCAACACCTGGAGGCTTCCAGAAAAGGGAATTCATAAAGCAGCCACAATCACTCCATTCCCCAGCATCACTGAACTGTATCCTCACAGGAGGGAAGCTGGAGTGTTTTCAGCTTACTTGAGCACGAGCAGAAGAAACTGCTCTGCAGCCAACTGTTCACCCCCAATCTTAAGCAGGTATAAGAGCAAAGCTCCATGAACCAGTCTCTGGAGACTGTACCTGCCTGAAGGAGGTCAGCCCCTGAGGGTTGTGGAAAGGCTGGTGGTGCACATGTGCCTCTGCAATGCTTTCTGGGTGGTGAGACTTAGAGTTAGGGTGGTTGTGACTCCTATTTTCAGGATTCCTATTTTCTTTCAGCACCTCTCCGAGGAGAGGAGATGAACTAGGAGAAGACTGAGAGGATGATTTGGACCAAGATGCAAGCTGGTCTAAGAGAAATCAGGAGTTTAAGGCTTTGCATCTGGTCTTGATTCAGCACACTGGGAAAAGTTGACATTTAATATCCACATTCTTTGTATCATCCTGTTCTTGCAGAAAATATTTATTTAAAAAATATATATATATATATTTCTGCATATATCTGTCTATATAAGCTCATACATCCAGTGAAAAGTCTTGTAGGACATACATCAAAATATCATAATGTTTATCTATATTTTAGATTTGCAGAAAAGATGCATATACAAAACAGAGAGCTTCTTGAGAGTCCAATTCCCATTTCCTCTATTGTTTCCGGATTGTGTTGTGAATGTATGGAATGTGTTATGGCAGCCGAGGAACAGTATAACTATATAACTGGACGAGGAATTGCTGAGTCATATCATTTTTTGATATAGAGCAGTGACCATTCATCCTCCCAGATCTCATAACTTTTAATTCTCCCTCCTTCATTATCACCCTATTTTATTTGGGCAATTTATTCTTCAAGATCTTCTGTTCCCTTAAAAAGCTCATGTTTTTTTCATGCTGGCTCCTGGAAATAGGTATGGCAACTTTCAGGGCAGGCTACTGAAATCTCAAAGACAGTGGAAAATCCACATATGGTGAATAAAGAGAAGGTATATTTGGGGGACAATCCTGGGACAATTATGGCGTTAGACCATGTGATGAAAGACTCATGAATCGATGAAAGTTTTGTCAGATGCAAGCAGAAACGAACTGTAGCCCCTTCAATTTAATTTCCTTTGAAGCTCTTCCTATCAGGTTACGATTACTGAACTTTCCATTAAGCTGTATCTGGATAGGCATGTTAGAGGCCCAGAGTGTGTCACAGTATGTTCTCAGTGCACGGTATGTTCTTCCCTGTCCCCATTAAGTAAAAGCATTCTTATCTCCTTGTGATGATGAGAGTCAACTTACCCTGCCAAAAAAACAGTAATTCTTTTCTTTATAGACCAGTCTACCAGCAAAAGGAACAAAATTTGACAAGCGGCAGATATATACTTAAGTAAATAGACTTTTCTTGCATCTTACAGCATAAGAATTCTTACTTTAAGAACTAGTACCAGTAGTTCTTCAGAGCTCAGAATTTAAGTACAACTCTCCTTTTTCAGGTGAGCAGTGCCAGTCTAACTCCCACTCATTGCTCTCAGACCCATATATTCTACCTACAGGGGATACCACGATAGAACGACCATTTGTTTGATGTATACTCCTTACCTGAAGGACAGCATTCCATCCACACGTGGTATCATATTCATGCTCATGGTCCATCTGTGCCTTCAAAGGTACACCTCTTATTCTAGGTGGCAGGCTTCCTCTGGACAGTGTATGCAAAATAAAAATAGTGGATCTCATGCTTTTATGTTCAGGTCCACCACACCTTTATTGTAAAGCAATCCCTAGTTTCAAGAAATATCATGTTTGATCCTATGTTGGTGGCTCAGGTACTTTGGCAGCCCCTCAGATAGTGGAGGAAATGCAGGCAAGGTAAATGCATTCCCTGAATACATGCTTAATTTGGGTCACATAAATTGCAATTATTTCCAGGGTGGATAGGACTGGTCAAAATGCTCAAAAATTATTACACCATGAAGGATTCATAGTCAGTACTGTGGCTGAAGGACTTGACACTGAGGAGCATCAAGTAAATCACACATGAGAGGAAGTCATGCTGACTGGACCATGCCTAGCATCCATTTCAACCATCCTGACTCCTCTATTCCTCAGCCCATTGCCCAGGTACTAGTTAGCCATGCAAAGAGGCTGGAAAGCATGTGTTGAATTATCCTGACAACTTGGTTATTTAGTGCTTATTGTGCATTAGATGCTCCCTGGTTGGCATTATTTGTTATTCAAGGTCCCCCCAGTCTGTGTCCTCCCATAATTCCATCCGCATGTCTCATCTCCAAACCTCCTTGTCTCTGATTTCACAGTCTTGGTCCTGCTGGACCTTGACCTATCAGTTGGTCCACACACCACTGCCCATGATTCTATGCTTACCCTAAATGTAGGACACTTCGCCCTCCATGCAGTTTTCCATTTTGCTCTGGTGGCATTAGTGCTACAGTCATGGCTACAATTGATCACAGTTAGAAATCCTTGACAAAATGCTAATCGCTCCTCTGAAGAGCAAACAATGGCTTCTGATTGTGGGATCACACACTCCAGGAAATCTAGGCTTAGGGAAGCCTTCCAAAACAAGAATAATTTGGAAGATGCCAGATGGCCAGTGCTGTAGCTTCTATGTAGGAAACATGGACTGACTTTTCAGGGAGTGCCCAGCTCATGAGGGCAAGGAGTGTGGGAAAGAGAAGACTTTAGTGAAGGGTGAGAAAGACATGACAAGAGATGATTGTGTCATAATCTTCATCGTACTTCCAAGACATAATACTTTCCAAGCACAGCATAGAAAGCCCCAATGACTATAGCAGGACAGTGTTTCCCAGGATATTCTTGGGAGAAAGACAGGTGGAGTTAGGGAGCACATGAGTAGCTGGACCTACAGCCCTGACAACATCCAGTGTCAAGAACTTGCTCACCAAAGACAGAAAAAGATAGGAGGTAGTGACAAATTGGAAATTGTCAGAGGCTATTTGAGATATGCAGAGAGCTAGACTTCTACTATAACTCTCCATCTCTTTATGAGTTCGGAAAAACCCGGACAACTTTAGGCATTTCTTTTATCCCTTGACAGGGCTCTCATCTCTGGAATGATCTCATATCCCAGAGAAACCAGTCACCTGTGTGATGCTGTCAACCCACGCCTCCCTGGCTCTCTCCTCCTGACCCAGGTCTCCTGGTCCTTCCCCATGATGGATGGATCCAGGTTCCCTTATTCGCAAAAAACCTGCCAGGTAAGCTCCCCTTCCATGTTTGGGTTGTGGTTTGTTTAGCGTGGTGTTGCTTTAAGTTCTTCTCAAGAGTCTCATCCTCTGCCTAGCCCCCTGGTGCAGAGAGCAGCTGTACTTTGCAAGTGTGAGAGAAGAAATATTCCTTAATTGAAAGTAACTTTCCACTCACCCAAAAGAAAACTGATCACAGAGACAATGACCAGGGTCCTTAAATTGTTGAGCTGTGCAGTCCAATGACTCCCAGCCAAACAGGGAAAGCACTGAGAAGCTTTTAAGAAAGAGAGAGAGGAATGGGAAGAGGGTGGGACTTGTAATGATGGAAGGAAAAGGAGTGTAGAGAAATGTTTCAGTTGGGCCTATGTCAGTAGAGGTAACAGAGGACTGAAAATTAAGTCAGGTAAGTCACAAATGAAACTGACACCTTTCTGCAGAGGGCTCATTTATGAAAGGATATTTATTGGTCCAGTCAGGAATCTCTGGAGTAAAACGTCATCGGTCTTACTTGCAGCCCCTCTCATGTCCACTGAGGAGACCTGGGACAAGTCTCCTCTGCCTCACTTTGAGAGAACATTGAGGACTGGATGTCCAAAGTTTGGGTTGGGCAGCAGATTGGAGACTGTACACGTCAGGGCTGCCTAGTACCTTTGGGATGTGAGCCCTCCACCTCTGGTTTCTCAAACCTGCCTCTTCCCTGGCTTGGCCAAGCCTTGAGTGTCTTTCTCCCATCCCCTGCAGCCCTCAGATATCTGTGCTGTTTACCCACCTGAAGGCAACTTTAGTTCAAGGTAAAAGCCAAAGCAATTTTTGTTTGGAATATGAGACTCTGTATTCATTTCATTTTCTTAGAGCTGTGTGCAAGTTTCCGTTTCAATTTCTCAAAAATGTTAAATGACCTCTAAGCATTTTTAGTATTTAAATTTTATTATTCCAAACTCTCTTCCTTGGAGAATATGTAAAATTAAGAGTAACTAAATAATTCAATTACTATTAAGAATTTTGAAGAAATATATCTGATTTTCATTTTATAAAGGGTCTTTTTTGGGGAGTGGAATACATGTCCGGGAATCAAACCCAGGTCTCCTGCATCGAAGGCGAGCATTCTACCACTGAATCACCTATAAAGGTTCTTCTCTTCAGATCCTGATAAATTTGGTTATTAAGAGCTTTCATTTGTGAACACAGATTCATGTTGTTCGTACACTCTCAGAACAACCTTGTTATGGTAACATATTCATTTTATCCATTGTTTTCTTTGCACACAAATGAAAGTTTTGCATCATAAACTTTACCAGCCTTGTCTTCCCTGTTGTGGAATTTCACATGGATGCAAATTTGCCGCTACACTGAAATGTAAGATCACCTTTAGGCAATACAACTGAATTGTCTGGCAAACATAAATGGTATGTCTTAAACAAAAGCATTAACAATGAAATATTATTATTAAAATATAAATTATAAGTGTTTTATAGTATTCATTTATTGGTTGTCTTAAACCTGCATTCAGAGCATGGAACTCTGGGTAGATAATGTCCCTTTCCTCCAATACCACTTCCAGTCCTTCTACCTCTCCTGAGCCAAATGGTTCCTTTGGTCCCAGCACTTTCCAGTGCAAGTGAGACCTTGGGTTCTGTACAGCCCTGGCATGTAGAGAACTCATGTGGGCCTTTCTTGTGCATGAGTTTGTTTGGGTCTGAAAATCAGAGCAGGAGCTTCTAAAGGATGTGAGAGGGGCAGATCCTGGAAAGATCATGAATTCTGGAAATTTCTGGGACCCTGACATAAGGGAAATATCAGTTCCATAGAAGGGTGCCTCAAATCTTTGGCAACAAAGAACAGAATTCAAAATATACTTTTGTTGGCTCATCAGCTTGAGGCCTGTTGTTTATCCACTAGGGTTCAGGTTGCAACCTAAAGCTTCCCTTCCTACCAATGGTGGTGCTTTCGTCTCTGACATCAACAACATAAGGTGGAGATGGAGGGTCATAGGAGTAGAGAGTGCATATTCTATTGAACTTAAGCATTCATTCAAACTAAATTTGTTACAGACTAATGATGCTAATTTCAAATCCCATGGTAACCACAAAAAACTAACAAATGTACAAAAAAGAAATGAGAAAGGAATCAAAATATTTCAGTACAAAAGATCAGGTATACACAAAAGAAGGCAACAGTGGAGGAAGTGAAGGACAGAAATGTTTGAGTTATGTTGTGATTTGCTATAGCTGCCAGAATGCAATAAACCAGAAATGTATTGGCTTTTATAAATGGGATTTATTAGGTTAAAAACATCAATTTTAAGGAGATGAAAATGTCAGAATTAAGACACCAACAAGAGGATAACTTCTGTCAATAAAGTTTGATCACATCCAGGCTTTCTCTGTGATATGGTGTGCAGATTTGAAACTGTTCTGTACCCCAGAAAAGCCATGTTCTTTTTCCTAATCCAGTCTGGTGAGGGCAGACCTATTGTTTAGTGTGGGACCTTTTGATCTGTTTCCATGGAGATGTGACCCACTGTGATGCTTATGCTCTCGTGTGAACTTGGCCAAGTGATTATGGCCAGTTGTCTGCTCAGGAAAGCACTGGCCTGACTGTTGCTGCAAGAGTATTTTGTAAGCTCGTTGATAAACCCAAAGGCTTGTGTATTAAATCATCAGTCAGTTGATTATATCTGTGGCTGATTACATCTGCAATTAACTAAGGCACATCTCCCATGATGAGATAATCCAATCAGTTGGAGGATTTGGAGGAATAAGAGAGACTTTTTCATGCTTCTTCAGTCAGCAGCCTCTCCTGTGGAGCTCATATAGACACTTCATCAGAGTTGCCAGCTTCACAGCTTGCCCTATGGATTTTGGACTTTTCCATTCCCATAGCTGCATGAGACAACTTTATAAATCCCATATTTACAGATCTCTCTCTTATTGGTTCTGTTTCTCTGAAGAACCCTGACTAACACACCCACCCAACTGTGGGTGGGATATTTTTCATTAAGTTGTTTCCATGGATATGTAACATACTCAATTGTGGGTGGGACCTTTTGATTAGGTGGTTTCCATGGAGATGTATATTCGCCCATTCAACAGGGGTCTTACTCCGTTTACTGAAGTTCTTTAAAAGGGAGCCATTTTGGATAAAGTTTCAGAGCTGACACCAAAAAAGGTGTTTGAAAGTGAAAGAAAGAAAATGCCACCAGGGAAGCTATTTGAAAACAGAAACCAAAGGATGGCCAGATTGTGACCATGTGCCTTCCCAGCTGACAGAGGTGTTCTGTTTGCCATCAACCTATATTGATTCAACCTATTTTTGTCTGGGTGCCTTAGTTTGGATATTTTATAGCCTTTAGAAATGTAAATTTGTAACTTAAATCCCCTTTATAAAATCCAACCCATTTCTGGTTGCTCTAGTTTGCTAGCTGCCGGAATGCAACACACCAGAAACGGATTGGCTTTTAATAAAAGGGGATTTATTTTGTTGCTTCTTCAGAGGAAAGGCAGCTAACTTTCCACTGAGGCTCTTTTCTTACGTGGAAGGCACAGGATGGTCTCTGCTGGTCTTCTCTCCAGGCCCCTGGGTTCCAACAACTTTCCCCGGGGTGACTTCTCCAAAGGCCTGGGCTGAGCTGCAAGTGCTGAGATGAGGAATGCCAAGCTGCTTACAGTGCTACGTTGCAATCTCCCATTTAAGCACCAGCCAATTAAGTCAGACGTCACTCATTGCAGCAGACACGCCTCCTAGCTGACTGCAGATGTAATTGGCAACAGATGAGGTTCACGCACCATTGGCTTATGTCCTCAGCAACAAGACTAGGTATGCTCACCTGGCCAAGTTGACAACTGAATCTAACTAACACACTGGTATACTGCATTCAGGCAACTTTAGCAAAGTTATACACATGGAAAGACTCATGGTGATGTCTGTTGTCCTTCTCTTCTGGCTTCTGGGTTCAAACAGCTCTCTATGCTCCTTCTGCAACTCCAAACATCTGAGTGTGAGATTTCTCCAAAATGTTCTCTTCTTAAAGAACTCCAGTAAGCTAATTAAGACCCATCTTAATTATGTGGGGTGACATTTTCATGGAAGCAACCTAATCAAAAGGTCCTACCCAACAATATGTCAGTCCCCACAAGATTGGGATAAAACAACATGGTCTTTCTGGGGTGCATAACAGCCTCAAACTATTACATTCCATCCTTTAGACCCACAGATATGACACTTTCATCCCATCACAATATCACAAAACCTTACACACTTTCAGTAACAATACAAATACAATACAAAGGCAAATACAGTACAAAACCTCATCAAAGTCTGTTACAGGTGTGGTCTACATCCTAAGGCAAAATTCTCCTCTGGCTCTGGACCTGTGAAACTTAGAACAAGTTCTCTATTTCCAATCCACTAAGGAAGGACAGGAATAGGATAAACATGTCCATTGCAAGAAGGAGAAATTGGAAGGAAAATAGGGATCAGAGACCCAAACAATTCTGAAAATTTTCATTGTGAACTCCATTAGATTTCAACATTAATAGAATGATGTTTCCTACTAGGGGCTTGTAGGAAAGGTTACCAAAAGTTTATACAGTGGACCTTCTCTCTCCAAACACTGGGGTGAGGTTTTTAACATATCCAAGCACTGGGGAGATCACATATTCTTGGCCCTACCCCCTTAAAGCATCTGGGTGGTCCCAGGACTCTCTGCCATCTCCAGGGCACATGCTCAACTCCTTCAAAATGGTGAAGTTGTGGCCAGGCTCTGCCCAATCCCTAGGGATGTGCTGCACCCTTTCTGATGCCTGAAGGGGCAACACTTATCCCAAGCAATAAAGCAGAATGCCCACTCTCTACTTCTGGCACATACTGACCCTCACCATTTGCATGGGTGGATCTGCTCTCCTGGCCTGATATTTCCTGGCTCCAGACCTTAGCTTCCATGGTCCTGCCTTTGTAGTAATTTTTTTCCTTAAATCTGTCCCATTTCTGTCCCTTTTAGTACAGACTGGCAGTGGTTCTGTTCATACAGAGCTCACAAAAATTTTGTTTTCTTGGCATGAAGCACACAAGGGTCAAAATCATCAAACAATAAGGCTTTCCACAAATCCTTTCTGGATAACTCTATCTCCAATCTTGTCTTTTTTCCTTAAATGGCTGACTGTTTCCTTGCTTGATTAAATCTTCACATAGGACAATATTCTCTGGAGTATAATTTTCTAAAAGCTTAGAATTTTCCAAACTATCCATTTCTGGTTTCCCTGTATCCAGGTATTCATTCTCAGCTTATCCCTTCCCTTTTGAATTTTACTACAAGCTGCAAGGAGATGCCAGGCTGCATTTTCTACATGCAGGTTGAAAATACACTCAGCTAGATTTCCAAGCTCATTGTCTTCCAATTCTACTTTCCATCCAACACCAGGATTCAATTTTGTCAAATTCTCTTCCACTTTAACACCAGGGTTGCTTTTCTTCCAGTTAGCGATGAAACATTGATCAATTCTGTCAAAGGCCTTATTGGAAGAAACTTTAGCATCCATAATTCTATGAACAGTCTCTTCAAAGCCTTCTAAGCCCTTCCTTTTGTTGTCCTCACAAGTCTTCCAGAATATTTTCCTTATCCATTTATAAAGCCTTTCCAAAATGTCTGGTATTTGTAAGCTCAGTAGCACCCCACTCTCAGTGCCAAAATCTGTTTCGGTTTGCTAAAGCAATATACCAAAAATGGATAGCTTTTATAAAGGGGATTTATTAGGCTGCAAATTTCAATTCTAAGGCTTTGAAAATGTCCAAATTAAGGATAACTTCTCTCAAGAAAAGTTGATTGTGCCCGGGCTTTCTCTGTCATGAGCCAAGATGATACAACACACAGCTTCTCTCCCCTCCATTATGTGAACTTTACTACTTGAATACATTGTGCACTAGAATTAGCCTTCTCTTCCTACTGCTAGACCCTCTCAGATCTACTTGAGCTTGAGATCATGTGTCTATGCAAACACATTCTCATCAATGTCTCTGGGATATGAAGATAGCCTCTGATTTTTTCATTCAGATTTCTTCCTTGGCTCAATAAAACCTTGAAGTAATTGCTCTGAACTTCTAGGAATATTCTTATATCTGACTAATAACCCATCTGAAAAGAACTAGATAGTGTTACCCAAACATCTTCACACCTGTTGCTCTCCTAGTACTGCATTTTTTTATCCTTATTAATTCCTCTAGAAGGTTAATCCTTCCATATGTTCTATATGCACCTCAGATTTGCTGGCATGTGAGAGATCTGAGACTAGAACCAAGTCTCAGATAATTGTATCTGAGGGCAGCCAAACCTCAAAATTGAACAGAAATCCATGTCTAATTGAACATGTCCCAGTGACAGGCCTGTCAGAGAAAGGAGGATACAGCTCAGACCTTTATCATGATTTCCTTGCCTTTCAAGGTCAGGGAGCATGAGAAAGATGTTTGAGCATCACACATCCACTGAGTTAGCAAGCACAACACAACCATTTACTAATTGCACTGATAACTTGGTCACATTTGGGCACATCATACAGCATGGAAACATAGGATGAATCTGAGACTTAAACTCATGAAGCTTTAAGTTTATATTCCTATCCCTCCATTATGAATGTGTTCATCTAAGGGTGATCTTAATTTGGAAATATCTTTTAACTGATAATATCCTTATGTAATTAAAAGAGGACTATAGATGCCTTGTCAAAATGGAGAAGATTCAAATAAATAGAAATAAATATGAATAAATACCAAAATCTTACCACTCAGGGTATACTATTGCATATATCTTATATAAATAGATACACAGCCTAGTCTCAGCCCTGTTTACAGTTATACTGTGTTGGTTATTCTAGACTACTCTCAACCTTGTTTATAGTTAATATTATAGTGTTTATTCCAGCCTCCTTTTAGCCCTGTTATACCTACTAATGTAATAGTAATAACTCCAACACTCCCTTGTTTGAATCCACAGTACCCCTTAACTCCTTAGATTTGAGAAGGCAGATTTTTTGGCTGATAGGCCATCTGATATCCTGCTGTGAACATAGCAATATAATCTTTCTCTCTTTGAAACAAACCCAGCTGTCATGGATTAGTTTGTTTATGTATTGGGCAGAGAGCTCCACATTGTATGGTATGAAAAATGTGTTTCATTTGAAAAGAAAAATCAACACTAAAAACTCCATAATCATAAGAATCAAGGATTACAAATAGTTATAAATGCAAATATATGTATATATAAGAAAGGATAAGTAGGAAGTGGGACAAGATGACAACATAGTGAAGTGTGGAATTTAGTCCATCCCCTAGAGCAGCTAGTACAGAGCCAAGAATAGTACAAAACAACTGCTGGGGGGACATAAATAGCAAGACACACAGCATAAACCAGTCTGAGCAAGGTGGAACAGCTGAAATCCCATACAGAACTGTAATTCCTCCAAGCTGCAGAAGCCAGCACCCCTCCCTCATGGGTATGGCAGGCTAGTTACATGAGGGGAAGGGAAATAGACTTTACTAGCAGCAATGGCTTAGCTCAACCAAGCTCCAACTACTAAAATAATTAACAAATACTGACTGAAAACAGGCCCCCAGCACAGATAAACCTGGAATAAGTACTGCAGGAACTAGGAGTATTTGCTCCAGCAGAGACAGAACAGACTGATGGAGGGGGAAAAAAAAGGCTTTTGAGTTGGACAGCACAAAATACTAGAAAAAGACTGGACCCTAAGAAAAAGGGGCACACAGAGTCTGGAGATACATGGAAACACATACCAACTCAAGCTCTTGATTGACAAACCCGAAGAGTGAGAGTCTGGCTCTGAAAAGGATTTTGTGCTTTGTTTTTACTTAACAGATCATTAAATAGAACTGGAAGTACCCTCACGCTACAGCACTGCCTTAGGCAAGGGCAGAACTAAAGCATATCTGTGAAACAAAATGGCTAGTCAGGTGAGAGAGGTGAATTCCCTAAAGAGTGTATCTTCCTCTCAGAAAAAGGAGACAGGACCAGATCAAGTGGAATCCCTTCTTCAAGGAATTCAGGCCCACAGGCTGGAATACAGAAGAAATCAAAACCATCCTACTACCTCACACTTGTCTCAAGCATGCCCATAGCAGGGAGAGTTTGCTAAAATTAAATGCACTGTGTTCTACTTTGCCAGATGCCAAAATGCAATAATCCAGAAATGGGATGGCTTTTAAAAAGGAGAATTTAATAAGTTGCTAATTTACAGTTCTAAGCCACAAAAAAAAGTCTCAATTAAAGCAAGTCTATAAAAATGTCCAAATTAAGGCACCAACATGAGGTTACCTTCACTCAAGAAGGGCTGATGAAGTTCAGGGTTTCTCTCTTAATTGGAGAGGCACATGGCAAACATGGCAACCTCTGCTAGTTTCCTCTCTAGGCCTCTTACTTCATGAAGCTCTCCCAGAGGAGTTCTCCTTCTTCATCTTCAAAGGTCACTGGCTGGTGGACTCTGCCTCATGGCTCTCTCATTGTTCTGAAAGTTTTTCCAAATGCTTCCTCTTTTAAATGATTCCAGTAAACTACTCAAGACCTACATGGAATGGGTGGAATCACATCTCCCTCTAATCAAAAGTTAATATCCGCAGACAGGTGAGCCAGATCTCCATGGGAACAATCAAAAAGCTCCAAGCCAGCAATACTGAATGAGGGTTAAAGGACATGGCTTTTCTGGGATCCACCACAGATTCAAACCAGCACACACTTCATCACTTTAAGCTGTTTGGAAGCTGTGGGAAGACAAGCACCACATGCTGGGAAGGATAGGAGAAGCACACAGTCTAGAGGCTTAATAGGAAAGTCTGAAAACCTGCTAGGTCTCAACTTCAGAGAAAGCTGATGCTGTCTACTCTTTCCTCCTAAGATGTGGGCTTGTCTGATCTGGGAAAATCTGAACTGGGGTATATAGTATTTGAGGAGACCATCCTCAAAAAAGAAAAAAAAAAAAAAAGCTCTGTACAGACAGGGGAAGAAACAGGAAAACAAGAACTAAAAAATTCTGATCAGTTAAACAGAACCTAGGCTAGAGGTCTAGAAAATGTTTTTTACTGAATGTAAAAAAGCAGATTGAGAACAAAGCCATCTAGCAAGAAAACCCTTTAAAAGAGTGAAAACAACCTCCACGAAAAACTAATTAAGTAAATCAAATGTCCAGACAACAGCAAAAAATAATGAGTCATATTAGGAAAATTGAAGGCATGGCCCAGTCAAAGGAACAAATCAACAGTTCAAATGAGATACAGGAGTTGAAGCAACTCATTCAGGATGTTTGAACAGACATGCAAAATCTCATCAAAAAATCAAATCAAAGAGTTGAGAGCTGATATAAAGAAAACATTGGATGAACAAAAAAAATTTGAATGTTTGAAAAACCAAATCACAGAACTTATGGGAATGAAAGGCACAATAGAAGAGAGAAAAAACAATAGAAACCTACCACAATCAATTAAAAAAATCAGAAGAGGATTAGTGAACTAAAGGACTGCACATCTGAAATCTGACATACAAAAAGAAAATATAGGGAAAATGATGGCAAAATATGAACAAGGTCTCAGGGAATTGAATGACAATGTGAAGTACATGAATATATGCACTGTGGTGTCCCAGAAGGAGAAGAGCAGGGGAAAGGAGGAGAGAGACTAATGGAGGAAATAATCACTGAAAATTTCCCATCTCTTATGAAAGAAATAAAATTACAGATTGAAGAAGTGCAACATACCCCAAACAGAATAGCTCCAAATAGACATACTCCAAGACACTTACTAATCAGATTGTCAAATGTCAGAGTCAAACAGAGAATTTTGAATGTCAGATAAGAAAAGCAATCCATCACATACAAGAGAAGCTCAGTAAGTCTATGTGTCAATTTCTCAGCAGAAACCACACAAGCAAGAAGGCAGTGGTATGATATATTTAAGATTCTAAACCAGAAAAACTGTCCACCAAGAATTCTATACAGAGCAAAACCGTCTTTCAAAAATGAAGGGGAGTTAAAATATTTTCAGACAAACAATCACTCAGAGAATTTGTGTCTAAGAGACCAGCTCTGCAAGAAATACTACAAGCACCACTTCAGGTGGATAGGAAAAGGTGGCAGCGAGAAGCCTGGAGAATAGTGCAGAAATGAAGACTATCAGTAAAAGTAAAAAAAAAAAAAAAAAAGAAAACAGAATTAGATATGACATTTAAAATCCAAAAGACAAAAATGGTAGAAGAAAGTATGGCCTTTACAGTAGTAACATTAAATGTTAATGGGTGAAATTCTGCTATCAAAAGACATAGACTGACAGAATAGATTAAAAAAAAAAAAAAAAACAGGATCCATCCATATGCTGACTAAAGGACACTCACTTTAGACCAAAGGACAAAAGTAGATTGAAAGTGAAAGGATGGGAAAGGATATTTCATGCAAACAACAATCAGAAAAGGGCAGGAGTAGCTATACTAATATCCAACAAATTAGACTTCAAATGTAAAACAGTTAATAGAGATGAAGAAGGACACTATATAGTAATGAAAGGAAAAATTCAACAAGAAGACGTAACAATCATAAATATGTATGTACCAAGCCAGAGTCTTCCAAAATACATGAGGTAAACACTGACAACACTGAAGGGAGAAGTAGACACCTCTACCATAATAGTTGGGGACCTCAATTCCCTGCTCTCATAAATGTATACAACATCTAGACAGAGAATCAATAAAAAGCAGAGATTTTGAATAATATGATAGATGAACTAGAACCAACAAATATTTATAGAATAGTACAACCCACAAGAGCAGTATACATATTTATCTCAAGTGCTCATGGACCATTCTCAAGAAAAGACCAAATACTGAGTGACAAAGAAAGTCTCAATAAATTTAAAAGATTGAAATCATACAAAACACTTCCTTGGATCATAATGGAATGAAGTTGGAAATCATTAACAGGCAGAGGGCCAGAAAATTCATAAATATATGGAGGCTAAATAATACCCTCTTAAACAACCAGTGGGTGAAGGA
Organism: Tamandua tetradactyla; assembly: GCF_023851605.1. NCBI lineage: Eukaryota > Metazoa > Chordata > Mammalia > Pilosa > Myrmecophagidae > Tamandua > Tamandua tetradactyla. The sequence goes on along the minus strand of NC_135334.1, from coordinate 11,279,917 downwards.
AGAAACCACAAGAGAAATCAGTAAATATGTTGAGGCAAATGAAAATGAAAACACAACACATCAAAAGTTATGGATGCAGCAAAGGCAGTGCTAAAAGGGAAATCTATTGCCTTAAATACCTATATTAAAAAAGGATAGCAAAAATCAAGGAATTAACTGTTCACTTGGAAGAACTAGAGAAAGAATAGCAAACTAACACCAAAGTAAGCAACAGGACAGAAATAATGAAGATTAGAACAGAAATAAATGACATTGAGAATATAAAAACAATCAAGAAAATCAACAAAACCAGAAATTGGTTCTTTGAGAAAATCAATAAAATTGATGGACCCTTAGCTAGACTGACAAAAAAATACAGGATGCAAATAAATGAAATCAGAAATGGAAGAGGGTATGTATTAGTTAAGGTTCTCTAGAGAAACAGAATCAGCAGAAAATATTCCTAAATATAAAATTTATAAAAGTGTCTCACGTAACCATGGGAATGTAGAGTCCAAAAGACTCTCACTTGAGATAAATATGTATACTGATCTTGTGGGTTGTACTGTTCTATTGCCTTAAATACCTCCATCGGAATTGTCAGCTTCATTCTGGGTGAATTCCACAGGAGAGGCTCACCGGTCGAAGCAGAAAGAGAGCATGTCTCTTCTGAATCCTCCTTAAAAGGCTTCCAGTGATTAGATAAAGCATCACTCATTAAAGAAGACATTCTCCTTGGCTGATTACAAATGGAATCAGCTGTGGATGCAGCTGACATGATCATGATTTAATTCTATGACATGTCCTCATAGCAACAGACAGGCCAGCACTTGCCCAGTCAAACAAACAGGTACCACCACCTGGCCAAGATGACATGAACCTGACCATGACAGGCATGAGCAGAAACTTCTTAAAAGAAGAAATACAATTGACTAATCGGCACATGAAAAGATGCCCAAATTCACTGGCTGTGAAGCTATTACATACCCCCAGAAAAGCCATGCCCATTAATCCTCATTAATATTGCTGAGTGGGACCATTTTGATTGCTTCCAGGGAGATGTTACTCACCAATTGTGGGTGGTAACTTTTGATTAAATGGCTTTTCTCTGAAGATCTGTCTTCACTCATTCAAAGTGGGATTGCTTACTGAAGCTGTTTAAGAGGGAACAATTTTGGAAAAAGCTACAGAGCCATAAGAGTCAACAGAGCCACCAGAACCAACAGCACAAACAGCCAGAGACCTTTCAAGATGAAGAAGGGAAACACCTCTGGGGGAGCTTCAAGAAACAAGAAGATAAGAGAAAAAGCTAGCAGATGCTGCCATGTGCCCTCCCAGCTGAGAGAAAAACACTGAACTTCATCAATCTTTTTTGAGTGAAGGTAACCCCTTGTTGGTACCTTCATTTGGATACTTTCATGGACTTGGAACTGTAAACTTGCAACTTACTAAATTACCCTTTTTAAAAGATGTTCTGTTTCTGGTATACTGCATTCTGGCAGCTTTTGCAAACTAGAACGCTGGTTATTAGGGAAATGCAAATCAAAACCACAGTGAGATCATCTGACATGCACTAGAATGGCCATTATCAAAAAAAAAAAAAAACAGAAAACAACAAGTGCTGGAGAGGATGTGGAGAAAGAGACACATTTATCCATTGTAGGTGAGAATGTAAAATGGTACAATTGCTCTCGAAGGCAGATTGGCAATTCCTCAGGAAGCTAAGTATAGAATTGCCATATAAGCCCGCAATCTCATTGCAAGAGCATATAGTTAGAAGAACTGAAGTCAAGGACACAAACAGACATTTGCACACCCATGTTTATAGCCACATTATTAACAATTGCCAAGAGATGGAAAAAGTGCAAACATTCATCAATGGACAAGTTGCTAAACAAGCTGTGATATATACATATGATAGAATATTACACAGCTGTAAGACAGTATAAAGTCATGAAACATGTAATAAAATAGATTAACCTTAAGGATATTATGATAAGTGAAACTAGCTAGAAACAAAAAGATGAATATGTATGGTCTCACTAATATGAACTAACATTAATGAGTGAAATTTGAGAGTTGAAGTTAAGAACACAGATTATCAGGAGATAAAAATATGGAAGAGATTGGGTATTTGGTGCTGAAGGAATATGGATTATGCAACAGGACTGATTATAAAAATTCAGAAATGGATAGCAAAATACTACCCCATTGTAGCACAATAACATAAGTATGCTGAATGAAGCTGAATGTGAATATGATTGAAGGAGAAGGGTTGGGGACATGTATGACATCAGAAGTAAAGGCAGAGAATAAAGACTGAGGCAGTACAACTTAAGAATGCCTAGAGTGGACAATGATGGTGATTAAATGTCCAACTATAAAAATGTTTTTGCATGAGGGAAAACAAATGAATTTAAACATTGCAGGGGGTTGAAAATGAATAGTATACATAAAAGAGTACAATCAATGCAAACTAAGGTCTATAGTCAACAGTAACTATAGTTGCTTCAACTGAATGTAACAAAGGCATTATGCCAAAACTAAATGTCAATGGGTGGGGGGCTTTGGAGAGGGGTATGGATTCTTTGTGGAAGGAAAGGAAATGTCTTCGTATAGATTATGGTGGTGAAGGCATGCCTATACACTTAGGTTAATATAATACAATATAATATAAGATGATTCTTGCTACTTTTAGTCCTAATATTTTTCTAGGCCCCAAAAACTCAGATTCATGTTAACCAAGGTGGATTTTTATGGTTAGTCTCTTTTGTACTGCTCTGGTAACTGAGTGCCAAGTACACTAACTAGGGACATAATCGTCTTTTCAGCAAATGGCCCCATGAATACTGGATCTCCACATGCAGATGAATGATGTTAGATCCTTATCTCACACCATATACAAAAAATAACTGTAAAGGGGTCAAGGATATAAGCATAAGAGCTGAATACCATAAAATGTTTAAAAGAAAACATGGGAGAATACCTTCATAACCTTAAATTTGACTATGATTTCTTAGTTATGAAACCAAAGGCAGAATTGGAAAATAAAATAGGTAAAATGGGCTTTATAAAAATTACAAAGTTTCACATGTCAATGGACATTATCAAGAAAGTGAGAGGACAACCTACAGAATAGGAGAAAATAATTCTTACACATCTGATAAGAGTTTAACACCCAGGCTGTATAAAGAACTGCTACAACTCAATAACAAAAGAAAAATAACCCAACTAATAAATGGGCAAGTACGAATAAATATCTTTTCCTAAGAAGATATACAAATGACCAAAAAAAATATGAAAACATGCTCAACATTATTGGCCATCATGGAAATGCAATTCAAACCAAAATGCAATACTACTTTACAGTCACTATGATGGTTATTGTTTAAAAAAAAAAAAACATAGAAAATAACAAGCGTTGGTGAGAATGAAGAGAAATAGAAATCCTAGTAGATTGTTGGTGGAAATGTAAAATAGTGGTACCACTGTGGAAATCACTTTGACATTTCCTTAGAATATTGAAAATAGAATTACAGTATGGTGCGGCAGTTATACTTTTAAGTATATCCCCAAAAGAATTGAGAGCAGGTACCAAACAGATATTAGTACACCTATGTTCTGGGCAACATTATGCAAAATAGCCCAAAGGTTGAAGGAACACAAGTGTCCATTAACAGAGAAAGGATAAACAAAATGTGATTTATAGACATGATCAACTATTATTCAGCCTTCAAAAGGAATGATGTTCTGATACATTTAACATCATGGATGAATGTTGAAGACACCAAATGAGTAAAAAAAAAAAGTCATATATAAAGGATGATTGTTATATTATCTGATATATGGAATGCCTAAAATAATAAAATACATAGAAAGAGTAAATAGAGGTTTCCAAGTGCCAAGGTGTTGGGAGTGGGGGTGGGATGGGAAGTTATTTTTAATGGATGAAGAGTTTTCATTTAATTTGATGAAAATATTTTAGTAATGAATATGAGTGGTGGTAGCAGAATGTTATTAATATAATTAATGCCACTGAATTGTACACTTAAAAATAATTAAAATGGAAAAGTTTGAGTTGTATTCATATTACTACAATAAAATTATTCTCATGGAGATTTATGCTCTTCAAACACCCTGATAGCATTTATTAAGACAGCTTTATTGTGGAGTGCTTTACCAGGATGTGCCTAGTCTTTCTAGGTTGCTTCTCATAAGCAAACATGAATTTATGAATTTATAGACCATTGATTCCAAAGAAAAAGTCTGACGGTTTTGTAGTTACAGAAACTTAAAAGGTGATATTCTATGATCAACTCCATTTGTTTATCTGATCTCATACATGAATCAATTAGGAGCATAATCAATTAAATCTGCACACTACGAAGGGAAATTTCCATGCAGCCTCAGATTTCTCCATGCTTTGTCTGCCTCTTATGATTATCTGTTCTTAGAATTAGTGGCATGTAATATAAGTTTTGTCTGATAATCATAAGTCTGATTAGATAGCCTGCTCCTTTGCCATGTCCAAGTACAGGGATATTACTATACATTCCATGCATTGTCCACACACATTAAAATTGTGGCAGATAATTTTAAGGCAGATGATAAAAGGAGCATTCAAAGAAGGTTAAAGGATAACATCAGTGGTGTAGTTATTTCCTCTCAAAGGAATATCCTTCTACTATGCACCTGTTATGAAAAGGCCTGGCTGATAAAATAGATTTTTACCACACATCCTGTCTCCATTATAATACCACTTTTTTTTTTCTTTCCTAACAGCAAAAGTCACTGAAAAGTTACAATATACTGACATCATCCACTTACTGTCTTTTCCATTGTTCTCTTCAGGTGTCTCTCTTCACACCACTGACCTTGCTTCAATCATGGCCAATAAGTGACTTCATTCTTGCAAAATGGCCACATCTCAAAACACTTTGCATCAGGTTACTCAGCACCATTTGATCTGGCTGAACATATTTTATTGAAAACTGTTCTACTTTGCAAGTTGCCAGAATGTGTAATACTAGAACTGGAATGACTTTAAAAAGGGGGAATTTAATAAGTTACATTTTACAGTTTTAAGCCTATAAAAATGTCCAAACTAAGGCATGTAGGAAAAGATACCTCAATTCAACGAAGGTCAATAGATCAGGAACACCTCTGTCAACTGGGTAATCACATGGCTGGCATCTGTTGTTCCCTTGCTCCTAAGGTCCATTGCTTTCAGCCTCTTTTCCTTAGGGGGTTCCTTACTTTGCTTCTCTGGGGCTGGCTTTCATCTTTTGGCTTTGCTTGGCTCTCTCCAGACTTGGGCTTGCTTAACATCTCATGGAGACATCTGCTGGGCTCTAAGCATCTCCAAAAACCTATGTCTTTGTTCTTCAAGTGCCATCATCTGTGTCAGCTCTGGGCTATGTCAACTCTACTCTGTCAGCTCCAAGCTCTCTCCAAAATGATTCCTCTTTTAAAGGACTCCAATAAACTAATCAAGACCCACTAGGAATGATGGGGTCACATATCCATCTAATCAAGGCCAACCTGGAATGGGTGAGATCACATCTCCATCTAATCAAAAGTTCACACCCACAACTGGGTGCATCAGATTAACCCTAGAGATAATCTAATCAAAAGATTGCAAGCTGCGTCATTGAATTAAGATGAAAAGAAATGGCTGCTTCCGCAAGATCGAATCATGAGTTTTCTTGATCACATAATACATTCAAACTGGTACAAAACCATTATCGAGTTTTTCCCTAAACAGCAACAACAAAAAACAGCCATCCAAAATTTATTCTTTTTTTAAGGTAAATCACTACCCTCTATTTAGATGCGTATGTTAAAATAGTATGTTCTCCCAGTCATCTTGTCTTATATCAGGTGTGAGTAAATGGGGGTGTAAATGTCAATTGCTGAGCCATAGCTTTACCACAGAGTGTACACAAAGAATATAAGACACAATGACTACTGCCTTGACATTTTAATAATTTTTCCAGGGTCTGCGCATAAAAACTTCATATTGCCACCTCCTTCCATACACACATATCTCACTGGACACGTTATATACCTAGTTTCTTGACAAATCCTCTCAGCCAAGTCCTTCCTGTCTTCTTTAATCCCATCACATCATCCAAAAGAGAACATGGTAACCACAAAGCTAGCACACAGGCCCAGGTTCCTGTTTTACTTCATCCACTCTTTCCCATAAACTTCCTAAACACTATTTCATATTATCTATACATCATGATGTGTAAGAGAATGCAATTAGATGGCAAAATTGAACTGAAGGGTGCATGGTCTGGAATGACAAGCTGTGAATGTTTCATGGCTCTTCAGAAGTAGGAGAGATTTGGAGATTTGGGTGGAATTTGGAGCTTGATGGCTGGGTGTATAGAAATTATCCTGAGTTTGTAAAGACCTGCTTGCCAGACTCAAAAATTGGGCAGTGACCTATGTATTAACCCCCATTTATCCCTCAGGATCAATCGTAATTACTAAAACTCCACCCCTTTTTTTGTCCTTTCTGCAGTATCCCAAATATTGGTAATTCAGAACCACTCCAAGCTTCCAGGTCTAAGGACATGCCCAGCAGATCTTCCAGCTATGTGTCTTGTTTGGGATCCAACAAAGGGAGCTCCCTACCAGGGTATACACTCTAAAATGAGGTAGATATGAGTTCAAAGCCTGGTTCCAGAAGTAACTGGCTATAAGACCCTGAAAAAAATTATTTAATCTGTATTCCTCAGTTTCCCTAACATAGAGATAGGGAATATATTGTACTTAAGGAACAGAGTTCTTATGAAGGATAAATGATTCATTGTACATCTGGTTCTCAGCACAGTGACTAACACAGAGAAATGATGAAATAACATTGGTGAAATAATAACTATTAATTTTCTGTTGAAATATTAACTACGAATTCCAGCTAAGAAAAGTTATATATAAAATTGGGATTGAGAAGCACCTGGAGTTTTTCCTTATTGACACCTATTTTCAGCCTGTGCCAATGGATTTCATTCAGCAGTCCTAAAACTAGCCCCTGTGCCCCAAACATACTGACAAATATAACTTTCCATGCAGACATGTATGGCCTTTCGGTAGACATCACACAAGGAGCATGGCTATCTTTACATCAGCCCATAGGCAAGCCAAGACACAACACTGTCATCTCCCACCTTATATTCTCCTCTCTCTCACACACACACATATAACACTGGTATGGTGGATTGGAGCTCTATGTATCCCTCCAGAAAAAATATGTTCTATAATTAATCCATTTTTGTGTGTGAACCCATTGTTAAGTAGGATCTTTTGAGCAAGTGGCTACAGTAAAGTTGTGGCCCACCTCTTTAGTGATGGATCTTAATCCTATTATGGGAGTCCTTCATAAATAGAATGAAATTCAGACAGAGAAAAAAGCCACAGGAAGCAAAAAAAGTGAAGATCAATGGAACCCGGAAGAGAAGGGAGAGACAAGGAGAGGCTGTCATGTGACAGAGGAGCCCAAGACAAAGGATCACTAGCAGTCAGCTCTAGAATTCCAATCTTTGGGTAGAAAGCAGTGCCTTCATGATGCTCTAGCCTCAAAATTGGGAGCCATTAAATTCCCACTGTTTAAGGTAAATATAATATTTGCTGTAGTAGCCAAAGGAAACTAAAATGCCTGGGAAACTGTCATTAACCAGGCCAAAGTTACTAGTAATGCAGCATTAAGATATGGACTGCTGGTCAACATGAATAGGCTGCCATCACCTCATGTCCTTCATCAATTTCCAAAACACTACAGTGAACACTACATAGTTCTCACTTGGTTTTTCTGCATTTCTACCCCAGTTATGCAAAAAGTAGTTTCCAATGGTAGAATTGTTTATTCAGGCACATTCTTTAGAAAACCTACATGCACAAACCACTTGTACCCAGCCCTGTTTCTATTTGTCTGGCTCACTGTACTCACCTCATCAGCACAATCTACCACCAAATACCACTGCTATACCCTCTACCCCATTGAAAACCACCACTAGTGCACCTGAGGCATTTTTTCTACGTGTTCCATCATCTCCACTTGCTCAGCAGCCAGAATCTGTCCAGTGGTATGTGGAATTAGGTTATTAGAGGAATATGGATCTCAGGTAGAAAACACGGAAAAAAATCAAGCTATTGTATCAGTTTTCCAATAAGTTCAGTATGGAATTTCTTCTTCATGGCCAAGCAACAAGCGGACTCCATGGCCCACCCCACCCCCCTTTCACTCTCTTTTCTTATATCATTCTCCTGACTCTTTAATCACCCAGAAAACAAGACAGGACATTCACTGGAGAATACTCCTCATGCTGCTTGATAAAGGGACTTGACACACAGCCCTAATCATTTCCCAGATCAGGGGTTGAGTGATCAGTGTATTTTTTTCTTAACATTTTTTATTGTGAAATATAGCATATGCAGGAAAATGATAAATTTCAAAGTACAGTTTAACAATCAGTTAAAGAGCAAATTTCCAGAACTTATAACCAAATGTATGGGTTACAGTTCCACAATTTCAAGTATTTCCCTCTAGCTGTTCTAATAGACTGGAAACTAATAAGAGATATCAGTATAGTTGTTCAATAGTCATAATCATTTGTTAGATCTTATTTTCTCTATTAAAACAACTCATTTTAATCTTAGGGATATTTGGGAATTCTGAAGTTTTCATGTTGAAAATAATTGTCAACATTATGGGGAACAGGGATACAACTATTTGATGTTCTTGGAGAGACTGCTGCCTCTAGGTTTCAGGGCATAACTGACATAAGAACAATCTGGAAGTTTTAAGTTTCTGAAAAATAAACTTAGTGAGTAAAACTTTTATAGAGCCTTAGGTAGAGCCCTGGGTATTTTTTTAGGGTTTTCAGATATACTGTTGTTTAAAGCTTGACATACCATGGCAATTAACAATATTTAGCTGAAGTATTCATAAAAGTAACGGCTCAAAATCTCATATCCTCTGATATCCTTATTTTGTTACATTTCTTTTCCCCATTTTGGTCAGGTATGTATTGTCAATCCCACCATGCCAGGACCAGACTCATACCTGGGAGTTATGTCCATGTTGCCATGGAGACCTACACCCCTGGAATTCTTGTCTTACATGTGGGGGAGGGTAATGATTTTGCTTGCAGAGTTGGGCTTAGAGAGAAGGAGGCCATAACTGAGAAAAAAAGAGGTTCTCTGGAAATAATTCTTAGGCATAATTATAGGTATATAGTGATATATTTATATTTATATTTATAGTGATAATATGTTATTTAAAGAAGCTCTGTCCTTTAAATGAAAAATTAGCACCATTGTAAGCTTATGTAAAGTAAAATGACACTAAAGTTCGTTTGTTTGTGTTTGTATAGGGAGTAACTGTTGGAATTTTTTGTAGCAGGTTTAGAATGTGAATGAATGGAGTTTATGATTTTAGGATGCTCTGATTGTGAAACAGAAGTTAGGTCATTATTTGATTTTAAAAATTTTAAAAAGGAGCCTGTGTGTAGAAATTAAAAGAGCAATTCTCCTAAATGATTAGTCCAAATTAGTCTATTTTGCAGACAGCAAGGCACTGGCAGCTAAGAAAGGAGAAACAAAAAATGTGAGAGAATAAAGGTGAAATATTCACTTGCCTCTTATCTAACTTATAAGATGATGAATTTACAGTTTAATAAAGGCTCTAAAGAAAGTAAACAGTTAATACTATACTACCCAGTAACCTCAGCATAAAAGGGGAGGCACCGTTGAAACGAATGGTGCTATGATATCCCGAATCATGGTTAAACCGTGGAAGGGACAGATTACATTATTGCTTTCTTCCTTCAGGTGGCACTAGAAAAGCTATTTTGATTAACTTAATCTTGCCCAAAAGACTGGTCCCTCAAAAATCCTTATATAAATGAAGAAAGTGTTTTACATGTGGTTTGCTTTTAAGTTATCATCTTAATGAATGTTGTGAATCTAGTCTTAAAAGAGGATTGATGCTAAAGTTGTCAGTTAAGGCAAAGTCACATATAGTTAACATTTATTTTGCACATCATTTAAATCACATGTGAAGTCTGGTATTGAACAATTTCTCAATGTGTCTGTCCAATACCACCAGGATTTCCTGCCAGTATTGAAATGGAGCATGTGTTGGAGCACCTGAGAAAGTGAGAGGAAACCTGAAAAAAATAACAAAAAAGGTCAAATAAAAGTAAACATCCACATTCCTACCATACAAAAGTAATAACTGTTAACATTTTGTTATATTTGTTTTCCTTTTTCTATGAAGACATAGAACATTGACGTAAATAAAGTCTCCTTAAGCAGGAAAAAAAGAAAATTAAGTGAAAACTCTTGAATCAAGCAGCCAACCAAGAATGGAATAATATTCAGTAGCATGATCTTAAGAGCTTATATTACCTAAATAGACTTTTAGAACAATCTAAACATAAAAGATGTCATCTGTGAGTACTCATGAAAGATGAGCGTTATGGACAATTTCTAAATCACCCTGAACAAATTATTTGTAGAAATACAGACTTAAATCTGGTATTTGATGCTGGTGAGAGACCAGAATAAAGTATGGAACATGTGGTTTGAAGGTAAAATGAGATTAGAATTGTTATTTGGTGGCAGAAATTTTAGTGAAATTGTGTGGAAGGAGAGCCCATAAACAAATGCTTGTATATAAGATTTCAGAGCAAAGTTTGAAAATTCTGCCTGTCTTTTTTTTTTCTGCATATAGTAAAATGTAAAAAATCAAGAGATAAATTGAAGAACTGATAAAAAAGAATGAAGAGGGCGGGCCGCGGTGGCTCAGCGGGCAAAGTGCTTGCCTGCTATGCCGGAGGACCTCGGTTCGATTCCCGGCCCCAGCCCATGTAACAAAAAAACGGAAAAACAAAATACAATAAAACAAGAAAATGTTTAAAGATGTTTCCCTTCCTTCCTTCTATCCTTCCTTCATTCTCTCTGTCTTTCCTTAAAAAAAAAAAAAAAAAAAAAAAAAAAAAAAAAGAATGAAGACTTGATTTAGAAATTCTTAGCCTCCCCAGAAAATAAAAAGATGCTAAATACCAGACATGGCATTTGACCATTTGTAATATATATATATACAACATATATTATATAATTACATATATATAATTATATATAATATATATAAACTCATATATATATATATATATGAGTTTGTGACTCTAAAACCCTTTCACAAAACTTTGTAAATATCAAAAGTTCAGGGTACTTAACAGCAAGAAAGAATATTCCGAGAGATTAAACCTGTACCTCACAGCTCCCGGTCAAACCAGAGGGCCCCTACAAATCTTAGGGTGTTATCCTACAGTCATTTCACAAGAAGAGAGGAAAAAGTAAGAAAAGGAGAAATGGGTGGGGGGGGTTGAGAACCAAACATAATAATAGTACACTATAATAAATACTGAAATAATAAATATAAAAAATATTTACCATGAGATGAGAAAGTTAAAATTAAATCAATTTTCTGGCATAAAGGAAAATAGAAAAAGCCTAAAGTTTCCACTTCACCTAAAAATCATATTCCATTTTTTTTCTGAGTGAAGGCCTCCCTTATTACTGAATTCTGTCCAGACACCCCTCCACCCTCTCATTCTTTTCACAAACTTCTTGAAATTATTTGCTACACGTACCCTCTCCACTGCTCTTATCATAGTAACCTGTTGCGTGTGTCCACGCTGTTAACAGACCTACGCTGACCAAGGTCACCCATGATGGCTGTGCAGCCAGGTGCAGGGGACACTCGTCCATTCTTATGTAACTGGCCCTCTCTGTGGCCGAGGACATTGCTGACCTACCAGTGCTTCTTAGAACTCTTGACTTTTCTTTATTCTGCACTCTGTCCATTTTAGTTCTCTGCCTACCACTCTGATCAGCATCCTCCAACTACGGGTGTCTCCTTCACCCAATCTTTCATCTTCATTCTTCCTTGTGTTCCTTGATCTTTCTACCCTCTTTATTCCTAAAATCAATGGCCAAACTCCAATTCTTTTGTTTGTGTATATGTGAGTGTTTAGGCTGTGTAGTAGGCTTATATATTTTCATACCTCTCTGGTTTGGGGCCTGAAAATCTTCTTTTACTTACTTCTTTGGGTCTTGAAGTTTAGGGGTCTTCCACCAAAGTTCTTAGGTAGCAGGGGTTTAACCAGGGGGTCCAGGCTATGCGGCTTCCCTGCACTAATAGGACCCACACACAGATCAGTGATTTTCCGTTTGCTAAAGTGATGAAACACAGTCTACCAAAAATGGTTTGGCTTTTACAATGGTGATTTATTAGCTTACAAGTTTACAATTCTCAGACTGTGAAAATGTCCATATGAAGGCATGAACAGGATGATACCTGGATTTTGAAGACAGACTGCTGATGTCCTTAGCTCCTCTCTCACATGGGAAGGCACATAGCATTTCTGCTTGTCTGTCCCACCTCTCCCGGGTTTTCCTACTTCCAAATTCTGGCTTGAGTGGCTTCCATTAAGAACTTCTGTATGTTTCTCTGTTTAGGGTCTTTCTTTTTTAGCTTCTATGTATCTTTCTCTCTAAACACCTCTGACTTTTCTCCTTGAGCTTCTCTGGCTTTTCTCTCTTTTAAGCTCTTAAAAAGTATTCTAGTGTGAGAATTAAATACCCACCCTGAATGAGGTGGGTCATATCTCCATTTATAATCCTACTCAACAAAAGATCCTACATACAATGGATCTACCTTCAAAAGAATGGATTAGCTGTAAAAGTACGATCTTTCAAGGATACATACAGTTTCAAACATTCACAGCGTCACATCAGTGGGCAAAACACACCTATGTGTGGTAAGTGGGGACAAGAGGGGCTACCTCTGAGTTTCAAGGCTTCCATGGTGCTGCTGCTGTGTGTCAGTTATAGCCTATTCTGTGTTTCTAAGTAAACTGTTGCTGGATAAATCAACTGTGTTTTCTGACTTCCATTAACAATCTCAACCTGAAACTCACACTGGTGGTTTTTCATTGAGATCATTCTTTTTTTTTTCAAATGAATTGAATGAATTAAAAAGTTCCCTGTATGAAGGCCAGAGTATGCAGTAGGGATTTTGGGTTTGGCTGAGGGATTGGGGAATGTAATCCTTAACAACTAAAGAAATTTCTTTCGACTTCCACTTTGAAGAGGTTGTTTTGTTGTTGTTGTTTTGTGTGCTGTATGGCGGGGTCATCTTTTATTCTTTTTCCATGTGAGTATTCCATTATTGCAGCACCATTTGTTGTATTTTTGTTTGTTTGTTTTGCTTATTTGTTTGTTTTGGAGAAGTGCATGGACCGGGAATTGAATCTGGGTCTCCTGCATGGCAGACAAGAATTCTACCACTGAACCATCTTTGCACCCCCTTTGAAGAAGTTTTGCTTGCTGTTTATGTTGCCCACCAACATGGTTTAACACTTAAAACTTTTATTTTTATACACTGAGATCTATACAGATTTCATCTCCTTCAAGACATTGATGTGGTGTGAATTGTTTGGTCAAGGTTCTAAGGCTGAACAATCCTGGTATGCCTAGTAAAGTCCCTCATGTATGGATTTTGCAATTTGACTGCACTGTTTTGCAATTTGATTTTAAATTATGTATTTAATAGTTTATTTGTTATTTTACATTTATAATCATAAGTATTGGGGCTATAAAATTAGAGCTCAATTGCTTTTTGGTCTAATCATCTGCTTTTGGAATTAATCATCTGAGTAGCTATAACTTTTTGCACAGGAAAGCCTTCAAAGATAAAAATGACCTGTTCTAGAAGAGGTACACTTACATTAAGGCTATCAGAAATATTTTTAGCTTTATTTTGTTGTGATTATAACTTTTTAGAGAAACTGTGTCACTATATTTCAAAACTTTTACAAGATTGGTTGATTTAAGTGTTATTCTTTAAGCAGTATTGTAATTCTCAAAATTTTGCTCACATGGGTACATGAAAATAAACTGGAAACTTGAATTGAAATATTTAGTTGCAAACCTATGTACCAAGATTCAACTTCAGTAAGATAAAATAAGGGTGATAGGTACAACTAGAGAGACCAGTCTTTTGTCCCATGGCGAAAAAAGGAAGATATACCTAACATTGGGAGAATGTTGGCTCCTTTTATCATTGCCCACACACCTAGCCATTCAGTACCACTCTGCCCTTTATTGTCAAACTCCCCACAAACATACAAACTCACATAGTCACACAAGGAGATACTTATTCCCTCATATACACAAGGGATTGGCCTTTCTGTCTCTGCTGAAAGCAGCCCAGGTCCCAGGAAGATGGAAAACAAAGTCAGGACACCCCATGGGTAGTAACTGATTCAGTCCTAAGCTGGCATCAAGACTAAACACTATCCAGCTTACCACAACCAAGCAATAAGCATGCACTGGGAGTATTCACTTCCCCACTTGTTTTCCAGGATCATTTCCTCAAATCTCCCCACCACCCCCAGAAGCACAAAGTGAAAATACAGGTTTTGAGGAGTATCCTCCCCTGAACACTTCCTGCAAAGGGAATTTGTAAAGCATCCTAAATCACTTCCCAGAACTGTTGTATAGTAACCCGGGGGAAGGGAAACTGGAGTGTTCTCAGTTTACCTGGGCACTAAGAGGAGAAACTACTAATTGATCACACCCAACCTCAGGCCAGTAGAAGGCCAAAGTTCTAAGAACCTGGCTTAATTCCAACTCCTCAATTCCCAGAGCCATATGCTCTACCTACTGGAGAAAAGCTATAGAATGGACACTGGTTTAATGTGAAGACTTCACCTGAAGGACAGTACTCCATCTTTCCACAGTGTCATATTCATGCTCATGGATCATCTGTCCCTTCAAAAGCTCCATCCCATGTACTATGTGAATGTGACTGGCATCTTCTGGAGAACGTGATACAAATTAATAACAGTAGATATCATGTGACCATGTCCATGTCCAACTACTTTATTGTAAAGCAATCCTTAGTTTGAAGCAATATCGTGATGGATCCTATGTTGGTGGTTCAGATACATTGGCAGCTCCTCAGATAGTGGTGCTTGCCAAGGTAAATGCATTTCCTGAATACATGCTTAATTTCAGTCACATAAATTGCAGTTCTTTCCAGGGTGGATAAGACCGGTTGAATGCTCAAGGATTACTATGCTATCAGGGACCTATAGCCAGTGTCTGTTTCTAAGAGACCAAACACTGAAGAACCAGGTAGATCAGACTTGGTGAGAAGAAGCCATGCTCTCTGGGTCATGGCTAGCATGTTTTTTTTTTTTTTTTAGCATGCTTTTTTTTTACATGGGCAGGCACCAGGAAACGAGCCCAGGTCTCTGGCACAGCAGGCAAGAACTCTGTCACTGCACCACCATTGCCGACCCTCAGCATGCATTTTTATATCCTGATTCCTCTGTTTCTCAGCCCATTGCCCAGGCTCTAGGTTAGCCATGCACACAGACTGAAAAACATCTACTGGCTGAATAACACTGAACACTTGGATATTTAGTGCTTGTTGTGCAGTGACTGTTCCCTCATTGGCATTGTTTATTATGCAAGATCACCATGATTTGTGCATCTTCTCAAAGGTCCATCCACATGTCTCATCCCCAGACTCTCTTGTCTCTGATTTCACAGTCTTGGTCCTGCTGGGCCCTTGGACTACGTACAACTGCCCATGATTCTATATTTAGGGCACTTTGCCCTCAGTGTAAAGTGTTCTAGTTTGCTTTCATAGCATTATCTTGCTGCAGTGGATCTCTATAATTGATCACAAATAGAAATTCTTGACAAATGCAAATAGCTCCTCTGAAGAGTAAACCAAAGCACCTGATCATAGAGGCTTGTCATAAACTAAAGGAGACCTAGGCTTAGGGAAAGCTTCCACAACAAAATTAAGTTGGAAGATGCATGATGGACAGTGCTGCAATTTCTTGTGGGAAAATGGGCTCATTCTTCATGGGACATCAGGCCTTGAAAACCAGAGCAAAGGGTGAAGGATAATTAGGTCACAATCGTCAACATAGTTTCATGATTTACCACTTTTCAAGCACCGTATAGAAAGCCCCAGTGACCACAGCAGCCCATTGTTTCCCAGAATATTTTTGGAGGAAAGACAGATGGAGCCACGGAGCACCTGCACAACTGGACCCACAGCCCTGACAACATCCAGCTTCAGGACCTTGCCCACTGTGGACAGAAGAGGACAGGAAGTAGTGGCCAGCTAGGAAATTCTCAGAGGCCTCTTTGAGATGGTGCCCTGTGCTGGTTTGAAATGATATATGGACCCTAAAAAAGCCATGTTTTAATCCTAATCCTATTTTGTAAAGGCAGTCATTTCTTCTAATCCTTATCCAGTGTTGTAAATTTGGAACTATAATTAGATCTCCCTGGAGATGTGATTTAATCAAGAGTGGTTGTTAAACTGGATTAGGTGACGACATGTCTCCACCCATTTCAGTGGGTCTTGATTACTTTCTGGAGTCCTATAAAAGAGGAAACATTTTGGAGAATGAAGGAGATTCAGGGAGAGCAGAGAATGTTGTAGCACCACAAAGCAGAGAGTCCATAAACCAGCAGCCTTTAGAGATGAAGTAGGAAAATGCCTCCTGGGGAGCTTCATGAAAGCCAGGAGAGAAAGCTAGCAGATGGCATGTGTTTGCCATGTGCCCTTCCAGCTGAGAGAGAAACCCTGAACTTCATCGGCCTTCTTGAATCAAGGTGTCTTTCCCTGGATGCAGAATGTGATTGGACATTTCTACAGACTTGTTTAATTGGGACATTTTCTCGGCCTTAGAACTGTAAACTAGCAACGTATTAAATTCCCCTTTTTAAAAGCCATTCTGTTTCTGGTATATTGCATTCCAGTAGCTAGCAAACTAGAATATGCCCCATTCTACTCCATTTTTCTTTCCTGGCTCAGCAAATCCAGGAGAACTTTAGATATTTCTCTTATACCTTGGCAACACTCTGCTCTCTGGAATGATCTCATTCCCAGAGAAACTAGCTGCTTGTGTGATGCTGTAAACCCACACCTCTCTGGTGTCTCCCCCAGTCCTTCACATGATGGATGGATCCAGCCTCCCTTATGCACAGGAGGCCCGATGGATAACCTCCACTTCTGTGTTTGGGGTATGGTTTGTTTAGTGTGGCGCTGCTTTAGGTTCTTCTGGAGGAGCTCACATTGTGCTTACCTCCCTCGGCAGAGGACACCTGTACTTTGCAAGTGAGAGGGAAGAAGATTTCCTTAATGGAAAGCAACTCTCCACTTAGCCTGAAAAAAAATCTCATCACAGAGACAATGACGGGGTGAATGAAGGGTCAAGCTGTGCAGCCCAGGGACTCCCAGACAAACAGGGAAGGCACTGAGAGGCATAGAGTGTGGTGGGAAGGAGCTGGACCTTACAAAGATGGAAGGGGAAGGAGTGCAGGGAAATGTCTTAGATGGGCCTATGTCAGTGGAGGTGAGAGAGGACTGGAAATTAAGGCAGGTGGCTGACAAATGAAACCTGGCACCTGCCTGTGCAGGGTCAATTTATGGAAGGACATTAGCTCAAGCAGTCAGGAATTTCTGGAGTAAAACTTCTTTTGTCCGACTTGCAGCCCTTCACAGATCCACTGAGGGGCTTGGACGTCTCCCCTGCTTTGCTTTGAGAGGAGAGTGAGAACTGTGTGACCCGGGTGGGGGCCAGGCAGCAGGTAGGAGATTTTACACATTGGTGCTGCCTGGGCCTTTGGAATGAGCCCAGGGTATCTGATTTTTCCTGCCCGCCTCTTCCCTGGCTCAGCCACGCCCTAAATGCCTTTCTCACAGCCCCTGCAGCTCTCTGGTATCTGTGCTGTTTGTCTACCTGAGAGCAACTTCAGTAAAGGGGAAAAGCCAAAACAATTTTTGGGAATATGAAACGCTGCGTTCATTTCTTTTTTTTAGAGTCAGGTGTGGGTTTCTATTTCAATTTCTGGAAAATCTTGATCTCTAAGTATTTTTAGTCTTTAAATTTTATTCATCTAAACTCTCCTCCTTGAAGAATATGTAGTATTGAGGTCAAAGTAAATAAACAATTCAATTACTATTAAGAATTACTGGAGGACAATGCAACGGTGGCTCAGTGGCAGAGTTCTCACCTGCCACGTCAGAGACCTAGGTTCAATTCCTGGTGCCTGCCTATGCAAAAAAAAAAAAAAAAAGAATTACTGGAGTAATATGTCTAATTCTCACTTTATAGAGGATCCTCTTTTAAGATCCCTGTTACTTTGGCTATTAAGAGATTTTGGTTGTGAATCCAGGTTCACATTGTTTATACGCTTTCAGAGCAACATTGCTATTGTAACATATTCAATTCACCCCTTGTCTTCTTTGCACATATGTTAAAGTTTTGCATAGTAAAATTTAGCAACCTTGTCTCCCCCTTTGTGGAATTATTCCAAATCTATACCTATAAAAATCTTCTGTAAAGGAGGTTAGATATTCACTATCTGGTTTCTACTTATTTTCTTCCTTTTCAGAATTAGGGAAAGTTTGAAAAGAATGATAAAAATATTCCTATAGTCTTACACCTGTTTTGCACTTTAGCTTTCAATTATTTCAAATCGTTGTGTGTTCTTAGGCAAATTACCTTGTTCTCCTGTCTCTAATTACTTGTTTCAACCCATGGATGTCACTAGTTCAGACTTTGGTCCTGTCCTCTTTACCATCCCACTTTTTTCCTTTATTCTTAAAAAACAATTCATTTTTTTCTATACACTTCAGTCAAAATAACACAAAAAGTAGAAATTAATACATCAGTTGATTTATGATAATAGTATTAACTGAATTGTCTCAACAATATTTCAAAGTAGTATATTTTGCAGGCCATGTATCATTCTAGAAATGTTAAATTGAGCCTAAATATCAACCTTTATTTCACTGGGGTAAGGAGCAGGAACAGAGTGGTACTTGAAAAAAAGGATACAATTGTTATTTATTTATTTATTTATTTTTAACATGGCAGGCACTGGGAATTGAACCTGGATCCTCTGGCATGGCAGGTGAGCACTCTGCCTGCTGAGCCATGGTGGCCTACCCTACAATTATTATTTTATTTTACTTATTAGTTCATTTGAGAGAAAGTTATTCTCTTCTTTTGTTTTTTTTTTTCCTCTTCATCATCATGTAGAAACAGGAGTAGACATAATGGAACAGACTCCAATGGGCTCGTGACACAGCTTCAACAATTGTGAACACATGGTGAATATTATTCCCTCTACTATCTCATCTACAGCAATACCACACCTACAAGCCAATCTTTTAGTTGTAGCTTTTCATATTTAGACAGATATATAAAGGAAAACCTTTCTTAACTTTTCTGTTTTCTTTTCGTTTCCCATGTGTTCAAAGGCCAATATTTTATTACATAAATAAAGCAAGAGAAGAAACATAAATTCAGAAGAAATTCACTGAGATGACCATAAATTATTTTCTCATCATAAAATGTATTTTTAAAATTCTGCAATTCGTTTAATCTGATCATATCTGTCTTTTATTTACTAAAAGAAAGGCTTATTTTCTTAAAAGATTATAATATGATCTTTTAATTATTTGGTATTAAAATTCTTAATGTTTTGATTGAGTGCTTTTGGAATTTGATTTTTTTTAGAGTACTTAACATCATACATTTCTGGGTACAAAAAATGTATACAAGTCTTCAATGATGGGTTATACTTAGAATTACCTTGATTCACAAGGTCTTTTTCCTCTTGGAAATATTTCACATCAAATATTTCACAAAATGGAAACATTCCCACTAACCATGCCTATAGACCACCTAACTAACACATGCCATCACTCCTGAGAAGATATTTAACTCAAACCATACCAGAAAATACTCTGTTATTAAAAAAATTTCACATAGTTCATCATTTCCTTTATCGAATTAAACAAGAATGAGATAAAATCATTAGTGTTTCACGCAGGGTCAGACCATAGTTTTGTTGTCTTAAACCTGCATTCAGAGCATGGAATTCTGGGTAGATGGCATCCCTTCCATCCAATACCAGCTCCAGTCTGTCTGCCTCTCCTGAGCCAAATGGTTGCTTTGGCCCCAGCATGCCCAGTGCCTTGAGATCTTAGGCTCTGTACAGCCCTGGCATGTGGACAGCTTGTGTGGGCCTATCTCATGCATGAGTTTGGTTGGACCTGAAAACCAGAGTAGGAGCTCCTAAAGGATCCTTGTGTGGCAGATCATGGAAAAAGCATGGATTTTCAACATTTCAGGGGCCATGACATAAGGAAAAATCAGTTCCATAGAAGGCTGTCTCAAGTCTTTGGTCACAAAGCAGAGAATTCAAAATCTTTTTTGGTGGCTCATCAATCAGCTTGATGCCTTGGGTTTATCCACCACTTGCTCAGGTTGGAATCTAGAGATTCCCTTTCTGCCACCTTAAGCTCTTATTTCAACAACATAAGGGGGAGATGGAGAGGATTAGATATTGCACATGCTATTGAAATTAAGTTGGTATTCATTCAAACTAGCTTGCTATGGAATATTGATGCTAAGCTTAAACTCCATGGTAACCACAAAGTACATATCTAACACATGCATAAAATAGGAAATTAGAAGGGAATCAAAATATTTCAGTACAGTGTGAGCAACAGTGGCTCAATCGCAGAGTTCTCACCTGCCATGCCAGAGACCTGAGTTCGATTCCCTGAGCCTACCCATGCCAAAATATATATATATTTCAGTACAAAAGATCAGGTATACACAAAAGAAGGCAGCAATAGAGGAAGTGAAGGATAAAAACATTTGGCTTACAAAAAACAAATGAAAAAATGGATGAAGTGAGTCCTGCCGTATTGGTAATTACTTTGAATGTAAATGGCTAAACCCTCCAATCAAAAAGCAGAGATTGGCAGACTGGATATAGAGACAATACAACTATATGCTCTTTTCAAAAGGCTCACATTAGATCCAAAAACACAAATAGGATGAAAGTGACAAAATGGAAAAAACAGTCCATGCAAATAGGAACCAAAAGTAGGTGTGGTGACTATCCTAAGAGTGGACTAAATAGACTTTAAGTGAAAAACTGTTAAAAGTGACAGAAAATGACACTATATGTTATTAGAGTCAATCCATCTAGAAAATATAATATCTAAACACTTATGAGCCTAATACCAGAGCCCTAAAATAGAGGAAGCAAACATCAGGGTAGAAAGAGATATCCTACAATAATAGAGAATTATTGTAGACAGTAATAGAGAATACACAAATATGAAGAAAGTGAATAAAATACTCTTAAGTAACCAGTGGGTCAAAAAATAAATCACAAGGGAATAAAAAATATCCTAGCGATGGATGTAAAGGAAAACACAAAATACCAAAATTTATGGGATATAGCAAGAATAGTGGTCAAAGGGAAATTTATAGCTTAAACTCTTTTGTTAAAAAAGGAACATCTCACACCAGTAGCCTAACTTCACATCTCAAGGAACTAAAAAAAGAGAGCAAACTAAGGATACAGTTAGCAGAAGGAAGGACTAACAAAGATTAGGGCAGTAACAAATGAAACAGAATAAAAAGCTAATCGAGAAAAGCAATGAAGCAAAAAGTTCTATGAAAGGATCAACAAATTTGACAAACCTTTGGTTAGACAGACAAAAAGGAAAAATAGAGAATAAGCAAGTCACAAAATCAGAAATGACATTGGGGGCATTACTACTGATTTTATAGAAATTAAAAGATTCATAAAGGGATACTTGAACAATTGTATACAAACAAAGCTGATAAATTAGATGAATTGGATAAATTTCTAGAAATCTACAATTTACCTAGATTGAGCAAGGAGAAATAGAAGATATCAACAGACAAATAAATGAAGAGATTGAATCAGTAATCAAAATCATCCCAATAAAGAAGATTTCAGGATCAGATGGCTTCACAGATAAATTCTACCAAACATTAAAGAATTAACAACAGTCCTCAAAACCTTCAAAAATAATTGAAGAGGAGGGAACATTTCCTAAGTCATTCTGCGAGGACAATATTATCCTGATATTAAAGCCAGATAAAGAGATCACAGAAAAGAAAATTACAGAAAAATTTCCCTGAATAGAGATGCAAAACTTCTCAACAAAATTCTGTCAAAATGAATTGTAAGGCACATTATAAGGATTATATGCAACAACCTAAGTGGGATTTATCTCAATAATGGAAGGGGGTTTAACTTAAGAAAATCAATCAATGGAGCAAAGCACATTAATAAAAGATAAATACATGCGATCATCTCAATTAATGCAGAAAGACATTTGACAAAATCCAGCACCCTTTCTTCATAAAAAAAAAACACTCAGAAAATTGGCAATTGTAGGGAGCTTCCTCAACATGGCAGACAGCATATATGAAAAACCTACTGCTAACATCATATTCAATGTTGAAAGAAAGAAAGCTATCCACCTGAAGTCAGGAACAAGACAAGGATTCCCATTCTCACAAATGCTTTTTAACATGGTTTGGAAGTTCTAGCCTGAGCAGTTAGGCAAGAAAAAGAAATAAAATTCATCCAAACAGGAAAAAAATGGAAAACTACTTCTATTCACAGGTGACATGATCCTATATATAGAAAACCTCAAAGAAACCACAAGAAAGCTACTAGAGCTAATAAACTAATCCAGCAAAGTAGCAGGGTACAAGATCAATGCCCCAAAATTAGTTGTGTATCTATACATTAGCAAGGAACCACCCATAAAAAAATAAAATCAGGTAAACAGCTACATTTACAAATGCATCCTAAAGGATAGTATTTTGCTTTTTTGTAGTTCTGTGCTTTTACCACATCCCAAAGAATACAGTAAGTTTACAACAGTTTCACTAACTTTCCTCCCTTTTAAACTATAAAGGAAACTCATTTTATTGCTACATATATTTTAAATTTCAAGAGAGTTTTAATTTTTTTGTTTTAAATGGGCAGAAATCCTTTATATGTAATGATTAGTACCATAACTGTTCTTAATATATTTAAGCCCTCTTGCACCTGGGATCATTTTCCTTCAGCTGAAAAATCTTCAGTAATGTATTTTTCCTGTGAACCTGTTCAAGATAAATTCTCTGCTTTTTCTTTTCTCTTCTCTTCCTTTTCTGTTTTGTCTGGAATGATCAATATTTCACCTTCATTTTTGAAACTTTTCATAGGTGTGTTATTTATATTGGCAGGTTTTTCTTTTCCTTCAGCATCTTAATGATAGTGTGTTATCTTCTTTCTTCTATAGTTTCTATTTACGCATAGCTGGCATTTATTATTAACCCCACAGGTGCTTATTTTAAAATCTGGCACCTTTTAAGATTTCTTTTTTTGCTTTTTTGGTAGTTTGACTATGATACCAAACTAGTGTTGTTTCCTTTTGTTTCTTTACTGTGTTTGGGTTTCACTCAATTTTTTAAATTTGTGACTCTTTGTCCTCCAGAAAGTTTGGAGAATTTCCACCAATTATTTCTTCAAAACTTTTTCGGTTCATTCTTCACTCTACCGTTTTTTACTTTGTCACACTCACCTGATTAGACGTTGTCCGCATATGAATAGCCTATCACTAGAATGGTGTTATTTCTCTGTTGTGATTGTTGGAGAGTTACCTTATTAGATTTTTCAGTTTCTTGAAGTTCCTTCTCTCATTTCCTGAGCTTAAGGAACAATAAAGACCTAATAGATGTCTGAGCTATGATGCAACCTCCATTGCAGGCCTAACTCTGGTCCATGGACCCTGCAGGTGCCTGCACTCCTGGTTTAATCTTCCATTTTAGGGTCTGCCTCTGATCAGGTGTGACTGCTCTCAGCACCCACCAGAGACCTGCTGGCTTCCACAGTTCAGCATCCCCAAAGACCTTGCGCTTCACAGGGTTGTCAGGAGGGGGTTCATAGGATCATTCTATGTCATATGATCTTCTGAGGAACCCCTAAACTGTTTTCCACAGCTGTTGCACCATTTTACAATCCCACCAGAAACTACAGAGGTTCTAATTTCTCTACAACCTCACCAACACTTGTCATTATAAATGCTTATAAATGACAAGCATTTCTCTCAACCTCTATTATGAAACAATAAATGGTTTTCCAAGCTGTGATATATATATACAATGAATATTATGAAGCTGTAAGACAGATTAAAGTCATGAAACATGTAACAACGTGCATGGACCTTGAGGACGTTAAGCTGAGTGAAATTAGCCAGAAACAAAAAGGACAAATACTGTATGGTCTCACTGATATGAACTAACATTAATTAGTGGACTTGGAGAATTTCAGTTAAGAACACAGGTTATTAGGAGATAGAAATAGGGTAGAGATTGGGTAATTGGTGCTGAAGGAATTCAGATTATGCAACAGGACTGATAGTAAAAATTCAGAAATGGATAGCACAATACTGCTTGATTGTAGCACAACAATGTAAGTACACTGAGTGAAGCTGAATGTGAGAATGATAGAGGGAGAAGGGCTGGGGCGCATAAGAAATCAGAAGGAAAAATACTGAGATGGTATAATTTAGGAATGCCTAGAGTGTACAATGATAGTGACTAAATGTACAAATTAAAAAATGTTTTTGCATGAGGAAGAACAAAGGAATGTCAATATTGCAAGGTGTTCAAAACAGATGGTCATTCATATTTTAAAACTTCAACTTCTGTGTGAGACTAAGGAAGAAATGTTTATTTGGTGCAAAATTTATATTTTGACTAGTGCTTTTCCTAATTTAATTTATATGGACAGGGTAATTGAACACCATAAGTACATGGAAACTTGAATAGGGCATGAGATTTTGTTGGTTTGTCTAGGTTAGTGTGATGTCCTGATAAACCCAGAGTGATTTGAACAGTGAATAAAGAAGTATTTGCAAAATCCCCTGGGGAGAATGGAAAGGGGGAAAAATTCAACTTCCCCATTTGGAGAATTCCTGATATCTTGCAAGCAGTGGGGACAACAAAATCAATAGGCCAAGCCCTCAATCTTGAGGTTAGTCCCTATGAAACTTACCCCTGCAAAGGATAGACTAAACATACTTAAAAGTAGGCCTAAGGGTCACCCCCAGAGAACCTCTTTTGTTGCTCAGATGTTGCCTCTCTCTCTCTCTCTAAGCAGACATAGCAAGTGAACTCACTGCCTTCCCCCCTCTAAGTGGGACATGACTCTCAGGGGTGTAAACTTCCTTGGCAACATAGGACAGAAATCCTAGAATGAGCTGGAACTTGGCATCAAGGGATTGAGAAAACCTTCTTGATCAAAAGGGGGAAGAGAGAAATGAGACAAAATAAAGTGTCAGTGGCTGAGAGATTTCAAACAGAGTTGAGAGGTTATCCTGGAGGTTATTCTTATGCATTATGTAGATATCCCTTTTTAGTTTATGGTGTATTCGAGTATCTAGAGGGAAGTACCTGAAACTGTAGAACTGTATTTTGGTAGCCATGTTTCCTGAAGATGATTGTATAATGATATAATTTTTGCAATGTGATTGTGTGATTGTGAAAACCTTGTGTCTGATTCTTCTTATATTTATGGTGTAGGCAGATGAGTAAAAAATATGGATAAGAAATAGCAAATAATAGGGGGAACAAAGGTTAAAATAAATTGAGTAGATTGAAATACTAGTGGTCAATGAGAGGGAGGGGCAAGGGGTATGGAATATGTGAGTTTTTTTCTTTTTCCTTTTTTATTTTATTTTCTGGAGTGATGCAAATGTTCAAAAAAAATGATCATGGTGATGAATACACAATTATGTGATGATTTTGTGAGCCAATAATTATAACCATGTCAAGAATGTTTGTATATTTACTATTTACAATAAAAATATTTTTAAAAATAATAAAAACAAGCTAAATGATTTTGGAAATGGTGTCAGAATTAGGGTTTTTATAATTGAATATAACCTAAAATTACCAGGAAAAACTGTGCTTGTATGTGAAACTTATACTACAGCAAAGTATTTTTTGTGACAATAAATGTTATTTGAAGCACAAGTCATGTGATGCTGCTTTATATGATTTCAAAATTTTTGTCAAAAAATTTAAAAAGTAGTACGCTCCCCATTTCAATTTAAATTGTAGCTTATACATTTCTGAATTCTAACTGCAGACCCAGTAATGTTGTTCAGAACTTGATACAAGTGCATGGGAAATTTTCATATTTCAAAATATATTTAACTTAACAATCATTAGCCTTTGGGGAAATGCAAATCAAAACCATAAAGAAATACTGGTTCATATCTACAAGGATGGCTATCATATAAAAAGACAGAAAACAGCCAGTCTTCGAAGGATGCAGATAAATTGGACTTTAGGTTTGCTAATGCTGCTGGAAATGAAAATACCAGAAATGGGTTGCTTTTGAGGGTGATTTTTTTTTTGGCATGGGCAGACTCTGGGAAGAAATGGGTTGCTTTTATAAAAGGAATTGAGTAAGTTACAAGCTCACAGCTTAAAGCCATAATAATATTCAAGCTAAGGCATACGACGAAAGATAACTTGACTCAGGAAAGGCTGATCTGGGAAGGCACACAGCTGGTGACTGCTGGTCCTTTGACTTCTGGTTTCAAACAGTTTCCCCAGGGAAATACATTTGAAATAAGCAAAGCACATGAGGGCAAATATTATATGATGTCCCTTATAAGAGATGTCTTGAAATAGCAAATTTGCAGAGACAGAAAGTAGATTGTAGGTTTCCAGAGGACAGAGAGAAGGGGAAAGGGAAGTATAGGTTTGGTGAGTATATAAGATTTATAAATAAAATAGTTTGCTGAAAAGTTTACTTACGCAATTCAGGAGCTTCTGCTTAACCTTCGATTGAAACTGATTTACAAAGTAATGACAAGTTAAAAGCCAAATATCAAGAGAATAATCTAGTAGAATTGTTAAATGCCTTAAAATGACAAATATGCCCAAATAAAATACTTTGGTCAATGACTGTTATCAGTATTTGGCAGTAGGTTTTCAAACAATAAAAGAATTTCAAAGATATTTTCAACAGTGAAATGGATAAAATCTAGTTACATTTCAGCACTGACAGATGAACATTTTCACTCAATTTGGATGATGATGAATACTAAATTTAAACACCAACTAAGCACACTGTTATCCAGGTCACTCTAGTCTTCTCACTAGTAGATAGTGAGAAAAAAAATTTTCACCAAAAATTATACCTAATTTTCATTTAATTTTAACCTCAAGCAACAAAAATGTATGGAAAATTATTTCCCCTCTTGCTATATATGCACAAATATAATATCCTCAATTGTGTCCCTTGCTGGATTTTGTTTCTTTGCCTCTCACACTTTACAGAAAATATTTACCAACCCTTGTGGTACAGCTAGTAAAATCTGGAACATTCCCAATTTATTTTGCAAAGAAAAATAATATTTATACTCCACTGAAGTAAAACACAAAAAACAATTCTAAACCACTTTCTTTTATATATAAAGTAGAATCTAGAAGAGGTCAAAAATTATATACTATGTCCAATTAGGAATATTAGCTCAAGGGTAGTTCAATATTACCAAAATACACTTTATTAAAGTAATTTACAAAGTCATTAATCATTATTATATAATGTTACAAACCGACAATTACACAAGAAAAAGAAATCAGAAGTTTAAAACTTGGAAAGAAGGAGACAGACTCATTATTTGCA
The DNA here is from genome assembly GCF_023851605.1 of Tamandua tetradactyla. Classification (NCBI taxonomy): domain Eukaryota; kingdom Metazoa; phylum Chordata; class Mammalia; order Pilosa; family Myrmecophagidae; genus Tamandua; species Tamandua tetradactyla. The sequence continues at coordinate 11,252,293 of NC_135334.1, read as the reverse complement.
GGTAATGACTATATATCAGAATGTTACTGAGCAATAAGCCCACTGTCTGATGTGCACAGGAGCCAATACCATGACCCCAGGACTAAAAAAAAAAAAGTATTTGCAAGATTTATGAACAAGAAGACAGGAAGCAAGCTCATATCTGTTTTTTCCCAAACCAAGAAAGAAGGGAGATTTATAGGATGGAAACAAAAGGAGGTGTGAAAGTAACAGGAATTCAGGTTGACATATTCTGATTGGCTGTTAATACGCTCTGTCTATGTATGGTAAAAATATGCTAGTGCTTTGCATTTTACCTTCTATTTGAAGAACAGGTATGGTTCAGGGGTTTCTAAGCATACTGTGGTTTCCCACTCAAATTTAGTTTGAGCTATAAAACAAGCTCAGGGATAGGATATTTGGGATAGGATAGGAAGAAATCCTCATCAGCATTCCTGGCTATCTCACTTACGGTTGAAGTACCCCCTTTGATTATCTAACATTCTTTAATAATGAGGGCTATTGGGCAATGACCACTCTGGCTGCTTCATGCTGATTAGGAGCACCATTTGGGACTGGAGAAAGGGAATTCATTGACATTTAACTAGAGGTATTCATAGGTGCCTTGGCGGAAATATGTGGTTCGTTACCGAAGCAGGGCACTGAGTAATCAGTTGGGAGCTTTACTTGAGAAAGAGGAATAGTCCAAAAAAGCAAAGAGGATTGACTACCCTGTAGGGTAGATCAGGGGAGGATATCATAGAATAGTAGAAAAGATCAGTAAAGGATGTGAGGTGGTCCCAAGAGGACTTAGAAAGTCCAAACTTTTGAGACATGGTGGTGACTTCTCAGGATTTAGTTTTATTGTATATTACTTATCCAGACTCATTGCTGTGGAAACAGTATTCTTTTCTGAGAAAGGCACAGGTACCACATTGCATGGCAAGAAGAGTGTCTAAAGCTTTTTGGTTTTGGAAGACCATTTCAGCTAAATATGTTACCTGTTCATGTAGTTCAACTGGGCTAGATAGGTCATGACTGAATCCATTGAGACCTGTAAGAAAATATTTTTAATGACCATTCCAAGTCTAATTAGCCAAAATAAGAAGGAAAAGATATAGGATGGTATAACCAGTGCCTTGCTTTTCTTCAAGTTGTTTGAGGATAATGCTATGCTTCTCTCATCCTGAACAGAAAACTTGATAGAAAGTAAGAGACCCTACATTTAATTTTGAGATGACTTGAGTGCTTTCTAATAATGTATGTCCAGCATTAGGGAGAGGAGGCCACAGATTCTTTGTGAGGAGTAGGGAGAGCTAAATGTATTTTGTTTCCACATAATGAGAAATACCCTGTGTTTTCTAAACACAATGACAGAGGCACAAAAATATGGGAATTCAGATTTGAACTGTTTTTCCATGTTGTCTAACATGGGGCTCGAGTGTTATTTTATTGACATGCAAACAAGTCAATGAGTTGAGATATGAGGCTTGTGCTTGTGCAGTCATTGAAGCTATCAACACTCAGAGAGTCAAAAGGGCTGTTTTCTATGATGGAACATTTGTGGTATAGATTTTAACTAACTACATCTACCTGATAGGAAGTGTTGGGAAAAAAACATTTCTTGCACTACATAACTCCAAGGATATTAACTGAGGGAATAACTAGTATTAATAGCTTATAAGAGAGATCCTCAAGTTTAGTGTAGTAGGTGGATTGATGTTGGAGCAGGACCAAAAGGGAACAAGTTCTCACTAAATTGAAAGCTTCGTCTATCATCATCTGCAGTGTTGGAGTAGGGGTAAGTTGAATACTCAAGAGGGGTATTATTGAAGACAGGCTATAGAGTGAATGAGCTGTATAGGTGTCCTAATGGTGTTTGCCAGAACCTACATGTAAGGGAATGGAGGGATTTATCCATTGGAGAAATAAGTGGCGATCACAACGAGGTTTATAGATGCAAAGTGAAATGTTCCATATAAGTATCTTAACATTATTTATTGAGACCCCCAAGTCTTTGGCAGGTGAGGGGGTTCCTGAATCGTGAAAGATTTCAGTTCATTCTCCAGTGAATGGACTTTCCCCTGAGTAAGAATTGCAGCTTTTCCAGGTGTCGTTGAGAAGTAGCAAGACTTGTAAGTGTTCAGGAGGAGCAATAAGTGTGGGGTTCAGTTACAGCTTTTATTTTGTAACCAGAACCAACACTGAGGTGTTTTTTTTTTCTTTACCTATTTCAGCTATTTTGTGAACTGATTCTTGTGGGGGCATGTGACTGGAGATTAGAGGTGAAAGTTAATGAATGAAGAGGATAGATTTTTAATTTTCTGGAGTATATGTTGAGGGGGCTTGAAGGAATAGAAGATTTAATAGTTCTAATGACTACAAAGAAAGTTGTTAAATCTGTCAGGTAGTTTGCAAAGGCTCATTAATATATGAAAAATGATTAAAAGACAGGTAAATATGGTTAGACTAAGACACCAAAATCTATCATTACTTACACGGCAGTAAGTACTCTTACTCTTACTCTTTCAAAGAGTAGCTTTAGGTCACTTATGGGCTCCTACAAGTATTTTGGACTTGTAAAGTGTTTGTGAGATTCATGGATCATTCAGCATTCAGATGGTTTGGTATTACAACTTCTTGTTCATAGGGACTGTCTTCTGTATGTATCTGGGCGATCAATCAGCTGGCAGACATTAGTTTTATTTGGGAATGGTGGATCCACAGCTTCACACTCTGCAACTTGACAGAAGTGTGAGTAACCAATAAAATTTCATACAGCCCATTCAACTGAACCTGCAACTGGTCCTTTGGGTGTTGATTTTCCCAGGATTGAAGAAGCACACTGTCTCCCGGATTCATGCACTGGAGATGTACATCTGTGGGAAACATAAGGCAGCTAGAAGAATATTGGTGAATAACAGATAAAGCAGCACTTAAAGATTGTATACACTTTACAGAATCTAGTTCTGTCACAATGTGATTGTTTCCTAGATTGCATTAGAACTTAGTCTTAAAGAAAGATCTCCCATGTAACATTTTATAAAGGCTCATTTGGAGCTTACTTCTGGGGGCTACTCTGAGCTAAGCAGTGCAACTGGCAATATTCAATCTATGTTAAGTTAGTTTCTTGGCAGATTTTTGCTAAAGTATTCTTTAAGATATGACTAGTCTTTTCTATTGATTGTTTTTCTTTTTCTTTTTCTTTTTCTTTTTTTTTTTTTTGCATGGGTAGGCACCGAGAATCGAACCCAGGTCTCCAGCATGGCAGGCAAGAACTCTGCCTGCTGGGCCACAGTGGCCCACCCTCTATTTTCCTTTGTATTGTGGCCTCTATGAAGTATGTATCTGCCAATGTATTCCTAGGGCTCTGGCTACTTGCCAGGTTATTTTAGTGATATAAGCTCCTCCATTATCACACTGTATGGTAGTGTGAAACTATGTATACTTTCTTCCTACAGAAATTTGGTTACTTCTGAGTCCTTCTCTGTTCTACAAGGAAAGTCTTCTACCCATTTGAGAAGTTGTCCACAAATACTATTAGATATTTTTAATTTTCTCGGGCTTTGGCATGATCTTAAAATCTATTTGCCAGCCCTCTTCTGGTTCATTTCCTCTTGTCTGAACACCCTTAAGGGGAAAAGGATTTCCCATTTAGGGGTTATTCCTGACACATATTAAGCAATCCCAGGCCACCTTTTGAATGATTTTCTGTGTATTTGGGACAGGTATGAATTTTACTAGCCATTGGTATGCGATGTCCCTTCCATATTGGATGCCTTGATATAAATATGTGATAACCTCTTCCATCAAATGCTCAGGTACTAGTATGATCCCTTCTTGGTTATAAATCTACCCTTTCTCAGCGGCCTTATTGGGCTTTTAATTGGGTCTTCCAGGGCTTCTACATAATTCCCACTTTTCAGCCCCTATCTAAATCCACTGTTGCGTATTGGGTTTTAAATGAGTCTAAGTCCACAGTAGGTATCAAGATTAAGACATTATTGTTTGGCTTTTGGGTTTTGCTGCTAATTTTTGCAACTTGAGTAGTTAAATTATTTCCTGCTGCAATGGAAATTAACTTTGAGGCCCCCAAAATGAATAATTGCTACTTTCAAGACAACTTAATGGCCTCTAGCAGGACTAAAATAACTTTTGCATGTTTAATTTCCTTTTTTTCCTGAGGTTATAATCCTCTGTCTTCCCAAATAGCTCCATGTGCATGGACCACTGAAAAGACACATTGTCAGTGTAAATGGTGGCTCTTTCACTATTTCCCAGATATAAGGCTCTAGTGAAGCCTCTAAGTTCTGCCCTCTGAGCAAATATACCTGGAAGATGTACATTTGCCTCCAGAACGTCTTAGAGAGTTACTGCAGCATTTGTAATGAAGGTCTCTACATTTCCTGCTTTCAATAATTGTATGAAATTTCAATATAATGAAGTGTAGGTGATTTTGTCAAAATGATACATAAACGTATCTATGGAAAGATGATTTTTTAGAAATAATCCCACATGTATATGGTCGTTAGTTTTCAACAAAGAGGAAAAGAAATTTATTAGACCTAGAAGAAACTTTTTAACAAATGATGCTGTAGAAATTTGACATCCACATGCAAAAATCTTAACCTTGACCATGTCTTGGGATATATTTAAAAAGTTAGTCAAATCTAAATTTCTCATTTCTCTTTGTGGGTCTCTTATGTTTACTGGGTTTTAGTATTTACCATTCATGTTTTCTAAGAATGTCAGGAAGATGTGAGGCATGGTTGGAAGAGGAGGTAATTACATGGAGTGATGGAGATGGCAGTGGTAGACATAGTAGAGGTGATAAAATGACGGAGTAGAGGTGGAGTTGTTAATATATATAATAAGCATCAGTTATTCAACATTCCTTAGCTATTATCTTGGTTAATATTTTCATGGTATATCTTATTTACATTTCATAAAACATCAGATTATATTAACTACTACCCAACAATGACATAATCATAGGTCCTCTGCAGGGACTCTCAGGCTTTCTGCTTCAACTACTTTATCTCCCCAGGCACGGGGAAGCACATGTCTCCTTTCCTATTTCTGATTGCTTGTTAACTACTTTTAGCTGAAAGATAATGATCCATTAGCCCCAATATCCTTGATTTTACCAGCCTACAGATTCCTCAGAAAAGCATTTTCTCATAAAAATAGCTTGGACTTTGAAGCACTCACAACACCATAAAAAGATTTTTTTCTTAAAGAGAAAAGATGCATGACAAAGCTGAGACCGACCTAAGGTGGCCACTGAGAAAAAACATTCCAACCCAGCAGCAGAGTTTTCTCGAGTTGTCCTCTCAGTCCTTCTCCTTAGCCTGTAGGCCCATGAAGGCATAGATATTGTGTCATTTTTATCAATTAATCTCCAACAGTGGTGATATTCGTGAGTCAGGTTAAGTACTTAATACAGGTTAATATAATTCATACGTAAATGAATGGGCAGGGGAGAGAAATTCATTTTCAGGAATGAGTCAGTTGAGTTTCCTCTTGTATATATAACAAGGACAGATCTTTTGAGAGAGGTGGTAAATAAATTACCCTTTATGAATGGGTGAATACCTCACACCCTGAAACACTTGAGGACCAGCCTGGTCATCATTTTCCTCATCTGTGTGAAATCAGTCAACTATATCTTTAGAATTCTTCTCTGCATTCACACATCCCAAAATAAACTTGAAAACCACAGCAAAAAAACTGTTTTCACCAGAAATCTTATCTTTACTTATTTGCCTTCCTAAGGTAACAATCCCGTCCCTTTTATTCCCCTTGAAACGGCTCCACTAAAAGTCACCAGCATCCTCAACTTCAATTTTGCAAAATACAAAATAAAACTTCAAGTTCTGGACAGGATGAAACAGTTCCATTATTTTCTCATCTTCCCTCTTGCAAGTTAAAAAAAAAAAAGACTCTAAAATGTGGACAAAAGAAGGAGAGCTGCCTGGGAAATTTTGCAATTAAGGAACAATGCTGTGATGAGTTCCCTGAGTTCTCATTGCCTCCCAGTCACCCCAGCCACAGTGCTAGGAAAATTTGCAGCAAAAACTGCCAAAAAGTGCAGGCTAAAGAGAAACCGCAGTCAAAGCCTTCTCCTTCCGACAAAGTACCGGGGAAAGGGAAGCCGAGGAGAACAGAAAACTTTAATTACAACACCGGCCCTTGCCCTACTGCAGACAAACTGCAAATGGAAACATGTCACTTATGATGGAATCAACGGGACTCAGTCACGTTTCCAGCTATCACCACCATCGAGTGCCATGTGGCCGTGTGCGTGGTTCTCTGCTTTCACTGCGGCAGATTCCGTGGGACTGAGCAAGGAGGTGAACTGTCATCTACGTCCATCTACAAGGAAAAGTTGCAAGCTGCTGTGGAAAGGGTGACCATGAGGCACCATGGGGTGCTGAACATTCACCCTCATCCAGACTTGTGCGATAAATTAAATGGAGTTGTTAATGGTCAAACAAAGAGGAGGAATGGGATCCAGAGTCTCACAATATAACATCCAAAATGTCCACAATACATTCAAAAATCGCTCATCACGCCAAGAACTGAAGAAAATTCTATCTTAAATGAGAAAAGGAAACAGACAGCAAAACCCAGATAATTCAGGTTTAGAGTAATCCAACCAGAATTTCTACAATACTGATTATAAACTCTTAAAAAAACAATGAAAAAAGTTTTTGAACTCAGCAATGAAATGCAAGGCATGCAGAAAAGATGGAAATGGAAAATACAAATGGCAAATGTAAAACTCACAAAAGAATCAATAGAAAAATGGAGATCACAGAGGAGAGAGTGAACTCAAAGACAGATCAGTACAAATTAAATGCAATCTGAATAAAATAAATTTCATACATTCTTAGAAAAAAATGTATGTGCTTTTCTAGAGTTGCAGATATATCGCTACAAAGTCTTTGCACATTCTGGTTGCATTAGTTCCTAGTTATGTACGTTTTTCTTTGCTAATCGGAATGCTTTTTTAACTATATTTTCTAGTCCTTTATTTTTGATAAATCAAAATGCTATTGATTTTGTAAGATGATAATGTATCAGCTACCATACTGAACTTTCTTAATAGTTTAATAGTTTATCTATTCATTCTATTGATTTTCACCTGTAAGCAGGGATGAAGCTCTGATGTCTGCAACAGATAAGATGACACTTGAAGACGTCATGCTCTGTGAAATAACCCAGACATAAGATATTGTATGATTTCGCTTTGTGAAATTGTTAAAATGTGCAAATTTCCAGAGATAGAAAATAGATTATAGGTTACCAGGGACAGGGGGCCGTGAACAGGGTAATTGTGTGTTACTACTTAAAAAAAATGGATATAGAGTTTCTGTTTGGGTGTTCACAAAGTTTTGATATCAAATGGTGATATTGGTAGCAAAACATTGTGAATATAATTACTACAACTAAAACATACGCTTGAAAGTGCTTAAGATGGGAAACTTTATGTAATATAAATGCTAACATAATAAAAATTAAATATGTATATATTTATGTATATCTCTATGTATGTATGCATATTTATTTTAAAATTCCCTGTGGAATATATATCAACATACAACATTTATCCCTAATGACTGGTTTTATCATGGTTTTTAAAATTAATTTTTATATTTCAGAATTTTTTATAATTTACAATAGCTTTACCTTTACAGAACAGTCACATAGATAGTTCAGAGAGTTCCTTGAGAATCCTCTCTCAGTTCCCCTTACTGGTTACAAATGAGAGGTAATTTGTTGTAGCAGCCCCAGGATATTAATACAGGTACGTACCTTGGCGATGTGTTGCTATATCATAGGTTATTTTATTATGGAGCACTGAGAATACTTCTATTCTGTAGACAGTTTTATGTATATAAGGTTTTATATTGTCATAATTTTTTTGAGTTCAGGTAATTCCTAAAGAGTTCTCCTAACCTTGTTTATTATATTCTTCTGTACACTTGTAATTAGTTCTCCCTCCTTAATGTCCACCTGTTTTACTTGTGCAGTCTGTTCTTCTTTCTTCAATCTCTTCTTTCCCCTTAAAAAAGCTTTGATCTTTTTCTGATAGCTTTGGCAATAGACATGACAGCCTTAATTATTCTAAGCTCAGGTTATTGAGATAGCTAGCACAATGGAGTTTAGCAGAGTGTGAGGAAAAATAGATATATTTATTCCAATATCCGGGACAAAATTGATCTAGGATGACCTAGAGCATGTGGAGGAGGCCTCGGCATCTGATGCGAGATCATTCTGTTCTCTGGTGCAAGCAGGAATGAGCCGTTCACCCAACATTTCAAATTCCCTCTGAAGTTAGTATATCATGGCTGCTGACCTTGCCCATTGAGTTCAAAATATTCTTCCCTTCCCCGTGATGATCAGCCATCCTATCACCTTGTGGAGATCAGGGTCAGCTTCATTTGCCAGGATGGTACTACTTTTCTCTGTTGGCCAGTCTACTGCAGGAGGAAAACAAAATAACCAGATGGCAGATGGGGCTTAACTTTACAGACTCTTCCTGTATCCCTAGGGACACCCTTCCTTCCTCTTCCAATACTACAGAGCCTAGAGTCATAATAGAAATTCCCCAAGTCAGTCACTGAAAGTGAGATGAGCAGTGCCAGTCCAACTCCCAACCCTCAACTCCCAGACCCATATATTCTACTTACTGGAAACCAGTCATGATAGAATGGGCATTCAGTTTACAGTGGGGACCAATCTTGAAGGATAGCACTACGTTAAAGGAAGTTATTAAAGGCTGAATGGAGCCTTCAGCAGCCAGAAAGAAAGGTTTTTTAACCCTATTTCAGACAGACAGCTTCTCCTGGGAAATTCATCATCACCTTCATCAGAGTTCCCAACTCACAACCTGCCCTGCCCCACAGAGCTTAGACTTGCCAATCCCCACAGTCACATAAGCCAATTCCTGTAATAGCTGTCATAATAGTTACATACATATTTATCTCCTGTCACTTCTTTTTCTCTACAGAGCCTAATACATATGACTTGGTATCTGATCACATGCTGTTGAAATCCACTTATCCCTCATTCAAGTGTTATATTCTGCTCTCACAGTCTATGATATTTGTCTATCTCTCTGTGCCAACTTGTCTTCTAGGTCATGACAGCATTGATTGAAACCAGGAATCAGCTAGGCTCAAGTTTATTAATGGGAAAACTACCAAGCCTAATAACAGGGGCTGTGTGTTCAGAGGGCCTCCCATAAGACCAGGGAAGACCCTGCCCTCACATCACATGAATCCTGGAGTTCTCATGGTCGGAGAATGAGTTCTCCAGAATGAATTTTTTTTTTTTTTTTTACATGGGCAGGCACCAGGAATCGAACCCGGGTCCTTGGGCATGGCAGGCAAGCACTCTTACCTGCTGAGCCACCGTGACCCGCCACCAGAATGAAATTTGAGCCTGATGGAGGAACAGAGTTAATTTAAGAGGAAAGCAGGAAAGATTGGAGATAATTTGAAGCTAGCTTCATCTTAGGGCCCGACAACTGGTTCAGAAAGGTCATTGTAAAAATGAGAGTCATAGCAGGTTATCAGCCTTCCATGAGGCCCAAAGGACTCCTCACAATAGTGACAATCTTCCCAATAAAATGTGTGTGCATACTTTGGGTGAAACACCGTGGAGAAGAAAAGCAGGTACAAAGTCTTAGTTTGAGATCTAAAAATGCCAAATCCACCTACACTCCCCCCAAAATTCTGATACAAGTCATGAAAATTTTAAGGGAAAGGAGATATTTTCTTTAGATGCCACAGACCTATAAAGGAAGCACTGCAATTATGCCTCAAAAATTCAATGTCTAGCAAGATTCCTTCTCCCAGGATTCTCTGTTGCTGGAGATTTCGGGGTAAACTGGTTTCTGAGAGCACACAGAAACATTTTCTTCTAAGACAGACAGACACAAAGCGGTTGCTGAAAACCTGCCAAATTCCAGGTTCTTTATTAAAAACCAAGGATAGAGGGTGGGCCACAGTGGCTCGGCAGGCAAAGTTCTCGCCTGCCACACCAGAGACCTTGGTTCAGTTTCCAGTGTCTGCGCACGCAAAGAAAAAAAAAAACAAGGATAGAGTAGTGAGCCACACCCACTATCTTGTGGGTCATGAAATATTTTAAGGAAATGACAGGCAATGGAATGCACAGCTATAAATATTAGGAGACAGACATGGCTGGGAACTTGGGGAGGTGCAAAGGAATGACATATATATAAGATCAAGAATCAAAGAAGGGTTCCTGAGCAAGAGATTCTAAGCTGAGACTGGTGTTGGACAACATTAGACAAGCAAAGCAGAGGCCAATGGGAAGGAGAGTGAAGAAATAGCATATGTAAAGACCGAAAGCTGGAGAGCTTTTGGATCCTATACCGATTAGAAAAATGGTGGGAACTGTCCCAGATTCACTCATTTCCCCTTAACCTGGACCTCAATTTAGGGGAATTTTAATTAGGATGACCTCCTTCAAAGGCTCAGAAAATCATCTCCCCACCATCACCACCATCATTGAACAACTCCCAGGCATCCAGAAACAATGTCTTAAAAGTCATTGTTTTTAGCCCTGGAGAAAAGGAGCTTAGAAGAAGAGCTTTAAAGCTGAATCCATTGATGAATCCACTTACAATTATTAGGCAAAGTATAGAAGATTCTACTGGTCACACAGGATTCACCATCTCTAGAAGTGCATGTCTCCTCCTGGTGATGACATATCTCACTGACATAGGCAGTACATTGTCTGCACTGGAGAGCTGAAGCTTCAGTAAGAAAGACTGCATTGAGGGGTGAAGGGAAATATCTCTGTCACTACAAAAGAAAAGAGAGATCATTCTTTCTGCCTGAGAACTCTGATGTGCAAAGGTCTGCCCTTGGAGATTTGTTCCAGTAGTAGAATATCTTAGACCACAAACTGAGTAAGAGGAAATATGAAGATAATCTAATTCTTTTCTGCATGTGATGAATGAAGAATTGAGCATCAGTCAAGGAAATCAACATGCTCTCCAAAGGCCCACAATTCCAACGGTTTTCTTCCTGTATTTTCTTGCCAGTCACAAGGATTGCATATAAAAGGAGCACATGGGACATTTCCAAGAGTATCATGCAAGAAGTCCAGTAATGTCATGTATATGTATGAAACTGGACCTCATCCCTCATATTCAGAGCTCAGAGAACCCCCAGGAATGAAGAAAAAGGCTGGTCTTGCTTAAGTAAATCCTAGTAAAAAGCATGGGCTAAGAAGTTAAATATCCTTAAAACACCACCCAAGAATCTACCAGTTTCCATGATGAGCAGAAAGAGGCCCAACTGCAGTAGCTTTTCTGTTCTGCTTTGGTAGATTGTTGAACAATTTCTATTAAAGGCCAGGTACCACTGGAACTGCTGATGTTGGGAAATGCCTGCTGTAGTTAATGTCCCAGCCAACTTACTATGCAATAAGCAAAGAATATATTCCGATAGGGATTGGAAAGGCAGCTTACAGATGCAAATTGAAATCACATTCCCCACCAAATCATTCCAGATCCCTCCTCCATGAACCATCCCTCTTCACTGCCCATGCTCATTCTTCACTGCACCAGGCTACCTCAACTATAGGTGATCTAAGGGGTAAACTCTCCATCAGCAATTGTTTGTGGAGAACACACTAAGTGCCTACTTGGCTGGTACCTGTTAGCCTTAGGCTGTATTAGAGTTTTGTAAGAAATATTCCCCACTCTTAGGCCACTCTTTTCCTAGCCAGAACAGAGCAAGGGGTATAGGGGGAAATGATCATATGGAAAACAATGATAAGCCACACAAGGCAATCTTGGAACACTAGGAAGTCCAGAAAAACTGAGAAGAGCCAAAAGGGGCATTCTGAGTGCAGGGTGGTGGAGGTGAGCTGAACATTGAAGATTGTCAAGTGTGAAGAAACTAAACAGTGTTTCATGAGTATCAGACTTCTCTGGAGACAAAGCTTGCTGGAGAATACACCAACCTTACCCAAGATAAGCCTTGGGACAGTAGCACATAGCATCTGTCCCCTACATTAAGTGAAGTTAACTACCAATATCCATGGCTCACAAGGATCAGACTTTTCTTTCTACTTATAGAAACTCACTGGGGTTTTGAGTTCATGTCTCTATCCAAACCCATTCTCATTCTGTAAGGACCTGAAAGACTGAGTGACTGCTAGAGTAGCCAGGAGCCAGGAAAGAGAATTTACACATCACTGCTGCCCCCGTGACTCTGGGATGTGATGATAGCCTCCAAGTTTCTCATTCTGATTCATCCATCTGAAAAAAACTGGACAGCCTGACCAGCTACCTCCACTCCTGTTGCTCTCCTAACATTCCTTTCTGGACTCTTGAATAATTCCTCTAGAAGTTTAACCCTTCATGTGCTCCAGATGCTCTCTGGAGTTTTCTTCAGTTTCTCTTTCTAGCCTAAAGTGTTGACTTTTATACATCTGGGTATCTAGTATAAGAGAAATGAGACTAGAAGCTGTTCTTAGATAATTGCTTTTCAGTGCAGCCAAAACCCCAAATGGAAGAGAAGCACATTTCTAGTTGATCATGGCCCAAGCACAGACCTGTCAGTGAACCAAGGATGCAGCTCACACTTTCATCAAGGCCTCTTTGCCTTCCAAGGTCATGGAGTATGAGAAAGAGCCTCGAGCATCCCATGTCTACTGAGGTCACAAGCACAGCGCAAGGACTTTCTACTCATGCTGATAACCTGGTCACATTTGAGCACATCCATTCACAGAGCTTAGAAGAAGAGGATGAAACTGAGATTCAAAATCATAAATCTTTGCCCCTCCATCATATGTGTGTTCATCTGAGGTGATCTTAATTTTGAAATAGCTTTAATTGATAACATTCTTTTGTGATTCAAAAAAGACTATAGATGTATTGTCAAAATGAAGAATTCTCAAATAAGCAGAAATAAATACGATTAATTTCCTAATCCTACCATTTACAGAATACTACTGCAAATATCATAGATAAATGGATAGATTGATATAAATTTTAATTGGATTAAGTAAAGGAGATCATCTGTGCATGTTCTTTTGTAAATCATATTTTTCAATTAAAAAGGCACCTCTTTCTATGTCAATGAATTTTTATTTTATTCAACCCAGTGTTAAAGTTCTTCAATTATTCAAAATCATCCTTAGATCTATTTTATCCAAACGATGATCCCGCAGTTGCAGTCATGAATATTGTAATTTCCTTTTAGTATCTTTTCTTCTAGCAAATTCTTCTAGTAAAATGACACTGCCATTTTGAAAAAAACAGTCTAATAATCTAGAAAGAACTACTTTCTAGAATGTTTGTATGGTTACCAATGTTGTTTTTTTCATCAATCTTCCAATCAATTTTTTTTAAACCAGAAGTTACATCTAAAAACTTGGTGGTGGATGCACAGGTGTTTCAGTGGTAGAATGCTCACCTTCCATACGGGAGACCCGGGTTCGATTCCTGGACTGTGCACCTAAAAAGAACTTGGTGTTGTCAAGTTAAATATTTTGTCTAAAATAGGAGGGGTGCAAGGGTAGTTCAGTGGTAGAATTCTCACCTGCAATGCGGAGACACGAATTTGTTTCCCAGCCCATGCACTTCACAAAAACAAACTAACGAACGAAAAAAACCAAGCAAGCAAAAATCCAACAAAAGGTGTTGCAATAATGGGATACTCATGTGGAAAAATAATAAAATGTGACCCCACCATACAGTATATTAAAAAAAATTGTAAAAAATAGGTGATATTAATTCTATATCAGAAAACAGAGACTTAACATCAGGATTCACTACCATTTTTGATACTAAGATTGAATATAGGAGTGAGTAATCTTAGCTTGAATTTTTTGATGAAGAAAGAGCTGTGTATTGCACCATAGAAATGGGATATTATTTTCATTAACCATACCTGTCACCATTTCTTGAGTCAATTTCCTGAACAGTTTGGGAATTAATTATTGTCTTTCCTTCATTCTTTCATTCTTCCTTCCTTCTTTTCTTTTTATTTAAATAGAAGTATTATGAAGGAAACAATAAAATATAATTTTTTGGGTTCTTATAATATGTACTTTATTTCCTTTCAGTTTTTAATTTGAAAGTATTATATTAAAAATGTTTGAGAGAATAATTTGAAAACTGTATAAAATCGATCTTTCTCAAAGAAGATATGTATTCTCTTTTTCATTTTACCTCTAGAAGCAGGGAAAAATTTAAGAGCCAATAAAAAATATTCTTATAATCCCACATTTGGAGTACATTTTACATATCTAATAACTGCTAACACTGGTATAGTCTCAGATGAAATGCCTAGTTTCTTGTCTCTGCTTATTTGCAAACTCTTGGTGTCACTAATACTGAATTTCACATTTCATTTGCATTTAATTATCAGAAAATAATTCAACATTCTTTTTCATTCTTCAGCCAGAATATTGTAGAAAAGCAATCAAAATATAGTTTGATTTATTGTAGTAAATGACTCCTATCAACATTATTTCAAATCAGTATACCTAGTAGCCATGTCTCATACCAGAAAGTTTGACATGATTATTTATTTATAGCCTAAAGAGTTGACTTTTATTTATCTGAGTATCTAGTGCAAACAAGAAAACCATACCCTACCTCCCCCCCAAAAGACAACTATATGGCAATTTTTATTTTATTTAACTTATTGGTTTACTTCTCAGATACATATTCTCTTTTTTGTTTTATCTATTAATTATAAAACTATTATAGAGAGGTGAACGGACAGAATAGCAGAAAAGTTCCCTTGTTACCATGACACATGTTCAGCAACAGCCAATCATTATATTACTATATCACCTTTATTCACCTTACAACCAAAGTAAATATTTGTGTGTGTGTGTGTGTGTGTGTGTGTGTTTCTAGGATGGTAGAATAAAAATAAGGAATTTATTAACTTTTTAAAAATTTTTCCATAAGTTCAAAGCCATTGTTTAAGTGGTTGCTATTGTAAGTGGTGACGGATTAAGAGAGAAGAAAGTTAATGGATGATTACTAATTATTTTTGTCTCCACATTAGATATTTCAAAGTATTTGTGCATTTTCTTTTTTCTGAGCTTACTCCTGATCTCTAGATATTAAATGTTGTTATTATCAAAACCCATAGATCAAAAGATAACTGAGGAATTTAGAATTAACAAATTATTATTATAGCTTAGCCATTATATAGATACTTTTTCTTTCTATTTTATAAATTGGACAGAATTTAATACCTAAGATTCAATTAGTCTCACCCCTGTGAATATTCCCTATAGTAATGGCCATTCTAGCCTACTCCAACCCTGTTTACAATTACAATTACAATGGTTATTTTGCCTAGTCTTTATTTAATGTGTATCCCTCAGTTTCTCAATCAGTGAGATAGGGAATATTATTGTACTTAAGTCATAGAGTTCACATCAGGAATAAATGATTTGCTAAGTGGCAGGTGCTCAGCACAATGACTAACATAGAGAAAGGATGAAATAAGTAATAGTGAAATTATTCATATTAATTTTCTGTCGAATTCCAGCTAAGAAAATTTCTATGAATTCCAGCTAAGAAAAGTTGTATTTAAAGTTGGTATTGAGAAGTACATGGAGTTTTTATTTATTGACACCTATTTTCAGTATATGCCAATGAATTTCATTCCGCAGTCCTAAAACAGCTCCTCATACCCCCACACGCAGACGAATACAACCTTCCAGAGATATATGGCCCCTCTGAAGACATCACACAAGGAGCATTGCTAGATTTGTCTCAGCCCAAAGCAGGCCAAGACATAGTACTGTCATCTCTCACTTCTCGCTATCCTCCATCTCGTATTTACCGTGAGGTGGTGATGGTGCTGTGTGTCTTTGAAGAAATAATGTTGATAAATGTAATCCATTCCCTTTCCTGTAGGTTTGAACTCATTATAAGGAGGATCTTTTGATAAAGTTACTTGAATTAATGTATAGCCCACCTAAATCAGTATGGGTCTTAATTTTATTACTGGAATCTTTTATAAGCAGTATGAAATTCATACCAAGAGAAAAAAAAAACACAAAAGTCAGAAGCTGAAGGTCAGTAGACCTGGAAGAGAAAGCTGAGATCAGGAGAGGCTACCACATCCATTGCCACATGACAGAGGGTCCCAGGACCAAGAATCACAGGCAGCCACTCAGAAATCCAATTTGGAGGAAGAAAGCATTCCCAACATGCATCAAATGATGCACTGATTTGAAATTTCTCCTGGTCTCAAATCTGTGTGCCATTACATTCCCATTGTTTAAGCCATACCATTTTATGTATTTGCTGGAGCAGCGAAGGGAAACTAAAACAACCTGGGAAACTGCTGTCACTGACCAGGCCAAAGTACTGGTAATCTTGTCATGAGAAATGGAATGTTGATCATGGATTAAGAAATACGATCCATTTATATGCTGTTACAAGAGACTCATCTTTGACCTAAGGATGCAAATTGATTAAAAGTGAAAAGATGGAAAAGATATACCATGCAATCTGTAACCAAAAAATAGCAGCGGTAGTTACACTAATATCAGACAAAATAGACATTAAATGCATATATATGTCATAAGAGACAAGGAAGGCACTACATATTCCTACAGCAATAAGAATGTTTGTCTTATAATTGTCCCTCCTTTGTATAATGGCAGAAGATAATTTGTTGCTGAGTTTCACAGGTCAACAGCCAGAGAACAATTTTTGCCTTTAAACAGCCATGCTTACAACTCTCCTTGATAAGATTTTGCACTGTTTTCGACTTTGTATTGTATATGTAGAATTGCTGAAATGTTTGAGGTTTTTTGTGGTAGTGTAATGAAGTGAATGCATTTTGTATATTGGAAGAACATGTTCTTTTGTGTCCAGAGGGTGGAATGTACTGGTTTGAAACTGTTGTGTACCCCCAAAAAGCCATGTTCTTTTCATCATAATCCAATCCTGTTGGGGCTGCTTTATTCTTGTAATCCTGATCCAACATTATAGGGTAGGATTTCATGATTAAGTTGTTTCCAAGGAGATATGACATGCCCAATTGTGGGGGTGATCTTTTCATTAGATAGGAATGTGACCCCACCCATTTTAAGGTGGGTTTTAATTAGATTACTAGAGTCCTTTAAAAGGGAAAACAGTTTACAAAAAGTTCAGACAGACTTTTGGAGATGCAGAGGGAAACAGCAGAAGGACCCACAGGACCCGTGAGAGCCATTTTGAAACCAGAAGCCAGGAGAGGAGCCCAGCAGATGTCATCACGTGCCTTCCCATGAGATGCTAAGCAAAGCAGAACCCAGAGAAGTTAAGTGAGTGCTCACAGATGCTTAGAGAAAAAGCCACTGGCATCAGAAGCTGGAAGCAATGGAACCAATAAGGAACAGCAGACACCAGCCACATGCCTTCCCATTGGACAGACATTGGCCTTTCTTTGGTGTTAAGGCATCTTTCTCTGAATGACTTAGTTTGGACATTTTAAGCCTTTAGAAGTGTAAACTTTTAACTTAATAAATTTACTTTATAAAAACCATTCAATTTCTGGTATATTGTATTCTGTCAGCATTAGCAAGCTAAAGCACCAACCCATTGAATTTATTTAGATTTATATGAACATCTTTGACTTTGATTTGTTGTTTCAAATTCTGTGTCTCCTCTGGTGCTTTAATTTGATCATTTGACTTGGCCATATCTTCTTGATTCTTCATGTGCCTAGTAATTTTTTTGTTGATTTTTTTGGAATTTGATTATGATTTTAAAAGTTGCTTTCCCTTTGATTTTGTAGTTGCTTGAGTTTGTGTTGAAGGTCTCCTTTTGCACTTCATTTGTCAATAATTCTCTGTTAAACAAAGACAAGGACCTCATGCAGATGATGCAACTGTTACTGAAGATCTATTAAAAGCTAGGGAGAAAGGTCATTTGCCAGAGTGTACTTACCTGTCTTCTCAGCAGATGGCAATCTTGGACCACCTCGTCCCCTCAGACCTGCCTCTCCCAAACTGTCCACTGGGCAGGATGGAGAACAAGGGCAAATCCAGTTAAGTCTCCTGGTCTCTGTACATACTGAAAGTCCCCAAACCTGGGAGTGGGGGATTGGGGGTGTGTACTGTGCCCTTTGGCAGAGAATCTGCTTATTGGCACAGTGGGTCTGGTGGATCCCAGATTCTTTTGTGGAATGGCCTTCAGCTGTGGGGCTGAGAGTTTCAAGTTCCCCTGCCACAGCCAGCCCAGGAGTGCCTAGAGCTGCAGTGTGGCTTGGTCCCGCACTCCCGCTTTTCCAACCATGCATGCATGCATGTCATGAGTGCTCTGGGTCTCCCTGGAGAAAGGATAGAGGTAGTGGGACACAGAGAGCCTCTTTTGTTGGCCAATTGTCAGATCAGTTCTGCTCTGTGTACCCCCCTCCTCTGGAGGGAAGGGCCCTCCACCCTCTGTCATAACCAGACACCCAGAGTGGCCTGCCTCAGGGGTGAGGAGTAGGCACTGTATACTGGCTGCAAGGTCTTTATGCATTGGTAAACCAAATCTGTTGACTTTTGGGTTCCCCACAGGAGCTCCCAGCTGCGGAGCTGAGAGGGAAGATCTCTCAGTTTGGCTGCAGAGGTATAAGGGCAGAAGCACATTGCTCCTTTGGCACCCTCTGACCTACACATTACAGCCTTCCCCAGGTGCAGTCTGGACTGAGTAAATACCACATCCTCTTGAACACAGGTTCTCTGCTTTCCATCCAAGTCCTCTCTTTGTAATGTAGAAATCCCTCTCTGGTCACTCGTACTCTAGAACCACTGTCCCAGTTGTTTTCTGTCCTTTCTCTAGTTTTCCACGGTGTAGGGATGAACTCAGCTTCTCTTATTCTACCCACAAGTCTCTACCATATTTTTATTCATTGGTTTCTATAAGATCAAGATGAAATCATAATTTAAAAAAAACACCAGTACCTTTTAATGATGATCTTAAGAAAATTCCTCTCTCAGTAGAGAAACCCAAAGAGGACCAAAGAACTATGATGCACATGACTCACTGAGGATGATGAATCAACCTGATCAAATCACAGGGCCCAGAACAACCAGGGAAACTTAGGGGATAACTTAACCTGGGTTAACAGAGACATTTTACAGACTCGGAAATAAATCACTGCCTCTGCTGGACACCATCAATAAGAAAGAGGTAAATAAACATCAGGGACATAATGCCCTGGACTTTCCTGGTCACATACATTGCAGTCAAGCCTTCTTTAACCCTATATGCTTAGCTACTAGGAAAAAAATGTATGACTGTAAGTTGGATACAGGAGCAAAATGAGCAGAAAGAGACATTTAAAGTCTTTTTGGCCCATGCAGTCTCTGGGAAAATTTGATCCTAAAGGAACATATGGTTTTGGAGCTCTACTACATGGAGACTTGCAGACTGTAGTATCTGGAAAAAATTAAACACCACCGCTGCAAGGTATTCCTTGGGATTTGGGACTTAAAATGATCTGATGGATTTACATGATTCTCACAGCATTAAGAGAACTATGGGAATTACCAAATTAAAAACAAAGGTAACCATGTAAATTCTCTCCAGAAAACATCAGCTTTTCTGGTCAAATTTTTTTTTTTTTTTTTTTTTTTTTTTTTTTGCGTTGTGACTGGAATGCAAAAATATACATCTGAGTTTCAGGACTTCTGTGATGCTTCTGACATGCTAGCAACAAAATTCTCTGTTCTGTATCATTTTTAAGTAATTTTGCTGGATGACCTGAATGGGTTTCAAGAGCTTTACTGACACTCAAATGTTGAAACATTCAGGTGGTTCTTCATTGGTATATTTTATTATTTCCCAATTTAAATCAAATGGGCTAAAATTTACTCTAAAATCCAACGGGTACTACAGAATATATTCTGGAGATGGGGAGATATAAACTTTATCAAGTTAATGAAATTCCTTTTGGTTCCCACTTTGCCAAAAGGGTTTTGCTATTGTTATTTCTTATGAATAAATTTTAAAACTTATAAAATGATATTTTCATTGGTTGTCATTATCACATGATTTATATACTGTAGAGTGTTAATGTGAATTGATTGATAAACCTTCTCACATCAAATGCTCCTTCTACTGAAGGGATAATCCCTCATTCATCATGATACATTATTTTGCACATGCTAGCAATTTGTAACTTATGTTTTATTTGAGATTTTGCATTGACAATCACGAGTGAAATGGCCAATGATTTTCCTTCTTTTATTCTAAATATCTTAATTTGGAATCACAGTAAGTCTAGACTCATAGGTTGATAAAGGTAGTTTTAGCTTGCTTTCCTTTCCTGTAAAAATTTTCAAAAGATAAAAATGATGTACCCTTGAAAGATTGGTAGGACTCATTTTTAAAATGATTCAAACCTGCTTTTATTTTAATTGTGTATTTTAAGGAGGGTCTTTTCATACAACTTTTCCATTTACAAACTCTATGCAAAATTTGACAATTCTTTTGAAAATTTTGGTCAGATGGTGGTCTAGTTTGCTAGCTGCCGGAACGCCATATATCAGAAAGAGAATGGCTTTTAAAAAGGTGAATTTAATAAATTGCAAGTTTACAGTTCTAAGGCCAAGAAAATGTCCCAATTAAAGCAAATCTGTAGAAATGTTCAATCTAAGGCATCCAGGGAAAGATACCTTGGTTCAAGAAGACCGATGAAGTTCAGGGTTTCTCTCTCCAGTGAGAAGGCACGTGGTGAACACTGTCAGAGTTTCTCTTTCAATTAGAAATACACATGGCAAACACGGCATCATGTGCCAGCTTCTTCTCCTGGCTTCCTGTTTCAAGAAGCTTCCCAGGAGGCATTTTCCTTTTTCATTTCCAAAGGTCGCTCGATGTGGACTCTCTCCACATCGAGCGAATGGTGCTGCAGCATTCTTCACTCTGTCCAAATCTCTTATTCTCCAAAACGTTTCTTCCTTTAAAGGACTCCAGTAAACCAATCAAGACCCACCCAAATGGGTGGAGACATGTCCTTACCTAATCCAGCTTAACAACCACTCTTGACTAAATCACATCATCTAGGGAGATGATCTGATTACAGTTTCAAACATGCAGTATTGAATAAAGATTATTCTACCTTTATGAGATGGGATTTTGATTAAAACATGGCTTTTCTAGGGAGCATACTTCCTTTCAAACCAGCACAGATGGCTTCAAGAAAATGAACTGGGAACAATGAACTGAGAATCTATATATTCCAATAAAACTTAAGTTAAGGCATCACTGCAGGCATGGAGAGACACTAGTCATTTGCCACAAAAAACAAAATCAAGTTACACATTAACTTGATATGGTATTGACACCTGTTTACAGTGCCCCCACACCTAGTCATTCTATGCCTTGCTGATATTTACTGCCAAATAATTCCCCCAAAATACACAAACCCACACAAATACCCACAGGAACCATGTACCCTGGGAAGTCAGCAATGTTTGGCATGGACTGCCACTTCTAAGTTATCCTTCCTCCCATTTCCATACTGTATTCTTTGTAGCAAGTCACAAATCATTGTAATTACAAGCTAGGTGCTTGTAGTTTTTTCTAGCATATTTGTATTTCATAAATTTTCTATAAACAACATAGAATTTACACTGGTCATGAGAAGCTAGGGGTTACTAACCAGCAATCTTTATAATGAGCCTTCCTATTAATCTTGCCTCTGTCACATGGTCCAGTATGGTTCACCTTGGTGGGATGAGTCTCAATAGACTTAGCCCTATGTAGGCTGAAATATTTGGGTTGGCTTTGGTTGCACTGATTTTATCTTGGGAGAATAGATCCTGCCTATTCACGTTAAGTCAATGCAGTTCTTATGCTTCCTCCATTTTCCCAGGATTCCTTACCTCAGAGGACTCAATGCAGGCTAGGTGGTTGTGCCCTGCACAACGGTCCCAGCACTAAAGGGACAGCATTCATTTTGTAGCCCTTTCCTAAAAACACATTCAAACAACACATATATCTAACTAAAAACAATTTATTGCATTGGTTCAAGTTAAGCTCTTCAGTGATCTCTTTCTACTGTATCCCTGACACAAGGCTGCTTCTATATAGAAATTCTTGGGTAACCAAGACATATCATATAGCCCTAATTAGAGGTGTCTCCCTTTGGCCAATTTTCTCTTAGGGAATGACTGATCTTTGGGAAGGGGCATGATCTCTTGCTATGGTGGGAGTCAGAATAGGGTAGGTGAGAAAAGCTTCATACCCATTGTTCTAGTTTGCCAGCTGCTGTAATGCAGTACACCAGAAATGGAATGACTTTTAAGAAAGGGTGTCATGGTTAGGGACAGGTGTCAACTTGGCCAAGTTGTGGTACCTGTTTATCTGATTAGGCAAGCGCTGGCCTGTCTGTTGCAATGAGGACATTTCATAGGATTAGGTAATGATCACGTCAGCTACATCTACAGCTGATTCCATTTGTAATCAGCCAAAGGGGAGTGTCTTCTGCAATTAGTGATGCTAAATCTAATCATGGGAAGCCTTTTAAGGAGGATTCAGAGGAGACAGGTTCCATTCCTGCTCTGGCTGGCGAGCCTCTCCTGTAGAGTTCATCTAGGCCATCCATCGGAGTTATTGGCTTCGCAGACTGCCCTGTGGATTTTGGACTCTGCATTCCTATGGTCACGTGAGACACTTTTATAAATTTTATATTTGCAAGTGTTCCCTGTTGATTCTGTCTCTCTAGAGAACCCTAAATAATACAAAGGGGAAGTTAATAAGTTGCTAATTTATAGTTCTAAGGCCAAGAAAGTCCCAATTAAAGCAAATCTATAAAAATGTCCAAATAAAGACACCAATAAGAGGTTACTGTGATAGTTAGATTCAGATTTCAGTTTGGCCAGGTAAATGTGTCTAGTTCTGTTGCTGTGGGCATGAGCCAATGGTATGTGAACCTCATCTGTGCTGATTACATCTGCAGTTGGCTAGGAGGTGTGCCTGCTGCAATTAATGATGTTTGACTTAATTGGCTGGTGCTTAAATGAGAGAGCTCAACGTAGCACAGCCCAAGCAGCTCAGCATACCTCATCTCAACACTCGCAGCTCAGCCCAGGCCTTTGATGATGCAGAAAGAAATCACCCTGGGGAAAGTTGTTGGAACCCAGAGGCCTGGATAGAAGGCCAGCAGAGATCACCCTGTACCTTTCCACATAAAAAAGAACCTCAGTTGAAAGTTAGCTGCCTTTCCTCTGAAGAACTAACAAAATAAATCCCTTTTATTAAAAGCCACTCCATCTCTGGTGTGTTGCATTCCAGCAGCTAGTAAACTAGAACAGTTACCTTCACTCAGGAAAGGCTGATAAATTTCAGGGTTTCTCTCCCAACTGGAAAGGCATATGGCAAACATGGTGATGTCTGCTAGTTTTCTCTACAGGCTTCTTGTTTCAAGATGCTACCTGGGGGATGTTTTCCTTCTTCATCTCCAAAGGTGTCTGGTGGCATGGGTTCTCTGCTTCATGGATCTTGCATCTCATGGCTCTGTCACCATTCTCTCTCTCTCTCCAAAATGCTACTTCTTTTAAAGATTCCAGTAAAGTAACAAGACCCACCTGGAATGGGTGGAGTCACATTTTCCTCTATTCAAAAGTTAATACAAGGCAGTCCCTGATGGCTCAGCAGGCAGAGTTCTCGCCTGCTAGGCCAGAGACCTGGGTTCAATTCCTGGTGTCTGCTCATGTGGAAAAAAAAAAAAAGTTAATACCCACAATTTGGTGAGTCACATCTCCATGAAGATAACCTAATCAAGCTTCCAACCTATAGTACTGAATGGGAATTAGAAGAAATGTTTACTCCCACAAGACTGATTAGGATTAGAACATGGCTTTTCTAGAGTACATAAATCCTTTCAAATTGGCACACCCTTGCTGGTCAGATCACCCCAAAAGTTCATACTTGACCTCTGAACCACCTAGACCAACTTCCAAAACTAGACAAATCTTCATCCCAACCCTAGTCCCTTTGACAACCACCCTGCTTCTGAGATGCCTGGCTTATATGGCAGAAAGCCACACCTATTTCTTTGATGAACATTATAAAGAGACTCCCAGCAGCAGAAGCAGGAACTTGGATCTCTGTGTCTGAGATAATAGGAAGATGCAGTGGGGAGACTGAAATAATAGGGTAAGGTGATCAGAAGGGGCTGGAAAGAGTGCTCTAGTGTGAGGATGAGAGAAGGCTGGAGAATATGGACTGATATATTCCCAGGCTGTGAGCATAAATTTCCACTGACATTTTCACCTTCATAGTGATCCACCTCCAGGCCTAGGAAATGTTCACAGGGGCTCTTCCAGGTATCCCTGTTACCATCTCCTGTACCCTAGTGCCTACTCCAGTTAAGTCGATGACAAGCCAGCTGACCAGGTCTGCTGCGCCACTCCCTGACTCTTTTTACCTCTGTTCACCATTTTCAACGTGACACATCCTCCACTGCCATGAACACATGCAAGGGCTCCTAGTAGGCAGGGCTTGTTCTCAAACATGATTTCATGTGGATCTGATACCCCTTATGTCTACCATCTCTTAAGACCTGGATCTAGTGTCAGTCAGCAATATTTAGACAGATTTCCAGCCTCAAGACTCAAGATGTAATGCTTCAGGGAAAATCCGTGTCTTTTACTTCAGTTTTGCCTTCCCTATGTTTGAGCTCACAGTTCTTGTACATAGAATTCCCAATGCACTGTGTTGGTAATGGTAGAGATACTCATAATAAACAAAATTAGTAGTACTCTCAGGATCTAAAACTACTGCTGTCATAAAATATCTCAATTAATAGCTATCTTGAGCCTTTTATAAACACATTCAATATATAGAAAATACTATCTAGATAACAAAAGTAAAACATGACCACTGTGTAGATGACTAACTTCTTTTTCAAAACATGAAGTGATTTTTGCTGCTTTTTAGCTCTATTATTTTAGTACATCACAATGGTACAGATCCATGTTCTCCAAGGCGGATTTTTATATTTTAGTGTCTCTTCTACTGCTGCAGTACCTGAGTGTCAGGTACTTAACTGGGAACTATTAGCCTGTTCAACAAATGGTCCTGTGTAAACTGGCTCTACATATGCAGAAGAATGAAGTTTGTTCCCTATATCACCCCATATGCAAAAAATGACTCTATTGTGGTCAAGGATCTAACATGAGAGTGAAAAGCCATAAAATGCTTATAAGAAACATGGGGAAAACAAATTTACAAGTTCAGGTGGTACTGTGGGTATGGAGAGACACTGGTCATTTGCCACATGGACAAAAACAAGTAATACATTAAGTTGAGAAGCTGTTAACAACTGTTTTCAATGCCCCCCACACCTAGCCATTCAGTCCCTTATTGCTATTTATTGTCAAATAACTCCCCACAGATGCACAAACCCTCACAACTACCCACACCAGGAATTATTTATCCTGGCAAGTCCACAGTGCTTGTCCTGTGCTGTCTGTTCTAAGTTACCCTTCCTCCCATTTCGATACTGTGTTCTTTATAGCAAGTCACTAAGTGCAACCCACTGTAGAGATGTCTAATTTTTTCTAACATATTTGTATTTTACAAATTTTCTATAAAGTCTACAAGATTTACATTGGTCATGAGGAACAGGGGGTAAAAATGGGCAGTCTTAATAATGTGTTTTCTCACTGATCCTACCTCCCTCTCCTGGCCCATCATGGTTCACTTTGCTAGGATGAGACCCAACAGACTCAGAATAATGTAGGCTGAAATATTTGGGTTGGTTTTGGTTGTCACTGATGTCATCTTGGTTGTCACTGTCATTTAGGATTTAATAACAGAGTTTTGGATTAAGATATACCCCATCATAGCAAAGCCCATCTGCCTTCTTGTTAACATGTATTGCAGTCCAGTTTCAAATGGATTAATTCAGGAAAAATATTTAAGCTTGAATTTCTTACAGAAAAGTAGATTTTTAGATTTTTCTTATTGGTTCAAAAATTTTTAATTAAGAAAAAGTCACAGAAAATGAATTTTTTTGGTATGTTCATGAGAAACAAAGAAATAGTTCCAATTGCTTTGTTTTGAACAGTGAATGAGAAATGTAAGATCATCATTTTAATTGGTAACATAAAAGTATAATCTGAGTTTCAGGGCTTTTGTGATGCTGTTGGTGAGCCAGCAACTAAACTCTCTGTTCTGTATCATTTCTGAGTAATTGTTGCTGGATAAGCTGATAGTGTTTCTTGAGCTGTATTGACTATCAAAGCTGAAACACAGCTCTTTCTGCATCCCCTAAAGACATCCTTCCTCCTTGCCCTTCATGGCCAACCAGCAATATTCTATAGGGCACCCCTCCCTTCACTGTCTCTTCTGATGCCATTTCTCCTGATTCTTTAACCATCCTGCATACAAAGAAGAACATACACCAAAGAACACTCCGCACAGTCTTAATCATCCCTAAAAGCAAGGAATCAGTGGTCAGACTATTCTAGTAGTATCAAAGGACACTGATAGCGGAACTGCTCTGCTAATGCTTGGTCCCACCAGCACAGGATAAGTCTAGATCCAAAGGGAAGTTGGGCTAAAGAGGTAGCCTCCTGCAGGAGGTCTACACATTCTGAAAACGATGAAAATATTTCTGGTGCCAAGTGTGGCACTGCTCTGGGAAGGATGTGCTCAGGCAGGCGAGGTGATCTCTTAATGCCTGTGAGAGGCAGAATTCTATGAGAACCATAGTGATTTTCAAACCCTGGTGTTCTTTCCATGTTATGTTGTATTACAAAGTAAAAGGGATTTCATTAATGTAATCAAGTTGCTGATCAGTTGACCATAAATTTGGGAGATTTCTTGGAGTGGACATAAGCTAGACATGTTAGACTTTAAATAGTAGATAGTATTCTCCTACCAATGGAATAGATTGATTCAGAGCAACATAAAACATAAGGAGGATTCAACATGACAGTGTTATTCTGTTGCTGTATTTGAAGAAGGAAGGGCCATTTGGGTAGTGAACCACAAAGACAACCAGCAAGAAAACAGGACCTTAGTCCTACTTCCACAAGTAATTGAATTATTCAAAACAACTTAAATGAACTAGAAATAGAATTTCCCAAGAGCATCCAGATAAGAAACTAGCCTCGCAGAGACTTTAATTTTGGTGTGTGATACTCTGAGAATCCAGCTGAATCCCATCCAGGCTTCTGACTTCACCAGTGATAATAAATGGGAACTAGTGATAATAAATGAGAATGGTTTTAAGCTGATTGGTTTATAAGTATGCCTTTCTTAGCGATAGAAGAATTGTGCTGATTTGGGCATTATATTATGAAGTGTTGACATAACATACACCTAAAGGTAAAGGAGAAACTCAGGAATCAGTGAAGAATGGAATAATTTTCAAGAGCATCATCTATAAAGCCTAGATTACTTTGAACAGACTTTTAGTACAATATGTACATAAAAGATACCACTAGCAAGGACTCAATGAGAGATGAGTGCTATGAACAAATTCCAAATAACCCTGAACAAAATATTAGTAGAAATCAAGACTTTCAATTTGAAATTTGATACTGGTAAGTAATCAGAAAAAAGTGAGCAACATGTGGTTTGAATGCAGAGTGAGAACACAGCTGTTATTTGTTGGCGGAAAGTTTAATTGTGGCAGAAAGTGAAACTGTCATGCAGTTATGTGTGAAGCAGAACTCATAAGCAATGAACTTGTATGTAAGATTTCTGAGCAAAGTTTGAAAATGCTGCCAGTCTGTTTTCTGCCTATAGCAAAATGTGAGAATCATGAGGTAAATTGAAGAAACAACTGATAAAAAAGAATCAAGACTTGATTTGGAAACTCTTAACCTTCCCAGATGGTAAAAAGACACTAAGTATCAGACATGGCGCTGATCATTTGTATTAGCGGTATATCTGAGTGTGTGACTCTGCAGCCCTTTACTGAAGCTTTGAAAATATCGATGGTCAGGGCATTTAACCACATGAAAGAATATTCCAAGGAATTTAACTTGTACCTCACAGATCTAAGTCAAACCAGAGGGCCTCTAGGAAGCTTAAAATGTTGCCATAGTCATTTCAGAAGAGATGAAAAATAAAAGGAGAAATGGGAGGGGGGAGGGGTGTGTGTGGAGAACCAAAATACAATAAAGGTACACAGTAATAAAGGCAGAAATAAGAAATATGAAAAATATTTATAATGAAATAGAGAAAATCATAATTAAATAAAAATTTCTGGAATAAAGAAAAAACAGAAAAAAATTCTAACAAGTTTCCTCTTTGCCCAGCACCATAATCTATTTTTTTCATAAAGACTGCCTCCCTTGTTGCAGTGTTCTGTCCAGACACCTCTTTACTCTCTCATTCTCTGCACAAACGTCTTGAAATGATTTGCTACACACACACTCTCCACTCTAATCTGATATATTCTCTCACTTTACCAACAGAGCTCCTCCTTGGCCAAGGTCAATGAGATGGTCACGTAACCAGATACAGTGGACAGTCGTCCATCTTTATGTAAGTGGCCCTTTCTCTGGCCAAGGACATTGCAGACCTACCAGTGCTTCTTAGAACTTTTGATTTTTCTTAATCCTAAAATCTATTCCCTTAGTTTTCTTCCTACCACTCTGAGGAGCAGCCCTCCAACTATGGGAGTCTCTTTATTCAATCCTTTATCTTTATTATTCCTTGTATTCCTTGATATCTCTACCCTCTTTATTACTAAAATCAATGCCAAATTCCAGTTCTCATGACTGTTTCTACGTGGGTATTTAGGCTGTGTAAGAAGTTTCAAATATTTTGGCTCTATAATCTTCACAGATTTTTGCACCTCTCTGTACATATATTTGAAGCCTGAAAATCTTCTATGACATTCATTCTTTGGCTCCTGAATGTTCCTGGGATTTCCACCAAAGTTTTCTCCAACTACATAAAATAAGAACAAACCTCAGCAAGATAAACAGACTGCGGGCAGCTTCAAATAGCATAGGTGTCAGGTGAAGAGGTACAACAGGTGAGCTAAGGGAGTAAAAAGGAAAAATGAGAAGGGAATGGAAAGGAAAAGAATTCATAAGAATAATTTAATTGGTTAAGAAATGTAACAAAAAATGGAAAGAAATAAAGCCATTATTAACATGTGTTTTGGAAGGAATTCCCCATTCGCCTTCAAGTCCTAATGGTCATAAGAGTTTTATTTACTTAAATCAATATCTGGGATTGAGGAATATGTGGCAAAGGATCAGAAAGAAAAGCTTAATAGATATGAATTGCTCTCTAACCTAAAGATTTTACCCTGAGTCAAATTCTTACAACATCAATCTTGAATACAGAAGAGGAGATGGAAGGGTCGGTCTGGTACTGATTACTCAACCTATAATGTTTCTTAGTCAGCTGTAGCTCACTGTCATGATGGTCCATTGTGAAACTTGCCATTTATGGATGGCAGCTACACCACAGAACATGAACTGTTCACTCATTCTTATAGGGACAGCTGGTTGCAGGGATTTAATTAGAGAGACCAGGCCAGGTGACTTCCCTGCACTATTATGACACAGGTCAGTGTCTATTTCAGTTTGCTCAAGTTGATGAAATGTAATATACCAGAAATGAGGCTTTACAATGGGGGCTTATTAACCTATGAGTTTATGATTATAAGACCATGAAAATGTCTAAATGTAGTCATAAACAGGATGACACATGGCTCTGAAGACAGGTTGCCAGCATTCTCAGCTGCTCTCTCACTTGGGAAATGCATAGCACGTCTGCTGGTCTCTCCCTTCTCTCTCAGGTTTAGCTACTTCCAACTTCTGGCTTCAGTGGTTTCCTCTCTGAGCATCAGAGAGTTTCTCTTTTTAGCTTCTGTCTCTCTCAGCTTCCTTCTCTCTAAGCTCCTTTGGATTTTCTCCTTGACCTCCCCTGGCTTTTTTCTGAATCTTCTCTCTGTCTTTTATCCTCTTTTAAAGGACTCCAGTACAAGGCTTAAAGACTCACCCTGAATGAGGCGGGTCATATCTCAACATAAGATCCTACTCAGCAAAAGATCCTACATACAGTGGGTCCACACCCACAAGAATGGATTAGCTAT
Source organism: Tamandua tetradactyla (assembly GCF_023851605.1). Classification (NCBI taxonomy): domain Eukaryota; kingdom Metazoa; phylum Chordata; class Mammalia; order Pilosa; family Myrmecophagidae; genus Tamandua; species Tamandua tetradactyla. Next base: position 11,222,240 of record NC_135334.1, on the reverse strand, counting down.
AAGAATACGATCTTTTCTGGAGCATATACAACTTCAGACCACCACAGTGTCACATCTGTTTTGTGTGGAAAATATGTCTTAGAGGTGGTGACTGGGGACATGACATGCTGCCTATAAGTCCAAGGCTTCACAGTGCTGCTGATGTGCCGGCTGTTCTAGTCTGTTTCATGCCATTTCTAAGTAAATTGTTGCTGGATAAATCCATTGTATTTTCTGACTTTCTTTGACAATCTGAATGTGAAACTTTACACTGGTTGTTTATGATTTGGATCCTTTTGTTTCTCAACTTAAATTGAATGGATTAGAAGTTTCCTCTATTTGTGGTAACGATTTTGGGTTTGGCCAAGGAATGGGGAATGTAATCCTTACCAATTAGATCATTTTAGATCATTTCTTTCTTTCTTTCTTTTTTTTTTTTTTTTTACATGGACAGGCACCGGGATTCAAACCTGTGTCTCCCTCATGGCAGGGGAAAACTCTGCCTGCTGAGTCTCTGTGGCCCACCCTAGATAATTTCCTTTTGACTTCCACTCTTCCAGAGAAATTTGGTTACTGTTGTTGTTGCCCACAAACACATTTTAACATTCATAAAGTTATATCTTCACACATTGAAATTAATGTAAGATCTAACTTACTTAGGATGTTATTGTTAATATAGTCTGAAGTGATTGGTGGAGCTTCTAATTTTGAGGCATCCTGGCATGCCTGTGTAATCCATCTGATGCATTTTTGCAATTTGATTTTAAATGACATAACTAATACTTTAATTGTTATTTTACATTTATAGTCATAAGTATAACTGGACTATAAAATTATACCTCAATTGCTTTCTGGCTAATCATCTGCACTTGAAATTAAATCACTTGGGTAGCTATAACTCTCCATCTTTTGCATAGGAAAACCTTCAAAGATTAGAATGAACTTTCTGGAAAGATTGGTATGCTTACCTTAAGGATATCAGAACCTATGTCTACTTTTATTTTGTTGTGATTATAATTTTTAAAAGACACTCTTTCACTATAATTCCAAACTTTTACTGAGATTGGTTGATTTAAGAACTTAATTATGTAAGCAATATTGGAATTCTCAACATTTTACTCAAATGGCTACAGTAAATAAATCGGTAACTCTGAACTGAAATCTTTAAATGGGAAGCCATGAATCCAGATACAACTTCACTGACATAAAAGAAGGATGGTGTAGACATCTAAAGAAACTAATCATTTGTCCCATGGAGAAAAGGGAACATAGACTTCAGCTGGAGGATGTTAACAGCTTTTATCAGTGTCCACACATCAAGCCACCCAGTGCCATTCTGCTCTTTATTGTCCAACTCTCCACAAACACACAAGCTCACATAAACACGTAAAGAGAAACGTATCCCCTCATATCCATAAGGGATTGACCTTGCTGTCTCTGCTAAGGGCATTCCAAGTCCCAGAGAGGGGGAAAATAAGGCCAGGAGACCCCAGTTGTACTTACTAATTCATTTCTGAGCTGACATCAGGAGTAAACCCTGCTCAGCTTACCCCAACCGAGAAGGAGGAGTTCTCTGGGATATCTCCTTCCCCACTGGTTTTTCCAGTATGATTTCCTCAAATCCCCCCAACACCCCCAGAAACAGAGAGAATGGAGATTAGAAAGAGTGACATTCAGAAAGCTTCCAGCAAAAGGAAATCATAAAGCAGCCACAATCATTCCTCAAAACCACTGAACAGTAACCTCAGGGGAAGGAAATTGGAATGTTCTCAGCTTACCTGGCAATAAAAGAAGAAGCTACTAACTGATCACACCCAACTTCAGGCAGGTGTAAGGCCAAAACCTAAGGAACCTGGCTCTGGAGCCCACACCTGCCTGCAGGAGCTCAGTCCCTGAGGGTGGTGGACAGCTGGTGGTGCTGATGTGGCCCTGCTCTGCTTTCTGGGTGTGAGACTTTGACTGTGGGGATGGTTGCAAGTAGGATTCCTTGTTCCTTTCAACCCTTGTTCTAGAGAATATGAACTGGGAGAGAGACTGAAAGGGTAGGTTGGACCAGTACTTAAACTGATCTAAGAAAAATCAGCAGTTTAAGACCTTGTCTCTGGCCTTGTTTCAGGCCACTGGGAAGAGTTAACATTCATTATCCAATTTCTATGCATCATCCTCCTCTTATGGAAGGTAATGTCTTCAAAAATATACATGCACATATATTGTGCATATATGTATGTATACATACACAGACTTCCCATGATAAGTTCTATATGATATACCTCAAAATATAATAATGTCTACCTGTATTTTAGATTTATGGAGTAGATGCATGTGTAGGACAGAGAGTTCCTGGGGAGACCGTTCCCTGTTTCTCCTATTGTTTTCAAATATTGAGATTATGTTACAGCAGCCCAAGGAACAGGACAACTGTATAACTAAAGAGGAATTGCTAAGTCATAATCAAATTTTGATATAGAGCGCTGACCAATTACCTTCTCAACTCTCATAACTTTTTATTCTTCCTCCTTTTTATCCCCCTATTTTAGTTGTGCACTTTGTTTTTCTTCCTTCAAGCTCTTCTGTCCCCGTAAAAAGCTCATGCTCAGAGAATTCCAGGAAGATGGCCAAATAGAGTTGCTCAAGATTAATCCTGCTCCACGGAAAAGTTAGAGAAGGGACAGGAGAACAACTGAGGTGGTGATTTGGGAGTGCAGCTGACCTTGGAGAGCCTTCTACACCACATGGGGCAGCCCTGGATGCAGAGGCTGAGGAACTGAGGAGCAGAAAGCTGGAGACTGGCGTGGAGGCACGAAGACACAGAGCTCACAGAAGTGCACAGATGGAAGCCCAGGACTAGGAAGTAAGCCAGGCCATGTTCCTTGGGCACCCTACCCTCACCAGAGTAGCCCCATGACCAGAGACTCACCCCACACCCTCATGAACTTGAACTACATCATCTGCTGCCATTCCCCACACTCCAGGTGCCCCCACCCCACCAGCCCCCAGTACATGTACCTGCCCCCCACCCCATCTCAAATGCAGCCCAACCCACCTCTCCTGCATCCTCCCCAAGCACAGCCTCCCCCTCCCTGTTCCCTGAAGGCTGCTGCATAAAGCCTGTGGGCACTAACTTCCATACCCAGGCTACCCCTGACCCCCCACCACCCATAGTGTCTCACAGCCTCACTCTGCCCCACCTGAGCTCTGCGCATCTGCTTATACCACTCACAGGCCCATGAATGCACATGGGCCCCCAATCACATCATTCAGCTCTGGGAACAGCACTTTACAGCAGTTCTAAAACTTCACATGCAAATGACACTCTGCCTTATTTCCCAGCTCTGAGAAAGTGCTGACCTGTGCAGCTGGGTAACATCTGCCCCATCCATGAAGGCATAACACTGACCTGCTACCACAGCTGTATGCATGCACACAAAGGAATGCACACAAAAGGCCCTGTGCCTTAGAACAGTGCTCACCAGTTATGCCCCCAGACTGGTGTATCCACACAGGTACATCCTCCCTGGCGGTTGGGCACCCACATTCACAATCATCAGTGTAACATCCCCAACCTGCAGCTATACCTGCCCTGAAACAAATTACTGCACTGAGTGTCCCACCCTGTGCCCTGCTCACTGCTGTACAACCATCCCACAAGCATAAGGCCTTAGACTACTAAAAGAAATCAACTCCCAAAGTAAGTCAAGCAAGATATTTACACCGTGAAGACAGCAGAAGATCACTAAGTATATCACAAGACAGACAGATATAGCCCTGCCTACAACCAAATTAAAACACCAGAGGAGAAATAAACATTGGAACAACTAATCAAAAATGTCCACACAACTCTACATAATAAAATAAGTGAGATGGCAAATGACATAAAGGAGATCAAGAAGACAGTAGAAAAGCATAAAGAGGAATTTGAAAGAATAAATAGAAAAATAGTGGATGTCACAGAGATTATAGACTGTGTTGGCCAAAAAAAAAAAAAAAATACTAGAGGCACACAAAACCAGATTTGAAAAGACAGAAGAAAGAATAAGTGATATAGAGGGCAGGATAATTGACTTTGAATAGCAAATGGCAAAAAAGATGGAAATGGAAAAAATTGAATGGGAAATCAGGGAAATGATAGACAAAACAAAGTGCACAAATATAAGAATCATTGCTGTCCCAGAAGGAGATGAGAGGAGTAAAGGTCTAGAAAGAGTAGTTGAGGATGTGATGGGGAAAAACATCCCAACCCTCAAAAAGGACATAAATATACAAGTCAAAGAATTCCAACAAACTCCTAACAGAATAAATACAAAAAGTTCTTTCCCAAGGCACATGCTGATCAGTCTGCAAATGTTGAAAGAAGCAGAAAATCCTAAAAGTGGCAAGAGAAAAACAATCTACTACATGCAAGGGAAATCAAATAAGACTGAGTTCAGACTACTCAACTAGCATCCTAAAGACAAGAAGGGAGTGGTATGATATATTCAAGATCCTGAAAGAGAAAGACTTCCAGCCAAGAATTCCATACCCAGCCAAATTGTCCTTCAAATTGAGGGATAGATTAAAGTTTTCACAGACAAAAAAGTCTTCAAAGAATCTGTCAACAAAAGACCAACCCTACAAGAAATACTAAAAGAAGTTCTGCCAGCTTAAAAAAAAAAAAAGACAGGAGGTGGAAGTCTGGAGGAGGGCACGGAATTGAAGAGTACCACTGAGTGTAATTTAAAGAATGCAAAGAGAAAGAGGGAAAAGGATATAGAGATCTGGCAAATAAAATTTAAAAAGATAAGATGGTGGAATCAAGAAATGTATTTAGAATAATGACCTTGAATGTTAACGGACTAAACTTACCAATTAAAAGATACAGATTGGAAGAATGGATTAAGAAACTTAATCCAGCTATAGGCTGCTTACAAGACACTCATCTTAAACACAAGGTATAAATAGATTGAAAGTGAAAGGATGGAAAAAGATTTTCCATGCAAGTTGTAGCCAAAAGAAAGCAGGAGTAGCTATCCTAATATCAGACAAAATAGACTTTAAATGTAAAGACATCATAAGAGACAAGCAAGGACACTATACACTAATTAAAGGGTCAGTGCACTAAGGATATCATAAATGTTTATTCTCCCAATATTTATGCTCCCAATGAAGGAACTCCAAAGCACATGAGACAGACACTGGCGAAACTGAAGGGAGTGATAGATGTTTCAACAATAATAGTAGGAAACTTCAATATACCACTCTCCTCTATAGATAGAACAACCAGATAGAAGATCAACAAGGAAATAGAGAAGTTAAATAACTTGATAAATAGATTAGGCCTACCAGACATATATAAGTCATTGCACCCCAAAGAACAAGGTTATACATTCTTCTCTAGTCCTCATGGAACATTCTCCATGATAGATCATATGCTGGGGCAGAAAACAGGTCTTTATAAATTTAAAAGCATTGAACTCATTCAAAGTACTTTCTCTGATCACAGTGGGATGAAGCTGAATCTCAATTAGCACCAAAGAATGAGGACATTCACAAATATATGGAGATTAAATAACACATTCTTAAACAACCAGTGGGTCAAAGAAGAAATTGCTAGAGAAATCAGCAGCTATCTGGAGATGAACGAAAATGATAATACAACTTGTCATAACTTATGGGATGTAGCAAAAGCTGTGCTGAGAGGGAAATTTATTGCCCAAAATACCTGTATTTTTTTAAAAAAAAGAGGAAAAATTGAGGACTTAACAGCTCACTTGGAGGAACTAGAGAAAGAACAGCAAATTAACCTCAAAAGAAACACAAGAAATAACAAAGATTAAAGCAGAGATAAATGAATGGGAGAACAACAGAATAATAGAAAGAATCAATAAAACCAAATGTTGGTTCTTTGAGAAAATCAATAAAATTGATGGGGCACTGGCAAGACTGACAAAGAAAAAAAAAGAGAGGATGCAAAGAAACAAAATCAGAAATGAGAAGGTGTGCATTACCACACACCCAGAAAAAGTAAAAGAAATCATAAGAGGATACTATGAACAACAATGTGCCAACAAACTAGACAACTTAGATGAAATAGACAAATTCCTGGAGATGCACAAGCAAACTACACTGAGTTAGGAAGAATAGAAGATCTCAACAAGCTGATCACAAGTACAGAGATTCAATCAGTCATCAAAAATCTTCTTACAAAGAAAAGCCCAGGGTCAGAAGGCTTCACATGGGGAATTTTATCAAACATTCCATAAAGAACTAGTATCAATCCCAGTCAAACTTTTTTAAAAAATTGAGGGAAAAGGAACTCTACCTAACTCATTTTATGAAACTAATATCATTTTAATACCAAAACTGGGTAAAGATACTACAAGAAAGGAAAGCTACAGGCAATCTCCCTAATGAATATAGATGCAAAATTTCTCAATAAAATATTAGCAAACCAAATCCAACAACACATTAAAAGAATTATACACCATGACCAAGTGGGGTTTATACCAGGAATGCAAGGATGGTTCAACACAAGAAAATCAATTAATGTAATACAGCACATTAACAAATCAAAAGGGAAAGATTACATGATCATCTCGATTGATGCTGAAAAAGCATTTGACAAAATTCAGCATCCTTTTCTGATAAAAACACTCCAAAGATAGGAATTAAAGATAACTGCCTCAACATGATAAAGGGAATATATGAAAAAATGATAGCCAGCAATGTACTCAATGGAGAGAGACTGAAAACTTTCCTCCTAAGATCAAGTACAAGACAAGGATGCCCACTGTCACCACTATTATTCAACACTGTGCTAGAAGTCCTAGGTAGAGCAATCAGGCAGAACAAAGAAATAGAAGACATCAAAACTGGAAAGGAAGAAATAAACCTCTCATTATTTACAGATGATATGATACTACACTGAGAAATCTACAGCAAAGTTACTTGAGCTAATAAACAAATTCAGCAAGGTGGCAGGTTATAAAATTAATGTGCAAAAATTAGTAACATTTCTATACACAAGCAATGATTTAGCTGAGGAGTCAGTTAAGGAAAAAATTCCACTCAAAATAGCAATCAAAAGAATCAAATACTTAGGAATGAACTTAACTAGGGCTGTAAAGGACTTGTACACAGAAAACTACATAACATTGCTAAAAGAAATCAAAGGAGATCTAAACAAGTGGAAAGACATTCCCTGCTCATGGATAAGTAGGCTAAATATAGTTAAGATGTCAATTCTCCCCAAATATACAGATTCAACACAGTACCAATCAAAATTCCAACAACTTCTCAACATGAATCAAAGATATAAATATAAGAGCCAGAACTATCAAACTCCTAGAAGAAAAAGGTCCAGAAGCATCTTTAGGACCTTGTGATAAGCAATAATTTCTTAGTCTTTACACCCACAAACAAGGAAAAAAAACAGATAAAAAGGACCTCATAAAAATTCAGAACTTTTGTGCCTCAAAGGACCTTATCATGAAAGTAAAATGATAACCTACACAATGGGAGAAAGTATTTGGAAAGTACATACCCAATAAAGGAAAAAAAATTCCAACAACCTACTTTGAAGATTTTGAAAAGCTAACTACCATATTCATCTAGAAGGGAAAGAGACCCCAAATAGCTAAAAGCATCCTAAAAAAAACAAGAACAAAGTCGGAGGATTAACACTCCTTAACTTTAAAACCTATTATAAAGTCACAGTGGTCAGAACAGCATGGTACTGGCACAAAGCTAGAAGCATTGACCAGTGGAATTGAATTGAGAGTGCAGTAATAGACCACGAAGTCTATGGTCAACTGACTTTTGAAGAATGAAAGAGGACCCCTATCTTATACCCTACACAAAATTTATCTCAAAGTAGATCAAACACATAAATATAAGAACTAGCACCATAAAGCTTCTAGAAGAAAATATAGGGAAACATCAAGACCTGATTATAGATGGTAGCTACCTAAATTTTACACCCAAAGCACAAGTAACAAAAGAAAAAAAATAGATAAATGGGAACTCCTCAAAATCAAATGTTTCCACACCTCACAAGCTTTTGTCAAAAGGTGAAGAAGCAGCCAACTCAGTGGGAGAAAATATTTGGAAATCATTTATCAGACAAAGGTTTGATTTCCTGTATATACAAAGAAATCATAAACTCAACAACAAACAACCCAATTACAAAACAGGCTAAAGATATGAATAGGCATTTTTCTGAAGAGCAAGTACAGATGGCTCAAAAGCATGTGAAGAGGTGTTCATTTTCATTGCCTATAAGGTAAATGCAGATCTAGATTATAATGAGATACCACTTCACACCTATAAGAATGACCACTATTAAACAAACAGGAAACTATAAATGTTGGAGAGGATGTGGAGAAATTGGGACACTTATGCACTGCTGGTGGGAATGCATAATGTTGCAACCAATATGGAAAACTATTTTGCGGTTCCTTAGGAAACTAAAAATTGAGTAGCCCTATGACCCAGCAATAGCACTACCTGGCATATACCCAGAAGAGCTGAAAGCAATGACACAAACAGATATTTGCATGCTTATTTTCATAGCACCATTATTCACAATTGGCAAAGGATAGAAACAAACCAAATGCTCATCAATGGACAAGTGGATCAACAAAATGCGATATATACATATGATAAAACATTATGCAGCAGTAAGGCAAAATGACATCCTGAAGCACATGACAAGATGGATGAGCCTTGAGGATATAATGCTGAGTGAAATTAGCCAGACACAAAAGGGTAGATACTGTATGGTTCTACTTTTATGACCAGCATAAAGTTGGCTGAAGGATGTACTGACAGAGAAGGAGATTGGTGAACAAAGGTATATACTTATGAATGAAGGCTGTGCTGCTACAAAAAGGAACAAAGTTGTAAGGTATGCAATGATGTGAGTGAATACGTGGGACATTTGGTGAGACAAAATAAGGCAGAAACAAAAGAACAACAATAGTATGGACACCTTTAGAAAATGCTTATAAGAAACAGGGGCCTAGATTATAAGCTTTTAGAACAGACACATTAATCTGGAGTGGTGATTATTATTTCTGGATTTTGAGAGGCTGATTTATATATATAACCTGATATTCAGAGATAATACTGAAACAGAACAGGTTGGGGTTAAAGTAATTCAGAACATAGGCATAAGGAATCAGTGTCTATATTTTAGAACCACACATATTCCTTGAGACCAATGGAAGAAAGGTTTATTTGATCTGGATCTAAAATTTTCTGTAGTGCATAATCTAATTCAACCTATCTGTATAGCTCATTTGAACAATAGAAACACAAGGAGCACAGAATAAGAAATAGGTCCTTTAATTCTCTATAAATTATTGTAATGCCTGGTGAAACAACCTAGAGTATATTAAGCAACAATCAAAAAGTACTGGCAAAGTCCCCTGAGGGAGGGGAGAAAGAATATGAAACTATTAAACCTTACCATCAGGGAATCCTGTGATACTGTATCAGACTTTAGGGACACCCAAATCAACAGGCCATACCCTCAATCCTGAGGCTTACTCTTGTGAAGCTTATGTAGGTTGCAGAGAAGCTTAGATTACTATAGACATGAGTTAGACTGATTTCTGAAGGACCTGTTTTGTTGCTCAGATGTGGCCTCTGTCTCTCTAAACTCAACTCTGCAAGTGAAATCATTGCCCGCCCCATTATGTGGGACAAGACATCAGGATTGAAAGTCTCCCTGGAGACATAGAAGATGACTCCTAGGGATAATCCAGACCTGGCACTGTCAGACCAACAATCCCAACCTGACCAAAAGGGAGAAAAGAATCACTATCAGTGGCAGAGAGAGTTCGAGTACAGTCTAGAGGGTACTCTGGGGTTTGCTCTTACACAAGCTTCAGGAAGACCTTGCTACCCGTCATAACCTGCCAACCCCAAACCAGAACTATTACAGTCAATCCTAAAGGACAACTAAGGCAATATATAAGATTTCACAAGGATTCCATGCTCTAGAGTAACTTTCCAGAAACCTACAGCCTCCAGATAGGTCCCTGGTCCAGATAAGTCCTGAAATCTAGCCCAGTTTCTCCAGAACATCAGATAGTTCCATCTCCCTACCCTATATTAGTGACAAACTCTTCCAATATGAAAAATTTAGAATCGACATAACCCAAACACCCCTAAAGAGAGGTATTGAAAGATGAAAGGCGATGGTTGAGTTACACATAGAAAATAGGATTTAACAAATTAATATGAATGCTGAATCATTAAATTGATATCTCTTTTAGTCTCCAGTATTTTAGAGCAACTAGGAGTAAAACCTAAAATTGTGAAATTGTAAGCTATGTCAAACTCTGAAATATGTTCTACAACTAATTGTTGTGTTGTACTTCAAATTTTATTGCTTTTTTTGTACATATGTTATTTTTCACAAAAAAAGAAGGAAAAATGTTGATTGTGATGAAAAAAACATATTTAAGCCTCTAGCCTCCTACATTCTGAAGCAGCTAGAAGGAAAAATATGAGAGAATCATGTGGTAGCCCATAGCAAACTCGGATCTGATCTGGAACCACTTGTTGAAGAGTGCTTTGAAAACTATTGCTTTTTTATTTCTTTGCTTTGTATATTTTATACTACACAATAAAAAAAAAGTTAGAAAAAAATTTGGTTCCTGGAAATACGTATTGCAATTTTCAGGGCAGGCTACTGAGATCTCAAGGATGGTAGAAATTTCACACATAGTAAAGACAGCAGTGGCATATTTTGGGGGGATCCTGGGACAATTAGAGTGTGCAACCATGTAGATGAAGCTTCACTATGAAATGAAAGGATACTCTATTCTCAAGTGCAAACAGGAATGAGCTGTTGACCCAACAATTCAATTTGCTTCTCCAGTTGTTCCTATTAGACCATGGTTACTGAACTTTCCATTAAGCTGTGTCTGGATAGGCATATCAGAGGCCCAGATTGTGCACCACCTTAGTGTGCAGTATGTTCTTCCCTGTCCCCATTAAGTAACAACATTATTATCTCCTTGTGATGACGAGAGTCAACTTACATTTCCAGAAAGGTACTTCTTTTCCCTATAGGACAGCCAACAAGAAAAAAAGAGCAAAAAGTGACCAGGTAGCAGACACAGATTTAAGTTCAATTAACTCTGACTGTATCATAAAGGCTAAGTATTCCTCCTTCAAAAACTAGTATTTCTAATTCTTCAGATCTCAGGGTTTAAGTACAAATTCCCTTTTTGAGTCATTGTAAGTGAGGTAAACAGTGCCTGTCTAAGTCCTATTCCTTGATCTCAGACCCATACATTCTACCTACTACTGGGGACACCATGATAGAATGGCCATTGGTTTAATGTGTAGGCCTCACCTGAAGGACAGCACTCCATCCTCGCACAGTGTCATATCCATGCTCATCATTCATCTGTAACTTCTTAAGTTCCATCCCATGTTCTATGTGGCTAGCATCTTCTGACAGTGTGAAACAAATCAAGAACAGTGAATCCCATGTTCCTATGTCCACGACCACAACTCCTTTATTGTAAAGTGATCCCTGGTTTGATGCAATATCATGATGAATCCTATATGGTGGTACAGATATTTTGGGTGGCCCCTCAAATAGCAGTGCTGGCCAGGTTAAAGGCATTCCCTGAATACATGTTTAATATTGCACCTAAATTGCATATTTTTCCAGGGTTGAAAGAACTGGTTGAAATGCTCAAGGATTATTGTGCTATCAGAGACTCATTGTCAGGGTCTGTGGCTGAGAGTCCAGACACTGAGGAGCACCAGGGAGATCAGACTAGGTGAGGGGAAGTCATGCAGTTGGCCACATTGCCTAGCATCCATTTCTACTACCCTGGCTCCTCTGTTCCTCAGCCCATTGCCTAAGTACTAAGTTAACATGCACAGACGCTAGAAAATAGCTACTGGCCAAAGCATCCTGGCCATTTGGATATTTAGCGTTTCTTGTGCAGTGGATGCCACCTTCTTGGCATTGTTTGTTATGCAAAAATCCACAAAGATTGTGCCTCTTCCCATAGGTTCAGCCACACATCTCATTTCCTGTCCCTGATTTCACAGTCTCAGTCCAGCTGGGCCCTTGGCTTACCAGTTGGTCCATACACCACTGCTCATGATTGTATACTTATGCTACCTTTGAGTCCTTGCCCTCTATGCAAAGTGTTCCTGTTTGCTCTGTTAGCGTTGGCATACTGCAGTTGATCTCTACAGTTGATCACAAATGAAAATTCATGGCAAAATGCAAATAGCTCCTCTGAAGAGTAAACAAAAGCAGCTGATCATGTGGGCTGGTTACATTCTGAAAGAGACCTAGGTTTTAGGGAAGGCTTCCAGAACAAGAATAACCTAGAGGACACATGAAGACCAGTGCTGCAGCTTCTATGTTGGAAAATAGGCTCATTCATCAAGGGGCATCAGGCCTTGCTCATGAGAGCAAAGGTTATGGGGAGAGAGAGAGGCTTCCGGTGATGAGTGAGTAAGACATGAGAAGAGGAGGATGAGATCATAACCTTCAACGTTCTTCCAGAATTCACCACTTTCCAAGCACAGCATGGAAATCCCAAGTGGCCATAGCAGTCCATTTTTTCCCAGCATATTCTTTGAGGAAAGACAAACAGAGTCAGGGAGCATGTGGGCAGCTGGGCCCACAGCCCTGACAACACTACAGACAGGACCTTGCCCATTGGGGAAAGAAGAGCACAGGAGGTATTCATTAACTGGGAAAGTCCCAGAGGGCTCTTTGAGATAGGCAGAGTGTCGGATCTCTACTCTATCTCTTTTTCCTGGCTTAGCAAAATCCTGGACAATTTTAGACATTTCTCTTATCACTTTGCAGCACTCTGATCTCTCGAATGATCTCATATCCCAGAGAAATCAGTTACCTGCATGAAGCTCTCAATCAATACCTCTCTGGCTCTTTTCTCCTGGCCCAGGTCTCCTGGTCCTTCCCATTTGGATGGATTTAAGCCCCTTATCTTCAGGAGTCCTGATGGGTACCCTTCTATTCTGTGGTTTTGTTGTGGTTTTTTCACTGTGGTGCTGCTTTATGTTCTTCTGGAGGGCCTCACCCTTGTCTAGCTCCCTGGGGCAGGGGACAGCTGTACTTTGCAAGTGAGAGAGAAGAAAGTTTCCTTAATTGATAGCTACTCTCTAACCTAAAAGGAAACTGATCACAAAGACAATGACCAGGGGTTCTTGAGGAGTTGAGCTGTGCAGCCCAGGACTCCCAGTCAATCAGGGAAAGCACTAAGAGGCTTAGAATGAGGTAGGAAAGGGCTGGGCCTTGTAAAGATGGAAGGAGAAGGAGTGCAGGAGAATGTTACAGCTGGGCCTATGTCAGTGGAGGTGAGAGGGGGATGATTAAGCCAGGTGGGTCACAAATGAAATCTGAGCCCTCCTGAGGAGGGCCCATTTGTGGAAGGATATTTACTGTTCCAGTCAGGAATCTCTGTAGCAAAAGATCCTTGGTCCTACTTGTAGCACATCTCAGAACCACTGAGGGGCCTGGGACATGTCTCCTCTGTCTTGCTTTGAGAGGAGAATGAAGATTGTGACCACCATGTGGGCCAGGCAGCAGATGGGAGATCTTACATATCAGTGCTGGCAGGGGCCCTGGGGGTGAGCCCACAACCTCTGGTTTCTCCTGCCTGCCTCATCCCTGGCTCAGCCAAGCCCTTAAGGCCTTCCACAGAGCCCCTGCAACCCTCTGATATTTGTGTTATTCCCCCACTTGAAAGCAAATTTCATAAAAGGTAAACACTAAAGCAAAGTTTTTCAATATGAAGCTCTGTATTCATTTTTTTTCTTAGAGGCATAAGAAATAATTCTTAGAGAATTATTTCAAATTCTCAAAAATATTAAATAAACTTCTAAATATTTATAGTCCTTAAATTTTATTATTCCAGGCTCTCCTTCTTGAAGAATATGTAGTGTCAAGAGTAATGTAAATTTCCAATTAAGGAAATATTAAGAACTATTGGAGAGATATTTCTGATTCACACTTTATAGAGGATCCTCTTTAAAAATGTCCATTAGTTAAGGTATTAAGAGATTTTAGATGTTGTATAAGTCAGGGTTCTCTAGAGAAATAGAACCAACAGGAGACATCTGTAAATATGAGACTTATAAAGGTGTTTCACACAACTGTGGGAATGGAAGAGTCCAAAATCCATAGAGCAGGCTGTGAAGCTGGTAACTCCAATGAGGGATCTTGACAAACTCCACAGGAGAGGCTCATTGGCTGAAAAAGCAGTGAAAATTCTCTCTTCTCCCTTAAAAGTCTTCAACTGAGTCAATTAAATCCAAGTAATTGGGTTATTTCACTTGTGAGAGGCACACCCTCTAGTTGATCATAGATGTAATCAACCACAGCTGCAATCAACTGATTGGTGATTTAATAAACCAGCCTTCTGGCTTATCTACCAGTCACAAAACATCAGTGCAGAAATGGTAAGATAGTGCTTGCCTGACAGGACAACTGGGTATCATCACCTGGCCAAGTGGACACCAGAACCCAGCCTTCATAGTTCTGAACTCAGATTCACATTGTTCATACATCCTCAGAACAACATATTTTGGTAACATATTCAATTATCTATTGTTTTCTTTGCAAATATGGTAGTTTTTCATCACAAAGTTTACCAACCTTGTCTTCCCCATTGTGAATTTTCATATGGAAGCAACTTTGCTACCTAGATAAAATATAAGGTCACAAACATAAACTGTCTTACAAACATAAATGGTATATCTTAAAAACATTCACAGAGGAAATATTAAAGTAAAAATACATATTTAGGATTATTATAATATGTATTTTATTGACTTTCAATTTTAGCTCAAATTCAAATGGTATAATGTTAAAACTGTTTTCAAACAAAATCATTTTAAAATTATTACAAAATTATATTTATACAGATCATTTTAAAAGAGATCCAATATTCACTACCTCCTTTCTACTCATTTTATTTTTCCCTCTTGGTACTTATATTCATATATAATATCCTCAATTTCACCCCTTGGTGTATTTTGTTTCTTTGTCTCTGACTCTTTACAGAAAATGTGTACCAATCCTTGTACAACTAGTAAGATATGGAAAGTTCCTTATTTATTTTTACAAGAAAAGTAATATTGATACCTAATGCAGTGAAGTAAAACACAAAGACAGAATTACAAACCAGTTTCCTCTTAAATATGAAAAATATATAAACTATTAGCAAGCAGAATTCAGAGGCATTCAAAAAGAATATACTATATCCAATTAGGAGTATTATTCTAATTATAATTTGATATTACCAAAATAAAGTTCATTGAAGTAATTTACAAAGTCACTATACATTATTATCAAATGTTACAAACCTGACAATTACACAAGAGGAAGAATTCAGAGCTGTAAAACTTGGAAAGGAGGAGAAAGACTCATTATTTGCTGGTAATGTTATCGAGCAATGGGCTCACTGCCAATGTACACAGAAGCCAATATCATGACATCAAATTTTTGAGAAAAGAAAGAGTTTTATTGCAAGGTTGATGAGCAGGGAGACAGGAGGAAAGTTCAAATCTGCTTTCCCCAGTTGAAGAACTAAGGGAGATTTATAGGATGGAAACAAAGGGAGGTGGGATGGTGATAGAAATTCAGGTTGACATACTCTGATTGGTTGTTTATAGGTCTGTCTATACATGGTAGAAATATGTTAGCAGGACACATATTGTATTCCTTATGAGGAACCCCTTGCATTTTATTTGCTTCTGATGAGTCCTCAATTCTGTAGTCTTGGTTCTGAAGAAGGTGGTATTTGTTCCTAGTGTCCCAGGGGTCATTCAGGAGACAAGTGTTTCTATGCATGCACTGGTCTCCCACTCATGACTGAGTTTGGTTGCCTGTAAAACAAGCTCAAAAGGAAGTTTAGATATTGGAAAAGAAAAATAGTGATAAGCAGGGTCTGGCCTGAATCTTGACTTTTAACCAAGATTCCAGGCTATCTCACCCATTATTTCAGTCCCCACTTTGAGTGTTTAACATTCCTCAATTATGAGGGATTTCAGGCAATGACTGCTCCAGCTGCGTCATACTGATTAGGAGCATTATTCAGGTCTGGAAAAAAGGAATTGTTTGGCACATAACTGGAAGTACTCATGAGTTCCTGGGATGAAATTGTTTGGGAGAGCAATATGTGGTTAGTTACCTAAAGAGAGCATAGAGTAATTAGTTAGGAGCTTAGCTTGAAAAGGAGGAATAGTCTAAGAAAGCAAAGTGTATTAACTATCCTGTATGACAGATCAGGTAAGGTGATAATGGAATCAGGAGTAAAGAATGTGAGGTGATCCCAAAATGATTCAGAAAATCTAAAATTTTGAAACATGATGGTGGGGTAGTTATGTTCTACTTAAATCTGAGAATTAAGTTCTCAGAGTTTAATTATAATGTGTATAACTTGTTCAGACTCATTGATGCAGAAAAGCATTATTCTCTGTTCAGACTCACTGATGCAAAAAAGCATTATTCTCTGAGAAAGGCACCTGTGCCACTTCCGTGGCAAAAACAGTGTCTAAAGCTCATTGGTTTTGGAAGAACATTTCAGCTAAAGATGTTACCTGGTTTTGCAGTTCAAGGAGGCTAGGTTGGGCATGCCTGAATCCATTGTAGACCTGTAACAAAATATTTGTAATAACCATTCTAAGTCTATACTTAGACTTAGAATAGGAAGTCTAATAGGAAAGAAAAGAAATATGGTGGCATAGCCATGCTCTGTTTTTCCTCAAGTGGGTTGAGGGTAATGCCATCTCAGATGGAAAAGTTGATAGAAGGTGAGAGACCCTAGATTCAGATTAGCAGTGAGTTGAATGCTTTCTGACAATTCATGTCCAGTATTGGGGAGACAAGGCCACATGTTCCATGTAAGGGAGAGCCATATAAATTTTGTTTCCTCATAACCAGAAATACTCTGTATCTCGTAATGACAAAGAGAGAGGCATAAAAATATGGGAATTCAGGTTTGAAGCATTTATCCACATTGTCTCACATCGGGCTTGAATGTTATCTTATTGGCATGTTAACAAGTCAAAGAATTGAGATAATAGGCTGATGCTGGTATAGTCACCAAGGCTATTGACACTCAAAGAGTCAGAAGAGCAGTCCCCTCTGAGGGAGAGGTTGTGGTATAGATTTCCAACTACATCTACCTGGGAGGAGCTATTGGGAAAGAATATATTTTTTCCTACCCAAGTCCATGAATATGAAGTGAGGGAATAACTATCATTTATAGACTCAAGAAGTCTCCTCAAGTTTCATGGAAGTAGGTGGAGCTGATGTTTGAGCAGGACCATAAGGGGACAAGTTCACCATTAAACTGAAAGGTTTGTCCCTCAACATCTGCAGTGTACAAATGAGAATGAAAGAGAAATTCATATTCGAGATCAAGTCAGTTCAGCGTCCCCTTCTTAACTGTACAAGGACAACTTGTTTGAGAGAGGGGGTAGCTAAGTTAATGCTCTATGACTGTTTGAATACCTCACTCCCTGAGATACCTGAGAACCAATTCCAGTCATCATTTTCCTCAGCTATACTGAATCAACCTACTTATGTGGCAGCAATAATTCTCTGCAATCACACATTTCAAAATGAATAAGAAAACCACAAAAAAATCTTCTTTTATCCAGACAACTCTTATGATCTTCACTTATTTATTCCCCTAACATAGTTATTCCTTCCCTTCTATTCCCTTCAAAATGGTTCCAGTAAAGGTCAACCAGCATACTGAACTTCAGTTTTACAAAATACAAAATAAAACTTCCCATTCTGGACAAAAAGGAATAGTTACTTTCCTTTTGAATCTTTCCTCTTGCAACTTAAAAATCCTGTGCAGCACCCCCCAAAAAAAATCAAACAAAGGAAGATTAAAAATGGACAGGAGATGGGAAGCAGAAGAACTGCCTAGGGTCTTTGGTAATTAAGGGACAACACTGAATCCCCTGGGTTCTCATTGCCTGTCAGTCACCCCAGTCACAGTGCTGCAAAACTCTGTAGCAAAAACTGCAAACAAGACCAGTCCAAAAATCAGTAAAATCCTGCTCCTTCCCACCAATATACAGGGGAAAGGACAGTCAAGCAGAACAGAGAACTTTAATGACAATATCAACCCTGGCCCTACTGCAGCCAAACTGCAGTGGGAAACATGTGCCTTATGGTGGTTTCAGTAGAATTCAGTCAGAAGCACAACTTTCACTACCATGAAATTGCAACTAGATAGTGTGACTTGGCCTCTTTCACTGGGACACTTTCCCTGGGACTGAAAAAGGAGGTTAACTTTTGTTCACAACCAACTGCAAGGAAAAAGGTGAAAGTTGGTGTGGAAGTGGTGCCCAAGAGGCCCCATGGGCACTGAACATGCCCCCACACCCAGACCTGTGTGCTAAACTAAATGGAGTTCCATTAGAATTCTCTCTCACTTTCCCCTGTTGTTTACAAATCTGTAGTAATTTGTTCTGATAGCCCTAGAATATTAGTCTGGGTGTGGGCCTAAGAGAAGAAATGCTGGACCATATGTTATTTTATTATAAAGCCTTGAGCATTCTTGTACACTTTGGCCAATTTTATGTTTGTAAGGTGTTTTATTGTCACAATTTTTTCATGTTCTGTTAATTTCTAAAGAGTTCTCACTTATGTGTTAATGTCATTTTGCTCTATCCTTCATCAGTTGTCCCTCATTAATACCTACTATTTTTCTCATGCAGTCTCTTCTTTCTTCAAACTCTTCTGTACCCTTTAAAAGCTCATGATGTTTAAATGATTTGCTCCTGGCAATAAAGTTGGTGGCCTTTTTAATTCTAAGTTCAGGCTATTGAGATCTCTAGCACAGTGGAGTTTCATGGACATTGAGGAAAGAAAAGATATATTTTTTCCAATACCTAGGGGACAAAAAGGATACAGCATGGGCTAGACCATGTAGAGGAGTCCTAGGCATTTGTTGAGAGATGAGTCTATTTTTGGGTGCAAGCAAGAATGAGCTGTTCACCCACATTATGATTTCCTCCTGGAACTGGTAGATCGTAATTGATGACCTTGCTGTGCCACTTTAAAACTGTGTGTACCCAAGAAAAGCCACATTCTTAAATTCTGATTCAATATTGTTGGGTGGGATCTTTTTGATTAAGTTGTTTCCATGGAGATTTTACCCATCCAGTTGTGGGTGGGACCTTTTGATTGGTGGTTTCCATGGACATGCATATCCACCCATTCATGGTGGGTCACCTACTGGAGTCCTTGAAGAGGGAACCATTTTGGAAAAAGCTTCAGAGCTGCCACAGACAGAGACATTTGAAGATACAGAAAGAAAATACCTCTGTGTAACTTATTTGAAATCAGAATCCAAAGGATCAGCAGAGGCCAGCCATGTGCCTTCCCACATCAGGTTTTCTTTGGTCAAGGTAGCTTTCTCTGAACTAATGCCTTAGTTTAAACATTTTTATGGCCTTAGAACTGTAAATTTATAACTTAATGAATTCCCTTTATAAAAGCCAATCCATTTCTAGTATATTGAATTTCCAGCAGGATTAACAAACTAAAACAATTGCCTGTTGAGTTCAAAATGTACCTCCCTCTCCACATGATGGATCAGCCATCTTTCTTGTAGGATCAGGGTCAATTTCCATTGCCAGAAGGATACCACTTTTCTCTGCTGGCCAGTCTAATGCACAAGGACTACATAATGACCAAGTGTCAGATGGAGTTTGAAGTTTAATGGGACTCTTCCTGCATCTCTAAAGATACCCTTTCTCCTTTGGGAACCAGTTCTTCTAACACTACAAAGCCCAAAGTAGCAGTAGAAATGTCCAAAGTCAGTCACTAAAAGTGAGGTGAGTAGTGCCAGTCCAATTCCCACACCTTGACTCCCAGACCCATATATTCTACCTGTTTTCAATAGAATGGCCATTGGTTTAATGTGTGGACCAAACCTGAAGGATAGTACTCCATTGTTTTAAGGCCTTAAAGGCAGAACTGGGGACTTCAGCAACCAGAAAGAAGATTCTATATTCGCTACTTCAGCCACCCAGTTTCTCCTGGGGTATTCATCATCATCACCTTCATTGGAGTTCCCAAAACATGACTTGTCTTATGGAACTTGGACCTGGTAATTCCCACGGTCACCTGAGCCAATTCCTTAACAGATCTCAAAATAGTTATATATATATTTATCTCCTTTCATTTCTGTTTCTCTGGAGAACCCTGCCTAATATCTATGCCTTGGTGCCTAAACACATGTTGTTGAAGTCTACTTATCCCCTTAGTCAAGTGTTTTTCTTTCTTTTCACAATCTATGATATTTGTCTACTTCTCTGTGCTAGCAATTGTCTTCTAGGTCAAGAAAACATGATTGAAACCAGGAGTCTGATATGCTTAAGTTTATTAATAGGAAAACTACCAAATGTAATGGCATGTGCTATGTGGTCATGGACTCCCATAAGAATAGGGAAGTGCCTGCCTTCACATCCTGTGAATCTCGGAGTTGAGATGCTTGGGGAATGAGTGCCCCAGGGGAGGAACATGAATAATTTATGAGGAAAGCAGGGAAGATTGGAGGTAATTTGAGGCTAGCCTCAATTAGGCCTGAAAATTGGCTCAGAGAGGTCATTACAAAAATCATGAGAATCACAGCAAGTCATCAGGCTTCCATGAGGTCCAAATGACTCCTCTCTATAGTGACATTTATGCCAACAAAATGTCTGTGCATACTGTGAGTGAGACACTGTGGAGGAGAAATGCAGAAACAAGGTATTAGTTGAGGAATACCAAACCCTCCTCACCCACCCCCCAAAAAAATTCTGGTATGAGTCATGAATATTTTAAGGGAAGGGAGATTTCTTCTATAGAAACTACGGACCCCATAATGACAGCAGTGCAATGATGCTCCTAAGAAATCCATATCTAGGAAGATTTCTTTTCCCAGGATTCTCTATGCTGGGCATTTCCCCCTTGGGGGTGAGCTTGTGGTTCTAGAGCACACAGCATCCTTTCTTCTAAGTCAGACACACAAAGCACTTGTAGAAAACCTGTCAGATTCCAGGCTCTTTGCTAAGCACCAAGGATAGCATGGTGAGCAACAACAAGTACCTGCTCTTTTGGATCATGAATGGTATTAGGGAAATGACAGGTTGTGCATATTAGAATGCACAACCATAAATTCTAGGAGATGCAAAAGGTTGGGCCCCTGAACAAGCAAAGAGGAATTGCACATATGTAGGTTTAAGAGTCAAAGAAAGTTTCCAGAGCAAGAGATTCTAAGCTAAGGTGATGTAAACAATATTAGACAGCAAATCAGAGCCTCTGGGAAGGAGATTGAAGGAACAGTACATATAAAACCTCTAAAGCTTGTGAGCTTTTTGATCCTTTAGTGATTAGAGCAGTGATGGGAAATCTCCCAGATCATCATTTTCCCATAGCTTAAATTCAATTTGAGGGTGCTCTAAACAGGATGACCCTCCCTCCCATGGTTCAGAACATAATTTTCCCCAACCTTGAAAGATTCCTAGACTTCCAGGAACAATGTCTTAAATTTCACTGCTTTGAGCCCTGGAAAAAAAGAGGTTGGAGCCCCAGCTTTATAGCAGAACCCACTGTGAATCCACTTACAGTTATTAGGTGAAGTATAAAAGATTCTAACGGTCATACATAATTCACCAATTCCAGCAGTACATGTCTGCTCCTGATGTTGACATATCCCTCTGACATAGGCAGCACATTGTCTACACTGGAGAGCTGACACTGAAGAAGGGATACTTCATTAAAGGGTGAAAGTAAAACATCTTATAACCACAGATGAAGCAGGAGGAAATAGGGAGATAAACTAATTCATTTCTGCATGAGACATGCAAACAACTGACTATCACACAGGGAAACCTACCCACTCTCCACAGAACCATACTTCCCCTGGTTTTCTTCCTGTATCTTTTTGCCAACTATAAGGATTACATATAAAATTAGAGCACAGGGGTTTTCCAGGAGTATCATTTAAGAAGTCCAGGACTGCCATCTCTATAAGTGAAAATGGACTTCATCCTCATTCTTAGTCAGAGTTCAAGAACCCAGGGTAATAAAGGCTGGGCTTATTTAAATATTTCCTAGGGATAAGAATAGGCTAATAAGTTAAATATCCTCAAATCACCACTCAAGAACTTACCAATTTTCATGCTGACTAGAAAGAAGCCCAGCTGCAACAGGTTTCCCATTCTGCTTCAGCCAATTGTTGAAGCAATTTCTGTTAGAGGCTAGATAGCACTGGAATAACTGATGGTGGAGAAATTGCCTGCTGGAGCCAACCTCCCAGTCAATTTATTAGGCACTAAGTCAAGAAGATTTACCAATAAGGATTGGAAAGGCAGGCAGCAGATGCCAACTGAAGTCATTCTCCATAGTGGAGCGTTCCAAATCCCTCCTCCAGAAACCATTCCTCTTCTCTGCCCATCCCCAGTCTTCAGTGCTTGAGGCTGTGAAAATATAGGTAATCTAAGGGGTAATGTCTCCATCAGCAAGTGTTCATGGGCAGCACACTAAGTGCCTAGTTGGTTGGTTCCTGGTATGGTTGGAACTGTATTAGAGATATGCAAGATATATTCCATACCCTAAGGCCACTCTGTTACTAACCAGAATGAAATGGGGAGTGTGGAGTTGGATGTAAAAAATAAGACATCACTACAAGGCAAGCTGTGTACACCAGCAACCACAGGACAACCAAGAAGAGCCAAGCAGACTTTCTGAATGTAGGGTGATGGGGATGAACTGAATCTTGGAGATGGTCAAGTGTGAAGAATGTAGAAGTTTTTCAAGACTATCAAACTTCTTTGGAGACAGGGAGGGCTGGAAAATACGCCAGCTATAACCCAAGATGAGCCTTGTAGCATAGCAAACATTCACTGCATTAAGTGAACTTAACTACCTGTATCCATGGCTCACTAAGATCAGATTTCTCTTCCTACTCCTGGACACTCTCAGATCCACTGTGGGCTTGAGGTTATGTCTCTAACCAAAACCTTTTGCACTTTGTGAGGAGATTGAGGAATGAGTGACTGCCAGAATAGGCCAGGGACCAGGAAAAAGAATTTATACATCAGTGCTACCCCTCAGTGGCTCTGAGATATGATGATGGCCTCTGATTGTTTTCATTCAAATATCTTCTCTGGCTCAGCTAAACCTTGAAGTCATTTCTCTGAACTTCCAGGAACACTGATATCTGGGTTAATCACTCATCCGAAAAGAACTAGATAACCTGACCAGAAACCTCTACCACTGCTGCTCTCCTAGCATTCCTTTCTCTAATGCTGATTAATTCTATGCTCCAGATGCTCTCTACAGTTGCTGGTCTTTGAAAGAAGTGAGATTAGAATCAGGTCTCAGATAATTGCTTTTGAGACGAGCCAAATCCCCAAATGGGAAAGAAACCAATGTCTAATTTTCCATGTCCCAAGGACAGACATGTCAGGGAACCAAGGATACAGCTGAGATTTGCCTTCCAAGGTCATAGAGTATGAGGAGGACCTCCGAGCATCCCATATCTACTGAGGTAACAAGCACTTCCTAGTCACACCAAAAACTTAGTCATATTTGAGCACATCAATTCACAGAGCAAGGAAGAGGATGATGAATCTGAGACTCAAAATCATATTTAAGTTTAAATCCTTGCCCCTTCATCATTAGTATTTTCAATGAAGGCTGATGTTAATTTGAAATATCTTTTAACTGGTAATATCTTTTTGTGATTCAAAAAGGACTATAGATGCATTGTTAAAATGGAGAATACCTACATAAGCAGGAATAAATAAGAATAAATACCATAATCCTACACTCAGAGAATACAATTGCAAATATCTTAAATAAATGGATAGATACAGACTGTAATTGGAATTTAACCAAATGTGATCCATTCTGTGCATGTTCTTTTGTAAAACACATTTTATCAATTAAAAGGCCCCTTTTCTATGCAAATACATTTTCATTTGATTCAAATGAATATTGTTGTAATTTTCCTTGAGTATTTTTTCTTCTAGAAAAATCCTGTGCTATCATAGACACTGTCATTTTGAAGAAACCAGCCTAACAGTTTCGAAAGAACTACTTTCTGAAATGTATGGATACTTGCAAATGTTGGTCTGTGCATCAATCTTCCCACTATTTTTAAATTTTTTTTAAAAGGAAGTTACCTTTAAAACCTTTGTGGTTTCAAATTAAATATTTTGGCTAAAATATATTCTGTCAATTTCCTATCAGAATACAAAAAAAGACCTAATAACCAGATTTATTAAAAGTCTTCATGGTAAGATTAAATACAGGATTGGGTATCAAGCTTTGACTAGGAGAGATTTGTTCATTGCACTGTAGAAATGGACATTTTTTCATCAACCATATCTGTCATGGTTTTACTATTAATTAAAAGATCTTTCTTGAGTTTATTTCATTAGAGTTTGGAACTCTTTCTTTCCTTCTTTCTTTCTTATTAAATAGAAGCATTAAGAAAGGAGATAAAATATACATTTTAGGGTTCTTATAATTTGTACTTTATTACCATTCAGTTTTACTTAAATTAGAATATATTACATTAAAATTTTTCAAGAAAACAATTTCAAAATTTTATAAAAATCTGTATTTTTCAAAGAAGGGAAGAAATATACTATCTTTCTTATTGCACTCTCAGAAGCAAGGAAAATTTTGAAGGAGTGAAAAAAATCTTATGTTCCCATGTTCAGACTACATTTTACACATCTAATGATTGCAAATACCTGGTATATTCTCAGATTAAATGTCTGACTGCTTACTTCCAACATATTATGTCATTAATCCTGACTTTGACCTTCTCCTTGATTTCCTACTTATCAGAAAACAATTCAATATTATTTTTCAATCTTCAGCCAGAATATTATTAAAGAACAGAATCAATATATGGCTTGATTTATAATATTAAATGAATCATCTTAACATTATTTCAAATTCGTGTATTTGTTGTCAGATTCGGCTTCTAAGTTCTTAGCCTTGCCATGAGAAACAAGTAAAGGGCACAGCACAGAAAGTAAGTAGGCAGAATATTTATTGAGTACACATGTGAGAATGACATGTGGACACTCTAGCAAAGAAAGTAGTAAGAAGTAAGAGGTCCCGACACTGCTTTTATAGATTTTTTTGTTCCTTTGTGGTTTTATTAACTATTTTACTACACTCTCCTTTTCCCTTCTTCCCTGATACTTGAGCATAGATGACTCATTTAGTTGAGGTCATTTGGATACACCCTTCTCCCTCCTTTGAGATGCTTGAGCTTAAATAACTCACTCAGCTAGGGTCCAGCGGCCCCCAGTTGCTGTTTATTGCTGTTCCTCTCGGAGATATCTTTATCCTTGTATCCCGGCACTGTCTTGGAAATTGTCCTTTGGTTATTAACCGGCCACCACCCTAATTATAACCCTGCCTTATATCTGCCAGCCATCTCTCATTTTAGGAAGTTTAATATGATTGTTTATTTACGTCTGTGCTGGTTTGAAAGGATGCATATACCCTAGAAAAGCCATGTTTTAAACTAAATCCCATTTCACAAAGGCAGAATAATCCCTATTCAATGCTGTATGTTTGAAACTGTTTGAAATCATCTCCCCAGAGACGTGATTTAATCAAGAGTGGTCGTTAAACTGGATTGGGTGACGACATGTCTCCACCCATTTGGGTGAGTCTTGATAAGTTTCTGAGTTCTATAAAAGAGGAAACATTTTGGAGAATGAAAGAGATTCAAAGAGAGCAGAGAATGCTGCAGCACCACAAAGCAGGGAGTCCATGAGCCAGCGACCTTTGGAGATGAAGAAGTAAAATGCCTCCTGGGGAGCTTCATGAAACCAGAAGCCAGGAGAGAAAGCTAGCAGATGATGCCATGTTCACCGTGTTTGCCATGTGCCCTTCCAGCTGAGAGACAAGCCCTGACTGTATTCACCATGTGCCTTCTCGCTTGAGAGAGAAACCCTGAACTTCATTGGCCTTTTTTGAACCAAGATTTCTTTCCCTGGATGGATGCCTTTGGTTGGACGTTTCTATAGACTTGTTTTAATTGGGACATTTTCTCGGCCTTAGAACTGTAAACTAGCAACTTATTAATTCCCCTTTTTAGAAGCCATTCTGTTTCTGGTATATTGCATTCTGGCAGCTAGCAAACTAGAACAACACCTAAGAGATGATTTTTATTTTACTAGGTTATCTTGTGCAAGCAAGTAAACCGCCCCCTCCAAAAACAAACAAAAACCACAATTACATGGCAATTTTTATTTTATTTAACTTATTGGCTTACTTCTCAAATACATAAATGCATAAACCTTTTCTGTTTTATCCATTAGTTACAAAACTATTATGGAGGAGTTGACAGAATAGCAGAAAAGACCCCTTGTTTCCATGACAAACTTTCAACAATTGTCAACATATGGCCAATCAGTAGCTTATACACCACCTTTCTCTGCCTCACATCCACAAGCCAACATTTTTTATTTTCCATTATGAAATTTGTATCACCTATTTTAGCCAAAATATTTAATTTGAAGCCAACACTTCTTTACGTCTATCTTCTAGTTAACAAGAATAGAATAGTTAAAAGGAAAAGGGAAAGAACACCCTCAGTTGGCTTTCAAGCATTCCAGAAGACGGTTTCTTCTAGACAGTAGTCTGGTCTCTTAAAAAGACAGCCTTATGAAGAAAATTGGGATTTTGCTAGATGAAAAGACAGTTAAGGGACATTGTAAAAAAATTCACTCTTAAGTGGTACGTTGGTGACTCAGTGGAAGAATTCTCACCTATCCATTTATAGGTAAGTTATTTGCAAAAAATATATGATATTTAATAAACTTATTGAATTTTTTTTGCTCTTTTGAGTGTTCTACATTTTGACAATGAACCTATTTTTTAAGTCTTAAAAAAAAAACACACCATTTAAATAATTTTAAGCATATAGTTCAGTGATTTCCAGTACTTTCACAATGGTGTGCAATCATCACTATAATCTAGTTTCAGGATATTTTAATTATCCAAAAGAAAAACTGCAGTAAACAGTCAATTCCTATTCCCTACCTCCTCCCAGGCCCTGGTAATGACTACTCTGGGTTTTTTGACTCTACAGATTTGATTATTCTGAAAATTTCGCATAAATGGAATCACACAGAATTTGACCTTTAGAGTCAGGGTTCTTTAACTGTGTATAATTTTAAAAGTTTCATCCATGTTTTAGCATGTATCAATACTTCTATTATTTTTTACTTTCAAATAATGTATCATTGTATGAATATACCACTTTTGGCTTATCTATTCATCACTTTACAAACATTTGAGTTTTCTTCACCTTTTGCCCATTGCAAAAGTGTCTATGAACCTTTCCATACAAGTTATTGTTTAAAGAGTCATTTTCAATTCTTCTGGGTATATACTTAGAAGTATATTGTAACTGTATACTTGACTTTCCAAAGAACAGACAAATTGTCTTCTACACCATTTTTACATACCCATCAGTAATGAATGAGTGTTCCTTCTTCTCCACATCCTCTTCAACACTTGCAATTTTCTGTTTTTATAATAGTAGCCATTTTACTGAGTATGAAATGGTATCCTAATGTGATTTTGATTTGTATTTCCCTAACAGCTCATGATGTTGGGCATCTTTTCATATGTTTTTTGTTCATTTGTGTATCTTCCTTGTAGAAATGTCTCTTCAAGTTTTGGACCCATATTTTACTTGGATTGTTTGTCTTCTTGTTGAGTTACAGAATTTCTTTATATATTCTATGTATTAAACCCTTATCAGATATGTGATTTCCAAATATTTCTCCCATAGTCTAGGTTGTTGTTTTACTCCCATGCACAGTTTTTTATTTTGATAAAGTTGCATTTATCTATTTTTTTCTTTCCTTGTTTGTGCTTTTGGTGTAAAGTCTAAGATATCATTGCCCTATATAGCACTCTGAAGATACCTCCCTCTGTTTTCTTCTAGGAGTTTTTACTTTGGGCTCTTGCATTTAGATCTTTCATCTATTTTTGAGTTGATTTTTTTATATGGTGTGGGTTAGGTGTTCACCTTCATTCTTTTACATTTGGACATTGAATTTTCCCAGCACCATTTGTTGCAGAGATTATTCCTTCCCAATTGAGTGGTCTTTGCCCGTTTGTCAAAAATCTGCTGTCAATGGGGGTGTGAGGGTAGTTCAGGGGTAGAATTCTCACCTGCCATGCAGAAACCCAGGTTCAATTCCTGGTCCATGCACTTCCCAAAAAACAAACAAAAGAAACCAACCAAAACAAACAAACAAAAATTCAACAAATGATGCTGCAGTAACAGGATAGTCATATGGAAAAAAGAATGAAATGTGACCCCCACCATACGGCATACAAAAAAAAAAAAAAAGTCTGCTGCCCATAAATGTTAGGGATGATTTGTGAACTCTTAATTCGATTTTATTACTCTATATGTCTGTCCATGTGCCAGTACCATGCTGCTTTGATTACTATGGTTTTGTAATACATTTTAAGATTGGGAAGTGGGAGTCATCAAACTTTGCTCTGCTTTTTCAAAAGAGAATTGACTATCCAGAGCCCCTTGCCCTTCTATACGATTTGAGATTGGCTTTTCCATTTCTGCAAGGTTGCTGGAATTTTTATTGGAATTGCCTTGATTCTGTAAATCACTTTGGATAGAATTGACAAGATTAACAATAGTTAGTCTTCCTGTCTTGAACACAGAAGAATGTTCTCCCATTTACTTAGGTCTTCTTTGATTTCTTATAGTAATATTTTATAGGTTTCTGCATACAAGTTCTTTTCATCCTTGATTTGATTTAGTCCTCGGTATTTATTCTTTTAGATGTTATTGTAAATTGAATTTGTATTGATTTCTTCTTCCAATTGTTCGCAGCTAGTATATAGAAACACTGAGGAGTTTTGGGTATCAATCTTTTGCTCCCCCATTTTGCCAAATTCATTTGTTACCTCTAGGAACTTTTTTTCTGGATTTTTTAGGATTTTCTGTATAAAGGATCATTTCATCTGCAAATAGAGAAGTATTTACTTCTTGCTTTCCACTTTGGATGACTTTTATTGCTTTTTTGCCTAAATGCTCTGGAAAGAACCTCCCATACAATGGTGAATAACAGTGGCCTTGTTCCTGATCTTAGAAGGAAAGCTTTCAGTCTTTCACCATGAGGTATGATGTTAGCTATAGGTTTTTCATATGTGCTCTTTATCATGTTTAGGAAGTTTTCCTCTTTTTCTTGTTTTCCAAGTGATTCACCAAGAAAGGGTGCAGGATTTTGTCCAATGGTTTTTCCACATCTGTTGAGAAGGTAGTGTACTTTTTAGCCTTTATTCTGTTAATGTGGTGTATTACATTAATTGATTTTCTTGTGTTGAATCACACTTGTACACTTTGGATTAACCCCTATTGTTCATGGTATATAATTTGAGTCTTCTTGGGCTTGGTTTGCTAGTATTTTGTTCAAGATTTTAGCACCTACATTCATATAAAATATTGGTCTGCAATTTTCTTTTCTTGTGATATCCTTAGCTGGCTTTGATTTGAGGGTGTGTTGGCCCCATAGAATACATTATGGAGTTTTCCCTTTTCTTCATACTTTTGGAAGAGTTTAAGCAGGGCTGCTGTTAATTCTTCTTAGTATGTTTGGCTGGATTCCCTTGTGAAGCCATCTAGACCTGAGCTTCTTTGTTACAAAGTTTCGATTACTAATTCAATCTCTTTACTAATTATTGGTTTGTTAAAGTCTTCTATTTCTTGTAGAGTCAGTGGAAGTTTTCCATGTGTTTCTAAGTATTTCTCCATTTAATCCAGGTTTTCTACTTTGTTGGTACACAGTTGTTCATAGTATCCTCTTATAGTCCTTTTTATTTCAATAGGGTTAGTAGTAGTGTTCCTGTTTTCATTTCTGATTTCATTTATTTGTATCCTCTCCATTTCTTCATCTACACAGCTAAAGTTTTCAAAATTGTTGACAGTTTCAAAGAATCCAATTTTGTTATTGTTGATTATCTCTATTATCTTTTATTCTCTATTTCATTTATCCTAACTCTAATCTTTATTTCCTTTCTTCTTCTATTGTCTTGTTTAGTTTGCTCTTTTTGTCTAGTTCTTCCAGTTTTTAGGTTGATTCTCTGATTTGAAATCTTTCTTCTTTTTCCTTCTTTTCTAATGTAAACATTTAGAGCTATAAGTTTTCCTCTCAGCACTGCCTTTGCAGCATCCCATGAGTTTTGGATTGCTGTATTTTCATTTTCATTTACTTCAACATGTTTCCTAACTGCCCTTGAAATTTCCTCTATAACCCATTGATTTTTTTACGAATATGCTGTTTAATTTCCACATATTTGTGAATTTTCCATTTGTCCCTCTATTATTGATTTGTTTCTTCTTTATATTATAGTAAGAGAAAATATATTACATGATTTCAATATTTTGGCATTTACTGAGACTTATTTTGTAATCTAATAGGCCCATTCTGGGAAATGATCCCTATACACTCAAGAATAATGTACATTCTCTTATTTTTGGTTAACTGTTCTAGGTTTGTCTGTTAGGTTTCATTGACTTAGAGTCACTCAAGTCTTCTATTTCCTTATTGATCTTTTGAAAGTGGCATATTAAAGTCATTTATTATTTCTATAGAATCATCTATTTCTACCTGCAAATATGTATTTGCTTCATATCTTTTGGCGCTCTGATGTTAGGTGCATATATATTTATTATTGCTCTGTCCTCTGATTGAAATATATAATTGTTGTCATTGTCCCACATAACTGTTTTTTAGTAAAAGTCTATTTTTTCTGGTATTAGTATAGCTAGTCCATCTCTTCTTTTGCTTACTGTTTGCATGGTGTATTTTTCCCATCCTTTGTTTTCAATCTAGTTGTATCTAAATATATGATGACCGTACAATAATGTTGACTATTTAAAAAATTATAACCCTTAGAGATTACAATATATGTGGCAGTAAAATATATTTTACCAATAGTACTTAAAAGACAAAGATAATTGTTTTAAACTGTTGTAAGTCTCTTACATTGTTAGGTTGTGATCCAAGTACTAATTTAAAGTATAATCTACTAAGTTAAGAATGTATCACCTAGTGTGGAGATTAAAAAAAATGATACTAAACATTATAACAATATAAATATAAGAAAAAAATAAAATAATTAAAAACTAGCTCATTATCCAAAGCCAAAATCAGGAAAACAGCAATAAAGTAATAAAAGATGGTTGGTGAAATAAACGCATAAAACAACACTGTGCCCAAAACAAATTACATGCATTGCTTTTTTTTTGATATGCCTTAAATCTCCTTTGATCTATATATGTTGTCTCCTTAGTTTTCCTCTACTTCTTATAAATGCATTGCAATTTACGTTTGGGAGAACCTGACTATATCACCACCTGCCTTTTAACATGTATGCCTGCCCTTGATTTTCCTAACTGATAAAACCGTTCCAGAGGTGTGGCCAAATTAAGAATGTGTACTTGACTACAACGCTTCATAGCAAGTGTTGAGAATATACATCATGAGTTACATAATGTTTAGTTGATAAATGATATTAAAATGGTTAGGCAGGGCCACCATGGTAGCTCAGCAGGCAGACTTCTCTTCTCACCTGCCATGCGGGAGACCCAGGTAGGATTCACGGTGCCTGCCCATGCCAAAAAAAACAATGGTTAGGCAATGTTTTTAACTTATTCCATTCATGATGGAGTTCAACTTTCAACTAAAGGCTTAGTGGACATTACAAATGAAAAACAGAACCATTATTTCACTAGCTGTTGTAAATTGGTAATGTGTTGTTTATTCTTCTCTTATGGTTGAAATACTTCTCCAAGGAGAACAATCTCCTGCAGTTTATGGGGGAAAAAAGGATTGTTTTCCTTTATTTATTAGTTTTCATATCAATCAAGTGAATCTCATCTCTAGCCTTTCCCAATGAGCTAATTCTTTTTTAGTATCTTCATGAAATTAGGTGTTTTTAAAAAATGTATTTGAAACTGTGGTAGCTTGAATCTTGTATCCTTCAAGAGCACGTTCTTATTCGTACTCTGCCTTCCTGCGGATGTGAACCATTTCAGATAGGACCCTTTAAAGATTTATTATGAGGAGTTTGTGGTGAGTCGCGGTGCTGACTGGTGGGTGAGCCAGTGGGACCACGGAGCTGAACGGAGTTGCCGAGGCCCTGCCGCATGGCGCGGGTGGTCTAGTGCACCGCCGAGACGAGCGAGCTCCGAGCATTTCCTGCTCCAGCTACTCCTCAGGATGGGAAGCGAGGGAGCCGAGCGGAAGAGACCTTCACACCAGAGAGCATCCTCCTCCCACTGCCAGAACTACCGTGACCCACTTCAACAAGGGCCGTTCCTATGGATTCTGAGGTCAAGAACAAGATTGCTTCCAAGTATGACCATCAGGCAGAAGAAGATCTTCACAGTTGGATAGAAGAGATGACCACGGGCATGATGAGCACTGGCACAAACTTCCCGCTGAGCTTGAAAGATGGCATCATCCTCTGCAAACTCAGAGACAAACTACAGCCAGGTTCCTTGAAGAAGGTCGAGTCCTCCTTCAACTGGCCTCAGTTGGAGAATATTGACAACCTTATTAAAGCTATTCATAAGCCTGAATATGAAGCCACATGACATATCTGAAGCAGATGATCTTTGTGAAAATGGAAACATGACCCAAGTTCAGACTATACTGGTGGCTCTAGTAGGTCTGGCTAAGACAAAAGGATTCCATAAACCATTGACGTTGGAGTTAAGTATGCAGAAAAACAAACATGACGTTTTAATGAAGAAAAATTAAAAGTGGGCTGAAGTGTAATTGGTTTGCAGATGGGAACCAACAAATGTGCCAACCAGGCGGATATGTTAGCCTATAGGACTAGGAGGCATCTTTATGATCCCAAAATGCAAACTGACAAACCTTTTGACCAGACTACAATTAATCTGCAGATGGGCGCAAACAAAGGAGCCAGCCAGGCGGGAATGTTAGCACCAGGTACCAGAAGAGACATCTATGATCAGAAGCTGACACTTCTGTGGACAACTGTGGACTACTCGATGATTTCTCTACAAATGGGTACCAATGAAGTTGCTTCCCACAAAGGAATGAGTGTATATGAGCACAGGTGGCAAGTATAAGATCCCAAATACTGTGCTGCTCCAACAGAACCTGTCATTCACAATGGAAGCCAAGGAACAGGAACAAATGGGTCGGAAATCAGTGATAGTGATTATCAGGCGGAATACCCCAATGAATATCATGGTGAATACCAAGATGACTACCCCAGAGATTACCAGTACAGGGACCAAGGCGTCGATTATTAGATTCACACAGAGAGGCTCAGTATTTAGTCCATTGTTTTTACTCAGTGAGAACCAAGCTAGCCTTGAGTAATTTTTATTTTGTCTTCTTAAAACACTATTATGCTTATTGTACCTAAAAGAAATATTGCCTTATATACATTCCTTTTTCCTTTTTCTACCTCTTCTCTAAATAGTTGCCTCTTAGTGCTGTAACAGTTAGATCATACAGCATAACCAATAACTTGCATGTGAAGTAAAAAGGAATACTGTGAAAGGAGAGGACTCTTGTACAGCTGAGGTAGTTAGATTCAGTTGTCATCTTGGCCAGGTGAAGGCACCTAGTTCTGTTGCTGTGGACATGAGCCAATGGTACATGAACCTCATCTGTTGCTGATTACATCTGCAGTTGGCTAGGAGGCGTGCCTGCTGCAATGAAGGACGTTTGACTTAATTGGCTGGTGCTTAAATGAGAGAGCGCAAGGTAGCATAGCCCAAGCAGCTCGACACACCTCATCTCAGCACTTGCAGCTCAATCTAGGCCTTTGACGATACAGAAAGAAGTCACCCTGGGGAAAGTTGTTTGAACCCAGAGGCCAGGAGAGAAGGCCAGCAGAGACTACCCTGTGCCTTCCCATGTAAGAAAGAACCTCAGTTGAAAGTTAGCTGTCTTTCCTCTGAAGAACTAACAAAATAAATCCCCTTTTATTAAAAGCCAATCTGTCTCTGGTGTGTTGCATTTGGCAGCTAGCAAACTAGAACAACAGTCAATTCTTTTATTAAAAGTCTTGCATTTTTACAACTTCTACTTAAACTGGTATTTTCAGACCCATAGGAAGCTTCTTTTTTTGTTTTTTTTACCTGATTTCTACATGGAAGACTAAACTCATGCTTATAGCTAAATGTGGTTTTTACCAAGTAAATCTAAGATGCAGCATTTTAGGAAACATATCAATATTTTTACAGTATTGCTTGCTAATTTTTAAATAAAGTCATTATCAATGTTTAAAAAAAGATTTATTATCAGTTAAGGTGTGGGCACATTTGTGAATAGGATCTACTGGAATCCTATTTATAAGTGTGGCCAAACCAGTCAGAGTGGGCCCTTAATCATTGTTACTAGAGGCCTTATAAAAAGAAGGCCACAAGAAGAGGCCAGAAGTCAGTAGAAAGTGGAAGGAGTAGGCAGAAGGAGAGCGAGAGATCTCCATGCAATGGAGATCCTGATGCTAGAGAAATAAGCCACGGAACCCCAAGTATTGCAACAAGCCAGCACCAGAACTCCGGGGATGCTGGGAGAAAGTGTGGCCTTCCCACAAAGCCTTGACTGCGGACTTCTGAGCTTTGAACCTGGAGACCATAAATTCCTGTTGTTAAGGCCCCCATTGTGTGGTATTTGTCGAAGCAGCCCTGGCGAACTAAGACAAGAGTTTCTAAACGATGGAATCATTATTTTGTTAATGCTCATTATTGCTCAAAGAGCCTCTTCAAAAGGGCCTCTTCAAATTGGTTCTTGAATTATATTGAATCCTGAAATCTTTAATAATTTCATCACTGTATGAAAATATGTTCCAGGCTATCTTGTTCATTTTCCCCTCCAGATCCGATTACAACATATCTCTAGTGTTTTGGTTCATTTTAGTAAGAAATAATATTTAGAAACCATAATCGGGAATGCCAAAGATACTCTTACTGAGCTGGTCCATTAATTCTAGTTTTTTTCTGTAGAAAGATCTAGAAAATACTTTTATTAAGTGAGTTCTTTTTTATGTATTTTTAAAATTCCAATATAGGGTTTCTGAGTTTTGTGTTTTTTAACAGTTTTTTCCCTAAGGTTTGATTTTTGAATTTATATTTCTTTATTCTTATCCTGAAAAAAATACTCTTAGCATTAATATAATTAAGTACTTGATGTTTAAATAATATCTTCACAATGAAAGTAATATAGTAAGAAAAACATGATTGCTAAAGTATTTTAAAATTACTTGAAATTAAAAAAAATACTTAAAATTAATTGAAATGTAATTTTTACCCTCACATTTACTTCATAGTTAGCCACCTTACATATTCTCCTTTCAATTTGTCATCTGTTAAAATTCAAGTAATTTCACTTAAAATTCCTTGTTTTCAGTAGCTACATTTAAAGAAAAAGAGAAAACTGTCATTTTCCCCTTTGTCTATAAAACTAATATGTTTTTTCTTACGTTATATTTTCTAAAAACTCCAATGAAATGATATAAAATTTTGGTGAATATGAGCATCCTGGGTTCCTTTTCTAAATTTAAAATGTATGTTGTGGGGGTTTTGGTAACATAATTGTCACATTTAGAATATTTTATTCTGTTCAAATTTCCCCCTCATTTCCTTATGAAAATAGCTCTTGAATATTAATAATAATCATTTTCAACATCCATGCAAGAATCACATAATTTTTGTTAACTTATTCATGTAACTAATGATATTGAATAGTTTATTTATAAAACGATTGTAATAAACTCAACTAATCACTACTTACTTGTTGCATTCTATTGGCTGCATTCAATTGCTTACATTTTATGAGGTTATTTGCATTTGTATAAGTAGATGGTTCAATAATTGTCCTTATGTCTCCTATATTTACCTGTTTTGGAAAATAGTCTATAGTTTTCAAAATATATGTTGAAATAATTGAAATACTATTATGATCATTTGTTCATTATGTTTAGATAAGAACAACCATGAAAACTTTTAATCTGGTGCTTTTAGTTTGGTTAGCGGTGAACCTTCAGCCAACATTACAGTTTCAGCCCTGGCAATTGCTATTTGCAACTTTTGCTCTTGTCCTTTAGAGGTGGTTTCCAAGAGTCTATCATTTTAATTAAATCTCCACTCAAACCTAATCAGACGAATATCAATCTTCAGGCTTAATTCTTTCCTCATTGAGTAGCACTTTCAATGCAAAAATTATCATCTGTATTTTTCATAATATTTAAACAAAATTGGTCATTGTATTTTCCTGACTCCTTATATATGTACTGGATTTGTAGCTATAACTTTCTTTTACTTCCTAGAAAATTTACTTTTTCACTGGACTTTTCAAATAACTGGTTTACATTATATATTATATTGAATATGTATCTGTATTATAAATTTCATTTTCAATGAATCCTCTTTTTTTCATTTCAATTTATTTGATGTGCTTTTTAATTTTAAAAATTTAAGATTATTTTCTGTTCCTGAATTTTCCTTGCAGTGTGTTTAAATAAAGACAATTTCGCAAATATATTTTCGGCTGAGAAGTACATTCACAAAAGTCTGAAAGTTTATAGTATGAAGCATTTTCATTTATCTTGCTTCTTGATGAGTACCTGTTTACCCTTTTGCTTTCTTCTTTGCTGAAGGAGTAATGAGGAATATAGTTCTTAATATTTTATGTAGCTAAGATTTTCATGCTCGCATTTTATTTCCTTATGTTTACTTGCAATGGGATTATGAAACTCTACAGTTTAAACACGTATTTCAATATTGTTAATCTCCAAGCAAATGTAAATTATCCAAGAACATATAGAATTATGCAGATTTTGCATGTGAGCACTTCTGAATCAGATTCATCCATGCCCTTCCAAATTTTAAAACCAGGAAGAATTGGTTAGTGAGAACCAAAAATGTTGAAATGATGTGGAAACATAAGAGATTATGGTACCTTAGGATCC
Source organism: Tamandua tetradactyla (assembly GCF_023851605.1). NCBI lineage: Eukaryota > Metazoa > Chordata > Mammalia > Pilosa > Myrmecophagidae > Tamandua > Tamandua tetradactyla. The sequence continues at coordinate 11,185,228 of NC_135334.1, read as the reverse complement.
TGAAATTTACCTAAAATTTAAAGGTATAGAAGTCTCCAATAACTTGTAATATTAATTGAATTGCATATTTAATTTAATGTGAATATAGTCTGGTGCTCTTCATTGGTTAGGAGAGGTACTGAACTAATATAATTTAGAAATTATAACTACTTTGAGGTTATTTAATATTTTGAGAAACTGAAGTGCATCCTGTCACCAGCCCCTAAGAAAATAATGAACATGACACTTCAAAGTCCAACATTATGTTTTTGCGTTTTCCCTTTACTAAAGCTAATGCTTTTCTGGAAAAAAGGAGACTTGTCATCAGCATCCATACTTCCCTTTTATATACAAGAAGCTTTCAATATTCTGATTCAATATTGTAAAGAGGAAAAGTATTTTCCCTCTAACAAATACAATTATAATAAATTATATCTTGATTAAATATGAGGTTAATAATTTAGAGATATATGCATATAGTATACATAAAGAGGAAAAGCCAGTCATATCTGTATAGTAGAGGATTCAGTCAATTATTCAATCAATAGATTCATGATGCATCCAATGAATGGAATGGAAATATAGAAGTTTGTGAATGATTGGAGAGGAAGACAGTGTATTTAAAAAAGAGCTCTTGGAAAATCAAAAGGTCATTTTGGAATGTGTTATTGTGTTTGTGAAGGAAGTTCTGCTTCAACTCCAATATCAAACTAGATTTACATTGCAAATAAAGAAAACCCTCCACAAACTGGATTAAACATTTAGTGAACTTATTGGTGGGCGGAGTATTTGAATTTTGAAGCTCTGATCCCATTTCTCAGTGACTCTCTCAGCTATGCTTTTGTTCATGGGGAGATAGTCCTTGTGATGTCTTTAATAATGGTAAAAAAAAAAATAGACACAGTAGTGTCAGTTATCACATACACAGCCCTTATTATCCTGATCCAGTGAGAATATATATGCAAGATGAATCTTGGAAATTCTACTTGTTCACTATATTCAGTCTTGTCTTGCTACTGTGAGCCTCTGCACATGTCTGTTAACCAGATGTCAGGTGCCTGAGCCAACCCTGGATTCTGCATACTCCTGGTGCCCAAGTTAGACTCAGGCTCCCTGATCTCACATAGGGCTACTAGGAAGGGAGAATGGAAAGGGATCCTATGGAGCAACGGATAGCTGTCCGCGAGAGCTCCACCTTTGGATCTGTCATATTCACTTTCAGGAGGAAAGGAACACTAGAGAAATTTTTATAACTGGGGTGAATTGCACTTGAAGGAATATCATCACTCTTGGGTGACCTGTCATTTTGCCAGTGACTTTGGACCACACCCCCTCATTCACATGCATCTTCCATTTGAACAGCCTCTGAACCATTAAGTAATCGTATTGCTTAAAAAACAAGTCCAAACTGCACACCAGTATAGGGGAGGAAAGTCTCCCTGAGAGGCATAATAATTTCTGTCAATGAGCATGTACATTCAGATTGAAGAAATACCCAGAGCTGTTCATGGACTGAGAACATAAATGGGAGAAAGAGGACAAACAGGAAAGAGGATGCACATGAACAATTCTTTCAGCATCTGGTCTCAACCTCCTCAAGCAGATTCATTTTCTTGACTCTTACTAATCACTTCTGATTTAGACTTTCATCTACTTCCTCTCATTCAGTAAACTTATGGTACTTTGGCATGCCTCAGTGAGTTAACACGTGTGAAAAATCTAGCTATCTTCTCCCATTTCACTGTATGTATGATATTTTTGTCCATTCAGCTCTACCACCACCTACCTTCTAGGTCACGAAAGCATTGACTGAGACCAGTAGTCAAGCATGTTTGTTCATATTTATTAAAAAGAGAAGAAAAACATAGAAGGATGAAGCATTTATGGTCAGAAGACAAAGCATGTATCTTCCTGCAAGTTCCACAACTCTTGGAGTTCTCGTGCATGGAGAGCCCCTAGTCTTTAGAGAAAAAGACATCTGAAGAAGGAACAGGAGCAAAATTTAAAAGAAAAGTAGAAGGTGTTGAGGCTATTTGAAGGTAGCCTCAAACTAGGGCTTGATAATTGGCTCAGAGAGGTCATTGCAAAAATCATGAGAATCACAGCAAGTTATCAGCATTCCCTCAGGTGCAGAAACATCTGCACTAGGGTGACAGTCTTTCCAACACAAGGTCTGTGCTAGCTCCGGGTGGGTCACTGGAGAAGAAAAGCAGAAGTAACATATCACTCTGAGGTACAGGAACAGCAAACCTCAGAGCCACAATACGAGGTGAGCCATGACAATTTTATGGGAAGGGAGATTTCTTCTATACAAACTTCAGACCACATAATGAGTGTCTTTTAACACCATAGCCTTTCAAAGCCACCTCTGGGAAGGTACCTTCTCCCACGATTCTCTACCACTGGGGATTTACTCTCTTGTGATTTTAAATATTGCCAGGACATAACAGCTTCTTTCTCTCAGCTTGGCAGGCACAAAGCTTTTGTGGAAAACCTGCTGAGTTCCAGGCTCAGTGAGGCCAGTTAAAGTGGTTCTGAAGTACATTAGGAAAATGACTGGCAATTATAATGCACAGCAATAAGTATTACTAGACTGACATTGCAGGGGAGGCTGTGTGGGCATAGGGCAAGGCATGTGTAGAGTGTGGAGAGTCAAAGAAAAACTCAAGGCAAGTAATCCTAACCTAGAATTTATGTTGATCAATATTAGACAAGCCAAAAATTGGCTGCTGGAAAAAAGTGAGGAAACCACACATGTAAAGAATGGAAGACTTCAGAGACTTTGGACTTTGTACAACTTAGAGGTTAAGGTTTTCCAGATACTTATGGGGGGATTAGAATGATGGTGGGGACAAACCCAGGTTCACTTATCCCCCTGTATTATGGAATCAGTTTTAGCATTCCTACCACAGGGTGGTTCTCACACAAGTTTCAGATGCCACCCCTGACCTCCCATGACTTCCAGACATCCATACAACATGTGTCAAAGGAAGTTGGTTTGAGCCCTAAAGAAAAGGAGATTTTTCCTCACCTATTCAACAAAACCCATTGATCACTTGAACTCACTTACCATTGTTAGGCCAAGAAGAAAAGATCCTAAGTGCCATACAGAATCCACCATCTCCAGCAGAGCAGGTCTGCATCTCATGCTGACAAATACCTTTTATGTAGGAACCACATTGTCTACACTGGAGAGCTAAGGCTGCAGGAAGAAAGACTGAGTTGAGGAGTGATGAAAAGCATCACTATCACTACGAAACAAGAGCAGAGATCAAGCTTCCTACCTGGGAGATCTGTACCTCAAATATTGTGCGTTTGGGCCTTTTCCAAGCAATAATATCTCACAGATCCACACACTGAGCAGGAGGGTCTATTAGGGTTATTGAATTTTCTCCTGTATTAGAGGAACAATGGACACACAACTAGGAAAGTGGAACCACTCTCCACAGAACCATACTGCCCTTGATTTTCTTCCTTAACTTTCTTGCCAGCCATTAAGATTACATATAAATGGAGACCACAGAGCACTTCCCATGGTATTTGTCCTGGTGCTGAATCTAAGAGCTCTGTGTGGGTGGAGACTCCTCAGGGTGACCAGGAGTCCTTGCATCCTCACTCAACAGATGAGTCATAGTTTGCAGAGGACATTAGCTTAGATATCAAATCAAAGCCCCACTGGTGGCCAAGGACTAGGCAAAATCCCTAAGAGAATAACAGGATAGAAGAAGCAACATGGCCGTAGTTGAAGCCCATATCTGTGAAATAGGATGTAATTACTCAGGAGAACCAAAGTTCAAAGACACCAGGGGAATGAAAAGAAAATGGCTCTTGCTTAAATATATCGCATGCAAGCATAAGTTAATCTGGTGAACCTCCTCAAACCACCCTTCCCTAATTATTTACCAATTTCTAAGTAGAGCATACAGAGGGACAGATGCAGTAGCTTTTGCATTCTGCCTCAGTCAGTTCTTGAAGAAGGTTCTATTGGAGCCTGGTGGCAGCTATCTGATGGTTGATCAATCACTCAGCCAAGCTATCATGCTCTTATCTGTGAATATTGTTCAGCAGGAACAGGAGAGGCAAGTTGCAGATGCCAACAGAAGCCTTTTGTCTCATGGAAACACTGAAGATCTCTTCTCATGACCCATTCTTCTCCTTTGCCCATCCCCAGTCTTCATTGCTCGAGACTTCCCCAATGATTGGTGACCTAAGAAGTGATCTCATCCCAGTAAGTTTTTATAGACAGAGTAATTAATGCCTGGCTTTCTGCCACTCAGTGGGGCTAGAGCTGTATTATTGGTATGTAAGAAGTATTCCCTACCCTGAAGAACTCTCTTCATAAAAGGGGGTGGGAGTGATCATAGGAAAAACAACACATTCAGGGCTAATCCAGGGGAATTTTATCTTTGAAGTGAGGATAAGCTAAGCATTGAAGATAGTCAATTGTAAAGAATATAAAACAGTGCTTCAGCAGGGGTTAGATTTCACTGGAGAAAGGAGGCTAGAGTTACACCATCTGGGACCCAAGAAAAGTTTTATGGACCACAATAACTAATCCCTTTCATTAAATGATCTCTCCAACTTGTACTCATGGTTCACTGGATCAGGCTTTCTTATTCGGACTCTCATGCTGTCTCAGATTCCCTGTGGAATGTGGAGCATGTCTCTTTATCAGTGTTTCCTCTCTTTGAGCGGTGGGTAAGGATTGAGTGACTACCATATTAACCAAGAATCAGGCAAGAGATTTTACATATCAGTGCAGTACCAGTGTCTCTTGCATATGTTTACAGTTTCTAAATTCTTCATTTACAACTCTTTTCTGCCACAGCCAATCCCAGAATTCATTTTTCTAAACTTCCAGGACATTTTGATATTTGTGTGATCATTCATCTGAGAGGAACTATATACCCTGAACAGATAGCCCTCAGAGCACTCCAGTTCCTAGTCCTGGCACAATCCTCTGGATGATTAACCCTTCCCTGACCTCCAGATACTTTATAAAGTTATAGGACTATGTGAGACATGAGACTATGAGTAGGACTCAGATAATTGTTTGGGACCACATTCAACCTAGAAATGAAAAAGCAACCCACATCTGAGGTATCCATGGCCCAAGTGCAAGCTTGCCATTGAACTGAGGATACAGCTCACCTGTTTATCAGGACTTTATTGTGCTCCAAGGTCATGGATAAAAGATAGGCTTTCTTGCACTCTAAGCACCTTCTGAGGTAAAGAACTGTTTATAAGCACAAAGTACTTCCAATGATAACCTATTCATATGTGTGGCACCTCAACTCACAATGCATGGAAGGGGAGGCTGAATCTGAGACTTCTAATCATAAATATCGAAGTTTAAATCTGTGCCCTTGAGTGTGAAGATGCCAGAGTAGAAAGTTCTGGGAATTATTCCTTCTACCAGATTATCTATTTATTAAACAAGTAGGAACTATCTGAATCAACTATCTTGAAATTCTGGAGTCCAGTAGAACACTGTACAACATCCAGGGAAGGGGGGGGGGGCTGGTAAATACTAGTGAATTTCTCTCTCCGTATAGTGTTCACCATCACCCAGACCACACTCTTGTGACAGACAGCAGTTGGGTCCAGGCCCTGGCTTAGCCATCAGTGCCAGAGAGGGACATGAAAATCTAGTTCCCCAAGATTTGGAGGTGGAGGCAGGGGTCCAATAGCTATTCAAAGCTTTCAATTAGCTGCATTGGATCTCTGGAGTCCCTGAACAAAGCCAGATGAAGAGATTTAAAGAAGGTTCACTTCCGCAAAGATGTGGAAAACATTTGAAGAATTGCATTTGCTCGGCAGGTGCGAAGAAAAGAAAGCAAAACTTTGGAGAATCATGGGAAAATCTCCTTGTGCCCTTCCTGTCCTCTCCCTCATCCATTCCCCAGAGCTGTTTGGAACCTCCCAGAGCTCCATTTGTGGGTCTTTGCTCTTGATATGGCTGGGAAAGACTGACATGAAAAACTTCTCTTTGTAATATTCGCCCCTTCCAGAATTTGGCTTCCATGCAAATGCAGCTTAAGAAAAGGAAAACAATATAACAAACTATTGAGGTGGGTGGCCTAGCCAGTCTTACCCTTTTTATCTAGCAGTGTAACATCTAGGAGAAGGTGAAGGCCTATTTCTTGGGAAGTAGAGAGGGCATTCAAATAACTGTAAATGCTGGGACTCTGAAGGCCACTAGCAAGCACATGCACAGAATAAAACATAGGTCCAGATAAGACATGGAGAATTCTGCACTTTGCATTCCCCTTGAGCTGACTTCCCTGACAGAAGTGCTGAATTCTAATGGAGAGCACCAGCTAAGGCAAAGCCAATCTGCAAAGATGGTGAAAGGCATTTCTAGGTTGAATGTGGTCCCAAACAATTGTCTGAATCCTACTCATAGTCTCACTTCTCACATGGTCCTGCAATTTCAGAGTGAATCTGGAGGTCAGGGAAGGGTTAATCGTCTAGAGGATTATATCAGGATTAGGAAATGGAGTGCTCTGAGAAGTTATCTGTTCAGGCTATCTAGTTCCTCTCAGATGGGTGATCACACAAATATCAGAATATTCTGGAAGTTCAAAAAGATGAAGAAATCAGAGTCTGTAAACATATGCAAGAGACACTGGTTCTGCACTGATATGTAAAATCTCTTGCCTGATTCCTGGCCAAAATGGTAGTCACTTAATCTTCACCTTCCTCTCAAAGTGAAGAAGCACTAACACAGAGAAATGCCACAAATTCCACAGATGTTCTGAGAGTCTGAATAAGAAAACCTGGTCCCATCAGCCATGGTTACAAGCAGGAGAGGTCATTTATTAAAAGAGAAAAGTTTTCCTGATCTTCAAAGCTCTATTTGGGTCCCAGATGGTATAACCACAAGCCCCCTTCTTTCTCCAGTTAAATTTAACTCCTACTGAAGCACTGTTTAATATTCTTTACAACTGACTCTCTTCAATGCTTTGCTTATCCTTTCTTCAGAGATAAAGCTCCCCTTGACTAGGCCTGAGTGTGCTGTTTTTCCTATGATTGACAACCACCACCACCACCCCCGATTTATGAAGAGAGTTGTTTTAGGATAGGGAATATTTCTTACATGTCTCTGATACAACCCCAGCCATACTAGGGGGCAGGAAAATAGGCACTTACTATGCCATCTATAAAAACTTTCAGAGAAGAGATTATTCCTTAGGTCAACAGTAGTTGGGGCAGCCTGGAGCAATGAAGATTAGGGAAGGGCAGAGGAGAAGAAAGGGTCATGAAAAGGGAACTGCAGTGTTTCCACTTGCTCAGCTGAGAGTTTGACTTATCACCACTCAGCTACCTCATGGGCTCAAATAAAACTGTTTCAGGAATTGACTGAGGCAAAGTTCTTACTTGAACTGCTGCAAACGTATGAATCTTATACAAAAAGTGTATAAATTGGGGGCATAGGGGAATGCTATGGGTTATGTTTAACAGGAAAACATCAATGGTACCACAGCAACAGAAGGGGTAAATAATGGGAGAAGAGGCAGTAGTTAAAGGAAGATTTAGATTTTCTATTTGTTGAGGGTGTGTATATTGGATATATTTCTCTTGGGAACAATGAAATCATCTAAAATTTAGAGTGTTGATGGACTGTTGACTTTGGACGTTATACATGATGCCCAATGAATGGAGGTTGCTGAAGGATGTACTGACTGAGAAGTAGGTTGGCGAACAATGGTATATACATATGATCAAATATTGTGCTGTTACAAGAAGAAACGAAGTTGTTAGACATGCAACGATGTGAATGAACCTGTTGGACATTTGGTAAAGCAAAGTAAGCCAGAAACAAAAGAGCAATTATTGTATGGTCTCCTTTAGAAAAATGCTTATAAGAAAAGAGGAGCCTAGATTGTAAGCTCTTATAGCAGTCACATTTAGACCAGAGTGATAATTGTTATTTCTGGATTTTGAAAGACTGTTTTATATATAACCTGGTATTTAAAGATAAGAACAAAGCTGATCAGGTCAGGTTTAAGGTAATTCAGAATACAGGGATAAGGAAAACATTTTCTATATTTTAGAACCTCATTTACTCCTTGAGACCAAAGGAAGAAAGGTTTATTTTGTCCAGAACCTAAATTTTCTGTGGCACATAATCCAGCTCAACCTGTCTGGATGATCATTTAAACAATCCAAACACAGGGAACCCAGAATAAGAATGAGGGTTTTCAGTCCTTTTATGGTTTAATGTAATGTCTGGATATATCCCAGAGTATAGTAAGCAGATAATAAAGAGTATTGGCAAAGTCCCTTGAGGGATGGGAGAAAATTTATGGAACTATTAAACTTTACCACCAGGGAAACCCCAGATACTGTACCAAACATTTGGGATACCCAAAGCAATGGGCCAAGCCCTTGATCTTGAGACTTGCTCTTGTGAATCTTATGTATGCAGCAGAGAAATTTAGTTTACCTATAGGTATACCTAAGAGTTACTTCTAGAGGACATCTTTTGTTGCTCAGATGTGACCTCACTCTCTCTAAGCCCAATACTGCAAGTGAAACCATTGCCTTCCCCCTTACATGGGACATGATACCCAGGAGTGAAAGTCTCCCTAGTGATGTGGGAGGTGACTCCCAGGGATGAGCCTGGCCTTGGCACCATGGGATCGACAATGTCATCCTGACCAAAAAGGGGGGAAAATGTTAACAATTGAGGTATTAGTGGCTGAGAGAGTTCAAATAGAGTCGAGTGGCTACTCTAGAGGTCACTCTTATGCACACTTCAGTTAGACATTGCTACTGTAATAATATGCCAAACCCCAACCAAAACCATTTCAACCAATTCTAAAGAATACCTAGGACATTATATAAGATTCTACAAAGGTTCCATGCACTATGATAATTTTCCAGAAACCTACAACCTTCAGGTGGGTCCCTGGAGCAGATAAATCCTGAAACCTAGAGTGTCCAGCCTCTCCAGAACATCAGATAGCTCCATCTCTGTACCCTATATTATTGACAGCCCTTCCAACATGAAAAAATTAGAATGAGTGTAGTCCAAATTCCCCTAAGGGGTAGGAAAAAGATCAAAGGTGATAATGGAGTGATACAGAGAATGTAGGGTTTAACAATTGCTGAATCATTATTTTGCTATTTCTTTTAGTCTACAGTATCTTAGAGCATCTAGAAATAAAAACCTAAAATTGTGGAATTGTAATCCATACCAAACTCTGAAATCAGTTTTACAACTAATTGTTGTGCTGTGCTTTGAAATGTATTGCTTTTTTGTATATGTTATTTTTCACAAAAAAGAAAAAAAAAGTTGATTGTGATGATAAATGCATAACTATATGATGATATTGTGAACCATTGATTGCATACTTTGGATGATTACATGGTATGTGAATATATAATATATATCAATAAAAATTAATTTTTAAAAAGATCAAAAGAAAAAGTGGAGTTATAAAAGAGAAGGTAGGATTTAACAAATGAGTATTACTCCTGAATCATTATATTGACAATTCTTTTAGTTTCCAATGTCTTGAAACAGCCAGAAAGAAAAATCTAAAATTGTGGAACTGTAACCTTATCAAACTCTAAATTCTGTCCTATAACTATTTGTTGTGGTGTGTTTTGAAATTTATTACTTTTTTTTGTATATATGTTATTTTTCACAATTAAAAAAGGCAAAAAAAATTTGCTGAGGCAGAAAGGAAAAGCCACTGCAGCTGTGCCTCATTCTGCTCTATTTAGAAACCGGTAAATAATAAGGGGAGGGAAGTTTGAGGAGGTTTACCTGATTAGCCTATGCTTATCTGTGTGATATATAAACAAGGTCCATCTTTTCCCCACTCCCCTGAGATCTTTGAACTGTGACTGGTCCTCCTGAGGAATGGGGTCCTGTTTCACACATACAATCTTCAGCCATGTCCATCTTGCTTCTTCCATCATCTTATTCTCTTTGAGATTTCCTTTATTCCTGACTTCCAGTGGTGATTTCATCTGACTTCTAAGCCAATATACTGCCAAAACTATGGTTTATCTGTGAAGTGAGGATGAAGGGAACTTGGTCATCCTGAGGAGTCTCTACTCACACAAACTCTGGAGATTCATCACTAGGGTCAATACCATGGGAAACGCACAATGTACTCCATTTATATGTAATCCTATGGCTGGCAAGAAAAAAGAAGAAGAAAGCCATGGGCAGTGTGGCTCTGTGGAGGGTAGTTCCATTCCCCTACTTGTGTGACTGTTGTTCCTCTAATACAGAAGAGAATGAGATCATCCTAATAGTCCCTCCGGCTCAGTCCATGGATCTAAAATGCATTATTGCTTGAAACAAAGCCCAAGGGTACGATACGTTGGGACAGAGCTCCCAAGTAGGAAGCATGATCTCTGTTTTTGTTTCATAGTGACAGTGATGCTTCTTGTCACTCCTCAACTCAATCTTTCTTCTTGCAGCCTTAGCTCTCCAATGTAGACTTTGTGATTCTTACATTGAATATCAGCTTAAGATATAGACTTGCTCTGCTGGAGATGGTGAATTCTGTATGGCGTTTAGAATCTTTTCTTTTTGGTCTAATAATGGTAAGTGAGCTCAAGTGATCAATCAGTTTTGTCAAAAAACTGCTTTTCCTTCTGAGCTCAAACAGCTTCCTTTAACACATGTGGTCTGGCTGCCTAAAAGTCACTGGAGGTTGACGGGTTAGCATCTGTAATTTAGGAGGGGGCCACTCTGATCTAAAAACCCTAAAACTGGGTCCTGGATAAGGGGGGAGGAGTGGACCTGGAGTTGTCCCCACCGTTATTCTAATCCCATCCTAAGTATCCAGATAACCCCAATCTTTATGTCGTTCAGGGTCCAAAGTCTCTTAAGTCTTCCAATCTTCATATATGCTATTTCCTCACTCTTCCTCAGCAGCCTCTGTTCTGCTTATCTGATGTTGATTAACATAAATCCCAACTTAGAGTCACTTTCTCTGGAAGTTTTCTCTGACTCTTCACCCTATGGATATGCCTCTCACTGTGCCTACACAAAGGGTCCCCCTCAATGTCAATCTAGTTAATATTTATTGCTGTGCATTATAACTGCCAGTCAGTTTCTTAATACGCTTCAGAGTACTTGACAGCAGAGATTTGGTGATTTTCAACATTTTATTCTTGGTGTTTACCATTGAGCATGGAACTCAGCAGGCTTTCACCAAATGCCTTGTGCCTGCCAACCTGAAAGATAGTGGCTGTTATGTGCCATCAATATTTAGACTCATAAGTGGGTAGATCCCCAGCAGTAAAGAATCAGGGGAAAAGGAACTTTGTAGGTGTGCCCTTGTGGGGTCATGGCAGCAGGTCAACCATTACAGGGTCTGAAGTTTCTATATGAGAAATTTCCTTTCCCATAAAATTGTCATGGATCACCCCATGTTTCAATTTTGGGGTTTGCTATTCCTGCATTCAATGTGATATCTTGCTTCTCTAGCAACTCATCCAGAGCTAGAACAGACCTCATGTTGGAAAGATTGTCACCATAGTATGAATGTTTCTGTGCTTGAGGGAATGCTGTTAACCTGATGTGATTCCCATGATTTTTTCAATGACCTCACTGAGCCAATTATGAAGCTGTAGGTTGAGTTTGTCTTCAAATTGTCTCAACACTTCATTACTTTCCTTTTAAACTTGTCCTTGTTCCTCCTTCATATCCTGCTTTCTCTCTAGAGTAGAGGTTCTTCAAGTATCAGAACCCCAGGAGTCAGGGAACATGGGGGCACACATGCTTATGACCATAAAGCCTTCATTCTTGTTCATTGTATTTTTCTCTTTAGTAAATATGAACAAGCACAGCTGACTACAGGATTCAGGCAATGCTTTCATGACCTAGAAAGTAGGAAGTGGTGCAGGTGAATGGACAAAGCTATCATACACTGTGAAAGGAAAGAACTTTTGACCACGAGGACATCAAGACTTTTCACTCATGTCCTAACTCCCTGAGGCATGCTAAAGCACTGTGAATCTACTGAACAAAAGGAGATTGATAAGAATATAAATCAGACATAAATGGTTAAGAGCCAAGAAGATGAAGCTGCTTAATGAAGTTAAGACCAGATCCAGAAGGGTTATTCCTGTGTATCCCCTTTCTTCTTTGTCCCCTTTCTCCTATTTATGATCTCAGTGCATGCACAACTCTGGGTATTTCCCAAATCTGAAGGAGTACATGTTCACTGACAGGCATTATGATGCCTCTCAGGAAACCTTTTCTTCCCTGCACTAGTGTGCAGGTTGGAGATGTTTTCTAAGCAATATGTTTGCTCAATGGTTGGTATGTTTTTAAATGGAAGCTGTATGTGAACAAATGGGGATGGTCCAAAATCACTGGCAAAATGCCAGGTTTCCCAAGAGTGAAGATATTCCTTCATGCACAAGTCATTCCTACTTGTCATGGTCAGGTTCATGTGTCAACTTGGCCAAGTGTTGGTACCTGTTTGTCTGGTTGGGCAAGTGCTGTTCTGTCTGTTGTGATGAGACATTTCACAGAATTAAATCATGATCATATCAGCAGCATCCACAGCTGATTCCCATTTGTAATCAGCCAAGGGGAGTGTCTTCTGCAATGAGTGATGCTTAATCTAATCACTGGAAGCCTTTTAAGGAGGATTCAGAAGAGACAGGCTCTCTTCCTGCTTTGGCCAGTGAGCCTCTCCTGTGGAGTTTGTCCAGACCCCCCATCAGAATTGTTGGCTTCACAGCCTTCCCTGCAGATTTTGGACTCTGCATTCCCATGGTTATGTGAGACACTTTTATAAATTTTATATTTGTGAGTGTTTCCTGTTGATTCTGTTTCTCTAGAGAACCCTAACTAATACATCTGGATACCAAGAGTGGTTCTTAAGAAACAGAATCTTAAAAATGGGTGTTTATGAATGGTTTTCTCCTCTGACTGGATTTAAAGGCACTAAGGACTCTGATTCCCATAATAAGAATGACACTCCCAATCCATGGAGGGTGTTGGCAAAAGAGATAGTCAAAATATCACCACTCGATTCTCCTAATGCTTCGCTTGTACGATGCCAGGTTCTGAAGGGATAATGTTTTTGACACCTTTATGGAGTTTTGTGGAAATAAGAGGTATAGAGATGTTGGCTGGCTGTTGCTAGATACACTGGCTACATTAAGGAGTGAAAGGGATGGGCTTATGACTTCAAATGAGAAGCTTAAGTGCCGTTTGACAGATGTAGAAGTTTCTATGAGTATCCTGAAGGAAAATCTTATTTCCTGTAGCCATAAACTTGAGATCTCTGAAAATCAGACTCAAAATCTTATTGTTAGAGTAGCAACTTTACAACATAAACTGAAATCTCAGTTTGCATGGTGTCTGGCGTTAAAGTGAGGACATTGGTTGGAAAGGAGTGGGACCCTGAAAGATGGGATGGTGACATATTGATTGATAATGATGTCAGGGATGAGGTTGAAACCCTAGGTCAGGCTGAGTCTTCTCTAGATAACCTTGTAATAGTCTACCCTGAGGACATAGCCACCCCACCTCCAGCCTGCTCTGAGGAATTGGCCACCCAACCTCCTCCTGAAGGGGTTAGCCCTAAGGGATTAACACTGTTTCACCAGATGAAACTACAAATGAATGCCCTGAAGCAAATGGCTTGGAAGATATTTCTAATTATTTTCATGACCCACCCCTACCACCCCTCACTTCTTCTAGATCTATAACTAGACTAAAGTCCCAACAAGCCTCTAAAGGTGAGGTACAAAGTATCATGCATGAGGAGGTATGCTATACTCCGAAAGAACTGTGTGAGTTTTCCAATTTATATAGACACAAATCAGGGGAATATGTGTGGCAATGGATTTTAAGGGTGTGGGATAATGGTGAAAAGAATATAAGACTCTATCAGGCTGAATTTATTGATATGGGCCCACTAAGCAGAGATTCTGCATTCAATGTTATAGCTCAAGGGGTTAGAAAAGGTATTAACAGTTTGTTTGGATGGTTGGTTGAAACATGGATGAAAAGGTGGCTGACATTACCTGAGGTTGAAATGCCAGAACTGCCCTGGTATAATGTAGATGAGGGGATCCAGAGGCTTAGAGAGATTGGAATGTTAGAGTGAATTTATCATGCAAAGCCTGTTCTTACACCCCAGGAATGTCTGGAGGATGCATCTTTTACCAGAACAATGAGAAACAAATTTGTGAGACTAGCACCATCATCCCTGAAGAGCTCTGCAGTTGCACTTTTCTGTAGGTCAGATATTACTGTAGGAACTGCTGTCATTGAGATAGAATCCTTAAACACAATGGAGATGACTGCATCCTGAGTTGGCAGAAGCCAGGTGGCAGCACTTAATCGTCAAAGTTAGAGTAGAGTGGTCATTATAATAAACAGCAAACTCAAAGCAGGAGTCAAAATAATATGAGTCACAGAGATTTGTGGCATTGGCTAGTAAATCACGGGGTACCTAGAAATACAATAGATGGGCAATCTACAAAATTCTTGGCCGAGCTGTATAAACAAAAGAGCTCTAGGTCAAGTGACAGAAATCTAACCTGAATTACAAAAGCACGGAGTCACAGCACCTTAATCAATTTCCAGACTTGAGACAGTTTACAGACTCAGAGCCCCTTGAATGAAGGGGAGGCCAGGTCCCTCTGGGGGAGAACCCTGTTACACTGCCACAAATTCATACTGTTCATCTTCCTGCAAGCCTTTCCCAAGGAGACCAACGGCCTTTTACCAGGGTAACTGTGCATTGGGGAAAAAGAAATGATCAGATATTTCGGGGATTATTAGACAGTGGGTCAGAAGTGACATTAAATCCAGGAGAACCAAAACGTCACTCTGGTCCACTAGTCGGAGTGGGGGCTTATGGAGGCCAGGTGATCAATGGAGTATTAGCTCAGGTCCATCTCACAATGGGTCCAGTGGGCCCTCGGACCCATTCTGTAGTTATTTCCCCAGTTCCAGAATGTATAATTGGAATAGACACACTGAGCAACTGGCAGAATCCCCACATTGGCTCTCTAAAGTCTTGCAGTGAGGGCTATTATGGTGGGAAAGGCCAAGTGGAAGCCACTAGAACTGCCCCTACCAACCAAAATAGTAAATCAGAAGGATTACCAGATTCCTGGAGGGATTACAGAGATTACTCCCACTCTTAAGGACTTGAAGGATGCAGGGGTGGTGATTCCCACCACATCCCCATTCAATGCTCCTATTTAGCCTGTGCAGAAAACAGATGGGTCTTGGAGGATGACAGTGGATTATGGTAAGCTCAATCAGGTGGTAACTCCAGTTGCAGCTACTGTTCCAGATGTGGTATCATTGCTTGAGCAAATCAATATATCCCCTGGTACCTGGTATGCAGCTATTGATCTGGCAAATGCTTTTTTCTCAATATCTGTTAGTAAGGACCCCCAGAAACAGTTTACTTTCAGCTGGCAAGGTCAACAATATACTTTCACTGAATGATGTCTGGGGTATATCAACTCTCCAGCCCTATGTCATAATCTTGTCTGCAGGGAACTTGATCATTTCCCCCTCCCACAAGGTATCACACTAGTTCATTATATTGATGATATCATGTTGATTTGATCTAGAGAGCAAGAAGTAGCAACTACTCTAGACTTGCTGATAAGGCATTTGTGTGTCAGAGGATGGGAGATAAATCTAACAAAAATATAGGGACCTTCCATCTCAGTGAAATTTCTAGGTGTCCAGTGGTGTGGGGCATATTGGGATATCCCTTCTAAGGTGAAAGATAAGTTGCTGCATCTCGCCCCTCCTATGACCAAAAAAAAGGCACAACACCTAGTTGGTCTTTTTGGTGACAACATATTCCTCATTTGGGTGTACTACTCTGGCCCATTTGTTGAATGACCAGAAAAGCTGCTAATTTTGAGTGCGGACCTGAACAAGAGGAGGCTCTGTGACAGGTCCAGTCTGCTGTACAAGCTGCTCTGCCACTTGGGCCATATGATCCAGCAGATTCAATGGTGCTGGAAGTGTCGGTGGCAAATACAGATGCTGTATCTTGCTCTCTAGATCAAATCAACATGATATCATCAATATAATGAACTAGTGTGATAGGTGCCTTTGGCAAGCCCCTATTGGAGAATCACTAATGTGATAGGTGCCTTTGGCAAGCCCCTATTGGAGAATCACAATGCAGACTCTTAAGATTTTGGAGCAAAGCCTTACCATCTGCTGCAGATAACTACTCTCCTTTTGAGAAACACCTTTTGGACTGCTACTGGGCCTTAGTAGAGACTGAACGTTTAACCGTGGGCCCCTACCATGAGACCTGAGTTGCTTATCATGAGCTGGGTGTTGTCTGACCCACCAAGTCATAAAGTTGGGCATGTGCAGCAGCACTCTATTGTAAAATGGAAATGGTATATACAAGATAGGGACAGGGCAGGTCCTGAAGGCACATGTAAGTTACATGAGGAAGTGGCCCAAATGCCCATGGTCTCCACTCCTGCCACATTACCTTCTCTTTCCCAGATTGGAACTATGGCCTCTTGGGGAGTTCCTTACAGTAAATTGACTGAGGAGGAGAAAACTCAAACCTGGTTTATGGATAGTTCAGTTTGATATGTAGGTACCACCCAAAAGTGGACATCTGCAGCAGTACAACCCCTTTCTGGGGTGTCCTTGAAGGACAGTGGTGAGGGGAAATCCTCCCAGTGGGCAGAACTTCGAGCAGTGCACCTGGGTGTCCATTTTGCTTGGAAGGAGAACTGGCCAGAGGTGCATTTATATACTGACTCGTGGGCTGTTGCTAATGGTTTGGCTGGATGGTCAGGGACTTGGAAAGACCATAATTGGAAAATTGGTGGTGACAAAGAGGTCTGGGGAAGAAGTATGTGGATAGACCTTTCTGAGTGGGTTAAAAACATGAAGATATTCGTGTCCCATGTGAATGTGCACCAGAGGGTGACTTTAGCCGAGGAAAGTTTTAACAATCGAGTGGATAAGATGACCATTCTATGGATACCAGTCAGCCTCTTTCTTCAACAACTCCTGTCATTGCCCCGTGGGCTCATGAACAAAGTGGTCATGCTGGTAGGGATGGAGATTATGCATGGGCTGAGCAACATGGACTTCTATTCACCAAGGCTGACTTGGCTATAGCCACTGCTGAGTGCCCAATCTGCCAGCAGCAGAGACCTGCACTCAGCCCCCGATATGGCGCCATGTCCCAAGGTGACCAGCCAGCTACATGGTGGCAGGTTGATTACATTGGACCGCTCTCTTCATGGAAGGGGCAGCAATTTGTTCTAACTGGAATAGACACATACTCTGAATATGGGTTTGCTTTCCCTGCACACAATGCTTATGCCAAAACTACCATCTGTGGGCTTACAGAATGCCTTATCCATCATCGTGGTATTCCACACAGCATTGTTTCTGATCAAGGAACACACTTCACAGAAAATGAAGTGCAGGAATGGGCACACCCTCATGGACTTCTCTGGTCTTACCATGTTCCCCATCATCTAGAAGCAGCTGGATTGATAGAACGGTGGAACGGCCTTTTGAAAACTCAATTATGGTGCCAACTAGATGGCATTACTTGAAGGCTTTAGTAAAGGGGAAACAGTACAGCATAATTTTGGAATTTCAAGCATTGCATTCATTAGTTTTTAGGGGTAGGTGTGAAGAGCATTTCAATTTTTCAAAATATTAAATAACCTCAAGGTATTTATAATTTCTAAATTATATTAATTCAATATCTTCTCCTAACCATGGAGAGCCATAAGCTATATGCACATTAAATTAAATATGCAATTCAATTAATATTAAGAGTTATTGGAGGGGGTGCAAGGGTAGTTCAGTGATAGAATTCTCACCTGCCATGCGGGAGACACAGGTTCGATTCCCAGCCCATGCACTTCCCCCCCCCACCCCGAAAAAAATCAACAAATTGTGCTACAATAAGGAGATAGTCACATGGAAAAAGAATGAAGTGACCCCCACCATAGAGAATTAAAAAAAGAGTTTTGGAGACATACTATACCTTTAAATTTTACTCAGAATTCTAAGGTGTAAAAATCTTTTATGTCCTTTTATCATTTTAACATTTCTGGTTCTCACTAACCAGTGCGTCCTGGTTTTAAGCTATGTAAAGGATATGGATACATCTGTTTCAGAAATGCTCACATACAAAAGCTGCAGAGGAATTGGCTAATTGTATATGTTCTTGGATCATTTACATTTACTTGAAGAGCAAGAATATTGAAATTCATTTTTAATCTATAGCATTTCATAACCCTATTATAAGTAAATAAAAAGAAATTAAATGGAAGCCTGAAAATCTTAGATACATGAAACATTAAGAACTACATTTCTCATTAACATTTGAGTAAAGAAGAAAATAAAGGGAAAATATATACTCTCCAGAAAGCAAGATGAAAGAAAATACTTCACGCCATAGGCATTCAGTCTTTGTGAAAATTCTTCTCAGTGGAAGATGTATATGCTCAATTTTCTTTATTTAAAAACACTGCATAGCTCTTTCCGGTGGCGGAGGCTGGAGACTACGCCGAGAAATGGCACCTCACAAAGGAAAGGAAAAGAAAGAAGAACAGGTCATCAGCCTTGGGCCTCAGATCTCTCTGGCAAGGAAAGCATCTGCCGTGTGACTGGTGGGATGAAGGTGAAGGCTGACTGAGATGAGTCCTTGCCATATGCTGCCATGTTGGCTGCCCAAGATGTGGTCCAGAGGAGCAAGGAGTTAGGCATCACTGCCTTGCACATCAAACTTCGGGCAACAGGAGGAAATAGGGCCAAGACCTCTGTACCTGGGGCCCAGTCAGCCCTCAGAGCCCTTGCACGTTCAGGAATGAAGATTGGACGACAGCACCCGCAGGAAGGGGGGTCGCCGTGGTCTCTGTCTATGAACAGAACTCCACAACTTACTTTCTGTTAATAAATTGCCTTCAAATAAAAAAAATTTAAAAAAAAACACTGCATAGAAAAAAACAAGAACACAGTAGTCATCTTAAATTTTTAAAACTTAGAAAAAGCACACCACATGTCCTAGTTTGCCAGCTGCTGGAATGTAATATACCAGAAATGAAATGGCTTTTAAAAGGGGGAATTTAATAAATTGCAAGTTTACAGCTCTAAGGTTGTGGAAATGTCCCAATTGAACCAAATCTATAATAATGTCCAAATTAAGGCACCAACAAGAGGTTACCTTCACTCAAGAAAGGCTGATGAAGTTCAGGGTTTCTCTCTCAACTGGAAAGGCACATGTGAACATGGCAACATTTGCTAGCTTTCTTTCCAGGTTTTTGTTTCATGACACTTCCCCAGGGGCATTTTCCTTCTTCATCTCCAAGGTCTCTGACTGTGTGGGCCCTCATGATTCTCATGGCTCTCTCCTGGTTCTGTCACTCTCTCCAAAATCTTTCCTCTTTTAAAAGATTCCAGTAAACTAATCAAGACCCACCTGGAATGGGTGGAGTCACAACTCCATTGAAGCCATCTAATCAAAAGTTACCACCCACAATAGGGTGGGTCACATCTCCATGGAACAACAAAAAGCTTTGTTGCTCAATATTGCAGCCAGCAATATTGAATGAAGATTAAAAGACATGGTCTTTCATGGGTCCACCACAAATTCAAATCAGCACACCAAATAAACTGAAACTGGAAAAGAGAGCTCATAGAAAATGAAATTTATAAAACAGATACCTACCCCAAGTAGAAATACTTAATAATATAAACTAGGTTTTTGAAAATTCCTGTGAAAAAGTAAACCCTCTCAGAAGTAGAGGAAAGATAAAACTACAGAACCAGGAAATATATAAAAAGCCAGGGAAATAAAATGATCAATTTTGTTTAACTGTTATGGAAAATACAGATGATAATTTTTGCATTGAAGTACTCAATAAGGAAAGAATTGCACCTGAAGATTGATGTCTGCTGTATTTGGTTTGAATGAAGTTTAATTAAAATGACACACTCTTGCAAGTTACTTCTAAAGGACAAGAGGAAAACTTGCATATAGCAATTGCCAGGGCCAAGATTGAAATGTTGGTGAGAGGTTCACCAATGACCAAAATAAAAGCACTGGGACTAAAAGGTCACAGTTGTTTTTATTCAAACATCTTTCACCAACAAACTGTTGCAGTAGCTTTGATTACAACAGAAGATCACGTGCTTCTCCTGGCTGGTGATGCGCACATATTCCACACATCTTTTTGGGCATCCCAAAATGGAATATTGGTACACGTAATCTGAAGAGAGTGGGAGAACAACACAGAGAGAGCCCAGGTCAGAACTGGGGTGTGACGGGGAATCTGGCTAACTAAGCATTCCCTTCCTTCCTTGTCTCCTATCTGGCTGAGTCTGAGCCTTGAAGGCTCTGCCAGCAAAGGGACATTTTCCTTCCAGGGCAACTCAACCTGCACACACATATATTTACAGCCACATTGCTGGACTATCCATTTGATTTTAAGGGTTAAGTCACTGAGTATCAGATGGGGATTTGGAAGTCTTCTATTAAAACCCAATCAGTGTTCATATGAGAAATTTGAACTCAAAGAAGAGACATAACATGCACAAAGCTATCAGTTGAGTTAATTCCCCAGCTAGTGAGACTAGAGAATCCTCACCCAGATCTAGTGCTCTTTCCCCCCAAGCTAAGTCATACATTTAAATCCCCCAGCCCTCCCTCTTCTCCTGACCCCATCTCACCGCCAGTGAAATATGAAGTGTACACTTCTTTGGTCTGACAGGCAAAGTCAGGATATTTGGATTGACAGGAACCCAAATTCTTCCTGCATTTCTTACCAACAAATTCATCACAGGAGGTGCAAGATATAGATCTTGTAGAATCTGGATATTAGGACAGAAACATGGAGTAAGACCAGGGGATACCACGTAGTGAGGGGCAGAAAGGAGGCCCACCAATGTAGGGGCTGATGCTAGAACCCCGGATACTCCAGGCTTCCCTAGCCAGACAGGATCTCTGGGTACCCTCTCTTCCAGGGAAACCCCTGGGGACCCTCTCTTCCTGCAGAGCCATGGTCTGGAAAAGAATCTGTTTTTAGGAATCATGAGATAACCAGGAAGCCCTGTCCCTTTTCTTATTTCAGACTGATCCTACAGCTGTGGCTTCTGAAGAAGACTCTGAGATGGGCATTTTCTTGGTTGCAGGTCTCAGGATGGATGCATGAGAGATAAGACAGGGTCCTGGGGGAACAGGAAGGAGGAACATCTCCCTTCAGAGCTATTTATCCTTGACCTGGGTTTTAGGTGGGAGAAAAGGAGTTCTACAATGCCTCCATCTATAGACCCCAAATGATTCTTTATCATCTCTTTTCCTCAAACCTCCCTCCTCCCCCATTTCCAGTATAGCAGCAACAGCAGGGTCCTAAGGAAGAACTTCCATGATGAGGAAGGAAATTTGCAACAGCCAGAGGTTCAGGAGCCTGGATCCAGTAAACACTCTCCCTGGAACTCCTGCTACTTCCAATCCAGATGTTTAGGACCTTACTCTCTTCCCCCATTATCCCTGCCCCTTTGCTTCCCTGCAATGGTACTCACTCTCCTTTGGAAACTGGCACAGAACTAGGAGAGCTCCAGGGAGCAGGAGGAACAGGAGCCAGTCCATGTATGCTGGGAAAAGCAGTAGATGGGCAGAATGATGAATCAGGCAATCAAGCTTCAAGCAGGGCTCAAGAATGGTGCACTGGGCAGACATGGAATGGAGATGAAGCTACAGTTTCCTCCTTAGTCTCCTGCTCTGTGACTTACATCCTGGGCTGTAAAAGTGGCAATTCATTTGCTGTATTCCAAGGCCCTGCCTCTAGGAGAGTGGGTGTTCTTTCTCTTTGCATTGCATAGCCAGCCCAGGGCCTACATCAAGGAATTTGCATAGGGATGAGGCAACACTGGTCTCAAGAGAGGGCAACCTCATCTCAGAGAAGGCAGGATATCTAATGAAAAAGAGATGGTTGCTAACTTCAAATTTCACATTTTCTCCACTCATTGGACATTTTATGTGTGATGCTACCAACTACTCCACTAAGCCCTGGTATAAGTCTTTACCCCACAGACATACATCCATTTGGAAAGCTTTTACACTACCTTCCCTTTGAATAGGTGCAATGGTTTCCTTAATACAATGTCTTTATATGTGCATGGGTATAAGTGAGTTGTTGCAAAATAAAGTGCCAATCCTCTCCTTTATTTTCCTCCTTCTAAGTGGTCCCACCTGTGGGACAGATACTGATGAGTATATTCTTCTTAGTTTCTATTTTGTGTTTGGCTCACCTCTCAGGATAAATTGATATGGCTGAATCTCGGATCCCTTCTGCAGGACTTGTTTTTGAATTGAATTTCTTGTTTTGATTGAATTTCTAGTCCCTAACTCCATTCTTATTGGATATACTGAAATTCCAGAGTGAACACATTCCTCATTTCCACTTGAGTGGTCTCCCCCTTCTCCAGCCCAGAGTTATGTGACATGGTTGAGTCAGGGAATTCAACACAACCCATGGGTGTGCCAAGCATTTGTCCATTGGGAGTAGTATTATAAATACCTTATGTTGTATTGTTTATTAATCCTCCTCTCATTCTTCCCTCAGATAATTCAATGGGTTAGACCCTTTTGTTCTTCTTTCCTTTGTCTCTTGATTAAATTATTTTCAGACCACAACTATTGACACAACCCAAGCCTAAGTTATAACTTCTTCAGCCTGGCTTTGAAAGCCTCTTTTGTTGGTCATGTATTTAATTTCTTTACTCTATTTCCAAATATCTTCACCCCTATGTGAATGAATTTAAAATACATCTCCTAAGTCAAAAAAATCTATTCTGAAGTCCACTTCTATAGAACCCACTTCCTTTCTGATAGTTTCACAGTATGGTCCATGTAAAAGACTGAAACCTCTAAATAGAGGACTCAGTCACCAGGAACTAGGATGAGAGATCATCAACTCATGGAGAGAATATAATGTAAGGAATTGTAGGGCTTGCCCAGGGGGAATCAAGATCCATGGTATTCTACAATGAGGAAGGTGTATACAAAGCTCTAGAACTATGCAACGGATCAGATTCTTTTCTGGCAGTATCACTATCTGGCTTGGGTACAAGGCAAGGTTGGACCCATAAAATGAGTTAGAATGAATTAACTTCTCTTCAACTTTTAAGAAGACTTCTATTAAAATTGGTACTGTTTTTTTTTTTCTTAAATATTGGTAGCGTTTACCAATGAAGCCATCTGTGGCTTCACCTTATGTGAAGGATTTTTACTACAAAGCCAATTTCTAAATAGATAAAAGTGCATCTATTTTTTCTTGAGTGATCTTTGATAGTTTGTGACTTTAGGAATTGCTAAGCACCATCTGAGTTTGTTTATTATATTTTATTACTGTAAGGATAAAAAAGATAATGTATTTGAAGTGTCTATAGCAAAGTAAGTGCTTAGCAAATTGTAGTCGTTGTTATTGCTATCTTCTAGAAAGAAAAAGAACTGTCTTCAACTAAGTTATAAAAGAAAAAAGCTCTAAGGTAATTTCACTCAAAAATCTACACTATAGAATGACAGGAATTCAAAACACCCAAATACAAATATTCAGAAGGAATAAAAGCAGCAACATTGAATCTCAGGGGCCTTGCATTACACCCCTCTCCTCTTCTCCTTAGCTAATGTACTCTTTGAAGCAGTGAGCAGTCATTTTTCTGAGGCTGTCTCTATATTGTATATATGGATGTGGGAATGTTCTGTTTCACAGTTTAAGATTGCTAACAAACAACAGATTCTAACCACCCAACCCCCTCAGTATCTTTAGTCTAGAGTCATACCTGAAAACTCAAGATTCCACACTCCAGTGGAGATTCTTTGGATGTTTTTTGCCATGATCAAGGAGACCCTCTGATGTGAACAGCAGGCCAAGTTATGCTGCTTCAAATGCCCATGCCTTCTAGTTTTGGATGGATCCATTTTCTGAAACAGGTCTTTGAAGAAAACTCTGAAACAATGGCATTTGACTGCTTTTCTCTTGAAATCATCATTATACCTATTTTATAGGTGAGAAAACTGAGACTTCAGTGATTTGCCAAGAGTTGAGATTTGACCCCCGACCTACCTCGTGAGCCCATATAGTTTTTAACCACTATGCTGAATGAAAGTACCTGGCCCATTGTCTAGGAAATAGGTCTGAAAAGGTAGAATGGGACTAAGAGCCCTGGACCAGCGTGACCACACCAGCCAACCTCCTCAGGCTCAAACACAATCTGGGGTGGTATATGGGTGGAGATGGGAGTGGGTCTCAATATAGGATTTATTATCCAGACACAGCCTATCCTCTTCCATGAACAAATTCCTCCCAGTTTTACTCTATTCATGGCAGGCTGGGCTGCTGAGATACAAAGTAGACAGAGAAAAAAAGAGGAGATGCCAGAGTAACCACCTCCCTCTTTGCCCTTTATTAGCTTTTCCATACCCCCTCTGGACATGAGAATGCTGTCTCCCTCAGTTACTACCAAGTTGTATAAATGTGATATATTTATTTATATCATGGTGATATTGACTCAATATCCCTCAGGAGAGGAGATGTATCATAAGCACTGAAAGTCTCTACATTTTTTTATGTTTGTATTAGAAAATGCCAACTCTTAACCTAAAAGAATAACCCTGATGGTGCAGTTTAGACACTGTGGCATCTGGGTCCAACTATAAAATAACAATGTTAATAATAAAAAATATTCAAAAAATTATGGAATATTTATTATGTGTCAGGTGCTATATTGAATTATACATGCATTATCTCATTTAAATCTCAACAACTTCATTCTTGTTACCATTTTCAGATGAGAAATTGAGGGTAGCTATGTTAGATATCTTGTGCAAGGTGTCATTTTTAAGGGGCAGAGTTGGGATTCATTGTCAAATCTGTTGAACTCAAAGCATTAACTTTTATTTGCCTTAGGAAGGTGTGATGACCAGTTTAAGGAGAAATAACTTTTCAAGGTGGAGGCAGTCTCTTTGTAGAAAGGATGTTTTGAGGCATCTTCTGAGCTTGTGTTGAGGGATAGTGGAGGAACGTGCCCTCTCATGTCAGTTATAGTACCAGGGCTTGGGGGTTGGAAAGGGTCTGCTTTCTCACAACTTTGTCTTCTTTACATTTTATGGAATTTAAAGGTCTCGTTTTTCCTGGATGTGTAGACTTAAGGTCAGTGCTGCAACCCTCTAGCATCCCCTTCACTCTGTCAGGCTCCCTTCTTTCCCTTTCCCTTTCCTTCCCCAGGTTATCCTTGGTCCTCTTTCTGGGCACGTTTCCCCCCAGGATGTACAGTCATGTGACTCTTTTCAGCCAAGCCTTCGGGGTACTGCACAGACACCCACACAGACCTTTTCTCCATCCCAGGCTTTGGTGTCCTGTCTCTCACCTTTACACTTGAAAGGACCAATCATGCCAGGACTGATAGGTGGGGATGTTAGGGCTGCATTCTCTTGGACAGTTGCCTCAACTTTTGGGTCGGGTTACATGGACCAGTCCCATAGAATGGTCATTGCTCAAAATATGTTGAATGAACTACTAACTAAACTGGACCCAATCTCTTCATGGCTGATGTGAGAGAGTTTCCATGAACTCTTCTGTTTTGGGCTTATAAGAAATGTCTATAGATGAGACAACCATCAGCTAAGTGATACTTATGAGCTCTTCTTCATCTTATCTCATCCCTGATGAGGCCCTCTGAAGAACAGGAGTGTATAAGTTAAGTCCCCAGAGGAGCTTACAATCTAGATGAGAGAATGATAGAGAAAATACTCCAAGTGCCAAACAAGTTTCCAGTGCACTGAGGCAGTCTTTAATTAGTAGCTCCCCTGAAGCTTAGCCATCTTTCAAATAATTGACCGAAAAGCTTTACAGAGGTAGGAGATTTGGGGACCCATATTCATTTTTGTGCAAAAATCTAGCTGAAGTCACAGTGAAGTAGTGGCAGAGGGAGAGTAAAAATATTCCAGAAGACAAGGTTCACCCAAAGCATGATGAGATGCTTCAGCTTCCTGACTGAAAGATTCAGATTTATTTCCATCCTTAAAGGAGTAATTTACCACATGCAGTGCCGAAAAGAAAATGAACATTATTTAATTTGTAATCTGATTTTATTCTAAATAACTTGTTATTTAGAGGTGTCATTTGTTAACTAGATTTCCTTCAGTTTAGAGGGGCAGACAAAAAAGCCCAGGCTTTACTAGTTCAGACCGTCCTGCCTGGGTATCTCAGCTTCCTGCATGTGTTGTTTTATCTATCTGAGTCCTGGTTTTCATCTGAAAAAGAATTATAATACCTACATCATAGAGTTTTGCAGGGCACAAATGATTATAAGAGATAATTACCATACAGGATTACTACACATATACACAGAAACTTAAGCCAACCCAATCTGGAGACACTAAGCCGGTATGAACTGCTGAACTGCTGAGACCAAATTAGACAAAATTCCAATATTATTTTTTAAATTGAACTATGAGAAGGAAAAAAAACAGACAACAGCGATTGAGAGTAGAAATGGAAAGAAATTATGCAACTTGGAAGATACTTTAAATGGAGACCAAAGGGACTTACTAGTTGATTCAATATGTGGTAGGAGGATGGGCTAGGGGAAATAAAAAAGAGGAATTTGGATGATCCCTGGTTTTTAGTCTTAGACACTGTGTGAATGGTGCAGGTATCTGCTGAGACAAGAAAGACTAGGAAAGAATGCGGGTGGGGACTGGCAGGGAGGGTGCCATGGGAAAGATGGGATGTGAGATCGATACTTTGTATTTAGTCATGAGTTTGAGAAACCCACTTAAAGTAGACATGAGAAGAAGGTATTGGATGTGAATCTGCATCTCAGAGAAAGAAAGGTTTTAGGAGTAAAGATTTGTGGGTATCAATGTATGGGAGGTATTTAATGCTATGAGATGAGGACACTGGAAGAGATCATTAAAAAGGCAAAGGTCAAGAGGACTGAGCAAGTCTTTAGGTTCTGTGCAATGAAAAATATTAAAAGCCAGAAACTCCAGTCACCAAGTTTTATAATTGTTAACAGTGTATTATTGGTGTTCGGTGCAGCCCTTGGGTGCCCACTGGCCTGGAGGCAGTGCCAAGGAAGCTCAGGCTTTTCTGTTTGGTTCTATCTAGTTAGCCTAGGTTCTGACTTAGCTGCTTGCTAAGGATCCTCTTAAGTAAGTGGACTTAGATTTGTTCCTGCTAATTCTCTTCTGAGGAGCAGCCCGGGAGAACAGAGGACATCTGAATGATGTAAATGCCAAAAACAGGGATCCCCATACCAGACCTGTGTGTGGGTGCTGTGGGGTAGGGGATGGGATGGAAGATGGAAAGGTAAACCACAGACAAACAAAGAGAATAAAAAAAAATAACACTTCAAAAAAGAGGAAAAAATATTGCACATCAAATCATGGTCCACTATACCTGTGATACAAAAACTTTGATGATGGCACCCATTTTGAAGTTAAGGAGACCTGCCTTTTGGGCAGGCTTTTCAGACTTCCACTTGGGGAAGGCACCTTTCTGGGACACAGGGGAGTGTGGAGGTGTTGCAAGATTCTCACTTTCTTATATGCGAGCATGCATCCTCGAGAATTTCTGCAACTTGGACAGAAAGCTGCATCCTCTTTCTCTCTTTGGATATTTGCAACATTTTGGCATGTGTTTAAGTCTTTGAAACCCCATTTTTTTCTGAGTAGGTTTATATCCTGTAAATATGCCAAGGCAGGGACCATGATGCCCTCTTATTCTCTCCCCACCCATCTCTGGATACCTAGTGCTGTCTTGTTCTAGTGTTCCATGTTCCCTTTTCTCACCTGACTGAGCTTTTCCTCCCTTCTCTGTGGCCTGTCTTTGCTTTAGTGATCAGTAACACCTCAGCTCAAGGTCCCAAGAAGAAGATGTTCTGTTCCCCTGACCCTGTGGGCTGGGTCCCAGGCTGTTCCTGGAACAATGATGTATCAGGATTTCACACCATTGCACTACTTTCTCCAGCCTGTACCCACCTCCACCCTGTCTGGAGAAATTCATGAAATTACCTAGAAGCCCCTACCTTCTTGCCTTTCCTTGAGAGCAGGGATCCAATCTGGCTTCCCCTGGCACTTTAGATCATGGCAGAAGACCCACATCTAGCAGAGTCTCTGCTTCTTGGCTTTAGTGACACAACACTCCCTTCTGCAGTTTCATCATTTTATTCCTTCTCTGAGTCTTCTCCCTGGTGGAGGTGCTTAAAACAATCTTTTCCCAGCTCCCAGAGCCTTCATCCTTCCTTCCTTTAAGCAGCTCTGGAATACCAGTTTGCAATAACAGCTTTCCTGAACCCAGAGGAGCAGAGGCTGAGCTTTCTTCTCTACCTCTTGCCCTACCCAAACTTAGCACTCAGAGGATTCCTTTTCAATGGATTTAATTCAACAAACACTTGCACTTGGAACAAGAATGGGCTCCAGAGTCTGCTGGAGTTTGAATCACATCTCAAACTTTCTGGGTCTCCGTTTCTCCATTTGTCTAATGGGGATAATAGCATCCACATAAAGCTATTGGAAATATTAAATGAGAAAACATTTAGAACACCCAACACTAGTGACTGTCGTATATTATATGAGCAAAGCACTTTAGTTTCCCACACCTGGGATGCACTTAGCACAGTGATAGCTGGTGCAGATGAAGGTGGCATATGATGCAGAAGATGCATATAAAATAGTCTTTGCCCTCCAAGACTCTTTTAGAGGATCTTTCAGTCTTTTAGAGGATCAACATGTATGTCGTAGGATGGGTAATGGTGGCTCAGTGGCAGAGTTCTCACATGCTGTGCTGGAGACCCAGGTTCCATTCCCAGTACGTGCCCATGCAAAAAAATAAAAGTCTATTGTAAAAACACTAAATATAATATGTAAGAAACCAATATGTTACACTCCATACTCCATGAAGGTAGGGACCATGTCCATTTTTTTACTCACCACTGTATCTCCCACACTGGCAGTGTTTTGCACATAATGCTAGTCAATAAATATTTAACAGATAGGTGAGTGAATATAAATACATAATAAGTGTTTAATTGAATGATTATGCAACAAGGCATGTGGTGAAGAGAATGAATATAGGCATACGTCATTTTATTGCACTTCACAAATAATGCATTTTTCACAAATTGAGGAACTGCAGCAACCCTGCATTGAGCAATCTATTGGCTCCATTTTTCCAACAGCATGTATTCACTTCATCTCTCTATGTCACATTTTGATGTGTCTCACAATATTTAAACTTTTTCCTTCTTATTATTATATCTGTTAAGGTGATCTGTGATCTTTGATGTTACTACTATAATTAGTTTTTTAATGTTTTTTGTTGTGAAAAATAACATACTAAAAAGCAATAAATTTCAAAGTATATTGTGACAAGAAGTTATAGAACAGATTCCAAATTTTAGATGGGTCACAATTCCTCAATTTCAGGTTTTTCCTTCTAGCTGCTCCAAGACACTAGAGACTAAAAGAAATATCAGTATAGTGATTAAGCAGCCATACTAATTTGTTAAATCCTATTTTCTCTATTATAACTCCTCCTTCTCTTTTGATCCTTCTCCCAATCTTTAGAGATCTTTGGGCTATGTCTACTCTAACTTTTTCCTGTTGAAAAGAGCTGTCAATAATATAGGATAGGGGGATGGAATTAGGTGATGTTCTTGGAGAAGCTGACCCCACTGGGTTTCAGGACTTATCTGTCCTCGGGGACATCTGGAGGATATACGTTTCTGGAAAGTAAACTTAGTGCATGAAATTTTAGCAGAATCTCAAACAGAGCCCTAGGTATTCATTAGAGTTAACAGGAATGATGTTGATTGGGGGGTTGGCAAACCATGGCAAATTAACAATATTTTAATTTTAGTAGCCTCCAGAATAGCCTCTCAACTCTATTGAACTCTCTTAGCCACTGATTCCTTATTTTGTTACATTTATTTTCCCCCTTTTGGTGAGGAAGGTGTTGTCAATCTCATTGTGCCAGGGCCAGACTCATCCTTATGAATCATGTCCCACATTGTCAAGGTGACTTTCACCCCTGAATGTCATATCCCACATAGGGTGGTAGTGGTAATGATTTTTCTTGCAGAATTGGGCTTAGAGAGAGAGAGATCACATTTGAGCAACAAAAGATGTTTTCTGGAAGGAAATCTTAGGCATGATTATAGTATAGATTTCTCCACTATAGAAATAGGTTTCATAGGAGTAAGCCTCAAGATTAAAGCCTTGGCCTACTAATTTGGGAGTCCCTAATGTTTGAGAGTGTATCAGAGGGTTCCCAGGTGAGACAGTTTAATGGTTCCATATTTTTTCTCCAGCCCCTCAAGGGACTTTGCCAATACTTAATATTAAATGTCCAGCATACTCTGGGATGTATCTGAGTGTTATATTAAGCTGTACAAGCCCTCATTTCCATTCTGGGCTCCTTGTGTTTGGGTTGTTTAAATGAGTATCCAGATGAGTTCATTTAGATTGTGTGTTACAGAAAATTTAGGTTTTGGATAGACGAAACCTCTCTGCCTTTGGTCTCATACAGTAGGTGAATCTTTATAATACAAACAATATCATCCTTTGTCCTGTACTCTAATTTACCTTAATCCCAACCAGATCAGCTTAATTCTTATCTGTAATTGAAGCCTCATCTCTTTTTCGGTTTCTTTAATAGTTGTTGTATGTAACAATACTGATTTTCAGAGCTGCAGAACTCCACTTCTGAGTCACCAAGGTACCCAAAGTTCCAGGGAAATACGAGGTTATACCCATAAAGTGCATTATCTCAGAATCTAGAACTATACTTGCAACTCTAGACTAAGTGTGGCTGCTATAAGAGTTTACAATGTAGGCCCAAATTTTCACGTTATTTCTAAAAGAGACCATGCAATATTTGTTTCTTTTGTCTCTGGCTTATTTTGCACAACATAATGTTCTCAAGGTTCATTCACTTCATGGCAGGCCTCATGACGTCATTCCTCTCTGTAGCTGCATAATATTTCACTATATGTATATATCACAGTTCACCTTTTTGCTTCTCAGTCAATGTACCCTTCAGCCACCTCTATTCATTAAATATCATGAATAATATCCAAAATAAACAATCATGTCTTGCAGTATCCTCATTTAGTTGTACAATCATCAACACTCAATTTAAGACAATTTTCTTTAGTTCAAAGAGAAAACTAGCAGATAAACTCACCCTCACTGAGCTGATATGAAACTATTATGTACCTGAGAAAAGCCATATTTTAATCCTGATCCAATCTTGTGAAGCCAGACCTATTGTTTAGGGTGGAAACTATTGATTGGATTGTTTCCACTGAGATTGACCCACATAATTGTGGGTATGAACTTTTGATTAGATGGAGATGGGACTCTGCCCATTCAAGGTGGGCCTTGATTAGTTTACTGGAGTCCTTTAAAAGGGGAAGCATTTTGGAGGAAGTGCATATGCTTGGAGTGCTGACAGAGATAGCCAACACAAGACCCAGACATTTGGAGGTGCAGAAAGTAAATGCCCTGGGGAAGCTGCTTGAAACCAGAAGCCAAAGATTCCAGAAGATCTAGCCATATGCCTTTCCAGGTGGCAGAACTGTGCTGGACCCATCGGCCTTTCTTGAGTCAAGGTATCTTTCTCTGGATACCCTAGTTTGGAGATTCTTATAGTCTTAAAACTGTTAACTTGCAATGTAATAAATTCCCTTTTCAAAAGCTTCTCCATTTCTGATATATTGCATTCCAGCATCTTTAACAAACCAAAACACTCACCAAATAGCAAATCTAAACCTTCCCTTAACACATGTCTCTCTCCCCCAATTACTTACCCCTAGCATTGCTGCAGAACTGATGACGTCTTCCTATGAACTATAGGCCAAAGCATGCAATGGTAATTTTCCCCTATACCCCTCTATAATTGACTCTTTGTTCATGATTCATGCATTTGAAGTAGTTCATGCAAGACCTTATTCATATTTATAGTGCTAATCTAATTACATGGTTATATACAACTCCTTTCAATCATATTCACCTTCAATATGGCAATATTACTTATAACTCCACTAATGAACTACCATCACTTCTATCCATTTCCTTACATGTAAGTTCAATTTCATTAGATAAGCATTCACTTATCTCCAGCTTTTGTCTCTAGTCCCCTATATTCTACATTAAGCCTCTGAGATTACCTTTACCAGGATGCTAATAGCAGAATTATAGAGTATTTAACTTTTTGTGTCTGGTTTATTTCACTCTGCATAATCTCCTCAGGGCTCATCCATGTTGTCATATGCTTCAGGACCTCATTTCATATTACTGCTGAATAACATTCTATAGTATTTTGTACTGTATATATTTTGTTTATTCACTCATCTGTTGATGGGCATTTGGATCATTTCCATCTTTTGGCAATTGTGAATAATGCTGCTATGAACATTGGTGTGCAAATGTCTGTTCATGTCACTGCTTTTAGCTCTTCTGGGTATATACCCAGGAGTCGTATCGCTGGGTCATAGGGCAACTTGATATTTAATTTTCTGAGGAACCACTAAACTGTCGTCCACAGCAGCTGTACCATTATACATTCACACCAGAAGTGAATAAGTTTCAATTTCTCCACATTCTCTCCAACATTTATTTTGTAGTTTCCTGTTTGTTTAATAACAGCCATTCTTATAGTAGTGAGATGATATTTCATTGGCATCTTGATTTGCATCTTCCTTATAGCTAATGAAGATAATATCTCTTCATGTGCTTTTTTAGCCATATGTATTTGCCCTTCAGAAAAAAAGTCTATTCATGTGTGCTGATCTGAAAATGTTATGTACTCCAGAAAATCCATATTCTTTATCCTAATCCAGTCTTGTGGGGCGTAGGCCTATTACTGGTCTTTTTGATTAAGTTGTTTCCATGGAGATGTGAACCACCCAATTATGGATTGGATCTTTTGATTAGAAGGTTTCCATGGAGATGTGTCTCCATATGTTAAAGGTGGGTTTTAATCCACTTACTAGAGTCCTTTAAGAGTAAACCATTTTGGAAAAAGCTCTGAGCCAACAAAGAGATGATTGGAGATGCAGAAAGAAAACATACCCAGGGAAGCTGTTTGAAACCAGAAACCAGCAAATGTCAGCCATGTGCCTTTCCAGCTGATAGAGGTGTTCTGGATGGTATTGACCTTTCTTGAGTCAAAGTATCTTTATCTGGATGCCTTAGTTTGGACATTTTAATGGCTTTAGAACTATAAACTTGTAACTTAATAAATCCCCTTTATAAAAGCCAACTCAGGACTTATGGGAAGATGGCAGAGTAGGCTGGGCTCACTTCACACAAGCTCTGTGGAACAATAAGGACTGGGTTAAAAATAATAACAAAATAAACAATGGGACTACAGTTGAAGGAGAGAGACTGGGACAGAGAGATTAGGGAGCGGAAGTCAAACCTGGGTCTCCCACATGATAGGCAGGCATTCTGCTGCTGATCCAACTGTGCATATTTTATGCCTGGCCTGGTAAGTAGAATTAAACCCCTTTACATGAAATCTGAGCCTTGGTTTGATTGGGAACTACGGACAAACCAAGTGCAAAAAGGGGTCTTCAATGCAAACCCAATTAAAAACAAGACTTTAGATGAGTAAAGGAAACAACTTGCAAAATAACTTTACTAAGATAATCAAATGCACCAAATGCAACAGAAAATTGTAAAGCACATGAAGATCCAGGGATCTACAAAATCAGGGAAAAATGGCTCAGCTAAATGACCAAATCAAAACAATGAAGGTGAAACAGAATATGGAACAACTACTCAAGGATATTTATAAAGAAATAAAGATTATCAAGAAGGCACTAAAAGAGCATAAAGAAGGATTTGAAAGATTAAATAGAAAAATAGAAAGATATCACAGAGATGAAAGATACTGTAGAACAAATTAGAAATAAACTAGAGATAATTGATAGGAGACTTGAAGAAGTGGAAATAAGAACAAGTGAGCTAGAAGACAGAACAATTGAACTGAGCACAAAAAAAAATGGCAAGAAGAATGGAAAAAGTGCAACTGGATCTCAGGGAAATGATGGACAACAAAAGGTGCACAAATATAAGAATCATTGGTATCCCAAAAGGAGAACAGAAGAGTAAAGGATTAGGAAGGTTAGTTGAAATGATAATCAGAGAAAACTTCCAAACCATTATAAAAGACATAAATATGCAAATCAAAGACAGCATACCTTAAATAGAATAAATCCAAATAGGCTTACTCCAAGACACATACTAATCAGACTGTCAGATATTGAAGAGAAACAGAAAGTCCTGAAATCAGCATGAAAAAAGTGATCTACTACATACAAGGAAAACCACATAAGACTGAGGTCAGTCTACTCAATAGGCACCATGGAGCCAAGAAGGCAGTGGTAGAGCATAGTTAAGATCCTGAATAAGAAAGGCTTCCAGCCAAGAAATCTTTATGCAGCCAAATTGTCCTTGAGATTAAAATCTTTGAAGACAAACAAAGACTGAGAGAACTAGTCAACAAGACACCTGACCTACAAGAAATACTAAAGGGAGTTATGTTGGCTGAAAAAAAAAGAGACAGGAGAGTGAGGTTTGGAGAAGGGCACAGAATTGAAAAGTACCAGTAAGGGATTTAAAGGATAAAATAGAGAGGAAAAGATTATATAGTTCTGACAAATATAAACTAAAGGATTAGAAGGTAGATTCCAGAGCTGCTACTTACAATATTAACTTTGAATGGACTAAACTTTCCAATTAAAAGACAAAGATTTGGCAAATGGATTTAAAAATATGATCCATCTATTTGCTATTTACAAAAGATGCATCTTAGACCCAGGGATACAAATAAATTGAAAGCAAAAAGATGGAAAAAGAAGTTCTATGCAATTTATAACCAAAAGAAAGCAGGAGTAGCTGTACTAATATCAGATGAAATAGACTTTAAATGCAGAGATATCATAAGAGATAAGAAGGACACTAATTAATAACAAAAAAGACAATTCATCAAGAAGGGTCACATCTCCTACTTTAAATCAAAAACTAGAAATAATCAAGCTCACAGAGGATGGTATGTCAAGAGCCAAGATATACTGTAAGTTACCCTCTTATACCAAAAAACTAGCCAAACTTTGAATGTAAATGAAAAGTTCTTAAAGGAAATTAAAAGGGCTGCTCTGGTGAAGACAGCAACAAAACTGCCTTATTGCTGCAATGGAGAAAGTTTAAGTGGTCTAGATAGAAGATCAAACCAGCCACAAAATTCCCTCAAGCCAAAGCCTAGTTCAGAACAAGGCTCTAATTCTTTTCAATTCTATGAAGGTTGAGAGAGATGAGGAAGCTACAGAAGTACAGTTTGAAGCTAGCAGAAGTTGGTTCATGAGTTTTAAGGAAAAAGCCAAACCCCCTAACATAAAAGTGAAGCAAGTGCTGGGTGGTGCAATGATGGCTCAGTGGCAGAATTCTCACCTGAGATGCCGGAGACCCGAGTTCGATTCCTGGAGCCTGCCCAGGCCAAAAAATAAGTGAAGCAAATTCTGACGTAGAAGCTGTTCCAGCTCACACAGAAGATCTAGCTAAAAAAAATTGAGAAAGGTGGCTACACTACCAACAGATTTTCAGTTCAGATGAAACAGCATTATATTGGAAGAAAATGGCATCTAGAATTTTCATCACTTGAGAATAGTCAATGCCTAGCTTCAAAGCTTCAAAGGACAGACTGTTCTTTGTCCTGTTAGTCAGTCCGTTCTTTATTAGTGGCTAATGCTGCTGGGGAATTTAATTTGAAGCCTATGCTCATTTACAATTCTGAAACTCTTAGGGCTCTTACGTTACATATATTCTGCTTATGCTCTAAAAATTAAACACCAAAGCCTGGATGACAGCACATCTGTTGACAACATAATTTACTGAATATTTTAAGCCCTCTAGTGAGACCTACTTTTCAGGAAAAAAAAAATTTTTTTTTAATTTCACTGCTCATTGACAATGTACCTGGTTATCCAAGGCTAGTAGAGATGTACAATGAGATGAATGTTGTTTTCATGCCTCTTAACACAATACTCCTTCTGAATCTCATGGATCAAGGAGTTACTTTGATTTTCAAGTCTTATTATTTAAGAAATACATTTTATAAGGTTATAGTTGCATAGAGAGTGATTCCTGTGAGGGATCTGCACCAAGTAAATTGAAAACCTTCTGGAAAAGATTCACCATTCTATATGTCATTAAGAATGTTCATAATTCATGGACAGAGAGCAAAATATCAACATTAACAGGAATTTAGAAGAAGTTGATTCCAATCTTCATGGATGACTTTGACAGGTTCAAGGTTTCAGCAGAGGAAGTAAGTGTTTTAGTTTGCAAGCTGATAGAATGTGATACACCAGAACTGAAATGGCTTTTAAAAAGGGGACTTTAATAAGTTACAAGTTTACAGTTCTAAGCCTATAAAAATGTCCAAACTAAGGTATCCTTGGAAAGATACTTAATTCAAGAAAGGTCAATGCATCTAGAACACCTCTGTCAGCTGGAAAGGCATGCTGGTCCCTTGCTCCTGGGTTCTGTTGCGTTCAGCCTTTGTTCCTGTGGGGCTTCCTTACTTTGGTTCTCCAGGACTAGCTTTCATCTCTTGGCTTCCCTTGGCTCTCTCCAGGTTCTGCCTTGCTTGACATCTCATGGTGATGTCTGCTGGGCTCAAAGTATCTCCAAACATCTGTGTCAGTTCTGCTCTGAGGTTTCTGTTCATTCTTTCTCTCTCAGCTCTCTCTGTCAGCTCTGAGGCTTTTGTCATTTCTGGCTCTCTACAAAATGTTTCCTCTTTTAAAGGATTCCAATAAACTAATCAAGACCCACCTGGAATGGGTGGAATCACATCTCCATTTAACCAAAGGTCACACCCACAATTGGGTGTGTCACATCTCCATGGAGTTAATTTAATCAAAAGATACCAATCTCAGTATTGAATCAGGATTAAAAGAATCAGCTTTGTCCACAAGAATGAATCAGGATTAAAACAAGCTTTTCTGGGATATGTAATATTTTCAAACCAGCACAGTAAGTGAAGATGTGGTACAAATAGCAAGAGAAGTAGAATTAGAAGTGGAGCCTGAAGATGTGACTGAATGGCAGCAACTGCATGACAAAGTCTTAAGATTAGGAGCTACTTCTTAGGAAGTGGTTTCTTGAGTTGCAATCTACTCCTGGTGAAGATGCTGTGCACAATGTTGAAATGACAACAAAAGATTTGGAATATTACATAAATTTAGTTCATAAAGCAGCAGAAGATTTAAAAAAAAAATGATTCCAAATTTTGGAAGAAACAGCTATGCAAGCTACAGAGAAATCTTTCTTGAAAAGAAGAATCAACCAGTGTGGCAAACTTCATCATCATCTTATTTTAAGAAATTGCCACAGTCACACCAACAGCCTTCAGAAACCACCACCTCGATAAGTCAGCAAAAATCAGTATCGAAGCAAGACCCTCTAACAGCAGAAAGAGTAAAACTCAATTAAGGGAGTGATGAGTATTTTTTTAGCAACAAAGAATTTTTTAATTTATTTACATTGCTTTCTAGACATAATGCTATTGAACACTTAATAAATTACACTACAGTGTAAACATAACTTTTAAATGCACTAGGAAACCAAAACCTTCATGTGACTCACCTTATTACAATACACATATTATTGCAGTGGTCCAGAACTGAGTCTACAATATCCCCACAGTATGGCTGTATGCATATAAATGGAGAAGTTCACAAAACATATACGAACAATGTAAGGAAAAATTATGCGACT
This sequence comes from Tamandua tetradactyla, assembly GCF_023851605.1. Lineage (NCBI taxonomy): Eukaryota > Metazoa > Chordata > Mammalia > Pilosa > Myrmecophagidae > Tamandua > Tamandua tetradactyla. Next base: position 11,147,429 of record NC_135334.1, on the reverse strand, counting down.
TATGCACAAGACACTTCTTTTACAAGTGATTTTTTAATCAAATACAGTGTGATTCAATAAAAAATAAGTTTTTGAATGTTTATTGCTAAGTACTAGTGAGATGGAATGTAAATTAATATACATATGGACAGAAGTTAATGCACTGTTGAGATGAAACATAAATTAATAGACAGTCTCCACCAATATTTACTATTAATTTAGGTAGAATAATTTTTACTCTTGTATGTCACAGTCACTGGGATGTATTTTACCCATCACTGAAAAATTCAACAGTAGAAACACAGATCTGAGAGTCTTGCTTTAAATGTTTTTTATTGTTAAATATAACATATTTACAAAGAAAAGAAAGAAAAAGCAATGATTTTCAAAGAACGCTTCAAAAAGTAATTACAGAACATATTTCAGAGTTTGATGTGGGTTACCATTTCACTGTTTCAGATTTTTCCTTCTAACTGGAGGCTAGAAGAAATTTTTTTTTTCTTTTTTGAATTTTTTGCTTCTAGTTGCTCTACGATACTGGAGACTAAAGGAAATGTCAATATAATGATTCAGCAGTCACACCCGTTGGTTAAACCCTACCTGCTCTGTTATTTTGCTGAGTCTCCTAGGATTATATACTGTCCCATTCCTTTTATATAATATCCTCTAGATGAAAAAATTATGGTAATGCAGAACAGATCCGTGGTTCCCAGAACTCATGTTAGGGAAAGGTCTGACTCTCAGGGTTACTATAAGGAGGTTTCTTTGAAATGATGAAACAGTTATGTGCCCTGATTTTGATGATGGTTACGCAAATCTGTACATGTGATAACATTTCATTGTACTATAAAACCTAAACAATAAGTGCATGTAAAAACTGATGAAATTCAAATAAGGTCCATTGAATAACTGACTCCATTTAAGACATTATCACTGGGGAGAGCTGGGGGAAGGGTGGAAAGGAACTCTATGTACTCTTTTTGCAAATTCTTGTAATTCTCGAATTATTCAAAAATAGAAAGCTAAAAAAAGGCTGTTTGAATTTTTTTGAGACTTCATTGTATCTACAGATACGTGAAAAATTGACATCTTTACAAAATTGAATCTTCCAATCAGTCATGATCTATATGGTTTATTTGGTCTTAATTAACTTTGCCTAATTGTATTATTTTGCTTCTTAGGAAAAATTGTGTACAAGTCTCATTAGATATAGACCTAGATGATTCATGTATTTTTTTTTTTTTTTTTTTTTTTACCCTGGGAGAGGTAGTTCCGTACCACCGGCAGCTGGACTACAACTCCCAGGATGATTCATGTATTTTAAGTTACTGTAAATGTTATCTTTTTTGAAACTTCACTTTCTAATTTTTTTTTCTTGCTGGATAACCCATGCTTTATTTCCATCCACATGGATTCCCCTTCCCTCCTCTACCATTTTCACTGCAATCAGAAATGACTTCTATGTTTTCAATAATATTGGCAACTTTCAGGCTTCATTTAATTGATGTCTTTATAGAATATGACCCTGAATCTGTACATCATCCTCACTGTCTCTGTATGTTTGCTTTTATTGTGAACTCTTTAGGTTCCTGGAACTCAACAAACAAGGGTTTTGCTGGTCCCAAATGATATGTGGCTTCATCCCTCTGGATTGACTAAGAAGAGCTGGAAATTTTGGCCAAAAGAACATGGCGGAGAGTAATAGGGTTTGGGATTGCTGGGGCCTGGGTTGTAGCACTGAGGCGGTCTAAAGACCTGAGGATATAGAATTCAATGTTGATAGTTATCTTCTTTCAGCATATTGAAGATAGCCCATTAATTTTTGGCTTCCAGTGTTCAGGCTGAGAATTCAGTGCTCAGTCTAACTGATATCCTTCTGAATGTATTCTGTCTTTTTTCCTCTGGTTGCTTTAAATATTTTATCATTTTCTTTGACTTTCAGAAATTTCACTATGATAATGAATTTTATTTCTTCTGCTTGGAATTTGTCTCTGGGTTGGTATTTTCCATCTGTCCTGGAAAGTTCCCAGCCATACAATTCATCTAATGGAATACTACAGAGCAAAAAGTTACAGCTTCATACACAAGTAGGAACAATTTGTAGCGTGCATACTGTATGATTCCATCTGTAGTAATATTCATAAACAGGCAAAAATATAGTGTGGTAAAACTATAAAGCAAAGCAATGATTAAATTCCATAAGAGACAGGATAGTGTTTTCTGCTACACAAGGGAAAAAGGGAATGTGACTAGGAAAGGAAATCTAGAGGAGGGAGTTTTCTGCAATATTGGCAATGTTCAATTTCCTGACCTGGTTTACATACCTTTCTTGAAAATAATTTAAGACATGCATTAACGTTTTGTGCCCATTTTTTAGGCACATGTATTATGCTTCAACATTGTAAAAATCCTACACATCCCCCAACACACACACACACACACACACACACACACACACACACACACAAAAGAAATATCAAAGAGGAATCTCAAGTGAACTAGTCGGGGACAGTCTCTCTGAACTCAGAGAGATTCTCTTTATAGCCTGGAAGGAAACATAAAAAAGGTAAGTAGTAAACCCTGCAACGTGGACCACAATGTGCCACCTGGGGAGTGCTGACAGTTTGCAAAGATTTCTCTCAGCATAGCCTTCAAACACTGCTGAACTTCACATGGAAGAGAGAGAAATACCTAACTTCTCCCTCACTGAGGCCACCCTTAGAAAGAGTTCTCAGGGTGAAAGCTAGGGTGACCTCCGCTAGAGTAAACTGGACTAGGATTTACTCTCTGGTTCAGTAAACTTTACCAGAGCTGCAAGAGGTAAAATAAACCTTGGTTAAATTGTTGGAACTTCTTCACCTTTGAAATCCTAGACCTACCTCTCTAGTCATTTCAATGTTCACGTTATTGTCTCCAAAACTCAGCATCATGCCAGAGACCAGGGTTCAATTCCCGGTCCCTGCTCATGTAAAAAATAAAATATAAAAAATCAACATCATAGGAAAGAAGTATTAAGGAATTTGAGAAATAGAAAATTATTCTGAAAGATTCACAAGACAGCCTAAGGGGTGACAGGGCTTGTGGTGGAAAAGAAGGCACAATTAAATGCTCCCAGTAGACACTTAACATTCTTTCTCGGAACATTTCCTTGAAAGGGAGAGAACTGCTTTTGTTTCCTCTATTCTTAATAACCAAGAGCTGCTCAGTGCACTTGCCTGAGGCAAAAGAGACAGGCCACTCTGATCTGGCCATGCTTGCAAGCCGTGTTCTAGAAGAAACTGTTCCTTCCTTGAGGGATCACTGGTATAATCGCTGTGGGTAATGAGGAAACCCAGGAGCCTGAGTGATTAGTGCTGCATTGGCACAGGAGGTGCAGATCTTGTTCACCCTCCTCATCCTATGTGGGATCTGCTTAAGCTGAGACTTTTCCTCAAATTCTGGTTGTCCACAAACAGGATATGTTCTCACTGGAGAAACTGACAATTGCCAGCTGGTACTTTACAATGATCATAAAGGTCCACTTCTGTTTTCTTACCAAAGACTTTCTTGTATTTGCATACTTTTTGCTCTTTTCTACAGGAACATTTTCAGTAAAGTATAAAATAGTGCCAGATAAAGTATCATATAAACTACGGTACATGAAACTTCTCGTATTTGCCAGCTTTTGCCTTATGACTTCTGCCAATCTTTTTTTTTCTTTTTACTACGAGGACTAGAAAACATTTCTCCATCATGACTATTTTTGCTTTACTATCAGTAAGGAAGAGTTCCTTAAGAGAAAGTGTTGTAGAGACTCATGCTAATATTATAGAGGGATATGAATGTTCCTTTCCTTTTTTAAAATGGATTTGACATGAAATTTAACAAGGTGGACAAATTAAATAAAGAACAGTAGTAGTCAAAAAACAAATTCTGGTTGTCATCACTAGTCCCATTAACCTATTCAGAAAGTTCACTATGGAAAACACCTAGATCACCAAAGAACTCCAGATGTTTTTTCTATGTTCTGTGAAGACTTTATTCTGTTACTTTAAAAAATAACAACAGGGAGTGCAAGGCTAATTCTGTGACAGAATTCTCACCTGCCATGCAGGAGATCTGGGTTCAATTCCTGGCCCATGCACTTCCCAAAACAAACAAAAAATTCAACAAATCATGCTGAAATGATGGGATACTCAGTATTCACATGGAAAAAAGATAAAATGTGACCCCCATCATACAGCATACAAATAACAATAACAATAATAATAATAACTGATTAGAAAGTAAACTTCCACTCAAGAAACATAGATTTTTATTGCTTTATGATGACATTGGAGATGCACATTAAAATTCCTGGTGCACAGTGTAAATATCTTCTGACCGCACACACAGAGACAGGGTAAGTGCCTTGTCAGTCTCAGAATTGACACACAACACCGAGCTCACTGTTCTGGACTAATTCTGCTCCCAGAGCTCTGCAGTGAGGGCTGGATTCTCTCGCGAGGGTACTTTGACTGTGCCTCTGATGCTGCCATGAACAGAGGGCCAAATAGACTTAAATAGGGGCTGGAGCAATGGGTAAAAGGGAACTTTGAATCCTTTTAATTCATGGGTCTGGAATGTAGGACATGAGAATAGTGATTTGGGGGTGCCCTAAGAGAATAAAGAAAAGGACTTGGGGTATCCAATAAAGGAACAGGGTAGGGCCCAGTAAGAAATTCAGGTACTAAGGTAAATAAAATAAATGTCTGAATTTGGGAAGATTTGAAGAAAAAAATAAATCGGTAAATCAATAAAATAGAGTTCATATACAGGCCAAGATGAGTATGTGTGAGAGGAGTACATTTTGCATTAAGAGAAGTGTTGTGATTGGATGAGGGACATCTTCTGATTCTTTACTATAGGGGAGTGGGAACAGAAACTTTCCTTATTTCTGGTGGACTGCCAGTAACCAAGGAATTAAACATAGGATTTCTGGAAGGAAGGAGGGGGAAATCAAAAAAGGAGAAAGGGATGCAAAGATGCAACAAAAGGTGCTAAATTTAGGGAAGAAGGGGGTAAGATGATGTAGAGAGATATCTGCTAGTGAATATGCAGAACACAAATATCATTGATAGCATTTGTGTGTGTAAATACACAATGTATAAGTAACACATGAATACTTAATGATGTCATTTCAGAGCTTCACCAGGGTAGTTGGTACCTCTCGTCCTCCCTGTATGGCAATGCCAATGTGCTCTTTTGGTATGTAGGAAAAAACTTCAAATATAATGGAGAAAATCTTTTCTGCAAAAAAAAATTCTGTTATATTCATCTCATTCTCAATATCTGTCTCAATTACTGGAACACTGTAATAAGTCTTAACACACGTCTTTTGCATGAAAGCATGGCTGCATAAATGAAAATCAAGTGTTCTGAGTAAGCATCTCCCATGTTCAGTTCGTTTAGCAAAGTGATAAGAGTGATGTGAAAAAATATAATAACACGATCTGCTCCACAGGAGAACAGAGCATAGCTCAAAATATGCATAACAATCATACATAATCCAATTTCTGGGTCTCATCATATTGGGAATGCAAAATCAAATCGTATTGCGCCTAAAAGACCAAATTATATTAACACTATCTCCCATCTGATATAACTGGAGAAAATGCAAATTCTCCCGCTGCCAACCATTTCGGTCTCTTCTGTGGATGCTTAAACATTCCACAGGCCACTCTTGTTTGACCCCTACCACTTCAGCAGCATCGACCTCCTACCGCTAATCTGCTTGACTGCGGACCAAAATTGCACTCAATGGCAATCTACTTCCGTCCAGGTGCTGTTCCTGTCCCCTGCACTGCTTTGCCATCAACATGGTCTTGGACCATCCCCTCAATTCCCTGCAATGACAGCAGAGACTAAACTGCATTATTCTCACAATTTATTGAAAGCCTGGGAATAAATTAAGGAAATTAACAGAAAACTTAGAGGAAGGTAGTAGATTGACCATAGGGAACTTCTCTCATGAGAATACTTTGACAATGCCTCTAAGCCTAACCTTTCCACATCCTCTGTCTCCATTTCCTCTAGGTTTGCATTTGGAAGGCTCTATGCTTAATGTTTACCTTTCTGCATTCCAGTTATTTGCATTCAGATATTCTCTCAGCTTTAATGAGAGGATAACTGAATTTTCCCCCTCTAGCCTAATTTATCCTTGCGTTTTCCTACAGTGTTGTGTGGAAGAAAAACCAGAGAACATGGCATCTCAAATCCTGAGTGGGAGGGACTGGACTAAATCAGGCCCAGGAGTTACCAAGCCAGTCCCTCTTCCTCCCAGTTGCCAAGAAGAAAAATGACAGATTCACTAGTTTCCATAGACGCACGGTATGCTCTGAAGACTTCCACAGTGCCCCACCCCTAACTCTTCCTAAGGACGCACAGCCTGGAAGGGGTATAAATAGTCATGTTTGCAGCTTCCTGTCCTAATCTGGTCCTCCCTCCAAAATGGACAAATTCCTCCTGCTGGGCCTACTCTGCTACATTATATGTGAGTCCCTATTGGCAGTTGGTGCAATGTCCAGTTCCCTAAATGGGTCAGGTCTCAGTATTGAAAGCCCTATTGCTGGAACTATATGGTAACAAAAGCATAATGAGCTGTCAGTCTCATGTCATGCCTTCCATCCCCAATTTGCCTTGTCCCTGGGATCTTCACCAAAGCCCCTTAGCTTTCCCATTACAGGAAGACCTCGTTGAATTAGGATTTGGAGAGAATTTTCACAGAAGATGTGGGATGGGGTTTGGAAAATGAGGTCCGCAGAGAGTGTTTATTTTTTCAACAGCACTATCTGGGTCATTTCTGAAAACTGGACACATGGGTGAGTAGAAATGAATCACAATGAGGGGGATGGGAGGGGTGCGTGGAACAGGGTGGGCATAGAATGTCCTAGCAAACCCAACAAAGACTTTGAATTTCAATACTCTATATCTTTTTCCAGTAAGATGGGGCAGGGATGAGGGCTGATTTTAGTTTGACAAAATAAAGTGAGCATCACCTGCCAAGGCTTGGTGTGAGTTTGATGAAGGGCAAGCAAAGGGGAAAGGAGGAAGTAGAATGTTTACTTGCAGGTACTGGCCATATACAAAATGTAACACCTTCATGAGTTTCAGGTGCTTTGCCCCATTGTCGTGTTTCCAGGAACACGTGTGTAAAAATGCTACATGAGGCCAAATAAGAAGAAATAAGGGGGGGAAATGTGCATTTTTCATTCTCCTTGTGGTTTGTGTTATACCCCTCCCATTTATAGGAAGGGTAGGGGCATCTGAGATGCCCTAAGAATGTCAAGAGAATTGGAAGGAGAAAAGAGGGGCAGAGAGCACTCAAGATAGGACTAGGCTTTGGAAGAACAGAAAGGTCTTAGAATGGCTCCAGGTTAAAGAGCACAGTATGGACCCTGAAGAGGTGACCGCTAAGGTCCTAGGCAGGGCTAAATCTCAGACAGAATTGCAGATTCATCCTATTTGTCTTTGCCAGTACAAAGAAGTAGTTGTTGACAGTCAGCATTCTTTTAACAGAGCCTGATCTTATCATTTAAGTCTGAGTTTTTCTGCTTTCCCTTATCCCTCCACCTTTCTTTCTCCTCCCATTTCTTGGGTTCATTTTCTTGAGACTGTGAACTCCAATAGCTCTCTTGGCTTAACCTGTTTTTATGGAGTGGGCTGCCCATACCCTGGGCTTCAGCAAAGTCTCTGGGCTCTAAGCAGACTTCAGACCCTAAGGGGGTGATGGATCTTTCCAAGATCTGCTCTCACTTCTATTACCCTATTTTCTGTTTCGAGTATGGGAAATTGTTCAATGTAGGATGTGCCACTTCCAGTTTCCAGGAGAGAGATGCTCCAAAGGAAGAGGAATATGCAGAGCAATGACAAACGAGGCCTGTGCAACCGGAAGGATTTACAGAAGTAAGTTGAAGAGCTGGGGAGGGAGGAGGCAGAGGAGGCAAACAGGAAAGCACAAACAGGAGCCACAGTGAGGAGGAGGAACCTTACTCTACTACAAGCAGGCTCAGGTCTCAGAGACAGATAGGCCCACCCTGTCATAAGCCATTATTGAAAATGGAAGGAGCTTCTCACTAAGGGGTGGGGGTGTAGCTTTGAAACCAGTGCTTGAATAAGCCTGAAGGAAACAGAGAAGACTGAGTTGAGGGGAAAGGAGCAGCAGAATATGCCTGGTGAACAATAACTGGTTGCTGGGAGAGGGAAGGAGTAGAGCTCATTGTCTTTGGGCCTGGTTGCCCTGAGTGATGGGGGAAATAGAAGGTCTGATGTCAATGATAATCACTAGCTAAATGGCCCTTGGATGGATAAGACTAAACACCATCATTTCTCTGTCTCCCCACCTTTTGTGCTAAGCCATCTCTTGACAGAATCTCAATTTAAACTTCTACCCTTGGGAATCACTGAACTGCTACTCTCATTACCTTACTATGGTCCACTCCAATAATTTTAGTTGTTATTGTTGTTCTCATTCAGGTAAGAAGTTTCTTTTCCTTGTACAATTAACCACAGTCATCATCACAGCAAGTATTATAGTCTCAGGTTTTATCCTCTAACATTCCTTCTAATGACATACACTATCCTAGACTTCCCCTTTCAACCATACTCATACTCAGCATTGTTAATTACACATAGAGTATCGTGTTATAGTCACCTCTACCATTTCCATTTACAGTCAACCTTGTAAAAAAATATTGTACACATTAAGCATCATCGGCCAATTCTCTACACTATTCCTATCTCCTGGTAACCTAGACTCTAGATTTTAACTACCTTCCAGAATTTGCTCATTATGATTCATATTAATGAGGCCATACAATATTTGTCCTTTTGTGTCTGTCTTATTTCACTCGATATAATCTTCTGAAGGCTCACCCACATATTAGGACTTTATTCCTTCTTAGAGCTGAGTAATATCTCATCATTTATACATACCTCAGTTTGTTTATCCATTCATCAGTTGATGGGCACTTGGGTTGTTTCTATCTTGTAGCAATTGTGAATAATTAACATCTGTGTGCAATTGACTATCCACGTCACATAAGTTTTTAAACAGCTCTATAACTGTCCTATCCCCTATCTTACAACATCTCCCAAGCTTTCACATTTCAATAACAGGACCTTGAACCAAGCAAGAAATTTTTATATAAGGGTATGGGCTGCAGAAGAATTCTCTTGCAATAGCCTCAGCCCAGGCTTACTGACCTGTTTCTCCTTTCTTGCTCAGCTAATGGAACTCACTGGTTAACCTTCATGGACTGCATAAAGAACTGTGCTGACGTGGACAATATAAGGTGGAGTATCTACCATGTGAGCTTCAGGTGCTGCAGGAGCCATGACCTGTGCAATGAAAAGCTCTAGGCATTGTTGGTCCTTCCACCACTCCAGTCACTGGGAGATGTTATTCCCTTGTCACATTCACTGTAATTCCAGGAAAAAAAATCAACACTCCAAGGAAGGATGGCAAGAGCCTTGCTTTGTCCTCTGCATGTGGAAGAAAATTCCTCTCCTTTTCTAGATTCTCTGCCTTTGTCCCTGAAAAAGAAACCCCTGAGAGCAAGATCAGGATATTATACAGGTTGTCACAAAATCTCAGGAAAAGGAAGAAGAGGATAGGTCAATTTTAAGAGAACCCCTTCCTCTTTGCCCTGCTTCTTTCCTTCCTTCTGCAGCGGGATCTTTCCTTATATGTATGTTCTAGTTTGCTAGCTGCCAGAATGCAATATGCCAGAAATGGAATAACAAACATGGCGACGTCTACAACTTCCTCTCCAGGCCTCTTGCTTCATGACCTGTCTGGCGGCATTCTCCTTCTTCACCTCCAAAAGTCGCTGGCTGGTGGACTCTGTGGTTCTCTTGCCATTCTGTCCTGTTTCTGTGACTCTCTCCTTGTTCTCAAAAGGAACTCACATTCCAAAATGTCTCCTCCTTTATGGAATTCCAGTAAACTAATCAAGACCCGCATAGAATGAATGGAGACATGCCTCCATCTAATCAAGTTTAATACTCACAACTGGTTGAGTCACATCTCTGTGGAGGTAACCTAATCAAGTTTCCACTTTATAGTACTGAATAGGGATTAGAAGAAACTGTTGCTCCCACAAGATTGAGTAGGATTAGAACACGGTTTTTCTAAGGTACATAAATCCTTTCAAACCAGCAGAATGTACTTTTGGTTTGGTTTTTTTTTTTTTTTTTTCCTGTCTGTTTTCCTTCTTATCACACTCCAATTAAAATGCATAACACTCTGCACTTGGGGCAAATGTGGCAAAGTGAAAAGAGATATCTTGAGTCTTCTTGGATTTTGTTTCTGAATACTCATCCCAGAATCAAGAGAAGATTAGGGAATAGAAAGGAATTTACACCAGAACCAACAAGAGAGAAGGGCTTTCTGCCTCCTGGGATAAGATTCTCTTTGGGGTTGGTGAGTGGGGAGAAGAAGAGGAGGACACCATGATTTCTCCCATAAATAGAGTATCTGCACCCTGCTTCCCTGGAAAATTCACGGGGAGGCATTCAGACATTCTAGAGGGTGAACTGCAGGATGCTTCCAAGGAGAGGGCTCCCAAAGCAGCCTGCTAACATTCCCATGTCTTAAGCATGGCCTGGAAGACACCATGTTGATCTGGCCCCAGACATCCTCAGACATCTTTTATGGACACATGTTCCTATGACCAGAGGCCTCTTGCCCCCCACAACCCCATTCCCATCACACACACACACACTCCAGCTTTCCACTGTGTATAATTCGCATATTCATGCTTACCACTATAATCCCGGGAGAAAAGTGGGGGATGGAATGAGTGTTCTCACATGTCTGACTCCTACCAACTCGTAGAGTGAGGCCTAGTAATAGTGATAATTGATATTATAAAAAATAGAAAGTTGATTCTCAGAGCTTGCCCATGTAAAAAAAAAATTGAAAGTTATGATTCTCCTACACCCTGATTATAGATGAAATTCATACTTGCTGCTTTCCCTTGTTTTCTTCTCCCTCTCCCCTCCAAATTGTTTCTTAATTTTCTTAACAAACATTTATTAGAAACACTCGATGTTCCATCCCCTGCCCAGCCTTAGGATACCATGTTCATGACTGCAATCTCCATGGAGCTTGGAAGGCTGATCATGAGAGCACTAAACTGCCATCACTGTGTGAGAGGCACTGTTATAAAACTTCAAGTTTTCATGCTCCTTTACTTTCATAGGAGCCTATGACAGTGATGCCACCCATTTCCCATTAGGGCCAGTCAGGAAACAGAAACAGCACTAGTAATTTTCACAGAGATACTTTAAAATGAAGACATTTCAACCAAGTATTAAAAAACAAAAAAAAGTCAAAGGAAGACATTGCAGTAATGAGAGAGAAAATGCAAGAAGCACCTAAAACCCCTAGGTCTAGAAAAGCAAAGGGAAGGGATTAGATTTCTAGGCCTTAGGAGCTTGGAGGAAGGACCCCATGGAACTTGGACTTATACATCTGAGGAGAAGGTGTTGCCTAGTTATTGGTAGTCCTTCAGGAGAACCAGGGAAGGGCCCTCAACAAACTAAAATTCAGACCTCTGAGGAGGGGATACTGTTCAGATGGTAGCAGCTGGTATATCTCTGTGGAGGTTCCATGAAGCTGGTTTTGGAAGTATGGAAAAAAGACACAAAATAGGCAGTTTAGTGCTCTGAAACCAACAGCCATTACCTGGGTGAAGAACTGTTGACAGTAAGAGTTATTCTACTCTTCAGCCTTCCAGGGTCTTCCTATTGGCAGAATATAACAGGGATATAACTTGTAAAGGCCAGCATCATAAAATAGAGCATAGAAGTGTGGGTTTGAGACTTAAAGGAATAGTTTAATAACCAATGAACTCCATCCTTTGGCTATTCAGCATATAGATGCATCCTTCTACACATATTTGAACTTCCACCAGCTAAAGACAACTTTATGCTTTTGCCTAATAAGATGCATCTGTCTTTCATGCTTTCTCACTTTCTCCAAAATAAGCAAATTTCCAAAAATCACTGTGTCCATCTCATAGTGATTTGATAAATACCTAATTTGTTTATGTGTCATGTTAAAAACTCCACAAATTCAATCCTAATCTCACCTGTCAACTACCACCAACAATTCTAATGTAAAACAAAACTGACATGAATGAAAATAGAACAAATTATGACAAGAAAGGTAGAAGAGATTCAGACTGCCAAGGTCTTTGTTTTTATAACTGATAATGAGGCCAGAAGTAATACTTTTATAACTTTTTTTCTTCCACTACCAATTTCACATTCCTTTTACCCTACCCTGTCAGAATTATTCATCTAGTGTGGCATTGTAAGCCTTCATTGTGGAAGAGTCCAACCCTTCAATGACCCTACCTTTTTTTGATTTTACAGTTTTGTGGTAGATTGAATCATGAACTCCAACAAAAGAAATATCCTTAATCCTAATTCCGTGTTCCTGTGGGTGTGAACTCATTTGCAGATAGGAACTTTTGAATGTGTCATTATTGTTTAAGGGGTGACCAAACAGAATCAGGGTGGGTCTTAATCCATATTAATAAAGGCCTTATAAAGAGGGGAACCTAGAAACCAGAAGAAGCCAGAAGTCATAGAAAGACACAGAAGGACCCAAGGACATCGTCTTGTGGTGGTGGAACACCACCATCAGAATGCTACTGACTCTAGGAGAAAGCACGACCTTTGCCAACATCTTGATTTTGGACTTCTAGTCTTCAAAACTATAAAGACAATAAATATGCATTGTTTAAGCAAACACATTCTGAGGTATTTATCATAGCAGCTCTAGCAAACTAAGACAAGTTTCATTTTGCTTTTAACTATTGGACAGGAATTAAGCAGAACACCAGAGAATCTCCTCTGTCCAGATATATCATCCCTACACACATTGTCAACAGCAACCCCATTACCCCACAGCTATCAGGGCCAGTTTTCTCAGCCAGTATAATTATTGCCATGCTTATTATTTCAGTGGCATCAGGAGCCCACAGTGGGTACACATGGTCAGCTTGAAATCATGATCCCTAGTGAAAGCATTTCTCCTTCGGTAAACAAAATTTCCAAATAAGCAAAAATCAAAGTTGAAAAAATGAAAAGAATCAGGTGGAACAATGGGATGACTTATTACCACTTTTACACTTGATTTCTGGACCTGTGTGTTCTCACTATGGGAAAAGCAACACTATTATGGACTGAATTGTATCCTGCAAAAAGGTAGTTTGATTCCTAACTCCCAGTACCTCAGAAAGTGATGTATTTGGAAATAGGGCCATTAGAGAAGGAATTGTGCATGTTAAAATGAAGTCATACTGAGGAAGGGTGGGCCCTTACTCCAGTATAACTTGTACCCTGATAAGAAAAGGAAATTTGGACACAGACACACAGAGAGAAGATGGCCACAGGACTACTGAGAAATATAGCTTCACTATATTTCCACTTAACTGTATTGTCCACTTAACTATGGACAAGTCAAACTTAACTTATTCTTATTTAAAGAAATATCAATATGGTGACTGCTCTTGCTTAGCTCAAATAAGAAAATTAAAGTTTGGGGAGGTCTATAACAAAATAGCACACTCAACATGTTGTATAACCAGTTGAATTTTATTTTTTAATTTGATGAACAAAAGTGCTAAAAATATAGATGCACAAAATGGAACCACTGAAAGTGAAAGTGGTGTTAAAGTTTCCGTAACTCAAGTAAAACACAAGACTAGGCTTCTCCCAAGAAGAGTCCATAATTATGACCCTATTCCTGAAGGTAAACAACTGAATAGATTAGAGAATAAAATCATCAACTGAAGTAGTCATTATCTGAACTTGACCATAGGATCATGAGAACAGAGTTTCAGCAGGATCTCATAACACAGGGGTCTGGAGATTTGTTATCAACAATAATTAAGGAAGAGAGTTTCAATGCTTTACAAGATAAGTGGTTTGTGATACTATCTGTACATTCTTTTCCTCCCCAAGGAGGTCTGTTGACCTTTAACTCTGTCCCAGTCAGGTAGGCAGCTACACGCAGCAACTTCCTCTCAATATAGAGAGGGGGGATCCCACGTCCTTGGTCTCCACAATCCACTCCCATGCAGCAGACTATGTCAACCACAGGACAAACACTGCATCCATCCATATTCCACAACAACAGTAAAAGAGACAACAGAACACTGGAAGTCCCACACACAGCAATAACAACCATACAGAGATGCTGGCAGTGTGATTGGCTAAAGCCACCACATGTTTTTCAGCAACTATGGGAGCTCCACTTGGTGCAAAACTTACTAGAGGATGATACCACCAAGAAATGCATTATTTTATATTTAGCTTTAATAATTTCTCAGTTACTAGAAGTATAGTGTAAAGAGTCATATGAGGTAACAGTGACATAGACTGTTCCCTGTACAATGTTCTGTCCAGTTATAGGGTAAATAGGGCCAACCATATGGCACACAGACCCATAGCCATCTCTTAGGGGACGGATATGCCCCATGTTGGTTGGAGATATCTCGCCAGTGGAAAAGACTACTTTTTTTTGTATCATAACAGTAAAATTACATAATTCAAGGGTAGCCACCACCCCACATCGTGAATTCATTAAGTCATTCTATACAGACAGGAGCAACATAGTTCACTGTTACAGCATCAGCCGTCAACCACCCTAAACAATCACATACAGCATACTTTAATACAGGCCAGGGCTTGTTCACCTGTTCCCATTACAGGGAGGCGATGTAAGCCCTAGTCTTGATAAAGGGCAGTAGTTGGATTTCAGTCTTAAATGAGAAGATTCTTTTCCAGACTTTTCAGTGCCCTGAATTCTACCAGGCCAGCAGGGTATTCCTCGCAGTCTAATTCACAGGGGTCACAGTCTGAGGAAGGCTGGTAGTGCCCAAAGATGGCAGGTCCATGCAAACCCAACATTGGGTGCAACTGTGGGCATGAGTTACTGCTAAAGCCCACTGTAGAAAGGGTTTGCTAGGGCACTATGGGTGAAAAGAAAAATGTTTCTGAGGAACAATAAGCCATAATTTCTGCTAATCTAACAATATATACACTAGAGTTCCATCAGTTAATAATAAAATATCAGACAGAGGAGTATTATGGAGAGGTTTTAAATACCAGATATTCTCCCCCTGCAAATTCTAGAGTCCTCTACCATTACGTTAATTGTTAATTTGGGCATAAGAAGGGTCCATGTGGTCATGCATAAGGTTTCCATGGGAAAAGAAGGCCCAAGATTGGTGATAAAGATTTTAACAGGCATTTTCTGCATAAACTGAGCTTTTATTACATTATTTTTGGGTAATTCCTATTCACCAGGGACTTAGGATTCCTAACCAATGCAGCTGCACAGGCCAGCACCAAGCCCAATTGACCTTGTTTTCCCAGTTTTGTATAGACTGAGGCATAGGCAACAACAATTTATCATCATTTTTCCCTTTTTGGTTGCAAAGCAGTGGGCCACTTGATTTGTATTCTCAAGGCCTATTTAGTCCAGCCATCAGCATTTTAATGCGGGCAGGTACAACACCTTGCAGCATTTTATCTAAGCAAGGTAAGGTCTGATAGAGCCTCTTAGTCCACTGCTACAAGGACTTCTTATATTTTAGCTATGCCTTCAACAAACTATTTTTTCAATAAGGCCCACACCTATGAGACTGTAGGCCAGGTGGGACATCGGCGTGATGTCTTGATCCGTGGCCCAAGATTGGGCTATTTGCCAAGTGAAAGGGGTTCCCTGATCACTGTTTCTGTGTAGGTATGCCATACAGAGTGCTCACCCTTTCCAAACAGCAGGTGGTGCCCCGCTGGTTCACCTTTCCCATCAGGAAAGCTAGCGAAAGTCCTGTAGCTATGTTCACAACCGTAAAAGCATATTTCACCCTCTCCAAGAGCAGAAGGGGATTGGTGTAATCCACTTGCCACTGGGTCACTGGGATTTATGGCTTATCTGGTGTGGTAGCATTCAAGGTTGACACAGGGAGCACGAAGGGTACTCTCTAGTGATGCCCACTAGCTGCTAGTGCATGATTGACAGCTGGAACCACTGGGCCAGATGCCTCAGGTTTGATACCCTCAGTATCTGCTTTTCTGATGAAGCCTTTCTGCCACTTCCCTGGTTTTAGCTGTGCTGCTCTGAACTATGCAAGTGCATCTGCTTCCACATCCCCATTTTGCTTTTCCACATGTTGGGAGTGTGGGCAGGGACATGATAGACTGGTACCTTTCATCATTGCAGGCATCCCAAATGCTTTTCCCCAATTCTTGTCTCCAGAGTGGTAACTCCATGACTTTCCATTTTTCCTGCTTGCAGGTTACTAACTAGATCATATGGCCTTTGTAAACAGCCCAGCTGTTGGTACAGTTAGTGCATCTCCTGGCTTATGCACTATTACCATTCATACTGCTTTTAGCTCAGCCCTTTGACTGCTTTTCATAGCATTAATCTCCCACCATACAGTGCCAGTACAGGGCTGTATTGCCACAGCTGTTCTCTTGGGAGGCTGCCTACTAGTGAATCCATTAGTATACTAAGCAGACTTGGGAATGCTACCCATGTCTTCTATAGTGGGCACTTTAATAGCTAGTTCAAGTGCAGCAACTTTAGCTTTTGAGCCTTCTATATAGGACACTGGTCTGAGAATCTCAAACATTTCTGCATTCAGAGAGCTGGTATTGAAAATGCTGCACTATAGCTTTCCATTTGGTCAGTGTGCTCAGCTGGGCTTTGCCAGAGCAAAGTCATGTCGGTTATGCACCCCTAAATAGGGATGGCTGTTTGCAAGGTGACTGTTCCTCTTTGGGTCAGTCCCTCTATTTGCATTAAGGCATAATATGCAGCACACAATTGCTTTTCCAAGGGATTGAATCTCAGTTTGCACCTTTCCATTATAATGAGCAAAATCCAAGGGGCATTCATTTAGAATGTTACCTCTGCCCCAAGCCAGTATCAGTACTGGCTACATTCAATTGACAGAGCCAGCCCTGTCGTTGTGCCTGTGCTATTGTTTTTTGATTGGTTTGGTTTTGTTTGGTTTTTGTTTTTTGTTTTTTTTTGTTTTTTTGTGTGTTTTTTTTTGCTTTTTCAAAAGCAGCCTGTTGGGAGATAATACATTCCCAGGAGTGGCTTATCCTAACCAAAACACACGAAGTTTTTAACATTTGAGCTAAATAAGGCACAAAAGGGCTCTAATACCCCAACAACCCTAAGAAGGCTATTAGTTGCTTTGGCATTTGCAGCCTGGAGAAACATTGCATCTTATCAATTATAGCAGAAGGTATAGTTTTTGTCTTAACCTGACAATACAACACTCAAGAATTTGACAGAGCAATTTGACAGGGCCTTGCAATTTGTCATGATTGATTGCCCATCCCTGGCTCTCAAGGTGAGGTAGTAATAAGTTTGAGGCTTCTTTTAATTTTGAAAGGAAGTTATGCTGGTTAACATGACATTATCAATACAGTGAAATAGAATTACACTTGTGGCTTAGTGACAGAATTTTTGCCTGTCATGCCAGACCCCCGGGTTCGATTCCCAGTGCCTGCCCATGCAAAAAATAAATAAATAAGAATAAAAAACTCATAAAAGAATTACACTTGTGGGACTTTTTCACTTAGCCAAATCCTTTGCCACGAGACTATGGCAGACAGTCAGGCTATCTTGGGGAAGCACAGTAAAAGCTCATTGTTGGCCTCCCCACGTGAAGGTGAATGCAGTCTGGCTTGATTTTTCTAGGGCGATACTAAAGACAGTATTAGCAAGATCCAATGCAAAATGATATTGACACAACTGGATACTAATGTCTTGTAATAAGCCTGCAATGTTCCGGACTGTGGCATATAATGGTGGTATTATTTTAACTCCTGAAAAATTTATTGTCAAACACCACATTCCATCAGGCTTTTACACTGGCCATACAGGACTATTGTTATTCCCATCTGCTCCAGCTCTTTGATAGTGGCTGAGATTTCTTGGTGCTCCTGGAAATTTATATTGTTTTATAGCCATGGTTGGGGATACTTTTAAAGGGGACCATTTAGGTTGTCCTTTCCGTATTGTTTTAATCACTCTATACCAGAGGCAGAATTCCTTTATAGTGGTCTGCACTGTGGCATTCTGTAGAAGATCAATTCCTAAAATGTATTTCAATAAGGGTAGATACATACCAAATGTACTTCAGGGGTAAGCTCACAATTTGTAAAGCTAGACTGTAGCATTTTGCCTGGATCATTTTTCCCTATAGCCATCTATAGCCAATACTGGCCAATAGATTAAAGTACATCCAGCTCCCATATCTACTAGTGCTAACACTTGCACTAGTAGGTGGTTAATTTCAGGGTTGCCAGCTATTATTTGCACCAGGAGATCTTGATCTCTGAAAAGAGAAAATGGCTTACCAAGCCTTTTCTTGGGGAATGGAGAGTTCCTGGGCTTGGACTCTGAACTGTGATTTCTTTCATGACTTCCTTTCTCCCTCAGAGGCTTGGAAGCTTACTTTATAAATTTTTGGTCCTTAGGTGGTTTGCTTCATAGTTTTACTAGAACTGCATTAGGTTGCCTATCTATAGCCCATATTTCTGTACCTGCAGCAATGAGATCCACTCACATCTACTTGCAGGATACCCGATTAGGGGCATCATGTTCACCAGAACCTTTCCTATTGCCTTATTCCCACCCTGTTTTTCTGTAGCCTCTCTGACTCCCCAAGGTTAATTATAGCCTAAACAGCAGAGGAAACGGGCTGTCCTACTAACTGACTCAGGATAGTCATGAAAGGCACATGGTAATGGTTGGGGGCAGTATGGAGTACCATGTCTTTCATTCTCATGGTAAAAGCTTCAGCATTAGGACCTACAAAAGCTGCAGCATAAATGGTATGTTTCATTGCCAGCCCCTTTAAAATATCTTGTAGCTCCTCCCTATTTTGCCAGTGGGGGGGGGGGGGTGAGTATTGCTTGGTATATCCCCTTCATTAGGCCATGCAGCCTTACACCCTTCAATCAGTCAATTGGAAGCAGTTTACTTATTCCCACCAATAAGGAAGTGTTTTTCACATCAGCTGAGGTAGCATACAAGCATTGTTGTAACAAAAGGGGTGGGATAATAGATGTTAATTTACTCATCTCCACCCCAGAAAACCCTACCCTCTCTGCCCTAGTGTCATAACCTCAGAAGCCATTTGGGTAGGGACTCCCTAGATTTTTGTCTGTACTGCTGCCCTCAACTACAGTTTGGCAGTGGTATAATCTCTCATAGCAATGTATAATTTCTGTTCAGGAGGCTGGAATTGATGAACCCCAGGGGAGGCTGACCTTGTTGACACTTTACATTTTGTTGTATTATGGGGCCTACCTGTCAGGGCTCTTCATCCTCCTCTACCTCGTGTTCCTACTCCTCTTTCTCTCCTGATGAGTAGTTTATGGGGCCCCACACTTTGGGGTCCCATCCTGGAGAATTAGCATTCTCAGGACTCAAACTCAGGGTCATTTGCTACACCAGCTCGAACATATCTACAGACTAATGTTTCTAGTTGATTATCCACGTGATGCAAACACTCAGTTAAGGCATCTTTCATGTCCATTAGAATAAGAGGTGTGCCCCACTCTGATTTTAATTCTTCCTCTAGATGGTGGACTTTTATTTTTGTCACCTGTTCTGCCTCTATGGCCATATATAAGGTTCCTAAAAGGAGCCAGGCTATGGCTGCTGTTTCTTGGTGCTTTTTTTTGGCTAAAATTTAATCAACCAGCTATCTGCTGAAAAATAGCTAGCAATCCCACTGGAGTTTTCAGGGCATCCCTAAAATATATTCTCGCAGCAGTCCCTAATCATCCAGGAGGGAAGCCATCCCTCCCTACATGGATAACGTAAGCCAATTGGGGATTTCCCACATAGATTCTCCCTTCCCAGGACTCATGCCCACTATGGCCGGCAGCTATTTGTTCTCCTGGATGATTCGCCAATTACTCCAACCCAACTCTTGAAGAGCTCAGGTCAGTGCAGCCCTGAGAGCAAAGACTATGCCAGGCACAGAATGAGGACTTACAAACAGGAGAGGGTCTCCAGTGGCAGACATCCAGAAAATGAAAGCAGTGCTTTGCAAAGGTGGGAGTGCAAGGGGCAGCTTTTTTGTTTAAGACAAGGACATTCCATAGGGTATGACAACAGAGTTTCAGCAGAATCTCATGACACAGGGGTCTGGAGATTTGTTATCCACAGTGACTAGGGGAAGAGAGTTTCAATGTTTTACGAGATAAGTGGTTTCTGATACCCTGAGGAGGTCTGTTGACCTTTAACCTCTGTCCCAGTCATCTAGGCAGTTACATGCAGCAACTTACTCTCAACTTGGAGGGGGGGATCCCAGGCCCTGTGTCTCCACACTTTCAAAAGGGACTATCTTGTAAAAAGTCTCTTGTGGAGCTTTATTCTCTGAAGATCTCTGGACAAGGGTTGTCCAAAAAGATTTGGGACATTTTAAACCTTGTGATAGCACAGTCCAACAATAGTGCTGTTTTATTCCTGTGTCAGGTTCTCCTTATTTGAAGGCAAACAGTTTTTACCAGTTTTTATTTAATGGTATGCAGTAAAAAGCATCCTTTAAATCTAAACCATAAACATTGATGAAGAGAGTATATGGATTAGGTACTATGGGGCATGTATCTTCCACTATTTGATTTATAGCTCTTAAATCTTTAACAAATTTGTAATTTTGAGTTCCTGGTCTTTATTCTAAAAATCTTTTAATTAGCAGCAAAATTCTCTCTCTGACCTTCCCATCTGAGTGGACATTGCTTCAAATGTGGTGTAGTAATGTCTAGCCAAAATCTTCCCATGATTTCCTGCACACCTTTGGCTTTATTTCAAGGAGTTCTTCAGGCCTAAGATCACTGCTTGTAGAGCCAGGACTTGTAGATTTATTTCACCAGGTAAGAGTGAGAGAGAGAAACTTGCAATGAAATTTGTAAATCAATTGACCAAATTTCCAATTTAGCATTGCTGAAGCTGATGGAAGAATAAGTCATTAGTAACTTCAGACATACCCATAACAGGGACTGATTCTTTTGACATGCAATTAAGTTTCATATTTACCAGGAAATTTACTAATTTCTTACCTAATTTCTTATTTACTTGAAATGAATCTCAAGGTTCAGCATGTGGTGATTTCCCCACTGGTGGAAGGAGCCCATCACTCCAGGGCACTATTTACATCCCCTGCTAGCTGTGGGAATAGGGATGCTGGGTCTCCATATTCTTTCTCCATGTGGTAAGCATATTGTTGGGAAATTAATGGCTTCCTTGGGGCCCCTCACAGTCTTATCCTTCATGATGTATTTTCATCATGCTTTCCCCATCTTGGATCTTGAGGGTAGCCAAAATTCTTGCTAATCATTTCTTCTAGATGAGCTTGGAGGTTTGATACGTAAGTGACATGCTGATTTTGCTGTTTTTCATGGGCAGATTCCTGATCATGAAAAACTTTAAAAGCAATTTCTATGGACTCCAATATTGGTTACCTAGTGCTCCTTCTAGCTTTTGCAATGTCCAGTGAATGTCAGGGGCTAATTGGCAAATAAAGGACTGATTTACCTTGTATCAGTTCATTTGGTCTTCTGGGGCTTATATCAGTTAACTTATAGTAAGCCTCAAATAATTGCTTTAAAAACTTTGATGAAATTTCATCTGGCTTTTGGACAACTTCTTTGACTTCAACTTATTTTGTCTAGGCACTGCATTTCTGAGTTGCACAATTATGCATGCTTTAAAGTGATCTAATTTTGTCCTGACCACTTGTTCATTTGGGTTTCAATAGGGGCTTACTTGTGGAAGAGACACATTTCCAGGGGCATGTGGAACCCAACTCCATCCCAAGACCAAAGAAAATCCCAGGCAGAAAATTATCCATGAGTTTTAATTAGAGATTTACGAATAAGAGAAAATTCTTCCCAGTGATGGTCAGTTGGGAAAAAGGAAGTCAGGCCTTCAAGCAAACAAGAGAAGGAAGAGTGCCACGGCAGCTTATAAGGTTCAGCACACTGTCCTGAGATATGGTTACAGCAGAGTCTGACAGAATTTGGTTACAATGCAGTTTTAAGGTTACTTTTAAAAAGTTACTGTTGCACCTGAATAAAATTCTTGCCTTCAGTATATTGCAAGAATGCATTTTCTGTTTTGTTTTTTTTTTTTAACTCATTTTGAACAAAGTCTTAAAGAAGACTTGTTTTCTTGAAGGCCAGTGAACCTCTGTGCATTAGGGAAACACTTTATATTCTCCCACTCTCAGCTAATCCTTTTAAATATAGTAATTCAGAAATCTATGTCTGTTAAAATTTTTAAAAAGATGATGAAGCTAAGGGATACTGTAAAACTCTAATTGTTAGCAAATTTCTCTTTAAGAAGGAATGAAAGACTGGGCAGTTAGATTTCACTTTTCTCTAACATAATATAAAGGTGCAGCCAATTGTCTGCACTGATGCATTTTACAGGGCAAGGGCACTCATACCCCAAATTTCTGAGTAAGGACTACTAATGGCTCACCATTGTTCCCCTCAGCTGACAAGAGACAATTTGCCTAGAAGGTTATGCTACACCCACCACCTGGGGAGGCCTAGGACCAGTGACTGACAGGTAATGTCTAAAGGTTCTTCATCTTGCCTCAAGGCAGGGCAACTCAGACTTCAAAATGTATGGTCCACAGTGCTTGTACCACAATCAGGATAAACCTTACCAAGGGTCACCTCCTCAGTCAAGCTCCTTCCCCTTCCAAAGCAGTCCCCTTGACTCATTATAGGTCTTTCCTACAAGAAGCACTTCCTCAATAAATCTCTGCCTCTGGCTTTCCCTCTAGGGAAATTTGTCATGGAAATAATCCTAGGAAACAGACTGTAATGATGGGATTCTGGAATTGGATTACTGGCTGGCCAGCTACAGTGAGAAAACTCCATCACTGCCCAAGGTGTGGATAATTCCTGGTTTGTGATAGCAGAGCAAATGCTTCCAGAACTTTTACTTGTGGTGAATGGGATAGGTTATATATGAAATGTCCTACCACTTGAGAGGTATGGGAGAAATAACGCATAGAAGGATTGTGGGTTTGGGTGTCTTGCTGAAGGCTATTGAGGTTTTGAAAAGAGAACATGACAAGCTCAGGATAATTGATTCCCAATTTAAAACAAAATGTGAGTCAGAAAGTGTTTTACAGACGTGTAAAGAGACCCTAACTTCCTGAAGCCAAGGGTTAAAACAAGCTGAGGAACAGGCATTAAAATTACATTTTAGGACAGAAGATGGCGGCTTAGTAAGGTACGTGCGTCTTAGTTCCTCCTCCTCCAAAGCAACTACTAGGTGAACTGAAACAGTGCAGAACAGCTCCCGGGGCTATGGCAGGGAATGGACACACAGCGTACCCCAGTCTGGACTGGCTAGTCTGACTGCGAGACTCGGCTGCGGTGAGATCTCCGAGCGGTGCGCGATTTCACGAGCAGCGGCAGCTGCGGCGGTTGGAGCTACTCCCTCCCTCCTTCCCGGGCCAGCTGAGAGTCTCGGAGAGGCAAGTTTCCCAAGCCGAGGCGGCCAGCGCCCCTCTTTTGCGGGCGGTTTCGAGTCTCGGCTTCGAGTCCGCGGCTACGAGTCTTGGATCAGAGGGGTATCCAAGCCACGGTGCACCCCCTCCACGGGCGGATTCCTGGTCCGGTGGGGAATTCCCCAGGCCGCAGCGGCCAGTGACCGATGCCCCTCCCCCGTGGGCGACATCCTGGTCCGAATTCCCCAGGCCCGCTGCGGCCAGCGACCAGCCACAGGGTCCCCTCAAGCCGCGGCGGCTGACGCCCCCACCACACGCGGCCCCTGAACCAACGAAGAGAATTGGATCAGAAATCCCCAGGCCGCGGAGATCGGTGACCGGGGGAGATCCATTCCAAACACTTCAGACAAACGTGTGCCACGAGCGCCACCTACTGGGCAGGATAAGAAAAACAGAACTCAGAGATTTCAAAGAAAAATCTTTCAACCTTGTTGGGTCCGACACCCAGGGAAATCTGACTAAATGCCCAGACGCCAGCAGCAGAAGATAACTGTCCACGCTCAGAAGATTGAGAATATGGCCCAGTCAAAGGAACAAACCAATAGTTCAAATGAGATACAGGAGCTGAGACAATTAATGCTGAACATACGAACAGAAATGGAAAACCTCTTCAAAAATGAAATCGATAAATTGAGGGAGGACATGAAGAAGACATGGGCTGAACAAAAAGAAGAAATAGAAAAACTGAAAAAACAAATCACAGAACTTATGGAAGTGAAGGATAAAGTAGAAAAGGTGGAAAAAACAATGGATAGCTACAATGATAGATTTAAAGAGACAGAAGATAGAATTAGTGATTTGGAAGATGGAACATCTGACTTCCAAAAAGAAACAGAATCTATCGGGAAAAGAATGGAAAAATTTGAACAGGGTATCAGGGAACTCAAGGACAATATGAACTGCACAAATATACGCATTGTGGGTGTCCCAGAAGAAGAGAAGGGAAAAGGAGGAGAAAAACTAATGGAAGAAATTATCACTGAAAATTTCCCAACTCTTATGAAAGACCTAAAACTACAGATCCAAGAAGTGCAGTGCACCCCAAAGAGATTAGACCCAAATAGGCATTCTCCAAGACACTTACTAGTTAGAATGTCAGAGGTCAAAGAGAAAGAGAGAATCTTGAAAGCAGCAAGAGAAAAACAATCCATCACATACAAGGGAAACCCAATAAGACTATGTGTAGATTTCTCAGCAGAAACCATGGAAGCTAGAAGAAAGTGGGATGATATATTTAAATTACTAAAAGAGAAAAACTGCCAACCAAGACTCCTATATCCAGCAAAATTATCCTTCAAAAATTAGGGAGAAATTAAAACATTCTCAGACAAAAAGTCACTGAGAGAATTTGTGACCAAGAGACCAGCTCTGCAAGAAATACTAAAGGGAGCTCTAGAGTCAGATATGAAAAGACAGAAGAGAGAGGTATGGAGAAGAGTGTAGAAAGAAGGAAAATCAGATATGATATATGTAATACAAAAGGCAAAATGTTAGAGGAAAATATTATCCAAACAGTAATAACACTAAATGTCAATGGACTGAATTCCCCAATCAAAAGACATAGATTGGCAGAATGGATTAAAAAACAGGATCCTTCTATATGCTGTCTACAGGAAACACATCTTAGACCCAAAGATAAACATAGGTTGAAAGTGAAAGGTTGGGAAAAGATATTTCATGCCAATAACAACCAGAAAAGAGCAGGAGTGGCTATACTAATATCCAACAAATTAGACTTCAAATGTAAAACAGTTAAAAGAGACAAAGAAGGACACTATATACTAATAAAAGGAACAATTAAACAAGAAGACATAACAATCATAAATATTTATGCACCGAACCAGAATGCCCCAAAATACGTGAGGAATACACTGCAAACACTGAAAAGGGAAATAGACTCATATACCATAATAGTTGGAGACTTCAATTCACCACTCTCATCAATGGACATAACATCTAGACAGAGGATCAATAAAGAAATAGAGAAACTGAATATTACTATAAATGAGCTAGACTTACCAGACATTTATAGGACATTACATCCCACAACAGCAGGATACACCTTTCTCTCAAGTGCTCATGGATCATTCTCAAAGATAGACCATATGCTGGGTCACAAAGCAAGTCTTAACAAATTTAAAAAGATTGAGATCATACATAACACTTTCTCAGATCATAAAGGAATGAAGTTGGAAATCAATAATAAGCGGAGTGCCAGAAAATTCACAAATATGTGGAGGCTCAACAACACACTCCTAAACAACGACTGGGTCGAAGATGAAATTGCTAGAGAAATTAGCAAATACCTCGAGGTGAATGAAAATGAAAACACAACATATCAAAACTTATGGGATGCAGCAAAGGCAGTGCTAAGAGGGAAATTTATTGCCCTAAATGCCTATATCAGAAAAGAAGAAAAGGCAAAAATGCAGGAATTAACTATCCATTTGGAAGAACTGGAGAAAGAACAGTAAACTAATCCCAAAGCAAGCAAAAGGAAAGAAATAACAAAGATTAGAGCAGAAATAAATGAAATTGAAAACATGAAAACAATAGAGAAAATCAATAAGGCCGGAAGTTGGTTCTATGAGAAAATCAATAATATTGATGGGCCCTTAGCAAGATTGACAAAAAGAAGAAGAGAGAGGATGCAAATAAATAAGATCAGAAATGGAAGAGGAGACATAACTACTGACCTCACAGAAATAAAGGAGGTAATAACAGGATACTATGAACAACTTTACGCTAATAAATACAACAATTTAGAGGAAATGGATGGGTTCCTGGAAAGACATGAACCACCAACTTTGACTCAAGAAGACATAGATGACCTCAACAAACCAATCACAAGCAAAGAAATTGAATCAGTCATTCAAAAGCTTCCTAAAAAGAAGTCCAGGACCAGATGGCTTCACATCTGAATTCTATCAAACATTCCAGAAAGAATTAGTACCAACTCTCCTCAAACTCTTCAACATAATCGAAGTGGAGGGAAAACTACCTAATTCATTCTATGAAGCCAACATCACCCTCATACCAAAACCAGGCAAAGATATTACAAAAAAAGAAAACTACAGGCCAATCTCTCTAATGAATATAGATGCAAAAATCCTCAATAAAATTCTAGCAAATAGTATCCAACAACACATTAAAAGAATTATACATCATGACCAAGTAGGATTCATCCCAGGTATGCAAGGATGGTTCAACATAAGAAAATCAATTAATGTAATACACCATATCAACAAATCAAAGCAGAAAAATCACATGATCATCTCAATTGATGCAGAGAAGGCATTTGACAAGATTCAACATCCTTTCCTGTTGAAAACACTTCAAAAGATAGGAATACAAGGGAACTTCCTTAAAATGATAGAGGGAATATATGAAAAACCCACAGCTAATATCATCCTCAATGGGGAAAAATTGAAAACTTTCCCCCTAAGATCAGGAACAAGACAAGGATGTCCACTATCACCACTATTATTCAACATTGTGTTGGAGGTTCTAGCCAGAGCAATTAGACAAGAAAAAGAAATACAAGGCATCAAAATTGGAAAGGAAGAAGTAAAACTATCACTGTTTGCAGACAATATGATACTATACATCGAAAACCCGGAAAAATCCACAACAAAAGTACTAGAGCTAATAAATAAGTACAGCAAAGTAGCAGGCTACAAGATCAACATTCAAAAATCTGTAGCATTTCTATACACTAGCAATGAACAAGTGGAGGGGGAAATCAAGAAACAAATCCCATTTACAATTGCAACTAAAAGAATAAAATACCTAGGAATAAATTTAACTAAAGAGACAAAAAACCTATATAAAGAAAACTACAAAAAACTGCTAAAGGAAATCACAGAAGACCTAAACAGATGGAAGGGCATACCGTGTTCATGGATTGGAAGACTAAATATAGTTAAGATGTCAATCCTACCTAAATTGATTTACAGATTCAATGCAATACCAATCAAAATCCCAACAACTTATTTTTCAGAAATAGAAAAACCAATAAGCAAGTTTATCTGGAAGGGCAGGGTGCCCCGAATTGCTAAAAACATCTTGAGGAAAAAAAACGAAGCTGGAGGTCTTGCACTGCCTGACTTTAAGGCATATTATGAAGCCACAGTGGTCAAAACAGCATGGTATTGGCATGAAGATAGATATATCGACCAATGGAATCGAATAGAGTGCTCAGATATAGACCCTCTCATCTATGGACATTTGATCTTTGGTAAGGCAGTCAAGCCAACTCACCTGGGACAGAACAGTCTCTTCAATAAATGGTGCCTAGAGAACTGGATATCCATATGCAAAAGAATGAAAGAAGACCCATATCTCACACCCTACACAAAAGTTAACTCAAAATGGATCAAAGATCTAAACATTAGGTCTAAGACCATAAAACAGTTAGAGGAAAATGTAGGGAGATATCTTATGAATCTTACAATTGGAGGCGGTTTTATGGACCTTAAACCTAAAGCAAGAGCACTGAAGAAGGAAATAAATAAATGGGAACTCCTCAAAATTAAACACTTTTGTGCATCAAAGAACTTCATCAAGAAAGTAGAAGGACAGCCTACACAATGGGAAACAATATTTGGAAACGACATATCAGATAAAGGTCTAGTATCCAGAATTTATAATGAGATTGTCCAACTCAACAACAAAAACACAGCCAACCCAATTACAAAATGGGAAAAAGACTTGAATAGACACCTCTCAGAGGAGGAAATACAAATGGCCAAAAGGCACATGAAGAGATGCTCAATGTCCCTGGCCATTAGAGAAATGCAAATCAAAACCACAATGAGATATCATCTCACACCCACCAGAATGGCCATTATCAACAAAACAGAAAATGACAAGTGCTGGAGAGGATGCGGTGAAAGAGGCACACTTATCCACTGTTGGTGGGAATGTCAAAGGGTGCAACCACTGTGGAAGGCAGTTTGGCGGTTCCTCAAAAAGCTGAATATAGAATTGCCATACGACCCAGCAATACCATTGCTGGGAATCTACTCAAAGGAATTAAGGGCAAAAACTCAAATGGACATTTGCACACCAATGTTTATAGCAGCGTTATTTACAATTTCAAAGAGATGGAAACAGTCAAAATGTCCATCAACAGACGAGTGGCTAAACAAACTGTGGTATATACATACGATGGAATATTACGCAGCTTTAAGGCAGGATAAACTTATGAAGCATGTAATAACATGGATGGACCTAGAGAACATTATGCTGACTGAGTCTAGCCAAAAACTAAAAGACAAATACTGTATGGTCCCAATGATGTGAATCGACACTCGAGAATAAACTTGGAATATGTCATTGGTAACAGAGTTCAGCAGGAGTTAGAAACAGGGTAAGATAATGGGTAATTGGAGCTGATGGGATACAGACTGTGCAACAGGACTAGATACAAAAACTCAAAAATGGACAGCACAATAATACCTAATTGTAAAGTAATCATGTTAAAACACTGAATGAAGCTGCATCCGAGCTATAGGTTTTTGTTTTGTTTTGTTTTTACTATTATTACTTTTATTTTTTTTTCTCTATATTAACATTCTATATCTTTTCGGTTATATTGCTAGTTCTTCTAAACCAATGCAAATGTACTAAGAAACGATGATCATGCATCTAGGTGATGATGTTAAGAATTACTAATTGCATATGTAGAATGGTATGATTTCTAAAAAAAAAAAAAAAATGGACAGCACAATACTACCTAATTGTAATGTAATTATGTTAAAACACTGAATGAAGCTGCATCTGAGATATAGGTTTTTTTTTGTTTTTTTTTATTATTTTTTTATTTTATTTTTTTCTTATATATTTTTGTATTTTTTATTTTTATTTTTTCTCTATATTATCATTTTATTTCTTTTTCTGTTGTCTTGCTATTTCTTTTTCTAAATCGATGCATATGTACTAAGAAATGATGATCATACATCTATGTGATGATATTAAGAATTACTGATTGCATATGTAGAATGGAATGATTTCTAAATGTTGTGTTAGTTTATTTTTTTAATTAATTAAAAAAATTACATTTTAATTGCAGGAAAGGCAGCACTTTAGAGAGGACTTAATCCTCAGCCTAAACTAGATTTTTATGGAAAAGTTGGAGTACTGATAAAGCAGACTTGAGGTCCTGAGACTTGAGGCGAGGATATCTGTATAAATGTGAGTCTTTTGAGTCTGCATGTTCTCCTGAGCTTCTGAGCCTACTTGCTAGAAGATAGGGACCTCAACCCAGCCTTGCTTGAAGACCTCAACCCAGCCTTGCTTGAAGACCACACAGAGACCTCAAATGAGGCAGGTGTCTTACAAGAAAATGTTGACACTGCTCAGGATTTGCTCCCTCCCTGTCTATTGACCAACAGACAAATAAGTAAAGTCAAGTCTCAGCATGATATGACTGGGAGCGTGCTAGACCTACTAAGGAAATATATGGGTTGTATCCCAAAGGTGCCACAGGAACTGGCCAACAGGAGCTGGTAGGAATGGTAAGAGTGTGCCTGGAAGTAGGTTCTGAAGTTGCTGGATCAAAGGAGAGAGAATAGTAGAAAGCGGTCTGGGCACTTTTTGCAGGCATCCCATACCCATTTTTTTAAAGGATCATCATCTCTCTCTTTAATCCCTGTATGCTCTCTGGGGAATTACTTGCTGACCTGAGGAGCCCAAACACAAAGTGGCCTGACTCCTGACCATGTGCAAAATGCCATCTTCCTCCCCCCAAATAACCAGTATTTAGAAGACCAGTATTTAGAAGCCCAATTCTGAAAGTACTGCTCATCTAGAACATTGGCTAGAGCTGAGACACCTCCCCTGAGGCTAGGAGAGACCTTTTAGAAGAGGACACCAAGTTCTTCCTCTTCCATAGAACAGGCCATGTGTCACCTCTGCTGAATTAGAACCTTGCTTCTTGGTGGGGGAGAGAGTTCTAATTTGGATTCTGTGCCCCAATTATTCACCTGAGAAGTGAGGGGAGATCATGTCAGGTTTCTTTCTTAAATCATTCACTTATTTATTGAGTCATAATTTGTTGACCACTTATCATGTACCAAGAAGAGAGCTGGAGATACAAAGACCATGGTTGTAAAGAATTGGTTGGTCTCCATCCTTGTGATTTTTTAGAGTTTTAAGAAACCCTAGTAATCATCAAAATTTAATCTTAAAATTAAGTAATTTCTAAAAATACAGTAAGTTAGTGTTAACCACAGATGTCTGGGCTCCCAGGAGAAGGCTTTTTCCATTACTTATACTGCCTTTCATTGTAGGCTTTTATAACAATCATCGCCTGTTAATACTAAGAAAAAGAAATAATTGATTGGTAAAAATGTTTGTAAAGGAAGTACTAGGAGAGGTTAATCACTGGGTCAAAGAATCTTAATACTTGAGTAGAGTTCCAACACCGAAGTGCCCCAATCCAATTTGAAAATAATGTAACATGCAGAAGACCCAAAAATATGTAGTGTAGGTGATCTACTCCTGCCAGTACATAAAAAGCTGGATATGGTATTGCTTCCACCCTAATGTAACCAAGAAATCAGGATTTAAGGGATGATTTTGATTACTGAACTATTATATAGATCTTCTTTTTGCTTTATGGTATGTTGGAGTATACAGAGGGAAATTCCTGAAATCTCTAAATTGTAATCCAGCTGCCTTAATCTCTGACAATGATTGTATAGCCTTTATTTTAAGCCCCTGTGATTTTAAAACCTTGTGACTAATTTTCATTTGTGCTCAGTTATCCAGTTTTTCAACTTTAGAGTCTTGTGATCACTAAAGACAGCCCCTAATGTTTATTAATGAAGGGTCTTGGGTTAGCCCACAACTAACCCACCCCAAGCCCAAAGTAATCTTGATGACTAAGACTGTATCTAACCAAAATGGGCCCACCTGACATGCACAGTAGCTCAGACTTTAACCCACAAGTCACCTATACCTCATTCTGCCACTTGCTTACACACCTTCTGTGACTAAAGCATGTAATCAATCTGTGCATGCCCAATAATTACATCACCTCTAATTACATCATCTGGGACCACTTTGCTCATTATACTAAACCTTGCCCATCTTTTCTCTAATAAAACTATCAGAGTTACTACAGTTCAGGGTAACAGATTTTGGGCCCGAGCCCAGGACCATTACCCAAGATGGGAAGGAAACTCTCCCTCAGGAATTACCATAAGTACCAGGGAGAGTTGGCTGCCAAAAGAAGGCAAGGCAGGAATGCTGAGTGTAAAAGTCAGAACACAGCATCCAAGAATTATAGAAAAACATCACAAAGTCTAATATTCATGTAATTAGAGTCTCAGAAGAAGAAGAAAGAGAGAGAAAAATATTTGACTACATAATGGGCAAGAATTTTTTTCAAAAAATAATAAGAGGCATAAAACACACATCTAAGAGGCTCAGAGAACTTCCAGTGGGATAATTTTTTAAAAGAAAAAAAAAAAAACGTGGGCACTTTATGATAAAATTGCTAAAACAAAAAGAAAGACAAACTCTTGAAGGTAGTCAGCAATAAAAGATAAATGCATGGCAACAAAGACTCTGTTATAGCAAAATTCTCTTCAGAAACTATGAAAGATAGAAGACAAAAGAGTGACATCTTTTAAAATACTGACAGATAAATACAGTCAATGTTGAAGATTCTATATCAAGCAAAAATGTCCTTCAGAAACAATGCCTGTACACTGAAAAAAACACTACAGAAAAATGTTTTTCAAAGAGGGTGACTGTATAAAGACATTTCAGGGCAGGCTATGGTGAAGCAGTGGCAGAGTTCTTGCCTGCCATGCCAGAGACCTGGGTTTGATTTCCAGTGCCTGCCCATGCAAAAGAAATAAAAAATAAAATATAAGGACATTTCAGACAAATAAAAGTTAAGAGAATTTCAACAGACTTGTGTTACAAGGAATGTCAAATGAAATTTTATGGGAAGAAGGGATATGGCACTAGACAGAATTTTTGAGAAAGACAATAAGAATTTGGGATGTAAAAAAAATGAAGAGTTCTGAAAATATTAAAAGAGAAGATCAACATAAAAGATTTTTTATTTTTAAGTTGCTCTTTAAAAAAAGATAATTCACTTAAGCAAAATTAGTAAAATGCATCTAGGATTTGTAACTTATGTAAAAGTAAAATCTATAACAAAACTAGCTCAAATGATGAGAGAGAGGAATTGGAAATGCATAGTTTGGTAAAGCTCTTACACTCTCTATGCAGTGGCATAATATTATCTGAAAGTAGGCTGTAAGAAGTTGAAGAGGTAAAATATAAACCCTAGGGAAAAAACCAAAAGGAAAATTTTAAGATGCATAGCTAACAGATCCCATAATGGAGAAAAACTTAATCACACACACAAGAAATATTCAATCAATCCAAAAGTATACAGCAAAAGAGAAAACAGGGAACAAAGAATAAATGGAACAAATGAAAAACAACTAGAAAATGGTAGATTTAGATCCAACCATATCAATAATCACTTTAAATGTGAATGGTTAAAGACAAAAGTTAGTCATATTAGAAAAAGGCAAAACCTGATTATATGCTACCCACAAGAAACTCACTTTAAAAAAAAATGACATCAATAAGTTAAAAGTAAAAGAATGGAATTATATAATGCAAAACCAAATCAAAAGAAAGTTGAGTGGCTATAGTAACATCTCACAAGGAAATACTATCAGAAATAAGCAGGGATGTTATGTAATGATAAAATGATCAGTTCAATGACAAAATATAACAAATATAAATATAAATGCATCAAATAAGAGAACTTCAAAATACATCAGAGAGAAGTAAAAGAGGAAACAGATAAATTTGGGCAGAGCTTACCCACTCCTCTCTCATTAATTGATAGAACAAATAAACCAAAAATCATAAAGGATAGAAAATACTTTAACAGCCTTATCATTTAACTTGAATTAATTAATATCCATAAAACACTCCATTCTGTAAGAGAAGAAGAAACATGCTTTTCAAGTGCACTTGAAACATTCATGAGGATAGAATTATTGGGTCACAAAACAAATCTTAACAAATTTTTAGTGAAAGTCTAAAGGAGAAAAACCATATGAATATCTGAATAGAAATAGTAAAAAACAAACAAACAAACAAAAACATTTGATTAAAACCTTTTGATATATACTGGCAACAGAAGGAAACTTACTTAGCTTGATAAATGGCAACTAAAAAACTCTATAATAAAAATCACAGTTAATAGTGAAATATTGAGTGTTTTCCCCTTTACTAACACACCTTAGTTTGCCAAGGCTGCTATGACAAATACCACACAATGTGTTGGCTTGGCCTAGAACTTTCTCCATAACAAAGGCTTGCTTCCCAAGGGAAAGAGTTTGCCACAGTGCAATTCTGAAATCTTACCTCCAGCTTTCCTGACGTGCCTGGGAGTGGAGGGGAGAATATAGTCAACAGGAGACAAAACTTAAAGGAAATAAACTGGGAATGCTGCAACCAGGAAAAGAAATAGGGGGGCAGAGGGGAGAGGTTACACCTAAGTATTATTCGACTTAAAAAAAAGCATTCTATATTACTTTAACTTTAAAGAACTGTTGCAGGAGTGAGATCATCAATATGGTGACATAAAATATCCCCTGAAAAAGGCTCCCCTGAGACTTAGTGAATAAAAAAACAAATCCCACTTACTTAGAACTCTGGAGGATGGTAAGGGCTGGAGCTAGACGCCACAAATGTTCAATCAAAGAAACAGAAAATTTTCAAGTAGGACAATTCTGTTCTGGACCACTATCAGTTTCCTGTTCCCCTCCCCTTCAATCAGTTCTGCATAGCTTGGGAGTCACACCGATGATGCAGCATGGCCCAACCCTCTCCACTACAGACTGAGACTATAGAGCAACGACATCAGGGAGTTAGAATTCCACACACATCCAGCAAAACAGACTTTTCTGAAGTTACCCACCTTTCCCAGTTGGCCCCATTGGGCTCTCACAGACAGGATACTCTAATGAGGAGGAAATCAGAGGCAGAAAATCCTCACAGAAATAGACAAAAAGGGGGAGGGGCATTTAAATGAACTGCTGTAAAATAAGATGGGTGCTAGAACTGAAAAGTATAAGGAACTCAATAGCACTGAGTGAGGGCAAGAGCTTAAATCATAGGAGCTAGGGAGAAAGGTTTGCACACACACACACACACACACACACACACACACACACAAACAGAGCATAAAGATCCTCAAAGAAGGAACAGAGGAAGGGAAGCTCTCCCTTGAAGGATAAACAATTGCACAAAAAGCAATCTTAAGAATTGTGCTGCATATCCATGGCAAGAATCAGATGAAGAACGGAGCAAATCTGGACCCAGACAACAAAATGAAGGGAAAATACACATTCAACGTAAACTAAAAGGGGATATCTATATAATGTGTAAGAATAACCTCCGGAATAACCCCTTGACTCTGTTTGAAATCTCTCAGTCACTGAAACTTTATTTTGTCTCATTTCTCTCTCTTTTGGTCAAGAAGGCTTTCTCAACTCCATGATGCCAGGTCCCAGCAAATCCTGGGAGTTTTGTCCCATGTTGCCAGGAGATGTATACACCTAGGAGTAGTCAGCATCCTTTCTTGATAAAAAGAAAAGAGAAAAATAGAAATAAAAGGAAACTTCCTCAACATGATAAAGGGCTATATGTGAAAAACCTGCTGCTGACATCATACTCAATGGTGAAAGACTGAAAGTTTTCCTTCTAAGATGTGGAAAAAGTCAAGGATGCCCATTATCACATCTGTTCATAAACATTGTACTAGAAGTTCTAGCCAGAGCAATTAGGCAGTAAAAAGAAATAATACATCCAAACTGGATACAAAACCAAATCAAAAGAAAGTTGAGTATCTATATTAAGGAATAAATAAATCTTTCACCATTTTCAAAAAAAAAAATCACAGCAAAGCTACTAGAGCTAATGAATTAATTTGGCAAAGTGGCAGGGTAGAACACCAACACACACACACACACACACACACACACACACACACACACACACAAATCAATAGTGTTTTTATACATTAGCAAAGAGCTATCTGAGGAATAAATCAAGAAAAATCCATTTACAATAGCAACTAGATGTCTACAAATAAACTAAACCAAGAATGCAAAGAGCCTATATTTAGAAAACTACAAAACATTGCTAAAAGAAATCAAGAGAGCTAAATAAATGGAAGGACATCCCATGTTCACTGATTGGAAGACTAAATATCATTAAGATGTCAATTCTACCAAAATTGATTTACAG
Source organism: Tamandua tetradactyla (assembly GCF_023851605.1). Taxonomy (NCBI): domain Eukaryota; kingdom Metazoa; phylum Chordata; class Mammalia; order Pilosa; family Myrmecophagidae; genus Tamandua; species Tamandua tetradactyla. Next base: position 11,111,553 of record NC_135334.1, on the reverse strand, counting down.
ATTCAATGCATTCCCAATCAAAATTCCAACAGCCTACTTTGCAGAAATGGAAAAATCAAGTATCAAATATATTTGGAAGGGTAAGTGGCCCTGAATAGTCATAGACAATCTGAAAAAGAATGAAACTGGAGGACACGCACTTTCTGATTTTAAAGCATATTACAAAGTTCTGTGTCATAAAAGCAAGGTACTGGCCTGAAGATAGATATATTGACCAATGAAATTGAATTGAGAGTTTTGAAATAGACCCTCACACCTATGACCAACTGATATTTGTGAAGGCTGCCAAGTCCATGCAATTAGGCAAGAATAGTCTCTTCAACAGGTGGTGCTGAGAGAACAGGATAGCCACATGCAAAAGAATGAAAGCCGACTCTTATCTCACACCATACACAAAAATTAACTCAAAATGGATCAAAGACTAAATAATAAGAGTCAGGACTAAAAAAACTCCTAGAAGAAAAGTTTGGGAAGTATCTTCAGGGTATCATGTTAGGCAATGGTTTCTTAGACTTATACCCAAAGCACAAGCAATTAAAGAAAAAATAGATAAATGAGACCTCATCAAAACTTAAAGATTTGTGCATCAAAGGACTTAGTCATGAAAGTGAAAACATAGCTTAGTCAATGGGAGAAAATATTTGTAAACAACATAACCACGTATTTGATAATGGTTTAAAATCCAGAATATATAAAGAAATTCTAGAACTCAACAATAAATACACAATCAACTGAATTAAAAAATGGGCAAAGTCATTTCAGTTAAAAAACTTAAACACATGGAGCCTGGAATTGGGAACCAAGGTCTTGCAATTCTGCATAACTTAATTTAATACATGGATGCATTCTAGAGTATGTGGAGCAGTTTAAAAGTGTTGACAAAGTCCCCTGAGGGACTGGAGAAAAGATATAGAGCTATTAAACTTTCCCACCTGGGAAATTCCTGACACTTTCTCAAACATTAGGTACTCCTAAGTTAACAGGCCAAGCCCTTGATCTTTTTTTTTACTCTTCTATTTTATTAAAGAGGTTTTGGGTTTACATAAAAATCATACATAAAATGCAGAGTTCGACTATATTAACCTATTACTGTGGTGAATTTGTTACAATTCATGAAATAATATTTTTATAATTGTGTTACTAACCATAGTTCATTGTGTACAATAGAGGTCACTGTTTGTGTTGTATAGTGCTAAGTTTTATTTGCTTTTATAAAATTGTTATTCTACCGACACTGTGTTACTCAGGATTCTCTAGAGAAACAGAACCAGCAGGAGAGATCTATATATATGAGATTTAGAAAGGCAATCACAGGAATGGAAAAGTCAAAAATCCATAGGGCAGGCTGTGAAACTGGCAGCTCCGAGGAAGGGTCTGAATGAACTTCACAGGAGAGGCTCACTGGCTGAAGACCCAGTGAAAGAGTCTCTCTTCTTCCTTAAAAGCCTTTGACTGATTGGTTATCTCATGGAAGGAGACCATCTTAGTTGAATCCAGATGTAATTAGTCACAGATGAAATCAACTGACTGGTAACTTAATACACCAGCCTTCCAGTTTATCAACCAGCCATGAAATATCTTTGCAGAAATGGTCAGGCCAGTGCTTGCCTGACTAGACAACTGGGCATAATCATTTGGCCAAGTTGACATCAGAACCTAACCATCACAGACATACATACAACTGAAAAAAATCTTCATTTTAATGACTTTCACATACATAATGCAGGGCAGTTAATTACATTTTTCAAACCCTTGATCTTGAGGCCTGCTTTTATGAAATTTATTTCTGTAACAGAGTAGCAAAACTTATCTATAATTATACCTTAGCATTACTACCAGAGAACCTCTTTTGTTGCTCAGACATGGCCTGTGCTCAGACATGGTCTCTCTCTCTCTCTAAGCTCAGTTGTTCAAGTGAAAAAATTACCCTCCCACCTACTTGCTAATGTTCATAGTGACATTATTCACAGTTGCTAAAAGATGGAAACAACCCAAGTTTCCATCAACCAATGAATAGATAAACAACATGTGGTATATACATATGATGGAATATTACTCAGCTGTAAGATGGAATTAAATCCTGAAGCACACAACATGATTAAACTTGAGGACATTATGTTGAATGAAATAAGTCAGACAAAAAGTGATACATATTGTATGATTTCACTTATATGAACTAATAATAATATGTAAACTCATACTCTATTAAATCTAGAATATAGGTTACCAAGAAAGAGAATGAAGGTAGAGAATGGGAAGCTGTTGCTTAATATGTGCAGAATTTTTCACAAGGTTGAACATAAATGTTTGGAAATGGAAACAGGTGATGGCTACATGTTATTGTGACTAAAGTTCAGAGTGCTGAATTGTGTGTGAATGTGGTTTAAAGGGGAAGTTTAGACTCATGTATGTCATCAGAAGGAAAGCTACAGGTTAAAACATGGGAATATATAACACAATGAATCCTGTGATGGATGATGATTGCAATTAATAGTATAAATATTTAAAAGTTCTCTCATGAACTAGAGCACTATATGGCACTATTATAAAGAGTGAGTAATAGAGCTTGTTTTGGACTGAAAAAGCTGCTAGAAAACAATATACTAGAAATGGATTGGCTTTTACAAAGGGGATTTATAAAGTTAAAAGTTTACAGTTCTAAGGCCATAAAATGTCCAAATTAAGGCATCAACAAGAGGATACCTACACTCAAGAAAGGTCAATCACATCCAGGGTTTCTCTGTCAGCTGGGAAGGCATGTGGCTGGCATCTCCTGGTCCTTTGTTTCCAGGTTGCATTGCTTTCAGCTTCTAATTCCAGTGGCTTTCTATGTTGGCTCTACAAGCATCTCCAAATGTCTGTTTCTAGGCATCTGCTCTCTGCAGTAGCTCTGTGCTCTTTCTCTCTCTGTGAGCTCTTTAAAGGACTCCAGTAAACTAAGACCTACCTTGAATGACCACATCTCCATGGAAATAATCTAATCCAAATGTCCTGCCCACAATTTAGTGGGTTACCATGGCAACAATCTAATCAATAAGTCCCACCCTACAGTAGTTCATCCCACTCAAGACTGGGTTAGGATTAAAAGAACAAGGCTTTTCTTGGATACATAACAATTTCAAACCAGCACACCCCATTATCTGGCCCCCCACAAGACATGTTCTTCCATATACAAAACACAGTCATTTCCATCACAATATCACAAAAGCCTTAAAGCATTTCAGGTACTATATAAATATAATACCAACTTAAAAATAGTACAGAATCTCATCAAATTCAGCTACAGGCATGATCTGTCCTAAGGCAAAATTCTCCTCTGACTGTGTACCTGTAAAACTTAAAACAAGTTGTCTGCTTCCAATACAAAAAGGAGGGGCAGACATAGGATAAACATTCCCATTTCCATGGAGAGAGATTGAAAGGAAAACAGGGGTCAAAGAACACAAGCCGTTCCTGAAGCCTTCAGGGAAAACTCCATTAGATTTCAAAGTCTGAGAGTCATTTATCATTGGGGTTTGAGAAAGTGGCAATCCCATCCTTTCCAGAGTTTATGCAACAGCCTTGTTCTGTTTAAACACTGTAGTGGTGGTTGCAACATTGGGGAACACTGAGCAGACCACCTTGTTCTTGGTTCCACCCTTTCCAAGCATCGAAGCAGCACCTGGAATTCTGCCACCTCCAGGGCACATGCTCAACTCCTTGAGAACAATGGGATGGCCACCAAGATTTCCCCCAATCCTTGGGGAATGTACTCCACCCTCTCTGAACCCGCATCACCAAAACTCTTCCTGAACATTGAAGTAGCAGGCCCACCATCTGCTTACAGAGCAAATTCACTCTCTCCACATGCATAGGTGAATCCACTCTCCTGGCCCAAAATTTCCTGGTTCCAGACCTTAACTTCCATGGTTTTGACTTTAAAGTCATTTTTCCTTCAATCTATCCTTTTTCTGTTCCTGCTAGCCCAAACTGGCAGTGGTTCAGTTCATACAGACCTCACAAGAAACCTCATAAGTTTTCCATGCAGTGTACAGGGATCACAACCATCAGACAATAAGATTTTCCACAGATCTTCTCTGGATAATCCTTTTTCCAATCCTGGCTTGTTCTTTAATGATTGACTGGTTCTGTGTTTGGTTAAATCCTCATATGGGGCACTAGCCTCAGGGGTCTCATTTTCCAAAAGCTCAGAATTTTCCAAACTATCAGCTTTTGGTTTCTTTGCCCCCAAGAGTTCATTTCTCAGCTTATTTCTCTCCTATCACATTTTACTATAAGTTTCAAGGAGTAATCAGGGTACATTTTCCACATTTAGTTTGGAAATTTCCTCAGCTAGATACCTGAGCTCATTACTTTCAAATTCTGCCTTCTATCTAACACCAATACTCAATTTTACCAAACTCTCTGCCACTCTAAAACAAGGATAGCCATCTGTGCTGGTTTGAAGCGATTAAGTACCCTAGAAAAGCCATGTTTTAATGCTGATCCAATCTTTTGGGAGCAACTGTTTCTTTTAATCCCTATTCAATAATGTGGGTTAGAATATTTTCATTAGATTATCTCCATCAAGATGTGACATGCACAATTTTGGGTATTAACTTTTTTATTAGACGGAGATGTGACTCCACCCATTCCAGGTGGGTCTTGATTTGTCTATTGAAATCCTTTAAAAAAGGAAGCATTTTGAAGAGTGCTACAAGACAGCCATGAGAACAATGAGAGCCCATGCAACCAGAGACCTTTGGAGATGAAGAAGGAAAATGCCCCTATGGGAGCTTCATGAAATAAAAAGCCTGGAGAGAAAGCTAGCAGACATCACCATGTTTGCCATGTGCCTTTCCAGTGAAAGAAACTCTGAACTTCACTGGCCCTTCTTGACTGAAGGTAACCTCTTGTTGGTGCCTTAATTTGGACATTTTTATAGATTTATTTAAATTGGGACATTTTCATGGCCTTAGAATTGTAAACTAGCAACTTAAAAATTCCCCTTTTTAAAAACCATTCCATTTCTGGTATATTGCATTCTGGCAATCAGCAAACTAGAACACCTTCCTTCCATTTTGCAATAATGCATGCATTATTTCTGTTTAAGACTTCAATGGAAGCACCTGTAGAATCTATATTTCTACCAACAATCTTCTCAGAGCAATCCAGGTCTTTCCTATTCACCTCCTCACAATTCTCCCAGAGTCTTCCCTTATCAATTTAAAAAGCCATTTCAACATGTTTGGCATTTGCAAACCACAGCACTCTACTCATCTGGTACCAAAATCTGTTTCAGTTTGCTAAAACTGCTGGAATTCAATATACTAGAAATGGATTAACTTTTACAAAGGGGATTTATTAAGTTACAATTTTACAGTTATAAGGCCATAAAAATGTCCAAATTAAGGCATCAACAAGAGGATACCTTCACTCAAGAAAGACCAACCATATCCATGGTTTCTCTATCAGTTGGGAAGACATGTGGATGGAATCTCCTGGTCCTTTGCTCTCAGGTTGCATTGCTTTCAGCTCCTGATGCCAGTGGCTTTCTATATTGGCTCTCCAAGAATTTCCAAATGCCTGTGTCTAGAGAGCTCTTTCTCTCCCCATGAGCTCTTTTAAGGACTCCAGTTAACTAATTAAGACCATTTTGAATGAAAGGGGTCACATCTCCATGAAAATAATCTCCTGAAAATGCCCTACCCACAATTGAATGGATCACATCTCCATAAACAAGCAAATCAAGAGGCCCCATGCTACAATAGGTCTGCCCACACAAAATTGGATTAGGATTAAAAGAACATGGTTTATCTTAGGTACATGACAGTTTCAAACCTGCCCAGAGTTGTATATGGGAAATACACCTATGCTAACTATGGACTATAGTTAATAGTAATAATTAATATTCTTTCATCAACAGTAACATATGTACTACACAAATACTAAAGGTCAGTAATGGAGGGTTAAGGAATTGGGATGTTTATGGTTTTCTTTCTTACATTTATTTTTTTAGAGTAATGAAATGTTCTAAAATTGATCGTGGTGATGAATGCATAACTACATAAAGGTACCATGAGCCATTGATTTTGTACATTGGATGGATTGTATGGTGTGCAAATATTTCTTAATAAAATTGCATTAAAAAACCATAGGACAGTACATTACAAACAGTGATCCCTAATGTAAACCATAGGATACATTTAATCCTATTAATTATAAAATATTATTTCATCAGTTTTAACAAATGTACCATAGTAATGAAGTGTCAATAGGGTAGTATATGGGAACTCTTCATTTTAGGCATGATTTTTCTACAAACCTATAACTTCTCTAATTAAAAAAAGGAAAAAAAGCAGTTTCCCCAGGTTAGTTAAAATTTTACAGAAAATTTACAAGAAGAGGGTGAGTGGAAATCACTACTCTTCACAACCACAGCTGTCCGTGGGGACATAACTGATACCCATCATCTCCCATCCTGACCTCACCCTCAGCCATAAATTTTCTGGTCTACAGGATTTACCTGATTAAGTAATTCACACCCTCGTCTCTAAGGGGTCTGAGCTCCTGCTTACTATAGCCTTATCAAGCTGTGGTGCTATAATTTCCCATCTGCATTTCAACCTGGGCATAGAAGTAAGAAGAGATGCCCCAGTGGATCATTTGAATTCTAAGCATATTCCTTCTTTCCTCCATAATGTAGCCACAGTCCTACCTTCTCATGACCTTCAGAGTTAACTATTTTTCCAAGCATGGTAACTTTTTCTGTGTCTGTTAATCACTAGCACAAGAAACCTAAATATCTAGAAGGGTAGCTTAAGTTTGATGAGAAACCTAAGTCACTTGGTAAATGGATTTCCCTTTTGGGAATCAGAATATCTAAATTTATATGGGAAAAAGATATAGGGAGAACAAATATAAAGAATAAAAATATGTCTTCTAATTCATTCAGCTTTATAGCTTTGTTAGTGAGATGAGACTCAATATAAAGATGTAGTTTTCAATAGTAGATTTGTATAAAAATGAAATAGGTTTCTGTTTTAGTTTGAAAAAGCTGCTAGAATGCAATATACTAGAAACAGAATGGTGTTTAAAAGGGGAAATTTACTAAGTTGCAAGTTTACAGTTCTAAGACTGTGAAAATATCCAAACTAAGGCATCCAGGGAAAGATACCTTGATTCAAGAAAAGCCAATGGGTCCGTAACATCCCTGTCAGTTGGAAAGACAGATGGAGACACCTACTAGCTTTCTTTTCTCATTTTACAAGGCTTCCCTAGGAACATTTTCTTTCTCCATCTCCAAAGGTCTCTGGCTATGTGGGCTCTGTTGGCTCTTAGCTTTTTCCAAAATGGTTCCTTCCTAAAGGGCTCCAGTAAGCAACCCAACCTTGAATGAGTGGAGACATGTCTCCATGGAAACCATCCAATCAAAATTTACCACCCACAGGGCCATGCAAAGGTAGCTCAGTGGCAGAATTCTCACCTGCCATGACAGAGACCCAGGTTCAATTCGTGGAGCCTGCCATGCCAAAAAAAAAAAAAAAGTTACCACCCACAATTGGGTGGGTCACATCTCCTTGGAAACAGTGAAAAAAGATCCCACCCAGCAATACTAATGAGGATTAAAGAGCATGGCTTTTCTGGAGTACACAACAGAATTCAAATCGGCACAGTTTCATTGGCAGGTAATTAAATTAGATTATTTTTCAGTTACCAGGTAACTGAGTTCCAATGAGTTCTGCTATCTCATGAACTTCTTATTCAGGTGTTCAATAAATATGCTTTAAAGAGTGCTTATTAATATCTAGAAAATATCCACTTGTTAGCATACAAACTCCAATTCCAGGGGTGCAAGTGTAGTTCAGTGGTAGAATTCTTGCCTGCCATGTAGGAGACCCAGATTTGATTCCCAGCTCATGCACTTCCCAAGCAAACAAAGAAATGAAAAACCAAACAAATAAAATTCAACAAATGGTGCTGCAATAAGGGGATATTTTAAGGAAAAAGAATGAAATGTGACCTCCACCATACAATATTTAAAAACCCAATTCCATAGCTGACTTAGACACCAAGGGATCAGTTAGAATAATATGGTTTATTTAATAAACAGAGATGAGAGTAGCATAAAATTTAGGGCATTGGGACAAATGCTTTTAAAAAACATCTATTTACAAACAATCAAATTCAATATTTGCTTCTCTCCATGTTGTTTAATGTCCAAACTACTGACTAGAGCTTGGCAAGGAAAGTCTGCCATAAAATTCAAAATCATGTACTAGATAAAATATGCAGTACTTTGTCATTTGTGGTTCTGAAACATCGATAGAAAAATAATTTATGCTACAACTCATAGGTTTGAGTTACTAAAGAATAGCAATTTGTGCAATACTATATTCTGATAAATTCTAACTCAGTATAAATTACCATTTTCCAAAATATTTGTGTCAAGCAAATAAATTATATAACCTTGCTATTGATGTTTATTGCAATTGTTCCTGATTAGTACCAGATGTTACTTTAACCACTTTAACCATGACAGTTTGTCAAAAAATGCCTTACTTTTATGGAAAATCAAAGTGGTTCCAATCCCTCTTATCAGAACCATATCTATGCTTCCAAAATGGTCAAGAAGGAATTTATCTTGTTTTCTAGCCTTGTGAGAGGTATAAGGCAATTCACTAACTGCGTAAGTCCCAGCATCAGACAGATATTGAAAGGATCCTGGCACTACCATTGCAAATTGCTTTTTGACTACAGGATATTTTTCAATCTCTTTAGGCCTCAGTTTCTGCCTCTGGGTAATAGAGATTGTTTTAGCTTGCCAGAACTGCTAACACAAATACCACAAGCTGGTTTTGGCTTAAAAGCAGGAATTTATTGGCCCACAGTTTTGAAGCTAAAACAAAATCAAGACATCAGCAAGAGTTGCTCTCTCCCAGACTCTAAATGCTCTGGTGATGGCTGTCAGCCATCCTTGGGCTTCCTTGGCTTGTGTTCCTGCTTCCCATCACATGGCACTGTCCTCTGCTTCTCTAACTTCCAGGTTCTATTTCAAGGATTCACTAATACAGATTGAGAAGGCTCACCCTTACTCAGTTGGGCCATACCTTTAACTAAAAATAACATGTTCAAGAGGTCCTATTATAATGTTCGCACCCACAGATATCCAGATTAAGATTAAGAGCATGTCTGTGTTGGGGTAATAATTCAGCCTACCTTAAAAATGATAGTAGTTCCTATCCAGGTGTTTAGAGTGTTACATGAACTGCATGTAAACTGCTTGGTACATGCAAAGTGCTTAAAGTAATTTCTACTATTATCTGGCTCATAGTCCAATGAAAATGATACTGAAGTTTCTGTGAATTTACATTCTACCTATACATAGAATGATAAATGAAATGGAAGAAAAATTTTGGTAGTTAAAGAGTTTGTATTAGTGACATATTCCATCAGGAATTCTACTATGCATCAGACAAGAATAATGATTTTATTCTCTGATTTTCGCCTGGTGTTTTCATTTCCTAGGCTGCTGAAAGCAATATACCATGAAATGGTTCAACTTGAACAATGGGAATTTACTCACTTATGGTTAGAGTCTGGGAAAATGTAAGAATTCATTTTCAAGGCAATACTTTTTTTTCCAAAGACAGGCTGCCAGTGATCCTCGGCTCCTCTCTACATGGCAAGGCACATGGTGGTATCTGCTTGTCTTTCTCTTCTCTTCCAAGTTATGTTGTTTCAGTTTCTCGCTTCTGTGGAGCTCTCTCTATCTCTCTCCCCCCTCCCTCCCTTCTGTGTTCATCCCATTTATTAAGCACTTCAGTAAGAAGATTAAGACCTAACCTAATGTATGGAGAGCTTAGTTGAACACCATGAGTATATGGAACCTTGAATAGGGAGTGATGCTTTGGGGTTTGTCTAGGCTAGTGTGATGCCCTGATATATCCCAGAGTAATTTGGGCAGTGAATAAAGAAGGATTTGCAAGGTCCCCTTGGGGCAGTGGAGACAAAGGAGGGAATATTCAACTTCTCCATTTGGAGAATTTCTGATATTCTCACTAGATGTGGAGACAACCAAATCAATAGGCTGAGCCCTGGATCTTGGGGTTCACCCCTGTGAAATTCACTCCTGCAAAGGATAGCTAAGCCTTCTTAAAATCAGGCCTAAGAATCACCCCCAGAGAACCTCTTTTGTTGCTCAGATGTGACCTCACTGAGCCGACACACAAGTGAACTCACTGCCACCCACCCCCCAATATGGGATATGACTCCCAGAGATGTAAATCTTCCTATCAAGGTGGGACAAAAATCCTGGGATAGGCCAGGACCCAGCATCAAGAGATTGAGAAAACCTTCTTGACCAAAAGGGAAGGAGAGAAATGAAACAAAGTTATCAGTGGCTGAGAGATTTCAGACAGAGTTGAGAGGTTATCCTGGAGGTTATTCTTACACATTACATAGATAACCTTTTTTAGTTTATGGTGTAATGGAGAGGCTGGAGGGAAGTATCTGAAACTGTAGAGCTGTGTTCCCATAGCCATGTTTCTTAAAGATGATTGTATAATGATATAGCTTTTACAGTGTGACTGTGTGATTGTGAAAACCTTGTGTCTGCTGCTCCTTTCATCTAGGGTATGGACACATGAGTAAAAAATATGGATAAAAAATAAACAATGGGGGGGGGACAAAGGTTAAAATAAATTTGGTAGATGGAAATACTAGTGGTCAATAAGACAGGGGGGTAAGGGTTATGGTATGTGTGGGGTGTTTTTTTTTTTCTCTTTCTAATTTCTTTGTCTGGAGTGATGCAAATGTTCTAAAAATGATTATGGTGATGAATACACAAGTATGTGATGTTATTGTGAGCCATCAATTGTATACCATATATGGGGTATTTGTAAGTTAAGAATGTTTGTATATTAACATTTATCAATAAAAGTATTTTAAAAAAAGACCTAACCTGGGCCACACCTTAACTGAAGTCACCTCACCAAAAGGTCCTACTTACAATAGGTTCACACCCACAGGAATAGGTTAACTTTAAGAACATGCTTTTCTGGAATACACACAATTTTAAACCACCACATCTAGTCTAGCAAATTGCCAGCAATATTATTATGACTGAAAAGAAAGCTAAGCATAACACCTACCTTGCAAAAATCCCACCCCACTATTTTAGTAACTGAGATGTCCTAATTTAGATAGATCTGAATTAGTGAATATTCTAATATTAATTGTTAAAATTATTTATTATGCCCATTCTTGAGTGTTTAAGCAATTGAAGAATAAAATCATGTTCAGTTCTAAAATTTAAAAATCATAAACAAAGTACAAAAATGTAAATTACCTATAATATTACTATTACAGGAGACCTTTGGTCAATGGCCCTTTATTATATTGTCCATCTCTCTACTGAGGTTCCTTACTTGTTTACTCATGTCTATCTTTCACTCCTTGAGAACATTAATAACAGCTGTTTTAATTCTTTGTCCAACATATGGAACAATGCAGTGTGTGTTTATATTGACTCTCTGAAACTTCTTCCACAGTCTTATATCTATAGAGAAAAAAATAATCGTATGCCAAAAAAGAGCATCCCCCCAATTTTTTAAACTTTGTAAAACACTCAAAACTCAGAATTTTCACTGTTAAAATTTTGGCAAACAAAAAAGTTAGATAAATAGATGGATAGATGGATAGACGGATAGATAGATAGACAGACAGACAGACAGACAGACAGACAGACAGACAGACAGACAGACAGACAGACAGATAGATAGATAGATAGATAGATAGATAGATAGATAGATAGATAGATAGATAGATAGACTGACGGATAGATAGATTTCAATGAAAAACAGATCCAAACTACATATTATTTCAAATCTTTTTGAGTGAATATATTTTAACATGTTTCATGTGAATAAATTTGCACTGACATTATCATTACTTCTTAGATACATAGTATTTCAGTATATGGATATATCACAATTGATTTAGGCAAATCCTGATTGTTTCTACTTTTTTACTCTTATTAAAAATGCTGTTATGAAGTTTGTTTCTTTACCCATACATTTTTCACACTTTTCTCATTATTTTCCAAAAATACAATTTTTGCAGTCCAAATATTTAAGATCCAAATATTTGATCAATTTGGATCAAAATATATGTCAATTCTTAAGGATTTTGACATTTTCAACTGCCTTCCTAAAAATGATATCTATTCTATATACAAGAGTGCTTCCTATAGCTTTACCAACTCCTACTACAGTATTTCATACTTGACAACGTTATAATCAAACTGGTGTCTTGTTCTCTTAACTTGCACTTCTGAAACTAACGTTAGACATTACTTCAAATGCACTGGCAATTTGCATTTCTTCTGTGAATGACCTGGCAATGTCTTTTCTTTATTTTGTTATCAGAGGGTTCATCCTGCTCTAATTTATAAAAACAGAGTTTTTCACATTTTGAGGACACCAATCTTTTATCTGCTATATTTATTACAATAGTTTCCCATTACATAATTTATCTTTTCATCATTTTCTGGTTTTGATTCACAAAATATTTACTTTCGTATGTGGTCAAATCTGTCAATCTTGTCCTATTATTTCATTTAGGCCATAGAAAAGCTTTCTCTACCAGTAGATTCTATAAATATTTATGAATATCCTTAATGTGAGATTAGAGTAAGAGAGAGCTTTGGGGTTATAAAGATATTGGGTCAGATCCCAGTTTTCCCATGAACTAACTGTAACAGATTGTATTTTCCAAAGATGACTGCGACAACACCTCCTATTCCACATGCTCTCCTACAACCTGGGTGTTCCCCAACCAAAAGTTGGAAACTGATCAGGCTTGTGACTCACTTGTAACCAACAGAACATAGCTAAAGTGAAGCTGCCTGACTTTCAAGGTCAGGCCATGAAAAGTGATGCAACTTTCACCTGATTATCTGGGACCTTTTTTTGGAGCCCTAAGCCATCATGTAAGAAGTCTGTGGTCTCCATGCTTTGAAGGTGCCCAGTCCACTTGAGATTCCAGGTGTAATTGCTCTGGCCAACAACCCCAGATGATACCGCAGCTTACACCAGCGATAACTTTGAAGACATGCTGGTGAAAAGGCCTCCAGATGATTCCAAGCCCCAGCTCTTGCATTGCCTCCAGCCTCTGATCCTCCCAATCAAGGCCCTAGACACCTTGGAGCAGAGACAAGCAATTCCAACTACATATTTTCTGAATTACTGACTCACACAGTACTAGTGAACACAACAACTTATTGTGCATAAAATTTTCTGGAGCACTACTTGTCAAGCTACCTAACTAGTCTGTTCTTCAAGTTCCTTGTTTATTAAACTGAGTTATGATTATAGCTACCTCCTAGAGAAGTAAGTGGTAGAGAGTAGATGGCATTATGTATGAAAAGTACTTAGCATTATGTTTATCACATAGTAAGAACTAAAATCTTTAATACCTCCAAAATTTATTTTGTTTTAATGTGTAAGATTGTGTGAACTTCTTATCAGTCATTTCCAAATTAACACTAAGATAGTCGATCATATTATTGTTCTTTAAAAATACATGAAGAAAAATTTCCCCTGGAACTATGTGCATAGATGAAATAAATTAGATAATAGAGGATTAATATCTTGTGTGTGATCACATAGGTTAAGAAATTTTCACCAGTTCTTACTCTGTTCATTTGCTCAAGGAGGGAAATGGAATTCAGAAGAATATCCCAAGATGGGGCAAAACGAACAAAAAAAAACACCTCTCCAAGATTAGAGCTATTTTATTCAGGCCATAAGGAAGCCTAATAAGAAAAGTTCTCCTCACTTATGAAGAGTTAGTTTACACATTACACACACTACCACTCAGAGGTGTCAAAATGCAGCTTTATTTTCTAACTTGATTGCATCTTGGTTTTTTTTGTTTTGTTGTGTTTTAGTTTTTGTTTTGGGGGGGTGGGGGGGGCATTGCATGGTCCAGGAACCTGATTGCGTCTTGTTTTAGAGCTCCATTCCTATAGATTGTGGAAATTGCTAGATATGGAAGGGGACTTTGACTGCATGCCATCCTTGGAACCTCACTGGAACCATTACTGAAATGGCTAATACATGATGGTGGTCAATTCACTAAGTACAATCAACCTCCAGCAGTTTTCCTTTGGTGGCTGGTCGCTCACTTCAGTTCTCACAGCTCTACCCATCCTTGGAGACCAGACTGTGGCACCTACTTTGGGCACACTATCCTATAACTCTCCACTAGTGATACTTCAACACCCGCTTTGGTGAAGTCCCCTGCACTGGAGCATCTAGGAAATTCTGGATCCCCTGCATGTCTCCTGAAAGCCTGCAGCAATGTAGGAAATTCTACCTCATGCACCTGGACACTACCTCTTGACACTTTTTCTCCTGCCACTCAAAGGCTTTGTGGGGTAAAAGACAGTACCCATCACAAGTCTTCTCTGAGCATCATTCTCAGGGTACATCTTCACCAAGTCTAAGTGTCTCTACCACAGCTTTACCTTAATCTCTGCAGAGAGGAACGAGAGAGCAAAGAAATTTATATCTAAACTCCTGCCCTTCTGTCTGGATGTCTCTCTCCCTACTTCCCTTCCCAGCCAATACAAGTTTGGGAGTGAAATGGGTTCTCTTACATCATGTCTTACATCACAATGAGTATTGAATTTTAAGTCAGGTTCTCGAGAAGCAGAATATGAGATAGAAATTACTGTTCAAGGAACTTATTGTAAAGTTCTCTTGGTAAGAGGGGGGAAAAAGGAAGCACAAGAGGTCAGGGAGAAAGCATTAACAAGAACATGGTCTCAGCTGGGGATTAGCTTCAGTCAGGTCCCAAGAAGAAGCTCTGGAGCACAAATTGCACCACAGACTTAGCCCCACCTTGATGCAAGGGTGTTGATTTTTGTATTCTCGTGTCAGCCATTCATTGGCTGAGGTCTATGCTCGAGTCAGAGTTTAGCATCCAGGTGAAATGTCCCCATTTTGGTGGAGGGCAAATCCTCAGAGAAGGAGAAAGCTGTGAATTTCTAAAAGCCGACTGTCAATGCAGCTGGGTGGCCAGTGCACTGGACAGTAAAGGGGATTTGTGCAGGGCACCAAAATAAAAATCAAACCAAAACTTTCTCCTACATAAGGCAAAATTCAGAGCTTAAGTGCTGAGAGTGTCAAGGTTTGCTTTTGAAGCATAAAGAAAATATTTTACAATTAAAACCTTCTTCTTGTTCAGCAAGACTAATTTTTGTCTAACTATTGATTCAAAAATATTGTTAAAGTCTATTTTGAAACCCAAAGCTGGGAAATGACCCCTTAATTTCTAGACTGAGTTCTACCATCCTTGTGATTCAGTGGGTGAGAGAGGCCCTGACCAACTAGAAATAAAGGTACATTGCTTCCCTAACTCAAAATATCTATGTTACACTGACTTTTCCCATCTACTTGTCTATTTTGAGAAAATTGTCTTCATATCTTTCTTCACGCAGGCTCTGTAAAATCCCAATTGTGAATTCCCCAGGAAGGGTTAAATTCTCATTAGACATAAGGACAGATGACACGCCAAACTATTTTAAGACTTTCATGTGCTCTAACAGAGGAGAAAAGCACTCATGGACACCTGGGCCAGGAACTGTGGGTGGCCTCACATGGAGAGGAGCTCCAAGGTGATTCTGTACACAAGGAAGCTTGACAGTCCTCCATGTTAGGGGTGTTCCTGCTCCTCTTTGCCTATTTGTTTCATTTAGTGTTGGCCTGTTTCTTTTCCCACCACTGTTACCTTTTTGCAGTCTCACACCTATGTTCACTCATAACTTTGCTTTTGTATACAACACTTGGTAATTCCAACATTACCTCATAACATCTCTATGCATTCTACTCTCTCCAACTACCATGTCAGCTTCCTTGTTATTAACATTTGCTTTCTTAATTCCATAAGAAGAAACCGACTGGCCATCCTTGATCAAAGGCACCATTCCCAATCTGATCATCTAGTTCAATCAAGTACCACCTGGGGCCATGATAATCAAGCCAAATCCACCCGTACTAAATTATTTTCTGCAGACTGAAATACCCTGAAAATTTTCCCTGGTGCCTCTTCCCTCTGCCTGTCCATTTTTTTCTGGGCTATCATTTCTTCAAGAGCTCTACTAAAGGATGATTTTGCTCATGTTGCCAGCAAATTGGAAATGCTGGGTTTTCCTCTTCTACATTCAGAACATTTGGGCAAAGGTAGCCTGCCAGGAAGTGTCAGGACCAATTCAAAGAAGAGAATCCCAACTTAAGGGAATGGGTGATGGTGGGTATTCTGTATTTTCTCTTGAATTCTTAGTACAGTCTTGGAGTTATTTTGGCCCAAGTATTTGCCTTTCCATATAGAAGATAAGAAATAACCAATTCTAAGCCCAACCCTATTCATGGCAGAAGGATCACAAAGAAAAGAAAACCTCCTTCCAGATGTAAACAACAGGGATGTGCAAATATGCAGTATAGTGATCCACCATTAGCAAGACTCAGCTGCCCTCTACTACTTCTCTTTACAACTGTTTCTCTTTTCACTACCAACTGGTTTTCTCTCTTTCTACCATTGGTTAGAAGACAGTAAAACATATGGGGAAGATATAAAGGAGCTGTTCACTTGAAGAATGACTCAAAGTCTTGGAGAAGCACAGAACTAGTTTCCCTCAGGAAGGTTGCAGTAGCTGCTGTGTGTGCAGCAGATAAGCTCTGTCCTCTTTTCGTTACCCAAGAAGTTGATGTCCTCACAATTGTGCATACATGACAGTTTTGAATAATGATACATACTCCGTCCTGAAGAGGGAAAGGGAAAAGGGGAAACAAATGTCAGGATCCTGCTTCCTTCTATCATGTTCCTAGGAAAAACCTCTCTCTCTTCAGATTCTAACTTTTCTCTAGGCCTGAATGAGCTACAAGGCTGAGTCTTCTAATTGCTGATCCAGAAAATGGATTTTACTCCCTAACTGAAAAGAGGCATCAGCTTCTCCTCCAACCAGTATTGTCTTAAGGAAAAGTCTACCTTTACTCTCCCCTCTACAAGACCACCCCATCCTCACCCATCCCACTCACTCACTCTGAGGGAGGAAGAAAGTGCACTACCTTTTCTTGTAAGTATATAAATGTTCTCAGTGGCACAGGACTGTTGGTACTTCAGGTTGCAGGACTTCATGCCATCATAGCATAACCCAAGATGATATTTTCTACAATTATAGCACATTTTTGCAGTCTCTGCCAGACACAGAAAGAGGTGCTTAGCAAATGGGGTCCCATGATCTTGGGGCTTCTCTACAGGAGTTTGTTACTGCCTGGTGGTTCTTTCTTGGGCCACTGACTCATTTGATAATCTTGTGAGAGGTAACATGTGGCAGACATAAATCAAATTTTGTCTGATTTCAGGAGGTCAGAGTACCTATAAAGTTTAACTTTGGACCCCAAGTTATGAACCCCTGACCTAACCTAATGATTTTGTCCAGTAATAGAGAAGTGGGAACAAAGAAGAGAGTTTTAGCCTCCTTACACCCAAGAATGAACTAAGCCAGACTGGAAGAAAATAAAACTCCAAGGACTGTCTCATAAGAATGGATTACAGTACTCTTCAAATATGGGGAGAGATTTACTCCTAAATATGTCACAAATGACCTTTTTACCAAGGGCTTCAGACCAGCCATGTCATACCTTTTCTGGAGTCTAGAAGTTCGCCTGTGAAGAGAAGAAAGTTCGTCCTTGTCATAATCTCACAAACACCTACCATAACCCCAATTTTGGAAATTTCTGCTCCCCCCAGTATCTTTCTGCCTCCTAACTGACCATCAACTGTCCCTTGGTCTTCAGGACTTACCTCCAGATGGACAGAGCAGAGAGACCATGCCCAGCAGGAGCAAAACCAACATCCTGGGACATCTGGCACAGGCAGCTCCTTGTGGAAGGTGCTGGCTTTCCTCCTATGACATGTCTTTGGGCAATTTTCATATAAATCACATAATCAATAATTCAAGGACAAACAGTACTTCAGTGTCCCCAAACCAAGCCATCATATGATTCCCCACAGCATTCCCAAGAGGGTGCTCACTCTGAATTTGCACAAATCACTATCCCCTCAGGTATCTCTGTTAAAATTCTCCTCAGTGATGAGCCAAAATCTCTCCCTATAATTTCTCCCATCATTGTATAGCTGTCTCATGCTCTACAGGTAAAGCCAAGCTTCTCTTCCACATTTTATCCTTTCGGATATTTTAAGATAGACTTAGACACTTCAATTCCTTTTAGCTCTCTTTAATAACCTGAATGACTTCAGATGTGTCCGTGCTCACTTAAACTGAGGTCCCAGTACTAATCTAAGATTCCAGGGGTAGTCTGAATGTGGGGCAGCATTGGAGAGCCCCCTCTGTGGTGTAGGAAAGGGCTGTTTCAGGAAAAAGTAAGCAGAGGTGAAAGTTGCCTAGTTGCTTTTATGTGTCATTAACTAATTGGTTGATTTTTTTAATTCAATAAAAATAATTACTGAACACACACAAAATGCCCAGATCAAAGGAAGAAAAGATGTCAAGCAATGCCAACACTTTAATCAGTGTCTTCACAGAGCTTGGAGTCTAGTTAAACAGACCACAAGCACATCACCAAGTCAGCTCTGGAAGACTAGAGAAGGGATGTTCCAAATGGACTCCTTGCTCATGGAAGACCTCCCTGAAGAGGGGTTGCTTTAAAAGAACTCTGAAAGCTAGTGAGGTGTGAGCTGGAAGAAGAGGGAAGTGGGGAACGACACTCAGAGGGGCAGCATGTATAAAAGCACAGTTCTTAGCTTAACACACTGTTAGGAGAGCAGGTCATTAACAGGAATGTGAGCGAGAGAGAAGAGCAGACAGAGAGAGATGCATTTTGTGAGAGATAATGGTATAGCAGTCAAGGGAATGATGCAATGGTCTTGTTACTGAGAGTGCTTTGTCCCAAGCATATAGGACTGAATTTCTTCTCACTATTGAGCAGTTGTAAGAGGTCAAAGATATAGGTCATTTTTTCCCAGGGTTGGGGAAGATAATAAAATATTTACTCTTCTGAACCACTGCTGAGTTCTGAAAGTATCCAATTCAACTTTGCTATATATTTAGGTTTGAGTCCTGCCTCTTCTGCTTGCTAACTATGTGGCTTTGGATGAGTTACTGAACATTCAGAATAATTTGTCATAGCTTACAGGTTATTGTTAGGATTTTATTGGATAGGGTTGTGAAAAGAAAAAGCTCATATTTATTCAGGTCCTAGAAAGTGTTGAGCA
Source organism: Tamandua tetradactyla (assembly GCF_023851605.1). Lineage (NCBI taxonomy): Eukaryota > Metazoa > Chordata > Mammalia > Pilosa > Myrmecophagidae > Tamandua > Tamandua tetradactyla. The sequence goes on along the minus strand of NC_135334.1, from coordinate 11,092,272 downwards.
TTCCTTGTGCAGTTTTGCAGTATCAGGAGCAACCTGGACACTCTACGTAGGGTAGATGTCAAAAACTTCAGCTGGAAAGAACCGCCTCACAGAAAGGTACTTATCCAAGGGAGGCCATTGGGTGGTGGCTGCAGCTGTGGCTTTGGCATGCAAAGGAGGAAAGCCTGGTCATGGGGACAGGGTCAGGAGTGGCCTGCCAAGGGTTAACTTTCACCAAAACTTATATTTGTCTTGGGTATTGGCGTGGGCAGGAAGATCAAGAGCAGTTCTTTTAGAAGCAACTTTGAAGTTAAGGGCTCAGATACAGAACAAACTGTCTAGTTTTCCTTGAGTGGGTGAACAGGTAGGACATTAGATGAGCCCTGAGTCACTGAAGCTGTTCAGAATTGGGCCCACTTCCATAACTTAAGGTATGATCTATCCTCTGATATCTATCTCTATCATGGACCTCTACTCTGAACTCTTGACTAATATCTACAAATATCCAACCCATTTAGAAGGATCACAGGCACCACAATCTCAGAATGTCTTGAAATGAAATCAGATTCTTCCTGATTCACCAAACCTGCTTCCACTTCAGTGTTTCTTGTCTTATTAAATCTGGGAGGTATCTTTATAGCTCCCTGTGCCCCATGCTCAAATAGGAATCTAATAGCAAGTCCTATCCATTCTACCTACTAACACCTGTTCAGATTGGTTCATTTTTCTCCGTCTCCACTGCCACTACCTTAATCCAATCCATCACCATCTTGTCTGAACTAAACAATAGTCTTGTTTTGGGCCCTCCCTGTTTCTATGCTTGCCCCTTGACCATCAGTTCTCCAGACAATCCCTTTATAATGTAGGTCAGAGATGTTATGCCCCGTCAGAACTCTTTATGACGTCTCATCACGCTAAGAAGAAAACAAAACTCTTACTATGGCCTATAAGATCTTCCCCAGTCTGAGCAATGGCCTCTCCAACCTCATTTTCTACCAATTCCCCTTGCTCACACAAGTCTTTGCTTAATCTCCATAAATGGTAAGCTCCATTCTCCATCCTTTTTCCTTCTTTATCTTTTTTATATCAACTTTCTCTACCTGACCTTATATATCTTTCTGTTCACTTGGTCTATCCCTCCACTAGGACAAACCAAGGGCTTGATTTATCACGGAATGCTCAGCACCTGCAGGTTTGGAATCTAGCAGATATCCAGTAAATGTCTGTGGAATGAATGAATAATGGTCTTCTCACTTCTATTTTGCATCCTCCAATACATTCTCCACAGGGCAAGCAGATGGATGCAATTTATTTTTTTAATTATAGTAAGGATGTAAAAATGTGACTCTTTCTACATTCCAGCTAGGGTCCCAAGAGAGTAAGTGGCCAGTATTTCTACATTTTGACCTGAAGTATCAGGTCAGATGTAGAAGCATTGTGCTGCTTGTACAGAACTTACAAAGGAGATGAAAATTAGTGTTAGTATTCTTGTCCCTTTTCCTGTCTGAAAGGTATAAACAAATAAAGAAATGAACATTAAAGTGTCAGAAGATAAAATGAGAGTACTTTTTATAGTCTCAGGGTGGAGGGATGCCTTTCTATATATGGCTCAAAATACAGAACTATTTAAAAGATTGATTTGTTTGGTTACATTAAAAAAAAACTTCTTGGGGGAAGGGGAATCAAGCTCTAACCCATAAACAAACTAAAATAGCTCAAATAGTCAAATAGCATATATATATTTGCAGCTCATATTACAGCTAAGGGGTAATCTCCATATTATACAAGGAAATGTCAAAAATTGATTAGAAAAAGACTAAAAATTGAAAAGAAAGGTGGGTAATTAGTAATAGCATATAGTTCACAGCAAAGGAAATAAAATTGGTTCTTAAACATATGAAGTAGGCTGGGCCTTCCTCCTAACTTGAGAAATGTAAATTCAAACCAAATACAGATACTGTTTTTACTTAGATTTGCAACCATCCAAATTCAATATCACCACTGTCACACATTACCTATAGGAGTGTAAGCTGACACATCAGTAAGGAGGACAATTAGACACAGCTATCAAAGCATAAAGATATAGCGATCTCTACACAGTTATTCCATTTCTGGTAACTTATCTTAAAATAATGCTTGCACATTTGTGAAAAGGTGAATACATACATTTATACTTTGCAGTATGATAACCACAAGTTGGAAAACAACCTACACTGGTCAGTTGGGGGAAGCTAAATAAATTATGGTGCATTCTCACAATGGTACGCTGTGTGGGTAGAGAAAAAGAATGAGGAATTTTATTTTGAAGTGAATTTAGCAGCACATTAAATGCAAATTTTGGTGTGATTAGCAGTAGCACCCTAGTGTTAAAATACACATTCACCTTAAAACTGAATTTAAACATCATAGGATGACCTTCTGGAATGAGGATGAGACTAAAATTTTAACAAAAACTCATCATATGATTATACAAAAATAAAGGCAGAGTTGAAAAGTTGAATATGATAGTGCAATAAAATAATTCCTCAACACAATCAGCAGTTAAATAATTCCTCAGGTCACAATACTGCACATTTGCAACACTGGGTACGAGCCCACTTTCAGCTGAACCTGGTAGGAGAATAGGAAGACTTTCCGCCGTCTTTGCCAGTCATGGCTACTGATGAACGTGATGTTACCGCCTGGATTTGGAGCCTTTTTTTTTCCCTCTAACAACAACAACAACAAAAAACTATCTCTTCTTCAACTACTTGTCAAGTGTGATTATGGAATCTCACTGACATTATCCCACAAAATGAAATTCTGCATACCTTCCTTGAAGAAGATGCTTTCTGAGTATTTGCAGGAATAGGTTCAAGATTTCAGTCCCTACGTTTATATTTTTTTAATTTTTTTTAATTTTATGTAAAATAAAACACAGATTCAAGAAGCCACACAAACGGGTATCTTAGGAAATCTAACCATCATCCAGTTCAAGAAACAGAACTTTGCCAGCTACCCCAGAAACTTCTCCATGTGACTCATCCCAATCAAAGCCCTTCCCCTCCCTCTAAAAGTATCCACAATCATGAATTTTGTAGGAATCTCTCCTTTCTCTTCCTTTATAATTTTACCATGCCAATGTGTATCCTTAGATGCTATAGTATAGTCTTTCCCTGTTTTCAAAATTTGGTATGTTTTGAAAACTCTTTTAAATTACATATAACCCCTCCATCAGTAGCTAAGAGAGATCAAACAGAGCCAAGAGGTTATTCTGGAACCTATTCATATTCAAGCATCAGTTAAATAATGCTAATTGTCATGGTTTGCTAAACAGCATCACTCCTGTTAACTCTTAAGGAAACTAGGACTCAAACTGAGACACTAAATGTTTCATGCACTAAATTTGCTTTCCTGGAACTTATAATTCCCAGAGACTTCCTAGGTCTGATAAATCCTGAAACCCAGAGGAACCAGCCTCTCTAAGATTATCTAATAATTACTTTCCCCATCCTTTAGTGTCAACACCTCTTCTCAACATGAAAAAGTCAGAACAGGCATTGCCTAAAGATCCTATTAGATTTGGAGAAGAATAAAAGGAGAAGAAGGAGTTATAACAGAGAAAATAGAATTTAAAAAACTAGCACGACCACTGAGTCATATATTTATATTTCCTCTAGCTTCGTGTTTTGAAGTAGTTAGAAGGAAAAATCTGAAATAGTGGAATAGTAACCTGTAACAAACTCTACAATCTGTTCTGTCACTACTTGTTGAAGTGTACTTTGAAAATTATTGCTTTTTCTTCCTTTTCTTTGTATATATGTCACATTTCACAATAAAAAAAATGTTTTAAAAATTATGGATAGCCCCTCCATCTTTGCTTTTCCTTGCAATTTATCTACTGAAAAATTCAAGTTCGGTTGATCTGTAGAGTCTCTCATAGACAATAGTTTGCTATTTACATATTCAGGGAGTAGTTATATATGTGCTTCGGTCCTCTTTAGTTCCAACAAATTCGAAACTGAGTAAAGAAGCTTGATCAGACTCAGATTTTATTCCTTCAGAAAGACAGTAGATAATGATGCATTCTTTAATCAGAGGACAATGTTTAATTTTCTCTTCTTTGTAATGTTAGTACCAATAACTCATTACCTAGTTCCATTAATTCATCAAGTTGTTAAAATGGTGATATTCTAATTATATCGATTCATTTTGATTTGTTAGTTGAAATAATTTTTTAAAGAGACACTCTCCTCATCTATAATTTGACGTAACCAGTGTTTCTATTTACATGGCTCCATTGCTCTCCTCTAAAGGTAAATGATTTTTTAAAATATAATTTTGGTTGCTGCAATGACAGGATAGTCAAATGGAAAAAGAATGAAATATTTTGCACCATACAGCATGCAAAAAATATATATATAATTTTGCACTCATGAATTCAAATGTATTTTATCACTTTCAATCTATATAACGTCTTAACCTTATTGAGGCTCAGATGATCACATCTTTATGAGAACCACTCATGGCCTGAATATTTTTTGCTATTAATCTAGCATTGTTTAATAATTTCCTTGTTATATTTTACAAAAAAAATATTCCAGGCATATTGTACATTTCCTACCCTGGAGTTGGAACTAAGAAATCCGTTTTAGCCAAAAATGGTATTTCAGGACCATGATCTCATTACTACTGAGTTGGTCTTTGTTTCTAGGATTTCTAAAGGAATAAATAGATAAATAAATAAATGACAAATACCTCATGAATTTCTACTGATATGTCCAATTCAAATATAAGATGACAAGTTTTACTTAACATCTTTTATATTACAACTATATCTCCTTTTTTCTACATTGAGAATGATGGTCTAAAGATCACAGAATTAGAGCAGAATAGAGTTACAATATTATACATATATGAGGTAAACATAAAAAGCATATTATGTGTATGAATTATAATATGGCATATTTAGAATAGAATGAAATTAGAACCAAATGGAATTAGAATATCCCATAATCACCCCTTTTCTTTATTCTACACATAATATTCTCAGCTTAATACAAATACTACCACCACCAATCACAGTTACTAAAAATAGTTTCTAAATTTTGCATAAGCTCTCCACTTTCTCCATCATCACTGTCCCCATTTTTTATAATTGTTCAATATCTACATTATCCAAGCATATAGTCATTACATTCTACACTCTCTCCCTCTTGATCTTCTTTAGTGACAATCTTCTTTGTTCTACAAGTAAGTTTAAATTTAAATTTCACTACCATTACATACATTGGGGTATTTTCAATAATTTGTTTATCTGAAGCATTTTTTAATGGATTCCTAAAAAAGAGCTTATGGAAACAATAATTCTGAAATTCTTTCATGTCAAAACATTTCATGCTTTTTACATCCAAAAGAGAGTTTTGCTGAATACAAAATCTTTGGTTAATATTTTCTGTCTTATGTATCAAAAATACATTAGTCAATTTATGAAAAGTCTGATGAGTAATCAATTTTCTATCCATTATAAGCCACCTACTCTTTTGGCTTAAATGCCCCAAAGGATTTTCTATCCTTTTTCTTTAAAGGTCAGTAACTTTATGAGAATCTGTTTTGCTGTTGGTTATTCTGTTGATATTCTCAGGTACACAGTGTGCCATTTCCATGTGAAGTTTCAAGTCTTTTAAAATAGTTTCAGAAGTTTTTATTATTTAGTTTTCAGTATTTGTTCTGTTTCATTTGCTTTGATTTTCTTTCTCAGGGGCTTCTATGATCTGCATGTTGAATTTTTTTATCTAAAAAGTCACTTTTTATCTTTAAATCTCTTCGTTTCTTTTAGACTAACATTTTCACTTTCACTTTCTATTTCTTTTAAGTAATAGAAAGCGTTATGTACTCTTATGTTCCTTACGTTTTTTGTTGGGTGATGCAGTTCACCATGGACCCTGAGCATCACTGCACATTTTTTCTTGGGTATGCAAAGACCAAAAAACCCTGACTTTGGTTTGCACAGGCCATGTCTCAGGGTTGTATTTTAATGGTAACCTTGAAGACAGAGGTAACAGCTCCCTCAGGGAAAAGAGCAGGTTTGTTTTCACTTGGAATAAAGGTGGTAGGTTCCTTGTCAAAGCATCCACCTGGGCCTCACCTGAACTGGGACTCAGGGAGTGTAGGTAACCAATGCACAACATGGAGCTCTGGCTTCTGCTTATTCTGTGAGTAATTGAATCTTTTGTCTGTAGCCCAGGAGTTCTGCATTCATAAATCCGTTAAGGCGCTAGCTTGTTAGTTCGCAAGTAGAGTAAAATCCCAGGCCCTTCACAGTTCTCTATGGCTTTGGAAAGGAGGATGAGATGCTGGCAGAGACATAGCTTTCTGGAAGATCAAGGATGAGGGCCCCCACAAGCTGGGGTTGAGAGAAATGAGAAGAGTTCCTAGGATCCAGTGGCAAGTGCTCTCACCCAAGTTGGGGAGAAGTAAGGGAACCCCACTGTCCTCACTGTTTGTATTGGGTTTTGTCTTATTTTTTTATTTTTTATTGTTATAGATTGTATATTCACATGCTATGTAATCATCTGAAGTGTATAATCAATGGTTTGCAACATCATCATATAGCTGTGCATTTATCATCACAATTGACTTTTTTTTCTTTTTTGTAAAATATAACATATATATTAAAAAGCAATACATTTCAAAGCACATTGCAACAATTACTTGTAGAACAGATTTCAGAGTTTGGTATGGGTTACAATTCCACAATTTTAGGTTTTTACTTCTAGTTTCTCTAAGATGCTGGAGAAAAAAGATATATCCATGTAATGAGTCAGCAATCATAATCATTTGTTAAACCCCACCTTCTCTGTATAACTCCACCATCACCTTTGATCTTTCCTCCACTCTTTAGGGATATTTGGGCTATGGCCATTCTAACTTTTTCATGTTGGAAAGGGCTGGCAATCATATGGGGTAGGGGGATGAAATTAGTTGATGTTCTGGAGAGGCTGGGCCATCTGCATCCGTGTATTGTTTTTTATAGCTATGTAATAAAGTACCATAAACTTAGTGACTTTGAACAACACAAATGTATTATCTGGCCATTTCTGAAGGTCAGAAGATCAGACACAGGGTGACTGGGTTTTCAGCTCAGGGTCTCACCAGGCTGAAACCGAGGTGTCACCCAGGGCCGTGGTCCTCATCTGGGGCCTGGGTTACACTAACTCAGTCTAACAACCTGTGAAGACCTGAATCCTGCCAACCACCATGTCAGTGAACTTGGAAGTGGACCTTTCCCCAGTCAAGTCATAAGCTGACTACAGCCAGGCCACCACCTTGTTTACAGTCTACGATGGTCCGAAGTAGAGGAATCAGCTCAACCTCACACAGATTCATGAGCAAAAGAAACTATGAGATAATACATTTTGGTGTTTCAAGCCCCTGCATTTTAGACATTTGTTACACAGCAAGATATAAATAATATAGTGACTGAATCACCAAAGATGACAGAGAAAGCTGCAGCAGCATGTGTGGGGGTGAAAGGAGCAAGCCCCACATGCTGGGATGTATGTGAGGTGTGCTGGTTTGAAAGGATGTATGTCCCCTAGAAAAGCCATGTGTTAATCTTAATCCCATTTTGTAAAGGCAGAATAATTGCTATTCAATACTGTATGTTTGAATCTGTAATTAGATCATCTCCCTTGAGCTGTAACCCAGTCAAGAGTGGTTGTTAAGCTGGATTAGGTGGAGACGTGTCTCCACCCATTCAGGTGGGTCTTGATTTGTTTATGGGAATCCTATAAAAGAGCAAACATTTTGGAGAAAGCGAGGTTTCTGAGAGAGCAGAGAATGGCATAGCCACAAGAAGCAGAGAGTCTACCAGCCAGCGACCTTTGGAGATGAAGAAGGAAAATGCTTCCCGGGAAGTTTCATGAAACAGGAAGCTAGGAGAGAAAGCTAGCAGATGATGCTGTGTTCGCCACGTGCCCTTCCAGATGACAGAGAAACCCTGACTGTGTTCTCCATGTGCCTTCTCACTTGAGAGAGAAACCCTGAACTTCATCGGCCTTCTTGAACCAAGGTATCTTTTCCTGGATTCCTTAGCTATAGATTTGTTTTATTTGGGACATTTCCTCGACCCTAGAACTGTAAACTAGCAACTTATTAAATTCCACTTTTAAAAGCCATTCCATTTCTGCTATATTGCATTCCAGCAGCTAGCAAACTAGAGCATGAGGGAAGGAAGCACATGGATGGTGAGGCAAGAGCCAAAGAAGAATAAAAGCTTCCCCACGTTCCAGCCATTTCCTGCTGGATAACCTTCTCCTGCCTGACTCCTGGCCAGAGAATAATACCATCTCCTTGTACCTGTTATAACCCCTGAAGTGTATAGGTTAAACAACTTAGCTTTTTTTTTCTGTTGGGAAAACAAAACAGAGAACCTGGACTCAAATGATAGGATTTGGGGAAAAGTTGCAATGGAACCCAAACAAGCTGTGTTGAAAGCTATCCTTCAAGCTGTGGCACACTTCCTCCCTCAAGGACCCCTAACCCTAATGAGCTTTAAGCTATAGGCTTCTGTGACTGATTTGTCACTTGGAGCCTCTGGCCAAAAAGACACAACCTGCATCCAGAGACAACCCTTGGGGATTACGACTCATCACCTCCCTGACCAGGTGTACCAGGTACACCGTTTCTGAAAAGCAGCCATTGACCTGCTACTGGACTCTCATGAAAACTGAATGTCTGACCCAAAGAAGTCTTGTGAGGTTCTGGCTTGATATTCCCCTTTGGGGATGAGGGTGATTCAACTCAGTCTCAATAGCTAACAAAGTGGGAAGGGCTCCAAAAGCCTCACTCCTCAAATGAAATGGCATATTCAAGAATGCACCTCATCTGGCCCCAGTGGCATCTTGGCTTTACAGCTATTCCTACTCTACCACCTGAAGCAACCCTGCTGGTTCAATAGATACTTCAATATAGCCAGGTTACTAAGGGTTCAGTTAAGCTAAAACCTAGTGATGTCCACCCTTGCTATGCAAAACCAAAAGCAGGTATGATAGCTCTGCTCCATGGCCAAACTTCAAGGCTGTTCTCATAGCTCTGGTCATTACACTTAATAACGAACCTTATACTTTTACTTATTCTTAGATTCTGTCACTAATGCCCTAAGCATCTTGTCTGCCATTTGAAAGGGTGCAGACTGGGTGATGAAAGATAACCCTCTTTGGGGATGCAAACTGTGGAAACAAATTGCAGTTGCTGATCACTCATATAGATGCTCACTCATGTAGATGCCCACCGTAAGTGCCCATTCTTTGGTGCAAACAAAACGACTAGGCTGCTGATCCAGTTGCCACCATTGCCAGTGGAATCATTGTAACAGACATGACAATGAATCCACCATCACTGAGACTAGATACATGGTTAAGGACTCTGTGCTTCTGAAGCAAAAACTACCACAGACTGCCAGACTTGTGACTTTTGCCAAAAGTTAGACCAGCCCACTTGGTTCTTGTTCTAGTTTGCTAGCTACTGGAATGCAACACACCAGAGATGGATTGGCTTTTAATAAAAGGGGATTTATTTCATTAGTTCTTCAGAGGAAAAGCAGCTAACTTTCAACTGAGGTTCTTTCTTACGTGGTAAGGCATAGGGTGATCTCTGCTGGCCTTCTCTCCAGGCCTCTGGGTGCCAAAAACTTTCCCCAGGGTGATTTCTTTCTGTATCTCCAAAGGCCTGGGCTGAGCTGCTTGTGATGAGATGAGGTATGCTGAGCTGCTTGGGCTGTGCTACATTGAGCTGTCTCATTTAAGCACCAGTCAATTAAATCAAACAATATTCATTGAAGCAGGCACGCCTCCTAGCTGACTGCAAAAGATGATGTTCACATGACATTGGCTCATGTCCACAGCAATAGATCTAGGCACCTTCACCTGACCAAGTTGACACCTGAATCTAACTACCGCAGTTCTTAAAGTAAAAGAGTTCACTCTGTTACTTTACATTGAACACTGGCTCTGCCCACTTCTGGTAGATGGACATCAGGCCTCTCATCCCACCACTCTTGACTGTCATGAAAAAAAGCAATTTTAGACTCAGAGGAGCATGCTAATTAATAAATATAGAATTTAATTATTTTACTATTAAGCAAAGCAAATGCAAGAAGCCTGCACGTGGCTACGAAGCTGTGGTGGATTTTCAGCTATCTATATGAAAGCCATCATTGTCATATGTTCTAATTTACTAGCTGCCGGAATGCAATATACCAGAATCAGAATGGCTTTTAAAAAGGGGAATTTAATAAGTTGCTAGTTTACAGTTCTAAGGCCAAGAAAATGTCCAATTAAAACAAGTCTATAGAAATGTCCAATCTAAGGCATTCAGGGAAAGATACCTTGGTTCAAGAAGGCCGAGGAAGTTCAGAGTTTCTCTCTCAAGTGAGAGGGCACATAGCGAACACAGTTAGGGCTTCTCTCTCAGCTGGAAAGGCACATGGCGAACACGGCGTCATCTGCTAGCTTTCTCTCCTGGCTTCCTGTTTCATGGAACTCCCCGGAAGGCATTTTTCTTCTTCATCTCCAAAAGTCACTGGCTGGTGGAGTCTGCCTCTGTGGCTATGTTGTTCTGCTCTGCTCTCTCTGAATCTCTTTCACTCTCCAAAATGTTTCCTCTTTTATGGGACTCTAGAAACTAATCAAGACCTACCCAAATGAGTGGAGACATGTCTCCATCTAATCCAGCTTAACCACCACTCTTGATTAAATCACGTCCAGGGAGAAGATCTAATTACAGTTGCAAACATACAATGCTGAATAGGAATTAGAAGAAGTGGTTGCCTTTACAAAATGGGGTTAGGATTAAAACATGGCTTTTCTAGGGGCCATACACCATTTCAAACCAGCACATTATACAATTATAAGCCACAAATATTCAACTTGCGTCAGTAATTTTACTTTTACTCTGACATCCTGTTTTTCATAATTCATTCTCAGGCCTTCTTTGACATGTGACTCATAATTCTTTATAAAAATATATCCTATGGTTGCCCCTAATTAGTCAATATTTCAACATTTTTCATTTCAATTTCACCACAATCACTCCCCTTTGATACTATTTTATTGTATGAGATTTCTTCATACAATTTGCATTGTAGTGTTAATTTCTCTTTGAGCTGGCCTGCATGTTCTATATATTAAAAAAGTCTAAAATAGCATCCATAGTAAAGGATTGATTAATATTATAATAGGATGAAATTAAAAATTAAAAATTAGCTCTGCATTAGAATTCATCATATAATATACAATGACCTCGTTTACCAGGCTGCTATGACAATACCATACAATGGGCTGGCATAAATCATGGGAACATATCGACTCACAGTTTTGGAGCTAGAAGTCCAATATCAAGTTATCAGCAAGGCTTGCTTTCTCCCCGAAGACTAGCATTGTGTTGCTGGCTTGCTGTCAGATCTTGGGGTTCCTGAGCGTATGTTTCTGTTTCTCCTCACATGACAATGCCCTCTCCTTTCTCACTTCTTTTCCTTCCAGGTTCTCTTTATAAGGACTCCAGTAATTCAGATAAAGACCCACCCCCATTCAATTGGGCCACATTTTAATTGAAAATAGCATTTTCAAAAAAGTCACATTTACAATGGGTTCATACATACAGGGAGTTTTGGGGGGCATCATTCATCCGACCACACACAATATGTCCATAATCATTTCACAGTTTTATAGATTGCTCACTAATTTTGGGAGATTGTTTTTCTAAGTGTTTTGCAATTTGAAAGTTATTCTTCTGTTCTCATTTTAGTTTTTCCCAATTTACACCTAATAAATAATCACCATTCGGAGCCTGCTTAAAAGCTTCAAATTTTAATATTTTCTTGCATGGCCTAATATTCATTTCTTATGAATATCCATCAATTATGTAAGCTACAGTGTTCTCACAGGTTAAAACCCAGGCTGGTACAAATAATCTTACCTTCTCAATTAACATTTCTAATGTAAGACCCACATTTCTCACCCACATTTCTCATTATCCATTACTAAAGCTAAATTTGGGGTACGCATTGGAGGATATAAACAGAATTGTTAAACTGTAAGGAACAGGGTTTAGTTTGTTCAAATCTGACCACATTTTATCACATTTATCAATGACAATAAAAGCATTTTAATTGCAGTCAACTAAATCTCCTTGAACAATATGAAATCTCTCTTTCATATTGGTATAGGAGAATACTTATATACTTTAATCAAATTAGTTTTATTAATTCAGTTTTCAGTTTTAATCTGTAAATGCAAAATTTCAGTTCATCTATTTATAATCCTTTAATCTCTCTTTGATAGTATGCTCACTATTTTTTCTTGTAAGAGGCACTATCCTATAGTTGTCTACTAGTAATTATATACTCTAGTTGCTGAATAGCTAGTGTTGTTCAGTTATACATATAAAGGCTTGTGGCAATTTTGTAGTTTCATTTTGTTGCAAAAGAATTTCACTCTAAATTACTCCCTAATTCAATTCTAATTTGCTTCTATTGCTGTATCTTGAATTAGGTTATGATTCCATCCTAGCTGCATCTGAATTACATGTTTCAGCAATTGCCGTAAGGCATTAAGTTTGTCAGTATTTCTATATCCTAAGAGTTAAGATATTCACACTTAATAAATTATTATCCATACATTGAATTAGCGGAGACCCCTACTGTGGAAAAGTTCTTTTAAGCTCTTGCATTAGTTAGGGTTCTCTGGAGAAACAGAATCAACAGGGAACACTTGCAAATATAAAATTTATAAAAGTGTCTCATGTGACCATGGAACACAGAGTCCAAAATCCACAGGGCAGGCTGTGAAGCTGATGATTCTGGTGGAGGGTCTGGATGAACGCCACAGGAGAGGCTCACCAGCAAAAACAGGAAGAGAGCCTGTCTCTTCTGATCCTCCTTTAAAGGCTTCCAGTGATCAGATTAATCATTACTCATTGCAGAAGACACTCCCCTTCAGCTGATTACAAATGGAATCAGTTGTGGATGTAGCTGACATGATCATGATTTAATTCTATGAAATGTCTTCATCACAACAGACAGGCCAGCATTGCCCAACCAGACAAACAGGTACCAGCACGTGGCCAAGTTGACAACTGAACCTGACCATGACAGCTCTCTTGTAAATGCACAGAGAATATAGTAAGTGGCTCTGAATCCTGAGGAATCCATTGCCATAAATATTAAATAGCTTTGGTATGTAAACCCAAAGAGACCAGATCCTCAGCTAAAAATCCTCAGCTAACAAAAAAGAAAGCTGAGTTTAAATCTGTTACAGAAAATTATTCAGCTGATGCAGGTATAGAGATTAAAATAGCAGAAGGGTTAAGTACCACAGGTGCAAAAGAATCACAAACTTATTTTTTATATGAGATCCTGTGAAAAGTTATAAACACAGCCCAGCCAACACCTAAACTGCATCCTTGTGGTAATCCGGGCAGAAAACTCAATTAAACATTTCCTGATCCATAAAACCTGTAATATGGTAACTATATGTTATTTAAGCCACTAAATTCATAATAACTTGTTACACAGCACACGTACTTGCCTGATACAATTAACAATGTTGTGCATCTTTTCATGTGCTTATCAACCATTCATTTATATGTGTTTTTGGTGAAGTGTCCATTCTTATCTTTTGCCCATTTTGCACCAGACTATGTGTCTTCTTGATAATGTGATAAAAGAGTTCTTTCTATATTCTGGATGCAAGTCATTTACCAGATACATATTGCAAATACTTTCTTTCAGACTGTGGCTTGCCTTTGTATTTTCTTAATAGTATGCTTAAAAATTCAGTAGATTTTAATTTTGATGAAGTCTAATTTATAATTTTTTCTTTTATGATTTGTGCTTCCATGTTTATTATACAAATCTTTGCCATTCTGAATGTTGCAAACATTTTCTCCTGAGTTTTCTTCAAGAAATTTCACCATTTTAGCTTTTACATATTAGTATTTGAGCCATTTACAGTTAATATGTGTATATGGTATAAACTAAGGGCTAGGATAAATTTTTGTCATGTGGATATTCAATTGTTGTGACACAGTTTGTTGAAAGGCCATCTTTTTTCCCTAAAACACTTTGTCAACTTCATTGAAAATCACTTGATTATATATGTGTAGATCTATTTCTGGGATTTCTATTCTGTTCAATTGTACCATTTGTCCCTTCTGACATAAATACTATACTGTCCTGATTATTTTGTTCTTTTTCAAAATAGTTTTAGTATTCTAAGTCTTTGCATTTCCATACAAATTTTGGAATCAGATTATAAATTTCTATTAAAAAGCTTGTTGGCATTTTGCTTAATGCTGCATTTATTCTGTGAACAGATGCTTTGAAGGGATGATATACAAATGGTTTAAAAAAATGGAAAGAGATATTTAATATCATTAGGATATGATTTGTAAAGTTTAGTATATGCTTCCAAACACTTCTCAAAAGTGGTAGTTCCAGTTCATATTCCCATAGACAGTCGAGAACCTTTCCCATAACTCCATTTCCTTGGTACTACTTGATATTATTTTCCTTCATTTTAGCCATCATAATGGGTATGTATTGGTATTTTCATGGTTTTAATGTACATTTTCATGACTAAAGATAATTCTTTATTAATCATTTGGCTATCTTTTTTTGGTGAAGCACTCATGCAGAAATTTTGCCAATATTTCTCCCTATCTTGTTCTAGTTTCTCCTTATCTTCTCATTTAATAATTCACCATTAAGTAGGCTTTAACATCATTCATAAAATGTTAAATTCTCCACTGCTCCAACTTAACAATAATTTTATCATAAATTATTGTTCAATTTTATCAAATCATTTTTCTTCATTTATTCAGAAGATCCCATGTAGTTTTGTGTTTTTTTCCCGTAAATGTAGATTATAGAAATGATCCATTTTTCCTAAGTTAAACTGCCATTGCATTGTCTTTGGGCTTCCGTGGCCCCTGTCATTATGTCAGCTATTTTCTATTTATATTTATAACTCCTTTGAAGATAATATCTTTTCTCTGGATGCTTTAAAATTTTTCTATTTGGTTTTGGTTTGGGCAAATTTTAATATGATGTGCAGGTGTTTCTTCCTTCACATTTAGCCTGCTTGAGTTCAAAGAGCTTCTTGAATCTCTGGTTTAATGTCCTCCATTAATTTTAGAAATTTTTTTCCATAATTATTGCTTCCATCATGAATCTCACCACTTCTTTCAATAACATGTATATTAAGTATTATGACAACACAATATTACTTTCTTTTTCTGTATTTTTGGTTCTCTTTTCTCCCTGGAATTCAGATTTATAGTGCTCCACTGGCCTGTCTTCCCAGTTAGCAATCCTCTCTTCAGGTGTCCTAATCAACTGTTAAGACTATCTGTTCAGCTTTTACTTTCAGATATTGTGTTTCACAACTCTAGAATTATCATTTAATTTTTTATATAGTTTCCAATTATCTGGTGAAAATTTTTAACCATTTCTCAGTTTTCACCAACTTTTTTTTATTTTCTTGAGCATGTTAATCATAGTTACTTTTTCATATCCGCTACCTCCAAAATGTGGATCACCAGTGAGATTGTGTCTATTATCCAGTTAGTGCTTGATTATATGGTCCTCTTCTTGACAAGGCTAGAATTATTTTATTGAATATGGGACATTGTGTATAAAACTAGATGAGGAAAACTGAATGTCGGAAGTAGGGCAAGATGGTGGCTTAGTGAAGTGTGGAATTTAGTTTGTCGTCCAGAGAAGCTAGTAAATAATCAGAAATGGTACAGAACAACTGCTGGGGCCACAACAGTGACCAGACACACAGCATACACCAGTCTGGACCAGGTGGAACAGCTGAGACCCCACACAGAACTGTAAGTCCCCCAAGGAGAGGAGGCCAGTGCCCCTCCCCCACAGGCACAGCAGGCTGGTTCCCTGAGGAGAAGAAAAGCAGACTTTATTAGCAGCAAGGAATTAGCTCAACCGAGCTCCAACTGCAGAATTAATTAACAAACTCTGACTACTGAAAATAGGTCCCCAGCACAGACAATCCCGGAATGAGCATTAAAGGAACTAGGTGTTTTTCCCCCTCACGAGATGATGGGGCTGATAGAAGAAAAGAAGACAGAGGTTTTTGAGTCAAACAGCATAAAATAGTGGAAAAGGGCTGTACCCCAAGGAAAGGGGACACATAGAGCCTGGAGATACAAGGAGCCACAAACCTACTTAAGCTCTTGATTGACAAACCAAAGGAGCAGGGGTCTGGCTCTGAAAAGGCTCTTTTCCCCTCTTTTTCTACTCCTTAACAACTCATTAGATAGAAATGGAGTGCTGGCCCAGGCAAGGGTGGAATTAAGCTTGTCTGAGAGACAAAGTAACTAATCAGGTGAAAAGCATTAATTCCCTAAAGGGTGTATCTTCCCAAAGAGAAACATGGGGCCCAGCTCAAGTGGAATCCCTCCTTCAAGAAATTCAAACCCCAGGGACTGGAAAACAGAAGAAATTAAAGATACTATATTTCCTCACCTCTGTCTCAATCACACCCCCGGAGGGAGAGTCTGCTGAAGTTAAAGGCATCACATCACTTTACATGAAGGGGAAATGTGTGCAGACAAGTGTCATATGCTAGGCAGAACAGAAAAAGCCAGAGTCTAGAGGTTTCATAGGAAAATCTGTCAACCTGCTGGGTCTCACCCTCAGAGAAAATGCTGTAAATGCTGTTACTAGGTGTATATTCAGAGGACCTGAGGGAAACATTTTGCACACCAATGTTTAAAGCAGCATTATTTATGATTGCCAAGAGATGGAAACAGCCCAAATGTCCATCAATGAATGTGTGGCTGAACAAGCTGTGGTATATACATACAATGGAATATTACACAGCTGTAAGACAGAATAAAGTCATGAAGCATGCAATAATGTGGATGGACCTTGAGGACTTATGCTGAGTGAGATTAACCAGAAATAAAAGGACAAATACTATATGGTCTCACTAATATGAAGTAACATTAATTAGTGAACTTTGAAAATTCAAGTTAAGAACACAGGTTATCTGAAGATAGAAATAGGGTAGAGATTGGGCAATGGATGTTGAAGAAATACAGATTGTGCAACAGTACCGATTGTAAAAGTTTAGAAATGAATAGCACAATCCTACCTGATTGCAGCACAAAAATATAAGTACACTGAATGAAGTTGAATATGAATATGATTGAGAGAGAAGGGCTGGAAGTATGGATTAAACCAGAAGGAAATATAGAGAATAAAGACTGAGATGGTATAATTTAGGAATGCCTTGAGTGGACAATGCTGGTGATTAAATGTACAAATAAAAAAAATGTTTTTGCAAGAGGGAGAAAAAATGTATGTCAGCATTTCAGGGTGCTGAAAATCAGTGGTATACGGAAAAAAGTACAACCAATGTAAATGAAGGTTTATAGTCAATAGTAACATTGTAATATGCTTCCGTGGAATGTAACAAAGGCATTACAACACAACTAAATGTCGGCAGGTGGGGGTCATGGGGGAGGGATATGGATTCTTCATGGAAGAAAAGGAAATGTCTTCATATAGATTTAGGTGGTGAAGGCACGTCTATCTACTTAGGTTGGATTGTAGGATATGTGACTAAAACTGTCTAAAAATGAACAGAGAGAAACAAGTGCTAGAGAAATTACAGAGAAAGAGATGAACCTATTCAGTCAGTAGGGAAACTGAGAGGAGCAGCCCTTTGGAGGACAGTGTGCTGGTTCCCCAGGAGATTAGGGGTGGGGTTGCCATATGATCCTGCAACCCCATTGCTCAGTATATACCTGGAGGAACTGATGTAGGGACACGAGTGGACATTTGCACACTGGTGTTTCTGGCAGTAGTGTTCCTGATCCACAATAGAGGGAGGTAGCCTAAGGGTACAACTGAGGAATGGAAAGGGTACCTGTGATATATACATACAATGATCAGTCATAAGAAGGAATGAAGTTGTGAGACATGCAACTAGGTAAATGAACCTTAAGGACTTTTTGTTGAAGGATGTGTCAGAAACAAAAAGGCAAAGATCACACCTCACTCATGTACTAACTATAATATACAACTTGGAGAATCAAAATCAAGACCATGGGTTATCAGGCAGGATCCTAGATTGTAAACTCTTACACAATCACATATATTCAGGAGTTGTAACTGTTATTTCTAAATTCTGAGATACTGAGCTGTTCATTTGTAACCTGGTCATTCTCAGAAACTTCAAGTATTTATGTGACACCTGAGACTCAGTTAGAGCTATGAACCTGTGAAGGTCAGCAGTGCCCTACAGAGGAACTGTGTAAAAAGTTGAAAAAGTGGTTAGACTTTTAAAAAAGAAATGAATGAAACCAATATGGATAGGACTAAGGTAAATCAGAAACCAAAGTAAAGGATGATATGGTCCATATTTTAAAACTTCAACTTCTGTGTGTGACCAAAGTGAGAAATGTTTATTTGGTGCAAAATTTATATTTTGTGTAGTGCATTTCCTAGTTTAACTTATATGGTCAGTTTAATTGAACACCATAAGTACATGGAATCTTGAATAGGTTGTGAGATCTTGTTGGTTTGTCCAAGTTAGCATGATACCCCTATATATCCCAGAGTAATTTGGACAGTGGGTAAAGAAGCATTTGCAGTGTCCCCTTGTGGGACTGGGGAGAAAGAAGGAATATTCAACTTCCCCATTTGTAGAATTTCTGATATTATTGCAAGCAAGGGTGCCAGTATGAAAGGATACATGTACCCTAGAAAAGTCATGTTTTAATCCTAATCCCATTTTGTAAAGGCAGGCATTTCTTCTCATCACAATCTAGTACTGTGTGTTGGAAACTTTGATTAGATTATCTCCATGTCTTCACCCATTCTAGGTGGGTCTTGATCACTTTATTGGAATCCTATAAAAGAAGAAATATTTTGGAGAAAGCCGGAGATTCAGAGAGGGCAGAAATGAATGACAGAGCCACAAGAAAACCACAACAGAAAACACCGCAGAACCACGAAGCAGAAAGCCCACCGGAGAGCAACTTTTGGAGATGAAGAAGGAAAACACCTCACAGGGAGATGTAGAGGAAGCTAGCAGATGATGCTGTGTTTGCCATGTGCCTTTCCACTTGAGAGAGAAATCCTGAACTTCACCAGCCTTCTTGAATCAAGTTATTTTCCCTGGATGCCTTAGATTGGACATTTCTATAGACTTGCTTTTACTTGGGACACGTCCACAGCCTAAAAACTGTTAACTTGCAACCTATTAAATTCCCCTTTTTAAATGCCATTCTGTTTCTGGTATATTCCATTCTGGCAGCTAGCAAACTAGAACACAGGGAAACAACCAGATTAATAGGCTGTGTTTGATCTTTTTTTTTTCTTTTCTTTTCTTTTTTGAGCCCCTGAGGTTCACCCCTACCAAACTTATTCTTACAAAGAATAGGCTAATCCTACTTAAGGTTAGGCCTAAGAGTCACCCCCAGAGACCCTCTTTTGTTGCTCACATATGGCCTCTCTCTCTCTCAGCCAACTCAGCAAGTGAACTCACTGCCCTCCCCCCTCCTACAGGGGACATGACTTCCAGAGGTATAAATCTCCCTGGCAATGTGGGGCAGAACTCCTGCTATGAGCCAGGACCCAGCATCAAGGGATTGAGAAGGCATTCTTTACAAAAGCGGGATGAGAGAAATGAGACAAAATAATGTTTCAATGGTTGAGAGATTTCTAAGAGTCAAGAAGTTATCCTGGAGGTTATTCTTATGCATTATATAGATACCCCTTTTTAGTTTATGGTGTGTTGGAATGGCTGGAGGGAAGTACCAGAAACTGTTTAGCTGTATTTCACTAGCCTTGATTCTTAAAGGTGAGTGTATAAAAGTATAACTTTTACAATGTGACTGTGGGATTGTGAAAACCTTGTTTCTGTTGTTCCTTTTATCTACAGTATGAAGAGATGAATAAAAAAATATGGATAAAGAATAAATAAATAATAAGGGGGACAAAGGGTAAAATAAATTGGGTAGAGGGAAATACAAGTGGTCAATGAGAGGAAGGGGTAAGGAGTATGGTATGTATGAGTTTTTTCTTTTTATTTCTTTTTCTGGAGTGATGCAAATGTCCTAAGAAATGATCATGGTGATGAATACACAACTACGTGATGATATTGTTATGTGTGTGAAAACTTACCAATAAAAATATTTTAAAAAAAAGAAAACTAGATGAGGATCCAGATGATGTTACCATCCTCCAGGAAAGATTTCCCCATTTTCTCTTCTAGGCAGAAATAGCAGTGATCATTTAAATCCAATCGGGTAATGAGTTAAGTCTAACTGACAAATGTTTAGGTTCAGTCTACTTCTGGTTTTCCCTCTGTTCCCATTATATATTCCTCCTGAACTTTCAAGAGCAAATCATACATTTGCTGTGGTCCTTGAACTTGTTAGTGCTTGATGTGTGATTTTTTTCTCTTTAATATTGAAACTAAGGAGAACGTTACTCTGCTTCCTGGTTGCTTTAAGATTAGCTTTATAGTCTCCTATCCCTAATTCATCAAAAATCAGAAATATTCTTGAGGGGGAGATCAGATAAATATTCCAGCTCCTTTAAGTCTTGAATTTTGTCATACCAGCACTGTGAAACTATGAAAAACTTTAAGTGGTTTCTCTTTTTCTTGGCAGTGATCCTCTATTTTATAAAGCATTCTTATACTCTTGCTTTTGTTTCCATTTGCTAAAACTGCCAGAATGTAATATGCCAGAAATGGATTGGATTTTACAAATGGGATTTATTAGGTTACAAATTTAGAGTTCTAAGCTAAGAAAATGTCCAAATTAAGCCATCCAGAGAAAGATATTTTGACTTTGAGAAAAGGCTGATGGCATCTGGGATTCCTCTGCCATATGGGAAGGCAAATGGCAATATCTGCTCATCTTTCTCTCCAAAATGTCTCTTGGGCTTCTGTGTGAATTTGTTTGTTCCTACTGGGGCATTTCTGTCTCTGAGTTCTCTCCAAAATGTCTCTTGGGCTTCTGTGTGAATTTGTTTGTTCCTACTGGGGCATTTCTGTCTCTGAGTTCTCTCCAAAATGCCTCTGCCTTTTGTTGTCTCATAAAGGACTCCAGTAAAGACTATTAAGATCCACCTTCATTTGGGTGGGTCACATCACCATGGAAGCAACCTAATCAAAAGGTCCCATCCACAACAGGTCTGCCCCCAAAGGTTGGGTTAAAAGAGCATAGTCTTATGTGACGATATTGTGAGCCATTGATTGAACACACATGGACTGTAGTGTGTGAAGATATGTCGATGCAAATATTCTTTTAAAAAAGAACATAGTTATTTTTTTATTTTTTTCTATTATCGTTTTATTTTTTTCTGTTGTCTTTCTATTTCTTTTTCTAAATCGATGCAAATGTACTAAGAAATGATGAATATGCATCTATGTGATGATATTAAGAATTACTGATTGTATATGTAGAATGGAATGATTTCTAAATGTTGTTAGTTAATCTTTTTAATTAATAATAATAAAAAAAAGAACATAGTCTGCTCTGGGGTACATAATAGATTTAAACCAGTACACTTTCAAACAGAATCAACAAATGACCCAAGAGGAGAAAAAAAAACACCTGTAGATCAACTCACCTCTCTGCGTTTCTTCTCTCAGGAATTTTAACCACTCTTTTCTTCAATGCTTCAGCATTTCCTTGATACCTTAATGCGTTTATGTATTTGTGATTTATGAATTTCATGTGGGGTTTTTTTGAGGTGTTTGTGTTTGTCTGCCACAAACACTCCATTCTACCTTGTCAGGCACAGATGAGACAGAGGTCACAGGCTCGCTGCAGAGACATAGCAAAGCTGACTCTGGGAATTGGCACCTGTTGTCCTGAAAAGACTAAAGTGTTGCAAAGCTGCTTGGGTCTGGGGCAGAAGGAGGCCTTGGGAAACACGTGTAACTTTTGACTCATCTGGCCACAAGGAAGCAGATGGTTTAGCTCCTGCTTCCTCCTTCCCCAGTCTTTAGTCACATTTTTTACTTTCCTTATCTCCCAGCCCTACAAAATAAACAGTGCTGAATCTCTCTGGGTCTTTGAGTCTGGGTCGGAACTCAGAGTCCCACCTGGTCCCAGCTTTGATTACATCTTTGTCTCTTGTGTTTCTTTGTCAATTCCACCTGGTCTCCCTTTAGTGCAGACACTGAGCCATGCAGGTCGCAGCCCTCCCTAGGAGTGGAACCTCCTTGTAAATGTAAAGGGTTAATGATCTGGAGCATACTGGTACATTCTTTCTAAGGTAGATGATTAGTTGTTTTATTTTGTCCCTACCACTTATAAGTAGGTAGCATTGCACTTGTAGGTGTCTTTGGATTGGGGGAGGCACACAAAACTAGTTAATAGATGACTTTAAAAAGTGAAATTTTTGAGCAAGTTTCTGAGGAAGAATGCAATGTGTTACAGGCTGCATTCACATATGGCAAATCCAATTGTGAAAGAGGTATTCACAAGGAATAAGAATGTTAATTGGGATCTCTAGCATGTCATGGAACCTCAGGATTTTGAAGCAATGATATGCCTTTTGTGGCAGAAATCACAGCTGGAAAACAGCTCCTGGATATTCCTGGGATCTAATAGGAATACCTGACAATGAGTCACTAAGTGAGCATAATGAGAGATGGCCATCAAAGAGTGAGTATTATAAGATCCATTAAATTATGCAGGCACAGAAGAACTTCTTTGTAAATTTGAAGTGGAACACTTAGAATCAGACCATAGAGGTCCAGTGTAGCCCAGATTCACAAGTCATGTAACTCTGTTGCATCATCCCTATGCCTCTACATATGGCCTCATGGGGGACTTTTTATGACCAACCTACAAAGGAGATACACTTGGGCTTGCACAAGGACACTTGCAGAAACCAGTAGGAGTCATCAGTGGCTCCTACTGTAAGGGATTCTCAGATAACGCAGAGCCAATTTGCAAAGACTATGAAAATGTTTGGTTTTGTTTTGGTTTGTTTGTTGATGTTGTTTTGCAATGGTTGGTTTGTTTTTATTAGACCCAGGCACTCCAGAAAAACTCTGTCATATCACTGGCCAGATACAGCTAAACGAATAAATAGCCCAGGTGTTAAATACTAGACTTAACATATTAACACTTAAAAAAATGGAGTGTGAAAAAAAATATTACAATACAAAAAAAAGCAGGAAATGATGGCCCATCAAAAGGAATAAAAATCCAGACCACCAAGGAAGAAGACCAGACTTTGGACATATTGGAAAAAGACTTTTAAGAAATGAGCCTCAAAAAACAGAAATAAAAACTATTTAAAAATGATGCTCAATATATTCAAGGAGCTAAAGAAAAGCACAGAGACAGAGCTAAAGGATATGATGAAAAATATAAGAATCTGAGAAAAGAAATAGAACTATTTTAAAGGAGCCAAACAAATACTAGAGATGAAGACTACAATAACTGAAATGAAAAATCTTCTAGAGGGTTTCCAAAGTAGATTGGAATTCATAGAGAAAGAATGGTGAACTCAAAGTCAAATATGATTGAAATTATTCAGACTGAGAAGCAGAAAGAAAAAAGAATTCCTTAAGAAGCAAACAAAGCCTAAGAAAACTGTGAGACAAATCAAGCATACCAATATATACATTATATCTGTCCTAGAAGGACTAGAAAGAGGGAAAGGAGAAAAAGGAATATTCAAAGAAATTATGACAGAACACTTCCCAAATTTAATGAAAGACATGAATACATACATTCAAGAAACCCAATACACCCCAAACAGGATAAAATTAAGGAGAAGAATGCCCAGACACATAGTAGTCAAACTGTTTGATAACAAGGACAAAGAGAGAGCTCTGAAAGCTGTAAGAGAAAAGCAACATTTTATGTACAAGGGAGCCGCAATAAGATTAAATGCTGATTTCTCATTGGAAACCCATAGAGAGAGACAAAAAAAGCAGTGGGATGAAATATTTAAAATGCTGAGAAGAAAACAATTTTAAAAGAATTTTATAATAGTGGTGATAGTGGACATCCTTGTCTTGTTCCTGATCTTAGGGGGAAAGTTTTCAATTTTTCCCCATTGAGGATGATATTAGCTGTAGCCAGAGCAATTAGACAAGAAAAAGAAATACAAGGCATCAAAATTGGAAAGGAAGAAGTAAAACTATCACTGTTTGCAGACGATATGATACTATACGTCGAAAACCCGGAAAAATCCACAACAAAACTACTAGAACTAATAAATGAGTACAGCAAAGTAGCAGGCTACAAGATCAACATTCAAAAATCTGTAGCTTTTCTATACACTAGTAATGAACAAGCTGAGAGGGAAATCAAGAAACGAATCCCATTTACAATCGCAACTAAAAGAATAAAATACCTAGGAATAAATTTAACCAAAGAGACAAAAAACCTATATAAAGAAAACTGCTAAAAGAAATCACAGAAGACCTAAATAGATGGAAGGGCATACCGTGTTCATGGATTGGAAGACTAAATATAATTAAGATGTCAATCCTACCTAAACTGATCTACAGATTCAATGCAATACCAATCAAAATCCCAACAACTTATTTTTCAGAATTAGAAAAACCAATAAGCAAATTTATCTGGAAGGGCAGCATGCCCCGAATTGCTAAAAGCATCTTGAGGAAAAAAAATGAAGCTGGAGGTCTCGTGATGCCGGACTTTAAGGCATATTATGAAGCCACAGTGGTCAAAACAGCATGGTATTGGCATAAAGATAGATATATCGACCAATGGAATCGAATAGAGTGTTCAGATATAGACCCTCTCATCTATGGACATTTGATCTTTGATAAGGCAGTCAAGCCAATTCACCTGGGACAGAACAGTCTCTTCAATAAATGGTGCCTAGAGAACTGGATATCCATATGTAAAAGAATGAAAGAAGACCCGCATCTCACACCTTATACAAAAGTTAACTCAAAATGGATCAAAGATCTAAACATTAGGTCTAAGACCATAAAACAGTTAGAGGAAAATGTAGGGAGATATCTTATGAATCTTACAACTGGAGGTGGTTTTATGGACCTTAAACCTAAAGCAAGAGCACTGAAGAAGGAAATAAATAAATGGGAATTCCTCAAAATTAAACACTTTTGTGCATCAAAGAACTTCATCAAGAAAGTAGAAAGACAGCCTACACAATGGGAGATATTTGGAAATGACATATCAGATAAAGGTCTAGTATCCAGAATATATAAAGAGATTGTTCAACTCAACAACAAAAAGACAGCCAACCCAATTACAAAATGGGAAAAAGACTTGAACAGACACCTACCAGAAGAGGAAATACGGATGGCCAAGAGGCACATGAAGAGATGCTCAATGTCCCTGGCCATTAGAGAAATGCAAATCAAAACCACAATGAGATATCATCTCACACCCACCAGAATGGCCATTATCAACAAAACAGAAAATGACAAGTGCTGGAGAGGATGCGGAGAAAGAGGCACACTTATCCACTGTTGGTGGGAATGTCAAAGGGTGCAACCACTGTGGAAGGCAGTTTGGCGGTTCCTCAAAAAGCTGAATATAGAATTGGCATACGACCCAGCAATACCATTGCTAGGTATCTACTCAAAGGACTTAAGGGCAAAGACACAAACGGACATTTGCACACCAATGTTTATAGCAGCATTATTTACAATTGCAAAGAGATGGAAACAGCCAAAATGTCCATCAACAGAAGAATGGCTAAATAAACTGTGGTATATACATACGATGGAATATTATGCAGCTTTAAGACAAGATAAACTTATGAAGCATGTAATAACATGGATGGACCTAGAGAATATTATGCTGAGTGAGTCCAGCCAAAAACTAAAGGACAAATACTGTATGGTCCCACTGATGTGAACGGACATTCGAGAATAAACTTGAAATATGTCATTGGTAACAGAGTCCAGCAGGAGTTAGAAACAGGGTAAGATAATGGATAATTGGAGCGGAAGGGATACAGACTGTGCAACAGGACTAGATACAAACACTCAAAAATGGACAGCACAATAATACCTAATTGTAAAGTAATCATGTTAAAACACTGAATGAAGCTGCATCTGAGCTATAGGGATTTTTTTTACTATTATTACTACTTTTATTTCTTTTCTCTATATTAACATTTTATATCTTTTTCTGTTGTGTTGCTAGTTCCTCTAAACCGATGCAAATGTACTAAGAAACGATGATCATGCATCTAGGTGATGATGTTAAGAATTACTGAGTGCATATGTAGAACGGTATGATTTCTAAATGTTGTGTTAATTTCTTTTTTTTTTCTTTCTTTCCGTTAATAAAAAAATAAAATAAAATAAAAGAATTTTATATTCAGAGAGACTGTTAAGAATGCGAAGTTAAAATACCCCCAGATAAAGAAAAATTGAAACAGTTTGTTACCACTAGACCTACCCAACAAGCAATGCTAAAGGCAGTTCTTCAAACTAAAAGAAAAGAACACTGAAGGACGGATCAAAGTGGCATTAAGAAATAAAGAGCTCTGTACAGGTAACCATAGGGGTAATCATAAATGTCAGTATTATTGTATGACATTTTTTGCTATGCAGCTACACTTTTCACTTCTAACAGATTCTAAAACAAAGTAATTAAGGGTAATAATAAATCTATGGTGTGGGGCATAAGATGTACAAAGATATTGTAATAGGTACAATAAAGGTGGAGGATGCAGGTGTAAATAAATAGTATATGTTAATGATATTGAACTTAAGTGATATCACATCAAACATGATTCTTACAGATTTAGGATGTTATATTTAAACATTAGGGTAACTACAAAGAAAATAGATGAAAAATATATACAGGAAGAAATGAGAAGTGACCCAGAATGGTGCACGTTCTAATTTACTAGCTGCCGGAATGCAATATACCAGAACCAAAAAGGCTTTTAAAAAGGGGGAATTCATTAACTTGCAGGTTTATAGTTTGAGGCCTGAAAATGTCCAATTAAAGGAAGTTATCAAAATGTCCAAATTAAGACACCAACAGGAGGTTACCTTCACTCAGGAAAGCCCAGTGAAATTCTCTCTCAGCTGGACAGGCACATGGCAAACATGGCAATGTCTGCTAGCTTTCTCTTCCAGCTTCTTGTTTCATGAAGTTCCCCAGGGGCATTTTCCTTCTTCAGTTCAAAAAGTCTCCGGCTGCATGGGCTCTCGTGGTTCTCATGGCTCTGTTATTCTCTCCAAAATGTTTCTTTTAAAGGATCCCAGTAAACAAATCAAGACCCACCTGTAATGGGTGGAGTCACATCTCCATCTAATCAAGGGTTAATACCCACATGCGCGAGACCCAGGTTTGATTCCTGGTCCATGCACTTCCCGAAAAACATGCAAACAAAAACAAACAAAAGCCAACCAAATAAACCAAAAGTTCAACAAATGATGCTGCAATAAACTGTATACTCACATAAAAAAAAAAAGAAATGTGACCCCAGCATACAGTATACAGAAAAAGTAAGAATAAAAGGTTAATACCCACAACTGGGTGTGTCACATCTCCACGGAGATAACCTAATCAAGTTTCCAACCTCCAGTGTTAGAATAGAAATTAAAAGAAACTGCTGCCTTCACCAGATGGATCAGGATAAAAACATGGTTTTTCTAGGGCACATAATCCTTTCAAACCAGCACAGTACAATGCGAAAATCAAACAAATATTAAAACAGGCAATAATGGAAGAATTGAGGGAGAAAAAAAGGGTATGAGACTTACAGAGACCAAATAGCAAAACAGCAGAAGAAAATCCTACATTATCAGGAGTTACTTTAAGTGTAAATAGTTTTAACTCCCCAGTCAAAAGGCAGAGGTTGGCAAAATGGATATTAATCGTGAACCAACTATATACTATTTTCAAATGACTCATGTAAGTTGAAAGTGAAAGGATGAAAAAAATGTAGCATGCCAACAGTAACAAAAAGAGAGATGGAGTAGCTATATAATATCAGACAAAGTAGACTTACAGTCAAAAACTATTGCAAAGGAAAAAATAGATAAAGGGGTCAATTCAACAAAAAAGCATAACAATTATAAATATATATAAACCTAATTGCAGAGCTGGAAACATATCAAGTGAATATTGGCAGATTTGAAGGAAAAAAATAGAGAGTTCTACATAAATAATAGGTGAATCCAAACACTACCTTCAATAATGGATAGAACATCTAGACAAAAGATCAATAGGGAACTAGAATACTCAAATAGTACTATAAATCACCTGGACCCAACTCAGATACAGAACACTTCACCCAGCAGCAACAGAATGCAATCTTCTTTAGTGCACATTCTCCAGGAGAGACCATACGGTAGGTCACAACCCAATGTTAACTCCCAGTAAATTCAAAATATTGAAATCATGCAAAGTATCTTCTATGACCATAATGGAATGAAGCTAGAAACCAGTAATAGAGAAATAAAACTTAATAAATTTGTGGAACTTAAAATACCCAAACAACCAAAGTGTCAAAGAAGAAATCATAAGGGAAATTAGGAAATACCCTGGAGCAAAAGAAAATGAAAGCACAACATACTAAAACTTATGATACTAAAAGGTAGTGAATGCTGAAAGAGAAATTTATAGTTCTAAACAGTGCAGTTCAATGAAAGAGAGAATAATCTCAATAAAAATATTTTAAAATGCAATAGAGAAAATCAACAAAACCTAAAGTTGGTTCTTTCAAAAGATCAACACAATTGACAAACCTTAGCTAGACTGACAAAGAAAAACAGAGATGCACGTAACTAAAATCAAAATGAAAAGGGACTATTCCACAGAAATAAAAATGATTATGAAATGATATTATGAACCACTGCATACCAACAAATTAAATAACCTAGATGAAATGAGCAAATTTCTAAATATATGCAGCCTACACTTACCAAGAAGAAATAGAAGAACTCAACAGAACAATAACAAGCAAATAGATTGACTCAGTAATCAAAAACCTCTCAAAAAAGAAAATCCCAAGACCATATGACTTCAGTGGTGAACTTTATCAAACATTACAAGAAGAATTAATAGCAATTCTGCTCAAACTCTTCCAAAAAGTTGAAGAGGATAGAACACAACCTAGCTCATTATAGGAAGCCAACGTCACCCTAATACCAAAGCTAGATAAAGATACCACAAGAAATGAAAATTACAGGACCATATCCTTTATGAATTTGGGTGTAAAAACTCCTCAGAAAAAAACTAGCAAGCAAAATCCAACAGCACATTTAAAAATTATACACCATGATCAAGTAGAATTTATCCCAGGTATGCAAAAGTGGTTCAACAATAGAAAATCTATTAATGTAATATACCATTTTAACAGAATGAAAGGAAGAAGAATACATGATCATCTCAAGTGACACAGAAAAAAGCAGTTGATAAAATCCAGTGCCCCTTCTTCATACATATACTCAGGAAACCAAGACTAGAAAGAAACTTCCTCAACGTAATAACTGGCATATATGAAAAGCCCAGCTAACATCATCATCAAATGGTGAAAGATTGAAAGCCTTACCTCTAAGGTTGGGAACAAGCAAGGATGCTCACTTACACAATTGTTATTTAACATTGCCCTGGGAGTTCTAGCTAGTGCAATTAGGCAAAAAAATACATGTAAAACTCATCCAAATTGGAAAGGAAAAATAAAATTTTTCCTATTTTCAGATGACATGATTCTATATACAGAAAATCATGAAAAATCCACAAACAAAACTCCTAAAGCTATTAATCAAATTCAAAGTGGCGGATTGCAAATCAACACACAAAAATAACTTGTATTCCTATATACTAGTAATGAATAATCTATGGAGGAAATCAAGAAAAAGTTCCATTTACCATAGCAACTAAAAGAATCAAATGTGTTAGAACAAATTTAGACAAGGATGTAAATGAATTGTATATGGAAAACTATAAATTATTGCTGAAACACATAAAAGAATAGCTAAATAAATTGAAGGACATTCCATTAATTGGAAGACTAAGCAACATTAAGATGTCAAGTCTATCCAAAGAGATGTACAGATTCAACACCATCCCAATAAAATTCCAATAGTCCTTCTTTACAGAAATGGAAAAGCCAATCATCAAATTTATATGGAAGGGAAAAGACCCCAAATAGCCAAAAACATCTTGAAAAGGAAAAAAAAAGTTTCAGGACTCACACTTCCCGATCTTAAAACTTACTGCAAAGGCGCAGTAATCAAAACACCGTGGTACTAGCCTAAGGACAGACATACAGACTAATGGAATTGAATTGACCATTCTGAAATAAGCCCTCACATCTATGGTCAATTGATTTTTGACAAGGATGCCAATTCCCCTCAATGGGGAAAGAATAATTTCTTCAACAAAGGGTTCTGGGAAAACTAATATCCATATGCAAAAGAATGAAGGTGGACATGAAGAATGAAATTAACTCCAAGTGGATCAAAGAACTCAGTATAAGAACCAGAACAATAAAACTCCTTGAAGAAAATGTAGAGAAGCATCTACAAGATATTGTTTTAGGCAATCGTTTCTTAGACTTTATACCCAAAGCACAAGCAACAAAAGAAAAAAAAATAGATAAATGGGACTTCATCAAATTTGTTGTGCCTCAAAGAACTTTGTTATGAAAGTGAAAAGACAATCTATTGAATGGGAGAAAATATTTGGAAGCCAGAAATCCAACAAGGATTTAATGTAAAGAATATATAAAGAAATTGTACAACTCAACAATAAAAAGACAAATGACCCAATTTAAAAATGGGCAAAAGATTTGAATAGACATTTCCCCAAAGAGGATTTACAGATGAATATGAAAAGATGTTCAATACATTAAATATTAGGGAAATGCATATCGAAATCACAATCAGGTACCATTTTACACAGTAGAAAGGCTACTATTTAAAAACAAAAATTACAAGTGTTGGAAATGATGTAGAAAAATAGAAACACTCATTTACTGCTGGTAGGAATGTAAAAGTAAAATGGTGCAGCCACTACGAAAGGCAGTTTGACAATTCCTCAGAAAGCTAAGTATAGATTTACATATGACCTGGCAATCCCTCTACCATGTATATACTATGTAAGAAGGAATGAAGTCCTGATACATGCAACAACATGAATGAATCTGGAAGACATCATGCTGAGTAAACAAGCCAGGCACAACAGAACAAACATATGATCTCACTAATATGAAATAATTAGAATAAGAAAACTCATAGAGTAAGGATATAGGTTACCAGGGGCTAACTTGGGGGTAGGGAATGGGGAATTAATGCTTAATTTGCACAGAATGTCTATGTGGGTTGATTGTAAAGTTTTGAAAATGGATAGTGGTGATGGCAGCACATTATGAGAGTAATTAGCAGCCCTGAATTATGTTTGCCAGTGTGATTGAAAGGGAAAATTTTAGGTTGTATGCATGTTTACTACAATAAAAATTAAAAGATATAACAATACTTTATAACATTGTGAACTATATTGTTAACAGTGGACTATAGTTAATAGTAAAGGATAAAAATGTTATTTCCTGAGTTATAACAAATATGCTAAACTAATAACATGGTGGTATATGGGGGAAATATAGCTTTT
Organism: Tamandua tetradactyla; assembly: GCF_023851605.1. Classification (NCBI taxonomy): domain Eukaryota; kingdom Metazoa; phylum Chordata; class Mammalia; order Pilosa; family Myrmecophagidae; genus Tamandua; species Tamandua tetradactyla. Next base: position 11,060,664 of record NC_135334.1, on the reverse strand, counting down.
ATAAATTATGGACTATAATTTATTCAATATATTTATATATACAATATATTTAGTACAACTTAAATATATTTCATCAACTGTAGCAAAGGTACCACACTAAAGCAACATGTCGACAATAGAGGGATATATGAGAATGTTGTATTTTTCTGTAAACTTACAACTTGTCTAACTAAAAAAAATTATTTTAAGAAAACAAGCAAAAGAGTTCTTACCCTAAATTTGCTACTAAATAGCTATGAGATCTCAGAGAAAGCCTTATCCTTCCTGAGTCCTGGGTTGCATGTCTGTAAGATGAAAGAAACTATAAAATTTGTCTCCTAATATATATACATTGTGATGCTGAAATACAATTAAGGATTTAATGGTTGGTTTACACGTCTTTTTCTGTTGGTATGTTCTGATCAAGATATAAGGAAAACTAATTGTTTAATTAATAAATAAATTTTTAAAACAAAGATATAAGGAAAACCGGTTCCCTCAAAAGGCAACTAAAAGTCAAAGATATGGAGAAGGAGCTAGAATTTGAAGACTCAAGTAATGTTGGCCAACTCAATGATTATTTTCTGTCCTTCTGTAGCACACAAGTCGATCAGTAGTTAATGATCGGCTCAAGAAGTCATACTTTCATCAGCAAATATATATATATATATATACATATATATATATATAGCAAGAGCTACTATGTCTGATGTTCTAAAGGAAATCAGTCAACTATTCACTCTAAAACTTGGGTAGTAATTCTTTATAAAATTGCAGAACCCTATCAATCTTGCAGAGATTATGTCTGACAAAAAGAAAGAAAGATCGTTCCATTTATTTGGATTTGGCACTGATTTACTGCCTTAGAAAGAGGTTCATGTAGCGTTTATAGCCTCATCCTTCTGTAAAATGGAATTGACAACACCTGCTTTTTTCCTGTCTTTCCAATATGTTCAATAAGTAACATCTATGAAATGAAATGAGTACCATAGAAAACAAAAACAGTACACAGAAACACAGGGCATTATAAGTTTGGGGCACACTGTAACTTGGTCTGGCACTCAGTGTCCCTAAGTGCATTTAGGATTTACCTTCTTCCTGCCTGTCCTACAACCTGATAAACCATGGTAGGTTTTCTCTTCCATGTTGCTTCAGAAGGCAAATTGTAAGTCAGAAAAATTCAGCTTACTATTATTACAAGTTCCACAATTTTGCAAACTTTTACTTATCCTCCCATTATATCACCTCAGTATATAATCATAAAAGTTATTAAAATTTGAATATTCAAAACATCATGATTGGAACTTAAGGTTATATGTTTTAAAAAAGGTATCAAGCCCTTTTCTCTCCTTTTTTTTTTGCATGGGTAGGCCCCAGGAATCGAACCCGGATCTCCAGTTTGGCAGGCAAGAATTCTTGCCACTGAGCCACTGGTGCACCATCATCAAGCCCCTTTTAAAAAGGCAAAAGTTAAGAACAATTTTCTCATTCTTTTCTAATTTCTCTTTTAAAAAGGTGGGGGGGGTGGGGGAGGTAGTAATACCTTTTCAAGTACTGTGAAGTGTGGCTTGATTCAGACAAACTTCATCCTACTTATTTTTTAATATTCTAAGATATGGTTCAGCAAACATTTTTGTAAGGGGCCAGATAATATATATTTTCTATTTTTCAGGCCTATAATATATATGTATATGTGTGTGTGTGTGTGTATGTTTGTAAATTACCCACCTCTGCCGTTGTAGTGGAACAGCAACAAGAGGCAATGTATAAACAAATGAAAATACATGTGTTCCAATAAAACTTTATTTATGGATACTGAAATTTGACCTTTAAAAAAAAAGGAAAGCTATCTAGAAAATCCCCCAAATATTTGGACACTTGTAACAAGCTTCCAAATAATCACGGGTCAAAGACATAATCTAAAGGAAAATTAGAAAGAAATCTGAAATAAAATGAAAACCAACATATTAAAATATGCAGAAAAAAGAAATATTCGTAGGAGTATATGCCTGTATAAGAAAAGAAGAAAGGTCTCAAATCACTTATCTCTATTTCCCACCTTAGGAACCAAAAAAAAGACTAAGATAAATCTAAAGTACGCAGGTAGAAGGAAATAATAAAGTTGAGAGCAAAATCGGTGAAGTAGAAAGGGGAATAGAGAAAATCAATGAAACCAAAAATTGCCTCTTGGAGAATATCAGTAAGCCTCTAGTCACAACAGACTCTAAAAAAACTCAAAAAGTTAAAATTTAAATATGTGTTAAAATCACCACTGAGGTGCAGATGGCTAGTGTGTGCCCCCAGAATGTGTTATCAAGAAGCACATGACCCAGGCAGTATTTCAAGTAGAATGCACAATCAAACCTGGTCATGAGGAATCATCAGACAAACTCAAAACGAGGAATCTTTTCCATTTAAAAAGAATCGGGGGCTGTATTCTTTTAAAATGTATATATATTAATGTCGTAAAAGATCAAAAAAATAAAGGCTGTAAAAATGCTCCATATTAAAGGAGGCTAAACAGACATGAAAATTAAATGGAATTGCTAACTCTATACTGGACCCTGTACCCAAGGAGGAGAAATGTTATAAAAGAAATTATTGGGTTAAATGACAAAATTGAACATGAGTGATAGACTATCTAAAAATATTTAACAATCAGAGAAAACCTTCTCGACCAAAAGGGGGAAGAGTGAAATGAGACAAAGTGTCAATGGCTAAGAGATTCCAAGCAGAGTCAAGAGGTTATCCTGGAGGTTATTCTTATGTATTAAGTAGATATCACCTTGTTATTCAAGATGTAATGGAGAGGCTGGAGGAAACTGCCTGAAAATGGAGAGCTGTGTTCCAGTAGCCATGTTTCTTGATGATGATTGTATAATGATATAGCTTTCACAGTGTGACTGTGTGATTGTGAAAACCTTGTGTCTAATGCTCCTTTTATCTACCTTGTCAACAGATGAGTAGAACATATGGAATAAAAATAAATAATAGGGGAAACAAATGCTAAAAGAAATTTAGTTTGAAATGCTAGTGATCAATGAAAGGGAGGGGTAAGGGGTATAGTATGTATAAATTTTTTTTCTGTTTTCGTTTTATTTCTTTTTCTGAATAGATGCAAATGTTCCAAGAAATGATTATGATGATGAATATACAACTATGTGATGATATTGTGAATTACTGATTATATATGTAGAATGGAATGATCAAAATAGGAATGTTTGCATTTGCTTTGTGTTTCATGGTATTTAAAAAAATAAAATAAAATAATTTAAAAAATACTTAACAATCAATGTTAAATTTACTGAAGTTGATAACTGCACTGCGGTTGTAAAAGAGAATATCCCGGGCGGGCCGCGGTGGCTCAGCGGGCAAGAGTGCTTGCCTGCCATGCCGGAGGACCTCGGTTCGATTCCCGGCCCCAGCCCATGTAAAAAACAAACAAACAAACAAAATATAATAAAACAAGAAAATGTTTAAAGATGTTTCCCTTTCTTCCTTCCTTCTCTCTGTCTTTCCTTCCCTTCCTCCCTCTCTCTTTAAAAAAAAAAAAAAAAAAAAAAAAAAAGAGAATATCCCTATTCTTAGGAAACAAACACTGAGTTATTGAGGGTAGGGCCATGACACATGTAATCTACCCCCAAATGTTTGAGAGAGAGAGAGTATGCAAGCAAATGAAGTTCCATGTTAACAACAAGTAAAACTGGGTAAAGAATAAATGGCGTTCCTTGTATTATTTTTATTTGTCCAGCTTTATCTGCGGATTTGAAATAGTTTCCAAATAAAAATTTAAAAATAAAATTCCAATAGTAGCAAGTGTTTTGTCATACACATTTTAGATATGATTGATATCAGAAAGTAAAAATTTGATTCCACTTTAATGTCATCAAGATAAAAGTGACTTTTAAATTATTTCTGAAGTATTTCCAGATGATCACAGATTTCTCCTTTCAACAAATGGATAGAGTCCCTTGTATTTCAATCCTACCATTGTAAAGTATTTCCTTCGTCACTTAAACATGCGCAAAGATGCTGGTTTCTGTCCTCTTCTTGCATATTGGCATGTAAGCAAAAAGGCTTTGATTTTTCAGCTGCACTATAATGATAAGTTCAAAACCTTGAATTACATTTATCTTATTCAGGTGGTTAAAAATACTTTCAGGTCACCCAAACCATAAATAAAATACTTTCTTTCATAATATTCAAGAGTTAATCTTTTAGGAAAAAAAACCCTTCTCTTAATGAAAAAAAAACCACTTTAAAACTGGTCTTCTTGAAAACCAGGGAACTTGTGCAAGGTCAAGAAGGCTTTCATATTCTCTGCAAATTACTTCTAAATGTGAAAACTCAGAAACCTACTCCTGAGAAAGTTGATGACAATTTCGGCCAATGACAGAACTTCCTTTAGGGTTGTTTGAAGGGTCTCGATGCCATTGCATTTATGTATAAAATGAGTGAGTGCCCATGATGGGAGGAGATGCCCTTTCACTAAAGTAGCAAAATTAACTGATTGCCAAGCATGGCAGGAGCCCCATCTGTGAAAACAGAAAAGAAGCTTTGTCTCCGAAATTTTGTATGATAAAATCACCTTTTTACCATTTCCAAAAAGTTGGCTTTTTCTTTTTTGTATGCAGTATGGTGAGGTCATTTTTCCTTATTTTTCCATGTAAGTATCCCATTATTGCAGTACCATTTGTTGAATTTTTGTTTGTTTGTTTGTTTGTTTGTTTTGGGGGAAGTGCATGGACCAGGAATAGAACCCGGGTATCCTGCATGGCAGGCAAGAATTTTACCACTGAACTACACTTGCACCCCCAGTTGTTGACTTTCGCAGTCTCCAAAAGAGACTAATGATTAAATAATTTTTTTCTGATGGCTTCAGCATGAGCAGAGCAAGCACAATCAACAAGAAAGGGGGAACTAGCTACATCAAAAGGGATCTTCAGTTCCGTCCAATTGTAAAATGAATGGGAGCAAAAAAAAAAAAAGTGTGTATTCTTCAATGGCTGCTTCAAAATTTAAAAGAAATATTAACTCCCTTTTTATCAAGGGAACTAATTATATCTTATTCCTCTGTTGCAGTCGACAAACCAATATTGACCATGGTTTGCTAAAGTTTAACCAATAAAGTGGATCTTTTTTAGTTTGGCATGCAGGTAAGAAAATTTATGAGAAGTCCCAAGGAAAGGATTTTTTGAAATGGCAAAACTACCTTTTTAGGAATGCATCCATTTTTTCAAATTGAGTTTTCATTTTCAGCAAAAATCTTATATTCTTTGATGCATGCTCAAGCCTGACAGAAATGAGATGCACTTTTGTAATTTTTCTGGCTTCACAATTCTATTCCCAAGAATGTTTCCACACAAGTAAAAACCACTATGGTCATTGGTGCCCTAACAAGTTCATAGATGCAAATGGAACCATCTAATTCCTGATCTTTCAGTACTGTTAGTGACAAAGTCACAGATGTGCTAAGACCATTATAGCTTGTTGTCAATATTCATTACTGATGGGAATGATTATATCAGGCAGAGGTTAATGAAAAAATAAAATATAATTTTTTCTATCAAAGTTCATGGACCCTATGAACCTTAGATAGTAGGCCCCCATATTAAGAAATCTTATTCAGGAATGGAAATAGCTGATGACAAAATCTGAAATTTGCATGCCAAAATCTGTACATAAACCGGCCTGAAAGGGCCTTTTGTAACTTTTTGTTATTCATGGTGACTATTCATCTGAAGCATAATGCTGACAGCAATATGGTGAGAAGGAAGCTGGAATTCTGGAGTGACACTAATCGACATGGTATATGATTTTGCTCCTTTCTAAGCACTTCTCCACCAGAATGTTGTGAAGCCTCCATGGGACAATCTACACGGAAATGGCTAGCCTAGTGCTTGGCGCATCATAAGCACTCAAGAAATGTTGGTTTTCTTCTACTTTCTTTCGTCTCTTTTCCCCCAACTATCTGGATGTGAGAGAGGCTGGATATGCACTTCAGATGATTTCTCTGGGCCCTGCATGCAGGCAATCTTCCACCCAGTTTTTTTAAAAGATCATTCTCTCTCACTCAACTCCCCATACACACTTGGGAAAACCACTTACTACCCTTGGGAAACTAAGAACAAAGCAGCCTGATATCTGACTCTATGCCAGAACCTGTGGCCCAAAACAAGGCAGTGTTCAGAAAGCACAAGTTAGAGCTGCTCATCTGTGGTATCACCAAATCTCAGTCATCCGCCCTGGAGGCAGAAGAGACCATGAACATGAAGACACCATGTTCTGCTTCTCTTCCTCAGAGCAGAGCAAATGGCATCTATGCCGAGTGGGTGCTTGGCATGGGGGTGTATCAATTCAGCTTCTGAGCCCCAGTGGCTCAGTGGGATCATGGGTAGCAGAAACATGTGGAGTTTGTGTCTTCTTTCATTCACTCACCATGAGTGAATGCATAACAACATATGACAGCAGTGTGCTAGATACTAGAGAAAAACAGAACTTGGAACCCACCCTCATGATTTATGTCATGGAACCACAGAATATTAATTTTGTAAAGGACCATAAAATTCATCAAGAAGTAACAGATAAATAAATTGCTCAAGATGCCATGAATTGCATGGTAATCAATCATAGGTCTCCAGATCCCCATGAAAACGTTATTTCCATTACATACTACCTCTATTAATAACTTCTAATACTCATCCTCTCCTCCCCTATGCTAGAAGAAGGAAAGTTATTTCAAAAGGAAATTAGATGGATGAGATACTCTGGGAAGAGATGAAGCAGATCAGAGGATCTCAATACTTAGATTGAGTTTCAAAATCTCACAATCCTAGCAAGAAATTACCCAGTAAACAGAAGATTCAAAGTTTGACAGAGGGCATCTGCCAAGAGGAACCTTGAAGGAAGACTAGAAACTGCAAATTACCTTTGCTGCTTAATCTAGAATGCCTGCATCCTTTGCTGTGATTCTCAAGTCACTATCTTTAACCAAAAGGTAAGTGACAAACTGAATACCCTAAGTTTTTCAAACCCAAGCTCCAAAGGCTCAGAGGTTTGCTTTTTCATTAAGCCTGAGAATGTTCTCCAAAAATGCTATCTCTTGAAATATCACAGAAGTTAGAACTATATTCAAAGACTTCACAATTTTGTTCTCCATTTTAGTCTCAATTCTTTTTATATTTCCTTGTGTCTAAGACTTCTGGTTCTCTCCTTAAGCAAAATGGGCTCCCCACTCTGATTGGATAAAGAATAGGAACATTTTAAATTTTATAGCACTTGAGCTAAGACCTTAACTACCCAGTCTTTATTTGTCTAGAGATGTCAGACTCTACTTGTTTTAATTAGTATACTGCTCCTACAACAAAATAATGTGCTATTAATCAGTCGAATGTGAAAGATTTCTAGTATCTTTAGGCAAAGTACCATTGGTTGACTGGATAGGTTTAGGACACTTAGAATGTCAGGTCTGCTCATAATACTCAGTGCTTTATTCACGGGCACCATGAACAGAGTTAATTCTGTATTGATAGATACATGAAATCATGAGCAAACCTGGCCAGACTCACAATATAAATTGACTAAAGATCAAATTGTGGGATAATTCTAGGGTGCTTTTCACAGCTCCACAAAGTAAGGAATTCCTGGTCTTGGAGGATGAATTTCTGGAATGGTAAAAGAGTTCAAGACTGAGAATCAGACATTCTAGGTGGAAGGCCCGACTTGGTCACAGGCAACCTATCTTCTCATCTCTTTCACTCTCTTGTTTCTGAACCCATAGAGAGTCTAGCTGAGATTTTCTGATTTATTCATTGCTCTTTTCTCACACATGCATCTGTGTCTGGCACATAAAAGCAAACAGTAAATACTTGTTGAACATATGAATAAATCTCAAGTAGGCATTGAATCATGGTGGTTTAAAAGTATGGCCTCTAGAATTAAAAAGTCTTACTGTGAGTACTCTCAATCAGTCCCTGAATATGTGACTCTGGATTTGATACTGAACCTCACCATGACTCAGTATCCTCCTCTATGAAACTGAGATGACAGCAATACTGTAATGTTAATAATCATGATGACAAAAAATGATAGTGATGATGAGGATATGCAAAGAAAAACAAAATTAGTTCAATGTAAACCCCATTTGTTAATTATAATTATTTTCTGCTATAGACAAGACAGAGAATGAATTTGTGTTCTAAGAAATCACAAATCTGTGCTTTCTGTGCCTGTCTCCCCTTAGGCATGAATGACGATTGGCCTGTGATGAAGGAGCAGGAGGTTTTTCTCCCTGTAGCTTAAAGACCTGTGCTCACAGCAGCCTCTGCTTGCTTTCCTTTCTGTACGAGGGACTTCCGGATGAGGATGGGAAAATCACTCTTGTCAGTCTTCTCCCTGTTCTACCTCCTTGTGGGTGAGTCACAGATCCAAGGAGACAGGATCCAGGGAGACCCAGGGGAAGGCTTCAAGCTTAGTAGGTTCCCAGGCAGGGATGAGCTTTGACCAGGTGTAGAAGAGGGGGGACACCTGCTTCACAATGCTCCTACCGTCTTCCTTACCTTTCCTGTCCTTTAGGCACTGTGATCCCCCACCAGGTGCTCAAAGGCCTTCATGGCTGCCCCTCACCCTGCTTCTCATTCCATCCCTACCCCTCCCTATAATACAAAAACCTAGTAAGATTTTCCTTAAAACCTCTTCACCATTCACAAATCTATATTCCATTTCCTGAGGGAACTGGTCAGTCTATCATGAATCATTTTGGAGTTGGTTTTAGCGACAGACAATGGCTTGTGATACCCTACCCAAGGATGCGATATTAAAACAAGTGATTCTGATAGAGGAAATACTAGGCGTTCTGGAAATAGACTGATCAAAACGATGGTGCAGTCACTGACTTTCTGTACCTTGGTTGCTCATCTGAGAAATGGGGAAGATAATATCTATTTGCAAGATTTCTGTGAGGCTTAAAACAGATACAGTGTGAGAGAATATGGCCCAAAGGAGATGCTTGACAAATGCTACTTTCCTTCCTCATTTAGGTGTTTCAGTTGGAGAAATTTTTAAATGGAATCCAAATGTCTTTGGATTCGCTTACTCCACAATAACTTGTAAGAGGGTCACCGATTGTACTATAATCTCTGAGGCCTTTACTTAGATTCCACTCAAAGTTCAAAATAATAGGATATATAATGTAATAGCTAAGCAGCAATATACCAAACAAGCAATGCCAGATGTCAGAGATCCCATAATATGTCACTAGCTTGGGTAAAATATTTTAAAGTATTTACTCTCCTTATCATCCTCATGTCTCAATACAGCCCAGTCAAGCAGACCAGCCAGCGTTAACGCCACCATTTTAAAGCAGGAGAAATCAAATAACATGGTGAAAGAGTTAGAGTTGGGTCCAGATCCTTTTTTTCTCACAACAGCATTTTCTTTCCATTACTCTGGGATAAGGTATTGGTAAGAGGTCAAATGGTGGACTGTCCAAAATACACCACTGCCAGCTCTTCATCCAGAAACCAACAACCCCCCAACACACACACACACACACACACATACCAGGACTGGACACCTCCTGCTCCTTCCCAGCCCCGTTCCCTGGGCTCATGCCTGCTCTGTGCTCTGCAGCAACCACCCCACTGAAGTGCATAAAGTGCCACCTTCGCACACGGACGGACCGCTGCAGAAGAGGTTTCGGTGTCTGCAATGCTCAGCATGACGAGAGCTGCATGACGTTAAAGATATATCAGGGTAATTTAAAGGGTCATATCAGGGTAATTTAGAGGGTCAGGGGAGGTGGTAGGTGGTTCTTAGAAAAACCTACGAGAGTATAACCATCATATCACATATCAAACTGAGACCGACCTTGGAGAGGAAGCAGGGGTTGGAGGCCCCTGTGGGTAACACAGGTTTCTGGGCATACAGGCAGAGGAGGAATTTGGAAAACTGGATAGGGAGAAGAAGGTAGGGGAGAGGGGTCCATCCCCCAAGAAAACTGACCAAACAGATTTTGACTCTGCAAACACAAAAGCACTAGTTGCTTATTTCCCAGCAGGGAAAGGGATGAAACACCTATACAAAGAGTCAGGGGTTGTTGGGGACCTCACACAAGCCATCCCTGAAGTTTGACCAGTGATTTTTGCATTCCCCTGCCTGGGTGCTCTGGGAAAGTATACGTTGGGAAGTCATTCCTGTACCTACCTTGTTGCCTGATGAAAATCTTCACTGAAAGAACTGGGACCAGGTTGGACTTATCTTTGGAGAACTTACATCATTTGTTTTTTTCCTCTGGTGCCCCTCTTCCCCACTACAGATAAACAACTCGAGATAATATATATGGAGTGTCAGAAATTCTGCAGGAGCCTGACCTTTGATCGCAACAATCGGACTTACGTTCATAAATGCTGCAGTCACAATTATTGTAACATCAATTTCTAAGATATTTGCCCTCCTGAGGTCTCACTTCAGGTTGCCATTGATGCTTCCAACCCTTGCTTTCTTCCCCTCTCTGCTCTGATATACCCTTGTTTTCCCCTTAATTCAGTATCCTGCCACCTATCCTCAAGGAACAGTTCTGGTGACTTGGTTAGGGTATCTGGGACCTGAACCACAGATTGCTCCTATTATAGGGGTTGGCATTTTCGTTCTCCAAGTAGCAACCTACCCTCAAAGAGCTCCCTTAGGTCAAGAAGGAGAGGCCTAGAACAGTAAGATTCAAAACAGGGCTATTCTATAACCTTTTGGTTGGCTTTGATAGTTGAAATACACTCAAAATCCTTCAGCTAAAAATTCACAAATATTTTTATCTGTGTTACTATTATGACCAAACAGAAAGAACACATAAATTTAAAATGGATGGTGGGGACTCAAATTTTTCCTTTTTGGCCACAAAGTTATTTTTATTAGTGGGCAATGTCTACTTCATACCTTACCGTTGTGTTTTTCTTGGCATGTATGAAGTACATTCCTACATAACAGTAGGAAACAGTAAGCAAGAAACTTTCCCACTTCTGGACATTTACACCTCACTCACAGCTACTTCACTTCCTGTCAAGATGAACATTCAAGACACATCACAATATTTCTTCCCTTTCCATTCTTGATCTTTCTCTAGTCCCTTCCTCCTTTGCCAACCATCTCCACTGTCACCTTCCCAGCAACCAGCCCCATCCTTGTACAAACTCTCCCTCTTCTGAATACTCAAGGCACTTTTTGAATTCTTCTTTGAGACATTCATAATAGGCTATTTCTATGTCTAATTTACCCCCAGTATATTATAAGCCATAGCACGGACAGGTGCCATGTCTTACTCATCTCCATTCTATTGCCATTAGCTGCCCAAGGAAACTTCATTGTGTTTATCTGAATAGTCAATGAAGTTAGTGGGTTTTTTCTTGTTCATCTGTTTAGTTTTCAGGACATGTGATGCCTTCATACTGTTTTTTGACTGTATGCCTTATTTTGTTGCATGTAATGGGGAAATGGTAACTTCTGCTCTCTACTAGACAAAGAATGTCCACTCTGGTGCCATGTGTTTTCCTAAAAGGGACCATGCTCAGGACATTTCTTATTATGAGATCCCCCAGTCTTCAAATATCTTAACAAAACTTATTTCTCTGATGACATTTTTCCAAAACTTATTAGCTAAACTTACTTCAAATTTCATAATCAACCCTATCCCTATATCAAGGTTTTATAAAATAGACCTAGAAGTTTATAAAGAGTAATCCAGTCCAGCCCTAATGGAAATATCTAAGGTGCATGTTGTCCTACTTTTAATTATATCAGGATTGATTATGTCAGTTTGTTCGTTCTTAGCTTGATCTACACAATATAAAGTTTCCCTTGGTTTTAGCCTTCTTTGATTACTATTACATAGATACATTATTTCATTATGAGATAATAAACAATTATTTTATTTTCTTAATTGAGGAATAATTTGCACATATTTTTAAGTATCAGTTTGAGTTTGACTATAAACCTGTGTGACCATCATCCCAATTAACACAGACCATTTCCACCACCCCAGTAAGTTCCCTTAGGTACTCACCCACTTCCAAAGGTATTATTCTTGTTTCTACCACCATAGAATTATTTTGCCAATTCTTGAACTTAAAATAAATGAAAGCATATGGAAAGTCCTCTTCAGGGTCTGGTTTCTTTCACTCAACGGAATATGTTTAAGATTCATGCATGTTGTTGCTTGTACCAAAAATGTGTTTTTGTTATTCCATTGTATCCATATGTTACAATTTATTAGAGCCTTTCTCTTATTGATGGGCATTGAGTTGTATCCAGATTTGGGCTATTACGAATAAAATTATTATGGATGTCTTGGTATAAGTCTTTGGTGAACATACCTTGGGAAGGTAATTAAGGGTGGAATTGATGGGCGAGAGGGTAGGCACCTGCACAACTTTAAAAGAAACCTCAAAATATTTTGCCAAAATGGTGATACCAATGTACAGTCTTACCAGCAGTTACTCCACATACTCCCCAACATCTATAATTGTCAGTCATTTGAATCTTAGTTATTCTAGTGGGTGTGAAGTGCTATCTTGCAGTTTGCTGATAACTATGGTGTTGGGCAACTTTTCATGTCCAAGGTTAGAGAATAATTCGCCCATATTTCCTTCACATACTTACAAGGAATAAATTAATATTTACACTCTCCTTTGGAATTTATCTTTGTAAGTGACGCAATTTAATCTGTTTCTATATGGCTATTTAGTTAGCCTAGCAAAACTTATTTAAACATTCATTTTTTTCTCTGCTAATCTGAAATACCTCTTTTATAATACACTAAGCTTTCACTAGCACTTAAGTCTAATTCTGTGCTCTCTTCTCTTTCAAGTTTCTTTTTCTGTTATACCTACCTCACAGCATACACACACACAAAGCTCAAACTGGATTGCAGACTTAAAGTGAAAATTAAAGCAATAACATTTCTAGAAGTGAGCATAGAATAGCTCTGTGACTTTGGGATAGGCAAAGATTATTCAAATATGACTTAAAAAGTACTAACTATAAAAAAATTGATAAATTAACCATTAAAATTAAAAGTATTTATTCATCAAAGATGAGAGAGTAAAAAAGTAAGCTAACAACTGAGAAAATGTTTCAATACATATATCTTACATAAAACTGTATTCAGAACAAAAATAAAGAACTCGTATATCAATTAGATGATGGCAAACTACCTAATAAAAAATAAGAAAAATACTTGAATAGGTCCTTCAAAAAAAGCAAATCTCCAAATGGCCAATAATTATCTGGAAAATGTGGCTGATGAAGCTGTAAATAGATACAATCACTTTGAAGAAATGGCTTGAGTATTTTCTGAAGTTTATTTCAAGTGTACCCTGTGGCTTAGCAATTCTACCCTGGAGAAATGAGTGAATAGATCCACCGAAAGATATGTATAAGAATGTATATAGCAGCTTTATTCATAGTAGCTAAAAATTAGGAAAAAATAAATATTCGTCAACAGAAGAATGGATAAATAAATTATGGTATATTCATACCATGGAACACTATATAGCAATATAAAGAATGAACAACTGCTATATGCAACAACATGGGTAACTACCAAGGATATAATGATGAGCAAGACAAGCCAGGCATAAAAAAGTACATGTGTACAATTCCATTTATATGCCCTTCAAAAATAGGTGCAACTAATAAATGTCATAAAATTCAAAATTGTAGTTATATTTGAGGGTTATGACCTATTTTAAAAATAATAACTGCCATTTAGATATAAGAAAATGATTAAGAAATTGTCCTCTCTGCCTATTCATGTTAATTAATATCACATTGTTTTAATTATACAGGCTTTGTAGTTGATTTCAATATTTGGTGAGTCTAGCCCTGCTTTGTTGCTCTTCTTTTTCAGCATTTTCCTGGCATTTCTTACTTGTTTATTCTTCTTATATTGATCTTTATATTCAACTTGTCTACCTCCAGGGAAAAAAAGATGATGGTATGCTTTTACTGGTATTTGTTCAATTTAATCACTCTCTCTTTGGGGAGTTTTTCCTAGTTTTCCTTTTATGGATTTTTTCCTGCTATAAATGTGATATTGTCTTCCATATTATTATCTAACTAATTATTATGTGTGAGTATATCTTACTCATGACAATGAAGGATACTTAAGGAAGCAAGATCCAAGCCCATTTTAAACCTGTGCCTATATCAAGTTTGCTAACATCCCAATGGCCAAAGCAAATTGAGACAGGGCATACCCACTCTCACTAATGTTTTTCAACATTGTGCTATAAGATCTAACTAGAAAAGTTAGGTAAGAAAAAGAAATAAAAAGTATCCAAATTGGAAAGGAAGAAGTAAAATTGTTCACTATCTGCAGATGACATGACCCTATATAGAGAAAGACCTGAAAAATCACAACAAAGCTACTAGAGCTAGTAAACAAAGGTCAGCAATGTGATGGGATACAAGACCAAGACTCAAAAATCAGTAATGTTTCTATACACTAGTAATGAGCAATATGAAGAAGAAACCAAGAAAAAAAGTCTATTTACAATAGCAGCTAAAAGAATCAAATAGATCTAGGAATAAACTTAACCAAGGATGTAGAGGACATCTACATGATAATCCATAAATCATTGCTAAAAGAAGACCTAAATAAATGGAAGAACATTGCATCTGCATGGATTGGGAGACCAAATGTAATTAAGAAGCCAATTCTACCTAAATTGATTTACAGATTCAATGCAATCCCAATAAAAATTCATACAGCTTTCTTTGCAGAAACGGGCAATCCAATTATCAAATTTATTTGGAAGGGTAAGGGGCACAGAACAGCTAAAAATATCTAGGAAAAGAAGACCAAAGTTGGAGCACCCACACTTCCTGACTTGAAAGCATATTACAAAGCTACTGTGGACAAAACACCATGTCCACTGTGTATTGACCAATGGACTTAAGACTTCAGAAATAGACTCTCACATTTATGGCCAATTGATATATGACAAGGGTGCCATGTCCACTCAACTGGGACAGAATAGTCTTTTCAACAAATGGTGCCGGGATAACTGAATATCCAAATGTTAAAAAATGAAAAAGGACACCTATCACACACCTTATGCAAAAATTAACTCAAAGTGGATCAAACACCTGAACATAAGAAACAGTTCCATAAAACTCCTAGAAGAAAATGTAGGGAAGCATCTTCAAGATCTTGCGGTAAGCAATGCTCTACACCTAAAGCACAAGCAATAAAATGAAAAATAAGTAAATGGTACATCCTCAAAATTAAAAACTTTTGTGCAACAAAAGGCATTTTTCAAGAAAGTGGCAACTTAGTCAATGGGAGAAAATATTTGGAAACCACATATCCAATAAGGGTTAAATATCCAGAATATATAAAGAAATCCTACAGTTCCACAATAAATAGCAAACAACCCAATTAAAAATGGGCAAAAAACTTGAAGAGACACTTTTTCAAAGAAGAAATACCAATGGCTAAAAAAAGCACATGAAAAGATGCTTTATATCACTAGCTACTAGAAAAATGCAAATCAAAACCATGAGATATTATTTCACACATACTAGATTGGCCACTATTAAAAAAAAAAGAAAATTACAAATGTTGGAGAGGCTGTGGCGAAATAGGAACACTCCTTCACTGCTGGTGGGAATGTAAAATAGCACAGCTGCTATGAAAGGCAGTTTGGTGGTTCCTCAGGAAGCTAAGTATAGAATTGTCATATGACCCAGCAATTCCGGAACTTATGTATATACCCAAGGAACTGAAAGCAGGGACTCAAACAGACATTTGCACACTGATGTTCATAGTGGCATTATTTACAATTGCAAAGGATGGAAGCAAGCCAAGTGTCCATCAACCAATGAATGGATAAGCAAAATGTGGTATGTATGTAAGTTGTGCAGAATTTCTGTTTGGATTTATTTTTATTGTAAATGTTTGTAAATGAATAATGGTTATGTAACACATTATTGTGTGTGTAATTAACAGCACTGAATTCTGCTTGTGAATGTGATTGAAAGAGGAAGTTTTTGACTGTGTACCTTACTAGAAGAAAATTAGATAAAACATGGGACTGTATGACACAGTGAACCCTGTTGTGGATAATGGACTGTGATTAATAAAACAAATATAAGAATGCTCTATCATGAATTATAACAACTGTATGACACTATTACAAAGTCGTAATAATAGGGTGGTGGTATATCAGAAAAATACACGTAATGTAAACTCTGGACTATAGGTAACAGTAATGTTTTCAAGTTCTTTTATCAGCTATAACAAAAGTACCACTCTAATGCAAAGTGTAACAATTGGAGGTGTGCTGGTTGGAAAAGATATATGTGCCCTAGAAAAATCATGTTTTAATCCTAATCCTATTTTGTAAAGACAGCCATTTCTTCTAACCCCTATTCTGTACTATATGTTGGAAATTTTAATTAGATTGTCTCCATGGAGATGTGACTCAATCAAGTGTGGGTATTAAACTTGATTAGGTGGAGACGTGTCTCCACCCACGCAATGTGGGTCTTGATTAGTTTACCAGAATCCTATAAAACAGGAAGCTTTTGTAGAAAGCTTCAGAACAACAGAGCCATGAGAAAGCCACAGCAGAGTCGAGCAGAGGCATGAGACTGAGAGAACCACAGAGTCTGCCAGCCAGCGAGCTTTGGAGATGAACAAGGAGAACGCCCCCAGGGGAGCTTCATGAAGCAGGAAGCCAGGAGAGAATTATCTGCATAAAGGTGACAAAATGGTATTTCTCCTCAAAATATGGACATGATAAATCTACCAAAGCTTGAAGAAAAGGGGACTAATACGTGCCAAGCAGAATAAGCATGCTACTGGACTTAGATTTTAACTGGGTGTGCAAGTGTGTCAGTTTGAAAGGATCATGTTCCCTAGAAAAGCCATGTTTAATCCTGATCCATCTTGTAAAGGCAGCCATTTCTTTTAGCCCCTATTCAGTACAATTCTAAGAAAAAGAGATTCTCTGGGGGTGACTATTCGGCATAATCATAAGTAAGCTTAGCTTCTCCCTCCAGGAACAAGGTTCATAAGGCAAGTCCCAAAATCAAGCATCCTTTGATCTCAAACAGAAGTTGGAGTTTTAAAATATGGTCAATATCATCCTTCACCCTTCAGTCTGATTTACCTTAATCTTAAACAGATCAGCTTCATTCATTTCTCTAACTGAGGTCTGATCACTTTTTCAGTGTTTTTAACAGTTGCTCTATAGGTAATGATGACTTTCATAGCTACAGAAAACTAGCTCTATGTTTCAGATGTCACACAAATACCCAAAGTTCCATGACATGACCAGGTTATACACAAAAAGCTCAATATCCCAGAATTTAGAAATAACAGTTACTACTCCTAAACAGATGTGACTACTGTAAGAGCTTACAATCTAGGAACTTTTGCCATAGGCCTTCACCTGATAACATATGCTCTTGAGATCAAAATTCAGACTTTGCACATTATAGCTAATCCATATTAGTGAGGCATTATAAGATTTGTCTTTTCATTTCTGGCTTATTTTGGGTTAGCGTTCTAATGTTTTTTATTGTTCCCTTGATTGGGTTTACCTCTTCAGAGACTTCTCTTATATGCATGTTGTTCTTCTTTGGCTGTCTTCTAATGTCTACATTTTCTCTCAAATCTTTTTTTCTTAATCTCTTCATTTATTTGTACGTCTATTGTATATCATTTTCCTTCAGCCTAAGACCTTCTTTTATAATCTTTATTTCTTATATTTTGAAGTTGTTATTAGACATTGTGCCAATTTGAAACTTGTGTACCCCAGAAAAGCCATGTTTTTTAATTCTCATTCAATATTGTTGGTGAGATCTTTTTATTAAGTTGTTTCCATGGAGATATGACCCACCCAATACAGGTGAGACCTTTTGATTAGGTGGTTTCCATGGAGATGTGTCTCCACCCATTCAAGCTGGAGTGCTTACTGGAGGCCTTTAAAAGGGAAACCTTTTGGAAAAAGTTTACAGCCCACACAACCAAAGACCTTTGGAGGTGCAGAAAGAAAATGCCCTGGGCAGCCATTTGAAGAAACCAGGAGAGAAGCTAGCAGACACACCATGTGCCTTCCCAGCTGAGAAAGAAACCCAGAATGTCATTGGCCTTTCTTGAGTCAAGGTATTTTTCCCTGGATGCCTTAGTTTGGACACATTTCTGGCCTTAGAACTGTAAACTTGCAACATAATAAATTCCCTTTCTTACAAACCATTCCATTTCTGGTATATTACATTCCAGCAGCCTTAACAAACCAATATATTTGGTTTGTGACAAATATATTTATGACCGTTATATCTTCTTGAAGCACTGTTCCACCTTATCATTGAAAATATTCTTGTCTTGAAGTCAACTTTATCTAAAAGTAATTTGGCCACTTCATTCTTCTTATGCTTTCTGTTTGCTTAGTATATATTTTCCTTTCCATTTACTTTTCATCTGTATGTTATATTTAAAGACATTTCATGTAAACAGCATCTTATTGGGTATTGCTTTTTATCCTTTCAACAAAACCTACTTTTAATTGGACTTTTAGTCATTAATGTTCTTCATGTGGTTGTATTTAGGTTGACCATATTTGTATGTGTTTCCTTTTTCCCCTGTTACTTTTTTGTGTGTCTGTTTCTCCTATGCTACCTCTTTCAAATTAATTGATTATTTTTAAATTTTTAATTTAATTAACTTATTGGAATTTTAGCTGTCTTTTCATTAATTTTTAATGATTTATTTTTATTGCTATATATTACATATTCCTGTATCATATAATCAACTAACATGTATAATTAATGTTTCTCAAAATCATATAGCTGTGCATTTATCATCACAATTGAATTTTTTTCTTTTTCTGTGAAAAATAACATATACACAAAAAAGTAATAAATTTCAAAGCACTTTGTAACAATTAGTTGGAGAAAAGATTTCAGAATTTCGTATGGGTTTTAATTCCACCATTTTAGGTTTTTACTTCTACCTGCTCTAAGATACAGAAGACTAAAAGAAATATCAGTGTAATGATTCAGCAATCACTCTTTTGTTAAACCTGAACTTCTCTATAAAACTCCACCATCAGCTTTGATCTTTCTCCCCTTCTTTAGGGTATTTGGGCTATACATATCCTAACTTGCTCACGTTGGAAGGAAAGAGCTGTCAGTAACAGGGGATGGGGGACAGAACTAGTCGATGTTCTGTAGAGGCTGGCCTTTCTGCGTTTCAGGACTTATCTGGTCCAGAGGCCCATCTGGGGTGTGTAGGTTTCTGGGATGTTACCCTAGTGCATGGAACCTTCATGGAATTTTTTAAAATTTATTTGTATTTTAAACAACAAACAAACATACAAACATTCTTGATGTGGCTACAATCAATAGCTCACAATATCATCACATAGTTGTGCTTTCATCACCAAGATCATTTTCTTGAACATTTGCATCTCTCCAGCAAAAGAAATAACAAAGAAAAAAACTCATATATGCCATACCCCTTACCCCTCCCTCTCATTGACCACTAGTATTTCGATCTATGTGATTTATTTTAACCTTTGTTCCCCCTATTATTTGTTTATTTCTTATCCATATTTTTTACTCATCTGTCCATACCATAGATAAAAGGGGCATCAGACACAAGGTTTTCACAATCACACAGTCACATTGCAAAAGCTATTTCATTATACAATCATCTTCAAGAAACATGACTACCAGGACACAGCTCTACAGTTTCAGGTACTTCCCTCTAGCCACTCTAATACACCATAAACTAAAAAGGGGATATATATATATATATAAAATGCATAAGAATAACCTCCAGGATAACCTCTTGACTCTGTTTGAAATCTCTCAGCCAACGACACTTTATTTTGTCTCATTTCTCTTCCCCCTTTTGGTTGAGAAGGTTTTCTCAATCCCTTGATGCTGAGTCCCATCTCAAACTTAGAGTTCTCTCCCACATTTCCAGGGAGGTTTACACCCTTAGGAGTAATGTCCCACATAGAGGGGGGAGGGCAGTGAGTTCACTTGCTGTGTCAGCTAAGAAAGAGGCCACATCTGAGCAATGAAAGAGGTTTTGTGGGGATGACCTTTAGGCCTAATTTTTTTTTGAATGGGCAGGCACTAGGAATTGAACCCAGGTCTCCAGCATGGCAGGCAAGAACTCTGCTACTGAGCCACCATGGCCAGCCCCAAATTAAACACTTTTGTGCATCAAAGAACTTTGTCGAGAAAGTAGAACAGCAGCCTACAATGGAAGACAATATTTGGAAACCACATATCAAATAAAGGTCTAGTATCCAGAATATATAAAAAAAATTCTTCAACTCAACAACAAAAAAGGCAAACAACCCAATTAAAAAATGGGTAAAAGACATGAACAGACACTTCCAGAAAGGGAAAGACAAATGGCTAAAAGGCACATGAAAAGATGCTCAACTTCCTTGGCTATGAGGGAAATGCAAATCAAAACTATAATGAGGTATCATCTGACACCCACTAGAATGTCATTATTATTTAAAAAAACAGAAAATGACAAGTGCTGGAGAGGATGTGGAGAAAAAAGCATGCTCATCTACTGTCAGTGGGAATGCAAAAATGGCACAATCACTGTGGAAGGAAGTTTGGCAGTTCTTCAGGAAGATATGTATAGAATTGTCATATGATCCAGCAATACAGTTGCTAGGTATCTATTCAGAGGACATGAGGACAAAGACACAAATGGACATTTTTTATAGCAGCATTACCTATAATTGCCAAGAGATGGAAATAGCCCAAATGTCCATTAGCAGACGAATTGCTAAATAAGCTGTGGTATACACATACAATGGAATATTATGCAGCTGTAAGACAGTATAAAGTCATGAAATATGTACCAATGTGGATAGGCCTTGAGGACATTATTAGTATTTCCTCTTCTGGAAGTGTCTGTTCACGTCTTTTGCCCATTTTTTAATTGGGTCGTTTGTCTTTTTGTTGTTGAGTACCAATTCTTTTTTAATATTTGGTAGAATTCACATGTGAAACCATATGGTCCTGGACTTTTCTTTTGGGGGAGCTTCTTGATGACTGATTCAATTTCTTCAGTTGTGATTGGTTTGTTGAGTTTGTCTATTTCTTCTCAAGTCAATGTTGTTTGTTCATGCCTTTCTAGGAAGTTGTCCATTTCATCTACATTGTATAGTTTATTAGCATAAAGTTGTTCATAGTATCTTCTCATTACCTCCTTTATTTCTGCAGGGTCAGTAGTTATGTCCCCTCTTCCTTTTCTGATTTTATTTATTTGCATCCTCTCTCTTTTTCTTTTTGTCAACCTTGCTAAGGGTCCATCAACTTTATTGATTTTCTCAAAGAACCAACTTCTGGTTTTGTTGAGTTTCTTGATTGTTTTCATGTTTTCAATTTCATTTGTTTCTGCTCTAATCTTCATTATTTCTTTCTTTATGCTTGCACTGGGATTAGTTTGCTGTTCTTTCTCTAGCTCTTCCAAGTGGACAGTTAATTCCTCAATGTTTGCTCTTTCTTCTTTTTTTGATATTGGCATTCAAGGCAATAAATTTGCTTCTTAGCACTACCTTTGCTGCATCCTATGAGCTTTGATATGTTGTGTTTTCACTTTCATTTGCCTTGAGATATTTACTGATTTATCTTGTAATTTCTTCCTTGCCCCACTGGTTGTTTAAGAGTGTGTTGTTTAGCCTCCATATATTTCTGAATTTTCTAGCCCTCTGCCTGTTATTGATTTCCAATCTCATTCCTTTATGATCCGAGAAAGTGTTTTGTATAATTTCAATCTTTTTAAATTTATTGATACTTGCTTTGTGACCCAGCATATGGCCTATCCTTGAGAATGATCTATGAGCACTTGAGAAAAATGTGTCCTGTTGTTGTGGGTTGTAATGTTCTGTAAATGTCTGTTAAGTCTAGTTCATTTATCATATTATCCAAATTCACTGTTTCCTTTTTGATCCTCTGTCTAGATGGTCTATTCATTGATGAGAGTGGGGAATTGAAGTCTCCACCTATAAAGTAGAGGTCATCTATTTCTCTTTTCAATGTTTTGCTTCATGTATTTTGGAGCATTCTGGCTTTGTGCATAAATATTTATTATTGTTATATCTTCTTGTTCAATTGTTCCTTTTATTAATATATAGTGTCCTCTTTTGTCTCTTTTAATTGTTTTGAATTTGAAGTCAGATTTGTCAGATATTAGTATACCTACTTCTGATCTTTTCTGATTTTTGTTTTCATGAAATACCTTTTCCCAACCTTTCACTTTCAACTGTTTGTCCTTGGGTCTAAAATGAGTCTCCAGTAGACAGTATATAGATGGGTCCTGTTTTTTAGTCCATTCTGCCACTCTGTGTCTTTTGATTGGGGAGTTTAATCCATGAACATTTAGTGTTATTACTGTTAAGGCAGTACTTTCTTCTACCATTTTGCCTTTTGGATTATATACATCATATCTAATGTTTTTCTCTTTTTACCTTTGCTATAGTCTTCATTACTACACTATTCTCCACACCTCTCTCTCCTGTCTTTTCCTATCTGACTCTACTGCTCCCTTTAGTATTTCTGGCGCCTCTTGGTCACAAATTCTCTTAGTGATTCTCTGAAAATGTTTTAATTTCCCCCTCATCTTTGAAGGACAATTTTGCTGAATATATAATTCTTGATTGGCAACTTTTCTCTTTTAGGATCTTAAATATATTGTACCACTGTCTTCTTGCCTCCATGGTTGCTGCTGAGACATCTACACATTGTCTTATTGGGGTTCCCTTGTATGTGATGGATTGCTTTTCTCTTGCTGCTTTCCAATTCTCCCTTCGTCTTTGACATCTGACCTTCTGATTACGAAGTGTCTTTAAGGATGTCTATTTGAATCTATTCTGTTTGGAGTACACTGCACTAGTTGGATCTGTAATTTTTATGTCTTTCATAAGAGATGGGAAATGTTCAGTGATAACTTCCTTTATTAATCTCTCTCCTCCTTTTCCCTTCTCTCTTTCTGGGACACCCACAACACATATATCCATGTACTTCATGTTGTTTTTCAATTCCCCAAGTCTCTGCTCATATTTTTCCATTTTTTTCCCTATATTTCCTTTTGTGTGTTGGACTCCAGATGTCCAGTTCTCCAGCTTACTAATCCTTTCTTCTGCCTCTTCAAATCTAACATTGTAGGTTTCCATGGTTTTTTTTTATCTCTTCTACTGTGCCTTTCATTCCCATAAGTTCTGTGATTTGTTTTTTCAGACTTTTAATTTCTTCTTTTGTTCACCCACTGTCTTCTTTATATACTCCCTCAACTCATTGATTTGATTTTTGAAGAGATTTTTCCACATCTGTTTAAACATCCTAAATTAGTTGTTTCAATTCCTGTATCTCACTTGAATTGTTGGTTTGTTCCTTTGACTGGGCCATATCTTCAATTTTCCTAGTATGACTCATTTTTTATGGTATCTAGGCATTTGATTACCTTAATCAGTTTATTCTGGAGATTGTTTTCACTCTTTTACCTAGGATTTTCTTGCTGGGTGGCTTTGTTCTCTATGTATTCTTTGACATTCATCAGCTTATTCTAGACCTCTAGCATAGGTTTTGTGTAACTAATCAGAATTTTTCAGTTCTTATTTTTCTGTTTCTTGCCCTGCCTATTTGGAGCCTTTTTTTAGGAGGGTCTACTTATATATTATAGACCCTAGTCAGATTTTCCCAGACCAGACTGGCCTCCTCTCAGGAGGAAAGAGTCACCTGCATCAGTTTTCCCTGAGGGTGAGACCCAGCAGATTGACAGACTTTCCTATGAAGCCTCTAGATTCTGTGTTTTTCTATCCTTCTGAGTATAAGGTGCTTGTCTGCCTGTAGTTTTCCACCAGTATAAAGTGATGTGGTGCCTTCCATTTCAGCAGACTCTCCCTGCTGGGGGAGTAGGTGAGACAGAGGAGAGATTGTGAGCTGGCTTTAATTGCTTCAGTTTTCCAATCCCTGGGGTCTGAATTCCTTGAGGGGGGATTCCATCTGAGCTAGGCCCCCATTCCTCTCCTGGGGAAGGCACAGCCTCCAGGGAATTAACTCCTTTCACCTGACCAGCTTCCTTGTCTCTCAGACAAGCTTAATTCCACCCTTTCCTGGGGCAGTTGGAGCCTGAGAAGCCTTGCAGTTCTAACTAATGAGTTGTTAAGTAGTAGAAACAAAGCAAAAAAAAAATCCTTTTCAGTGTAGGACCCCCTTCCTCAGGTTTGTTAATCAAGAGCTTAAGTTGGGACTTGTTCTATGTATCTCCAGGTTCTATGTGCCCTCCCCCCATTTTTAGGGTCCAGCTCTTTTCAAGTATTTTGTGCTGTTCAATCCAAAAAAACCTCTGTTTTTTTTTTTCCATCAGCCCTGCCCATTCTGTGTTGCGGCAAAAACTCCTAGTACCCTTAGCTCTTATTTGAGGTTTATCTGAGCTGGGGGCCTATTTTTAGTACTCAGAATTTGTTAATTAATTCCACAATTGGAGCTTGGTTGAGCTAAGCCCCTGCTGCTATTAAAGTCTCTTCCCTTTCCCCTTTGGGAACCGGCCTTTGTGGCTTGGGGAACTTACAATTCTGTGTGAGATTGCAGCTGATCCAGCTTGTCCAGACTGTATGCTGTGTGTCCAGTCACTGATGTGGCCCCAACAGTTGTTCTGTACTGTTTCTGGCTGTTTACTAGCTGCTCTGGAGGATGAACTAAATTCCACAACTCACTAAGCTGCCATCTTGGAACTGACCTTTTCATGCTGGTCCGCTTCTACCACTACTTCATCCTGCATGGACACTCTCTCCACCGTAGCCAGGCTATAACAATCTGCACCATGATGCATGGATGCTTTCCTCACCCTACATGGTACTTTCAATACCTTATGCTCTGCCTCCACCCTCTAACCTACTTCATGGAGACCTACCTTGCTCCACCCAAAAGGCTCTTGGACTGATTTCTTAGGGAGGGAAGAAAGAAGGAAGCTGAGTTTTTCTGATTTTGATTTGTGCTTTGATTTTTATTTCATAGTTTCTATCATATACCCAGTTTCTTTTCATTCATTTTAGAATATCACATTGGGTTTTTATCTCCTTTGGAACCATATTTTTCTGGTCATCTTTCGTTTTCCATAAATACGGTAGTCAGTCCAACTTCATCATTTTTGTAGCAATATTTGTTTATGGGATTCATGTACAGTCCATTTATGTCACACATGTTTAAACTGAATGTGATTTTTTTTCCAGAACTTTAGGAGATTCCTATTTTGGGGGTGGACCAAGGGAAATTTCCTAGCTGTGTCTCTTGAGGAGTCTCAAAGGGAAGTAGTAAAAACTGCCATCTCTGTGTCACAACCACAATGATTTTGAAGATTTGCTCCTCCAGCCCCTCTGCCGTGGATACATGAGCTTGTTCCCATAACTTCAATGTTCATAACCTGCTCAGCATGTTTTTACTGACTGCTCTTTTCTTCCTCATGATGAGGCTGTGTCTTTGTGAAAGGAATCTTGTGGTGTATTTCTATATTTATGAGATCTTTGAGAGCTTAGGCCACCTTAGTACAACTTTATTTTGTCTAAGGCACTTTCTTTTTGCTATCTTCGTTGTTCTTTTTATGAGAGGATGTGTGGGGAATCTATGCTGCTGCCTTTAACTTGTCCCAACAGAAATTTACAGTGCTGCCTTGATAATCCTAATCAAAATCTTAAAATCCACCCAAGAATGCTAAGGCAGTCATTTACAACCTACTGATTTACAGCTTCTTCCTCATTGGTCCATGATATCCTACCTGAGGGCTATTTCTTCTGTCTGAGAGTAGTGGGCAAGTTGTCCTGCCCTGATGAATATGCATCAGAACTACAAGCAAATATATACCTGAATGGCTGAAAAGGTACAAATAAGTTATTATGGTTTTCCCATTTTTCCGTGACATCATGATTAGCCTCTTCCTAGCATAAATCAGGCAACACATAGATATGTGTTGAATATGCACAGGGCACATTTGGAAATATTCAGCAGTTGTTTTAGACCCTAGTCTATAGAAAACATGAAATCAAACAGTAAGGCCCAGGTTGTATAAGGTCTCTAGATGGAGTCTACTGAGATTATTGAGGCAGCCCCATGATGTTCCAAAGCAACCATAAATTTTGCAAAACTTGTAAACAATGAAGTTTAATGATGTTTTCAGGAAATTTATTAATAATGAACATATTTCTATTAGATTTCTATGATTTTACATATATTTATGCAAATACAACCCTGTGTCTTCTAATGTTAATTCCCTCCAGATTCATAGTTCCGTACAATGAATAAGCTCATCTCCCCTTGACTCTGCTCAATTTTACCAGCCTAGGTTCAAGTTTGCTTAACTTGCAAAGGGGGACTTACCGGCAATGAAGGGGAGGTTGTCTGAATCCTTTCCCAAAATAATGCCCCTTTAAAAAGAAATGAATCATGCATAAATATATTTTGTGGGGGACTTGGTGATAGATAGGATATGGAATAGGGAGAAAAGTCTAGCCTTTCCTACATAATGTCTCAAATTGAGTATTGCCATCAACATGGAGATGGGATGATGATTATAATAATATAATTTGTAGCTTAGGTTTATGAGGCAGCTTTGATTCTGGGATAGGATCCACCAGTGCTTCCAAAAACATGCTTTAAAACAAGTTATCTGAATAAAGAGATTCTACCAGCTATTAAGTTGGAGAAAAGCTGAAATGAATAAAATAAAACAGGCCTACTTATAGAATCTTTGAGAATTTCTTATATGGGATTATACACTTTGAATCATTTCGAAGAAATGTGGTACAAACTCATACTTTATCTGTCAACATGACTCAGAATTGGATTTAGGAGAAGCATATGAAGTACTAGAATACAAAAATCCTCAAGTTAAAGAATATTTCATTCTTTCCTGGAAACCTTCTGGGACCCAGAATTCATGGGCTTTCATTGCAACCTGTCTCTTTCCATCCCCATGATAGAACTATCCTTTCTCCCCTCTGAGTTCTTGCCAAAGTGACAATACCTGCAGTAATCTCTCTGAAAACCCCTGTAAAAATGAACATTTGTGTGCAATGATCCCTTTTAGTACTGTCTCCAAAAGTAAGCCACCACTAAGCAAACTATCTTTGTCCTAGACCTGCACACTTTCCCAGATCTGCCATAACAAAGTATGACCAACTGGATGGCTTAAAACAACAGAAACGTATTGTGTCACAGTTCTGGAGGCTGGAAGTCTTAAACAAGTTGTCTTCCCTGATTTAATTGTCTTCAGCCATGAAGAGCAAGATAAGATAACTAGAAGCATGATAGGCCAGGGCTACCTGGTCAAGAATAGCTTTAGTCAGTAGAGTCTCCCCCAAGATGGAGAAAGGCACTATGACTCTCGTGCCTCATATACTGACCATTTCTTCCACATAAGTTGGATAATGTTTTTTGACTTCTTATTGTTAACTTTCCCAAGCCCCTATGAATGCAACCCATCCCTAGCCCCACCAAATACCTCTTCCACTCTCCATGCAAACATTTCTTTTTAAAATTCCTGTGATTGCTCATCCTTATTTCTCTCCTGATTGCTTTCTTCTTAGTTTTCTCCAGAAGCTCTATCAGAAAAAAAAAATACTTTGCTTCCTTCCCTAGAGACTTTAGAACTCTGACATTAGCTAAGGTTGAATATTAGCACTAAAGGGCAAGAGGACACAGCCAGGATATGTCAGGTGGCAACAAGAAGGGACAAATGGAGTTTCTGTGGCTTAGGGCTTCACTCTTTCTTATTAACAGAAGCACCACTACAGGAAAGACAGTATTTCCCTGGGTGGACTAGAGGAATAGAGTAGAGAGTAGGGACTAGGTTCTAAGAAAGTATAGATGATGTTACCAGTGAGGAGGGGAAAGACAAAGACCCCTAGAAAATGTAGCTTTAAAATCTTAATCAGTTTCCCCTGTTCCTTGTCATCCTTTTTTTTCTTTGTTTTCTTCCTCTTCCTTTTCCTCTGAAAATGGTAGACGTGAAATATCTTGATTATTTTTGCCATCGTTGCATCTGTTTTGTTCATGGCAGCAATATGTCTCTCTCAGCAGGTCATGGTATACCTGGGACATTCCTTCCTCACAAGCCTTGCAAGACAATTTTGTGTAACGAAATAGATATCTCCCTAAAAAGGAGAAGAAAAACTAATGAGATCACCTTGCTTCATCCCACCATATTCCTAGGAATGCTCATTCTCCAGAATCTCATTAGTGTCCTGGAGACTGGAATGAGTCTGTGTCTACAATTCATGTATGTCTCACTCGCCATAACTGGACAAAAGACATCTGCCTTCCACAGAACCCCCACTTCCAGGTCTGTGTACTGAGAATCCCGCCATCCCCCACCCTCTCCCATCATCCCAGATCCCATCTACACCTTGACTCCAGGAATTGTAGGTGCCACGGGTGAAATTTTGTCTCTTCATAACCCCAACTTACCTGTTTTTCGATCGTTAAAGTAATGGTGTTCTGTGGTACAGGTCTTGTTAAAGAATGCATTAAACTTCCAGCAATGTCTCATGCCACCACGGCATTTGTATCCATCATAGAAATTACATAGATTGCAAATTCGGACAACTAAAGAAAAAGAGGAAAACTTGAAAGCTAAACGCTGGGAAAGTGATTCCTCTTCAGAAGGCTGCCCCCACCCATGAATATTTAAACTTAGGTGGTCCTAACTTCACAAGAAAGAAGTTGACACTCCTACCAGCCTCTGCCAGGAGTTCTTACTCCCTTGAGTGGGTGACAGCTGTGTCCCCATCAAGGAATCAAGAGCCTTCCAAAGGCTGGGGCACAAAAAGACTAGAGTACTGAGGACAGTGGGGAGGGGGGGGCGGGGGGTGTCAGGGAGAGTAGAGAGGAAATATGTAAAGAACTCAAGAGTGCCCCCTTTCAGCATGACATTTTTTACCCAAGAACTGCAAAACAACTAGACCATACTTTTTAGTGGTTGGACTCTGTCTCCTGTGAAGAGAAGAAGAAAAGTTCTCTTTAAGTCATTTTACAGAAATCCCCTAGGAATGGACTCTAGAAGCCCCTGTCTTCCTCCCCATACATTCACCACTCATCATTGCCTCCCTCTCCAAGCCTTACCATCATCCATGAAGAACACTGCGAATATGCCCAGCAGGAGCAACCAGAGTGTCCTGGGGCCCATTCCTGGGAAGGTCCTAGTGGGAGGTTTCAGCTTTATTTACTCCTGTCACCTGCCCTCAGGCATCCCCCTAGAATCATAGAATCATAAATTTCAGATCAAACCACCTAAGTCCACTCTACAGCGTTCCCAGAGGAGGGTACATCCTGTCTGGGTTTGCATCCCTCCAGCTCCCTGGAACTCAGCCCACACAAACATCCCATTTCATTTTATTAGATCTATTATAAAGTACGTACTCATGTTGCATACTCGTGTTCTCTCTCCCCCTTACTTCTTCATCTTGGTTGCATTTCTACTCATTGAACAGAACAGAATAAAGGAAAAGAACATTTATTGGGCAATAGAATTCGAATCTGTCTGACTCCCCATACCCATGACATCCTTCCAGACATAGTTGAAGTCTCCAAACTTAGATGTTCAGTTTCTTTTATCTGCTATGACCCTCTAGGGCACCCTCCTTGGCATGGCCTACAGTTGGATCACATCCCTCACGGAGTGAAACACCAGGAACAGAGCACAATACTCCATAAAGGTTTTGATCGCCCAATGTAGCACCCCTCTCCGAGGGATGGATGGGACCATTCAGGAAAAGAGGCAAGCAGGGGAAGGTCTTAGCTCCTCCCAAACCTTAATCATTAATTATCAATAGGGAGACAAAGGCCATGAATGATTACAATAGGAGAAACTTACACTGGACACTAAAGGAAGAAAGAAGGATCTATATTTGGGCTGGTTACTCAAAAGGGTAGTGGAGAAGACTGGAAAATGGAGTTTTCCATTAAATTTCTCTACTTTTATTTCATTGTCTCCAGATGGTTCCACAGCTTCCTGCCATCCCTCTTTTAGCTACAAATTATCACTCTAATACTGTGGCTCTTTCTGATAGTCCCTCCGTCCATGTTTGCAGGATGAAATTCCTGGTCTTGTCTTCCAGTCAGTCACAACAGGAAAGGCGGTGGTAATCATGGCTTCCCCAGCAGAGGTGGAGAAAGGGAATGTAGGGCCCACTGATGTGAATCATGTTCATTCGCAGAGCCAGACACATGCTACATCCAAGGAGGATACATCAGTGATCCTGACTCTGAGGGTACTCCCCTTGTACTTTGAATGGAAGCCCAGGTAAGTGACCTACTTGCTGTGTGACTGTAAACAAGGTACTCGATATCTCTACACCTCTGTGACCTAATAGATGAAAACGAGGACTTTCAGAGGCAGATCTCACAGAGTAATTGCTAGGACTTACTAAACTCACACAGAAATAATGGGGAAGGGAAGAAAACAAGCATTTACTAAGACTCTACTATGTGCCAGAGCTTTTGCTGGGCATGTAACTCACTTGATTTTTTGAATTCTCTGAACAAATGTGTGGGGTGGAAGGTATTGACAGATGAAGACCAGGGGTTCATAGGTGTGCTGGTTTGAAAGGAAGTATGCCCCCTAAGAAAAGCCATGTTTTAATATGGATCCCATTTCTTAAAGGTAGAATAGTCTCTATTCAATGCTGTGTATTTGGGACTGTGATGGGATCATCTCCCTGGTTGATGAGATTTAGTTAAGAACGATTGTTAAACTGGATTAGGGGATGACATGTCTCCACCCATCTGAGTGGGTCTTGATTAGTTTTGAAGTCCTATAAAAGAAGAAACATTTTGGAGAATGAGAGACTCAGAGAGGGCAGAGAATGCTGCAACACTACAAAGCAGAGAGTCCACCAGCCAGCGACCTTTGGAGATGAAGAAGGGAAATGCCTCCCGGGGAGCTTCATGAAACCAGAAGCCAGGAGAGTAAGCTAGCAGATGACGCCGTGTCTGCCATGTGCCCTTCCAGCTGAGAGAGAAGCCCTGACTGCGTTTGCCATGTGCCTTTCCAGATGAGAGAGAAACCCTGAACTTCATCGGCCTTCTTGAACCACGGTATCTTTCCCCGGATGCCTTTGATTGGACATTTCTATAGACTTGTTTTAATCGGGACATTTTCTAGGCCTTAGAACTGTAAATTTGCAACTTATTAAATTCCCCTTGTTAAAAGCCATTCCGTTTCTGGTATATTGCATTCCGGCAGCTAGCAAACTAGAACAGATTTTGGTACCGGAGAGTGGGGTTGCTGCTGCTGCAGTTCGCAAATACCAAATATGTTGGAACAGCTTTTTAAATGGATAAAGGGAATATTTTGGAAGAGTTGTGAGAAGCTTGATAGAGAAGGCCTAGAATGCTTTGGAGAGACTGTTGGTAGAAATGTGGACTCTAAAGATACCTCTGATGAGGCCTTAGACAGAAATGAGGCACGTGTTATTGCAAACTGGAAGGAAGGTGATCCTTGTTTTAAAATGGCAGATAATCTGGCAAAATTGACTAGTGGCTTTGGCTGGAAGGCAGATTTTAAAAGTCATGAACTTGGATATTTAACAGAAGAGATCTCCAAATTAAATGTCGAAAGTGCAGCCTGGTTTCTCCTCACAGCTTATAGTGAAATGCGAAAGGAAAGAGATAAGCTGAGAACTGAACTCTTGAGTAAAAAGAAACTAGAAATTGAGGTCCTGGAAAATTCTGGGCCTACAGAAAGGGAGACTCCAGAGTATAGTGCCCTGAGTGTGGATTTAACCAAATGTGGAACCAGCCAGCCATTTCAGAGAAAGTCAGGATCGGACATGGAGTTATCCAGGAAGGATTTGTGGAAACTCCTTATGTGTGATGGGCATGATCCAAGGCTACTGCATAGAAAGCCAACGAGAGTGCTGTGGGACCTGTATAAACAGAGCCGCTGCCAGTCTGGACTGAGGGGTTCAGAGAAGGGACACATTGGAGGAAAAATAACTTCAGAGGCAAAACCGTGGAGGCTGAGGTCTGAAGTCAGGAAGCCTCGGGCCAGGAGAGTGGACCCACCCAAGCCTGTGGAGAGGGTGAGTTTGCCCCAAAGGCAGAGAATGGGCCTTCCACCTCATTGCAGTGGAAGAGTCATGCCGCCTCAGGCCTTGGAGAGAGTGAAGCATGTTTCTTGGGGTTGGGGGAGAGCCTGGCTGCCACCACATGGAGGGGTTGAGCGTGTGCCCCGGAGACGGCAGAGAGCCCGGGTGCGGCCCCAATGCTTGGAGAGGGTGGAGCCGAGAGAAAGGTGGTCTCCCCAATATCCCCCAAGGTTGCATTCAGAGAGAGGCAGACGTAGGCATTTGGAAAGGGTGGGACTGCCACTTTCTAAAGCCCTGAGGATAAATGAGTCTCAGACTTTGAAATCTAATGGACTTTGTCCTGCGGGTTTTCGAAACTGTATGGGTCCAGTGACCCCTGTGTTCCTTCCTCCCTATGGAAATGTGTCTATGTATCCTGTGAATGTTCCTTCTTTATATGTTGGCAGCAAATAATTTGTTATGAGTTTTCAAAGGTCCAGAGCAAATGGAGAGAATTTTGCCTTAGGACGGACCATGCCTGTAACTGACTTGATGAGATTTTATACTGTCTTTAATTTTGTACTTCATTTGTATTGCTACTGAAAGGTTTAAGGTTTCTGATGTTGTTATGAAACTAATGTATTTTGTATACAGAAAAAACATGTCTTTTTTAGGGGCCAGAGGGTGGAATGTGCTGGTTTGAAAGGAAGTATGCCCCCTAAGAAAAGCCATGTTTTAATATGGATCCCATTTCTTAAAGGTAGAATAGTCTCTATTCAATGCTGTGTATTTGGGACTGTGATGGGATCATCTCCCTGGTTGATGAGATTTAGTTAAGAACGATTGTTAAACTGGATTAGGGGATGACATGTCTCCACCCATCTGAGTGGGTCTTGATTAGTTTTGAAGTCCTATAAAAGAAGAAACATTTTGGAGAATGAGAGACTCAGAGAGGGCAGAGAATGCTGCAACACTACAAAGCAGAGAGTCCACCAGCCAGCGACCTTTGGAGATGAAGAAGGGAAATGCCTCCCGGGGAGCTTCATGAAACCAGAAGCCAGGAGAGTAAGCTAGCAGATGACGCCGTGTCTGCCATGTGCCCTTCCAGCTGAGAGAGAAGCCCTGACTGCGTTTGCCATGTGCCTTTCCAGATGAGAGAGAAACCCTGAACTTCATCGGCCTTCTTGAACCACGGTATCTTTCCCCGGATGCCTTTGATTGGACATTTCTATAGACTTGTTTTAATCGGGACATTTTCTAGGCCTTAGAACTGTAAATTTGCAACTTATTAAATTCCCCTTGTTAAAAGCCATTCCGTTTCTGGTATATTGCATTCCGGCAGCTAGCAAACTAGAACAATAGGGTTGAATTATTTTTCCCCAGGTAACAAGGCACACATCTGTCTGACGAGAGGACCATTATTTTTCCACTACAATGCACTCTTAGTTTCCTTGTCTCCACAAGCTGGACAGGTTCAAAGGTTGGAAATCCAGGGTGGGCTATGCCCTAGAATCATCAGATGACAATTGGGAAGAGGGAAAAATGATAAGACAAAGGCCCTCCGTTGAAGGAAAATGTGTCTTATATTTATAGTAAAGTTCCCCTGAGATTAGAGGGTCCCCCAAGTTGATCTAGGACCTGGCTTTTATGTACCAATATGAGAAAAGTGTTTTCCATGGGCACCACTTTGTTAGTCTTGAATCCAGAATGTGTGAGGCAAACATAGCAGGGCATATATTGAAGTCCCCAGAGCATCTATGCTAAGAGCCTCAAATTTATGCCACCAAGCAAAAGAACCTTGTTCTAACCTAAGGGAATGGACCTACATGCTGGCTTGGACACCCAGTAGGTTAAACATGCTGGCATGAAACCCAGA
Source organism: Tamandua tetradactyla (assembly GCF_023851605.1). Taxonomy (NCBI): domain Eukaryota; kingdom Metazoa; phylum Chordata; class Mammalia; order Pilosa; family Myrmecophagidae; genus Tamandua; species Tamandua tetradactyla. The sequence goes on along the minus strand of NC_135334.1, from coordinate 11,026,713 downwards.
ATCCACACAGCCTATGTTCTCCTCTAGTAGTTCAGGCAACTCATAAAAACTCTATCCCTGGAATACAATTAGCAGAAATTTTGGAAACATACCAAACTCATTAAGAAAGAGATCTAAAGTCCCTTTGTTCCCCCAATTCCAAGAAAAACAATGTTAATCTTTTGCTATGTCCCTATCTGATATGATTTCCCGCTACATAACAAATATTCATGGTAATAAACACTACAATATTTGACATGATAGATAAGATGTTTTGATTCTTCACCTCAATATTTTATCATGAAATTTGAACCTTAAGTCATCATCCCTCCTAGAATGTGATGCCCAGAATTAGGCAGGAGATTCAGAAGCCAGATGACCTGATAAGCCCTTCTGGGGAAGCTGATACCACGAGCCTGCCATCTGGACTCAGCCACAGGCTTCAGCTATAGCTTAGCTTTTCAACGCATCTCATACCAAGATCTTACTGTGGGCCACATAAGGCCTCGGACACATGGGGCACCTCTCCCTGTGGCAGACAGAGGAGGATTGTGTCACATTCCCTGCCCTCCTGGATCTGAGCTTCCAGAACTATGAGTTCCCAGCCCTCCCCTGAGAACCGGCTCAGAAATCTGTGGAGACAGATTTCCAGGGCCCATGCCTGTACCACCCTCCTCTGCCCCTGGCTCCTAGCCAAGGCCTTCTCACTCCTCATGTCCCTCCCTAGACTAGGGGTTGTAGGACATGCTGCCCTGTACTGCTGGTCTCCCATCCTGCACAACCTAGAGGGAGGAGGAAGACCAGAGGATTGGAGCCAAATTAGGCTCCTTTGTAGTCTGTACAAAATTGCATAGACTTTACCCAGGCAGGGAGACAGGGAAAGACATGGGAAGAAGAAAAATGAAAATAGAAACTCCCCCGGAGGAAAGGTTTCTGCTTTCAGCAACACCCTCTTTGACCACTTCCTCCAACCTCCAAGCTGTACTGCCCTGGTCCTGCTCAACAGAGAGGAGAGCTGAAGACTGGGAATCATGTTTTCAGCGATTCTATTAGAAGGCCCAGATTTACCTTATTTTAGGGCAAAGGAGCATGGAAATGCCCTCCCTGAAGGCTGCAGAAAGGAAGTGTGCCACAGGGGTTCAGTGCGGCTATGATAGACAAGGAGCTTACAAAGTGTGTTTTTCCATGACTCTGCACCTTCCTTACTCCCCAGACAGTCAGAGAAATGGGTCTGAACCAATTAGTTCTACATGACATAGACCCTGCTCAGACCAACTCTCCTTCTAGCAGTCTAAAGACACCCCCACCCCCACCACCCCCAGGAGATTGCCCTGACTGCCTGGGCCCACCCAGAAACCCTTGAGTCACCCTGTCTTCCTCCATGTGCAATCCAAACCAGCCTGCTGTCCTGGCTCCATTTATTCCTCCTCTCCTTTGCCTCCTTATACTCCAACATGGAAGGTTTTTAGAAGATACCATTTTATCAGATGCGTAAAATAGAAGAATTGGGCATAGAAGCAATATGGCCTGATTTCTCTACTTTACACATAGGAAACAGAACTAAATTAAAATCTTATTGCAAGAGATTTTTGCAATATTGTTCTTATTGCAAGAGCAGAGCGAGATCCTGATCTGTGTCCTCTCAGCCATCAGGCCAGGGACTGTCAGCTGGGGATAGAAGCAGGGAGGATGAGTTTGGGGTCAGTGATAGATACCGCGTTCCTGCCTTTCATTAGCTCGCATGCCTGGCACAGGGCCTTGACCAGTTCAACACCGGCGGAAAGGGGACCAATGGCTGGAAGGCCCAGTTAACAATAACTGCTTCACAAGAATTCCTCCAAATGATTTTCCATAAGCCCTTCATCCGAGGCTTTTCCTAGACTCTGAGTTAACAGGATCACAATTTGCAAGGGTGAGAGGGTATGCCTTGAGTCTGCTCCCTTAACCCCTGTCTTACAGCCCAGCTTAGTACTTTCCAATTCTAAAACATAATGTTAGCCCACCACATTGAGAAGTTGTGAGTTCAGAGATGGGGTTGTGATTCCTGCAAGCCACCTCCAAACAGTAGGTCTCATTTGTGTGACTGACATTCCTTTTATCTGGTGTTTTTCACAGCTGCAGTCACAGCAGACGCTCCCCACAGGCCCTTCTCCCTGCAGTCTGCTGGATGTCAACAGGTCAGGCTGGAGAATAGGGCCTGGATGTAAACACACACTCCCCAGCTGTTACCTCTAACTTTTGTCTCAAAACTAAGAAAACCTATCATAACAATGCAAGTGAAAGCATTGATCTGTAATCCACACACAGATTTGTTTTTAAAGTGCATTGGAAAGAAGGGGAGCTGGTACCACCAAACATGACACCTTAGGGGCCACTGTCTCTATTTCCCTCTGTCATATGTGCCCCCCTGACACCAGAGTGCAAGGGAGATAATGAAGAGAGCATAATGCAAGACTTTGATGCTGGGGATTCTCAGAAGCCATGCAGTCACCCTAGCCAAGTAGGTTTCAAGTGCTTCAATCATTAAAAGTTGCTCTCAGAGAAGTTCAGCTGTCCAGGGAGCACTTGGTCCAGGGGCTGAGCTGTGACTCTGGTGCGGAAAGGAGGGAAGCCTAGCAATAGCGATGGCTACAGGTGTATTAAGGGTTAACTGCAGCCTTGACCTTTGATAATGACGGTGTAACTATATAACTTTTACCTTGTGACCATGTGATTGTAAACACCGTGTGACTGGCATTCCTTTTATCCGGTATTTGGGTAGAGGAGTACAAAACAAAGACATGCATGAAAAATTTATATATTAATAGGTCAGGAATAGAGGGAAAAAATACCCCTACATAAACTATGGACAACAGTTATGGTACTATTTTAATAATCTTTCGTCAATTGTTACAAAAGTTACTAATGTTTAAGAAAATGATAGAATTACAAAAAAAAGTGTTATCATCAATTGTAACAAATTTCCCACGCTAATGCAAGTGTTGGTGGTGGAGTGGTATATGGGAATCCTGTATTTTATGCATGGTTGTTCTCTAAACCCACAACTTCTGTGATAAAGATTTTTTTTTTAATTGTTTCACCTTTAGAAAACAAAAGGGTTGACTGCCACCAAGGCGTAGACTTGGCTTGGGTATTGGAGTGGGCAGGAAGATCAAGAACAGCCTCTTCTAGAATCTCCTTTGAAGTCTGGGGCTCAGGTTCAGAACAGACTGGTTTCTCTCAGATGGGTGAGCAGCAGGGAAATTCACTGAGCTCTGATTCACTGAGAGAGGGCAAGAGTGGGGCCCTGCTCTATGACTCGACTCGAGAGTAGTCAAAGACCTAGGAATATTCTGATCATTATATAGATCCCAAATGAGTGTTCTGGGGATGAGTTTGTTTTATCTCCGACCCCCATCTCCAGATTTCCCTACCCTTGCGGATTTGCTTGGAATCTCCAAGCGCCTCTCTAAAAAGCCAAACTCCTAGGCATAAGTAGTTTGCTTCCAGGGGAGAAGCTGTCAGCATTACAAGGAAGGGCGGTGGCAGGTTGCCGTGATTATGAGAAACCCTATTCCTAGACAAAGCTCTGTGTCAGACACAATTTCCAAGATTACAAATACTGTCAGTCCCACCAGTCCCCTTTGCTTTCCAGAAAGCCCTGGGCCTGGGTACTCTTATAGCTCACTCTTTCTCAAAAGTAATTATCCTGGGGAAGGGCAGAAACTTGACCTTCAACTCTTCCCTCAAAGTAACTGAGAGAGAGAGCTACGAATCCACGAAGGACCCTGCTCACAAAGGGGCATAATTCTTACGTGCTGTGGTTATGATGACCATGATGACCTACCACCACCACCGCCTCACTCCTGGGGCATCACTTAGTGACACTATTGCAGCGTCTGTTTTTTCATACTTGCTTCTACTTTCCTGACCCTTCTTTCTCAGCAAGCTCTTTTCTCTCTAATTGATATTATACCTCTTCCCACTAAAACCGGGAAGCAATGAGAGTGAGTTAGTGATAGTTTCTTTACCTCTGCTTACATGGCAGCCAGGGTGGAAACTTCTGAACCACAATTGTCCCGTTATTGCAAACAACTTGGTCTCCCCTAGGAGGCCATTAATCATTAAAAGCTTTCTATTATCTGGACAACCAAGATCTACAGATTTAAAACAGTCATCTCGGGAGGGTTGGGATGCATAAAAAGATGAGTTTGTCTGATCACCATTGTGCTGAGATTCACAAACTTTTATGTACCTGGAAGAGCAGCTCCCCACACCCATCTCTCTGACTTGTGGATCATTTCTTGAATATGAGAATAACTAATCATCTTTCTGCCTCCCTTCTTTCAAAAAGAATATTTAAGAATATCCAGCTTAAAAATGAGGTTCAGAAAAAACAGCTGTTTCAGAATTTCAGCCAGGTCTTCGTGTAGCCATTCACTGGCCATCAAGCCACAGATTCTTTTCTCTATGCACCCGAGGCCTCTGGGCATGTGTTAGAAGGACAAGAATAAACAAAGTAGGTCCTAGTGTCATTCTGCATAATAATGTGAAATGCTATTTTTATGGTTGGCATGTGCCTCGGTAGATTATATTGTATTTAGAGAAATGTTTCCCTTCTTAATTCTGTTCTAAAGTGACTATCCTGTCTCTGAGATTCAACTTTTTGGAAAGCAGTAAACATGTATATGTGTGCATGTATGGGGGTATTCATTTGTGTGTGTAAGCATGCCATTATTTTCCTGTAGATTGAGGAGGAATTTCTATACCCACTTCATATTGATGGATGATCTAAAAGGGGATCGGCCGTAGCACACCATCTCCTCCTGGACTGTTTTGATGGGTGCAAAGACGCAAACCCCCTTGAACAGCATGCGGGAGGTGAAGACCTTTGGACCACACCTCATTGCTCTCGTTCTCCCCTAGACTGAAGAAACTCTCCTCCTTAAGTACAACCCCTCTGCCTGTCTGAAATGTTCAGACTTTGGGGAAAATATTCTGTGGAATATTATATATCAGAACATGTACCAGTCAGGAGAAGGCAGCTCTCTTCCTAACAGCATGTGAAGGCACCTTCCCTAAAGGGTGGTGCAGACTTATACTATGGTGGATTTTACAAAGAGGAATGAACTTGAAGACAGACAACCATAGCTAAGAACAGGGTGTGCCCTTGGTCCCCCTCCCAAGACAGGAGATTCCTGCCCTCTTCTCTTTAGACAGGCTCAGCAAGTGCTGTTTCTAGCTGTCTGTAATGCACCACTGGGTAGCGAGGGATCTCTTGCAGCTCTTCCCAATGTAACTCCAATGGTGTCCTCCCTGACCTCAGACTGCCAAACCTCATCTGTGGGCTACAGTGGAGAAAGAAGAATGACTCCCTCCCCTTTGTGCAAATTTCCATAAGATGTGTGTCCTTTTGCCCAAGCATGTGTTCCCAGGACATGCAAGATCATACTTGCTCAGGAGAAGTGTGAAATCTTCATCTTTTTCCATCCCTGGAGAAAAGATGTAGAGAACTCTACTGCTTATGAAAAAGCACCACCCACTGGAAGCTGTTGGTGACTCACACATATTGATAAAGAACAGTCCAGTAAAATTTTACTGGATGTAAAATTTTGTTAAACAGCACAGCCTGGTCTCAGGTGTGCAGGGAAATCAAATAGAATGGTGTTTCTCAAAGTGTTCCAACCATATAGGTTTTGTTTTTAATGAAAATTTCTGACTCCTGAATAGTAGTTTCATGATCTGTAGAATGGTTCTGAGGTCCCTGTGTCTTGGATACTTTTATTCACATTATGAAGGAGTCCTACAAGCGTCCAGACCATCTCTATAATAACAGCTCCACCTTCCATAAAAACCATGCCTTGATAACTAGGACAAAAGGGAGTGGGCTTACATTTTGTGACTGTACATGAGCCTGAATACTACCATGAAATACGGTCTATAGGAACACCGTTCACCATACATTCTGTACCAGATAAAAAGATTACAGACTGTTGGTTGGAAACTTCCTGTGTTGGACCTGAGCATCTTGTTGCTTGAATGATGAGTCATCTTTGTATTACCAGCACCAGGCATAGCACCCGACACAGGCTTGAAGTGTTCATTGAATAAATGAATGAACTTAACAGCTCCAACATAGCATGAAGTGAAATATGCTCCAACCTGTTTTGCAGTGTGGCATTCTATCTCATGAAATCCACCATTCACCACTCCAATTGGGATTTCTGGCATTACTTTCATTTGATTATGTGTAGGAATGCAGAAGATTTTATGACAGTAGCTGACTGCTTAACAAAAATTGAATAAAGCTTTATTAATATGGAGAGTAGTATAAATTTGGGAAGTGCATTTCTTAATGGTTTTGAAATGAAGATGAAAAACCTTCAGATAGGAAAACATTCACATGATATATTCAAGTTAAAACAGTCACAGTAGAATGCAACAACAACAAAAAGCCATAAAGCTGAAATTGGCAACAAGGTTGTACCCATTCTTGCTGGGTCTTCCACACATTCTGAGGAAATCTGTGCTGTCCACAGTTCCTTTTGTCTAAGCAGCCATGTCCTATAGCCCATGAACTCATGGACCCTGGCTGATCAGACTATATACTAGGGGTCCCTAACCCAGTGTAGACGAATCTATAAATCGACAAAAAACCTATGGGCCTGGTATGAAATTAAAAGCTAGGCTTTTCCCTATCTCCTAGGAATTGAAATTAGAAAGGCTTTGCCAGTTATGAGTAGAGCTAAATGCTACAAGTTGACATGAGGCAAACCAAAGCCAGAAGCAAATGAAGCTGTAATAGTACAGATAGATCATAGAATGAAAGGTTAGGAAACGAAAACAGAAACAGAATAAATAAAGAAAGCAGTCTCATTCTGCTCAAAGAAATATTTTAAGCTTGAAACAAGAACACTTGGGACCACTGAAAAACATGTTCAGAAATTAATCATGCAGCATCATTATTTCCTAATCAAACTAAATTTCTTGCTTTTAAACACGTTAACTTCCATTTAATTTATTAATTATAAAATAAAATATGGTTAAATTATACAGGAAACTAAAAATGTTAATGTTTCCCCCCTACCTCTCACACCCATCACCAAATCACATGCTTTTGAGACAATCAGTTTACAGTATGATGGCACCACGTTGCAATACTTGGAGTTAGAGTCCTAAGTGACAAAGAGCAGGACAGGAATGCTGCAGAACAGAATCAGAGGAGTGAAGACTCTTCAACAGGTCTCTCCCCTCCAAAACACTTCCTCTCTCGCCACCTGCTGGACAATGTGTGGTTGCCTTTCTTGCTGGTCCATTTCTGCCAAGAAGTAGAGGCACTGTCTCAAACCCTTCATTCATTCGACAAATACGTACTGAGCTACACACCCCTCGCCACCTCAAGATACAAGGCACTATTCTGGAAGTTGTGAAAAAAACAACAAAGACGATAGATATGTCTCCCATAATCATGAAATATACGTGCAAGTAAACAAGTAAAATCATAAATGTGATGTGTGCTATGAACAAAAATAGCACACATCACATTTTATGGTGAATAAAATATCCAGGAGTAATCCTAAAGAATGGTCATGTAAGAGTTCTCTTGGGATGGGGACATTTACTGTGAGAAGAAGAATGAATGTGAGTACAGTGTAGACGAATGGATGGGATGGGGAAGCAAGGGTCCAAAGGCAAGTGGGAAAGGGTTTGGCATGTTTATTCAAGGATATGAGCAGATAGGGAGAAAGTGGCTCACTTTATCCGCTGGGAGAAGAATAGAGAAGAAAAGAGAAGTGAGGACATTGACTAAGAGATAAGTCCAGGCTAGAGATGTTAGCACTTGGAACTGGAGTTGTGGTAGTAAAGTTGGAGGAAAAATCTAAGCAACTGAGATATATTTTGAATACATAATTAGTGGCCTTTTAGAATGGAAAAAGAGGTGGGTGTTAAGGATTCCCAAGTTTCTGGTATATGCAACTGGGTGGATGGAGGTGTCACTCGTATGGGAAAACCGAATTGAAGAATTTTGGAAACGTGGCATGAAGAATTTAGTACATATTACATATAAAAGGTTAGTGATTCATTCAAGTGAAAATGACAAATAGGCAGTAGTTATGTGACTATATACCTCAGAAGATTGGACTAAGCTGAAAAATAAAAATTGGAGGTGATCAGCATATAAATGGCATAGGATAGTATGGCTTTGAGAATGAAAATGCTCTTTAAGTGTAGAATTCAGGCTTAAAAGTTTTTTTTAAAGTCTCTAAAGAAAGTCCTTAAGGAATGCCAACATTTAGAGGCTGTATGAAGCAAAAGACTGAGAATTATCTACCAGAGAGGTAGGAGTTGAAGATTGAATGGGATGTAAGGAAGTGAAACCACAAGTGTAAATGACTCTTTTTCAGAAGCTTGACTGTGAAGAACAGAAACACAGCAATAGTTGGAGCGAAATGTGGGAACATGGGGCAGGGCCAGGACAAAGGTGAGGCGCACAATCTTAAGAGTGAGTGCCTCCTTAAATCATGTGCCCTTAGACACCTCACTTTTGTCGTTCCAGTCTCAACTCTGCATCCAGAGCTCTGTAAAATTCTTTTGAAGACATTGTTTTAGTTTCCTAGGCTGCTGGAAGCAAATACCATGAAGTGGGTTGAGTTGAACAATGGGAATTTATTTGCTCTTGGTTATTATACTGATCAAAAGTGAGATATTCTCTGCCGAAGGCACTCAGATGACCAATTCCTGAGACACTTGGGTTTCAAAAAGAGAGTTTATTGCTAAGTGCAAAGCAGGAGATCAGATGGCCTATTGGCATAAAAACCTTTCTCCTGTCCTGGGGCCAAGATGGCAGCTTAGTGAGGTGTGGGATTTAGTTCGTCCTCCGGAGCAGCTAGTAAATAGACAGGAATAATACAGAACAACTGCTGGGGCCACGTCAGTGACCAGATGCACAGCATATCTCAGTCTGGACCAGCTAGACTGGCTGCGAGCCCACCGAGAACCATGAGTTCCCCAAGCTCTGGTGGCTGGAGCCCCTCCCCTACAGGTGGCTTCCCAGAAGGGATAGGAGACTTTACCAGCAGCAGGGGCTGAGTGCAACCAAGCTCCTATTGTGGAATTAATTAAAAAATTCAGACTACTAAAAATAGGCCCCAGCTCAGCTGAACCTCAAGTAAAAGCTGAGGTTATTGGGTTTTGCTCCAGGGCAGAGGGGGCAGGGCTGATGGAAAAAGAAAAAAAAGAAACAGAGGTTTTTTGGATCAGATAGCACATAATACTTGAGAGGGTCTGGGCCCTGAAGGAAAGAAGGGGACACATAGGACCTGAAGGTACACAAAGCAAAGTATGAACTTAAGCTCTTGATTAACAAACCCAAGGAATGGGGATCCTGCTCTGAAAAGGATTTTTCCCTTTCTTTTTTGTGGCTGTATTTCTACAGCTTGACTACTCTTTGGATACAGCTGCAAGGCTTCTCAGGCTCCAACTGCTCCAGGCATAGGCAGAATTAAGCTTATTTGAGTGTTTGTCTGGAGCCTGTGCCTTCCACAGGAGAGGGGTGGGGCCCCCACTCAGATGGTTCCCTTCCTCAAGGAATTCAGACCCCAGGGTCTGGGAAAGTGAAGCCATCAAAGCTAGCCTGCAACCTCTCCTCTATCTCAACCACACCCCCAGCAGGGAGAGTCTGCTGAAGTTAAAGGTACCACATCACCTTATGCTGGTGGGAGCCACAGGCAGAAAAACACCACATACTGGGCAGGATAGGAAAAACACAGAGTCCCGAGGATTCTTATGAAAGTCTTTCAATCTGCTGGGTCTCAGCCTCAGGGAAAACTGATGCAGGTGACTCTTTCTTCCTGAGAGGAGGCCAGTTGGTCTGGGAAAATCTGGCTGAGGTCCATAATACCTAAGCAGACCCCCCTATGGGGTGGAGAAAAAGGCACCATACAGGCAGGGTATGTTTCTATAAATTTCTATAAGAAACAAGAACTGAAAATTTCTGATCTGTTAAACAAAGCCTAAGCTAGAGGTCCAGAATAAGCTGAACTGGATGTCAAAGAAGACAGACAACAAAGTCATCTAGCAAGAAAATCCTAGGTTAAAAAGTAAAAACAATCTCCAGAATAAACTAATTAAGGTAATTAAATGCCTAGACTCCAGCAAAAAATAACAAATCATACTAGGAAAATTGGAGATGTGGCCCAGTCAAAGGAACAAACCAACAATTCAAATGAGATACAGGAGTTGAAGCAACTGATTCAGAATGTTCGAACAGATATGGAAAACCTCATCAAAAATCAAATCAATGAATTGAGGGAGGATATAAAGAAACCAAGGAATGAACAAAAAGAAGAAATTGAAAGTCTGAAAAAACAAATCAGGTTTTATGGGAATGAAAGGCATAGTAGAAGAGATGAGAAAAATAATGGAAACCTACAATGTCAGATTTCAAGAGGCAGAAGATAGGATTAATGAACTGGAGAATGGAACATCTCAAATCCAACAAGCAAAGAAAATATAGGGAAAAGAATGGGAAAATATGAGCAGGGACTCAGAGAATTGAATGACAACATGAAGCACAAGAATATACATGTTGTGGGTGTCCCAGAAGAAGAGAAGGGAAAAGGATGGAAAAAATTAATAGAGGAAATTATCACTGAAAATTCCCCAACTCTTATGAAAGACTTAAAATTCAGATCCAAGAAGTGCAGCATACACCAAACAGAATAGATCCAAATAGACATACTCCAAGACACTTACTATCAGAATGTCAGATGTCAAAAAAGAAAGAGAGAATTTGAAAATAGCAAGAGAAAAGTAATCCATCACCTGCAAGGAAAGCCCAATAAGACTATGCATAGATTTCTCAGCAGAAACCATGGAGGCGAGAAGACAGTGGGATGATATATTTCAATTACTAAAAGAGAAAAACTTCCAACCAAGAATTCTATATCCAGCAAAATTGTCCTTCAAAAATGAGGGAGAATTTAAAACATTTTCAGACAAAAAATCACTGAGAGATTTTGTGACCAAGAGACCAGCTGTGCAAGGAATACTAAAGGAAGCACTAGAGACAGATGCGAAAAGACAGGAGAGGTGTGGAGAAGAGTGTAGAAATGAAGACTATCAATAAAGGTAAAACAAAGAAAAATTAAATATGATGTAAAATCCAAAAGGTAAAATGGTAGAAGAAAGTACTGCCTGTACAGTAATAACACTAAATGTTAATGGATTAAACTCCCCAATCTAAAAGCATAGAGTGGCAGGATTAAAAAAACAGGACCCATCTATATGCTGTCTATAGGAAATGCATCTTAGACCCAAGGAAAAACATAGGTTGAAAGTGAAAGGTTGGGAAAAGATATTTCATGAAAATAACAATCAGAAAAGAGCAAGAGTAGCTATACTAATATCCAACAAATTAGACTTCAAATGTAAAACAGTTAAGAGACAAAGAAGGACACTGTGTATTAATAAAAGGAACAATTCAACAAGAAGACATAATAATCATAAATATTTATGCACCAAGCCAGAGTGCTCCAAAAGGAGGAACAAAGGATGGGCCTTAAGGACATTATGCTGAGTGAGATTAGCCAGAAACAGAAGGACAAATATTGTGTGGTCTAACTAATGTGAACTAACATTAATGAATGAACTTGGATAATTTCAGTTAAGAACAGAGGTCATCGGGAGATAGAAATAGGGTAGATATTGGGTAATTGGAACAGAAGGCATACAGACTGTGCAACAGAATTGTCTGTAAAAATTCAGAAATGGATAGTACAATACTACCTAACTGTAATACAAAAATGTTAGAACACTGAATGAAGCTGAATGTGAGAATGATAGAAGGAGGAGACCTGGGGGCACAAATGAAACCAGAAGGAAAGATAGATGATAAAGACTGAGATGGTATAATCTAGGAATGCCTAGAGTGTATAATGATAGTGACTAAATGTACAAATTTAAAACTGTTTTTGTATGAGGAAGAACAAAGGAATGTCAATACTGCAGGGTGTTGAAAATAGATGGTAATTAATACTTTAAAATTTTAACTTATGTGTGAGAGTAAAGCAAAAAATGTTTATTTGGTACAAAATTTATATTTTTACTAGTGCATATCCTGATATAACTTATGTGGACAGCTTAACTGAACACCATAGTATATGGAACCTTGAGTAGGGCATGAGATTTTGTAGGTTTGACCAGAGTGATGCCCCCATAAATCGCAGAGTGATTTGAACAGTGAATAAAAAAGTATTTGCAAAGTCCCCTTGGGGGAATGGTGAGAAAGGGGGAAAATTCAACTTTTCCTAGTGGAGAATTCTTGATATTTTCACAAGCAGTGGGGACAACCAAAGCAATAGGCTGAGCCCCCAATCTTGGGGTTTTTTCATATAAAACTTAACCCCGCAAAGGATAGGCTAAGCCTACTTAAAATTAGGCCTAAAGAGTCACCCCCAAGAGAACCTGTTTTGTTGCTCAGATGTGGCCTCTCTCTTAGCCAACACAACAAGCATACTCACTGCCCTCCCCTTCTCTACATGAGATATGACTCCCAGGGATATGAATCTTCCTGGAAACGTGGGACAGAAATCCTAGAATGAACTGAGACTGAGGAGCAAGAGATTGAGAAAACCTTATTGACCAAAAGAGAAGAGAGAAAGGAGACAAAATAAAGTGTCAATGGCTGAGAGATTCTAAACAGAGTCAAGAGTTTATTCTGGAGGTTATTCTTACTTATAATATAGATACCACCTTTTTAATTAAGGTGTAATGGAGAGGCTTGGAGAGAACTGCCTGAAAATGTAGAGCTGTGTTCCAGTAGCCATGCTTCTTGAAGATGGTTGTATAATTATATAGCTTTTTCAATGTGACTGTGTGATTGTGAAAACTTGTTCTGATGCTCCTTTAATCTACCTTATCAACAGACAAGTAAAACATATGGATTAAAAATAAATAAATAATAGGAGGAACAAATGTTAAAATAATTTTAGTAGATTGAAATGCTAGTGATCGATGAAAGGGAGGGGTAAGAAGTATGGTATATATGAATTTTTTTCTGTCTTCTTTTTATTTCTTTTTCTGAATTGATGCAAATATTCTAAGAAAGGAGCATAATGATGAATATACAACTATGTGATGATATTGTGAATTACTGATTATATATGTAGAATGGAATGATCATATGGTAAGAATGTTTGTGTTTGTATGTTTAATAAATAAATAAATAACTTTTCTCCCCAAACTTCAGTAACTTTGATAGTTTTATAGCATCAAAAGATGAGCAGGTTTTAGGATAATGGGTACAAGGGCTTGAGATGACAAAATTAGAGATGACCTAATTATTGAGCATGCAAAGATTGATTACATGCTTAGTCACAGATGGCAATGAGGCATTGGTCATTTATAGGTTAAAGTTTATAGTACTGCACATGTCAGGCAAAATAATTTTGGTTAGATCCAGCTTTGTCTAGCAAGATAGTTTAGGAATTGGGGTGGATTAGTTTAGGCTGACTCAAGTTCCTTCATTAATAAACATAATTATTTTGTTTATAATTAAAATAATCCAAAAATCATAATTTTGGATAATTATATCATCCAAATTTTTTGATAAGGGGGTACATGTGGGACCAGTTGCCAGGTTTTTACAATCAAAAGATAGAGATTATATAAATTATATCGTAATTATCAAAGATCGAAGCAGCTAAGTTACAGTTCAGTAATTTCAGGTATTTCCTTCTGCCTATTTTTATATACCAGAAAGTAAAAACAGCATCTATATAATGATTTGGTAATCATAATTATTTGTGAATTCTTAATTCCTGTCTACATTTTGAGACCAGGAAATGTCCAAATCAAGGCATCATCAAGGCAATACTTACTTCCCAAAGACTGGCTGCCCACAATCCTTGACTCCTCAGTCACAAGGGGAAGGCACATGGTGACATCTGCTGGTCTCAGCTTCTTGCTTCCATGGCTTTCTCTCTCTCTTTGCCTGAATTTCGGTCTCTTATAAAGGACTCCAGACCCACCTGGGGACAGACCCAAGACGGTGGAATAGGGAGTTTTAGAATTCAGTCCATCGTCCAGGGCAGCTGGTAAATAACAGGAATTGTCTGAAACGACTGATGGGGGTTCTGGAGCCAGAGGCATATCATACACCTGCCAAGAATGAGCAGAATAAAGAGCCTGATCAATTGCAGTGAATAACTGAGAGTAGATCTCTCCACACTATGGAAACTGGTGACCATCTCTGATAGACACATCAGATTGCTGTGGAGTCACCCCCTGGCTGGAGATAGAAATCCTTATTCCTAGAATCAGGGGGAGGGGGACTTGGCCAGGCACTGATTGTGGCCTTTGATTAGCAAATTTGGATTAGCTCTGAGTACAGATAAATGTACAATTCAAGAAAAATAGACCCCAGCAGGTTCTGCTTCAATCCCACCTCAGCAGGGAAGGAAGCAAGATAGATAGAGAGGCACAGAGGCTTCTCCAGTTGGCAGAGATCAGTTTGCTGAAGGAAAGCTCTATCTCAGGAAAAGGGGGAGAAAGGGCTGGGCACCAACTCTGGCTCTCGACTGGTAAACTTGGGGTACTGGACTCCAGCTCTGAGAACAGTTACATTTGTTAAATAGCCCATTAGAGAAAGCAGCTGGCAGCCTCTGTTTCAGTCGAACCCCAGGCAGGTGTGGAAATGGGGCTAATTAAGAGACTCAGCAACCTCTCTGACCATGCAGACAGGTTGCTGAAGGGTGGCTCTTCCCCAAGAAATGAGGGGTAGTTAGAGCCCAGTAAAGGTGGCTGCTGTTATTTAGAGAATTCAGGTCCTACGGTCAGGGATCCCAGCAACAGTTATATTTCACAAAGTGTTTGACAGCCTCTGTCTCACACCTGGCAGGGGCAGTGTAGCTGAGAATTAAAGTTGCAGTAACACCTTAGGACTGTGAGGAACAACTGGTTAGAGATCACCATCTGCTGGGAAAGAAAAGGAAAACACAAAACCAGGAGACTTCATAAAAAATACTGGTATTCTGCTGGTCTCCTCCCCAGGGCACTTTGGAACAGATCTTCACCCTCTTTGTGAGTCCTGGACCTGTTTGTCTTGGAAAAAGATTTTGCCCCTATCCGGGGGAGGGGGCCTTCTCACAGAATCAGCCCTCCAGGCTAAAGTAGCTTGGAATTATAAAAGGTGTGTTAAAAAATATAGAGAGGCAAATCAAAAACAAACCAGAGCAGATCAACACTCCCAGAAGATGAAGAGGGAAAGGGAAGCTCTTTCTTGGAATGAAACAATTGTACAAATAGTACAATCTCAAAAACCATACCATATATAGAGGATGTTTTAGTCTGTAAACTGCCAGAATGTGATACACCAGAAACGGAATGGCTTTTAAAGGGGGAATTTATTAAATTGCAAGTTTACAGTTCTAAGGCCCTGAAAATGTCCAAATTAAGGCATCAAGAGAAAAATACCTTAATTCCAAAGAAAGGGCTGATGAAGTTTGGGGTTTCTCTCTCAGCTGGGAGGGTACATGGCAACATCTGCTAGCTTTCTCTCCTCATTTCATAAGGCTTCCCCAGGGGTACTTTCCTTCTAAGCTCCAAAGGTCTCTGGCTGCATGGCCCCTGTTGGTTCTGATGGCTCTAAAGCTTTTTCCAAAATGGTTCACTCTTAAAGGGCTCCAGTAAGCAACCCCATCTTGAGTGGGTGGACACACATCTCCATGGAAAACATCTAATGAAAAGCTATCACCCACAACTCTGCAAATGAAATCATTGCCCCCCCCCTCAAATGGGACAAGACATCCAGGGGTGAAATTCTCCCTGGCCACATAGGAGATGACTCCCAGAGATGAATCTGGCCCTGGCACTGTGGGATCAACAGTTACATCCTGACCAAAAGGGGGGAAAGAAGTGTAACTAATTAAAGTTTCAGTGGCACAGAGAGCTCAAATAGAGTTGAGCAGCTACTCTGGAGGTTGCTCTTACAGAAGCTTCGGTTAAACCTTGCTTCCTAGGGCCATTCCAGCCAATCGTAAAGAACACCTAGGGCAATACATATGATTCCACAAGGGTTCCATGCACTAGAGTAACTTTCCAGAAACCTACAACCTCCAGAAGAGTCCCTGGACCAGATACATCCTGAAACCTAGAGGGCCCAGCCTCTCCAGAACATCAGCTAGTTCCATCTAATCAAAAGTTACCACCCACAGTTGGGAGAGTCATAACTCCATGGAAACAAAGAGTCTTACCCAGCAACACCGAATGAAGGATTAAAGGACATGGCTATTCTGGTGTACACAACAGATTCAAACTGGCATATTCCACCCTTTGGACCCCTAAAAAACATTCCCTTTCCAAATGAAAAATACATTCATTCCATCACAATATCACAAAGCCTTAAACCATTTCATGTAACAATACAAATACAACACAAGGTCAGACACACTACAAAAGCTCGTCAATCAGCTACAGGCATGGTCTGTCCTAAGGTAAATTCTCCTCTGCCACTGGACCTATAAAACTCAGTGCAAATTATCTGCTGCCAATACACAAAGGAGGGAGAGTCATAGGATACATATTCTGATTTCCATAGGAAGAAATTGGAAGGAACACAGTGGTCACTGGATACATATCATTCTGAAAACCTGCAAGGTAAACTCCATTAGATTTCAAAGTCAGAGAGTCATTTATCTTCAGGGTTTCAGAAAGCCACAGTCCCACCTTTTCCAATGGCCTAGGCAGCAGCCCCCCTCTCTCCAAATGCAACCTTGGGGAACATTAGGGAGATTACCTGTTCTTGGCTCCACCTCTCCAAGCATCGAAGCCACACCCATGCTCTCTGCCACCTCCAGGACACACGCTCAACCCCTCCAGAACAATGAGGTGGCAGCCAGGCTCTCCCCAATCCCCAAGGAATGTGCTCACCCTCTCCAAGGCCAGAGGTGGCACAACTCTTCCTCAGCAATGAGGTGAAAAGCCCAACTTCTGCCTTCGGGGCAAACTCACCCTCTCCAAGTGCATGGGTGGGTCTGCAGTTTCTTGGCCCGAGGTTTCTTGACTTCAGACTTTACCTTCCATAGTTCTGCCTTTGAAGATATTTTTTCTTCAATTTGTCCCTTTTGTCTCCCTTTTAGTCTAGGCTGGCAGCAGTTCCATTTATAAAGATCCCACAATACTCTTTTTGGCTTTCTATACAATATGCTCAGATCATGCCCATCAGACAAAAGGAGTTTCCACAAATTCTTCCTGGAAAACTCCATCTCCAATCCTTGCTTGTCCTGGAAGAGCTAATTGCTTCTATGTTAGATTAAATCTCATGTGGGGCACTATTCTTTCAGGTCTCCCTTTCTGGAAGCCCAGAATTTCCCAGACCATCAAGTTCTGGTTTCTTTGTACCTAAGAATTCACTCAACTTATCCCTCTCCTCTCACAATTTACTACAAGCTGCAAGGAGAAACTGGGCCACACTTTCCACATTTAATTTGGAATTCTCCTCAGCTAAGTATCCTGGGTTGTCACCTTTAAATTCTAACTTCCATCCAACAATAGTACTCAATTTTGCAAGACTCTGTGCCACTTTAAAACAAGGGCCACCTTTCTTCCAGTTTGCAATTGGCACATTTCTGGTTTCTGTCTAAGGCCTTATCAGAAGTATCTTTAGAGTCCACATTTCTACCAACAGGCTCTTCAAAGCATTCTAGGCATTTTCTATCAAACTTCTCACAATTCTTCCAAAAATTTCCCCTTATCTATTTAAAAAGCCATTCCAAATGTTTGATATTTGCAAACTGCAGCAGCATCCCACTTCTCCAGCACCAAAATCTTTTTCAGTCTGTAAGCTGCCAGAATGTGATATACCAGAAACAGAATGGCTTTTTAAAGGGGGAATCCATTAAGTTGCAAGTTTACAACTTCTCTGGCCATGAAAATATCCAAATTAATGCATCAAGGGAAAGATACCTTAATTCCAAAGAAAAGGTGAATGAGGTTCCGGGTTTCTTTTTCATCTAGGAGGGCACATGGCAACATTAAGCTTTCTCTCCTCATTTCATAGGGCTTCCCCAGGGGCACTTTCCATCTGCTCCAAAGGTCTCTGACTGCTTGGACTCCATTGGTTCTGGTGGCTCTAAATCTTTTTCCAAAATGGTTCCCTCTTAAAGGGCACCAATAAGCAACCCCACCTTGAGAGGATAGAGACACATCTCCATGGAAATCATCTAATCAAAAGTTACCACCCACAATTGGGTGGCTCACATCTCCATGAAAACTATTAAAAAGGTCCCACCCAACAATATTGAATGAGGATTAAAGGACATGACTTTTCTGGGGTACATAATAGCTTCAAACTGGTGCACAGGACAAGAATCAGATAAATAAGAGCTGAAAATTTTTCAAATCATTTAAACATGAGCCACTTTGAACTAAGTGTCAAAGCAGAATTATAGTACAAGGCTAATCGGCTAGAAAACCCTAGGCAAGCAAGAGAAAATGACCTCTAGAATAAAGTAATCAAGAAAATCATATGTCTAGACACCAACAACAACAAAAAAATCACAAGCCATATTAAGAAACATGAAGATATGGTCAAACGAACAAACTAAAACTTCAGATGAGATATAGTAGTTGAAACAACTAATTAAGGATGTTCAAATGAATCTTCTAAATAAATTCAGAGATGAAGGAAAATGTGGCAAAAGAGATAAGGAGATAAAGAAGACACTGGATGAGTGTAAAGAATAATTCAAAATCATGCAAGAAATAACAACAAAAATTATGGGAATGAAATGCACAATAGAAGAGATTAAAAAGTACAATGGAGACACACAGCAGCAGATTTGAAGAGGCAGAAGAAAGGATCAAGGAACTAGAGCTTAGGCCATCTGAAGTCTTACACACATAAGAACAGATAGAAAAAAGAATGAAAAAAATTGAGCAGGTCTCAGGGAATTGAATGACAGCATGAAGCACACAAATATGCACATCATGGGTGCCCCAAATGGGAAGAGAGGAGAAAAGGGCAGAAAGAATATTTGAGGACAATAATGTTTGAAAATTCCCAACTCTAATGAAAGACATCAATATACAGGTCCAAGAAATGCAATACACTCCAAATAAAATAAATACAAGCAGAGCTATTCCAAGAAACTTCATAATCAGAATGTCAAATGCCAAAGACAATCACAGAATTCTGAAAGCAGCAAAACACCTGCAATTCATCAGATACAAGGGAAGCTCTATAAGACTAAGTGCAGATTTCTCAGCAGAAACCACACAGGTGGGAAGGCAATGGTATGATATATTTAAGAAACTGAAAGAATAAAATTGCAATGTAGAATTATGTGTTTGGCAAAACTGTCCTTCAAAAATGATGGAGAGGAGGCAGGGTGGGATGGCAGTGGAAGTGGGACAATATGGCAGCATAGGGAGGTGTGGGATTCAGTCCATCCTCTAGAGCAGCTAGTAAGTAGCCAGGAACTGCCTGGAACAATAGTTGGGAGGACTCCCATGACCAGATATACATCATACACCAGTCTGGAACAGGTGGAAGGGCCAAGATCACAGCACAGAACTTTAAGTCTCCCAAGCCATGGAGGCCAATTCTGGTTCTTGATTGTGAACACAGGGTGCTGGGAGCTGACTCTGAAAAGGAATTTTGTTCTCCATTTCATTTTTTTTCTCACTTTTTAGCTGCCCATTAAATGAAGCTGCACATATTCTCAGGTTCAGCACTGCCCAAAGCAAGCGTGGAGTTAAGAAATGTATGAATGATAAAGTAAGTAGTCAAAGTGAAAGCATTAATTCCCTAAAGTGTATATTTCCACAAGAAAAGAGGTGGGGGCAGGTCACAGCACAAGTGGTGGCTCTCATTTAGAGGATCCAGACCTCAGGGGCTGGAAAACAGAAATAGTTTAGGACTGTCTTCTACTTCAGCCTCTGTGTTGGCTTGAAAGGATTATGCACCCTAGAAAAACCATGTTTTAATCCTGATCCAATCTTGTGGGAGCAACATTTCTTTCATCCTGATTCAATAATGTAGGTTGGAAACTTGATTAGATTATCTCCACAGAGATGTGACTTGCCCAGTTGTAGGTATTAACTTTTCAACAGAAGGAGATGTGATTCCTCCTATTCCAGGTGGGCCCTGATTAGTTTACTGGAATCTTTTAAAAGAGAAGAGTTTTGGAAAAAGCTAGAAGGCCATGGTAGAGCACAAAATCCATGAGAGACAAAAGAGCCCATGTGGCCAGAGACCTTTTGAGATGAACACCCTTGGGGGCACTTCAAGAAGTCTGGAGAGAAAGCTAGCAGACATCGCCATGTTCACCATGTGCCTTTCCAGTTGAGAGAGAAAGCCTGAACTTGATTGGCCTTTCTTGAGTGAAGGTAACCTCTTGTTGTGCCTAATTTAGATATTTTTATAGACTTGCTTTAATCGGGACATTTTCATGGCCTTAGAACTGTAAACTTGTCACTTATTAAATTCCCCTTTTTAAAAGTCATTCCAGTTCTGGTGTATCACATTCTGGCAGCTAGCAAACTAGAATAGCCTCTGTCTCAGCCACACCCCTAGCAGGTACGATGTCTGTTGAGAATAAAAGGCACTGTGCCACTTTAAGCAGGTGCGAGCTGCAGGATAACAAGCACCTCATGCTGCACAGAATAGGAGAAACACCTTAGAAGAGGCTTCATAGGAAAGACTGGCAGTCTGCTGGGTCATATCCTCAGGGATATTTGATACTGGTTACACACTCATCCTGTGTCCTGAGCCTATCTTGTCTGGGAAAATGTGACTGGGATTGCTCCTATCTGGCAGGGCAAGATCCAGAAAAACAAGGGCTGAAAAATTCTAATCAGTTAACAAAAACTAAGCTAGAGGTCAGAATAAATTAAACTGAATGTCAAAGAAAAGATAGAGAACAAAGCCAACCAACAAGAAAACCCTAGGGAAAAAAGAGAGAAAAATGACCTCCATAATAAAGCAATCAAGGAAATCAGACACATAAACACCAGCAAAAAATCACAAATCAAACTATGAAGAAAGAAGGTATGGCCCAGTCAAAGGAACAAACTAACACTTCAAATGAGATACAGGGGTTGAAACAACTAATTAAAGATTTTCAAACAAATCTTCCAAATCAAGCCAATGAGTTGAAGAATGATATGGCAAAAGAGATGAAGGATATATAGTAGATATTGGGTGGCCGTAAAGAAGAATTCAAAAGCTTGAAAAAACAAATGGCAGAACTTATGGGAATGAAAGGCACAACAGACAAGAAGAAAAACACAATGGAGACATACAACAGCAAATTTGAAGAAGGAGAAGAAAGGACTGGTGAACTAGAGACAGGACCTCTGAAATTCTCCACACAAAAGAGCAGATAGAGAAAAGAATGGAAAAATATGAACAGGGTCTCAATCTCTTCACAAGACTGAATGAAACACATGAATATATGAGTACAGGTATCCCAGAAAGAGAAGAGAAGGGAAAAGGGGCAGAAAGAATAAAGGAGGAAATAATCACTGAAAAATTCCCAATTGTTATGAAAAACATAAAATTACAGATCCAAGAAGCACAGCATACCACAAACAGAATAGATCCAAATAGACCTACTCCAATACACTTACTAATCAGATTGTTAATGTCAAAGACAAAGAGAATTTTGAAAACAACCAGAGAAAATTGATCAGCCACATACAAGAGAAGCTCGATGAGACTATGTGTGGATTTCTGAGCAAAAAAACAAGGAGGTAAGGAGGCTGTGGTATGATATATTTAAGATACTGACAGAAAAGAAAATGCCAATGAAGAATTCTATATTGGCAAAACTGTCCTTCAGAAATGAGGGAGAGAATTTGTGAACAAGACACCTGAGAGAATTTGTGAACAAGACACCTGCTCTACAAGAAAAATGAAAGGGAGCACTACAGACAGATATAAAAATACAGGAGAGAGAGGATGGAAGAAGAATGTAGAAATGAAGACCACCAGTAAGGGTAAAAAGAGAGTACGTTATTTTAAGTATAATGAACAAAGCTGAGTGTGACTATGGTTGAATGAGGAATGCTAGAGGCATGTATGACACCAGAAGGAAAGATAGAGGACAAAAACTGGGACTGTATAACTTAGCAAAACCTAGAATGGGGGCGGGCCGCGGTGGCTCAGCGGGCAAAGTGCTTGCCTGCTATGCCGGAGGACCTCGGTTCGATTCCCGGCCCCAGCCCATGTAACGAAAACGGAGAAACAAAATACAATAAAACAAGAAAATGTTTAAAAGATGTTTCCCTTTCTTCCTCTCTTCCTTCCTTCTATCCTTCCTTCCTTCTCTCTGTCTTTCCTTTAAAAAAAAAAAAAAAAAAAAAAAAAAAAAAAAAACCTAGAATGGGCAATGATGGTGATTAATGGTACAAATATAAGAGAAGTTTCACATGAGAGAGAACAAATGGATGTCAATGTTGCAAAGTGTTGAAAATGGGATAGTAAATGGAAAAAATACAATCAATGCAAACTAAGGTTTATAGTTAACAATGACATTGTAATATGCTTCCATTAATCATAACAAAGACACTATACCAAAGCTAAATGTCAACAAAAGGAGAATATAAAGGAGCGGTATGGGATTCCTAATGTTATTGTTGTTTCTCATTATTATTTTTTTTCTTTTTTCCTCTTCTTCCTTCTTTGTGGATGAAGTGGAAATGTTTTCCTATAGATTGGGTTGTTGAATGCATAACTATATTATTACACTGGGAGCCACTGAGTGTTTACTTAGGATGGATTGCACAGTGTGTGAATAAAACTGTTTCAAAAATAAGCATAAAGTTACAGTGCTGGAGAAAATGTGGAGAGAGAGAGAGATACCTATTCACTGTTGGTCGGGAAGTAGAATGGTGCGGCCGCTCTGAAGGGAGGTGTGGTGGTCCCACAGGAGGCTAAAGTATAGGGTTGCCATATGGCAACCTATATTAAGTACCATACTAATATTTTAGTTCCTCCCAATATTAGGTATATACTTACAGGAATTGAAAGCAGGGTCGCGAATGGACATTTGCACATTGGTGTTTATGTCAGCAGTGTTAATGACTTTCAATGAATGAAGGTGACTTAAGGGTACATCAACTGATGAACAGAGAGGTGAACTGTGGTGTACACATAGAATATAATATTGAACATCTGCAAGAAGGAATGAAGTTGTGAGGCATGCAACTAGGTGAATAAACCTTGAGGACATTATGGTCAGTGAAATAAGCCAGAAATGAAAAGACAAATATTTAAGGCATCACTAATATGGACTAACTATAATGTGTAAACTCTCAGAATTGGATTCAAGAGCATAAGTTGATAGGGGATAAAAAGTGGGCAGAGACTGAATGTACTTTTGAGTGCAGTCAATATAATTTACTTTTTGAGTTCATTTTCATTCTGAATTTATTGCAGGCATATTCCTGTAGTTGGATGTTATCTTCACAGAACCATGGAACTGTAGGAGATATGATGCAGCCCTTCTTTGGCAGCCCCCACCTAATGGCATGTGGGAAAAATAGCTCCAAATTCTGGACTCTGTAGATTTTAATCCAACCTCGACATGACAACATTCCACCTGGCCATTGTAGGTGGGACTTTTTGATTAGTTTACTTCAGTTAAAATGTGAACTGCACCATTCAAGGTGTGCCTTAATCCTCTTACTGGAGTCCTTTATAAGAGGATAAAACACATTCAGAACCTAAGAATAAACAGAAGCTCTCAAGGAAAAACCCTAGAAAAAGAAAGGACCCATATAAAACGGGAAGCCACTGAAGCCAGAAGCTGAAAGCAACAAAACTCAAGAGAGAAGGACCAACAGAAGCTAGCTACATGCCTTCCCACATGACAGAAGTGTCCCAGATTCCAGCAGTCTGTCTTCAGAATCTAGGTGACATCCTGTTGCCTTGAGTTGGAAATTTTCATGGCCGAAGAGCTTCAAATTGTAAATTAGTAAATCCCCATTATAAAATCCAAAGAACTCAATCTAGGAACCTTTACAGATTGCATAGTACACCTAGAGGAACTAGAAAAAGCATAACAAACTAACCTCAAAGCAAACAGAAGGAAAGAAATAACAAATTAGAGCAGAAATAAGTGAAATTGAAAATAATAATAATAATAGTAGAATCTACTAAACCAGAAGTTAATTCTTTGAGAAAATCAATAAAAGTGACAAACAGCAGATCCCCACAGCCACCAGGAAGCTGGACCACAGTGCCTTCAATTCTAAGATGTTCACACCAGAATACTCATTGAAACTCAGGCCAACAGCAAGAAACAGATAACTCAGGGCACTGGGTATCTATGTTATATCTGAGGCATATAAATTCTGCAGGTGTTGCTGAGCTGGGCATACTGCCCAATGCACACACAAAAAAACCAATTCAGTGACACCCGGTTTTCAAAGAGAGAAAGGGTTTATTAATAGGTGCCAAGTAGGTGACAGGAACAACAAGCTCAGGTTTGTCTCCTGGAGTCAAAAAGGCCTAGGGTTTTTATGGGATTAAACAAATGAAGCTGGTATTAGAGATCTTATTTCAATTGGCACGATGATTAATTAGCAAACATTCAAATTAAAGATTGTTAAATGGACTATTATGATTGGTTGTGTATATATTCAAATTAAGGATATAAGTTTTCAAATCAAAGACTGTAAGCTGGCTTATACTGATTGGTTAGTTATAAAATCACTTACAGAATTGAAGGGAAAAGATTCACAGCACAATTTCATAGTTTAACTTGTGTGGTCAGTTTAGTTGAACACAATAAGTGCAGGGAATCTTGAAAAGGGTGTGAGATTTTATTGGTTTGTCCAGGTAAGTGTTATGCACTAATAAATCCTAAAGGATTTGGACAGTGAATAAAGAAGTATTTGAAGGCTCCCCTTAGGAGAATGGGGAGAAAGGGGCAAGAGTCAACTTCTCCATTTGGAGAATTTCTGACACTCTCACAAGCAGTGGAGACAACCAAATCAATAGGCCGAGTCTCCGATCTTGGGATTCACCCTTATGAAACTTATTCCTGCAAAGGATAGGCTAAGCCTGCTTAAAATTAGACCTTTAAGCCACCCCCAGAGAACCTCTTTTGTTGCTCAGATATGGCATCTCTCTCTAAGCCGACATGGCAAGTGAACCCACTGCCCTCCCCTCTCTACATGGGAGATGACTCCCAGGAATGTGACTCTCCCTGCCAATGTGGGACAGAAATATCAGGATGAGCTGGGATTCAGCATCAAGGGATTGAGAAAACCTTCTTGACCAAAAGTGGGAAGAGAGAAATGAGACAAAATAAAGTGTCAGTGGCTAAGAGATTTCAAACAGAGTCAAGAGGTTATCCTGGAGGTTATTCTTATGCATCATATAGATATCCCTTTTCAGTTATGATGTATTTGAGTGGCTAATGAGAAGTACCTGAAACTGTAGAGCAGTTCTCCAGTAGCCTATTTCTTGAAGATGGTTGTATGAAGATATAAAGTTTATAATGTCACTGTGTGAAAACCTTCTGTCTGATGTTCCCTTTGTCTAGAGTATGGATAGATAAGTAAAAAATATGGATTAAAAAATAAACAAATAATAGGTAGAACAAAGGTTAAAATAAATTGGGTAGATGGAAATACTAGTGATCAATGAGAGGGAAGGGTTAGGGTTATGGCATATATGAGTTTTTCTTTTTGCTTTTTATTTCTTTTTCTGGAATGATGCAAATGTTCTAAAAAATGATCATAGTGATGAACATACAACTATATGATGATATTGTGAACCATTGATTACATACCATGTATGGAATGTTTGTTCAACATTTCAGGTTGAAACTACTTTCTACGAAGCCACCTAATTTCCTGCTTTGCTCTAATACATTTGCTGGTATTTTGCCCTCTGCACAAACAAAACTCTGCTTAATTTTTTTTTTTTGTATGCTGTATGGTAGGGTCACATTTCATTTTTTTTTTCATGTGAGCATCCTATTATTGCAGAACCATTTGTTGAATTTTTGTTTGTTTGTTTTGCTTGTTTGTTTTTTGGGAACTGCATGGACCAGGAATTGAACCCACCTTTCCCACATGGCAGGCAAGAATTCTACCACTGAACTACTTTGGCACCTCCCCTACTGAATTTTTAGTACTCTTATTTATAATGATGTAAGCGCCTTAAAAAATATATCAGAAATATATGAAACTGATCTGGACAGGACTAAGGTAAATCAGAATACAAGATAAAGGAGAATGTCGTCCATATTTTAAAACTTCAATTTCTTGTACAATGTACAAATTTTAAAAATGTTTTGGCATGAGGAAGAACAAAGGAATGTCATTATTGCAGGGTGCTGAAAATAGATGATAATTAATACTTTAAAATGTCACCTTATGTGTGAGACTAAAACAAAAAATGTTTGTTACAAAATTTAGATTTTGACTAGAGCATTTCCTAATATAACTCATGTAGATAGTTTGATTGAATGTCATAGGTACTTGGAATCTCAGGTAGGACATGAGATTTTGTTGGTTTGTCCAGAGTGATCCTCCAATGAATCCCAGAATGATTTGATCAGTGACTGGAAAAGTATTTGCAAGCCCCCTTCGGGGAATGGTGAGAGTGGGGAGAAATTCAACTTCCCCAGGTTGAATTCTTGATATTCTCACAAGCAGTGTGGACAACCAAAGCTATAGGCTGAGCCCCCAGTCTTGGGGTATGTTCACATGAAACTTAACCCCACAAAGGATAGGTCAAGTCTACTTAAAATTTAGGCCTAAGAGTCACCCCCAAGAGAGCCTCTTTTGTTGCTCAGATGTGACCCCTCTCTCCAGCCAACACGACAAGCAGTCTCACCACCCTCCCCCTCTCTGTGTGGGACATGACTCCCAGGGGTGTGGACCTTCCTGGCAACATGGGACAGAGATCCTGGAATGAGCTGAGACTCAGCATGAAAGGACTGAGAAAAACCCTAGAATGAACTGAGAATTAACATCAAGGGATTGAGAGAAACTTCTCGACCAAATGGGGGAAGAGCAAAATGAGACAAAGTGTCAATGGCTGAGAGATTCCAAACAGAGTTGAGAGGTTATCCTGGAGGTTATTCTTATGCATTAAGTAGATATCACCTTGTTGTTCAAGATGTAGTGGAGAGGCTGGAGGGAATTGCCTGAAAATGTAGAGCTGTGTTCCAGTAGCCATGTTTCTTGATGATGATTGAACAATGGTATAGCTTTCACAGTAAGACTCTGTGAATGTGAAAACCTTATGTCTGATGCTACCTTTAGCTACTACATCAACAGAAGAGTAGAACATATGGAATAAAAATAAATAATAGGGGGAACAAATGTTAAAATAAATTCAGTTTGAAATAGTGGTAAATGAAAGCGAGGGGTAAGGGGTATGGTGTGTATAGTCTTTTTTTCTCTATTATCATTTTATTTCTTTTTCTGTTGTCTTTTTATTTCTTTTTCTAAATTGATGCAAATGTACTAAGAAATGATGAATATGCAACTATGTGATGATATTAAGAATTACTGATTGTATATGTAGAATGGAATGATATCTAAATGTTTTGTTTGTTAATTTTTTTAATTAATAAAAAAAGTTAAAAAAAAAAAAAACAACTTCAATTTGTATGTGAGACCAAAGGGAGAGATGTTTATTTGGTGTAAAATTTATATTTTAGGTAGTGCATTTCCTAATATAACTTGTATGGTCAGTTTGGTTGAGTAAGTACATGGAATCTTGAATAGGACATGAGATTTTGTTGGTTTGTCCAGGTTAGTGTGATGTGCTGATAAATGCCAGTGTAATTTGGACAGTGATTAAAGAAGTATTTGGAAAATCCCCTTGGGGTCTGGGGAGAAAGGAAGAAATATTCAACTTCCCCATTTGGAGAATTTCTGATATTCTTGCAAGGAGTGGGGACAACCAAATCACCCTTGATCTTGGAGTTCATGCCCATGAAACTTATTCCTGCAAAGAATAGACTAAGCTTACTTAAAATCAGGACTATGAGTCATGACAAACCATGGGATCTATCCTGTCACTAATTGTTGATGAATGCTTTGAAAACTATTGCTTTTTTATTTCTTTGCTTTCTATATATGTTATATTATACAATAAAAAATTGTTTTAAAAATTAGGCCTATGAGTCATCCCCAGAGAAATACCAGGATGATCAGGGACCCAGCATCAAAGGACTGAGAAAGCCTTCTTGACCCTAAGGGGGAAGAGAGAAATGAGATAAACTAAAGTTTCAATAGCTAAGAGATTTCAAACAGACTTGAGAGGTTATTCTGGAGTTATTCTTATGCATTGTATAGATATCCCTTTTTAGTTTATAGTGTATTGGAGTGCTGGAGGGAAGTACCTGAAGCTGTTAGCTACATTCCAGTAGGCTTGATTCTTGAAGATGACTGTATGAAGATATAACTTTTACAATGTGACTGTGTGATCGTGAAAACCTTGTATCAAATGCTCCTTTTAGCCATGGTATGGACAGATAAGTGAAAAAAAAATATGGATAAGAAATAAATAATAGGGGAGATAAGGGGTAAAATAAATTGGGTAGAAGGAAATACTAGTGGTCAACAGAGGAATGGGTAAGGGGTATGAGTTTTTTTCTTTCTTCTTTTTATTTCTTTTTCTGGAGTGATGCAAATGTTCTAAAAAATTATCATGGTGATGAACATACAACTATGTGATGTATCTTGAGCCACTGATTGTACACCAGGCAAGGAATGTATATGTGTGAAGATTTGTCGATAAAAATATTTTTTAAAAAAAACTAAAAAATATGCATATTAGATATAAAGAGACATGATATAAAGAAAACCTCACTTCACAGTTTGATGTGTCCAGTCTTACTATTTTATTTACAACAATGGTTCTCAACTGAGGACGATTTTATATCCGCTCACCCCACCACCCCCACTCCCGCTGCAGGGGACATTGGTAATGTCTGGAGACATTTTTTATCATTACCATTGGGAGGGTGTTACTGGTGTCTAGTAGGTACAGCCCAAGAATGCTGCAAAGCATCCTATGATATTCTGATTTAAAGACAGAAACTTTAGGTCCCTTTCAGCCCCTGAGAAATAAAAGGTAAAATTACAATAAATGAAAATAAAGCAAAATTTAATTCAACCATATCTGATTCCCACTACATGCAAGGTATTGCTAGGAGTGTGTGAATAACATCAAATATGAGACATATACTGCCCTCAAATAGCTAATTATTTTCTTGGGAAGATAAGACATATATGCTTAGAAAAGTAATAACAATAAAAGGTTAAAAAGTACAAATGCGGGACTTCCTGGAAGATGGCGGCTTAGTAAGACGCGCGGATCTTAGTTTCTTCTCCAGGACACCTACTAGGGGAGTAGAAACGATACAGAAAGCGCCCAAAGCCACAACAGAGATAAAAAAAAGACAGCGTACCCCATCCTGGAACGGCTGGCTGGCTGAGAGAAGCAGCTCGGGTGAGATCGCGGAGGCGCGCGGGCCTTACCGGGCGGGGTGGCAAGCGGCCGGAGTTACTCCCTTCCCCCTTCCCGGGCCGGCTGGGAGAATTGGAGAGGTGGTCCCCTGAAACCAAGGCGACTGGCGCCCACACCACGCGCAGCCCCCGGACCAACTGAGAGAATTGGATCGGAAACCCCCAGGCCGCGGAGAACGGTGACCCCGTGACTCCCGGGGAACGTGCACTCTCTCGGGCGGGCCACTGCCGCTGGCGCCCTCCCGCCACGCGTGTTGCCCAGGGCCGACTAGGAAATTCGGACGGGCTCTTTCCCTGGCTGCGGCGACCAGCAACCCTCCCTGCATTCGGACCCCGGGCCGGCTCAAGCCGCTTCGGCTAGCGAACCCCCAGGACGGCGAGAGTTTTCCAAAGTTTAAGGTCCCACAGCACCTTTTACTGGTGGGACCCGCAGACAAACGTGTGCCACGAGCGCCACCTACTGGGCAGGATAAGAAAAGCAGAACCCAGAGATTTCACAGAAAAATATTACAACCTTGCTGGGTCCAACACCAAGAGAAATCTGAATAAATGCCCAGACGCCAGCAGCAGAAGATAACTGTCCACGCTCAAAAGATTGAGAATATGGCTCAGTCAAAGGAACAAACCAATAGCTCAAATGAGACACAAGAGCTGAGACAACTAATGCTGAATATACGAACAGAAATGGAAAACCTCTTCAAAAATGAAATCGATAAATTGAGGGAGGACATGAAGAGGACATGGGCTGAACATAAAGAAGAAATAGAAAAACTGAAAAAACAAATAGCAGAACTTATGGAAGTGAAGGATAAAGTAGCAAACATAGAAAAAATAATGGATAGCTACAATGATAGATTTAAAGAGACAGAAGATAGAATTAGTGATTTGGAGGATGGAACATCTGAATTCAAAAAGAAACAGAAACTATAGGGAAAAGAATGGAAAAATTTGAACAGGGTATCAGGGAACTCAAGGACAATATGAACCGCACAAATATACGTGTTGTGGGTGTCCCAGAAGGAGAAGAGAAGGGAAAAGGAGGAGAAAAACTAATGGAAGAAATTATCACTGAAAATTTCCCAACTCTTATGAAAGACCTAAAATTACAGATCCAAGAAGTGCAGCGCACCCCAAAGAGATTAGACCCAAATAGGCATTCTCCAAGACACTTACTAGTTAGAATGTCAGAGGTCAAAGAGAAAGAGAAGATCTTGAAAGCAGCAAGAGAAAAACAATCCATTACATACAAGGGAAACCCAATAAGACTTTGTGTAGATTTCTCAGCAGAAACCATGGAAGCTAGAAGACAGTGGGATGATATATTTAAAATACTAAAAGAGAAAAACTGCCAACCAAGACTCCTATATCCAGCAAAATTATCCTTCAAAAATGAGGGAGAAATTAAAACATTCTCAGACAAAAAGTCACTGAAAGAATTTGTGACCCAGAGACCAGCTCTGCAAGAAATACTAAAGGGAGCACTAGAGTCAGATACAAAAAGACAGAAGAGAGAGATATGGAAAAGAGTGTAGAAAGAAGGAAAATCAGATATGATATATATAATACAAAAGGCAAAATGGTAGAGGAAAATATTATCCAAACAGTAATAACACTAAATGTCAATGGACTGAATTCCCCAATCAAAAGACATAGATTGGCAGAATGGATTAAAAAACAGGATCCTTCTATATGCTGTCTACAGGAAACACATCTTAGACCCAAAGATAAACATAGGTTGAAAGTGAAAGGTTGGGAAAAGATATTTCATGCAAATAACAACCAGAAAAGAGCAGGAGTGGCTATACTAATATCCAACAAATTAGACTTCAAATGTAAAACAGTTAAAAGAGACAAAGAAGGACACTATATACTAATAAAAGGAACAATTAAACAAGAAGACATAACAATCATAAATATTTACGCACCGAATCAGAATGCCCCAAAATACGTGAGGAATATACTGCAAACACTGAAAAGGGAAATAGACTCATATACCATAAGAGTTGGAGACTTCAACTCACCACTCTCATCAAGGGACAGAACATCTAGACAGAGGATCAACAAAGAAATAGAGAATCTGAATATTACTATAAATGAACTAGACTTAATAGACATTAATAGGACATTACATCCCACAACAGCAGGATACACCTTTTTCTCAAGTGCTCATGGATCATTCTCAAAGATAGACCATATGCTGGGTCACAAAGCAAGTCTTAACAAATTTAAAAAGATTGAAATCTTACACAACACTTTCTCGGACCATAAAGGAATGATGTTGGAAATCAATAATAGGCAGAGTGCCAGAAAATTCACAAATACGTGGAGGCTCAACAACACACTCCTAAACAACGACTGGGTCAAAGAAGAAATTGCAAGAGAAATTAGCAAATACCTCGAGGCGAATGAAAATGAAAACACAACATATCAAAACTTATGGGACGCAGCAAAGGCAGTGCTAAGAGGGAAATTTATTGCTCTAAATGCCTATATCAGAAAAGAAGAAAAGGCAAAAATTCAGGAATTAACTATCCATTTGGAAGAACTGGAGAAAGAACAGCAAGCTAACCCCAAAGCAAGCAAAAGGAAAGAAATAACAAAGATTAGAGCACAAATAAATGAAATTGAAAACATGAAAACAATAGAGAAAATCAATAAGGCCAGAAGTTGGTTCTATGAGAAAATCAATAAGATTGATGGGCCCTTAGCAAGATTGACAAAAAGAAGAAGAGAGAGGATGCAAATAAATAAGATCAGAAATGGAAGAGGAGACATAACTACTGACCTCACAGAAATAAAGGAGGTAATAACAGGATACTATGAACAACTTTACGCTAATAAATACAACAATTTAGAGGAAATGGACGGGTTCCTGGAAAGACATGAACAACCAACTTTGACTCAAGAAGACATAGATGACCTCAACAAACCAATCACAAGTAAAGAAATTGAATTAGTCATTCAAAAGCTTCCTAAAAAGAAAAGTCCAGGACCAGATGGCTTCACATGTGAATTCTACCAAACGTTCCAGAAAGAATTAGTACCAATTCTCTTCAAACTCTTCAAAAAAATCGAAGTGGAGGGAAAACTACCTAATTCATTCTATGAAGCCAACATCACCCTCATACCAAAACCAGGCAAAGATATTACAAAAAAAGAAAACTACAGACCAATCTCTCTAATGAATACAGATGCAAAAATCCTCAATAAAATTCTAGCAAATCGTATCCAACAACACATTAAAAGAATTATACATCATGACCAAGTAGGATTCATCCCAGGTATGCAAGGATGGTTCAACATAAGAAAATCAATTAATGTAATACACCATATCAACAAATCAAAGCAGAAAAATCACATGATCATCTCAATTGATGCAGAGAAGGCATTCGACAAGATTCAACATCCTTTCCTGTTGAAAACACTTCAAAAGATAGGAATACAAGGGAACTTCCTTAAAATGATAGAGGGAATATATGAAAAACCCACAGCTAATATCATCCTCAATGGGGAAAAATTGAAAACTTTCCCCCTAAGATCAGGAACAAGACAAGGATGTCCACTATCACCACTATTATTCAACATTGTGTTGGAGGTTCTAGCCAGAGCAATTAGACAAGAAAAAGAAATACAAGGCATCAAAATTGGAAAGGAAGAAGTAAAACTATCACTGTTTGCAGACGATATGATACTATACGTCGAAAACCCGGAAAAATCCACAACAAAACTACTAGAGCTAATAAATGAGTACAGCAAAGTAGCAGGTTACAAGATCAACATTCAAAAATCTGTAGCATTTCTATACACTAGTAATGAACAAGCTGAGGGGGAAATCAAGAAACGAATCCCATTTACAATTGCAACTAAAAGAATAAAATACCTAGGAATAAATTTAACTAAAGAGACAAAAAACCTATATAAAGAAAACTACAAAAAACTGCTAAAAGAAATCACAGAAGACCTAAATAGATGGAAGGGCATACCGTGTTCATGGATTGGAAGACTAAATATAGTTAAGATGTCAATCCTACCTAAATTGATTTACAGATTCAATGCGATACCAATCAAAATCCCAACAACTTATTTTTCAGAAATAGAAAAACCAATAAGCAAATTTATCTGGAAGGGCAGGGTGCCCCGAATTGCTAAAAACATCTTGAGGAAAAAAAACGAAGCTGGAGGTCTCGCGCTGCCTGACTTTAAGGCATATTATGAAGCCACAGTGGTCAAAACAGCATGGTATTGGCATAAAGATAGATATATCGACCAATGGAATCGAATAGAGTGCTCAGATATAGACCCTCTCATCTATGGACATTTGATCTTTGATAAGGCAGTCAAGCCAACTCACCTGGGACAGAGCAGTCTCTTCAATAAATGGTGCCTAGAGAACTGGATATCCATATGCAAAAGAATGAAAGAAGACCCATCTCTCACACCCTATACAAAAGTTAACTCAAAATGGATCAAAGATCTAAACATTAGGTCTAAGACCATAAAACAGTTAGAGGAAAATGTTGGGAGATATCTTATGGATCTTACAACTGGAGGCGGTTTTATGGACCTTAAACCTAAAGCAAGAACACTGAAGAAGGAAATAAATAAATGGGAACTCCTCAAAATTAAACACTTTTGTGCATCAAAGAACTTCATCAAGAAAGTAGAAAGACAGCCTTCACAATGGGAGACAATATTTGGAAATGATATATCAGATAAAGGTCTAGTATCCAGAATTTATAAAGAGATTGTTCATCTCAACAACAAAAAGACAGCCAACCCAATTACAAAATGGGAAAAAGACTTGAACAGACACCTCTCAGAAGAGGAAATACGGATGGCCAAGAGGCACATGAAGAGATGCTCAATGTCCCTGGCCATTAGAGAAATGCAAATCAAAACCACAATGAGATATCATCTCACACCCACCAGAATGGCCATTATCAACAAAACAGAAAATGACAAGTGCTGGAGAGGATGCGGAGAAAGAGGCACACTTATCCACTGTTGGTGGGAATGTCAAAGGGTGCAACCACTGTGGAAGGCAGTTTGGCGGTTCCTCAAAAAGCTGAATATAGAATTGCCATACGACCCAGCAATACCATTGCTAGGTATCTACTCAAAGGACTTAAGGGCAAAGACACAAACGGACATTTGCACACCAATGTTTATAGCAGCATTATTTACAATTGCAAAGAGATGGAAACAGCCAAAATCTCCATCAACAGAAGAGTGGCTAAACAAACTGTGGTATATACATACGATGGAATATTATGCAGCTTTAAGACAAGATAAACTTATGAACCATGTAATAACATGGATGGACCTAGAGAATATTATGCTGAGTGAATCCAGCCAAAAACTAAAGGACAAATACTGTATGGTCCCACTGATGTGAACGGACATTCGAGAATAAACTTGAAATATGTCATTGGTAACAGAGTTCAGCAGGAGTTAGAAACAGGGTAAGACAATGGGTAATTGAAGCTGAAGGGATACAGACTGTGCAACAGGACTAGATACAAAAACTCAAAAATGGACAGCACAATAATACCTAATTGTAAAGTAATCATGTTAAAACACTGAATGAAGCTGCATCTGAGCTATAGGTTTTTGTTTTGTTTTGTTTTGTTTTGTTTTGATTTTACTATTATTACTTTTATTTTTTTCTCTATATTAACATTCTATATCTTTTTCGGTTATGTTGCTAGTTCTTCTAAACCAATGCAAATGTACTAAGAAATGATGATCATGCATCTATGTGATGATGTTAAGAATTAATGATTGCATGTGTAGAATGGTATGATCTCTAAATGTTGGGTTAATTTCTTTTTTCCGTTAATTAAAAAAAAAAAAAAGAGAAGGGATAATTGGAGATGAAGGGATACAGACTGTACAACGGGACTGGATATAAAAACTCAGAAATGGACAGCACAATACTACCCAATTGTAATGCAATTATGTTAAAACACTGAATGAAGCTGCATGTGAGGTATAGGTTTTTTGTTTTTGTTTTTTTTTCTTTTTCTATTATTGTTTTAATTCTTATTCTGTTGTCTTTTTATTTCTTTTTCTAAATTGATGCAAATGTACTAAGAAATGATGAATATGCAACTATGTGATGTTATTAAGAATTACTGATTGTACATGTAGATTGGAATGATTTCTAATTGTTTTGTTAATTCTTTTTTTAATTAATAAAAAAAAAAAGTACAAATGCTTAAAATGTAAGAACAATTGAGAATCCTTGAGTTGGCCTTTAAATAATAAACAATGAAAGCATTTCAGAGCAGAAAGCAATCTAAATGATATCTAATTTAAATCTTCATTTTACAGATGAGGAAACTGAAACAGAGAGACTAACCCATCCAAATTCTGAAATATGGTCCACTTTTTCTTAACCCTTTCTTGTTTCCTTTACAACAACTGCCACTGTGATTGTTGGAAAGACAGAAATAGAGAGGTCCGTACAAGCATTTTTAGCAACATACATTATGATAATCATCATAATAATCTGTTTAATGAGTAGACTTGAAGAGGGCTTATATTAAAAACTAATAAAAAACAAGACTGGAAAGGAATGAGAATCTTTGTATAAAGAGATAAGGCTGAATTGAACAGAATGATAGTCTCATTCCAGGTTTTCTAAATGATGCTAAAAGAGAAATAAAGGTAAGTGCTAAAGGAATGTCGTAAAGGGTCTGATTCCAATGGCCTGAGGGTACTCAGGGATGTCTTGGTGGAAGAGGTGAACTGAAGGTGAAGGCATAGGATTTGGATAAAGAAGATGAGAAGTGTCTAGATAAGGAAAGTAGGATGAGACTCAGAGTTAGGAAAAAACAAACAAATAGCTTTAAATACAGTGAATAAATAAGAGTAACCATACTGAATGGTTTGAGGAAAACTTGGAAATAAGGCTGTCTTCTCTTCTCATTCTATTCCCTCTCCTAAGAAAACTCCATTTTCACCCATATTTCAACTACCATCCTCCATATAGAAATGATTCATACATGTCACCAGCCTATATCTTTCATCTAAGTTCAATAAATTATTTGCTGAATAAATTTTTACATACTCTCAAAAATAGTACTGAGAAAAACTACTGGAGTTGATGACTAAGGTCATGGGTGACCTCTGAGAATGCGATCTGAATATGCCAATGAGTGTAGACCCAGAATGCAGGGACTCAGAGAGCAACTGAGCAATAAGAATAGAGAAGAGAAGATGAACAAAGGGGCAGCAGTGTCAAGGATAATTGTTAGTTTCCATTTTCCTTTTCTTTATGCTATTGTTGTTATTCCCCTAGCATTGGGAAAACAATAAAGAGCAAAACTGAAAACATTAGAGACCAGAGACAGATAAAATTACAGCCTTCTGTAGGAAGGAATTTGTCCGAAAATGTCAACAAAGGGGTGAGGTAAGCAAAGATCATAAAGGAGTGGTTACCTTAAGCATGACACTCTTGCCAGTTGAAAGTAATATTTGAAGTCACAGATAAAGATGCTGATGGGTTAACAAACCACCTGGACCTCATTAGGGAGTGCATCTGGAAGAAAGAGCTGTGGTACAATCAAAAGGTAAGGAAGCCATGTTAAACTATACCACTTAGATGTGGTCAGCAAAATCCCGATTATGGGAAACCCCACAAATCAACAACATAGCTCCTCCAACAAATAAATCGCAAGTGGAAATAAGTGGAGGAGGAGATGTATGAAAAGAAACTTTTAAGACCTATCAATCTGAATGGATCCTGGTTCAAGTAAACTAAAAATATACATATTGAAAATGGATAACCTTAAAGAAATATGTTAAGCATTTAGGTATGATAATATTGTGGTTTTGCTTTTTTTTAATGTTTTACAGCACTTTATGATTTTACAGTGTCTTCACACACAATATCTTATTTGACCCTCACAACAACCCTTGAGGTGGGTTTTAAGATGTCCATTTTACAGAGAGAATGGAAAGGGTGAGACATATCTACCCTTAAGTATATACATAAGATACACTTAAGAATGATACTAGAACCTTAATAGTGTAATCCATAATGCTGGGGCTATAGGTTAAAAAAGAAAGGATTGGACAATGGTAAAATTTTGGTCTGTTAATCAATAGAAAGACATGAAATTACACAAAATCCCTTGCCTTGTTTTCCTTTTTTTTTTTCAGTCTGTCTTTGCTTTCCTTTACTGTTTTCCTATTTTCATCCCTTTCTTCACCTTCACAAAATATCTCTTCTACTAAAATATTCCTCTCCAGAACCTATACTACTTACATAATGCATAAAATACAAAAAGCTTTGTAGAATAAAAAACTTATCAGCATATTTTTCATAATCAAAATTATTTTGCTTGGAATGACTAGGTAATTTAAGGAAAAAGTTTTGGTTTGGTTCAAATTATTGAATAACCATTCCCAAATTCCACTTTTACCTCATTTTAACACTTGAAGAAAAATTTAATCTCCTCTGAATACTTATAGAACCCTGTTCTTCCCCACAATCTAGCTCTGCTCATGGGAAGTAATTGCCTGTTTACTTGACAATCTTTCTCATGGAAACATCTTCCTAAGACCAGAGATGATATTTTATTATTGGTTGTTATATGTTCCACTCCAAGAAATACACAATGGACTTCTGTGATTGAAGGATGAAACTGCTATGTCCTCCTTATCTCTGGTTAGGAATAATGTTTTGAACTGTAAAGAATCCACATGTAATCAGTACCCATGAGATTTCTCCTATAACCCAGTAGATCAGGGCTCATGGCCCAGCATCTAAGAATGGGCTGAAGCATCCAGCCAGTCAATACATGAGAGGCATCCAGGGCAGTGATACTGAGTGATGGTGGTGGTAGAGTACTAGAGCGGGAGAGATATGAACTGGAAGGAAAGGCCCAAGTAGCACCAAAGGCCAGGAGAAGAAACCATGCAGAAACTAGGAGAGACCCAGGAACCAAGGTCAGTTGGTTGAAGGATCCACAAAGGGGTCCTGGAAGTCAGTTATGCTGATGACTGGTCCAGAGCTGAAGGGCTTTTTATTCAGATGGTAGCAGAGGATATCCTGCACAACCCAACTGATCTTAAAAGGACCCTGCCCTAATATGATCAGGGACTGGTCTTAATCTGCTTTCACTCCCTTTTTCTCCCTTCTGGTGTTTCTGTCCAGGATTACCTGGCATTCCCATCTTTCCCGGGAATCTTTGGCTTCCAGGAAAGCCAATTACTCCCTGATCACCTTTAAGACCTGGAAGACCTATGGGACCCGGCATGCCTTGTGGACCACTGTCTCCAGTGGCACCTCTATCTTCTTTCTTCACCTGGTGGACCAGGAAGACCTTGAATTAAAATGATATTTTTAAATTCATAGAATGTTCCTAGTCTTTAAGTCTGAGATCATTGGGGGAATTATTCAACTGTTTCACTTCTTTCATTTCCTGTTTCAAATGCACTTGTTGTTCTTCCATAGATATAATTTTTGCTGATACATCATACACACGCTCCTCTACTTTTCTGATCTTCTCTATTGTGTAAATGTATTCTCTTGGACTTTGCCATTCAGCATTTCTATACTGAGTTGCAAATAAAGCAAAGTGGCATTCAGTCTTGGTAAAGCCTTAGAGATTTCATCTACTGAGTTTCCATGTGCTTGGACTGAGGAAAATAAGGTACTTAGCTGGAGAAAAACATCTTAAATCTTTGATCAGTTTGTCACACTGAAATTTCGGAAATGCTCTGAATCTATGAGATTGGTTTCAGTATCACAAATACACTGTGTTATGGTTAGGGACACGCGTCAACTTGGCCAAGTTGTGGTACCTGTTTATCTGATTGGGCAAGTGCTGGCCTGTCTGTTGCAATGAGGACATTTCATAGGATTAGGTCATGATCACATCAGCTGCATCCACAGCTGATTCTATTTGTAAATCAGCCAAAGGGGAGTGTCTTCTGCAATTAGTGATGCTAAATCTAATCATGGGAAGCCTTTTAAGGAGGACTCAGAGGAGACAGGTTTCATTCCTGCTTTGGCTGGTGAGCCTCTCCTGTGGATTTCATCCAGGCCATCCATCGGAGTCGTCGGCTTCACAGCCTGCCCTGTGGATTTTGGACTCTGTGTTCCTGCAGTCACGTGAGACACTTCTATAAATTTTATATTTGCAGGTGTTCCCTGTTGATTCTATTTCTCTAGAGAACCCTAACTAATACATCTTGGTACCAGAAGTGGTTCTTAAGAAACAGAATCTTAAAAATGGGTTTTTATGAATGGTTTTCTACTCTGACTGGACACAGAGACACTAAGGACTCTGATTCCCATAATCAGAATGACACTCCCAATCCATGGAGTGAGTTGGCAAAGGAGATAGTCAAAATATCATCATTCGATTCTTCTAATGCTTCGCTTGTACAAAGCCAGACTCTGGGGGATGTTTTTGACACCTTTACAGAGTTTTGTAGAAATAAGAGTTATAGAGATGTTGGTTGGCTGTTGTTAGAAACACTGTCTACATTAAGGG
Organism: Tamandua tetradactyla; assembly: GCF_023851605.1. Taxonomy (NCBI): domain Eukaryota; kingdom Metazoa; phylum Chordata; class Mammalia; order Pilosa; family Myrmecophagidae; genus Tamandua; species Tamandua tetradactyla. The sequence goes on along the minus strand of NC_135334.1, from coordinate 10,986,745 downwards.
GTAAAATGGATGGGCTTAAGGCTTCAAACGAGAAGCTTAAGCGCTGTCTGAAAGATGTAGATGTTTCTATGAGTATCCTGAAGGAAAATCTTATTTCCTGTAGCCGTAGACTTGAGATCTCTGAAAATCAGACTCAGAATCTTATTGTTAGAGTAGCAACTACTCTAGATTTACTGGTAAGGCATTTGTGTGTCAGAGGATGGGAGATAAATCCAACAAAAATACAGGGGCCTTCCACCTCAGTGAAATTTCTAGGTGTCCAGTGGTGTGGGGCATGTCGAGATATCCCTTCTAAGGTGAAGGATAAGTTGCTGCATCTGGCCCCTCCCACAACCAAAAAAGAGGCACAATGCCTAGCTGGTCTTTTTGGATTTTGACGACAACATATTCCTCATTTGGGTGTGCTACTCCGGCCCATTTATCGAGTGACCAGAAAAGCTGCTAATTTTGAGTGGGGACCTGAACAAGAGGAGGCTCTGCGACAGGTCCAGGCTGCTGTACAAGCTGCTCTGCCACTTGGGCCGTATGATCCAGCAGATCCAATGGTGCTGGAAGTATCAGTGGCAAATAGAGATGCTGTCTGCAGCCTTTGGCAGGCCCCTATAGGAGAATCACAACGCAGACCCTTAGGATTTTGGAGCAAAGCCTTACCATCTGCTGCAGATAACTACTCTCCTTTTGAGAAACAGCTTTTGGCCTGCTACTGAGCCTTAGTAGAGACTGAACACTTAACCATGGGCCACCAAGTTACCATGAGACCTGAGTTGCCTATCATGAGTTGGGTGTTGTCTGACCCACCAAGCCATAAAGTTGGGCGTGCACAGCAGCACTCTATTGTAAAATGGAAATGGTATATACGAGATAGAGCCAGAGCAGGTCCCGAAGGCACAAGTAAGTTACATGAAGAAGTGGCACAAATGCCCATGGTTTCCACTCCTGCTGCCACATTACCTTCTCTTTCCCAGACCAGAGCTATGGCCTCTTGGGGAGTTCCTTACAGTGAATTGACCGAGGAAGAGAAAACTCAGGCCTGGTTTACAGATGGTTCAGCACGATATGCAAGTACCATCCGAAAGTGGACAGCTGCAACATTACAACCCCTTTCTGGGGTATCCTTGAAGGACAGTGGTGAGGGGAAATCCTCCCAGTGGGCAGAACTTCGAGCAGTGCACCTGGTTGTTCATTTTGCTTGGAAGGAAAACTGGCCAGAGGTGCATTTGTATACTGACTCATGGGTTGTTGCTAATGGTTTGGCTGGATGGTCAGGGACTTGGAAAGACCATAATTGGAAAATTAGTGACAAAGAGGTCTGGGGAAGAAGTATGTGGATAGACTTTTCTGAGTGGGCTAAAAACATGAAGATATTTGTGGCTCATGTGAATGCACACCAGAGGGTGACTTCAGCAGAGGAAGATTTTAATAATCAAGTGGATAAGATGACCCGTTCTGTGGATACCAGTCAGCCTCTTTCCCCAGCAACTCCTGTTATTGCCCAATGGGCTCAAGAACAAAGTGGTCATGGTGGTAAGGATGGAGGTTATGCATGGGCTCAGCAACATGGACTTCCACTCACCAAGGCTGACCGGCTACAGCCACTGCCGAGTGCCCAATCTGCCAGCAGCAGAGACCCACACTCAGCCCCCGATATGGCACCATTCCCCAAGGTGACCAGCCAGCTACATGGTGGCAGGTTGATTACATTGGACCACTCTCTTCATGGAAGCGGCAGCGATTTGTTCTAACTGGAATAGACACACACTCTGGATATGGGTTTGCTTTCCCTGCACGCAATTCTTCTGCCAAAACTACCATCTGTGGGCTTACAGAATGCCTTATCCATCGTTATGGTATTCCACATAGCATTGCTTCGGATCAAGGAACACACTTCACAGCAAATGAAGTGGGGAAATGGGCACATGCTCATGGAATTCTCTGGTCTTACCATGTTCCCCATCATCCAGAAGCAGCTGGATTGATAGAACGGTGGAATGGCCTTTTGAAAACTCAATTACTGTGCCAACTAGGTGGCAAAAACTTGAAAGGCTGGGGTAATGTTCTCCAGGAAGCTGTGTATGCTCTGAATCAGCGTCCGCTGTATGGCGCTGTTTCTCCCATAGCCAGGATCCATGGGTCCAGGAACCAAAGGGTGGAAATGGGTGTAGTACCACTCACTATTACCCCTAGTGATCCACTAGGAAAATTTTTGCTTCCTGTCCCTGCTACCCTTAGTTCTGCTGGTCTACAGGTTTTAGTTCCAAAATGGGGTGTGCTTCCTCCAGGAGAAACAACAGTGATACCACTGAACTGGAAGTTAAGATTGCCACCTGGTCACTTTGGGCTACTTGTGCCTCTGGATCAACAAGCCAAGAAGGGGATTACATTATTGTCTGGGGTAATTGACCCTGACTATTAGAAGGAAGTAGGACTGCAACTACATAATGGAGGTAAAGAAGAGTCTTCTTGGAATATAGGAGATCCCCTAGGGCGTCTATTAGTACTACCATGCCCTGTGATTAAAATTAATGGAAAACTGCAACAACACAATCCAGGCAGGACTACTAATGGCTCTGAAACTTCAGGAATGAAGGTTTAGGTCACCCCACCAGGCAAAGAACCACGGCCAGCTGAAGTGCTTGCTGAGGGTAAAGGGAACATGGAACGGGTAGTGGAAGAAGGTAGTGATAAATATGAACTTCGACCACGTGATCAGTTACAGAAACGAGGACTGTAATGCTGTTTTGTTCATGTTATACTATTTAAGTTGTAAGATATCAACTTTAAGAATGAATGTTGCCCAAGGATTTGCACCCTATTCTGGAGAGATTTCATGTGTTTCCAGTTATATGCAGGACAATTGAGTATTGTCAGGCAAAAAAAAAAAAAAAAAAAATGTGTGCTTATTTGTTTTCATTTGGAAATTAAGTATGGTTTAAGGTGATATATATATAGGTGCCAAGTTGACAAGGGGTGAACTGTTATGGTTAGGGACACGTGTCAACTTGGCCAAGTTGTAGTACCTGTTTATCTGATTGGGCAAGCGCTGGCCTGTCTGTTGCAATAAGGACATTTCATAGGATTAGGTCATGATCACGTCAGCTGCATCCACAGCTGATTCCATTTGTAATCAGCCAAAGGGGAGTGTCTTCTGCAATTAGTGATGCTAAATGCAATCATGGGAAGCCTTTTAAGGAGGACTCAGAGGAGACAGGTTTTATTCCTGCTTTGGCTGGTGAGCCTCTCCCGTGGATTTCATCCAGGCCATCCATCGGAGTCGTCGGCTTCGCAGCCTGCCCTGTGGATTTTGGACTCTGTGTTCCTGCGGTCACATGAGACACTTCTATAAATTTTATATTTGCAAGTGTTCCCTGTTGATTCTATTTCTCTAGAGAACCCTAACTAATACACACTGTATTCTCTTTTCCACGGTGCTTAGGTGTAACAGCTTCTCTAAATATCCTTTCCTCTTCACTGCCATTTCCTTGTCCCATGAGTCTTTCAGGTATACCATTTTCATTAACTGAACCAGCTGTGCAAATCTTCACTTCCCACTTTAGGAATTGAGCTATCATGATTCCGATGACAGGTATGAGAATTGCAAACACAAGGAGATGAAGGGCAATAAGTCCCACTTGAAGGACTTCAGTTTCTCTTGGAGGCAGGGCCATCTTTAGGATTTTCAAGAAGCAAAGCTGTCACTGAGTGAGCATCAGATTTCGTAGATTCTGAACTGTATCAGCCTCCTCCTATTATTCAGGAAATCAATCCAACTGCTCCATGGATTTTGAGACTAGAAGTCCAGAATCAAGGTGTCAAAAAAGCAATGCTTTCTCCTTAAGACTTTGGCATTCTAGGGCTAGCTGCCAATGAGCTTTGGCTTTTCTGTCATAAGGCAATGCAGATGGTGGCTTCTCCAGGCTTCTGCTTCTGCTTTTCTAAGTCCTTCATTTTTTAGAGATATGTTGAAACATTTATAAAGTTCATAGATGCTTAACGTTTGTTTCAGAATGCTACAAGAGTAAGAGTGTGCGTAAGAATTATAGAAGAAGCAAGATTGGTCTTGAGTTAATTACAGCTGGTTGTTGGATTCAGAAGGCTTCGTGAGCTCTGGTATAATTTCCTAAAAACATATATGAAATTTCCCATAATAAAAACTTTTTTAAAAGCTGCCATTTGGTTTACAAGAATAGGATTTTCTTCCATTTACTTGCAGGTGACCTTGGTTAAGGTTCTTGACCTAGGGCACAATGGATTTTAAGGAACTATGAGGATAATTAAATCAGATCTAGGCAAACTTGAAGTATAAGTAACCCACCAAAAAAACAGGATTGAAGATAGATGCTTCAAGTTTCTACCTATTAAAGAGTCCAAAGATAAAACTTAGCATAGATAAGTTTCTTGTCAACAAGAAATTATTTGGGGGGGGCGGGGGCGGGGGCGGGCAGGATGTGGAAGGTGTATGTTGAATGATCAAAGGCAAAGATAATGAAAATGATTGCCTACTTTTTTGTTTCCAAAAGAGATTGATTGTAGATTTGATGTCAAAGTCATGCAGGTATAAGACCAAAACCTGAACAGAGGGTACTTAATGTGTGTGGAAAGAGAAGTATGAATGCTCTAAAGTAGTGTTACAATATTGAAGATCTAGTGGTAGGCTCATTCAAGTCTCCACAAGCTACTTCCTTCTTCTTCTCCTCCTTCTGTTCATTCCTTTCTCCTTCCTGCAACAAATTCAAAGTGCCTTAGAGGTAGTGCAAAGGCCCTGATTCGAAGTAGGAAGAGGAAGAGGTAATAAGGAGTGTTTGGAGGAAACATTTTTCCTCCCCCTGAATCCTGGATTTAAGAAACAGTGTAAATTGAACTTAACAACCAGCACCTATCAACGTATGTGAGGTGGAAACCACAATATTCAGGACTTGGAGGACATGTTGTTTAATCAAGGTACATGACGACGACTAGGATATTAAATTGTAGGGGCCACTACACTTTCTCCTTTCTAGATTTCATCCTCAGCAATTACCAAAGCACTAGGCCTTTTTTCCCCAGACACATGTACAAATAAAGCGAGGCATGGAAAAAAAAATCCTTTTTTTAAAAAAGAATGAGACCATATAAAATCAAAGAGTGAGTCTTTCATGGGGGACAGGGTTAAAACTCTCCAAAGGAAACCAGCAAGGGCACGTTCCATCAAGGATGCCAGTGTAGCTGGAGCATAATTAAAAGAGTAAGTGGTAGTAATTGACGATGGAGACAGTAATTTGTCAAATCGCTGAGACCTGTAAGCCATGGAATGGACTCAACGCGTGGATGCGCTTCCCGGTCTTTAAACAGAACCTGCGTCTATAGGCGCGGGGTGCAGAGACAGAATCGCTCGAGTTGGAATCCACAGGCGCAGAGAGCCCACCTTCCGGCCGCCACCTGACCCGGCAGATGCCCACAAGTCGGGGAGGCGTCTACTAAGACAATCTACTAAAGCGGATGGAACGTCAGGACAGACTCTCAAAAAATCCAGCTACCCGGCCGTTAACTGAGGTCTGAAGGTCCTCTTCTCCCTTTGCGGGTCCCAACCTGACCTTCAGTCTTAAAACACCAGAATGCGACTCAACTACGGCTCGGAGTCGCTTAACCTGGCACAGCAGAGGTGGGATTTCCCGATACCACGCCGGAGTTCCCGGGTTTCCTCCCGCCTCTGGGGGCGGGCCACGAGAAAATATACACCAATCAGAATGTAGAACTGGAAGACGTTCACTCTCATGACCAATAAGAGGGCTGATGGGCGGGGACGAGGGCGTTGGTTCGCCCTGCCGATTTAAACCTCGGAGGTGGGCTGTTAACCGTCTCCCTGGCGCGAGAGCCTGCCGTGAATGTTCGTGAGCTGCTGGACGCTAACCGAACCCCGCAGCGGCACTGGGGGAGCGACGCCGGCCTCGGATGGTTGGGTAAGCTCCGACGAGTCAAAGACAAGGTGGTACAAGGGAACCTAAGGGCCGCCCGTCACCCAGGGCCGCGGTCCGCCCCCACCGCCTGCGGCGGCCTAGTCCTGAATGGTACAGACTTGTCCCCGCCGCGCCGACCCCAGCCTTGGCGCCTCCGATAAATCCAGACCATAGTTTCCCAGGGCCGCGGGTAAACTGGGCTGCGGGTGGAAGGTGCTCCGGATCCCGAGGTCACAACCAGCGCTGATAGCCCATGGGAGCCGCCCTTCGAGGTCACAGCGCCCAGGGGTGGAGCCTTTGGGGCCGAGGTGGAGGCTGCGGGCAGGGGGACAGATGCCCAGAAAGGAACCGAGTTCCCTGGAGGCTTGAGGCCAGATGGTGGAGATTGTTGTCTCTTTTGTCCTTGTTAGAAAGAGGAAAGTAGCCTCACCTTTGGTGGATTCTGGTTGTAGCACAGACAACACAGGAAGCTGTTTCTCTAATGAGTGAGAATTGGGTGTAAAATTGAAAAAACACGTTGTCCTGTTTTCTGATTATAGAAATTATGCAATCGTATTGCTTTTAGATATAAATCCATGCTATGGTAAATCGTATAAAGAAACAAATCGAAATTCCAACAGCCACAGATAACCACCAAAAAGCATTGATCACATTTGTGCTAACTTATTTCAAATATACCCATTATGAATATACGTTATGTTTACATTACTATACAAAATACATTTAATTGTACATTATTAATGGCAGTATGTTGGTTAAAAAGTAGTAATCTATTAGGAACATTTCTCAATGTTATCTGTAAATGTGTATTCTCATTTTTAGTGGATGAATAATATCTGTTACAGAACGTGGCTGTACAGGCTGTACTGTACCATATATTTACCCAATCCTCTGGAAATGGATTATGCCTTAGAATTATGGTATAATTGCTAAACTGCCCACTAGAAAGATTGATATCCCACACTCACAGAATATGAGGGTGATTATTTCTCCACAATGACCAGCACTAGGTAGTCAAAAATCCCCAATCTAAAGGCTATCTTGATGTTTTTTAATTGCATTGAAATTAAACTTTTCTGTTTTTCAGTCATTAATTCTTAATGGTATATCTGTTTGTCTTTTCCCTATTATTCCACTGATGTGACTTTATGGCTTTATGAGAGGAATTTGGATTAGTGATTTCAAAATATCACCCCTAATCCCCCAGTTCCCAGTTGTCTCCCATTTTTGTTGCCTCTTAAACCTTGATTACAGTGTCTTTTCCTCTTGGGTAGGGTATTTGATTTTAATACTGTGAATTCTTTGAACTGCATGCTTAACTCCAAAGTACACTTGTAGAGAAATTGGTTATAAATAATAGTTAGAATCTAACTCCACATGCAAGGCCCTCTATTCTAGTTTAAAATCCTCCCCTCCTCCCACACTCAGAATCCTTTCAGTCTCAACTAGGTATACCTGGGACACTGAGTCACTTAAGATTTTTGAAACAAAGATACCGTTGGGCCTTTTGGTTAATGCTATCTGTATTTATCTACAACATATAAGCTCTTTAGCTTCTATGTGAAAGTTTTCCCTCTAAGTAACAAAGGATTATCATGTCTTTATAGTAAAAACAAAGAGAGGTAAGTCATCTGTGGACCTTATTCTGTATTTACAGTAATAAGTAATACAATCTTAGGAAGACAGACTAGAGAACTGGAAAAAATAAACCAGATTGTTACCTGGAAAGCTGAAGGGGCAGGATACCTTAAAAATAAAAAGGCATTTCTATATGGCTTAAGATTGTTTAAAAACATATATGGCTTTACCTTTATAAATAGTATTTGTTCATAGAGTTCTTTAAAGTTTTTACTAGGAGCAAATACCTATGTTCACACGTTCAAGAAAAAAGTGGGTGTGCCATAATTTAAATGCAACAGAAATAATACATTAATCACTATATAAGTAGTATATGTATATAGTTGCTGTTAAAAAAAGAAAAACCTTTTTAGGCTTTAGTGACAAAGATCCCTGAGCCCAAATAGATTCCTACTTCATTTCTGTCCCATTTTTCTTCTATGTCCATCTTTTTTCAGTAGATGGTTTTGTATTGCATAAGCACTGAAATGTATTTATACTCAGGAAGCTCCATCATATATATTATCATTTAAACTTCACAGCTTATTGAAATAAGTTCCTTTCATTTTTCAAATGAAAGTAGGATTTAAGCCCTATTTTACTTTCTTCTAACATTTAGTCAGTCAGGGATTATTGGGTATTTTTACATTTGGGGGCTTCTCACTTGCTCCATCTATCATGATTTTGTATTTTTCTACAAAAATACAAAAATCATTTTGTATTTTTCTACAAAAATACAAAAATAATGTCACTTTCTATATTTGATGGCATAACCTAGTCAACTTTTGATAGAATTAAAGTATCTAAGACCCTGATTCTCTAATTCCTTTCCTTCTACAGAATATCCAAGGAAAGCAGTTACTGCTTTTCATCTTATCATTCTTTTTAGAGCTTTTAAACATGAGTGATTTCTTAAACTCTGTCCTTTTCTTTAACTTAAATACTAATTCCAATCAAGATACATTGAAATAAGGTAGGAAGTTAAGTTGAAAAAGATAATATATTTGGGGCCTTGTCCTTAAATGTTTAGGTAAGGATACTCTTGCATGCTTAGTGCTTACACTAAAAACAGATCCCAGCAGTGATATTTTAAGAACACTCAAATGTTGGCACATCAGGCCCCCAAAAAACTATGGCATGAATGAAAATCTAGAAGACCAGGATCATGCAACTGACTTATTTTTTTTTGTACCACTATTTCTCCATCTCTAACATGGGGGTATTTTCTGGTTCCTATTCTGTTAAAATGCAAAGCTATTACACTATGCCTCTTCCTTACTCATTGCTTATGCTGTTTTAGCTCCTCAACCTGGAAATCTTTCATTGAATTCTTATTATTTCTGAAGTCCACCCATTAAGTTTATGTGGCATTTATGAAACATCACATTACAATTTATAAATTAGTGTTATTTCTAACTTTTCCATATATTAATTATATATTTTAACTAGCAGCTTGAGGATAGGAAACCATATTTGTATACCCTGAAGTTCTGAACATAGTTAGGAACAAACCAAGCATTTATTGGTGGGTAAATAAAACTTTGGATCTCATAAAGGTATGGTATAATTACAAATGTGTTTGTGTTACCAATGCAATGGTAAAAGTTATTGAGGCAGGTGTGAGTCTATTTACTTTAATGTTTAGTTGTTTATTGCTGCAAAGGACAATGCATTATTTAAGAGAACCTGGAGCGCTTTTGAATATTGGGATTTATAAGTAATATTTTGAGGGTTATTTATCAACTTTGAGAACAAGCAAAGACCTATGTGGTACTGTATATATGTGGTACTAACCACTGCTGCTTAAATCTGAAAGCCAGGAGTTATCCTGAAATCCTCCCTTGTTGAATTCTCTATTCAACCACCAAATCCCATTGCTTCTGCTTCCTTTCTTTTTTTTTGCATGGGCAGGCACCAGGAATTGAATCCAGGTCTCCAGCATGGCAGGCAAGAAGTCTGCCTGCTGAGCCACCATGGCCTGCCCTGCATCTGCTTCCTTAATCTCAAATTCATCTGCCTCTCTCTAGTCTCCTCATAACAAATATAGTATAGACCATCATCATAAATTGCCTTGATTACGCTAACAGCCTCTTAATTGGCTTCACTGCTTCCAGGCTTGTCCTTTCAATCTGCAGGATACCCAGAGCAGTATTTTTGCTACACAATTTTACCTGGCTTTTAAATTTTTTCCCCAGCTGCCCCTTGAGATTAAACCTAAGCTTTTTAAGGAAGCCCTACAAGGCAGCATGCCTTACTTACCTTTCTTGTCACTCCCCACTCAAACCATACAAATGTTTTTACATTTCCCTGAATGCACATGCTATAATATCTAGCCCTTATATGAACAGCATCTTCTGCCTTAAGACACACTTAAAGCACCAGTTCATTATTCTCACTTTAATTGGCTCCATTTGTTCTGCAAGATTTAGCTTAGATATCTATTTTTTATAAGAGCCTTTCTTAAATCTCTAGACCAGGGGTTGGCAAACTATAGCCCAGGGTCTGTTCTTGTGCAGCCCATAAGCTAACAATGGCTTTTACATTTATAAAGAGTTTTAGAAGAATATAAAAGAGACCACATATATAGCTCACAAAGCCTATAATATTTACACTCTGTTACAGAAGAAGGTTGCCAAGACTGTGCTAAACTGCACTGCAGTATTATGCTTTGTAAGAAGAGAAGCTGTGCCTTACTCAGTTAGGTCCCCTCCAGGTAGCATCATGCCTAGCACTAGACCAGTTTAACAGATATTTAATTGACTGAATTTAATATTTTAAAATTTAAACTTTTGTCTTGAAAAATAAGACACTTGGGCAAGCTTCTTTTTGAGAATTCAAATGAACAGGTTCATTTGCTTTAAAAAAAAAAAAAGGTGGGAGGATGGCCAGTAAAACAAATTTGACACTTTCAGGATCAAGCTTTAGTGAATTTGAATACAAATATGGGTTTCTGGGGTGTACTGAATACATCTCCATTTTACCATTGCTTCTTGCTATCTGAGTTTCCAGGACTTCTTTACAGTAAATATTTTTTTATATTTCCTTCTTACCCACCTACCACTAGCTGGTTGTCACCCCTAGATCCTAGTGGTTAAATGATGCTTTTAATTTCTGTATCAACACAGATCCTCTTCCTTGGTTTGTCCAAAATAGTATTTTCTTCCTCTTGTGTGTCATTACAGTCTCTCTTGGCTTTTATTTCTTCTTCATGGAATAAATGTGGATGCTCGATGCGTCCCCTACGTACAAAATGCTGGATCCGGGATTCCAATCCCTGGCATTTAGGACGATCCATTAGGGACTTATATGTGCGCATTTTCATTCCTTCTACAAAGGCACTAGTCTGCTTTATGACACGGGGCTTAACATTTCTCCACTCTATCGCTCCATCCACTTTTGGTCCTATAATATACAAAAGCATTACATGGGTACTTTATCACAACAGAATTGTCTCCAAACTACCTCCACCCACAACCCTAAATTTGATTCTGGTGAATAATTTTATCCCTAAATTTCCCTGTCATACCTGTCCCAGAGGGTACTGCAACAGAGTCCAGTCCTTGAATCATACTATACAACATGTGAGTCTTAACAGCATGATTAGCCCATAGTTGTTGTAGGTGAGTAATATTGAACTCCTGAACCTCCGGGTCATAGATCCATTTGACATTTTCAAACTTACAATCATATAAAACAAGAGGAAATTCTACAGCCATACTAGAAAAAGAGATAGAAGAAAAAACGGGTTATGAGAATACATGGAAGCTATCCACCAAAACTAAAATAAAAACAAAAAAACCTGAAGGTTAGCTGGGTTGGGGAGAGTGGGGATCAGGAACTATTAATATCAATATTGAATATCTAATAGCTAAAACAACATCATCCCTAACCTTGAACAGTTTTATAATTAAAAGGAAAAAAAAACAGCAAACCATGAATTGTTCAACTTGATCTATTTTAGGGTAAATCTTAACAGTAACAAGTTACTTAGAAGTGACGTGGCTCCACCATATTGCTGTAAAATTAAAAGAAGCTTGTTATATTTTTCAAGCTTGTTAATGGAATTCCAAGTTTGTACAGAATGCCTTAAAAACTAGATTTCACTGCTTAGGAGTGAATTATTGGTACCTATTTGACCTCAACCTCTCAAAAGAAATGCTTGACTATTCTTTCTGCCCTTTATTATCATTTTAGAAGCTGAAAGCTAGGAAAGATTCAAAAATACAGTAGTATTGAATACTACTCAGTAATATACAAAAGCAATATCTAATACAGTTGATTGCTTGCTTTAAGTTCACTAGAACCTTAATTCAAAAACAGAAAAATGTAAAGATGTAAAAAATGAATGTTCTTTTATTTAAAGGGCCTAGTCCAAACACCTGTTTCCTTAACTAATGAGAGGAACAATGAGAGAGGATAATTAAAAGATACTACTCCCGCCTATATGTTCATAACATTCTACAAGTTAAACTCTTCAGTTTAGATTGAAAGTTTCATGAAGACAGAATCAGTGACTTAGTTATTTAGGCATTCACAGTAGAGAAGATATGTATATCATATAAATAACAGCTAAGTAAAAATCATTCTAAGGACGATAGCTGTGTTTTTTTATTTTTTTAAACTTACCTGTATTGAGGCTTCTGGGGATTTTTCTCTATGTTTAGCAGCTCATCAATAATCTCTGGTTTCTCCATTCCCTGGCCAATCAGAAAGAGGATGGCCATCATGCAGCGGACTTGATGATAAAGGAATGCCTGGCCAGTCACTTCAAACTGACATAACTGGAAAGGTTCTTGCCATCTCTCCTCACCCAGGCTTTGGTCCACTAGCAGTACTCGTGCAGACAGAATAGTCCTCTGAAAATTAATCACTCCATTGGCCACATCCATTTTACACAAGTTCCTGAAATCATGTGTGCCAACATACTTCTGAGCTGCATAATTCATGGCTACAATATCTAAATCAGCACGAGGGAAAAAATAGCGGTAAGTCCGTTCAAGACAGCTGAATCTAGCACTGAAGCTCGGTTCTACAGGAGCCCAGGCCAGTATACGGATGTCTGGAGGAAGCACTCGGTTAAGAATGTGGGTATAACGGATCTCTTTAGCAGCATTATTGACTTTATCTTTCAAATTCAAATACTCAGAATCCCAGTCCCTTGGAAAGTGTGAACGAAGGTCAAGAGAAATCACCTGTGGAATTAGAGAAAGATATTGTGAGTCAGAGAGATAACGAACCTGAATTCTCAGTACGTATACCTAGAATACCTTAGTATTGCTTTGAGAAACAGTATACTGGCCCTTACCTGTCCAAAGGCACTAACTCCTTTGTCTGTTCGTCCACATCGGTGATAGCTGGATGTCTGTCTGCTTTCTACCAGTCGAGTCTTGATTAGAGCCTCAAACAGTTTCTCTTCAATGGTATTGTTTGTGTTTTCCTGACTGGCAAAGCCCTGGTATCCCCAGCCCAGATAGGCTATTCTCAGGGCTACATGTCTTTGGCCATGAGCACTAAAATCAAATGCACGCTTAGCTTTTCCAACTCCAGAAGAATCTTCTCTACTGTTTGAGTTCTTATTGTTGGTCTGTTCCTTTTTAAGCCTTTGCACCTCCTGCTCCAGTTCTTGTACTCTTTTTAGGAGTTCCTCAGTCTGGTTTCTGTCTATGTCATTTTCAGCCATGATAACCCCAGGAATAAATTAATCAACAGAGGTCCACCCTACCTGAAAAGAGAACAACAAGACTGCAGTTTCAGTGCTGATTCCTTTGGCAGTGTTAATATCATCAATATGATTCCATTATGCTTGAATCAATTGTACCTAGAACTTAATACCCAGAGAATACAGACTTTCATATCTGCCCGGGAGGTATATGCATTAAGCTAATTAATATGATTGGTTATCCACTTTGTGTATTATTCTTTTCCATCCTGTATGGCACAGGGGAAAAGCAAAGTAGCATCAAAAATCATCAGCTATTCCTGGAGCCTGCCCATGCTCAAAAAAAAACCAACACACACACAAAATGTAGATTTCATTTCTGTATTCCTCATTAGACAAAATAACTGAGAGCTAATTATATTCATATTTTTCCCCAAACATTTCCTTTTGGTTTCTCATTTTATTTGTCCATTTTTTCTACCCAAAAGATCTTTTTATTTGGAATACATATTTCAACTCTGAGTTTTATCACTTTCCAATATTTCAGATAAAATAAATGGCTTTTATGTTCTCTCTGATACTCAGTTTTATCTTAAAGGTGGTGCAGTAGAAGCTAGACTAATTGAAGAAAACTACCTATCAATTATTATACTTCTTCACTTTGGAAGTAGAACCTGGAGACAAGATTTTTCCTACTTTAAGCAGTCTTGATGGCAGAAAGAAGGTAATTAAAGTATCATTGCTTCAATGATAATTTTCTAAATTCAAATTAATGCATGTCCTAATAAAGGATTTCTGTACCTCAAAGAGTTTCTAAAAGTCAGTCTGGATAATGTCATTGAAATATTAATGTTGAAATTCATGGGATATTTCAATAATCTGAGGACAACTACTGTGTCCTTAAAATTGGGAAAGTCCAAACAACCTATGACTGATGGTTACTTTGGTTATAGAAGATAATCTCCACATCTGTTCTAAGGCCAACAATGGTACATAAGTCTAGGTAGCTCATTTAGTTCTTTGTCTTTTGAGTTTCTGTACCTAATGGGTATTTTAAATGTTGTTTTTTTTTAAAAAAAAAAAAGCTATGAAAGAAAAGAAAACACAGAATAGCTTTTTTCTTATAAAGTTGGGATGGGAAAGGCACTTGTAAGCAAGAAAACCAGCAACTAGAAAGCCAAAAAAAAGTGACTAAAAATAAAAAATTTAATGATGGTAAATGGCTAATTACTTTGATATTTTTTTTGTTACAATGCCAAGTAGTAAATGGGCAAAGAACAACAAGAATTTCACACAAAAAGGAAAAAAAAAAAAAGATGCTTAATTTTTAAAGAAATTTAAATTTATATGAACTATTTTTCACCAAACTGGCTGCAAAAGTAAGGAAGTTTGATGATACAGCACCATATTGGAGAGGGAATAGAGAAACAAGCACTCTGATACACTGTTAGTGCAAGTTCTTTAGAGGGCATTTTGACATAGTTATCAAAGTTGAACACACACACCTCTTAACCCAGCCTTTCTATTTCTAGAAATTTAACCTACAGTTATGTTGCACAAGTATGTAAAAACTTTTAAGATATTCAATGTAACATTAGTTTTAAAAACTAAATATCATCAGTTAGAAACTGGCTAAATAAATTATAGTGCATCCATACAATGGGTTCTATGCAACTTGAAACAAAGCAAAGTCTACATTTGCTGGATCACCAAGATTATCTTTAAGGTTCAGAAGAGTTGTATAACATGCTCATGTATGTACAGAGGAACATGGAAAATTTCTGGAGCGATCATAAGAAATTGCTATTGAGGAATGAAAGTTGGTGGGGAAAGTGGGAATCCCTGCTAAAATATGCATGTATTAGTTTTTCAGTTTAAAAAGAAAAATAGAGAAACAAGAAAACAGTGGGCAATAAATATCTGTCTTGGACCCAGTCATAAAACTAGCCCTGGGTGTTTGGTTGGTTTGAGTACTAATTTGCTCTTCCCAGTATAAGGAGATTTAGTCTGGCTGGCAATTAAAGATGCATTAAAAGTACCTAAGTTAGCCAAGGGAGTGTGTATGTACATGTATGTGTGTATACACACACATATATTTACATACACACATCTAGTTTATGAGTGAAATACTACTCTTGTGATTTGTGTGTGTGTGTGTGTATTTTATAAATTAGATTACTCTTATGATTAAGAGCAAGGACTCTGAAGCCAGACTGCCTTAGAGTTCCAGCTCCACTAGCTGTGTACCCTTAGGCATATTAATTAACCTCTCTGTGTCTCATGTAACTCCTCTGAAAAACAGAGATAAGAGTACCTATCCCAGGATTGTGGGGATTACATGAATTAATAAATGTAACACACACAGAGCAATGCCCAGTATGTAAAAGGGCCCTCTCAGTGTTGCACAGATGTACACTGAGCACTGCCCCATATCATACAGTCTTGAGTTATCCCTATGCCAGAACTCACTTGTCTTGTCCTATGAGCTACTGAAGGTGATAAGAACTACCAGGAAACAGAAAGTAGAAATGAATGGAAAGAGAGTGGAAATGAAAACAGTTAATAGATTCCTCAGAGCTTAGTTAATGCCCCTCCAAAGTGTTCTCATACTACCTTATACTAATCTCTACAGTAGTACTTATTACAGTTGCCTTAGCCATCCTTTTTCCATTTGACTGCTAAAAAGCACTAGACAAGGGAATAAACAATTTATGAATAATTGATCAATGTTTTATCTTGCAGAAGATCCTACAGTGTAGGGGAATCAGTGGAGGAAATCATAGGACCTGATGGACAAACATGGACCAATATGGATCCAGAAGAACGAATGTTAATGGCTACTACCACTTTTACCCAAATCTGTGCAGGGCAGGGTGAGGGAGATGTTAGGAGAGAAGTCTCATCTATCCAGTATGATCCCTACAGTAAAGCTTCAGTAACTCCAGGGAAGCGACCTGCTCTTCCTGTGCAAAAGCACTGCCCACATGTGGAAAGTAGTGTCCCTTCAGAAATAGCTTCAGAGGCCTCCCACAGACTCCGAAAGCCAGTAATGAAGAGAAAGGTGCTGCGTAGAAAGCCAGGTGGGGAAGTATTAGTGACAGATGAGTCAATTGTCAGTGAATCAGAATCTGGTACAGAAAGTGACATAGATCTCTGGGACTTAAGACAAAGGCTGATGAATCTGCAGTTGCAAGAAGATAGGGAGTCTTCACAAAAATGTAATCTACCACGTGAATACCAAGGAATTTCTCAAGAAGATCAGCTCATCTGCTATCTACGGAGAGAAGGAATGGGCCCTCCAGCTTATGAACAAGACCTCATTGTTGCCAGCCGTCCTAAGTCCTTCATTCTCCCAAGGCTGGACCAGATAAACCGAAATCGGGGTAAAGTAGACCGGGTAGCCCGGTACTTTGAGTACAAACGAGACTGGGACTCAATGCGGTTACCTGGTGAAGATCATAGGAAGGAACTACGCTGGGGTATCCGAGAGCAGATGCTGTGTCGAGCAGAACCCCAATCCAAGCCTCAGCACATATATGTTCCAAACAATTATCTAGTACCAACTGAGAAGAAAAGATCTGCCCTTCGCTGGGGTATTCGTTGTGACCTTGCAAATGGTATCATGCCTAGGAAGTTTCCCTTCCCTCTTTCTCCTTCTTAAATCTTTTTTACCTGTCTCTGTCCTTTCACAGGATTGGGATAACATGGTTTTTTAAATCTCTCTTTTTAAATAAAAATGACTGACTTTAAAAACCTGTGGAACATTACAGAGTAAGGACTTCACCTGTTATTGGTCTTTCCTAGCTATACATCAAGTGGTATCAGATACCACTTACCTTCCAAATTACCACTCTCAAGTTCAGCAACTGAAAGGAATCATGCCAGAGAAAGAGAAACAATCCTGGGATTTTGTCAGATTTAGTAAGCAATGTCAGTAAATACCATTTCTGTTCTATAACCTGTTTCCTTTAGCCAGTGTAAATTGCTGTGTTTTTATCTGTATGCTTTAAAGTTACTATGTGTTAAATTTACTAAATAAAAACTTTTAGAAATTCATGAGCTTGACTTTTTACTCAATTCTATTTACCAAAGTAAGATATGTGATGATCTAAAACCAGCTCTATGACTCTGCTTCCATCTGTACTACCCATCAGACAGCACACTCACCACTGAAGGAGTGAGAAGCAAAGTGAAAGAACAAAAACCTGCTGTTTACACACACAGTCCTAAAAGAAGGGAAAAAGGATAACAGTATAAACTGACTCCCATTATTAAAGGAATAATGTACAGAAAATGCAGAAAGCTGTGTTAAATACTTTCTAATCAATGCCCAATAACAGCACCATATGGCATGTAGGATTCCAACCTAAATTTTGTTTCAGAATTACTGCCTCTGATTGACACTTCTGGAATGTGATGCCCTTTGTATTTTGCCCTGAGAATTATGCTGCATCTTGAAGCCTGCTTGGATGCTGCACTAGAACTCCAAATCACTTAACATCTTGAATCAGATGCAAAAATAAAATCCCAAATGAATCTGACCTTTTTACCACTGACCAAAAACACTTAATTCCGCTCACCTGAAATTGGAATTATCAGTTCTTGATGCTCCTAATCCAATAATAACATTAAATTGTAGAATTTGCCTGTTTTAGCATATGAAGCCAAAAATACAGTAGAAACAGTTTGCTGTTTAACATAAAAGGAATGTTCAAGGAAAAACAGCTGTTTAACATAAAAATGAATGACCTCAACCTGGACAGCTACAGTTTCCTAAAATACCTTCGCTCCAGAATAAAGCCATATATTTCATACATTCACCCAATTACATTAGCGGGCATCAGGAAATACAACAACCAGTTACTCAAAAAGATGTATAGGCAGACCACAGTGGCTCACCAGGCAGAGTTCTCACCTGCCATGCCAGAGACCGGGGTTCAATTCCCCATGCCTAACCACGTTAAAAAAAAAAAAGATGTAGGATATGTTCACTGCAAATAAGTGAAAACTAAACTTAATATCACTAGTGAAGTGGTTAAACATAAGAATACTAGTCACCAGAAATGCTATAGAAAGATGCAAATTAAGTGAAACAGGTTGCAAGCTAATAGGGTTTGATCTTAGTCATATACCCATTATCAACACACAAAGCACAATGATCACAGTGTTAACTCTGGGTAGTGGAATCAGAAGTAATTTGTTTTTTGTTTTTTTTTTAATTAGCTATATGGCATTTTTTGCCCACAGCAAAACTCTTCAGTGATTTACCTTTTTTAATACTCTTGATATACAGATGTTAAAGCCCAATATCAGCAGATCAAAACGTTTCCAAGATGATTACCAACTTAAACTCTGACTATAAAAAACTAGCATAGAAGGGCTGGCCTGGTCACATAACAGATCTGTGAAAAAACAGGACTTGAGCCCAAAACTCCTGACTCAGTATATTGTGGTCTCCAGTACACCTTTCTCTTGTACTCTCTTGTAGGGTGATGTGCAGAGTGATTCCTAAGATAACACCAATCAGGGGGATGCCAAATCACAAGGAGGAAATTCAAACGTGCGGTAAGCATTTACAGTAGAAAGTCACCATCAGTGGTTCCGTATATATTTTTTTTTATTAAAAAAATCTCAAAAAGATTAGAAAACAGCAGAGTGGTAGAAAGAGCATTTCTCGCGATAAACTTTATCTTAAGAAGGGTAAGGGGAGAGGCAATGTCCAAAGGACCGGAGACACGCACTACAATCACTAATACAACCAACTGGGGCCTGTAAGTCAACCCTCCAAACAATTTGAGAACTGTCGCCATGCCTCCCTCTTGCCCACCATACTACTGGGATCCGGATCTCCCTCTACCAGCGTTTATTTTATGAGCAAACAGAATTCTAACTGGGCAACAGAGACTTATCTCCACAGTCCAAGAGCCCTCTAAGCCTCTGCTGAAGCAGGGAATTAAGCCCCTACTGTTAGGCATTTCTGCCAGATGCCCCAGAAAGTACCAGTCACAAAACTACGTGACTTAAGCGACGTCCCACGGCGCCTTCCTGAAATGGGGAAGGGAAGTAAAAAGATAATCATTCAGCTATTTGTTCATTTCTCTTTGTAGGACCCAGTAATAATTTAAAAATAAAAAAAAACACATACCTACCTTCCGGCATTCGGCCATGCAGCTTTACAAGACCGGAAGCTGTCACCCTGCGTCGTCACGCGCGCCCCGCGGCCTCATGGGAGATATAGTCCGCCTCCGCAGGAAACGTAGTTAAGAAAGCACCGGGTGCAGGACGGGCCCCCGACCCTACCAGACGCCTTCTATTCCCGCCACCGTTTCTTCAACCTCGACGAGGAAGTCTCTGGAGGCTGTGGTAGTACAAAAAGAACATATAGGAGAAACCTTAGCGCTGCGTTAAAATAATAGAATAGACGTCGTTTTTCAACTGCCTGGTATCCTTATACGAAGATCTAGAGATTAAAGATCCTGGCCCGAATTCTGTACCTAGTTAAATGAGTAGAAAGCTATCCTTGAGCGATAAAAAAAACACGATTAGAATCCAAATGTAAAAAGCTGAAAAGAAATACGATCATCTCAAAGCAACTTAGAGGTGCCGGAGAGTGACGGAACAGCGCCTGGGGAGCTTTGCTTCAGCACCACGGAGAGGTCATGGCTGGGGGGTTCTGCGTTTCGTACCGCCACCACCGCCACCTCGCCCGGAGACACTGACTCAAAAGGATTCCACTTAGAAGACTGAAAAAATCGTATTATTTTGGCCAAATTTAGCAGTCATTAGGGATCTACCCTGGATTATGCAGTTGCAAAAGGAGGGAAAGTTTGTACCACGCAAGGAGAACAAGAGTCCCCTGGAGCCTGCTCTAAGCAGGGGCCACCTCTGGGAATAAAAATTAAAATGAGCAGATATGTGGGAACATCACAGATACCTGGGAACAGGAATAGCAATTAGAACTGGAATAACTTTGCTCCCTTTCCCCAACTTTCGCGCTCGAACTCATCTGTCGGGTCAGACTCGCCCATTTTGTCCCTTCACTATGTAATTCGCACGCCTCATGCCGGGGTAAACGCGGACACGGCCTCAGCACCCGACACATGGTCTGGGTAGTGGGTGGGGAAGCTGGGGAAGGTGGGGACTCTCGGGTCAGTACACCTGCTGCTTTCGCTCAGAGTCCCACGCGGTTGGCTGAGGTCAGCAGTAGGAGAAAGTCACTGTCGTTGCGCCCCCTCCCGGGTGCGGACGGGGGATTGGCCCACCCCAAACCTGGCGGGTCCACACAAGAGTTCCTCTCCCCCTCCCTCCTCTGGCCTCCCACTCGCCTCCCTCTCCCGCCGCCGCGGGCGCCGCCGCCGCCGCCTCAAACCCCAGCGCCTGCGCACTGCGTCGCGGCGGTCGCGTGGGCTGACGCCTGCCCCTCCGACAGAGCGCATTGGCCACCGTGTGGGGCCGGGCGCTTCCTCGCGCATGAAGTGGAAGCACGTGCTGGGGGCGGGAGCAGCGATTGGAGCTATGGCGTCGTTATTTTGGGATGGCGACGCCGGGGCAGCGGAGAACGAGCGGCTGAACAGCCACGTAACCGCCACTGACCGGGGAGGGCAAAGGGACACAGGCTAGAACAGGAACTTCCAGAGGGAAATGTGCTGGTGAAGGAAGGGAAAGCCCGCCTAGCGTCGGGGCTGTGTCAAATGGGAGTGGGGGTGTGAAGATGTGGGAAGAATTTGGGAGAGGACACTCCTAGAGAAACAAGATCTTTGGTTTGAAAGGGCAAAATGAAAGCACGAAAGCTCCTGGAAGCTTGGAGAGAGAAATTAACTGGTGGTCCGAACTCAAGCCCAGAGCTTTCGACTCCCCTAATTTGTACTTAAAGCCTTGATTATCATCTGTTTTTCTGTCTGCCAATGTGTTTTCCATCATCCCTTGTGGGTACCATGAACCTGTGTCTCCCCAAGTACTTCCCACATTGGAACTAAGAGACCTAATAAAGTGGAACTTTATATACAAGGGCAGCAGAAAGTCTTCTCCAGTTTAAGGATAATTCATACAGGAGACCCATTCCTGAAAAAAAAAATTAATACCTATAATTGCAAAAGAAACAAAGTCCTGGGCTTGTCTTCCTTTCATCCGTTCCAGTTCCGGCTAGGGGAGCATTGAGCAGCTTGATGCTTTATTTCCTAATATTGGTTGAACTTGTGTGTTTCAATAGTTTTCAAACCTCATCCATCCCAGAAAGAACCTTCGGGCTCTTAAAACTACTGCAATCCCGAACGTGAACGTAGGTGAGTGTTGTTGGGTAAAGTAAATAGGCCTGCTCTCGGTTAATTAGAAAACATTGCCTTCCTCATGTCCCTGCCAGCTGAAACTACCCTTGGCCTCTTGATTTAGCATTCAAGGCCCTCCTCAGCCTTCTGGATTTTTTTATCCACCCCTCCACTATGTGATCCCCTGTCTGTGCACCGCGGAGCTGAAGCAAGGAGTTGAGTAATGTTTCTGCTTTATGTTTCTGCTGAGCATTTATCATTACATTTATTGTTTCTCTTCCATCCTTCTAGATAGTTCTATGAATAATGCCAAAGAAGATGATGAAGATGATGTGGGTAGGTAGGAGATAAATCGTTTGCATGTCTCTGCTAGCATTCTGTTTTCAGTTAATCCTCACTTTTTCACAATGTGAGTGAATAGTATCAATCTCAATTGAAAAAGAACTGTCTGCTTCTTTTTTCTTTATCAGTTGTGAATGAATACCAGAAGAAAGGCTAAACTAGGAATGGGGCATATTTCTTGAAAAGCAGTTGAAAGGGAATATGCAGGAGTGGGTTAAGGATTTTTCAACTGTCGAGGAAAAATTAGGTCTTGTGGAGATGGATGTAGGTTTGCTCAAGGTTAGAAGCTGTATATAGCATCAGAATGTAAGAAACTGGATCCTCCTAAAAGAAAGAATTCTGAGTGCTATATGTCTTTAGAAGAAAGAAGAGGGTAGGTACAATTGCTTGATATACAACCCAGAATGGAGGGAGCAGCTGGTTAGATGTCACTTAGGGGCTTGATTTCTCCCTTGAAGCAACCTGTTTTTTGTGTTTGCTTTTCTAGTGGATTTGGCAGCTAATTCCCTCTTAAACAAGTTAATTCGGCAGTCCTTAGTGGAATCCAGTCACAGAGTTGAAGTCTTACAAAAAGATCCCAGCTCTCCACTGTACTCGGTGAAAACATTTGAAGAGCTACGGCTGTGAGTATTTTTATCTTTCAGTGTGGGAAAATACTGGAAAGCACAGTGTAAGAACAGATTAATCTGATAATATTAAAAAAAAACAACAGAATCTTCTTTGTGTTCTAATGTTCAGTATTAAAATGGTATGTACACATTTTGCAGTTTGTTAAAATAAAGCTCAAAGAAAATCACTAGGATACCTGGGCTCTCCAGTCGATTGAGGGCATTTTTGATGAAAAAATAATTTCCTCTTGCTGTTAATAGTTTCCTCTGGTGAGGGAGATAGCTAACCATCCTAATTATATTTTGTTTCAGATGTTATTAAAGCAATAACTTTCCCAAATGTGTTTGCATTCCCTAGGGACACATCATTTGGTGTTAAGAAAATTGTCTTTTAACAGAAATACCAATACATACTTCTGTTGAAGGTGGTAAAACTCCAAAACCCCAATGCTTAGGCATTTGCTAAATGTTTGGGGAAGTCTACCTATGATTAAAAGGCTTCCAGTAATCTATCGAGTGAGTAATCTGTACGAATGGCTCTGAGGGGTAGAAATGTTCTGACCCCTTCACTTTATTCATTTCTGACCTCTATCATGAGACTCCAGGAAAGATGCATTTAATAATACCCAGAATTAAGAGGATATTATGTTCTGCTCCTAGAGAAAACTGGTATAAGAATGCCTTAATAAAATTTTCTTCATTAGAAAATTCCCATTTAAAAAGTGTTTGTTCTTCCTTAAAAGGAATTAAACAGTAACACTCATTTAGCTTTCTGCTTGTGGGGAAAACAGTTGTCTTGGCAAGTGGATATTCTTCTTTTATCAAATGCATTCCTCCTTGTTTGCATCATTCAACAGAAAGTTCAGCCTTAGGCTGTCACCACCGTCCTTAGCCTAGGCTGATTTTTGACAGAGCTCGATATTTTAGTGCTCCAGCTATACAGGCATAATTGTATGTTTTAGATCTGAGGTACGGATGGTACATTTTTTTTTAATGTCACTTTTAAGCTCAGTTACAACATAGCTTAATTTAGAAATGGATCTTTCAAGTGTAAGTTTCTGAGGCTACTGACCAATCACAGGCTTTAAATGCTTGATTAAAAAACATTTTTTTTTGACAGAAAGAAAGAGTTACTAAAAGGAATCTATGCAATGGGGTTTAACAGACCATCCAAAATCCAAGAGATGGCTCTCCCAATGATGTTGGCACATCCGTGAGTTTCCAGGGTAGTGGTATTCCAACCTGGCTGTTTTTACACTCTTATTTTTAATTTAAGCCCAGGATCTTGTATTCAGTTTATGCCCAGTGGTCTCCTTTCTGTCTACAGACCCCAGAACCTCATAGCACAGAGCCAGTCTGGAACAGGAAAAACAGCTGCATTTGTCTTGGCAATGCTAAGCAGAGTTAATACCTCGGAATTGTTCCCACAGGTAAGGAAAGACAGAGAGCAATCGGACTACTTCAAGTGACAGTGATATTTTAGTAGCAAGTAGACATTCTTTCATAAAATCATAGAGCACTGGGCAACAGCATGTGCGGTGACCGAAAGCGCAGACTTTGTAATCTAACTGCTCCCAACTCCACCTTCTCCACTTACTGGCTGATTGTCTTCGGCTATGTTACTAAATCTCTCAAATTTTGGGTTCCTTGCCCATAAAATGGAGAGAACACCCCTAAAAGCATGGGTCGTAGTTCTTTTCCTCCTGGATCCTAACAGCTAGCACACTGCCTGCCTCATAGAAACCACACAGTAAGCACCAAGTAATATAAATGGCAGAAGAAAAGAAATATTTGCCTCAAGGGGTTCTTGTGAGGATGGAATGAAATAAGGTACATCAAGATGTGCCAGGCATGAAGTAAGCATTCCCCAGTAAGAATCATCTACTCTGAGGACTAGAAGATCATCCCATCTGCCTTAAATGTTTAGCAAAGGAGGGAACGGGCTTGGAGAGAGAAGTGTCTTACCTGAGGCCACATGGTCAGAGAGTGGCTCTACAAATACTGGAACCAAGCTCACCATTCTCCTGGTCCAGTTTCCACTCATGGAAAGTATCTAGTAATCTCTCCTTCCTTCTCCAAAGTGTACTCATCAGCTCTTTGCTGTACCAGCTTCTGAGTGTCAGCTGTGCAACTGAGGTGTGGGTAACATGAGGATATTCTCCGGTAGCTTACAGTCTAGTCTGGTCAGCAAGACAAACTGTAGATGTGGGTGATTCAAGAACATTTATATTTGGGGTTTGATATTCTCAATGAAAACTCTACAGGAAAAGCTGTGTTTGAACAGATGTTGAGAAATGCAGGCAGAGACTACTTTTACCATTCAGCAGTGTTTCCTTTTGCTCTCTCCCAGAGATCCCTAACCAAAGCACATAAATGCATTAAATATCCTCAGTTTTGCCCAACATTATTGTAATTCATCAACAACCACAATGGGGGGGAGGGGTAGAGGGAAGGGAGGATAGAAGTAACAAATGAAAGAGTTTAAGGGAATATTTTTCTGGCAGGGGTGTTTATGTACCCCTGAATATAATTGGAGCAAGCAGGGCATATCCTGGAAATAGGCAGATTTTAGTAGCAGGGAGAAAGTGAGGTGGAGTAGGCTTAAGCTGTAATTTGCCTTGCATTCCTTCTTACTGATTCTCAACTTGCCGACATCCCACTTTTCTTCACCAAAAGGTTGACTGGTAACTTGTATTTCTTCATAGCCCTTTAGAAAGGAATATGGAAAAGGCAGCTGCTTCTCCAGCCTTCAGCCTCTCCTGTACCTATACCCAACATCCACCACAGATGGCTCAGCCTTCAAATTTTATTCACCCAGACTCTCCCATTTCATTCCCATGCCTCTCTCTGTCCATATGCTAATTGTACTTCACATTTGGAAGATGACTCAAGGGAACCTTTCTCTTCCCCTTTTCTCCTCCTCGCAGTGCCTCTGCCTGGCCCCTACCTATGAATTGGCTCTGCAAACTGGCCGTGTGGTCGAAAGGATGGGAAAGTTCTGTGTGGACATTCAAGTGATGTGTGCCATTCGAGGGAATGAAAGTATGTACCAGTAACTCAGTCCTGGCTTGTTTTTGAAATCCTGACTTCACCAATAGCAAGCACATTATGTAACTTCTCTGTTTGCTCATCTCTAAAATTGGGGAAATGATAGCACCCTAGGTCGTGTTATTATTATGTGGTTTTATATGATATCATATGTTATTAAAATGGAAGGAGATGATTTAGTTAAAGCACCATGCACACACCTGGCACTGAATCAGGATGGAGGAAATGTGTACTGCATGAGTGGTCCCTCTTGGAAGAGGAAGTCTTTGCACGGTCTTTTCTGTTGAGACTCAGGGGGTTCAGAACTGCTTTTATTCTTCAGTTTTTTCATTAAGGTATACATGCTTATAATAAAAAAAAAACTTTAAAATGCAGAAATTTAGAAGGATAAAATTGAAAGTTGGTCTTCCTTGTCTTCCAAAAACCTATTGCCAAAGAAAACTATAGTACTAGTAACAGGCTTTTTTTTTTTTTTTAGCTTATTCAAACCCAGTGGAATGTGCCTGTGCACACAAACACTTTGTTTTCATTGGAGGGTGTTTTACAAAAAATGGGAGCATTTTTTCACACTGTTCAAAAATCCAGAAGTTTCTGATGTCTTTTTCTATCGGTACATATAGCCCCACCTCATTCGTTTGAATAAGTGCATGCTATTCTGTCATTTATTTAATTTGGCTTATTGCTGGACATTTCAGTTGTTTTCTGTTTGGGGAATGTTTTTGGGTTTCCTCACTTCCATGCCCGTATTTCTTTAGGACAGTGGGATTGCTGCTTCTTGGCTTTTTAAATAGCCTTGGGGCAAACTGAGATGCACAACAATATTATGTGACCATAAACCTAGAAACTCAGGAATTTATCCTAAAACTCTGCAACATCAAAAACCACAGTGACCTTCAGAGTTAATACTTAGCAAATCATCATGAACTGTGTGTTTGCCTATGTGTCTAGGTGGCAGTCAGTGCCCGGTATTGGACTGAGAGAGAGAGATTGTGTGCAGCTGAAGGGCCACTTAGAAACTCTTTCCCTCTAGTTCCCAGAGGCACCGATATCACCAAACAGATCATAGTTGGCACTCCTGGAACTGTCCTAGATTGGTGTTTCAAGCGAAAATTAATTGATTTGACTAAGATTCGTGTGTTTGTACTGGATGAAGCAGATGTGATGATCGACACACAGGGATTCGCAGATCAGAGTATTCGTATCCAGAGGTAATCTGCAAAGGCATCCCTTATTCCTGGTTCTGCTGTCCTAACTGCTCATTTCCCTGCTGCTCTTCATTGTCCTTCCGGCTTATACTTCCCCACTGCCTCCACCCTTTAAACCCCTTTATGTTTTCATTATTTTTGCCAGTCCAAGAGGCCCTCAGACTGCTTGCCATCTTCAGAAATGTACTGAAATATCTTGTCCACCAGTTTCCTCTTCTCCGTATTTTTGTGGATTTACGTCTTTTTTTTTTAATCTGTCTGTAGTCACATGAGTAGGATGTGGGAAGCTGAAGTACCACCTGTGCATATGCATGTCTGCTACAGTTGACTAGAAGTCTATCAGGCTGTTATTTCAAAAAGCTCTCTGGCAGTCCAGGCCCCAGGCTTCAGTCAACCAATGTTTGGGGTTCACTGGACTAGCTGCCCCTACCACCCCTTCTTAGTACTAACAGCTTATTCTTCTAAGGACACTTTCTCACAAAAGAGGTGATATCCCTCTCTGGTCTCTCTCATTTATTACCAATTAAACTTTTTTTATTGATATAAAGAAAATATGTACAGAGAAATGGACCAGTTATCACAAAGAGACCACTTGCCAATGAAACAACCACCCAGGCCAAGAAACAGAACTTCACCAGTACCCAGAAGCCCCCTTACAGCCCCTTTCTTGTAACTAGCCCCACACTTCCCCATGATTAACCACTGTCCTGACTGCTGACTCTGTAGATTCGTCTTAGCTATTTTTTTTAACTCTGCATAAATTAACCCTATTTCATTATGGATTCAGTGCACATTTAGTTACTGCATTTTCTTTCCCCTTTTGCTCCACACTTGGTTTATATCCAAGTTCTTTCTCTTCCAAATAAACTTAGTGGCAGCTGTTGTTCTTTCCCTCCTGAGAACTATTAACACTTGCCCCTTGAATTAGTAACCTCTATTTTCTTCTTCCTTGTCTACCTTCATGAGATTATAAACATAGACATTATCCAGACTAACACTCTGGCTCTATGCTTATGCCTCTTTTAAGGAGAAATTTGGCAGGAGAAACTTCAGACTTTCCAGAATATCTCCAGACACTTAACTCTTGAGACCCATATGCAGTTCAAGTATTTTTCTAAATTCTTGATGACAGGGAGGAGCGGGGCAGGTGGGTCTTTCCCTGCGGGCATGGTGTATCATTTCAGGCTGCCCTTTGGGGCAGATGCCTGTAGAGCCACTGAGGGCTGTGGGCATCGAGGTGCTCCTGGCTGCCTCCACAGAGGAGTGCCTGGGAGGGCAGTTGGATGATTAGTGCCTCTACGCATTGTCTGCAGAGCATTGCCCTCGGAATGCCAGATGCTCCTCTTCTCAGCAACTTTTGAGGACTGTGTGTGGCAGTTTGCAGAGAGGATCATTCCTGACCCTAATGTCATCAAGTTGCGTAAAGAAGAGCTGACCCTGAACAACATCCAACAGTACTACGTGCTGTGTGAGGACAGAAAAGACAAATACCAGGCTCTGTGCAACATTTACGGCAGCATCACCATTGGCCAGGCCATCATCTTCTGCCAGGTAGAGTATGCTGAGATTTGTCTTACCGTGCCCGGCTTCACCAGCAGACAGAGGCAGCGGGACCTTAATATCCATTAGTGCCATAGAGCCAGGACTGTGCTCAATGCTTTTTGTACGTTATCCAGTTGCATCTTCAAAACAACTCTGCATAAAATGAGTATTTAATGAAGGACATTTAGAAAGGTTAATAATAGGGTAGGCACTTCAACAGGCTGCTAGAGTGGCCTCCCACATCTTAGTCCATATTTTAAAGGACCTGCTTCTAACATTTCCCCATGTGGGTTGATGTTTTTATAGAGTTTTTCCCCATGCCCTTTATCAGGCTAAGGATGTTCTCTTCTATTCCTAACTTACTGAGAGTATAGTAGCCACTCAGTTACTTGCTGTCAACACCCCTGTTGCTATTCTTTGTATATCACTCATGGCTGCTCTCTGACATTTTTCATATTCATTGTTTTTGTTGTGCTTTCTCACTGCCGCATGCACACCGTGAGCTCCATAGAAACAGAATCTCATCTAGTTTATTTACTTCCATATCCCTGCACTAGAAAAGTGCCTACCTGCCCTATGGGCAGTATTATAGACATATTTGTAGTATTTTTTTTAAAAAACCAGCTTTGCCGCTGTCTGATTATGAAAGCTTGGGCAACTTAACCTTCTTAGTTTTGTTTTGTTTTGGGGAGGGGGTTGTTTTATAATTTTTCAAATGAAATTAGGTAGCTATTTCATTGAATTGCAGTGAAAAGCAAATGACCACAATATATGAAGGATTTCGGCAGGTGCTTGGAACATATAAAGTGCTCTTGGATCCCTTCCTATCATTTTCACCTGTGAGGCAGGTGGGGCATTCCTAGCTCCATTTCACAAGTGAAAAAGCCAAAGCTCTGACAGGTTGGGAGAACATGACCCTTTGAAGCTCAAGAAAGGGTGAATCCCATGCCACATATCATAAAGTTCCTCTAGGATGGAGGGAGAGGCAAAGCGAAAAGTCCTCTGCAGCCTCCCCTGCTCCCCGACAAGGCTCCCATCTACATCCGTAAGCACTCGCAGACACAGCCAGACTGCTTTCACGTGGGATGTTGCAGTGGCTTCTGTTTCTTCACACAGACTCGTCGAAATGCTAAATGGTTAACTGTGGAGATGATGCAGGATGGACACCAGGTGTCTTTGTTAAGTGGGGAGCTGACTGTGGATCAACGAGCTTCCATCATCCAGAGGTTTCGGGATGGAAAAGAGAAAGTTCTTATAACTACCAACGTCTGCGCTCGAGGTGTGTGTGTGTGTGTTTAAAGTCAGGTTTATTGAGGTATAATTTACATGTGATAAAATTCATTCTTTTCGAGTGTTTTCAGAATACAAAGAGAGCACTTCCATCTCCCCCAAAAGTTTCCTTTGTCATCAATCTCTACCATCCCCTCCATCACGTTACCCCTGACAACTACTGATCTGATTTCTCACCCTATGGTTTTGTCTCCACCGGACTGTCATATAAATGAAATCATACAGTAAAGTAGCTTTTTGTGGCTGACTTACTCCACTTGGCATAATGATTTTGAGTTTCATCAGCACTGCTGCATGTATCAGCAGTCGTTCCTTTTACTTCTGAGTAGTCATCCCTCAGATGGATATACCACAATCAGTTCATTCCTTCACCAGCTGATGGACAATGGGATTGTTGCCAGCTTGGGACTATTCTGAATAAAAGTTGTAATAAGCACTCATTTATAGGTCCTAGTATAGACATATGTTTTTATTTGTCTTTGACATGTAACTAAGAGTAGGATTGCTGGGTCTTACAAGTGTTTAGTTTAACTTCAAAGAAACTGCATAACTTTTCCAAATGGCTATGCTATTTTGTATTCCCACCAGCAATACATGAGAGTTCCAGTTGCTCTCATCCTTGTCAGCACTTGATGTTGTCACTTTTTAAAATTTTAACCATTTGGTAAGTGTGTAGTGGTATCTTATTGTGGTTCTAATTTGCATTTCCTTTATGACTGATGATGCTGAGCATCTCTGACATGTTTTTTATTGTAAAACTATTGACTGCTGGGAAAACCTCTTTGTGTTTCTGACAGAAGGGCCTTCCCATTGTCTTCTCCCTCCTATGTCTGCGCCTAACCCTGTCTCTAGCCACGTCTCCTTACTCATTTTTAGTTAAACTAGTCGGACTTACATGTTAGGAATGAGTACTGAGTTTGAAACTTTGGAAGGGTTGCCTGAAAGAGGGTAAGACCTCTATCCTTTGGTAACTCCCCACCAAGACTCTCTAGAGCAGCACTGTCCAATAGAACTTTCTGCAGTGATGGAAAAGCTCTACTCTGTACTGGTCAGTTGTTAGCCACTAGCCATATCTGGCTCTTGTGCTCTTGAAATATGACTGAGAAACTGAGTTTTTAATTTTAATTAATTCAAATAGCCATATGGGGCTGGCTTGTGGTTGCTATGTTAGACAGCACAGCCCTCAACCCTGAAGGAAAGATGGTGCAAAGAGCCCCAGAGTGCGGCCCAGAGGGCTAGGATAATGACCCACAGTTAGTTTAACGTTGGGGAATGGAAGGCACTGGGGATCACTGATGTCTTCCTGGGCAGCATTCCCAGGCAACCTTTGATTCAAGAACTTTTGAAGGAAGGGTGGTCATTCCATTGGATGAGAGTCTCCAGTTTGGGAAATGTGAAGACCTTGTGACTGAAGGGTTGGATTTGTGGGCCAAGGTCTTAAGTGGTTTGCACTTTTTTCTGTACAATGGGGGCAGTTGAGGTGTGAACATAGGGCTCTGAACGTGGCTGTGGTGACCACTGTCAGAGAGCTCAGAGAAGTAGGGAGAGAGATGGTGGGGAAGCCATGTGGAAGTTGTTGTAACAGTTGAGGTGGAGAATAAAAAAAGACTCAGCTAGAGCCATGACCAGGGAATAGAGCGAAGGTGGGACCTGTGTGGAATAAGGAGATATGAGAAAAAGGGCCCATGCTGAGGGCTTAGCCAACCCAGAACTGGGGTTGGGTGGCAGCAAAGGGGGAACTCTGTGGGCCTGGCGAGAGCGGTACTCCATCTCACACACACACACACACACACACACACACATACACACACACACACACACACACACACACTCTCTCTCTCTCTTCAGCCTTCTCTAGAATTAGCCCCTACTGGCACTCTTTGCAGATTCATGGGCATACTGTGCAACCAAACCACCTGTTCTAATTATTCACATCCTGGTTTGATGAATAAATTGTCTCTGTTACCTCAGCAATGTGGTTCTCGAGTAGCTGTGTCTTCAGAGAAAGGGGGCAGGACTCCACAATGTGTTTCCTCTTCTAGGGATTGATGTAAAGCAGGTCACAATTGTTGTGAACTTTGACCTCCCTGTCAAACAAACAGAAGAGCCAGACTACGAGACCTACCTCCACCGCATAGGGCGAACAGGGCGCTTTGGGAAGAAAGGCCTTGCCTTCAACATGATTGAAGTGAACAAGCTGCCCCTGCTTATGAAGATCCAGGACCACTTTAGTAAGTAGTGCAGCCTCCACACCACAAGCCACAGACCTGTAACGGTGGTACTGGGGGTGGGAGCCACTGAGTTTGAGTCCCAGGGTCAGTGAGACCATGGAGGCTGAAGCCCAGGGAGAGAAGCCTTCTAATTCACAGGAATGGCCCTCCCCACGTGGGACACCTGGTTCAGCCTTTTGTAAATGATAGTGAAGACAAGTTGAAATAAGTGGAATTAATATGAGCTCTGATTTATGTATTACATCTCGTTCTGTGATCTGGAGCAGATGTTCCTGTCCTATAAAGAACTACCCCAGTCAAATAAGTTTTTCCTTATGGTCTGGAAAGGACGTGGACTTGGGAGACAGACCTAGGTTTCCAGTTCCTGGTTCCCATGTTGAGTTTGGTGAAGCATATGGACCATTTATTGCTGGCATTGTTCATCTCCTCATCCCCCTGTACCCTAACAGCCCTCCTCCTAAACATTTTGAGTTGCCAGGGCCAAGGCTGCTTCCAGAGGAACATGCTTAGAAACCAGGAGGTACTATGGAGTTTCTCCTAGTTTCTGCTTCTCTGGAAATGAACTTCCCTTTTATTCATTCTGTCCATCCAACAATTATTTAGCTTTCATGAGGCACTTTGTCCACATAGAAAATAAAATGTCATCTCTGCTTTTTTTTAAGCTTTTTATTTTGAAATACTTTCCAATGTGGAGGACAGTTCCAAAAATAATACAAACCTTATACAAATAGCATTCCCCTGCTCCCCTATATACTCAGGTCTGTCAGTTTTAACATTCTACCACAGTTGCCATATCATTCTTTCCATCAGTCTATCCATCCATCTATCCATCTATCCACTGCTCATCCTTCCATCCATCAATTTCCTGAACAATTGAGTAAAGATTGTATACATCATGCTTCTTGGACACAATACTGCCATGTACATGTCCTAAAAGCAAGGGTATCCACTTATATAACCATCGTCTGTCCTTTTAAGGAACACTCAGTTAAGTCAAGGAGAGATTCCTAGTTCTAACACATAATGGTGTATGCAAAAATAGAGGAAACACAGGACAGTTGTTTCTGGCTGAAAGTGTTGGAGGAGCCTTCACAGAGGAGGTGACATTTGATTTCTGCCTGGAATGATTTAGTAAGGATTCTATAGTCAAAGGAGTTCATTTCAGGCAGAAAGACTACAAGGAGAAAAGGCACAGAGACATAAAGCAGGGTGGAATTGCTTGCGTGCAGGTCAGGATAAGAGGCAGTACCTACATACATCATATGAGGTGTAACTACCTGCAGTCGCCTTACAGAGGCACCTCCACACCCACCTTCTCATTGACATGTTCAGTTTAAAGGGCTACCTTCAGTAAAGTGATTAAGTCCTGTAAGATTATATCATGGCCCCTCCTTCCTCTGTTACACTTTTCCCCTCCTTCTTACCCCACCATCCCAAATAGGACAGTCCTAAATCTTGAGATCTGCTGTCCTTTCTCCAGCCCCACTCCCACCCCATCTACACCAGGCAAACTCTGATCACCTGCCAGGGCTCTTTGATGAAAACCGAAAAGGCTGCCTGACCTGGGATGTCCATGTCTCAAATTCCCCTATGCCCCAAGCCCATGATGTGGCTTGGAAGCAGGAGAAGAGGAACACTGGGTATATCCCCAATTTCACCTTTTAGGACAGTGGCTATTGATAAAAGGTGTGCAGCTGAATATAACTCATCAGTGATCCCTTTCGAGAATGTAGGTCAGGCAACCTTGTTTTAGGATAAAGAGGAGGTAACTAGACAGAGCAGGGGCAGAGAGACCATTAGGCTCCCTGTTGCTAGGGGAAACACCTGAAGCCTGGTCTTGGGAAGTGGTCACAGAGGAAGAGCCTTACACACTTCCTGCTCGCCCACTTCATTCCTCCCCAGCTCAGCCAGGGTCTGTGCCAGGCTCTCCTCACTCTCCCAGCCTTTTCACTACCCCAAGATATCTAGATACTCGAGTCCTGTTGTCTGGAACATTTGATGTTATTTTAGTATTAGCTGGTTATTTTGATACCAGCATCCTTCCTTTTCTAATCCAGAGAACATTCATATCTCAAGGCTTTCTGTACAAGGTGTCACTGTCTTCAGAAATTCACAGCTGTGCAGAATGAAGCTCCATTGCAGCCCTGGGATAACACTGGTTCTGTTCTCTCTCATTCTTTCAGACAACTGCATTAAGCAACTTGACCCTGAAGACATGGATGAAATTGAAAAGATTGAGTATTGAAGAAAGAACTTTATTATTTTTGAAATATCCTTGTTTATGTGAGAATGTCCCAGTAGGTTTTGAAGGTAGTTTTTATGTTGGGGCAATTTCAGTTCAAAACTGTCACATACAGGAAAAGAATTGTCTTGGTCACCTTACACTTAAGACCTGAGAGCTTCTTGAAACCAAACTGATGTGATGCATGTGATCCTTTCGAATAAAAAAAGAACAAAATTATTTCTTATTCTAATCTTTTTTCAGGTAAACACTTTTGTGTGAACCACAGGGATGATTTTGGATTTACTCGATATAATCTGAGATCTACCTCTTTGAACATCTTACAGTGCCACGAGAGGGCAGTAGAAGCTTGCTGTTTTTGTTATTTGAGCAGGTGGAGCAAATGAAAAAGCCTTGTAGCTTCAGACCTCACTCACAGACTGCCCTTTTGCTTCTTCATATCTTCAATCAGAGAAGGTTTTGCCCATCATTATTTTAATAGTCTCAGAATTTGTGGCTTTATTATAAGCATTTATTAAAAACAGAAGGAAAGAAGACTAATTTAAAAAATGCCCACTTGCCCTATAAAGGAATAACAGTCCAGGAAGCGAAAAGCTTTTCTTTTAAGAAGTAAAGGTATATCTGAGAATCTTGGACATTTTCTTGCAAGTCCCATTGAGATGCTTTTCATTTCTCACATTTGCTACTCAAATGTGAAACAGTGAGCTTGAGAAAACAGGATAAATGGATACTCCCCTCGAAAGCGAGGCAGCAAAACGCTGCAATCGAACCCAAGTACCAGCTCTGTTACCCTCTTTTTATATTCCTCCCACATACCTCCCTGCCCACATTTTATCTCCAGCCTCAGGGTTCAAAAATACGTGAACATCATCAGTTTCTTCGTTCTCCGACAGACATTGATCATGAATTCTGTGCTAAACACTGGGGAACAGACCTGGAATGAGATGCTGCAGTCAGCTCACAACCCAATCCCACGGCACAGACCCTGGGCTCAACACTAGAATAGATGGTGCTAGGAGGAGGGTTGCAGTGAGTGGGGTCCGGTCACATGGTACAGACCGGCCTCTCAGGAGAGGACATTGATGGGAGAGAGATAGGTATTTATTAGCACCTTCTCATTGTGTGGCCTTAGCACCACCTTGCAGCCTTGCAGCTATCCACCATCAGGCCACTGAAGTAGGGCCCACCCAAGCTCATGGCCAGAATTTCCTGGAGAACTTGAAGAACAAAATGCGGATTCTCTCCTCACTGCAGACAAAACCAGATGCTCTGCGGGCAGAGCCCCAGAATACACACTTAAAAATCACTGTCTTAGGGTGGAGGCACTGAGGCAAAGAGAAATCTGTGGAGACAGCTTGTAAAAGTGGGTTTCCCACTTTTGAACTTCCAAAACCCATAGTTTTGGGGTGCAGACTCTGCTTTTACTGCTCACCACTCTCGTTGTACCTGTGCCAACTCCCTCTCTGGGCTGTAAGCGGTGCTCAGTCTCATGTGCCTCTCAGTACCCAGCCCCTCACACAATGCCCTGCACCTATAATTACTCAATATTTGTTTTTATTGAGTATGTTTTTCTTTCTTTTTTTCTATTCCATTTCTTCATTCACTAAATTTTCCCCTGATGTTTTTCATCCTAGTTTTGAACCCCAATTATATGGCACAGGCTGAATAAGCAGTGTACCCAGATATTTTGCTCTGAAAACTGAGATTTCCCACCATCCTCACTAAGCCTTGGGGTGTCCCAAATAAAACCTCACCTTCTCCCTTTCCCAGTTCAGATCTCTAATCACTCCCTACCAGTTGCCTTCTTGTCTCCAGTCACTTCCATCTGGCAACTGTTCCCACAGTGTCTGCAAATATTGGGTATTCTTCCTCTGTCCCCTTTCCTCATGTTCCTTTGTCTTGCCACC
Source organism: Tamandua tetradactyla (assembly GCF_023851605.1). Classification (NCBI taxonomy): domain Eukaryota; kingdom Metazoa; phylum Chordata; class Mammalia; order Pilosa; family Myrmecophagidae; genus Tamandua; species Tamandua tetradactyla. Next base: position 10,950,857 of record NC_135334.1, on the reverse strand, counting down.
TAGGAGGTAGCAAAGCCATCCTGTTCTCCTGTGTGCACCACGGCCATCTTGACACTCACTGTCCGGTAGGATGAGTTAACAAACCAAGAGCTGTCTTGCAAGGATGTGACTCTATTTCCATAACTGGGAGCAATTTTCACAAATCCATGTGTAACCTGACCAAGGTCGTGCTCTCAGTCAATGCCTGTCTGAAGGGAAGGCAAATGAAGAGGCACGGGATAGCTGAATGATTTCAGTACATCTGCAAGCAGGGTTAATCAGCTCTGTATTCCTTGGCTCCAAGTACTAAACCAGATCCATGAGGTTTATCTTGGCCAGCTTCATCCTTTTAGCATATTGCGATTCATGATTACATCAAGCAGAGCTATGCTTTCCCTTGGAAGTTGTGAGTGAACACCTACCCTGAAGCACAGCTATGATGTTAGGTGCTGGATCTAAGGCAAGGCATTTTTCATAGTCTGGAAGGGAGTCTGATGGCCCATTCTCAGGAGACATCATTGCTTTTGGTCATGAGCAAGTGTTGACCCTCCTCAGCAAAGCCAAGTCACTGGGAAAGCTGTTGGCAGTCTATACACATGATCAACAGTGGAAAATGTTAGAGGATGGTGGGGGAGGGTGGTGATGAGCAGTACGTTTCCAGACATGGGGAAATGGGGTGGTTTTGTCAAGCCATTGGTCTTGATCCTCTGAGAGCCTCTGTCTCCTTCCCTTTGATTAAGGGATGGGGGTGGGGGTAGGGGCGAGATCAGAAAGAGAAACCAAGCAGACAGAACAGCTGTTAGGATGGAGGCTGAATGGGAGACCAAAGTAAGCACCTCTCCTTCTGTGCCTGAACTTCTTGCCCTCTGAGTCAGAGGGTCTTACTGTTCTGCTGTGGGGCAGAGAGCACCCGTACACATTCGAGAGCCCAGCACTTGGGCACATAGTCACTTTGCCAAGGAACCTACCCCTACCTCCTCCCCTCCACCACTTTCAGGTAGTACTCATGTATATTAAAGACCCTCCTATTGTCATCCACAAACTATGAAATCTCACAGGTTTACTATGTGCTGCAGGGGATACCAACTTTCTGTTCTAAAAAGAATACAGAAGGAATTTATCCCAGTATTTTTCTAGCATTATTATTATTATTATGTTTTTAAACATATGGTGTCATGGTCAGGTTCATGTGTCCACTTGGCCAGGTGGTGGTGCCCAGTTGGACAAGTGCTGGCCTGTTGCTATGAGGACACTTCATGGACTTAAATCATGACCACACTGGCTGCATCCACAGATGATTGCACTTGCAATCAGCTAAGGGGCATGTCTTCTGCAATGAGTGATGCTAAATCTAATTAAGGAGGATTCGGAGAGACAATCACTCTTCCTCCCTCAGCCAGCCAGCCTTTCCTGAGAGTTCTTTGAGGACCTTCATTAGAGCTGCTAGCTTGCAGCCTGCCCTACAGATCTTGAACTCTACTTCCCCATGGTTATGTGAGACACTTATAGATTTTGTATTTGCAAATTTTATATTTACAGATATCTCTTGCTGATTCTGTTTCACTAGAGAACCCTAGATAACACATGGAGAAAAAATAGAACTTTTTCATTTTTTACCTTCTACCTGTTGACTCCCTACTCTTGAGTCCTGCTGCTTACACCTGATGCTGATGTGTTCATTTTCTGGATTCTGCATTCTCACTTGCTGCTCCCCATGCCCTCCTGGGTCTCTATGGAGGGCTGCATTAGTGGTACTCTGGCCACCTCCCAGCTCTCCCTCCCAGCCCCTCACTCTGTTGCCTGGTGTCCTGTCAGAGAGGTTGTTTGAGTTAGTCTGAAGACCCTTCTTTTCCTCTGGTTTCCTTTATTGCTTTGCGAATTATTTTAAAATTTGGTTTGGAGTTCTTGTGTCTGATAGCCAGGGTATAGACAGATGAGTAAAAAAATATGGATTAAAAAATAAATAAATATTAGAGGAGACAAAGGATAAAATGAATTGGGTAGATGAAAGTACTAGCGGTCAATGAAAGTAAGGGGTAAGGGGTATGGTATGTATGAGTTTTTTATTTTTTCTTTTTATTTCTTATTCTGAAGTAATACAAATGTTTGAAAAAATGATCATGGTGATGAATATACAACTATGTGATGATATTGTGAGCCGTTGATTATACACCATGTATGGAATGTATGTGTGTGAAGATTTCACAATAAAAATATTTTTTAAAATATATGCATATACACACACACACAAAAATGAAAACTTAAAAAACAAATAGGGAGCCATTTTGGAAAAAGCTTCAGAGCCAACAGAGCCCACACAGCCAGAGAGCTTTGGAGATGCAGAAGGAAGGTGCCCCCATGGAATCCTTAAGAAATGAGGAGAGAAAGCTAGCAGACATTGATTGCCACGTGCCCTCCCAGCTGTCAGAGGTGTTCTGAACACATTGGCCTTTCTTGAATCAAGGCATCTTTCCATGGATGCCTTAGTTTGGACATTTTTACGGCCTTAGAACTGTAAACTTACAGCTTAGTATATTCCCCTTTTTAAAAGCAAAAAAAATATTGGTTTGTGTTTGAAACATCATCCTTCATTTTTAAGGTGAGTTCTCTACATCCTTCTACACACGCAACTATAAAACTCTAATGCAAGGAAACACCTGAAGTGGGATGATTCTTGGCTCAGAGAAGTCACAGCATGGACTGCAAACCCATGGAAGTTCCACTATCCCATGTCTGGTACTGCCCAGCCCACCCGCTGCTCCAATTTATCAGCCTTCCCCTGCTTCTCCTACAGTTGGAGACAACCTGAAGCTTGTAAGAAAGGTGAGCACTGAAAGAGGCTCTCTCTCTCTCTCTCTCTCTCTCTCTCTCTCTCTCTCTCTCTCTCTCTCTCTCTCTCTCTCTCTCTCTCTCTCTCATTTAGAAGAGCTGAAAAATTTAAAAATGAGAATCTGTGGGGAGTCTAAAGTTTTCAATGTCTAGAAAGAAACTTGGGCAACTGTATGTAGGATTTTTTCCCTGAGAACTCATCTTTACCAGTCACATTTTTTCTCATCATCAGTAGGATAAGCTTGAGTTTCTATATTCCAGTATCTAGATTGTATTTTTTATGGCTGTGGATAGTTTCCTATATCCAGCCTTATAGTTTTCCATTTATGCACTGAAGAATGATACGTCCCTTAGGTTATGATTCATGGCTTGAAGTCCCCGTGGGAAGGAAGTAATTGAATAAGAAGCCCTACATAGTGAAGGTTAGAAGCATGATATGTCATTTAGCCTCAGACATGACTCAGAAGGCATGGACTAAACAGGCTGCTTTGTGAGGGGGTAAGTGCCCCATTCCTGGGAATATTCAATCCCTCAGAAGAGGAATAGTTCCGTGTGATGGATACAGTCATTCTGGTTCTTGAATTAGCTGGAAATTTCGAATAAAATGATCTGAGACTTTCCCCATCCTAAGATACAGTGCTTCCGCGAACCCACCCAGCACATCTACATCCACAGAAGAATCAAGGCCAGAGGAAGTTTGTTTTCCACAACTGAAAGAAAAAAGTGGAGTGATCAAGTCCTAATTACACCCTGTCTTAACTTTCAGATCACTGGCTTCTTCTCCATGTGACCACCTCCTTATACCATGCTTCTTTATATCCAGCTTATGCAGGATATGAATTATATTGCAGAAGCAATAAAACAGCAAAAGAAAAGTAGTAGTAGTCCTTTTCACTCCTAATAAATATTTCTAGTTAGCCATATGTGTGTGTGTTATTAAAGCCTTTTATATGAAACATTCAAGTACTTTTTCATGTTGTCACATAGTCTTTGGAATTATTATTTTAAACTAATGATTGACTAGATTCTTCTATCAGGTATAACACAACTGCATATTGTCTTCTGTTGAACGTTTATGTGGTAGTCCAGTTTTTCTACATTATAGCTATAAATAATGCTGTAGTGAGCATCCTGGTGCCCATTATTTTTTAATTACTTCTTAGGACTAGAGATTATAAATTTGAGAGCTTGGTCAAAAAATAGAAGAATCAAAAATTAAAATAAATAAATAAGAAAAAACTGAAACAACAACAATAGTAGGAGCATTTTTATAGGTCTTGATATGTAGTGCCAAATTCCAATGGGGTTATGGCTATACGAATGTATTTTGCCCCAACCAATGTATTAGAAGCCAATTTCACCTCACCTTACCAGCGAGGGATATTTTTCTTTTTAAATTGCTTGATAACTCTGTTTGGTTTGCATTTCTTTCTGTATAGACAAGATTGAATAATTTTTTTGTATGTAGGTTTGAAAGCATCTGTAGAGTCCTTTGCCCATTTATCTTATGAGATTTCAGTGTTTTTCGATATCAATTTGTATGAAATATGTGTGAATTGATTTTTCCAAATAAACATACTAACCTTTTTTTTACTGACAATGTTTTCCCAGTATGTTTGCCTTTCTAAATTTAGATTATAGCTTTTTTTTCACACAATTGTTTCATTTTTTGTAGTGAAGTATATCAATAATAACTTTTGTGATATTTTTCTATTGCTTCTAGAATATTAGCACTACACTAGAAATCTTATATTCAGTTTTAATCTTGATTTTTATTGTGATTTTTGTTTCTTAAAAGATATTTGACTTCAATTCTTCTGAACTATTGGTGTGGGGTGTGATCGCAAACTGATCATATTTTCCCTTTTAGAAAACTGTTAACTTATAATTCCAGCACCGTTTATTGAAAACTCATTCTGTATTCCATTTCCATGTGATATTTTCTTTATCATACGGAGTTTCTATGCACCTAAACACATATATAGGAATCTGGCTATCTACCTATTTATCGTTTATTTTTCTGCCACTACCGCAGTTTTAAGTATATTGTTATTTGATAGGTTTTAATTAAAGCCCCTCTTGGCTATTCTGATTCTCATATTTTTTTAAGAACACCATGACCAATTTATTCTTCAAGAATAACTTTTATATCTGTTTCTATCAATTTCCAAAAAGTTCTTCGGATTTTCTTTTTGACTGCATGCACTTGTCAGTAAAAATTTATTCAGTCCATAAATTAATTTGTGAATAATTGATTTCTTTATATCCTAATCATCTTTTATCTCTTTCCTTTCTGAAAAAACGTCAGGAGGCATGCTTGGAACAAAGACACAAAGAGACACAGGATGAACTGGGCAGGAGGTGAGGCAGGGGATGGCTGCACCTCCCAAGGAGAAAGGGAGCTTGGGAACACGTCAGGTAGGGAGTGTGCACATGTGAGCAGAGGCATTCAGTGGGGAGTGGGCGCAGGAGACCTGGGTTCTAGCCCTGCCTGTCCCATTCCTTCCTCTGTGGTTGGAATTTCACCAGCCATGGCCTCACCCCCCAAGGCACCTTCCAGCTCCAAAATTCTTTTAATCACCGCTTTGCATAGTGGAAGGCACAGCAGTGCCATTCAGACTGGAACCTCTGGCAGCTCTTAGGGCTTGAAGACGAAGGCTGTCTGACTAACAAAGCACCTAACTCAGGGCGTTGCACTTCACGGATGTTCCACAACTAGAGGAAAGAGGGAAGGGAAGAAGAAATCGTGCGTCCCCAGGTGCAGAAGGGTTTTGTCTTGTCAGGGTGTTCTAGATCACTCTTTCTCAGATTCTAATATGAATACAAATCCCCCAGGGATCTCATAAAAGTGCAGTATCCGATTCTGATGTTGTGTGGGTACCCCCTTCCAGGAGTGCACATATCTAGGTGAGAATTCTAGCACCCTGGTCACATCGATGCTTTTAAAGCATGTATATGGGACAAGAAAGTTGCAAACACAAAAACATCTAATACCTCATAAGGGTAGTAAGGCTGTAGGTGACATTCTCCTACATGCTGATTGCGATGAACTTTTTGCAAAGAACAAAGACTTTAAAGAAACCTCTTAGTAGCGAAGAAGAAAATAATGAACAGCAGCTCGGCAGCCTCCAGCCCCGGTGGGCTGCAGAGGGGGCTGGGCAGGCAGCCCTCCGTTGTCTCCTTTCCGGGTTGTTCTGCACTGTGACGTAAGGTTTTCACTCCAGCTGGGAGGTTTGTAAAATGTTTTCAAACAGCCTGCCTGAGTTTATTCCAGTTTAGAAGCATCTGAGGCAAAAACCACAGCCCAGAGGGTATGCCGCCTCCGGGGCCAGGGCAGCCTCTGGACAGGGTAGAGAAAACCCCCCGCTGCCCAGCAGGGTTGATCCACAACCAGCCCCAACAGCCGGTGAGACCCTGTGCAAAAGACTTCACTTGAGAGTTCGCCTTCCTCACCGAAAAAGGAGAATTTTTATAAGGCCAAAGCATCGACAAGGCTGTCATTCCTGGAATCGGCTTACACCCTCCCCCCACGCCCTTAGATTTTTAGTATTTTTCCCCTCCTCGTTTTTTTAGAGGGGAGGAAAAGCTGTCTCGAACAGGCAGCAAGCTTTATCCAAGGTGTTTGGCAGCGACTCCATATTCTGGAAATGATTTATGTCTCAGTTTTCTGGCACTCCTTAGCATTAGCTCACTTAGAACAACTGAATAAACGAGTTCTCTTTATCCCGTCAAGATGGAGCTGAGGGCAGCTTGGTACCCAGCTGGCGTCCACGGGGACCCTGAGGCAAACTTCATGTCTCAGTCCCTGATGCTGAGCTCAGCCATTTTTCTGTCTGCCTGAGATCATTAAAACAAGGAGGGCAGGGAGCAGAAGGACCCGTGAAAGGAACCATGTGGTGCAAACATCACTTGGGGTCTAGTGGGCTCAGCCTGGAGCATGAATTTAGGAGGCTCGTGTAAGAGGCTGCCTTCCTTCCCAGTGCACCTCTGGGTGCTCCGTTAAGGAGAAAGACCAGGTGACATGGGTCTGAGTCCCTTGGAGGGCTCTCCAAAAAGGTTCCTCCACAACAGTCACGAGACTATTTTGAAATTTCACCCAGTTTTATTACACTTTCTTATACTCATTTTTTCTCTTTTTTCTTTTTTTACTTGCCTGCTCTTCCTCTACCAATAAGACTAGGCCCTATGAAAAGGCATTATTGTTCCAGAAAAAGGAACGCAACTCTATCCAGGATGGATTTTCTGGGCCAGGCCCAGGTCCAACCCTGCCTCATGGGTACCGTCAGGACTTATTATTGACCTAAGGCAGTAACATTAGGAAACCAGCAGCTGCCTCAAGGGCTGTCCTGCATAGCCCCGAGCAAGGGACAGGGAGTGGGCTGGAGAGCTCACAAGAGGCCCGTCCCAGGAGATGACTGAGCTGGCTCTCCTCCCTACCCCACGCTAGGGCTTGTCCTTTCTTCCAGAGTCCTTTGGGGCTTCAGGGGAGGAGGGGTCAGCAATCGTAAGGACCCCTCACACTTTCTTAGCATTTGACCATGCAAGGCACAAGGGCAGGGATTGTACCTCGCTTCCTGAGGGGGGAAGGGAGGAAAAGAGTTGGGTGGTTTCTCTGTTGGATGGGTTGTTTGGTTGATTGGTTAGTTAGCTGATTAGTTTGCTAGTTGGCCCTCACTCATTATGGGCAAGCCTACTGGATGATGGCAACTTACAACCTCATTACCTCTAAATGAGGTTATCTCATTTAGAAAATGATGTTTATTATAACCTAGTGGTTGTAAATTGCCATCATCCAGTAGAGCTGGGGTTTGTCTGCTGACCTTTTCCCTGGAGGCAATATTGCCCATCATTCAGTCTCTTAATGCCTTCACCATCTTGGCCATATCTTCATACTATCTCAATATATTAAGCCAACTTACTTTTACTTCAAAATGTTGCTAGTTTGAAGTGCTGGTTACAGTTTTCCCAACATGCCTTAAAATATGTGTTTACAAGATACAAATTGTTCATCCAAATACCACTCTAGAGTAGAGGTTCTCAAAGTGGGGCCTTCAGCAGATCAGCAGCTTCCGCATCATGTGGGAACATCTTAGACATGTAAATTCTCAGGCCCCACCCCACAGTTCCTGAATCAGAAACTGGGGATGGAGTTCAGCGATCTCTTTTCACAAACCTTCCAGGCAACTGCTGATGCTAAAGCTTAGGAACCGCCACCCGATTGTCCCCTGCAGGCCTCATTCCATCCCCAGCCACGCCCTACATTCCATCCACCCTGCTCGCCCACTGCTGGAGCCTGGCCCAAGTCCTCTGCCCCTCCTGGGTGGCTCTCACGGTGTCCTCATGAGGAAAGGGCACATGAAGGTCCTGGAAAAGCATCATATAAACGTCAGATCAGACCCAGCTTTTCATGGTTCAAGAAAGACAAGCGTGACGTGGACAACTTCTGTGTCAAAGAAAACCCCCTGAAATTTACAAACAAGGATATAAAGAGCCAATGCATCCTCATTTTTCTATGACCCAATTCAGAAGTGATGGGGAGGATAATTGGGGCTCGAAGAAGATTCCAATAGCCAGGGCCATCTAGCAGAAGAGTAGACTCACTCTGAAAGTGATGAGCTCCCCATGCCTAGAGCATAAAGGAAATGTTCCCAGTCTGTGCTGTGTTGGGAGACAACCCTCTGAAGGTCTTTTGCTCTCTTGCACATCTTGCCAGCAGAGGCACTGGCTGCCTTTGTTCTGGACTCTTTTCAAGTATGTTTGTAGAGTGAACAGCCTTGGAAGCTAGAGATGGTGTCCACTCCAGAGGAAATGGCAGCAGCTTATACTGACCATTATAAAAGGATTGGGTTGTCCAAGCTCAGGGTTCCTCTCTTGTATGCAAACTACTGTGTGCATATGCACGTGTATGTGCATGCATGTGTCAGCTCGCCCTCTGCATGCTGCCTTGTAAAACTGGGACTCAGGGAATTGGAGCAAGAAAATCCTGATCCTCTGCCTACTGCTGTTGCTGTGAGTGGCAGTTTCCATGAAACTTTAGTGGACTAACTTCTGAGCTTGCAAAGAGAATGAAATCTCAGAGTCTGCACAGTTCTAGACACATTGTCCAATATGGCAACTGCCTGCCACATGTGGCCTTTGAGCCTTTGAAATTTGGTTAGTGCAGCTATGGAACTCGATTTTTAATTTTATTTAAACTTACCTTTAATCTGTGGTGAAGGGATACCATTTAGGACAGCACAGGTTAGTGTGTTTGGCTTAACCTGGCATAGCAATTGGTCAGGGACACTGTTGAGGGAGTTTCTGCATGCAGAGAGAGTTGAGACTTAGGGAGTCTGTAAATTCTTTTCAATATTGGACACTTGATGATTTGGCAACTCTAGGAAGAATAGACTTTTGGAAGGGCCAGGGATGGAGAGATATCCTGTCTTCTTTATCATGCCCAGGAAGTTTTCCTGGTAGTGCTAAGAGAAGAAAGAATGGAGAAATAGGGGCTAGGTCCAGAGATTGGGGATGGGTTTCTATTCCTGGCCTAGCACATGGAGGATTGAAGGCCAAAGACAAGTGTGGCCAGGCAAGATGAGCAGACCAAGGGCCCTTTAAGAATTCACTGAGCCCTGCCCCGCCTTCTCTCGGCTTGAGAATATCCCCCATCTCTGGTCTCTTCATAGCTCCCAGGCCCCTGCCCTACTCTCCTCTTGGCTTAGAACAATCTCTTCTTTGATTGCTGGCAGGCTCTGCTCACAGTCTGGGTCATATGTACCTAATCAGGAAGAGCCAGGGCGTGAGGGGTGATAAACGGTGTTTCTCATTTCAATAAAGTTTGTGCAGAATATTGGATACAGCTGTTGGCCTTAGCCGGCCATGCCAAAGCCTTTGGGGGCCTAGGCTTTGGGGGAGGAGGGTTGAGATAGGGGACACGAGGGCAGGAGTCTATTTACAGGGTGCTTTGCCACCCGCGAGCAGACAAAGCCAGCCCCTGCTGGACTCTTACGCTTTGATGATGGGATGGAGAGTGATCTGCAGTCACATGGCTCAGGACAAAGGCAGGCAGGAGGGACTCACCAGACAGGCAGGCTGCCCCCCGCTGAGCATCCCGCCCTGCCCTGCCCTATCCAGGAGGGCCCCAGGACAAACTACAGGGAGAAAATCCAGAGGAAGCATCTTTTAATATCAGTATGCATGTATGCCTTCTAGCACTTTGAAAAATAAGTTTTAAAAATTGTATCTTATATCTTCAATGCAGTTTTATTGAGAGATATGCACACACTGTACGGTCCATCCAAAGTATATAATCAATCACATAGTTGCATAATCATCACCACATCAATTTTAGAGCATTAGCATTACTCTCCCCCAAAAATAAAAAACCCAAAACATCCCATTCCCCAAACCCCCACCTCCTATTATTGGCCCATCATAGGAGTGGTACATTTGATACTGTCAATGAAAAAATATTAAGACATAACTGCAACTATAGTCCGTATACGCCTCTATTATTAACTCCTTGCCCTAGTGTCATACATTTGTTCTAGTTCACGAAAGAATTGTTTCAATACGTGTACAGTTAACCACAGTCATCATCCACCACAAGGTTCACTGACAGACATTCTCGTGCTTTCACCTCCAGCTTTCCTTCCAGTGACGCACATGACTCTCAGCTTCCCCCCTCCACCACGTTCACACGCCATTCCGCACTGGTAGTTAAACTCACAAGAACATGCTACCATCACCTCTGTCAATTTCCAAGCATTTAAGTTCAACCTAGTTTAACATTATGCACACACTGAGCAACCACATAAGAATATATTTTGAATTACATATTAAAGACATTGCCCCATAAGTTATCTTTGCAGCACCAGGGCCTCTTCAAGTCTTAATTCGGTCCTGCCTCCAGACTCCCCAACAAACCAGCTGGGTGAACCTGGACAGGCCATTTTCTCTCCCAGCTTCAGTTTACTCATTTGTAAAGTGGGCCAGCTAAGCATATCTTCCTGGCTGTCAAGAGGAATAATTTATGTGAGGTAGTGCTATGTGTGAGGTTTAACTAAACCTGCCAGTTATTTGCTCAAAAGCATATATTCATTCTCCCTTTCTCCTTCTCTGGAATGTCCTCCCAGAGTCCGGGGGTTCCTGGAAGCCATCAATCGGTTCCCTCCATCCCACGGTCTCTGAAACACAATTACTCCTCTCAAGACAAGCTTCCTTGGTAACACAGACCAGCAAACAGCAACCTTCAGCTTCAATTTTTAAAATAGCATCAGACCGGGGCAGAGACGAGCCACCCGAATATGCAAAGGGGCAGGGGAGTATTCATCTAGCAGGAATTGGGAGAGAAGAAGGGCTGCAGGGTGGTTCTGGAGTCAGGCAGATGAAGGTTCCCAGGCCACGATCGGCTGTCCTGCCACTCTGTGACCTGGGGGGTATTTCCATCACTGCCTGAACCTCTTCTTCTCCATCCCATGATCTGGGCGAGACGACAATAGTACCTGATTACAGGCGGTGTGTGGACAGCACGTGGTGAAGTGCCCGGCACCTAGCAAGCTCAGTTCACCCAAAGTTATTGCAACTCAAGTACCTGCCCTTGAGGACATTACGTGTCTGTCTGAATTTCTTACATGAAAGAATTTGACTGCTTCTCCCCTGAGGACAAAATGAAAGAAACTAGGAGCAGGTTAGCAAATGACTAGACATGAGGAGGCGCTCCACAGGCAGGGGTGAATAGGGCAAGAAAGTAGCACCTCAGCATGTCCCTCTGGCATCATCATGGCCAAAGGGGTGACACCCCTTGAGAGAGTCGGACCACGGGAGGCCAACAGCCTGATGTGGTTGCTGGCTATGCGACCTGGGCAAAGTCCCCAGCAGCTCTGACTCAGTTTCCTCGTGTGTAGAAGGGGAAGGATAACGTCGCCCTCCGTGGTGGAGGATGGTGAGAATTGAGCGAAGTGATTTGCCTTCAGTTCTTTGCACAGTGCCTGGCACAGAGCTGTTCTTAGTGCATGTACATTGTCAAATTATTTAAATATGTGTGTGTTAGTTAGTAAGCTGCCGGAATGTAATATACCAGAACTGAAATGGCCTTTAAAAACAGGAATTTAATAAGTTACAAATGTACAGGTCTATGGAAGTGAAAGTGTCCTAATTAAGGCACAAGCAAGAGGTTACCTACTCAAGAAAGGTTGATACTGCCTGGAACTGGGCAGTATCACGTGGCTGGCATCTGCTGGTCCCTGGCTCCTGGGCTCCATTGCTTTCAGCCTCTGTTCCCGTGGGGGTTCCTCACTGTGCTTCTCCAGGGCTGGTTTTCATCTCACAGCTTCCCTTGTCTCTCTCTAGGTTCTGGGTTGCTTAACATCTCATGGCAATGTCTGCAGGGCTCCAAGCATCTCCAAACATCCGTGTGTCTGTTCTCTGCCTGTCATTCCTGCTCTGTTGTTTCTGTCATTCCTAAAGTTTCTCTAAAATGTTTCCCCTTTTACGATCTCAGTGAGCTTATCAAGACCCACCTAAAACGGGTGGAGTCACATCTCCATCTAATCAAAAATTACACCCACAATCGGGTATGCCACATCTCTGTGGAGATAATCTAATCAAAGTTTCTGCCCTGCAATATTAAATTAGGATTAGAAGGAACCAGCTGCCCCCACAAGATTGAATCAGGATTAAAACATGGCTTTTCTGGGGTATGTAATATTTTCAAACAGACGCAATGTACATAATGAATACAAGTTTATTTTGGAGACAGTAAATATGAATAAGCAAAAAGTAAGAGGGAAACACAAAATCTTACAATTGTATGTACCTGAGTATTTTTAATATTTGGTTTGTATTTATCAACTGAAACTATTCTCTTTACAAATATAAGCATATAAATAAATGGGATCACATAATATACTCTGGTTGTTAACCTTGATTTTCCACTTATGTATTATATATACGTCCACTTACATACATTAAATATACCATTTTATGAAAAAAAGTATAAAGCACATGTTCAATCATCATTTTTAAAAGTTGCAGATTATTTCTAGTAAGACTATCTTAGTATAATTAACTCCTAGAACTGAACTCCAAAGTTATTCCCAAATCTTTGCCATAATAAATTGCATTTGTAATAAATGTATATGTGATCTGTGTTCTTTTCTAATTATTGTATATTTTCCTCTTTTTTTTCACCATTTATTGAGTGCCTTCTAGGTGCCAAGCATTCTTTCAGGAAGTAGGTAGGATACAGCAGTGGATGCAAGAGACAACGGTCCCCGCTTCTTTGGAGTTTGCATGGGAGCAGGTAGAGATAAATGCTATGAAGAAAATGAAACAGGATAATATTAATAGTGAGTAGGTGGGCAGAGAGCATTAGATAGGGTGGCCAAGGAGAAGGAGACATTTGAGCTGAGACCAGAGGGTCCAGCAGCCTGTATGTCTCCTTTCACACCTTTCTCCATTTTAGTATAATCATAGGTACACATATAGGGGCCAAGTTGTCATTTATCACATAAATACCGAATAGTATTCTCTGCAAATAGCTTTTCCCACCTAATTAAGCATGATGAAAATCTAATTTATTCTTTTTAAAAGTTGCATAGTATTCCATTATATGGCTATAGGTTTATCATCAACCCCTGAGAATATTTTTGCCAATACATAAAGTGCTGTAAAAATTTTTTGTATGTATATTCGTATATGCCGGAGGGGTTTTTTCCTGTAGTGTAGATTCACAGAAATGGCATATCTGAGTTAAACAGGTGCCTATTTTTAGTTTTAATGTATGTTACCAGTTCCCTTTCCCAAAAGTCTGTGGAATTTTCATATCCACCAGTTGTGGCTGGGTGTCGTTCTGCCTACATCTTCCCCACTAGACGTAGCCATTCTTTTTGTTTTACTATTCTGATACATGAAAAGTGGTATCCCGGTTTTGACACTTACATTTCCTTGACTATTAGTGAGGCTGAGCATCTTTCCATAAATATATTGGCTGTTTGGTTTTCTCTTCTGTTATTGTCATTCATATGTTTTGTCTGCTTTTCTGCTAGGTTATTTCACTTTCTTATTGGTGTATTTGTGTATTACAGATGCTAACTCTTCATCAGTGGTATAGATTGAAATATTTTTTCCAGTCTATAATTTGCATTTTGGCCTTATACATGGTATCTTTAATCTTTCTAAAATTTGAGCATTTCATATCTTTTTCTCTATAAGTATAGATTTTCTGCTTGGGTTAGGAAAGTCTCCTCAAGCCCTAGATTGTATCAATATTCTCCTAATTTTTCCTCATGACATTGTTTGATAACATTTAAATCATTCACCTTTTTGAAATTTAATTTTTAACTTTTTATTGTAGTAAAATATTGTACTAGTCAGGATTCTCTAGAGAAACAGACCTGATAGGATATGTCTGTAAATATTATGAGACTTTTATAACAATTTCTCACATGACTGTGGGGATGAGCAAGTCCAAATTCCATGGGGCAGGCTGCAAGGTGGGAACTCAAAGGAAGGTTTTCAATGAATTCCCCAGGAAAAGCTTGCTGAAGTGGAGATGGAAATTCTCCTTTTTGACGGCTGAAATCAACACTTCTCCTTTTAAAGCCTTCAACTAATCGGATGAGACCATTCTCATTGTTGAAGGCAATCTCCCCAACTGATTGTAGATGTCATCAGCAACTTACTGATTTAAGTCTGCGAAATGTCCTTACAGTAACAGTCAGGCCAGCGCTTACTTGACTAAGCAACTGGATACCAAAACCTGGCAAAGTTGGTACATGAACTTAACCATCACACAAATATACAAATAAAAACTTCCCTTTTTAACCACTTTCGAGTATACAATTCAGTGTTATTCATTCCATTCACCATATTGTGTTACTATCACCAACATCCATCATTCAAATTTTTCATCACCTCAAACAGAAGCTCTGGACCCATTATGCAATGACCACCCATTCCTCCCCGGTCCCTGGTAGCCTATTGTTCTAGTTCGCTAGCTGCCAGAATGCGATATACCAGAAACAGGATGGCGTTTAAAAGAAGGAATTTATTAAGTTGCAAGTTTACACTTCTAAGACAGTGCAAATGTTCCAATTAAAGCAACTCTATAAAAATGTCCAAATTAAGGCACCAACAAGTGGTTACCTTTATTCAAGAAAGGCTGATGGAGTTCAGGGTTTCTTTCTCAATGGGAGAAGCACATGGCGAACGTGGCGACATCTGCTTCCTCTCCAGGCTCTTTGTTTCATGAAGCTCCCCCAGATACGTTTTCTTTCTTCATCTCCATAGATCTGTAGCTTTGTGGGCTCTTGTGGGTCTCATGGCCCACACGTGGCTATATTGCTCTCTCCAAAATGTTTCCTCTTTTAAAGGAGTCCAGTAAACTAATCAAGACCCACCTGGAATGGGTGGAGTCACATCTCCTTCTAATCAAAGGTTAATACCCACAATTGGGTGAGTTACATCTCTGTGGAGATAATCTAATCAAGTTTCCAACCTGCAGTGCTGAATAGGAATTATAATAAATGGCTGCCTCCACAAGATGCATCAGGATTAAAACATGGCTTTTCTAAGGTATATAATCCTTTTCAACCGGTACACCTATAATCTCCTATCTCTCTGAATTTGCTTCTTCTAGGAACTTCATATAAGCAAGATCATACAATTTTTGTCTCTTTGTCTCTGGCTTATTTCACCCAACATGATATCTTCAAGGTTCATCCATATTGTCTCATGTACTAGAACTCCATTCATCTTTAGGGTTGAATAGTATCTCATTGAACGTATCTACCATGCTTTACCCACTAATCTGTGAATGGACATTTGGGTTGTTTCGACCTTTTGGCAATTGTGAATAATGCTGTTATGAACATTAACGTACAATATCTGTTCAACCCTTGCTTTCAGTTCTTTTGGTGAGATTGCCAGGTCACATGATAATTCTATGTTCAACTTTCTGAGGAACCTGGAGAGTTTTTAATAACCTTGTTTTCTTTCCGGCAGACAGCAACCTGTGCACACAAAATTAATTAAATAAACTATCCTTTCCACATTGGTTTGAAATACCACCTTACTGTACACTCAACCATGTATACTAGGATACATTTCTGAACTTGGTTCTATTTCTGTTACCCAAACCTAATGTGTAATCTGATCAAAGTGATTTTATAGTTACGTTTTTCGATCACATAAGGTCACTCTTCCCTCAATATCCCCTTGTGCTGTTTTCACTATTACCGCCCTTCAAATTCCATCCAGCCATCAGAGTTTGTGAAAGATAGTAACTCCTGTGAGGCTGGGCAGGAAAGGGGAGGGTCTGTCCCACAGGTGCCTTCGTGCCCTTTCAGGTGTCACCTGAGACAGGCTACACAGTGGTCTTAGGTGAGCACCTACTATGTGCTCAGCTCTGCTCTTTCCACTCACAACAGGGCTGGAAGACAGCACTTCCCTCTCTGCAGTGACTGACACTTTAAGGTAATGTGCCATTTATGACATTCTTGACTCTCTGCTTCAGACCATCCCCTCTTTCTCTGCTCTGGGGTGCCAGGCTTGGACCCCACAAGCCATCTTTCTGCTTTGCCAGCTATTCCCTATTAGTCTTTGTCAACAGAGGCCACCCAAGGGAGGTTGTGAGACTGGAAGAGGAAGGCCAGACATGCTCTTTCCTGTTTGCATGTGTGTCACCCCAGCAACGCTTCTCCATCCCATCCTGGAGCAACAGCTGGATCCAGTTTGTAGATTTTCCAATACTTGCAACTTCATCATTCACCCCTCTCTCCCTTCCCTAGATTTCAGCACCCGCCAGCAGCCATTCCTTCCTCAGAGGCCTGGGTCCAGGGTCCGGGACCCCTCTAGGTAAACCTCCTCCTTTTGTTTCCAGCCCTGGGATTGGTAGCGATTCCTACAGGTACTGCTGCATGAGTCCATAGCATTTTCTCTTTACCCTTTCAGTTACCCAACTTTAAACCCAGCTATCAATTCTTTGTATTAAATTCTCTCTGCTCGACAAACTGGTGTGGCCTCTGCCTCCTGACCAGACCCCACTGACGGTTAGGTACTGAGAGGAATTGAAGTTTCTGGGGGAAGGAGCCTGAGGGCTGTGTCTCTTGGCTGCCCCGCAGAACTGGCTCCCTCCCCCCACCCCTCCCCCCTCCACTCCCAGCAGTATTTGGCTGCTGGTCGCCAAGGAGACGGCTGACAATTTCCAATTGCCAAGCCTCCCCTGGAGCTCTAAGGAGACATTCTGGAAACTCCTGACTCTTTCCTGCTCCCCAGCCAGGGGACTTTGAGAATCTAGCCAGGTTGGGGTGGAGGGCATAGGGGAGGGTGTTGGTGGGAAAATGTAGAGCAAGCCTGAAAATGGAGAGAAATCCTAGAGGCTCCCCTGGGCCCTGGCTTCCCCTACAGACCTCAGTGCCTGGGCCAGCCTGGCAGGGACCCCCTCTACCCCGTCCAGACAAACACCCATCGGGGCTAGCCAAGGCTGCGGCCTCCGACCGGGCCTTTGGCCACAGAAAGCTATCCTAGCGCTGCCACTCCAGGCCTGGTAGGAACCCCCAGCCAGCCGGAGCAGAAAGGGGCTAGAAAGCTGCAGGGCCTGGAGCCTTTGTTGAGGTGTTGAGGGCACCTCAGCCATTCCTGAACATTCCCTGTACACCAAGCAGCAGCCGCGAACCCCTGAAACCAGGTTTGATGGCCTAGGCTCTGGTCTCTAAAGTAATAACTCAACAATGATGCAAATAAGAATACTAACACTGCAGGGGGAGGGAAAGTTACTCTACAAACTCAGGTGTGCAAAAATATCCGTTCCTTTATTTTATTAAAATCATATAAAATCTGACTCCGTCACCAGGGCACCTTCCCCACCTCACCCTCAGGCCCCCGCGAGGGTCCCACCAGAATCCAGGAGACTTGTGAAATAACCACAAAGTAGAGAAAGGTCTCCGCCTTCCAGTCAACAGTGGTTGTCACCGACCTCTTTGGGGCCAGGCCTTCAGCGGCCTGAAGCTGACCACACCTGCCCCTGGCGTCCCTTCAGTCTCGGGCCTGGTCTCTTCAGGATGATCCTCTAGCGGGGACACATCCACCTCTGACCGGTCCCCAAGCTCAGGGAAATCTTTTTCTCTTCACTCTAACTACCCCTAAGGCCCTCTCCCTTCTCCTTCCAACCCTCCCACCCAGCACACCTCACCCAATTTTTCAATGAATTTAGGCTTTTACACAAAAAACTTTTGTGTAAAAAAACTTTTTTTTTAAGTTTTGTATTGTTAAGTATAACAGATCTACAAAGAAAAGAAAGAAAAAGCAATGATTCAAAGTTCACTTCAACAAGTAGAGGCACAAAAAGGGACATTTTAACTTTGGTGTCCGGCAGGTTTTTTCTGTCTTGTGATAGTCACTGAGGAAACATAGAGTTGAAATCCTGGCAAAAGCTTCATCAATTTTAGTTCTGCAGAAGTGGCTTAAAGTAAAGACATCATTACATCTCATCCCTGCACATCTGAGTACTACCTTAAAAAATAGAAGTATGGTCTTGTACAGTGACAAAACTATTCTCACATAAAATTCATCATAATTTTCCAATATTGCCCAATAAACAGTTAACCCATCTTCTGGATGAAAAACTGAGACTTGGAGTTGTCACTCAGCTAGTAGGCAAGGGAGCCAGGATCTAAATTCTTCATGTGATCCCAAGGACCCCTCTGCTTCCATATCCCCATTTTTCTTTTCTTTCCTTTCTTTTTTTTGTTTCATTTTTTCCCCCACATCCCCATTTTTGTACAGTTCACACTTTTCAGAGTCCTTTTATGTGCCCAATTCACCCTGCATTTACCACAACCCCAAGAGGCAGTCAGGGTAGGTATTATGCCCATACCTTTAATAGCCAGGAAACCAAGGCCCAGGGAAATGAAGGGTTTTGCTCAACTGGCATAGAAAGGGCCAGGTATGAGAGGGCCCTGGTGGTAAGGAGGTTTAGTTACTGGACAGAGCTGGGGCCGGAAGCCAGGCCGCCTTCCCTTCAGCCCCAGGACATGCTCAAGCCGCTATTTCTAAGCTTCAGCCTGGGCCCAGCTTGCCTCTTCCTCCCCTTCCTTCCATTCGCCATCTGTTCATCTCCCTTTTTCAACCCCTCCTACCAAGGGCCTCATTCATTTCCTCTCTGGCCTCCAAGGAGCCATTTGCAAAGTGACTGAGCAACGACCCCTGGCAGGTCCTCATCCCTCTTCCCCTCCTCTCCCCTTCACTAAGAGAGGAATTCAGAGAGAGCCATGTCAGCCGCTGAGCCTCTGACCCATTTCCTCTCCAGCCGTCCACTCATCTCCTGCTGGGTTCCCCAAGGGCCTCGGGCTGGCCTCCGCCAAGACACGCATGGAAAAGCCATTGAGCTCCGGGAGCACCTGCTTCCTCTGCTCCAGCCTCCCATCCTTCCACGGTCCACTCCTCTGAAAGTCTAGGGTCTCAGAAGGGCCTCAACATGCTGCAGAACTGGGTTAAAACCCACCAGACCAAGGCAGGATCCTGCACGTTGGCTCAAAGAAGCCAAAGATGCAAGCACAAGAGGGGAAGAGGTTGAAGGACAAACCTACTCTGAGTCACCTGGCCTGGCAGTTTATAAGGATCCACATGGTTTGTGGGCTCAAGCCAGCTATGGGGGTCCTGGGAAGTGACCAGCAGCAGGAAACCCAGGTTGTGTTCCAGCCATACCAACCTCAGGCAGAGGGTTTGGGGAACTCACGGAGCTGCCTTCTTGTGGAATAACAAGGCCTCCCCCAGTCTTCCTCATGGGCTAGAATGATCGTCTGAAGATTTGGTATGGGTGAACATTCCAGCATCTAGAATGCCTTGGTGCAGGGTAGCTGGGTCATAAATGTTCACTAGATGCATAAATGAAACTATAACACAATACGTAACTGAGAAAGACTGAATATTCTTGTCAGAAAAGGAGGGACCCAGAAATTCCATGAGCTACCGGCCAGCACAGAGCCAACCACAGTCTCAAGGGGAAATGGTCAAACGGGAGGATGTCCAAAGGGGGGGGCCACCAGGGCCATGGAAAATCGAGTCAACAACAGAAACGTAGAGAGACCCTGAGTCCCGTAGTAGACTTTGGCCAGCAGCCCTGGCTCAAGGGGTTGTTGAGGACACCCAGCGCAGGTCTGGCACATGGCAGGTATTCAATAAATGGTAGAGAAGAGAAGGGCTGGGTACACTTGTTTCAAATGTTAAATGACTGCCATTTTGTGAGGCTCCCATGGAAGAACTCAGTCCTAAGAACAGAAGTGACAGGGAAGCAGATTTTGGTTTGCCATGGAGGGAAATAGGGCAAGATGTCACATTTAGTGAAAGTCTCCTATGTGCCAAGCGCAAGTTGCCTAATAGGTGCAATCGCATTTAATTTGTACAATCACTTGAATAGTTAGTTATTATATTCTCATATTAAACAAGAGGCACATGAGGCTCTGGGAGGGAAAACAGCCAGCCCAAAGTCATGCTCCCGGGGACCACCCATGGGAGAGCCAAAGAGCCAGTTCTCCAGAGGGCTCCAGTGGGACTTCCTAGGTTCAAAGGGCAGGCTCTCGGGCACATCAGAGCCCTCAACCAGCCTCTCAAAATTTTGCCTTGGACTACTCAAGACTCTGGATCCTCAACCCATCCTTATAAACCACATCATTTTGGGGTTCGGTGAGAGACCACTCCAGGGTTGACCCCCAGGTTGCTCTGCAGCCCATAGGGTTTCCTCTCTTTGTCTCCAGGATTTGCCAAAGTAATGACTGCAGGTGCTGATGAGAGTGGTGGGCACATGGCCTGAGCAGAAAAGGAAGGTGCCAGGCAGCCACCAACACCTGGGAAGCCTGAGCCCCCAGCCACCCAGGGCCTGGGTGCCGAATGTGCCCAGAGCAAAGCATGCTACCCAGTTCCCTGACTTGGCTGAGGCTCCCCTTAGGAAAGAGGGAGGAAGAAAAGGTAAGTTGCCTGCAGGCTGCCCAAGGGTCACATACGGACATGCTTAAAACAGCTTCCTATGAAAACCGTTAGGTAGAATCAGGGGTGTGCTTAGCCTTGGGGAACCGACCGCATCCAGCACAGTGTCTTGCACTTGTTGAATTAATTGTTTATATTTTACATGTCAAAGCGTGCAAGTAATTTTTACAGGTAGATTCTTATTAACTTATTTATTCCTCTCAAGAAAACAATTACATAAATATTACTGAAGCTCAGAGAGGTTAATTGATAAGCTAAGATCACACACTAATTCAGAAGTAAAGCTGTGCTCCGACCACTGTGCTCTCTTGTTTCATGAAAGCCAGGGCCAGCTCACCTGTTTTCCCTCAGCCTTGGACCTCTCCTCCTCTTCCCTTCCAGACAGAGGCCAAGATGGGCAGATGGGGTGAGGAGCAGGGGCGGGGGTCTGCTGGGGCTCCTGGGTGGCAGAGCCAGTGGGGACAGTTTGGGGGATACACTCCCTCTCTGACTCTCCCTGTGCCCCTTTGAGGGTGTCCCTCACCAGGGAGAAAGTGTGGACTGAGGAGCACCTCCAGAGCCTTTCTGGACCCTAACACCTCTCCTTGAGAAAAGGCTGAAGGGGCCAAGCCCACCGGCACAATAGACTATCCTCGGGCTAGCACGAGGCCTCGCTGCAGGCCACAGTACCCCCTAATGTCTTCCTGACTCACTGTTCATCCTACAAATTCTCACGTTCCCCCCCAGAGGGAGAGGCTGCTGCCAACGCAGAGGTGGATAGCCCTACCGGATCCCCACTTTTTGCCCCCAAAGGAACATTTAATGGAATCTGAAGACATTCACCTTTCAGCGTATGGGACTGATACATATAGGGGGCCACAAACACTGTTGTTCAGGGTCAGGTAAACACCACATTCCCACCAAGCGGATGGTGACTGCCAGGGACCATGGGCCGTTCCGCTCCCAGCCAAGCTAGGAGGGACGCTAAGGTAGGGCATGGAGAGGCCATGGGTTGGATGACAGTGGGACAGAGATCTGTCCATAGAGCCCTGAGGCTCCTGGGCAAAGTGAGGGCTGGGAGGACCCCCTCCCAGGAGCCTGCCTGGCACCTAGGTCTGACAGCTCCCACTCTGGCTGAGCATGAATGAAAGGATGCTCTAGGTATACCTCTAAGTATGAACCTGACACCTGACATCAGATCCCCCTTCCAACTGGGGTCCAGGTATCTCACCTCTCTCACCCCACTCTGCCACTGGAGGATGGAAAAATCTGACCCCTCTCAGGCTATCATTCAAAGGCAGCAGGGCAGCGGGACACACCGACAGCATGGAGGACTCAGGGTGCTGGTCTCCCATGTGCTCCTGGAACCTAGCTAGGAGGCACAGAAGGTGCACCTATTACACGCTAAGCACTGCTCACCTGTGTGTGTGTGTGTGTGCGTGTGTGTAAATTATAACAAACATATATACAGGTGATGAATTGTTACCCCTACTCAAGTCAAGAAACAGAACATCACCAGCACCCAAGAAGCCCCCCGCATGCTCATTTAGCTTTGCATTTAACATTCCCAATCATCTTTACAACAAAGGGGTCGCCGTTCCCATTTATCAGCAAAGAAACTAAGCTCAGACAGGCTCAGAAATTTCCTAAGACTTCACAGCTCTTAAGTCAAACTCAGTTCTGACTCCAGAGCTCCTCCTAGCTCCTTCCAACAAAACGTGGCTAAAATACAAGCGGGTCTGAAGGGCATGTGAAGGTGTACTTCAACCTCAGGTCTATTTCTTTCAACCCTTATGGTCAAGACGCCTGTGTGGGGCAGATGGTTGGACTTGATGCCAGTTAAGGGCTTTTCAACTCTAGGTTCAGTGACTTTCTGATTTTATAATATCAAAATATAAATCCAAGAGCTCAGGGTCCTCTCCATGGGACTTTCCCAGCCAGGTCCCCTCCCTAACTCCACATCACGGATAGAGTGAATTGTCCTGTGTAAATAATTCACAAGGAATCCGGACCCTGAGGGTAACAGGAGAGCAGAGACCAAGGTATCGAAGGCTGAGGTCAGCAACCTGAGCCAGACCCCCAACCTGCAGAGACTCAGCTTTGCTCCGTGCAGAGGGGATCCAAGAGTCAGGCAAGAGCCTCAGGTGGGCATCTGCCCAGGGGAGATGGGGCCATGGTGAGTCAGAAGGCCCAGTTTGGTCTGCTCGGCCTCTTGCTGCTGTCGCATCTCTGCCTTCTTCATCCGGGAGCCTCAGGTGAGTGGTCCTCTGACTACCTACTCTGGACTTATCTTTAGGTGGTCCACTCTCCACTCACATCCCCTTGTTTCTTCCCCTTTCTTCCTGGGGATCCCTGGAAGAAAGGGGAAAACTCCTTTTGCACTTGCATAACCATTCAATGAAGCCTATTCATTCATCTGTTAGACAATTCACTAGCAAGTGCTGAGCAGCTACTGGGTACCATCCATGAACATCTAAAGAAGGTGGATCTTATCCTGAGGGCCAACAAGAGTCATGGACAGGTTGTAAACAGAGTGACGTAGTCAGATTTGGGTTTCAAAAACTTGGGTGGTCTTGAGGGATCTGAGAGCAGTCAGGAGACTCTTGGGCTAAAGCAGTATCTGCAGCACTGGGAAGAATTGGTTTCTGGGTTAAGTATTCTTAAACATCAGAATTCTGCCGTTGATCCCTTCCCATTCAACCCCATATCTATGTTCTCCTTTTCTCTCTCCAGGGAAGCTGACAGCAGTGGGAAGTCTGGGATCGGGAGTTAGACAGGCTCCAAGTCTGGCTCCACTCCCTACTGTGGGATTCTGGATAAAGTGATTTTGTTTCTCAGGGACTCATAGGAATGCTGCCTGAGGTTATGGGAATTAAAGTCAACAGGCAGTATCTGTAAAGAGTGCAGGGCAGACCTAGTACGAAGGAGGCATTCAATATGTGGAAGCTATTGTAAACTGCTCTTGTGACTTAGCTGTCCTCCAAGTGACTTACTCTTATCCAAATTTGTTCACGGCTCTCAAAGCACTCTATAATACGTGGGCTGACCCTGGCAGCAAGGGGCAGGACAGCGTGTTGCTTGGGGAAATCCTGAGGCTCAGTGCAGGTGCCTGGGGGGGGGTTGCCCTGAGCACTGACCCAATGACCACTTAAGGCCTGAGGTCCTGATAAACTGCAAGCTCCCTAAGGGCACAAGTCAGATGCCCCCTTTGTCACTGTGTCCCTGGTGCAGGCACAGAGTAGGCACTCCATAGCTGTTTGATGAACGAATGGATGCTGATGGGCTGGGGGCAAGCTGCTGCAATGATACTGGAGCAGGACAGGATCAGACTCTGGAATCCTGGAATCCCTGCACAAAAATCCAAAGACCATGAGTTGCCAGTGGCCATGTAGCTCTCCTGCTTTTTCAGGGATCATCATACCTGGCTGATCAACAGACTTACTCTTGGGTGCTTGTTTAAAAACACTGATTTCTTAAATAAATAATAGGGGGGAATAAGGCTTTTTTTAAAAAAATGGGATGTATGGGATTTTTCTTTTGTCTTTTTATTTCTTTTTCTGGAGCGATGCAAATGTTCTAAAAATGATCATGGTGATGAACCCAAAACTATGTGATGATATTCTAAGCCATTGATTGTACAGTTTGGATGGCCTGTATGATACACGGAGATAGCACAATGAAAAAATTTTTGTAAAAAATGAAAATTGAAAAAGAAAATACTGATTCTTGGGCCTAGACGGTCCCACTTCCTCCCACCCCACCCCCACCCCCACCCCCATCCCCCCGGAACTTCTGACTGGGGTGGGGCCCAGAAACCTGTGTTTTTATCAAGTTTTCTGGTATCATTCAGGAGTACACATCTCTGCTTCAGTACATTTTCTGATCTCCCCCAAGGCTTCCCCCATCTACACACCCTCCTACAGCACAGAAGGATGGGTCCGGCTGGGGCTGCAGAGGGAGTGAGTGCAGGAGAACCCAGGCCAGCCCTGGACTGCTGTGTCTGGCTCTCTCCTCAGGCCAGCTCCACCCAACCGACAGGACCCCAGTGGAAGAGGCGGTGTCCATCCAAGGCGTGCGGGGCAGCTCCGTGGAGCTGGCCTGTGGCTCCGGGGCCGCCCCCATGGTGGTCTTCTGGAGCTTCACCCCCCTGGACTCCCTGGCGCCCCAGCCGGTGGCGGTCATCAATGGGGCAGCATCGAAGGTGGAGGCCGGGGCCTCTGCTCTGGGGACTGTGAGTCTGCGCAACAGCAGCCTGGTGCTGACCGAGCTCCGGGAGGGGGCGCGTGGCCGCTTCCTGTGCCAGGCCCTGCGCATGATCAGCGAGCAGCTCCACGCAGCCTACTACTTCTTCTCGCTGGTGGTGCTGGGTGAGGAGTCGAGCGTGCAGAATGCGCCTGGCTGCTTTGCATGCTGCTTTGCCTCTATTTGCGTGGGCTTCCCGGGGTGTTCTGCCAGGCCCAGATTCCAAGGCGCTCCAGGGAGCGGGAAGACCTGGGATCTTGGAGGGGCGGGGATGCAGTCCGGATGTTCAGGGCCCCCGTGGGCAGGCAGCCCCCAGCCCGCAGGGACGGGAGCTGCAGCAGCACACTCAGGATCTCTCCCTCCCCTGCCAGTGCCCGTGGCGAAGCCCCGGGTGCATTTGAGCGCAGCGTCCCCAGTGGAAGGAGCCTCGGTGGTGGCCACGTGCGCGCTGCGGGAGGGCACGGAGCCTGTAACCTTTGCCTGGCAGCACCAGACACCCCAAGGCCCCGGCGAGCCCCTGGTGGGGGCCACGGAGAGTTTGCTCCGGCTGGATCCAGTCAGCCGGTCGCACCGGGGCTGGTACCTGTGCAGCGCCCGCAACGCCGTCAACGAAAGGAGCAGCGACGCAGCCTTCCTGGACGTCATCTGTGAGTGTGACCCGGGCGTGGGTGACCCCACCCACTCACCCTCGGCCCCCTGCCGCACCTCAGAACTTCCCAAGCCCTTCTCAGCAGGGCGTCCCAGGCCTCCAATAGACACCTGTAGGCCAGAAGCCTCCCAGGGTGCTGTGCCCACTGATGCCTAATCTGCTCAAGTTTTTAGGGTTTTTAACCTTTGGAGGTCATGGGCCCCTCTTCCCAGGAAAATGTGCATACGTTCTCACTCCCGCAAATGTGCCCATAATTTCAGGAGTGGCCCAGAAAGGCTGTCTTTCTGGGCTCTAAGGGATGGATGGAACATTACAGAAATAGGGTGGGGCCCCAGTAGGAAAAGAGGGCAGCAGGTTGATCCACTCAGAGGAGAGGCTGAAGCTAGGAACAGAAGCTTGTGGGGGGATGACACACTGCTCTACATGCACACTGTCATCTCTCTTTCAGACCACTAAGCCGTTGCAATCCCCGGGGGCTTCAAAGGGAAGACACGCCCTGGATTTCAAAAACTTAATCTGAAAGAGGGAATGTTAATGAACTCCCAATAATTTTTATATTGATTCTATTTTGAAATAGGAATGTATTTGATGAAATAAAATTATGATGGATTATTAAAACCTATTGGTATAGGGTTTTTTTTGTCTTAAAATTTGGCTACATGAAAATTTAAAATAGTTTCTGTGATTCACATATATCTTTTGGGCAGTGCAGGCCCAGGGTGTTTAAGGAGCCAGGACTAAAGACCTCCTTCTCTGAGGGAACCAGGGCCATTTGCAGGAATTGTAAACCAAGGACCGGGGAGAGATGGGGGAAGAAGAGTCCTTGGGAAAGAGCTAGAAGCAGAATGGAACCAGGTAGTGAGTCGGGACATCTCTGGGAGCCGTGAGAGCTTCCCAGAGGCAGAGATGCTGAGCTTGGACACAGGAAGGAGGAGGAGAAGGAGCTCTTGGGGGAAAGGACTGGCTGCTGGTATCATGTTCTGGACATCGCCATCACCGTTTTCTCTTCCCTCTGTAGTCTGGAGTCACCATCTGTCTCAGTGTGCCTGTGGCTGTCTCCATTGTAATAGTAAAAGCCCCGTGTCCCAAGAAGCCCAGGTTCTGGGCAAATTAGAAGGGTGGATATCCAACATCTCTGCCCAGCAAACTCTTGGGCATCCCCCCATGTCATCCTGCCTCGCAGTTCATCAGTAAAGGGGTCACGGCTCTCCTCCTGAGTTCCCCAAATCCATTGTGCTGCCCCCTGGAAGCCCCGGCCACCCTGCCTTGCACCGAACTGTGCCAAGGACCCCTGCGCTCTGAGTTCCTTGAGGGCCGAGCGTGGGGCTTGACAGAGCAGGCGCCTGATGCGCGCTTGGTTGGATGAATGAGTTTAGCGCCGGCTGTCTGAGTATATGAAGTAGTGAGGATCTGGGGGTGTGACAGGCCTTCCCTGCTCTTCCAGACGGTCCAGACCTGCCTGTGATCACTGTGGAGCCCCTGGCACTCACCGAGGGTGGCTTTTGGGCCAGTGAGAGGGAAGAGGTGACCCTGAGCTGCCTGGCTGCATCCAACCCTCCTAGTGACTACGTGTGGCTGCATGAGCACACCCAGGTTCACGCGGGGCCCACCCTCGTCATCGCCAGCGCCCGCCGTGCCCACACAGGCCTGTATACCTGTCTGGCCCGCAACAGCCACCTGGATGTCCACTCACAGACCGCCGTCCAGCTCACCATCTACTGTGAGTGGGGCGGATGCCTATACCTGACCTTGGGGCCACCCATGGCCATGGTGCCCAGGCAGAACCCCCATGCCCTGGGAAAGTGGGGTGCAGCTCTGCAGCTGCAGGGCTGAGGGAGGGGGTAAGGGAACCCTGCATGGGAAGGGGCATGAGAGAAGGATACCCTTGACCTACATGTCTCTTCCCGAAGTTGTTCCCATGGTGCTGGGAGCTGAACTGAGGCACAGAGGAGGCTAGAGTAATGGCAGGGAGGCAAGGGGTCCTGGCTCCTGGGTGTCTAAGGGCAAAGAAAAGAATGGCCTTCCATGGGGTCTTTTAGATTCCTCCTGCCCGCTCATTCATAGACCCTCTGCCCCGGACCTGGGAGCTCAGCCTTCGCCTCACCACTCCTCGGAGGGACTCATTCTTTTCCCACTTACCTGCCTCTTCCTGCTTGCCCTACCCCTTTGACATTCTAGGCCTCCAGGTCCCCTCGGGGCTGCAGAGCACAGCAGCAGAGCCTGTGCTCCAGGATTGGAGCCTGTGCTCCAGTCCCTATCCTCACTCTCACACCCAGATCCCCCGGAGGGGCAGCCCTCCTGTGCTGTGCTCCCCACACTTGGGGCTGTGACTTTGGTCTGCACCTGGCCTGGGGGCCTTCCATCTGCCCAGCTGCAATGGGAAGGGCCCCAGGGAATGGGCCCAGCTGCCCCCGGCAATGTCACCTGGAGCCATCCTGCCTCCCTGCTCCATAATGGCAGCATCTTCACCTGCGTGGGCCAGCATCCAGCCCTGGCACTGCCCACCCTTTGCAGAACCATCCTCAGTAAGTCGACACAGTAAACAGCCAGGGCTCTGACCTCCCAGGAGAGGGTGGGGAGGGGCTGTAGGAGAGCCAGAGGCCTAGAGAGTGCTGGGACCCAGACTGGAGCTCCAGACCTCACACTCCAAGACATTTCACCAGCCAAGGGGGTGGGCAGCACTCGGCTCTCACTCCCCACCTCCCAGGCTTCTCTGCACTTCCCCAGACTCCAGCCACACCCCACGTGGCCTCCGTCGGGCTCGGAACCCATGACACCGTCCTGAGCAGCTCCCAGTCCGCAGAGCCTGCAGGCTCTCATGGACGATTCCCACTCCTGCTGCAGGACTTACTAGTTTTGAAATAGCCCTTTCATGTCCCTGCTTTTTGAGCTCTTCTGTTTCCTCTCTGCCTGGAAAACTCCTGCTCATCCACCAAGCTCAAGTTCAAATGTCGATGTCATCCTGTCTGTGGCATCCTTCTCCCTGAAGCCCCCAGAGAGTTTGTCTTTCTTCCTACACCCTAGCGCTTGTGCTGTTTTTACTAAGTGTCTGTTCCCACTCCTTGCATGGTGCATGATCAGAGCAAATGATGACTGAGTGAAGAAAGGAGTGAGTGAGAAAGTGGAAGCATGGTTGAGTGAAGGAATAAATGAAGGAGGAAGGGAATGGGAGTCCTGCCAAGCCCTTCCTCCTGCCTAAGGGTCATGCCAAGCCGCACCTCTTTGCTCAGGGGAACCCCTCGGGAGCCCCACCTGCCGGGCCGCGGCCACCAGAGGAGACAAGTTCGTCACACTGAGCTGTGCGTGGCATGGCGGCCAGCCCCCTGCCATACTGAGCTGGCACGACAGAGAGCAACAGGTGCTGGGTGGCCATAGCTCCTCACTGCTAGTCCTTCTGGAGGCCCACAAAGGTCTGGCTGGAAGAGAGTTCACCTGCTGGGGTGCTCACCCTCTCAGGCTCCCCGGCCCCAGCTGCCAGCTCCAGCTGGGTGAGTAAGGGTTGGGGGCCGGAGGAGTGGCCCTTTGGGAAGAGGTGAGGGGCTCTAGCTCCCAGGGGCTGTGCTGATATGAGAAGTGTCGGAAGACTGAGTCCACTCCCTTCCCAGGGACTCGCAGGTCTAAATCAGTGATGTCCAATAGAAATGTAATGTGAGCCATAGATAGTGATTTGAAGCTTTCTAGTAGCCATATTTAAAAAGTGAAGAGAAACAAGTTGAATATTTTTCTTTAACTCAGCATTTCCAAAATAATGTCATTCAACATGCAATAATATAAATATCACTGAGATATTTTACATTCTTTTTTTTCATACTAAGTCTTTGAAATCCAGTGGCGTCTATTTACAGTTACAGTGCAGCTCAGTTTGGACGAGCACAGATTATTTTATCTCTCATTTGCATTAATTTGCAGGAGGGAGGTGTTGCACTGTATTTGCATTTCCAGCAAACAGAAATCCTCGCTTTGATTTTTGATCTGGTTTATGGGTTCTTCTCTCATCTTGTTCTTATGGTCTTATTTATTTTCGTCTCAAGGAAAAAAAAGAATTAAATATGAAGTTGAAAAATGTGAGAAGAGCACACAGAGGAGACATCACGTATAACAATTCTCACAAAATGATGTACCTCTCTCTCTCCAAAGACGGCATGTTTTCAGGGGCTCTCAGGGAGTTCTCAATCTACAGTATTCCATCATAAGAGATTCTGGACATTCCATCATAGGAGATTGAGTGACACCTGACAGCCTTGGTCCCTTCCTAGAAACTGAGTCCCTGCAACGGGCCAGCCCTGTTCCTGGAACTGGATGGGGCCAGAGGGGAGGCCTTGAAAGAGTGTGGATGCCAGGTTCTGGGGTAGGGGGTGGTTCGAGCAGAGGTGGATCAAGCAGGAGCTTGGAGGGAAACTGCTATTGTCAGAAACCTTGGAGCAGATGCTGAAAGGAATCTGGTATTGAATGGGGGCCTGAAGAAAGAGGCAGAAAGGTCAACTCTGTAGCCCTGAGCCCCCCCACCTCTCCGCTCCGCACCCCTGCCCTGCTGCTCAGCGTCTTCCTTACCTCCCAGGTTTCCCCTTACCCGGCATGGGATGTCTTCCAGCCTCCCCTCTCTGTTCCTGCAGAAGCCCCACAGCTGGCAGTGGCTGAGCCCCGGGTGTCCGTACTGGAGGGGGCAGAGGCCTGGCTGGGATGCACCCTCCTAGGGGGCTCACCCCCTGCCCAGCTCCTCTGGCTGGGCCCCCAGCAGCAGCAGGTGGAACCAGGCACTGCCGGCTTCGTGCTGCACCCTGAAGGGGCCCGGCTCTCCCTGGCCATCCCGGATGCCCACCCAGCGCACCACGGGGGCACCTACCGATGTGTGGCCCACAACGCTGTGGGCAGCAGCAGCCAGAGCGTCCTGCTGGAGATCCTGAGTGAGTAAGGGGCCCTGTGTGGTCGCGGCGTCTAGACGGAGAGGTGTGAAGGCACAGCGACCCCTGCTCTTACATCAGAACGCGCTAGCCCCCAGGGGACGGACGCAGCTGGGCTGAGCGTGAACTGATGTGCTCTTCAACACGG
Organism: Tamandua tetradactyla; assembly: GCF_023851605.1. NCBI lineage: Eukaryota > Metazoa > Chordata > Mammalia > Pilosa > Myrmecophagidae > Tamandua > Tamandua tetradactyla. Next base: position 10,920,163 of record NC_135334.1, on the reverse strand, counting down.
GCATCAGAACCTCCCACCCTCAGTACAGTCTCCTCTCCTGCCTTTGTAGATGAGGAAACTGAGGCTCGGAAGGGTAAAACTAAGGTAACCCGAACGAGACCACACAGAATTGAGGTCTGCAACCCCCAATCCGGGGCTTCTTCCATACCACTAGGCCACCTCCCGGTGGGAATAAACTTGGGGGCCCATGCACATGTCCTGCAAGTGTGCCCCCCCTCGCCCTCAGGGTACCCAGCTCCCCCCAACGTCACCATCAGCCGCCTCGTCTACGCAAGACACCGGAGGGAGGTGCAGCTCCAGTGGGCCGTCAGAGGCCCTGGGAACCTGACTGGCTTCACGGTCCAGCGCAGGGCCAGTGCCCCACGCCACAGAGCTGGTGCCTGGGAGACGGCTGCTGGCGACATCGGGCCAGAGAGCAGGGGCTGGCGGCTCGGGGGCTTGGACCCAGGGGTTCTCTACGCCTTCCGCGTCCTGGCTGTGAATCACCGCACGGCCGGGCAGCCCTCGGAGGTGAAGACGCCAGGTGCTGGGACTCTCTGCATGGAGGCCTCGCCTTCTCTCCCTCGTTCCTCTTCCTCCTCGCAGGGCATCCCCTACTTTGCACCTTGGCTTCCTTCCTACTGTACCCTTTTCCGCTCTGTCCTCTTCTCCTTCCTCTCCTCAGGGGCTTTGGGGAACCTGTCCTGCTGTCCTTCCCTTTCCTCCCTGGGAGGCTCAGGAGGCTCCAGGCCCAGGGGTAGGCATCACCATGAAGGGGCAGGGAAGAGACAGGGTGCCGGTGATTAAAGAAGAGCAGGAGGGTAACTCTGTGCCTCTGTCTCACTTCCCAGGGCACAGGAGGGCTCCCAACTTCCTGCTGCTCTCTCTGCATCTGGGGAAGATGCCTTGAGCTGCTGTGATAACTAGCCTCTGCCACAGATAGGGGTCTAGGTTGGGGACTCAAACCTCAGGAGCACCCAGCAGGAAGAGCGCCTCTTCCCTCTGGTCCAACCTAGTTCTCGATGCCCCTCGTCGGGGGTGGGGGGAAGGGAATGGGATGGGCACGGCCTTGTCTGCTCAGGACCCTGTAAGTCACGCTGCCCAAGTCCAGCAGAGGCTTTACACCTCTCCCATGCCACCCACCCTCTCCTCTCCCAGCAGACCCCCCTTTCAGCGCCTACCCAGCAGTGCTGGCGGCAGCAGGTGCAGGGATGGTGGCGGCAGCAGTGGCCTCTCTCCTGGTATTCCAGTATGCCGCCCGGCACCCCGAGACCCTCCCCCGTGAGTGGGACTCTGAAGGGGAGGGGTGGCATGACCTCACTGGGTGGCCAGGGCTCGACCTATCCAAAAGAGAGACGTAGCGCTCCCCTGGCCCGGGAACCTAGCTGTGACCGAGTCCCCGAGGCCAGATGCTGTCCCACAGGGGTCCACCCCGAACCTCAAGCCTCGGAAGTCATCCTCCTTCTGGTCTGAGCCTAAGAAGGGGCAGACCGGGACTGGGAGGGCCGTTTTCCTGGGATTGCTGCTGGGCGCTCAAGCACTGCTCTTCTTTTTCTTCCCACAGGCCTGGCTCGGTTGCTTGTTCCCACGTGAGTGGGGAAGCGGGGTCATCCTGTGGGTCAGGATTTGCCTCTAATTGGGAAGGGACTCTGGGGTTGCAGTCGCCACTGACTTCGTGCTCCCATCTCCTCAGGGAGCGAAGTCACCAATGTGCAGGGGAAGGCAGAGAGGCACGGGCAGGTAAGGACCACGTCATCCCAAGGAAGATGCTCACGTCTGCGGGCTCTGGTCCCAGTTGCCATGCACATTCCCCTCTCTCTTGTCCTTGGGGGACAATCTGGGACACCCACAGGCAGCCCTCTCCTGCTTGTTCACCTACGCTCTCTGCAGACATCAATTCACCAGCTAGCAATGCTGCTTTGACTTCTGCACAAGAATCCACCGATGCTCCAGTAAATGTCACCATCACAGTGACTGCAGTGCCCTGAGGCCCCCAGAGGAAGGTCCATCCATGTATGCTCAGGAAAAGCAGAAGGGAGATGGGAAGATCGCCTTCTGGCAGACGCTGGTCTTTAAACTGAGATGGCATAGGCATCAACCACCCCTTCCCCGTTCTTGGCAACTGGCACCAGGCTTACAAGAGAAGCCCTGGCTTGGCTTGTGGAAAATAGAGGTGGAAAGATGAGAAAGGCACACACGGAAACAGAAAAGCCAGGTGGCAGAGGGCAAGAGAAAATGAAGGTACTGCCGGGAAGTCTGGGGTGCTGCAGCAGTGTACGCAAGCTAGCTGCTCCCAGGCAGGAGTCCTGAATGGAGCAAATCCTAAATAAACCATACTCGCTCTCCCTGGTAGAGAGGCATTTCCATTACTACACCCACAGGCAGAGGCTGATTGCTGAGTCCCAGGTTTTCCTACTGGGAGGAAGCTAGGAGATGGAAAGCAAGAGCTAGGTGGGCACATGTGCCCTTCATTCAGCTGTAACAGGTGATGGGCTTTTCTATGGGTTCTTTATTTGCCAAATCTCCTTCCCTGAGAACACAAGCTTCTCTGCCTTGTATGGAACTGGTTGCAGAGCTAAGTGCTTGTCCCAGGGTCTGTCCCATTCAGCTTTAGCTTAGGAACACCATTCCATCTGCTGTAGTTGAGTCTCTGGGGCACTATGCCACAAGACCCAGTAGAGGTATTACAGGCTCAGCTTCTTGCCACCAGGCCTGGGGCAAAAGCTGGCTGACACAGGAGCAGGGCGGTTCCAGAGTTACACTTCTGTCATCTGCCAGCATGACTCACTGGCTCCAAGTGTGTATGTGTGTCTGAGATCTGGGTGAGACACAAACGAATGCTTGTTCAACTGACAAGAAGACTCGGTGCTCAGAGCTGCCTCCACAGGGGACTCAGATGAGACGAAATGCAAGAAAGCCAAGGGACAAGCCTGCCAGGAATTAGGCAAGTGGCGCCTGAAAGGAGACGGGAAGCTGATGGAAACTTAAGTTGCTGCTTAGGTTCTTACAGATTTTGGCTTTGTGAGAAAGGGGATTTCAGCTTCCCTCAAAGCTCTCAGTACTGGGGCTAAGATTTAAGGAAGGCTTATTTAAAATCTAAGAATAAAATACAAATGGGGGCGGGCCACGGTGGCTCAGCAGGCAGAGTTCTCACCTGCCATGCCAGAGACCCGGGTTCGATTCCCAGTGCCTGCCCATGCAAAATATATATATATATATATATATATGCAGAAGATTCTGCTGGCTTTCTGGTAAAAGCTTAGAAAGTTCAAGTTTTTAGGGCAAACAAAGCTTCTTCTTGAGTTGGGGAACTTTCTACACTGGGGTCTATTGAGGTGCTGCCCCAGGTTAGCGTTAAAACAAAAGGGTGAGGGGTAATCACCCTTCCCCTCCCCTCTTCCTTCCAAAGAAACTCCGAGTTACCCTGAGGGGGTCTGCTTGTCTCAGCCCAGCTCCTTGGCTCAGGTATTTTTCCCCAGCCTCTCCCACGAAACACTTGTTGCCTAGATGCTGTTCCTTTAGGGCCTTGATCTCTGCATTCAGAACAGTAGGGATTAGTTCTCTAGGCTCCTGGGTATGCAGAGGATCTGGAGGGGAGGACTGGGTGGAGGTTCCAAGGAATTCCAGAGTAAGACAAACACCCACCCCAGCTACAAACCACACGCAGCTTTAGCCAAACAGGGAGTACGTGAGTGTCCCCTTAGTCCCTTGCTACATGAAAGCAGCATTCTCTTTTAATATAAAATTACATCAACCAAATAAAACCTGCCAAAGCTACATCGTTTAAAATATGTACAATTTCAAGCACAATATTACAACCTCAAGGAAAATAAAACAGACTTTTCCATATGATACAAAGCATGCATCTTAAAGTCACTGCTTTAAAAGAGAGCAACGCAGATAAAATCCAATTAGAAAATTAAGTTCTCGGCAGAACTGTGGCTGGAATGAGCTTTGTGACATTATCGGCTTGCCGTGGCTGCACTGTGGTCTTTGTGGACTTGTTCGATAAAAACAAAGCCTGTGCAGAAATGCTTTTTTTTTTTTTTTTAAAAAGACCACCTCAAAAGGTGAAAACATTACAGTTTAGCTTGCATTCTGGATAGCACCTATCATCAGTGCAGAAAAGAAAGAAACAAGGGGAGAACAGTGAAATGATAGGAGGAGTGGGCAAAGTTCAATTTTAAAACAAAGAAGCACACCGAATTCGAGGACTAGAAGGAACATTATGAAGTCTGGCCAAATTGCTGGGAGGGGTAGGGGGTGAGGGTCAAGGGGAGAAATGCCGTCCGTGGGGAGACGAACGTAGGACAGAGGACAGGTGCTTTCATTGTAGAGTTAGAGCCTTGTAGAATTAGAGCCTCAGCAGATACACAGCTGGAGCAGCAAAAACATACACAGCTGGACCTGTCGGCCAAAAGTGTGAATGGCAGTGCTTTGGGGAAGCTGTATGGGAAAACATATAATGGCTCCAGATAAATTGGGTTCAAATTCAGGCTCTTAGGCTCATTAGGTGACTTGGGGATTTTAAGACCGACTTAGCCCTTGTGAGGATTAAATGAGATAACAGTATCGGGCACCTAGCAAGTGCCTGGTACACAGCAGTTACTCAACACATCTTAGTTCTCCCAGATTGTACTATATGTCCTCTTATTTCCTGGTGAAGCAGTATCAGGCAGGACAGTTTTTGGGTGTTGACTATGCAGGGCTTTAAGGTCCAGAAAAACTCACTGATTAGGGAGAACTCAACTCCTAAACACAAAGGCAATGATACACAGATAGATAGATTTATATATCTCAATATATAAAGGCTTTCTTATAAATAAAATACAATAAAGGGATAACACTTAAAACAGCGTTATGAATAATATAAATAAAGCAGTCCGTAATGAGATTGCCCTAGAGGTAAAGAAGCCACTTTCTCTCCCTATTGGACCCATCCCATCTTCAAACGCAATCTTTAAAAGCAGTTTATGACCTAAGGCTCATGCTAACACACCTGTGTTTCCTGCATCAAAATGACTTCCTACAAACATTTAGTCTCCAGGCTTTCGAAAGCCATCTCTGTGACAGTATCACTATAATATGATTGGCAAACATAGGATATGTCTTCATATTCTGTGTTACGAGGACTTTGTCCTTTGGTAGGCACAGAAGTAAGGGGTGCAGCTATCTCCTCCCAAAGCTAATTGCATCTAAAGCAACACAAAGAATAAACCCAGTATCCTACAGGCACAGAGACCTGGAATGTAGAACATGCTTCTACAACATCTCTAAAACCCTAGTATGAAATCATATTCACTATATTCTACTGGAATTAACTCTTGCATAGTGACCCAGCTTAAAGAGCATATTTTCACTAACAGTTCTATTTATAAAATATATAAACATATGTAGGGGAATACCGATGCATTTATATAGGAAATTGGTTAAGACAGCATTCTATTCTATTCAAACTGCAATTTCTGGGAAACTAAAATTTTTTTCACATATGCTGGAACTGCTTGACTCTACTTAAAGAGAGTCTTTTTTCTATTTCTTTCCCCAAAGGGAAGCACATAATCTCAAAAGCAGCAGTGATCCAGTAAAGCTTGACTCAAGCTATTAAATGCACTTACATTGTTTTTTGTTTTTTAAATATGGAGAAGCCTCCCAAAGGCAGCTGCAAATGTGCTTGCCACTCAGAGGCAGCGGTAACTATGATTTATGAGCTCTGTGGACCAAAGCGTTGGTACCTGTTAACAATGATGACATTCTGGAAAAATGTCAGGAAATTTTCAATCACCCTTAGCTCTTTCCCTCTGAATCAAGTCTTTACTGACACCACATCTTCCAGGCTGGTGCCCATGTTGGAAGTTAGAAAATGACTTTTTTCAGTCTATGTGTACCATGAACACAATCCTCTATTAATGGAGTAGATCAGAGACCTTCTGCCAAGACAGGCTCCCTTGAACTACCCCTCTGTCTTCTTAAAATGGGTACCTTTCTTGTCTTGGCATCACTTTAAAGTCTTCTTTTGTTCCTATCTTAGAAACAGAGTCAAAAAGGACCCTATGGTGTCCGTTTTTATAAACAAATGTAATTTTAAAGTAGCTGAACATGAAGGAACTCAACTATGCCCATGACACTATTTTTGATGACTGCCTAGGAAATTGAACCTAACCTGTGCCCCGGTGCAGCTAGAGGGTAAGTCAATGGCTCACATCATCATCACTTTTGTAGGAGGCATGCTTACAGAATGCATAAGCCAGGTCTGCTATGATAAACATTAGGTGACAACTGTGATTGATTTTTGAATGTTCTCAGAGAGTCTAATAACAGACCATTGAAAGACAGCTTTCCATCTAAAAACTTGACTGGTGGCAAACTTCAAACTGCCTGTGCAATTTCCTCTCTGCTGAATAGGCCAAAAAGTTGGATCTTTTGCATGAGAAGCTCTTCCTGTCACTGAGGTTCTTTGAGGTTCTCTGAATGATCCCACTACTTCCAGAAGGCTGAAAACAATGAAAAACAAGGTTGCTTCCTACTGAGGGGGAGAAAGGTATAGGGAAGGGGATTTAAGATACATTCATATGACATTATGACTACAAAAAATAAATAATTATTTCCTCTGATTTGAATTTCTGTCCATCACACAGTCCATTTTCAGGCGTGTTTTGTGCAGTTACTGGCTTGAAGTGGGAGCACGACCAGCCGTTTGCACGTCCTCAGGCTTCCTGGGGAGGTGGAAGGGTCCCTGAAGTGCGGTCTAAAGTAATGCCAGGAGGAGACCATGTTGCCTTTTCAGTACATTCCTCTGAGACAGGTGGCAAAATAAGAGGATTCCAAATTAAAATTTTGTTCTCTACTTCTGAATGGACACAGCTGTCTCCTGAAAAACAGAGAGGTTAGGGAACATTATGAAATGATAAAGGATAATTTTTTTTTTTTTTTTTTTTTTAAAGGAAAGACAGAGAGAAGGAAGGAAGGATAGAAGGAAGGAAGGAAGGAAGAAAGGGAAACATCTTTAAACATTTTCTTGTTTTATTGTATTCTGTTTCTCCGTTTTTGTTACATGGGCTGGGGCCGGGAATCGAACCGATGTCCTCCGGCATAGCAGGCAAGCACTTTGCCCGCTGAGCCACCGCGGCCCGCCCGATAAAGGATAATTTTGACAAAACAGTCCCCAAAACATTATTTTAACCAATAAAGAATGAATAATGAACAAAAGTAAGAGTCCAGTTATATTTTGTTTGTATTTGAGGGAGACAATAGGTTTAAAAACTTTAAAATAAAGTTGATGGTCAACCAAGATGATGGTATAAGATGCTCCAGGGTGCCATTCCCCCACAGAATCTTTGAACAACTAACAAATACTGGCAAAGCTATCACACTCAAAATTCCCACAAAACAGTTAAAGGGTTGCAGTAACTGGGCGAATGCTGAATCTAGTAAATGCAACTGCAAAGCAACCTCCCTCCTCAGTCCCTCTGTGACATGGTGAATGGAACTAGCCCGCACTTCCACTGTTGGTCTCTGTTTTGAAGAGAGCAGAGTAACCTCTGTGCATGTACTAGAACACTTGATCACTGTCAGTCTATCAGATGGCAGCCTGAAAGACTGAACCAGGAAACTCATCTCTGATGAGCTCACACAGAACCTGCTCTGCAGATAGAAGCAGCTTCTGGATAGCTAAAACAGTGTAAAAATAATTAAGTCAAAGTGGCTTGGGACAAAGGATTCTTACTTTGAGATAGAGCATGGTGGTGGTGGTGGTGGTTGGATTTTAATTCATAAAGAGTTAAAGGGGGCATTTAAACTCTTATAAATGAGGGAATTCCTAAGGCCAGGAAAAGACTCAGACTCAGATAAGATGGAGAAGATCCTACACTTCACATTTGCCTTTCTCAGGCTGATCTTGATAGAAAGGCTAAATCTTGAAGGAGAACACCAGCCAAACCAGAACTCATTTGTGCAGACTGTGAATGATGTTTTTTGCATTTGTTTGTATTTGTTAGCTCCCTGGCACTCAAGGAAACCTCTGTACCAGCTGGAAACAAACTTAAGGAACAGACAGCTCAGGGACTAAATCTCACAGTAAAGATATTAAAATATAAAAATGCATGCTATGCAACAAAATATTTCAAGACAAAGAAAAAGGAAATGAAGGCCCATCCAAAGGAATAAGATAAAAATCTGGAAGAGAGGGCAGGGCAACAGTGGCTCAGTGACAGAATTCTTTCCTGCCACACCAGAGACCCAGATTTGATTCCCAGAGCCTGCCCATGCCAAAAAAAGAAAAAAGAAAAAAAAAAAAAATCTGGAAGACATCAATGAAGACTAGATTTCAGACATACCAGACAGAGACTTTAAAGAAATGGATCTTCAGTGCCCAAAGAGATAAAGAAAAGCACAAGGAAAGAACTAAAAGGTATCAGGAAAATGATGAAGGAACAATGTGTGAAACCCAATAGACAGAAACTGTAAAAAGGAAACAAACAGAAATACCAGAGTTGAAGACCACAACAACTGAAATTTAAAAATCCCTAAAGGGTTTCAAAAGCAGATCAGAGGTGGCAAAAGGACAAATCAATGAAGTCAAAAATAAGAAAACTGATGTGATTCAGGAGGAGCAGCATAAATAAAAGAAAGAAAAAATTAAAAAAGAGAACAGAACCTAAAAGGTCTATAGGATACCATCAAGTATAACAATATACACATTATGTGAGCCAAAGAAGAAAAAGAAACAGAGAAAGGGGCTGAAGGAATAGCCAAAGAAATAATGATCTAAAATTTCCCAAATTTAATGAGAAGTATGAATATGCACATTCAAGAGGCCCAAAAACCTCCCAACAGGATAAACTTGACAAGACACAGCCAAACACATAATAAAACTGTTGAATGCCCAAGACCAGGTCAAAGTTCTGAAAGCTCAAGGGAAATCCAATGTGTTATGACAAGGAAGACCCAATAAGATTTAGGTACTGATTTCTTATCAGAAACCGTGGAGGCAGGGAGTCATGGGGGAGGAAGCAGGGCAAAATGGTGGTGCGGGAGGTGTAGAATTTAGTTAGTACTCTAGGGTAGCTAGTAGATAGCAGGAACTGTCTGGAACAACTGTGTGAGGGTCTTCCATGACGAGATACATATTGTACATCACTCTGGAACAGGTAGAAGGGCCGAAATCACATTGCAGAACTATAAGTAAGCCTCCCAAGCTGTGGAGGTTGGCAACCCCCTGTCCCCCAGCCCCCCACTGGCATGGGAGGTTGTTTTGGAGAAACTTCCCTGTGATGAAAAGAAGCAGTCTGTACTAGGAGCAAGGCAAGGAGAGATCAAGCAAGACCCAACTGCAGACTTAATTAAAAAATTCAGACTGCTGAATACAAGTTCTGAACACAGATAAATCCAGAGCAAGCATGAAAAGAACCTGGAAGTCTCTTTCAGCAGAGAGGAGGTGGGGCTGTCCAAAAAACAAATAAACAAACAAACAAACCAAGATGCTATGGAGTTGCCTAAGCTCAAATTATTGGATCAGTGTTGTTCCCTAGAAAGGGGGCACAAAGAGCCGGATACCAACTCCAGGTCTTGATTGGCAAACCTGGGGGGCAATGTATGGAGGTGGCCTAAGGATACATTAGCTGATGAACAGAAGGGAGAACTGTGGTGTATATATACAATGGAAGACTGAGTGGCTGCAAGAAAGAATGAAGTTGTGAGACATGCAACTAAGTGGATGAACCTTGAGGATGTTATGTTGAGCCAAATAAGCCAGAAACTAAAAGACAAATATTGTAAGACCTCCCTAATATGGATTAACTAACTGTGCAAACTCAGAGAATTGAATTCAAGAGCACAGGTTATCAGAAGATAGATTGGGCAATTGACCATTAAGGAGTACAGAATGTTCAATAAAGATTGTAAATATTCCTAGATTGTAAGTCTTACAACAGTCATATCTATTCTTGAACTTGAACTGTTATTTCTAAATTTTGAGAAGCTGAGCTCTTTGTGTATAACCTAGTCATTCCCTGGAACTTTGGATATCTCTGTGATACCTGAGACTCAGAGTTAAAGTTCTGCAGCTCTGAAAGTCAGCATTACCCCTACAGAACTGTTAAAGAAACTGAAAGTGAAATCAGACCTCAATTAGAGATATAAATGAAGCTGATCTGGTTAGGACTAAGGTAAATAAAAAATACAGGTAAAGGATGATATTGACTGTATTTTAAAACTTCAACTTCTATGTGAGACCAAAGGAAGAGATATTTATTCGGTACAAAGTTTACATTTTCTGTAGCACACACAATTTAACCTGTATGGTCAGTTCATTCAAGCAATGTAATTACTGGAAACTTGAATAGGGAATGAGATCGTGTTACTTTGTCCAGGTTAATATAATACCCCAATACATCCAAGAATAATTTGGGCAGAAAATAAAAAAGTATTTGCAAAGTCCCCTTGAGGGATCAGAGAAAAATGTGGAACTCAATAAACTTCCACACCTGGGGAATTCTTGAAATTCTTGCAAGCATTAGGGACTCCCAATTTAACAAGCCAAACCTTCACTCATGGGGCTTGCCCTTATGAAATTTATTCCTGCAAAGCAGAAGCTATGACTAGTTATAATTATGCCTAAGTGTCATCCCCAGAGCAGCTCTTCTGTTGCTCAGTTGTGGCTTGTCTCTCTAAGACAACTCTGCAAATAAACTCACTATACCATCTCCCCAACATAGGGCATGACTCCTAGGAGTGTAAATTTCCCTGGCAAGGTGGGACATGACTTCCAGTGATGAGCTTGGCCCTAGCAATGTGGGATTGAGAAAGTCTTCTTGAACGAAAGGGGGAAAAGAAATGAAACAAAATAAAGTTTTAGTGGCCAAGATATTTCAAATAGAGTTGCGGGGACATTCTGAAGGTTATTCTTATGCAGTATATAGATATTCCTTTTTAGTTTCTAGTGTATTAGAATAGCTTGATGGAAATATCTGAAACTGTTGAAGTGTAATCCAGTAATCTTAGATTCTTGAAGATGACTATATATCATTTTAATGGCGTGACCGTGTGACTGTGGAAAACTTGTAGCTGACACTCCCTGTATTCAGTGTATGTGTAGATAAGCAAGAAAATAAAGACAAAAACATAAATAAATAATGGGGGTGTATAAAGGGTGTGGGATGTTTGAGGTTTTCTTTATTATTTTTTTTCCTTTGGAGTAATGAAAATGTTCTAAAGTTAATTATGGATGAATGTACAATTATACTGTGTGCAATGACTGTATACTTTGAATGATTATATGGCATGTGAATATATTTCAATAAAATTGCATTTTAAGAAAAGATCTAAGAATTAAAAAAAGAAAAGGAAATTACAGGGATGAAGCTTTAAAGTGCTGAAGAAAAAAGAATTGCCAACCAAGAATTATATAAGTAAATCATTTAAAAATGAGGGAAAAATGAAGATATGCCCAAATAAAACCTGAGAGAATCCATCACTACTAGAAAGGCCCCTAAAGGAGATGCCAAAGGGAATTCTTCAAACTGAAAGGAAAGGACACTGAAGAGTGGACAAAGTGGCATAAATAACAGTATCTGGTAAAGGAAGCCATGTGTGTAATTAAAAATACCAGTACTCTGATTTGTATTTTTTAGTATGTAACTCCACTTTTTACTTCTTTCAGGTCCTAAAATGAAAATACACTAAAAAGTAAGAATATATCTATGGTTTTGGCATACAATGTATAAAGATATAATTTATAACGTGCAACAAAAAAGGTGGGGAGACAGAAGGGCATAAGAACAGTGTTTGTGTATGCTATCGAAGGTAAGCAGATATCAAATTAAACATAATCAAACAAATCAAATATGAATCTAGGATGTTAAATTTAAGCCCCATGGTAACCACAAAGAAAATATCTGAAAAATATGGATAGAAGGAAATGAGATAGGACTGTAAATGTCCAATACAAAAAAAAAAAAATCAAATAAATATGAAAGTAGTCATTAAGGGGAAAATTGAGGGACATAAAAGGTATGACTTATAAAGACAAAATATCAAAATAGCAGAAGATAGTCATGGATTATTAGAAGTTACTTTACATATAAATGGATTAAACTCTAATCAAAAGACAGAGATTGCCAAAATGAATAAAAAAAAGTATGACCCAATTATATGCTGTTTATTTACAGAAGACTCACTTTAAATTCAAAGACATAAGTAGGTTGAAAATGAAAGAACGAGAAAAAATATTTCATGCAAATAGTAACCAAAAGAGAGCTGGGGTAGCTATATAAATATCAGATAAAATAGACGTTAGGTCAAAAACTGTTATGAAGGACACTATAGATTATTAAAGGGCATACTTCAACAAGAAGAAATAACAATTATAATATATATATCCTACTAACAGTCCACCCTCAAAATATATGAGGCAAATAACAACAGACTTGAAGGGAGAAATAGACGGACCTATCTTCAGTGCATCACTTCCAATGATGGACACAAGACCAATAACGACAGAGAAGACGTGAATGACACTATAAACCAACTGGATCTAACAGACATATAAAGAACATTTCAGGCGGGCCACGGTGGCTCAGCAGGTAAGAGTGCTTGCCTGCCATGCCCGAGGACCCGGGTTCGATTCTCGGTGCCTGCCCATGTATTAAAAAAAAAAAGGATTAAAGAACACTTCACCAAACCCCAGCAGAACAGTCTTCTCTAGTGCACAGGGGGTCATTCTCCAAGACAGACTATATGCTAGGTTACAATCAATCATATGGTAAGCTCAATAAATTTAAAATATTGAAATCATACACTGCATCATCTCAGACCACAATGGGAGAACGGGATACCTCACAAATATATGGAAATTAAACACGATACTATTAAACAACCAATGGGTCAAAGAATAAATCTCAAGGGAAATTAGAAAGTATCTTGAGGTGAATGAAGGAGAGAGAAGAGCATAGGAACAGTGTTTGTGTATGCTATTGAAGGTAAGCAGATATCAAATTAAACAATCAAACAAATCAAATATGAATCTAGGATGTTAAATTTAAGCCCCATGGTAACCACAAAGAAAATATCTGAAAAATATGGTAAAGCAGCATTTCAAAACTTAAGAGGATGCAAAAAAGGCAGTGCTGAGAGGGAGATTTATAGATCTAAATTACTACATTAAGAAAGAAAGATCTCAAATTAAAACTTAACCTCACAACTGAAAGAAGTAGAAAAAGAACAAACTAACCCCCCCCCCAAAAAAGAAGGAAGGATATAACAGAGGTGAGAGCAGAAAAAAACTAAAGGGAAAAAACAACAGAATCAACAAAACCAAAAATTGTTTCTTTGAAAAGATAAAAAAAAATCAACAAATCTTTAGGTGGATGGATGAGAGAGAGAGAGAGCACAGAAATTACCAAAATCAGAAATGAAAAAAGAGGATATTACTTGTCAACAGAAATGAAAAGGATTATAAGAAGATACTATGAACAATTATATACCAATAGTTTAGACAACCTAGATGACACGGACAAACTTATAGAAATACACAAATTTACCTCACGGACTAAAGATAGAATATAAGATCACAACTGATCAATAACAAGGAAAGAGATTGAATCAGTAATTAAAAACTTCCAACAATGAAAAGTCCAGGATCAAATGGCTTCACAGGTGAATTTCTTGTAACAAATGCTGCAAGAAGAATTAACACCCTAACTCATGCTATGAGGCCAACATCACCCTCATACCAAGGCCAGATAAAGATACCACAAGAAAAGAAAATTATAGACCAATATACTATATGAATTGAGATAGAAATTTCTCAAAAAAATACTAGCAAACCAAATTCAGCTGCACATTAAAAGAATTATATGCCATGATTTATTTACTCCAGGTATGCTAGAGTGGGTGTCACATAAAAAAGTTAATTAATGCAATGCACCACATTATTAGAACAAAAGGAAAAAACACATGATCATCTCAATGGATCAGAAAAGAAATTTCACAATACCCAACACTCCTTGATGAAAACACTCAGAAAACTAGGAATAGAAGGAAATTTCCTTAACATGATAAGGGGCATATATAAAAACCCACATCTAACATCATACTTCATGGTGAAAGACTGAAAACTTTCCCTCTAAGTTTAGGAACAAGACAAGGATGCCCACTCTCATCAATGTTATTCAACACTGTACATGGAAAACTACAAAACATTGCAGAAAAAAAAAAATCATAGAAAACCTAAATACATGGAAGGACATTCCATGTCAATAAATCAGTCCAAATATTATTATGCTGTTAATTCTACCCAAAGCAATTTACAGATTCAAAGCAATCCCAATCAAAATTTCAATAACCTTCCTTGCAGAAATGGAAAAGCCAATCATTAAATTTATATGGAAGGGTTAATAGCCAAAACCATCTTGAGAAAGAAGACAGAATTGAAGGACTCACACTTCCCTTTTTAAAACTCATTACACAAAGCAGCATTAATCAAAACAATCTGGTATCAGAACAAGGACAGACATATAGAGCAATGGAATTGGATTGTTAGTTTAGTAATAAATCTTCACCTCTATGGCTAAGTCCACACAATGGGGAAAAAATACTCTCATCAACAAATTGTGTTGGGATTCTGGATATCCATATGCAAACGAATGAAAGAGGACCCCTATCACATACCATATTCAAAAATTAATTCAAAATGGATCAAAGACCTGTGAAAGAACCACAACTATAAAACTCCTATAAGAAAATATAGGCAAGCATCTTTAGAACCTTGTAATAGGCAAGTTTCTTAGATTGGACACCAAAAGCATGAGCAACAAAATAAAAAATAGATAAATGGGACTTCATCAAAATTAAAAACTTATGCACAACAAAGGACAATTCATAATGAAATTAAAAAGAAAACTTAGAGAATGGGAGAAAATATTTGGTACCACATATCTGATAAGTGCTTAAAATCCACATTATATAAAGAAATTTTACAATTCAACAACAAAAAGACAAGCAACCCAATTTAAAAATCGGCAAATGTCTTCATTAAACACTTCTCCAAAGAAGATAAGTAAGTAGCCAGTAAGCCACGAAAAGATGCTCAATATCATTAACCATTAGGGAAATGCAAATCAAAACCACAAAGGAACAGCATTTAACAAGTGGTAAAGAAGATGCAGAGAAATAGGAACACTCATTCACTGTGGTAGAAAACAGTCTGGCAGTTCCTCAGAGAAAGGTAAGTATAGAATTCCCATATGACCCAGCAAACCCACTTCAAGGTATACACCCCAAAGAATTGAAAGCAGGGACTTGAACAGATTATTGCACTCTGATGTTCATAGCAGCATTATTTAAAACTGCCAAGAGATACAAGCAACCTAAGTGTCTATGAATAGATGAATGAACAAAAATAGTAGTGTATATCTATACAATGGAAATATTATTCAGCCATAAAAAGAAATGAAAATGATATGTGCAATAACATGGATAAACCCTGAAGACATCACATTGAGTTAAATATGTCAGACACAAAAGAACAAATACTGTATGATCTCACTTTATAGGAAATACATTTTCAAAGTCAGTAAGTAGAATACAGATTACTAGGGGCCTGGGTGGGGGTAGGGAATGGGTATTTAATGCTTAATTTATACAGAGTTTCTGTTTTGGGTGATGGAAAGGTTTTGGTAATGGATGGTAATGATGCATTCCTGCGAATAAAATTACAACCTTGTGAATAAAATTAACAGCACTGATGTTTACATCTGAATGTGGTTAAAAGGGGAGTTTTTAGTTTGTATATATGTTACCACAATAAAAAATTTTAGAAACCATAGACTTGTACAAATAGTGAATCCTAATGTAATTTATGGGTTATAGTTAATAGTATAATTATAATAATATTGTATCATCAACTGTAGCAAAGGTATCACACATAAAAAGTATTAATATTAAGGAAAACAATAGGAAAAGGGATTATATGGGAACTCTCTATTTTCTGTATTTTTTTCTATGTACCTACAACTTCTCGAATAAAATAAATAAATAAAATGGAAATAATAAAGTTGAGCTCTCAGTAATAGTTACATGATTCATCTGTGAGTTAAACTCCTTGAAAGAGTTTTATCTTAAAGAAATAATCCCCTTTAAGAAAGGCTACAGCTCCAGAATTGACTCAAATGAAAAAGGGGCATGTAATCAGCAAATCTTCAGTTCACTTACAATCTGAACCAAAGCCTATTTGGCTTCTTTTTCCAAAATGAAATGGGGTCAACAGCCCGAGGTGAAGGATGCAGATAATAGCATTTCACAGAATTGCTTATCCAGCATCTTTTTTTTTTTTTTTTTAACATGGGCAGGCACTGGGAATTGAACCCGGGTCTCCAACGTGGCAGACAGGAACTCTGCCAGTAAGCCACCTTGGCCCGCCCTCCAGCCTTCTTTTAATGGCACAACCAACATACCCCCTTCCCAGTCTCTTAAAAAACATGTGAGCTGATCATAGAGAGGAGACTCTGAAAGCATCATCTTCCCTTGTATGGATTTTAGCTAACTGATGCCTATCTAGTAAGATAAGATTTCTAATGCCTCTCCTGTACCGCTGTCATGGTGTGCCGTACCATCTGTGGAATCAGGGCTGATCTCACTTATATTGTCCTGACCGCGAGGGTGCTGGGTAGGTTCTGGTACCACATTGTCCTTGATGCTGTCCTCGGATAACTGGCCACAATCGGGGACTGTGGAGGCCAGACACACAGGCATCTTCATGTGACTGAGGGGCTTCATTTCCAAACCATCTGGAGGATACGGCGTTACAACTGGGACCACAGGAAGGGGGTTGCTGGTGAAAGTGCCACTGGTTTTGCTGAAACACCTACAAAGGTTTAATCAAAAGAAAGAGATTTGTTTCCAGCGGGAGCAGCAGTTAGAATAAGCTTAATTTGAAATACCATTTGACATTCTTAATTCACAGATTCTTAAGAAAGATTGATGCTTAAAAATAGCTAAATGATACACTATGATTTGAAATATTAAGAACTGGAAAAATACAGTTCAAGTGAACAAACAAGAGAATGTATCAAAAGGCAAACCACTCAAGCATGAGCCCTTATATAATGGCCTATCCCTCATGTTTCCTTTGTCTTAGTCAATGTCAGAAGTTGTCTCCATTTCATAATTAATTGGCTCTTGAATGTACTACACCGCAGGTAAAGGCCAGTAGCCACTGGAAGGAATGAGAGAGAGAAAGGGGAAGACGAGGACAGAAAGCTAAGACACTTGAGGCCATATGAGAGAAAAGACCTTATGTTAGCCAACAAGAATGCACTGCTTTGATTTCAGATAATATGCTTCCTCTCACTCTTGAAGGAAACACCACAAGGATTAGACATTCAAATCTAGGTTTTCTTTGTTGATTTTTCCGATTTTTCTTTGCAGTATGAATCGCTGGAATTTATTAGCACTGAGCACTCACTTCAATTCTACCCTACTTCTTTTTTTATTAATTTTTAATTTTTAAAAAAAAATATGACAAGAAAGAAACACAAACATTCTTAACATATGATCATTCCACTCTACATATATAATCAGTAATTCACAATATCATCACATAGTTGCATATTCATCATCATGATCATTTCTTAGAACATTTGCATCAATTCAGAAAAAGAAATAAAAAGACAACAGAAAAATAAAACAAAAACAGAAAAAAAATATTATACATACCATACCCCTTACCCCTCCCTTTCATTGATCATTAGAATTTCAAACTAAATTTATTTTAACATTTGTTTCCCCTATTATTTATTTCTATTCCACATGTTCTACTCATCTGTTGACAAGAATTCTACCCTATTTTTATGTCCAGCCTAAGATTAGTGTTTTCTTCTTTCTCTTCTCTGTTCTTGAAACGAGATCATTTTATTATATTGATTTACTTCTAGTTTATTGGTTATTTCTTCTGTTGTCTCCAGTCTTCTGTTTAGCCCATCCAGTAAATTTTTCATCTTGGTTACTATACTTTTCAGTTCTGAAATTTCTATTTAGTCCACTCACAGTGTTCATATCTTCCAGTAAGTCTGTAAATACATTTATAATAGCTGTTTTAAAGTCATCATCTGCTAATTGTGACATCTGGGTAATCTCAAGGTCTGTTTCTATTGACTGGCTTTTTTTTTTTTTTTTTAGTAAGAATCAGATTTCTGTTTCTTCACATGTCTAGTGATTTTTTTTACTGGATTTCCCCCCTAATTTTCTGGTCTTTCTGTGAGCCTGGAAATCTGTGCTCTGACACTTTCTGCTTGGTTCCTCAGAACCAAGACTGAAGAATGCCCTCAGGCAAATACCTGCAAACTCACAATCTCAGCCACTGTTTTTCCAGGGCAGACTCTCGTCCACGTTCTGCTGTTGTTTACTCTCCAATAGTTTCCAAATTGTCTAGGTTTTATAATTATTATCTGCAGGCTTTCAAGCTATTCCATTATTGGATGCTGGAACCTCAGAAATACATTTTTTTTGTTTCTAAAATTAGGAATAAGTTTGGAGATGATGTTGCATTTGGCTTTAATTTGAGTATATTAGATAGTAAATGGGACTGACGAGTGGTATGCTGGAACAAGGCAAGATTAGGAAATAAAGATAAGAATACTCTGGATTTCCATCCTTTCAACATGGGGTCATATGTCTCTGGGCAATATGAAAATAAGTAAAAGGAAGTTATTCAACTGTTACTACCAATGCTGCTGGTTCAAGTTATTGGAAATACCAAATGCTAAGCATGAAGAAAGAACTGAGCCTGGAAGAGAAAAAGAAATCTATGAGTAAAACAACTCTTTCATTTAAATAACTCTAACTTTAATCTCAAATAGAGAAATACACTCCACTATACATGTAATGGAATAGAGACACCTGTCATCTGGAATGAAAGTAAAAGTATGTCAGATATTTGTCTGTAAATAATAACATTGAATTAGCAAGCAAAGACTAAAATAGATGACAAGATGGAGAATTTTAACACATAACTAGAATCTAATAAAAGGAGTCATTTAGAAATTCTAAAAACTAATTTATAATGATTGAAATTAAAAACTAAAAACATGGGGTGAAGATAAAACTGGACACAGATGAAGACAGGATTACTGAATGTGAAGCCGGTTGGTGAAAAGTATTTAGACTGAAGAGACAAAACGAAAGAAAATACAGAAAAAAGCTTGAGATGTATAAGGCATAGCAAATGGCTCAAACATATATATATATAAAACTTGTTTATATAGCTCTAACATGAAATTTCATAACGTTGATATAACAAAATAACAAGAATGCACCAGACAATGGTGAGTTCTTAATTCCTTCTGCTTCTTTAATTGTTTTATTCCAGTTCATTCCTTCAATTTAATGCAAAGTTTTGGGGTGAGATTTTAAAATGAAGTCTGAGGATAGCATTTTTTTGTCAGAATAATGGGTGAGGTGAATCATAACAATGGGAGAAGTTTAAAGGAGTTGGACAAGGTAGAAAGCAAGGGCCAAATACAAGGTATGGTACTTAGTGTGCTGATACTGTCACCAGGTTTTATGTGCCAGAGTAAACAAGCATTTGTTTTAAAATAAACTAATAGGGGGAACAAAGGTTAAAATAAATTGAGTATATTGAAATACTAGTGGTCAATGAGAAGGAGGTGTCAGGGGTATGGCATATATGAGTTTTTTTCTTTTTTCTTTCTTTTGCTGGAGAGATGCAAATGTTCAAAAAATGATCATGATGATGAATATACAACTATGTGATGATATTGTGAGTCATTATTGTAACCATGTCAAGAATGTTTATATATAAAGAATGTTTGTAAGTTTGTTTTTTGTTTACAATAAAAATATTATTAAAAAAGAAATTACAAATATTTAGAAAGAACAATGTACAATTTCCTATTACCTTTTCTTTAGTATCTGTTTTTCAGATAACTGAAACAGAAAAACAGAGCTGTATTTACTTTTCTTTGGCACAATGACTAACATCAGTTGCAGAGTGGTGCTGATAGGAAGAGCATAATTTGAGTTATATATTTAAAGTGAATAACCAAATTTTTTTTTAAGAGTGAATTAAATTTAATTTCAATCTAGAAGCATCATTTAGAAGACAAACATGCCAGAGGAAAATCCTGAATGCAGGAGAGAGCCCACCTGATTTTAGGTTGATCTATGCCACTTTTTCCCCCTCCTTTTTAGCAAAGATCATCAAGAGTTATCTTTAAAAATAGTCTACCAGAGCCACGCTTCATCTTTGGAGCAAGCTATCATTTTCTTTTTTTTATTATTATTTATTTATTAATTTAAAAAAATTTAACAAACGAACTAAAACATTAACATATATAATCAGTAATTCACAATATCATCACTTAGTTGCATATTCATCATTTCTTAGAACATTTGCATCATTTCAGAAAAAAAATAAAAAGACAACAGAAAAAGAAATAAAACGAAAACAGGAAAAAAAAGATTATACATACCATATCCCTTACCCCTCGCTTTCATTAGCATTTCATACTAAATTTATTTTAACAATTGTTCCCCCTATTATTTATTTTTATTCCACATGTTCTACTCGTCTGTTGATATGGTAGATAAAAGGAGCATCAGACACAAGATTTTCACAATCACACAGTCACACTGTGAAAGCTATATCATTATACAATCATCTCCAAGAAACATGGCTACTGGAACACAGCTCTACATTTTCAGGCCCAGCCTCTCCATTACATCTTGAATAACAAGGTGATATCTACTTAATGCGTAAGAATAACCTCCAGGATAACCTCTCGACTCCTGTCCCACGTTGCCAGGAAGGTCCACACCCCTGGGAGTCATGTCCCATGTAGACAAGGGGAGGGTGGTGAGGCTGCTTGTTGTGCTGGCTGGAGAGGCCACATCTGAGCAACAAAAGAGGCTCTCTTGGGGGTGACTCTTAGGCCTAAATTTTAAGTAGACTTGACCTACCCTTTGTGGGGTTAAGTTTCATATGAACGAACCCCAAGACTGGGGGCTCAGCCTATAGCTAACAATCCAAATTTTAACATGAAAAATTTGAAACTGATTTATAAACTTTCTATTACAGTGAATCTTTTTTTTATTAGAGAAATTATGGGTTTACAGAAAAATCATGCATAATATACAGGATTCCCATATACTACCCTATTATTAATACCTTGCATTGGTGTGATACATTTGTTACAACTGATGAAAGCACATTTTTATAACTGTACTATTAAATGTAGTCCATGTAGAAATGTCTATTCAAGTATTTTGCCCATTTTTAAATTAGGTTGTTTATCCCTTTTTTGTTGTTGAGTTGAGGGATTCTTTTATGTATTTTGGATATTAAACCCTTATCAGATATGTGGTTTCCAAATATTTTACCCCATTGTGTAGGCTGCCATCTTACTTTCATGATAAAGTCCTCTGAAATACAGTTTTACCATGAGGTCCCATCTATATTTCTTTTTCTGTTGCCTGTGCTTTGGGTGTAAACCTATGATACCACAGCCTAACACAAGGTCCTAAAGATGCTTCCCTAAATTTTCTTCTAAGAGTTTAGTAGTCCTGGCTCTTATCTTTAGGTCTTTGATCCATTTTGGGTTGATTTTTTGTATATGGTATGAGGTAGGAGTCCACCTTCATTCCTTTGAAAATGGAGATCCAGCACTATTTGTTGAAGAGACTACTCTTTTCCAATTGAGTGATCCTGGCCCCCTTTTCAAAAATCAGTTGGCCCTTAAGCCTACTTAAAATTAGGCCTAAGAGTCACCCCCAAGAGAACCTCTTCTGTTGCTCAGATGTGGCCTCTCTCTCTTTCAGCCAACACGACAAGCAAACTCACTGCCCTCCCCCTCTCTATGTGGGACATAGGCTCCCAGGGGTGTGGACCTTCTTGGCAATGTGGGACAGAAATCCTAGAATGAGCTGGGACTCAGAGCCAAGGGATTGAGAAAACCTCCTTAACCAAAAGGGAGAAGAGCGAAATGAAACAAAATAAAGTGTCAACGGCTGAAAGATTCCAAACAGAGTCGAGAGGTTATCCTGGAGATATTCTTATGCATTAAACAGATATCACCTTGTTAGTCAAGATGTAATGGAGAGGCCGGAGGGAACTGCCTGAAAATGTAGAGCTGTGCTTCAATAGCCATGTTTCTTGAAGATGATTGTATAATAATATAGTTTTCACAATGTGACTGTGTGATTGTGAAAATCTTGTGTCTGATACTCCTTTTATCTACCTTGTCAACAAGATGAGTAAAACATATGAATTAAAAATAAATAAATAATGGGGAAACAAATGTTAAAATAAATGTAGTAGATTGAAATGCTAGTGATCAATGAAAGGGAGGGGTAAGGGGTATGATACGTATGAATTTTTTTCTGTTTTCTTTTTACTTCTTTTGCTGAATTGATTCAAATATTCTAAGAAATGATCATGATAATGAATATACAACTTTGTGATGATATTATGAGTTATTGATTATATAACAAGAACAGAATGATCATATCATAAGAATGTTTGTGATTGTATATGGTTATGTATCATATATTAAAAAAAGAAAAAAAATTAGTTGGCTTTATATGTGAAGGTTCATTTCTGAACTCTCAATTCAGTTCCATTGCTCTATATGTTGTCTTTGTGCCAATACCATGCTACTTTGATTACCATGGCTTCATGATAAGTTTTAAGATTGGGAAGTGTTAGTCCCAATCTAACAAATTCTGTTGTTTTTCAAAATGATTGGGGCTACTCAGGGCCAATAACCCTTCCACATAAATTTGATGACTGGCTTTTCCATTTCTGTGAATAAGGTTGTTGGAATTTTTATTAGGATTCCATGGAATCTGTAAATCACTTTGTGTAAAAATATCTTAACAATATTCAGTCTTCCAATCTATAAACATGGGATATCTATCCATTTATTTAGGTCTTCTTTTATTTTTTTTGGCAATTTTTTATTGTTTTCTGCATACAAGTCCTTTACATCCTTGGTTGGGTTTTATTCCTAGATAATGTGATTCTTTCAGATGCTATTGTAAATGGGATTTTTTCTTGATTTCTTTTTACAATTGTTCATTACTAGTATACAGAAACACTACTGATTGTTTCATTTTGATCTTGTACCCCGCCACACTGCTGAATTTATTAGCAATAGGCACTTTCTTATATGTTTTTCAGAATTTTCTATACACAGGATCATGTCATCTGTAAATAGGGAAAATTTTACTTCCTCATTTCCAATTTGGATGCCTTTTATTTCTTTTCCTTGCCTAACTGCTCTGGATAGAACTTCCTGTACATTGTTGGACAGCAGTGGTTACAGGAAGCATCCTTATCTTTTTCCTCATCTTAGAGAGAAGACTTTCAGTCTTTCATCATTAAGTATGATGCTAGCTATGGGTTTCTCATATATACCCTTTATTTTGTTGAGGAAGTTTCCTTCTATTCCTAGTTGTCTACATGTTTTTATCAAGGAGTGTTGGATTTTGTCAAATGCCTTTTCTGTATCAATTGAGTTGACCATGCATTTCTTTTCCCCCATCATTCTGTTAATGTGGGGTTTTCCCTTAATTGATTTTCTTATGTTGAACCACCCTTGCATACCTAGGATAAATCCCATTTGATCATGGTATATTACTCTTCTAATGTGCTGTTGAACTCAGTTTGCTAATTTTGTTGGAAATATTTGCATCTATATTAGTAAATGACACTAGCCTGTAACATTCTTTTCTTGTGGTATCTTTAACTGACCTTGGTATGAGGGTAATATCGGCTGCACAGTATGAGTTAAGAATTGTTCTCAACTCTTCAATTTTTTGGAAGAGTTTGAGCAGGACTGGTGTTAATTCTTGTAACATTTGGTAAAATTCACTTGTGAAATCATCTGGCTTTCTTTGTTGGAAGGTTTTCAATGACTGATTCAATCTCTTTACTACTTTACTGGTTTGTTGAGATTTTCTATTTTTCTCAGGTCAGTATAGACAGTTGTGTGTTTCTAAGAATTTGCCTATTTCATCCAGGTTATCTAATTTGTTGGCTTATCCTTGTTCATAGAATCCTCATACTCCTTTTTATTTCATTCAGTGGGGTCGGAAATACTGTTCCCTTTTTCATTTCTGATTTTAGTTATTTGTATCCTCTCTCTTTTTTTTCTTCATCATTCTAGCTAAGAGTTTGTCAATTTTACTGATCTTTTCAAGGTTTGTCAATTTCATTGATCTTTTCAAAGAACAAACTTCTTTGAAACAAAGGCGTTATTCTCTTTATTGTTTTGTTTTTGGTTATATATATTTTGTTTTTGTTTATACATACACATACATATACTGTATTATGGGGGTCACATTTCATTGTTTTTCCATGTGAGCATCCCATTATTATATCACCATTTTTATAGCACCATTTGTTGATTTTTTTTTTTTTTTTTTTGGAAGTGAATGGACTGGGAATCGAACCTGGGTCTCCAGCATGGCATATTTTATTTTGTTTTTAATTCTCTATTTCATATGTCTCTACTCTAATCTTTGTACTTTTCTTCCTTCTGCTTGCTTTAAGATTTAGTCTGCCCTTTATTTTTCTAGTTCTCCCAGTTTTGCAGGTAGGTCTCTGATTTGGAATCTTTCTTCTTTTTCAATGTAAGCATTTAGAGCTATATATTTCCCTCTCAGCATTCCCTTTATTGCATCCCATAAGTTGGACATGTTATATTTTCATTTTTATCCACCTCAAGATATCTCTTAATTTCCCTTGTGATTTCCTTTTTAACTCACTGGTTGTCTAAGAGTACACTGTTTAATTTCCACATATTTGTGAATTTCCATTTCTCCCTCTGCTACTGATTTCAAGCTTCACTCCACTGTGTTCCAAGAAGATACAAGTGTATGACTTTTTAATTTTTTAATTTATTGAGACTTATTTTGTGACCTAATATATGGTCTCTCCTGGAGAATGATCTACGTGCATTTGAGAAGAATGTATATTCTGTTGTTGGGAGAAGTGGTTTTTTTGTGGGGGGAGGGGGTTGCATGGTCCAGGAATCCGAACCTGGGTCTCCCTCATGGAAGGCAAGCATTCTATGACTGAATCACCCATGCCCCTTTGAGAGAAATGTTTTATCTATACCTGTTAAATCTAGTTGATTTAGAGTATTGTTCAATTCTTGTATTTCCTTATTCATCTTCTACCTAGGTGTTCTATCCATCATTGAAAAGTGGTGAATTAGGTTTCCAACAATTAATGTAGAACCATTAATTTCTCCTTTCAAATCTCAAAGTATTTGCTTCATATATTTTGGGGTTCTGCTGGTAGCTGCACATATATTGTTATGTGTTCCTGTTGAATTTTATTAGTATATATTGACTGCCTTTGTTCCTTGTAACTGTTTTTTACTTTAAGTCTATTTTATCTGCTATTAGCATAGCTAATCCAGTTATCTTTTGGTTACTACTTACATGGTATATTTTTGCTATCCCTTCAAATTCAACCTACTTATGTCTTTGAATTTAAAGTGACATGCATAACAGCATATAGTTGGGTCATGCTTTTTTATCCATTCTGCCAATCTCTGCTTTTGACCTGAGAGTTTTATCCATTTATCCATTTAAATAAGACACTACTGATAATGAAGGACTTTCTTCTGCCTTTCAGCTATTTAGCCTTTGTAAGCCATATCTTTTTCATCAGTCAGTTCTTCCACTAATGCTTACTTTCATATTTATTTGATTTTTTGTATTGGGATATACTGAATCCCTTTCATGCCTATCTGGTATCTTTTTCATGTATTTTCCTTGTGGTTACCATAGAGTTAATCTTTAAGATCCTAATATATAATAGTCATATTTGATTTGATACCAACTTTATTTCAATAGCATACACATACATTGTTCCTATATCCCTCAGACCTCCCATCTTTTTGTGTACATGCTACAAATTATGTCTTTGAACACTGTATACCCAAACCATAGATTTATCATTACTTTTTAGGTATTTGCATTTTAGCACCTGTAGGAAGAAAAAATGTGGTGTTTTATACTAAACAGTACAATACAATAGCACTGGCACATGGAATTAGCCAAGGGGTTGCCTTTACCAGAGGTCTTTATTTCTTTATATTGCTTTGAGCCACTGTCTAGTGTACTTTCCTTTCAGTCTGAATAACTCTCTTTCATACTGCTTGTAGGGGAGGTGTAGTGGTGATAAACTCCTTCAGTTTTTGCTTACCTGGGAATGCCTTAACTGCTCCCATTTTTCAAAGTATTGCATGACAAAATTATTTGTTGGCCACTGTCTTCTTTTGGCACTTTAAGATTTCAAAGTACTACCTTCTTGCTTCCATGTTGCTTTTCACTTGCAGCTTTAGAACTCTCTCCTTATCATTTGCCCATGACAGTTTGATCAGTATGTGACAGGGCATAGTTTTTTCAAGTTAATCCTGTTTGGTGTACTCTGTACTACTTGGATGGGCATATTTATGTCTTCTGCAGTTTGGAAAGTATTCTGCCATTTTTTTTTCTTTCAATATGCCTTCTGCCCCTTTCTAGTTTTCTTCATCTGGGACTCATATTTTACATATACATATATATATATATATCACTTGATAGTTACCCAGAGATCTCTCAGACTATTTTCACTTTTTTATTATTCTTTTTCCTTTCCACTCCTCAGTCTGACTCATTTCATTGTCTTGTCTTTGAATTCACTGATTCTTTCTTCTGCCAGCTCCATTCTGCTGTTGAAACCCTCCCGGGTATTTTTCATTTCAGTTATTGTCATCTTCTACTCCAGTAGTTCTGTTTGATTCCTTTTTAAAATTTCTACCTCTTTATGGAGCGTCTCAAGTCGTTCGATCATTGTTTTCCTGATATCCTTTAGTTTTCTCCGTATTCTCCTTCATCTCCTTGAGCATACTGAAGATCATAAGTCCGAAGTCTGGGCTTCTTCACTGATGTTCTCTGGATTTGTATCCCTTTCCTTTGGAAGGCCCATCATTTCCTGTTTCTCTGCTTGTCTTGTGATATTTTGTTGTACATTGTACATTGTAAGATTTTTAAATGTTAGCTCTGGGATTTATTCCCTGAGATGTCTGTTTCTTGACTTTGTAACAATATGGTGATATGGCAGAGGTTTTCTTGAATGTTAGCCCTCTTATCAGGAAGGTCTGCCCAAAGTGAACGCAAAGTACAGGGTCCTCTCTGTCTTTTCTGGGCCTGTGTCTCTTCCTGGGCGTGTGCTTACTAGTGGCCTTAGGTGTTCAAACCTCCTCTATTTCCCAGGAGGCAGACCTTCTCCCTCTCTGGGGTGTTCCACTGCTGGATTTAAAGCAGGTAAGCCTTGTCCCAGGCTGTCCACCTCAATCACTCCTCACACTGCTTTCACTGTCTCAAGCTGTTTTGCTTGGAAGACAAATTTTGGAAGGGGTGGCATACCAAAGAGGAGTCTCCCAAGTTAAGTCTTTCCCAGCCAGAACAAGGCCAGGGACCACAAAGGGGGCGTCAGCTGGCACCATACTGCCCTGGTGAGGGTCCCAGACTTAACATTTTAAAATATTAAAATGTACAGTGTACAACAAAAGGTTATAAGACACATGGAGAAACAGGAAACGGTGGCCCTTCCAAATCTACAGGGAGTAAACCTGCATCAAGATGCTTTCACAGTGCCTGATTTACTGTTCATACAATACAAAGCATACTGAGGCTTCCCGAGCAATCTATCAATTGCAGTTATCACTGGGTTACAGTGAGGTGACACTTCACTGAGTTGTCTTTGGCTCAACAAAACTACTTTTCTTGAGTTTGAACACAATGAGTAAGTGGAATTCTTTGCATCTAGCTATATATAAAATCTGTCCTGTCTGCAAGAACTCAGGTGGTCTGTGACTGTGCCCAAAATACCTTTTGGTAAACAGGAAATGACTCTTTGACCAACATGCAGCATAAAAAATAATTCTGAAATAGACATTTATGGTCTCATAAAAAATTAAAAATTATTTATTTTGCCATCTGAATAATGCACACTAGGAAATAAGAATAGAAACAGCAGTACAGAATTGTGCTGGGAGAAATGAGATGCTTTAGTATGGGACTAAGCATATTTTTGGATCTCCCTGTAAAACCATGCAGCACCTCTTAAATATTTTCTACAGAAGTATTCCATTTCCAATTATACTGCTGAATTTTTAAGCATGACTATGAACAGAATTACTCTGATTACATAATTATTTTTTGCATTAAGCTTCCTCTTTTGATTATCCCTGGAGAGCAGGAACTAACTCTTCTTGAATCTCCTGAATGTGTGACACTTATTTTCATTAAAATGTTCTTGAGGTTTTTGAAAGTCACATCACAGTGGTGGTTTGTAAGTTTTAATATTTGGCTCATCTCTGCAGTCTTCTCTTGGCACTGGGTGTCTGTCATTTTCCCAATCTAGTTCACAGGAGCTCATCAGTTACAATGCAGAACCCTGATGACACTCTTCTAGAGCCAAGCCTGTCCTCCGGTCTCACTGCCCACTCCTTGCCGGACTCTGCAATGACCCTAGCATTACAGTGGTGGTTTTGGGGGGAATTTATCAGGGCCTGTTGCATAACAGGTGACCTATGTTGGGCAACAATAAATCACTGAATGCACTACTGCACATGATGAACACACACCCATCTTATAAATAAAAGACCAAACTCCCCCTAACCACTGCTTCCCTTTCAACATGCCCTTTCTCTCCATATTAGAAGTTGGAGATAGATTAAGGGAGACAGATAACTTCTCAGAAAGGAAGGCGTGGACTGATGGGAAAAAGTGAGACACAGAGCTCTGGAAGTTCCCTTAGGGAATGAGGCAGATTACTGCAGAAGGAAGAGAAGCAGGATCTTGGGTTTCATGACTTTACTCCCTTTTGGCTGCGCAGACAGTTCTGAAGTCATTAAATGGTCAGAAACAGGAGACAGATTTATAACAAACTGACTTGTTAGAAAAAAAGAGTTAGGTGTACTGCTCAAGTGGTTGTCTCATATTTAACTAATGGATTAGGTAGATCAAACCCTAGGCCCGAAAGAATCACTATTGCAATGAACTATTTTTCATATTCAACCCTCCTAACTATTCCTATCTGAGTATAACTGGTTTCGAGTTGGTAAAAGGACATCCCCCAATCCAACAGTACACCAACTCTAAGATTATCATCATACAAAAATGTGGAAATCATCTGTAATGTCTATGTTTTCCAAAGCATCATTCCCAATAGTTTCATTTCTCCTCTTGACTATCAGCCATCAGCTTACATTTTTTTTTCCCAGATGCATTATATGCATTTTTCCAAGCTGAATTTTTACTTGGCTACTTCCTGCCCATTACCAATCTCTCTAGGACCCTCAAAGTTAATTTTTCATTCCTTCCTAACGGGATCTCTCAGTTCAGTTTTCATCTGTGAATTTCATCAGTGCCCCCCTACTCTCTCTTACAAATGATCAAGACTGATGGTAAACAAGACAAGATTTACAGTCAATCCCTTCCCATAAAACTAGCCAAGCAAATGACAACCATATTTGATTACATATCCAGAAATGCATCATTGTCTTTTAAATTGGGGAGAGAAAAAGAAAAGGAGAAAGGAAGGGCAGAAAGATTTGGTTGATTTGATTAAAATCTATTTAACACTTAAAACATCCATATTGCACCAGACTTTCTCAATTAAGTCTCTAGGTAGGAAACTGGCTCCTTACAAAACTGTATTAAATATGATTCCTTCTGACTCTTCATAGTGAGCTATTTCATATTACTCTTAAAACCTGAGAAGGGTCAAATTAATTTAACACAGTGAGGCAAGCAGTCATTTATAACGTTCCATGAAGATGCCAGAATCAAATAAAACTTCAGATTGCCAGAATGCACACTCCCCTCTCACCTGTCCTAAAATTTTCACATCACTACTTCAACTTAGACAATAAAGGCAAGATTTTCTCTCCAGATAGTTATTGCTAAAATAAAGGAATGATAAAAAAGGAGTGTATGGTTGGCAATGACTTGTTTCTTTAAATCCCATTCCAATGAATACATTTAAATTTAAAGCAAAGAAGGAAGAGACAAAAGAATCTTAGGTAGCAGGGCAGGGTGCAGGTAAGATCCCATATAGAAAAGGCAAGACTTCTCCAACCCCAAGGCAGCTGTGGAATAAAAGAAATACTCAGGTTAAAGGTGAGTTTGATGGGGTACCACAGGAGTCTAAGAGGGTGCCCTCCTAAAGAGAGACTAAGGGGCAGAGTTTGTCTTCATCTCCTCCCTGTCCACTAGCTCAGTGATGGCACTACCATTAGCCCAGTTACCTAGAAGCCATCCATGATGTCTCCCTCAGCCATTCAACTAATCACATCTTTTAAAAATAATAATAATTGTACCTCCTAAATCTGTCACAGCCATCTATTCTTTCCATATCTACTGCAACCAAGCTAATGCACTATTTCTCATCTAACTGATCTCACCACCTAAATGATCTCTCTGTATCCTCTCTTGCTCCATCAAATTTATTCTCCAAACTGCATCTAGAGTATTCTTAAAAAGCCAAAATTCTATCACAGACGTCCCATAGCCTTGTTTGATCAGATTCCACTCATCTTTTGTCTCTGTCCTCCTCATTTACCAGGCTTCTGCTCCATTAGCCTTCCTCAAACTCTTTGAAGATTCAGGCCTACTGCTTTAGAGTTTTGCATAAATAGTACCCTTTGCCTGGAAATCATTTAATCTTACCATCTCCTTTTTACCTCATTTTACAAATTCTTCAGAGCACAGCAAAAAGACACTTACACAGAGAGGAGATCTTTCCTCTCTGTTCACATCCTTTATTTTTTCCATTAAAGTATCCAGTTTTAATTATTATTTATATAGGTTATTTATGATATATTTTAAAGCTATATCTTTATACCATTAGACTATAAGTTCCATGAAGACAGAATTAATGAATCCTTTTTTTTCTTTTTCATTCTCCTTATTTTATCACTCCCCTTTCCCCATGTCTATTTTTCTCTGGAAGACACATCAGAGCAGTATATTAAAAAAATAATAAAAGAGATGAATTCCTTTTTAAAAAGGAAGTTAACCATGTTAAATCCTTAAGAAATAAAGCACATAAATATCTTCAATAATTAACTATACAAAAATACTCAATCAGCCAGGGCTGTTGTCTTCCTTGGTGAATTCATTCATTTTTAAGTCATAGCTATCACTTTGATACAAACAACTCCTAAAATCTGTCTAGTCCCAATCTACCCCGTAGACCCAAGACCAGCGCTTTTCTTTGTCTGCTTGACTTAGATCTCTAACTGGCATTTTAAATCTCAAATGCTCAAGATTAAATTCATCACATTTACTAGAACTATCTTTTTATTAAATCTCTCCAACTGTCATGTCATCCATGCTTGAAACCCCCTGCCCATCTGAACCTTCCTGTTTTCTTGATTCCTACCAATCAATTGACAAGTCTTGGAGATCCCAACTCTGCAATCTCACTCCTCTCTTCTTTCACTCCCATTATAGCAATTGTCTAACTGTTCTCCTGACTCCAATCCAACCTGTACACTGCTAGCATCAATCAAGCCTAAACCTAATTCTGAATAGATCATTCCCCTTCTCAAAGACCCGCAAAGAATTATACTACTAGACCTGTTTATCTTAGCCTTCAGCCCACGTCCCCTTTTGATAAATATCTTTTTGTACTTTATATTACAGAAACAATAGAGGGTTTTTTGCATTCCTTAAATATAAAATTAGAAGTTTCAATGTGCTTTTTCAAACCCTACCTGTCATATTCATAGCTCTGTCTGGGAATCACCGTTATTAGACTATGAGCTCCAGGAGGTAGGACTTGGGCCAAGGCCTAGGACATGGCAGACACTCAGTAAATGTTTACTAATAAATCACTAAACCCTGACACTGAGGTCATCCATGATATAAGCTCAGTCAATCTTTCCAGTTTTATATTCTGTGAATCCCTACTTGCACTTCACCAGCTAGTCAAATTATTCCAGTGGTTCTCAAAGCATGGTCCCATTACCAGCAGCATTAGCCTCAGGAGCGAACTCATTAGAGATGCAGATTCTCAGGTACCAGCCCAGACGTACTGAATCAGAAACTCTAGAAGTAGAGTTTAGCAATCTGTATTCGTACAAGCCCTCTAAGCCATTCTAAGGCCCATTTAAGTTTAAGAACCATGCAAGTCTGGTGTAAACATTGTCCTTCCTACCTCCACGACTTTACTCTTAAAATTCCTTCTGCATAGAAACATGCCAGGACCTATTCTAGTGCCTGGTCAGTAAATGTTATTTGACCATTATCAAGGCAGAAACTCGACAGTACTCATCTGACAGCCCTCGTAAAACTTAAATGGAATCAGGTCTCTTTTTAAGCACGCACTATTTCAGTTGGATTTCAGTGGTATAATGTCGTTATCCTAAGAGTGTAAATTGTCTACATTTCTGCATATTGTGGGGGTATTCATACATTATATATCTCTTAGCCTTCAAAGCTTGTTACAGGTTTTGTCATTTTTGGTGATCCCGAGAGGAGATTCCTAGTCTTAATTTTGAAGTTAAAAGAGTTAAAAGCAGAGAACTTAAGGCTTCCAATTTTCCAGAGTTGAAGGCAGATACTCATTGATACATAACTGTCCAATTTTTAAGTGTCAAAATCACACAATGGCTCCTGGGATTCGGGTGAGATTTATGGCTAACCTTGGATACAAATAAATATACATATATTTATATAAATACATAGGCAAGCAAAGACTTTCCCTAACAACATTACGCAAGAAGAAATTTTACGCTGAGGAGCAACAGAAGCTGACATTCCCAGGCTTCTGGAAAGAAAGAAAATTCCCCTGTGCGCCCAGAAAAAAAAGTCAAACCCCAAAACATGAAATGGAGGAAGTCATTTAATCGAAAATTAATAGAAGTACAATGGTCCATTGTCTTAAAGGAAAAAGCCATGTGTAATAAAAGTCCCCAAATGCATACATACACACACTCACTCATTGTCACATGCATGCACGAGGGCCACCAATGCGAAGTCATAGAGGTTATTTAAATCCTTTTAAGGGAACAGGATGCATTTTTGGTACTAAGTTAAGAAATGACTGGCAGCAATTACCAAGTATTTATAATCAGAGAATGTTAAGAGTAGGGAGAAATCTTAGATTATCTAGGGCATGCTTTCATTTTGTAGATAAGGAAATAAGCTCAGAGAGATTACGTAACTTGCCCCAAATGGTAGGTCTAATGACAGCAGAGCCCAGGTGCACTTACCAGCACTCCAACATCTAGCCACAGCCAAGACCTGCTGATGGCCACAAGAACCGGAAAGGAAAACGTATTACGCATTTAGGCAAAACCACCTGCTTTAATTAAATCCATCTGATTATTCACCAGATGTGTGAACCTCCTTTTCTAGTTCTTTAGCGTGCTCCTAACAAATTATGGTAAAGTCTAAGACAGGATCAGAAAAAATGTGCTTTCAATGTTACCAACAACTTAAAAGACAGGGTCATCTGGACTTTAAATACAAGGAGCTCTGGTATATGGACTAGGCTTCTGCTATCAGAGGAACCCCAAAATGGGTTAAGGAAGTGATAAGAAAGATCTCTAGAAGGCTTTATTGCTTTTAGTTCAAAAGTCATGCTGAAACCATTTTTTTTTTCTTTTTTTAAAAAAATACTTTTAATTCTCTGGCTGGCCAGACCCATCTTCAAGTTGTGGTTTCTGTAACTTCAGAGAGAATGTTTTTCTTAACCTTTTCATTCATTTTTTAAAATACACATCAAATCCCATTTTGATAATGAAATACACAAACTCCAGTCCATACTCCATTCATTTTAGGTACTAACTTTAAAACAAATGTTTAATTGGAGTAGTTTAGATCTGGGAGGAACATTTAGTGACCATCTAATCCAATACCATCATGACGTAAAAGAAGGAACTAAGACTTCTGACCGACACAACTTTAATATAACAAAAAGTTTGATAATCCTTTGGAATTAATGTATACAGAGGTGGTACGAATGCTTACTGAATAGTCTATCAAAATTTAAATGCATAGGTCACTCTATATATTTCATTCTTCCTTGAAATATTGTGAATACACATTACTTTCAAATTGAAAAAAAAACACAGAAATGAAAAGACAGATTTACTAATTAACTAAAGGCTTTAAGATTTTAAAAGTTTAAATAATCTGGTAAAACAACAACAACAGAAGTTCAATAGCATTACTATGAAAAAACATGATCATATAGAGAAGGTTTTTTTTTTTTCTCTAACTCTCAAATATGCTCTCATCCATCCTCATAATATCTCAAATCATAGGGTAGAAAATAACACGTGAGAAAACATAAAAGTCTTTCCAGGGATTGACTTTGATCGACAGATATCAAAAACATCAAACTTTTAAATCATAGTTAAGTGAAAAACAAAAGCTTTACTACTCTGACTGTACATCTAAAGAACCCGAAGCACAGAAAGATAAAAATTGTTAAGCAGAGGCAAAAAAAAAATGTAATAATAGCCTTTAAATGGAAGACTTCAAATTCAGCCTTTACGCCTTAGGTAAAATTTCAGTGATTTCCCTTGCTGAAGGGAAAAGAAAAGGATTCACAGACCTTAATTTCGACAACTTGTGCAAACGCCTATCAACATACCTGTTGTTGTTTCGACAATTTCGACAGTTAATGCACTCCAGTGGGTCGGTCTGAGGTACTGCCAGGTATATTCCATCGCCCTTGACAGGAAGGAGGTCCAGGGAAGTAGAAAAGAAGAAAGAAGATTGAAGGTGCCATAGACTAGTAAGCAAACGACCCCCCGGCTACAGGCCAGGTCAAAAATTAATGTATAGTGACAATATTGTAAGTTATTAATTAGGTACCAAGAATGGAATGATCATATGGTAAGAATGTTCGTGTTTCTATGTTATGTTTAAAAAAAATAAATAGCAGACACATTTATATGGTTGCTATATTTGAACCAACTTTCCTGAGCAACATTATTCTCATCATTATTTAAACCTATTTATTTAGAGTTTGGTGGAGTTCTAAATACTAAACTGTACTCCAAAAAATCAACTGCCATGTCTTTCCATGAATTTCTGGACTGGAAAAGGGCAAATGAATGGAGGGAGAAGTTAGTCACTTCCCTTCGGTGTTTCAATTCTAACTGAGGTTTCATGAGGTTTCAAATCTAACAGGAGCTTCAGATACACTATAAACCACTCTTTTTTACTTTTCTGGCAGTCATGGAAAAATCTTATGTGGTGCCAGTTGGAGAAACGGTGTGAAATGTGTATGAATGATGTCAAGACAACCCCATCTTCACTTTCCTGTAATTATTCCAATTAGCTGTGCTCACTCGATGACACTAAGTTTTAAAACATGTTCCACTTCTCCAGATGGAGCAGATTCAGCCAGCAATGACTCGGAGAGGTGTGTTAATATCCTGAGGTTGCTTTTGGCGGAAACTGCCCAGCGATTAAGAAAAATGCCCAGATTCACACATATCTCACTGTGAAATGTTCACCTGACAATCCCAACGACAAGAGTTCTTCGAAATGAAGCTACAAATGGAAATGGCATTTTTGCTCAGAGTCAGAATTCTGCTTGCAGATGAAAAACAGCAGAAGTGAATTTGATAAAGGTGAGAGGGCTGCTACACTGCAGGCCTTCAAAGTTAGGAAAAGTTCAGGCAATTGTTTTTCCCTAGAATACTTTCCATTTCCACTCCTCTCATAACAACCACCAAAATCTGAGCAAACGAAAAGGTGGAGACTTCCACTCAGCATTCCTGATTCAACTAACAACAGGAACTAGTAAGAAAACATTGAGAGAAAGAATCTTTCTATTCTGTATTCAGTCTATGAGGGCAAATGCCAAAGATCCAGAGAATGGAGTTAACAACCTGTGGGGTGAAGCATTTATTTGAATTGCTAAACATGTTAAGCTTAATGCAGCGATTTTTATGATCACTGATGTTTTTTAAATTCCCCTACTTCCTCTTATCCAGAAGAGGAGTTAAGAAAACTCACGGATTAGAGTCACAGATGGTAACCTCTAAAATTGTACTCTAATGGGGCAACTATTACTTAAATGGCAACTGATTGTTCAAAAAACCAAAAGTACTGTGTTCAAATGCTAAAGCAGACATGAGGCTTATTTTTCCATTTCATGGAAATAGCATGTGCTGCTCAAACTTTAAGGCTCTCTCCCCTCAATTTTCTTAGACAATGTTCATAGATTGGACTACAAATGGTGACCAAAAAAAAGTTTAAAAAGTCTGAATATAAGCCATATATAAGTGCTTCTACACTAAACAATGAAATTATTATTCTCTTTCAGTAATGAGATGCACCAAAGAAAATTAAGTAAATTAATTACTTTTTCTACAATATACAAAAAGCTATTAGATTTTTGGCTTTAAGATATAAATACCTAAAAGAGTTCTGTTCTCCAAATGTAATATTTTGCTAAGTATTAAAGCTGAAGATGAAAAAAATTCTAAAGTTCTTCAAATTTTAGCACACTGTGGGTTAAGATAAATTAATCTGTAATAGTAATAAGAACAAAGACTAAATGAGTGCTTAATTTGACCAACTCTGCACATTATTTATTTAATTGAAAATTACTGTGAATATGCATCCAAACAATGTAATGAATCAAACTTTCTAAAGTGAAGAGAACAAGCATAAATCTAATATGTACTTGTCATTCTCTTTCCATATCTAAAATTAAACTATCTTAGCATCCCTGAAAAAAAGCAACACAGTTTTAAAGGTTTTTCCGTCCTTGTGGCTAAAGAATACTAATGGCACAGAATGCAAAAATCATACAGACAACTGCAATAGCAACAAAATATACTGAGTGAGAAAATCAACACAAAGAAACCCTGGGTAGGTCAGAATTCACAATTTGGCAGTCTGCAGACATGTTTGGCCCAGCCTACACGGTCCTTTCAAGAATTTCAGTTAGCTATCAGCATGTAAAAATCTGGCAATTTCACCTAGATTTATGGGTGTTTTGAGATATCAGAAAACCTGGTACCCGGGGGCCCTCACTTCTGCATGGCAAGAATCCACAGTTTGGAAATACTAATGGTCAATGAAAGGAAGGGCTAAGGGGTATGGGATGTATGAGTTTTTTCTTTTTTCTTTTTATTCCTTTTTCTGGAGTGATGCAAATGTTCTAAAACTGATCATGGTGACGAATATACAGCTGCGTGATGATATTGTGAGCCATTGATTGCATTCCATATATGGACTGTATGTGTATGAAGATTTCTTAATAAAAATATTTTTAAAAATTAAAAAGAATCCACAAGCATCAAAAGCATGTGAGCTTTCTAGTTTGCGACAGCCTCCACCGCTGCTTACTCCTTCTCTGCCTGGCTCTTCCAACCATCCGGGTCTTCAGAGCCTCCTCTAAACAAACCAGACTGAAAGCATCGGGTCTGAAGCCAGAGATGGGTGAGCAGTTAGCTAATGATACTGACCTGAATTGTAAGGGAGCAGAGAGAAGTGGAGGCAGTTCACTAGTGGGTCTATAAGTAATATTACCATACTGAAGGTGAACATGATTGAAAGGGGTTGTATAGACCTATGTGTCCCACCAATTAACACTACAAATATAAATAAGTTCTTGCATGAAAAAAAAAACAGGACGTATCTGGTTTGATCTATGCCCCTTGTTATTTCCATTTCATCTCAGAGCAACGACCAGCCTATTCTTCGCTGGTATTCCAGTGTCGGTATCAAGTAATTAAAAAATATAAATCAAATTGATGGAACACAACTATTATCTGAGAGCAGACGACTTCTAAAGATTGCTCTGGATCAAGGGACTGCCAGTGGTACACACTACCTCCATTCAAGGGCATCTGTGGGGTTTTCTATATTTTAAAAAGCCAGGTATGCTGACCCCTATAATGCTTGCACCTTGGCGCCCCGAGGACCATGGAAGGCTCTTCCTCATAATGAGGTCTCTTACATTCACTAGATGGTGAGGATGCTCAAAATCCACACGGGTCCTGGTTAGAGAATGGGCATGGCTGGAGTAGAGCCTTCCTTTCACACTGCCGTTCAGGACGTCATCGACCCCTCCAGGGACCTTATGGTGAAGATGGGAGCAGCCACCGCTGAGGCTTCCATTGTTCAAGAAGCTGCCGTGGACGTTCCCGTTAGTCCGATTTGCGCCGGACAAAGTGGTGTATTCTGCCACCTGCCCATTAATAGCTGACCCTTGGTAGAGATATCCTGGTGGGTCATATTCTGTTGAGAGAGGAAAAAAATGAAAAAATAATAATAATTTAAAGTGAAACTGCAAATACATAAAAATCAAACATTCTAATACTGTTCTTTTAAAGGTTACTTGTGAGATATACTTTAATAAAGTCTTGCTATCTCTTATTTCCTTTATAGCATGGAGGCAGCTATGAACTTTGAGTTAACTGTGACTCTGTCAGTGGGAAGAGAAATTAACCAAGGAAAAATTACTCAAAAGAGAACTTAAAAATGGTTCAAGATGAAACTATCAAAATACTGGCAACTTTAAGAACAAAGTGTTTCAGCTCTTACACTCAAAATACAGAAAGAAATTATATAAACCACAATTTAAAAAAAAAGACTAACTTTGGGTAGGATATTTCAAATAACACTAAACTACACTTTTGGGTAAAAGGAAGGAGCTCTGTGCACATTCACTAATGTTTCATGTAGTATTGTGATTGTTAAAGTCAATTCAGAGGTTTTCAGGTACCAAAGGAAAAAGCCTAGTTATTCCATTTCCTTAGATTAAAATCATTTGAACAACTGCCTCAAAATTCCAATTTCTAGGGGCATACCTTCCAGACATATTTAGAAAAAGTGAAATATTCCTTAGAAAGTGCAGTATCTAAAACTGGACAAGATTTGTCATCAAAATTTTGATGAATGCTTCAAAGTTTCACAGCCAGCTCGGGCTGGATTAGGTGTCTCCTCTTTCCACACCTTTTCCAGTTACGACACTTCTAGAGTGTTGTAACAGTTCTCGAGTTATGACCCTGTCATATTGCCAGTCTACTTCCTTATCTTCTCCATGAGGCTATAAACTTTGACAGGGCAGAGGCCATGTCCATTTTACATACCAACATATTTCCACAGTCCAGCATGGTGCCTGGCACAGAGAAGTTAATCAACAAATAACTTCTGAATGGATGACAGAATGAACACTATCATAAATTTTCATTTTAAAATATATTATCAGGTTGCAAAGGAAAATGACTTTATTAGATTATTCTAGTTCAGAATAATCATTTTCTTTGAATGACTTGACATACACTCACACAACCAAAGGGAACAGCAT
Organism: Tamandua tetradactyla; assembly: GCF_023851605.1. Classification (NCBI taxonomy): domain Eukaryota; kingdom Metazoa; phylum Chordata; class Mammalia; order Pilosa; family Myrmecophagidae; genus Tamandua; species Tamandua tetradactyla. The sequence continues at coordinate 10,880,820 of NC_135334.1, read as the reverse complement.
GAAAACTATCGAGCAAAAGGCCCAGATGATGACCAAATCTCTCATTCTGACACCACCACCACCTCTGTCCCTGCTAATCTCTTGAATGGCACCAAGCCAATCCAAATGTATCACTTATTCTTCTTGGGCTATTAAATTGAAAGCGGCCATTACTGGGAACTGGCTGACAGTTGCTGGAAGTGCTATCACTGCTGGCACCTTCCTTTGTTTTTCTTTCATTCCTTGTTCTGGGGCCAAAGGTGAAACCAAAATACTTTTTCGAACCAAAGACTAGAGTTCCTCTTTACTTTGGCTCTCCTATTTTATAATAGCTGGGGACGGGGGATAGGGGAAGAGAACTGGAGAGAGAGAAAAGGGAAATGAGGTCCTAGGTTATCTGTTTTAAAACAATGCCATCCATGACAGTTCAACTAAACCTATTACTGAGTATATGTGTTGAAGGAGCTGCCACTCTGGCAGTCTGCGTACCTCAGGTACCGAATGAGGACCGCGCTATCTTTAACCGTGAGTGCTATTTGGTGACAGCGACTTAGAAAACTCTGCATTACCTTGTTTTCTACCATGTCCTTTCTTCTCCCAGCTGACAAGATTGGTAGTAGAATGATGATGTTCTTACAACAACTGCAAAGTCCCTGCTTCAAGGATTTATCCTCTTTGGTGGTCCAACAACGCGATAGATTCCCAGCACTAAATCAGCTACTTATAGAGAGACCTGCTTAGTTTGGGTTTTGTTATTTATTTCTCCTGGGCAATTTAATCTGATGCTCCACTTACTTTGGCTTACAACTAGAATGGTTTTAAAGTCACCTCCTCTGAGTGAAGAGCATCTAGGGTGTTTTATACAGTGATGCTAACACACTCAAGTGTCAGTACTCAACATGCATTCTGGCAATTGTTTTCTATCCATCCTCGGAAGAAGAGGAAGAAATATTTATGACCTACTCACTCTGTATGGTACTCTGTTGGCAGTTCTTCCACAGGCACATTGCGATGAAGGTCATCAAAATGAGGACCATAAACCCTAGCACACAGCCAACGATCAGATACAACATGTCGCTGCTTCTGGCAGGGCTGGTGGCAGGCCCAGCATTTCCTCCGCCCCCTGAAGAATTGGGAGGGGTACTCAAATCTTTGACAGGATACTCCGAAGCTCCAGGAGCACGCTTCACTGGTTGAATATGAAGGAAAACATGATGTCAGAGCAAGTGCCGACTCTATAACATGGTTTACTCTCTGAAGGAGGTCTGGCTCGGAATGCAAGCCAGTCTGTTTATGTGCGTTACTGGGGTGACCTGACCACCAGGGAGTCACAGGGAGGGCTCAGAAGTTTAAAACCCTGATGTGCCGTGACTGTATACTTTGGATAGATTATACAGTGTGCGAATACACCTCAATAAAATTGCATTTAAAAAAACAAAACAAGACAAAAAAATCCTGACGTGCCAGAGTTTTAGTTCTTAAACAGTATTAGCCCACAACTTTTAGAGAAAACACAAGAGCAGAGGAACAGATGTACTTGGTCTAACTCAAATTGTAGGATTATCTGCTAAAATGTACTCTTAGAAGGCTCCCAAATAAGTTGAATGTTTAGCTCATATTCTGAATAAACTGAATAAGACTCAGAAGTAGATATTTTGTGCCCTTATCACGTTATCAATATTAGGAGATAAGACTTTGGATTATTAGAAAAATTATAAACAATTTCAAAAACACTGTACATAATACGAAGCATTCCAAAAAAGAAAATTTGGGGAGTCCATGCAAATGCAAGAACTTTTACTTAATGCATTGCTATTCTGAGTAATAGTAATAAAAGCAAACAGCAAACAATGTTCTGTCCACAAATCACATGCTCTGAATACTTCAAATATCACATAAAGGCAAAAGAGCAGAGTGGTTGAGAACATAGTCTTGGGAGCCAGGCTGCCTAGACTTACAACCCAGCTCTGCTACTTATTATTAGCTGTGTGACCTTAACCTCCATGAACCACAGTTTCTGCATATGGAAAACGGAGATGCTAGTAATAGCTCTATCATAAGCTGTAATAAAGATTGGATGAGTTCAGTGTAAAATTGCATGGACGTGCTCTATCAATTTTGCTATTATTATTAGTTCTTTTACTCCATCTCTTCCTGTGGCTCTTAAGAAGTCATAGCACCAAAGTGGCCTTTTAGAAACTCTACTTCAACAGGCAACATTAAATTCTAGTTCAACTTTCTAGCAACTTCAACCATACCAAGAACAAAGCTGAGAGCAGGGAAAGGAGAGGACGCCTTTCAAAGGTATGAGCTGTCATTGGGAGCTACATGAAAACTTGGCAAAGAGATTCTAAAGGTTTCTGCTTCAGGTGGTAAGTTGGACCATAGGACTGAAGGTTCCTGCCAACTCAAATGGAAATAAAAAGTTTTCTGAGGCAAAATGGATGTGGCAGAGAGCATACACTAAAGATCCATGATTACTCAAAGGGAAGGCCTTTGGATTTTTGTACTCGTTATTTACTCTTAATTTATTCATAAGCCTACCAAACTTGATTATCTGTTCTCCAATCCCTTGTTAAATTAAAAACTGAGGACAGATGGCTTGTGATAAAGGGGGGAGTGTGGCAGACCCATGAACCTCAATATGAAGAGACAGCCAAGAATCTGAAAGGAGAAAGGAGAGATGAAAAACATAAGGAGAAACCAAAGAATGAAAGAAAGAAAAAGTGGCAGTCTATGCTCTTTGAAGGGTAGAGGACATGACTGGCCTTCAGCATCTCATTACCAGGTGCCATTCCTGAAAAACTCCCCTAAATTAATGATGCAATCATTGATCACAGCAACCTTTTAAAGGGTTAAACTGGGTATCATATCTTCTATTTAGGCAGGCTGGAAACTGCAGCACTGTCCAGGAAACAAGCACAAATCCTCACCCCTCCCCTACCTTTGGTCTCACAGATCATCACGTTACTGAACTCGCTCTCCCCACCTTCGTTGAAGCACTGCATTTTAATATCATAGGAGGTTTCTGGCTGCAAATGGCCAATCATGTGCCACTGCTTTGAACCTAGAAGGGAAAAACAAAAGTTAAGCTTTATATCCTAAATGACAACGTCACCACTTAGGGTCTTCAGTATCCATCACCTTATACTGCAGTCTGTACAATAAAAATACATTCAATATAAAAAGTTTACTAACACTCTGCAGATAAACAGCATTTCCATATACTTGCATGAAAAAAAGTGGTGACGAGTAGAGAGAAGCTGAATTAAAGCTGTGTATGTTTGTTGGTAGAGTATGATCTTTATTTCATTAAGAAAAATTAGTGGTGAATCTTTCTTAAAATACATATTAATCTTATGCATAGAATTAAAAAAAAAAAAAACCTCAAGTCCTATTTTATTTTAGCTCAGAAAGTCAATCCACTATATCCCTATTTCAGCCCATCAAGTCAACCCACTATATCCGCCGACCAAAAAGCACCACTGGATGTGAGATCAACAAATGGTACCATACCCAAAGCAAGTGATCATTTACAAAAAAGCCCCACCCAAGCTCTCAATTCCATTGTCCTGGACACAAAATAAACTGACAAATAAACAAATGCCTGAGTAAATTCCTTTTAATGATAATGACAATAACCAAAAAGCAAAAACTACTCTGGGAAACTCTCAGCTTGCTCTCACCATTTCTTCTCTTTTGAGTCAGGATTTCCAAACGACACAAGTACTTCTAACAGAATAATTCTGTCACCCATGGTACACAGCCAACATTCATTTAGAAACACTCCCAAACTGAATACTCTAGTATAAATCCTACTCCATTTTTATTTCCATGGACCTGTGACAGACTTTAATAAATGGGGACACATTTGCCAGATTTAATGAACTCTTCAAGCATTTTTAATCTCTCCTAGAAAATATCTCTCCAAACTATATCCACTGTTTCTTAAGAACTCAACTGTACCACCAACTGATTTAAGAAATTAAAGGGAGAGAAAGAAAAAACAAAACAACACATACCCAAGTCAAATATACTTGGCTGACAGGATCAATACCACCAGGCTCTTTTCTAATACACATGGAACAAAATAGTTCAGTCCAGAAGTGGAAGCCCCCTTTCCAGGTCACCAATACAAAAGCCCTCGCTCAAAGGGACCCATATTTAGTAAGGAAGATAATCCGCTTGTTTTAGAATCAAGGGCCTTTGAAAGGCTTAAGAAGGGAGCTTCCCCGCCCCAAGGGGACCCAAAAAGAATCTTGACTCAAATACTGGCTAAAAGTATAGAAGACTTATTTCTATAACTCCAGAATTTTTCCCAAGACCCCTTAATTTTCTTCATCCTTAGGTCATTTCTGACCAGGCACTCTACTCTTCAAACTGGGTTTCTGAAATGCTACCAATAAGAGAAGATAGTTAAAGTAATACACATCTCATTAGGTTAATATTCAATCATTATGGGAGTCTTCCAAAAGCTAAAATTACTGGAAATAGTAGCAGAAAGGTGGATTTTTTTTATTTGATAATGATGAACATAAGGTAATGAAGTACATTATTAGTTTAAAACCAACCAACCAGCATATCCGTTGGTTAACAGGTAATTTTTTCCAAAGGACATTCTAGAAAAGGTAAGTATTTACCCCGAGAGAAGGCAGAGAACAGATTAAAGATCAGGAAGACTGGTGCTTTGCTTTATTCAGAACTAAAGATCTGATAAAGCATTCATGAAAAAGCACGAATATACTGGAAACATTTATGATTTATCAAAATGTGGGACAATGCAGAAGACAGAACTTAAATAATGTGATTGTCCTTCTCTTACAGTACCCTTTTAGAATTCAACTGAGTTTCAATTTTTTTCAAAAGCTCAAACAATTTTGGGTCAATCTTCACATGCAATCTAAAACTTGACCTTAAAGAAAATCTCCCAAACAGGGGATGAAAACTTCTGTTTCTGGGTTGGGGAGAACAGACCAATAGCTTCCAATTGCCACAAGAAGAATTTCAAATGCATAAACTTGAAAATAAGGACTAAGCAAATTACACAGCACAGTGAAGCCCACTTAAACATCTAAATGCTTAGTATATCACATTTATAAATAAGCTCTCTGTGAAACATAAAGCAAACTCCCATTTGCAGAAAACACAATAGATATAAACACTTCTTTAATTACCCAGTTCCATGCTCACTATTCACATCACAGAAGTTTGTATAAGTCCAAAGATAACTAGAAAAGAATAAAGTTTTAAAACCGTTTACCCATTTTCATAGGGTAGAATTAGGAAGGGTGGGGATGAGAGAAATAGAGAGACAAAGACTGATAGATACTCTTTTATTTATATTTACCTTGTTTATTAACTGTTTTATAAATGTTTAAAAATAAAAAATTTAAAAATAAATCTGATGCCCTTACCCCCCAACCTTGCTCAACTAAAATGAAAATCTAACAAGGAGAACAATCACTGTAATTATCTTTCCATTTCTTTTTATAGACTTTGTAGTGAATTATAATATGCATATGGAAAAGTTCATATATTCTAACTGTACAGCTGAATGAATTTAACTGGACATACCCACACCTAATACCCAGGTCAATTAACAGGACATAACTGACACCCCAAATCCCCCCTTCATAGCCCTCCCAGGCACTACTCGCCTCCAAGAGTTACTACTATCTTGACTTGTAAAAACATAGATTAGCTTTGCCACTAATGATGATCTTTCCATGTTTCTCCAATTCTTCAGGTTTAAATTAAGATTTTTGGGACCAATTTCCTTCCAACTTTTTCAAATTGAGAAAAGGGGAACAGTCATCTGTGTTGGTTTGAAAGGAAGTACGCCCCCTAAGAAAAGCCATGTTTTAATATAAATCCCATTTCTTAAAGGTAGGATAATCCTTATTCAATACTGTATATATGAAACTATAATGAGATCATCTGCCTGGTTGATGTGATTTAGTTAAGAATGGTTGTTAAACTGGATTAGGGGATGACATGTCTCCACCCATTTGAGTGGGTCTTGATTAGTTTCTGAAGTCCTATAAAAGAGGAAACATTTTAGAGAATGAGAGATTCAGAGAGATTCAGAGAGAGCAGAGAATGCTGCAGCACCACGAAGCAGAGAGTCCACCAGCCAGCGGCCTTTGGAGATGAAAAAGGAAAACGCCTCCCAGGGAGCTTCATGAAACAGGAAGCAAGGAAACAAAGCTAGCAGATGACACCGTATTCGCCATGTGCCCTTCCAGCCGAGAGAGAAGCCCTGACTATGTTCGCCATGTGCCTTCTCACTTGAGAGAGAAACCCTGAACTTCATCGGCCTTCTTGAACCAAGGTATCTTTCCCTAGATGCCTTTGATTGGACATTTCTTTAGACTTGTTTTAATTGGGACATTTTCTCGGCCTTAGAACTGTAAACTAGCAACTCATTAAATTCCCCTTTTTAAAAGCCATTCCGTTTCTGGTATATTGCATTCCAGCAGCTAGCAAACTAGAACACATCCCTTCATTCAACAAATATTTACTGAGTACTACTGTGTGTGAGATATAAAAACTGAGATCACTAAATTTTCATTATAATAGACAAAAGTAATTCCATTGAACAGACATTAAAAGCAATGCTACAATATTTAAAGAAACTTGATATTAGCATATTTAAGGTCATCTTTTTTATAAGACTTACTTATAACAAGACCTACATGTGATATTTGATGTCCAGAAATCATATGAAAATAATGTTGGTATAGGACATTTATTATTTCAAAGAATCAGAATCTTGGAGTAAAAAAAAAAAAAAGACCTTGCAAATAAATCCTTCCTATAAAGCAAGCATCCCTTCAAGATATTATTGAGAAAGAGGATAATCTACTTAAATACTTACAAAGTTAGGAAGTTTATTGGCATTCAGCCTCTACTTAAATTCTCCCAAAATTAGGGAGTTTATTACTTTGTGAGGGAGTTTATTACCCATTTCATTAGGCACGTATCTTAGAAAATTCTTCCTTATACTGTTTCCTTGTAACTCCCTCCTACCCCAAGTATAATAACTTAAGGACTATGATGTGGAAGTAGTTCTTTCACATCATAGTCCTTAAATATTTGAAGACGGTTGTCATGTTGCTTCCCTTAGAATTCTTTTTTCCCAGTCTAAAAATCCCTAGCCATTCCCTGTTCTTTATGGACTCCATTCATTCATGTATTCATTCATTCAATAAATGCTTAACATGTCACCACTTTAGAGGCTGGGGATATAGTAGTGGGAAAATAAAAGGTCCCTTACCCACAAGGAAGTTAACATTTAGTGGGTGTGCCGGTTTGAAAGGATTATGTGCCCTAGAAAAGCCATGTTTTAATCCTGTTCCATCTTGTGGAGGGAGCTGTTTCTTTTAATCCCAATTTAGCACTGTAGGTTGGAAGCTTGATTAGATTATCTCCACTAAGATGTGACGCCCCCAATTGTGGGTATTAACTTTTGATCAGATAGAAATGTGACTGTACCCATTCCAGGTGGGTCTTGATTAGTTTACTGGAACCCTTTAAAAGAGGAAGCATTTTGGAAAGATCCACGAGAGGAGAGAGCCACTAGAACCATGAGAGCCCGTACAGTCAGAGACCTTTGGAGATGAAGAAGGAATACATTCCTGTGAGAGCTTTAGGAAACAAGAAGCCTGGAGAGAAAGCTAGCAGACGTCACCATGTTCGCCATGTGCCTTTCCAGTTGAGAAAGAAACCCTGAGCTTCATTGGCCTTTCTTGAGTGAAGGTAACCTCTTGTTGTGCCTTAATTTAGTAATTTTCATAGCTTTGCCTTAATTTAGACATTTTCACGGCCTTAGAATTGTAAACTTGCAAATTAATAAATTCCCCCTTTTAAAAGCCTTTCCATTTCTGGTATACCACATTTCAGGAGCTAGCATACTAGAACAGTGGGGGAGACAAACTTTAAGCTTAGGGTACAATTAGAGATTATAATAAGGGTGCCTGACATAAATAGGAGGGCGTTGTCAGGAAGGTTGTACCTGAGGAAGTGACATTTAAGCACACAACTGAGAAAAGCAAGAGGACACATGGATAAAGAGCTGGGAGAAGAGCACAACAGACAAAAGGAACTGCCATGTGCAAAGGTCCTGAGGGAGTGGGTCATGAGACATGGTGGAAGGTGTGAGCAGGGACCAGCCAGATCATGTGGGGCCTTCAGACCATATGCAAAATTCTGGATTGTATCTTAAGTGCAGCAGAAAGCACATTTCAACACCCTTCACCATCTTGGCTGTTTTTTTCTCTATATGTATTCCAATTTCTCCAAAAGATACGCTTAAGATGTGATCTTTCAAGTATAGACTTTAATGAACTGCTCAATTGAGACTTTTTAAAGAACTATATAGCTGTAAGTTGCAATTGTTTTTTTTTTTTTTTTTTTATTAACGGAAAGAAAAGAAAAAAAAAAAGAAATTAACACAACATTTAGAAATCATACCATTCTACATATGCACTCAGTAATTCTTAACATCATCACATAGATGCATGATCATTGTTTCTTAGTACATTTGCATCGGTTTAGAGGAACTAGCAACACAACAGAAAAAGATATAAAATGTTAATATAAAGAAAAGAAATAAAAGTAGTAGTAATAGTAAAAAACAACAACAACAAACAAACCAACAAGCAAACAAAAACAAAAAAAACCCTATAGCTCAGATGCAGCTTCATTCAGTATTTTAACATGATTACTTTACAATTAGGTATTATTGTGCTGTCCATTTTTGAGTTTTTGTATCTAGTCCTGTTGCACAGTCTGTATCCCTTCAGCTTCAATTACCCATTGTCTTACCCTGTTTCTAACTCCTGCTGAACTCTGTTACCAATGACATATTTCAAGTTTATTCTCGAATGTCCGTTCACATCAGTGGGACCATACAGTATTTGTCCTTTAGTTTTTGGCTGGATTCACTCAGCATAATATTCTCTAGGTCCATCCATGTTATTACATGGTTCATAAGTTTATCTTGTCTTAAAGCTGCATAATATTCCATCGTATGTATATACCACAGTTTGTTTAGCCACTCTTCTGTTGATGGAGATTTTGGCTGTTTCCATCTCTTTGCAATTGTAAATAACGCTGCTATAAACATTGGTGTGCAAATGTCCGTTTGTGTCTTTGCCCTTAAGTCCTTTGAGTAGATACCTAGCAATGGTATTGCTGGGTCGTATGGCAATTCTATATTCAGCTTTTTGAGGAACCGCCAAACTGCCTTCCACAGTGGTTGCACCCTTTGACATTCCCACCAACAGTGAATAAATGTGCCTCTTTCTCCGCGCAATTGTTTTTTGTATGCTGTATGGTGGGGGTCACATTTCATTCTTTTCTCATGTGACTATCCCATTATTGCAGCACCATTTGCTAAATTTTTGGGGGGTGGGTGGCGGGGGAGTGCACAGACCAGGAATCAAACCCAGGTCTCCAGCATGGCTGGCAAGAATTCTACCACTGAACTAACCACCCTTGCACGCACTTGGTTTTTATACTTAGGAGTCACTATTTGTTTAAACAAAGAAGAAAACAAAAAAATTTTCATATGAACTATTCACAAATCTTATCTTCCCTGAACTTTTGTAACTGACTGTTCTGCAACCAAAAATAGGGTTACAAATATATACATATATTCAATTGGGAAATTTTTATTTCTTTGGGATAAAACTGAACAGCAACAGTGTATATGCCACGTCATTTTATAATTTCATTTTTTCCTCTGCCTTGACTTGGGATGATGTTTCTCATATTTATAAACCTCTCCCTCTCAAGCTCCTCTTCTGGGATTCCGGCATGACAACAGGACTTACCTTCTACAACATCCCTCTTGTAATCACTGTCATTGTCACTATCTGTAGGCCGATAATAGATATAAAATCCTTGAATGGGAGTGTTATTGTTACTCGATGGAATGTACTGAAAAACAGAAAAGCAAAGGCCTGTCAAAGACAAAATAAATCTAACTTTCACATCTGTTAATATTTATTTATCTCCGTGGTATTGTTCTTTCTAGCTTCATTTTGCAAACATTTTTGATGGCCACTTTAAATTCAATTAAAAAGTTTTCAAAGGTATTAAGAACATTTAGCTTACTGCAGGGCTAAACAAAACATGAAGCAATACACTCCACTAGGTCCAAAGGCATAAAAGTACATTTGGTTCAAAATAAGCAAAGCATGAAACAGCTATTGTGGTAAGAAACACGTGGCTGACAACATGACAAGCAAACTCACTGCCCTCCCCCTCTCTATGTGGGACATGACTCCCAAGGGTGTAAACCTCCCTGGCAATGTAGGACAGAAATCCCAAAATGAGCTGGGACTCAGCATCAAGGGATTGAGTAAACCTTCTCGACCAAAAGGAGGAAGAGAGAATTGAGACAAAATAAAGTGTTAATGGCTGAGAGATTTCAAGCAGAGTCGAGAGGTTATCCTGGATGTTACTCTTACGCATTATATAGATATCCCGTTTTTAGTTTAAGGTGTACTAGAGAGGCTAGAGGGAAGTGCCTAAAACTGTAAAGCGGTGTTCCAGTAGCCATGTTTCTTGAAGATAACTGTATAATGTATAGCTTTTGCAATGTGACTGTGTGACTATGAAAACCTTGTATCTGATGCTCCTTTTACCTACAGTATGGACAGATGAGTAAAACATATGGTTTAAAAATAAAAAATAGGGGGAACAAATGTTAAAATAAATTTAGTAGACTGAAATTTTAGTGATTCCTGGTGACTGCCCATGCCCCCCCCGCCAAAAAAAAATACTAGTGATCAAAGAAAGAGAGTGGTAAGTGGTATAGAAAAAAAATAGAGGGAACAAAGGCTAAAATATATTGGGTAGATGGAAATACTAGAGGTCAATGAGAGGGAGGGGTAAGGAGTATGGTATGTATGAATTATTTCTTTTTTCTTTTTATTTCTTTTTCTGGAGTGATACAAATGTTCTAAGAAATGATCATGATGATAAATATACAACTATGTGATAATATCATGAGTCATTGATTATATACCAAGAATGGAATATTCATATGTTAAGAATGTTCGTGCTTGTATGTTACATTTAAAAAATAATAATAATATTAACAATTAAAAAAAAAAAGACTTGGCTGAGAGTCCGGGAGACAATACTTAAATTTTTAACCTTGCCCCATTTAGAATATGTGCCTTTAGACAAATATCCATGCAGCTCAATTAAAAGTTCAAAAATGTGCTGTTCACCGTTAACGTCATTAACATATTAAACATATCAAATTGATTGTTTGCAGACAACATAGAAAAGATTCTAATGAGAAGTATTTTACTCACTGTCCACTTCAGCATGATCTGAGTATCACTGACAGCTTCTGTGTATGCAATGTGAGGTCCAGTTACTGGACGATTGGAAAAACGATTAGGGAACCCAGCCACCTGATAGGGACGAGATGCCGAACTCCGGAAACTCTCACCATAATGGTTGATGGCAATGACCCTAAATTTGTATGTCGAACCTTTGGAGCAAAAAATAAACATAATGTTTTAAAAAAAACTTTAGGAAGACTATTGAAGGAAGAGCACTTAAAATATGACAGCTGTGCTAAGAATCTATCTACAACAATGGTAACATGCTCTAAAGCATGCATGGCAAATGGATTTCAACCAACTCGCCAACTTCAATCCATTGGTAGTGGCTGCTGAATGCACAGGGTATTCAAGATTCCAAGACCTGATCAGGACTCACTGAGAAATTATGCCATAAAGCCCTGATGAGGTCTGACATGGAGGCGCCAGGAAGAGTGGCGGCACCTATGCTATCATCCAGCTCTAAAGTCATACCCATCAAAATACAATGTCAGCTGAAGTACCTGTCCCCAAAACTAGATTCTTTTTGTTGTGAGAGAAACAACCGAAGCAAAGTTATGGTGAATACACTTATAAACTGAGCAGGTTTAGTAGACTCCACTGGTAATAGACTAAGAGGGAGCAGCTCTGAAGTGTACCAGAAGGAATTTATTTGCATGGGAGATCAAGAGCTTAAAAAAACAAAAAACTCTAAGGATTGCAGGTTTCTGAAAATCTAAATCTAAAGCATAAATGAGAATCCTAATACAAGTTTCCCAATGGCTCAGAAATAATCTTTTTGGACTTAACAAGAAATGTTTTCAGTCTGTAAAATGTTACATAGCTTCACCCATATTCACAATTCTACCCACACATTCCTATGAGCCTCAAGTTACTTATTTAGACGAACACAGTTATTTGCAACTGTAGAACATTTCGAACTCCATAAACAGAAATGGTCACGAAATCTAAATAAATAAGAGTAAAAAGTATATTTGTGATTACTGCTTTAGTTTCTTAAGGTTTAATTTCTTTCATAGCATATCAACATATGGTGGGGAGGGTGCAGTTTTCTCTGTAGAAACAAAACTGAGAGAACAAAGAGGGGTTAAGGGTGCCTCATTTCCACTGAGTAACCTGTGCTGACATCATCAGATCAAACCATTTTAGTCCAACAACAATTTAATTATTTTGGCAATCTTAATATTTCTCTTAAAATAGTCACTCATATGGCAAAGTGCACTCTCATACAAAGATGTTCTCCACCACACGATTTCTAACTGCAAATAAGTACAACAATCTAAAACCCAGAAGAGGGAAAGAGCTATATAAATTATGATAGTTATATGGTACATTATACAGCTACTAAAAATTGAGCTGTGGAACAATTCTTAATGCCATTGGAAAACGCACAGGTTATAATCTGGGTCAAGGAGGACACGAATGATATTTATGGCGTGATCCCAGGTTGCATAAAAAAGACATAAAAGGGTAGGAAGAAATCTTTCAAAATGTAATCAATCAATGGGTAGATTTCCGGAGACTTACTTTCTTCTTTATATTTTCTTTATTCTCAAAGTTTTAAACAATAAAGTTTACTAAGTTTTTTTATACCGTAAATATGCATTACTTTAAGAATTAGAGAAAATATGGAGCTAAAGTCAACACTGATGTTTTAAAAAAAGGAAATGCTTGAAGAAAACTACCTGGTTCTAAACTACGAACTTCCACAGAGAGCTTAGAAGGAGGGATATCTTCAGCTGCCACCAGCCACTCACTACTCCCCATCCGCTTGTATTCAACCTTGAAGGCAGTGATGGGGGAGCCCCCGTTGGCACGAGGAATCCAAGTGACGTAGACGGACGTCTCGGATGCAGTGGAGACAGTGGGCCGGTCTGGCGCCTCTGGAACTGAAAATGGAAATATTCACTCAGTAGAGCAAGGGATCAAGATGAGAATAACCCAGATAACCTAAAAGGTATAACGCCCAAGCCTCATTCTATTAAAAGATCTTCACCAACCCTTTCGCCAGAGCTAATAACATGAGCATCTTCCTATCCTCAGTTAAAAGAGCTAATGGGAAATGAGAAGAGCAAATACAGGCAGGAAAAACAAAGTAATCTACAAACTTGATGATTAGCACTGAAAAAACTGAAAGCTAATGAGTATGATCATTGTGGCCAAGCTAGTTTGGGTACAGGACCAGAAAAGTGCCAAAGCAATTATTATTGGGAACTTCAGGTCTGATTATGGTTATAATTTATGGTAAGTTTTCACAATTACGTGTTCTCATTTAAATGATTTTTTCAATTCATTCGAGCTACATAAAACATTTCCGATCTACAGATTATTACATCTGCAGTTACTACTGATGCGCTATCTTAACACATTTCAAAGCTACTACTTTGGAGCTACTACTCCAAAATACAGACTAGAGGTGGTAAATAGAAATAAAATATAAATAAAATTGATACTAGTAATAACAAGATGAGAGAATGCTGCTTAGAATGAAAGCAGGAACCCAGGGTAGTCGTTAAATAATTAAAGAAAGATGCTATCAGAAAAGAGATCATGATCCACTGGAACACGCAGAAAAAGTAGGGCTGAGAACTAATATTTAGCAGCTTTCAGTTAGCACGGTCAAAGGGAAGGGACACCCTAACTCACAAATTAGACTGTCCAGATCCTAGGGCAGGTAGAAGCAGGGTTAAGTTCATCGACCATTTAATTCAGGTATGTAAAAGACTCTCTTGCTTAAAAAGCAATCTTGGGATTATAACTGGCTTCCCACTCAGTTCCTCCAAATAAAGAATGCCGATAGAAACGATCTGGTCTGTATGACAGTTGACGTAGCAAATTAGTAATCTGCCATTCTGGCTGGCCTTAGTCACCAGGGAATTCTGCGGAGGTGAGCTAATTCTTGCAGACCATCGAGTTTCCAGAACAGAGACACTGAGCCCATGTCATGCTCCTCAAGCATCACCCACCTGCTTTAACACTTCTTCAAAGCACAATTACGAGTACATAAGAGGGAAGAAAATCATGTTGAACAGGTACTTCATTGGAGAAACTTGTGGCATTTGAAAACAAATTACTTAAAGGATAAAAAGAGGAATATATTCAAAGCAGGCAACTTTGAGTAATACTTACTGTATTCCTTTCAAGTTAGAAAGCAAGGGAAACAGAACGAATAAAACTATTAGTGACTTTGACTCTTCTATTCTAGACAACCAGACAATATCCTTATGTTGAGTCATGTGAACTTAAAACTCATCAAGACACACCACAAGTCAAATAAGAAAAAAAAGTTATTTAGGGAAATATCTCTAGAGAGAATAATGTCTTCAATATCTAAAAGTAAAAGAAACAGCATGGGACAATTCACAAGGTGTAAGAAAGAACAGTACACTAAGAGTGAGAAAATCTGAATTTGAACAGCAGTTCTAGCTTTCTGGATGATCTTAGGCAAATTTCCTAACCTTCTTGGGTCTCAGTTTCCTAATTTGTAAAACAGATGTACTGCCTTCTCATAGGATTATTGTGAAAATTAAATAAATAGCTCCTATGGCTATCTCTGTTTTGATAATTCCAAATTCATGACTTCCAGACCCGAATCCATAATCTTCACCTAAAAACTCTTCTGGTTATCCAGATGCCTAAACCCAAATAACCAGGCCTCTGCCTCTTGTTCAGTGTAGATCCAATTCCACTAACCTGCCAAGCACGTGCTCCTTCTCTCTTCACGCTGCCGCTATCTCTAGTATTTCTCTAGCCTTATCTTTTGCCAACCCTCCCTTCTCCCTCTTTATAACCCCTTAGGGTTCTTTATAGCTTTCCGGAAAAGATTTAAACTATCAGTTTATTATACAAGGCACCTTCCTGCCTACCGCACTCTACCTCCAGTAACATGAAATGAAATCTCTAAGGGAAATAAGTCATATGTCGGTCTCCGCACAAGGAGCTGTTGTTGCCTGAACACTCTTTTCCTGTTTCTCCACCTAGTTCTATCATGGCCCTTGAGGCTTAGCTCAAAAGGCTCAGGTGAGCTTCTCTTGCTACCATTCGCCCTTCTCTATAAAAAGCAGGGTGACTGGGACATTTCTACCATGATCTGTGGCACTAAGGTTACGCTCTCTCACATAATGAATCCAATTACTATTGTGGATTTATCCATTTCACCCAATGCCCTGTCACCGGTTCACCTGTCTAAATCATCCACTGGACTGTAAATTCCTTGGAGGCAAGGAATATCTTTTCTCTGCTGCTCCAGTACTCAGGACAGTGTCTCCCACAGTTTTGCTTTTCAGAGATCAGTTTTATTCATACAAATAAATAAAATTTATTTATTGATGTCCATATAAGAAACCTGCTAAAACGGCTGAAATGTCCTTCAGAGGTGAAAGTGTTCAAGTCAGAGGCTTGTGGTGTTGAAGAAGTAGAAGTGCCCCAGTGGGGAGTTCTAACTGTTATGACCTGCATCTGTCTGAACTCGATTCACAGAAAACTATCAAAACATAGAAGGAAAGTTTGAAGGTTCTTAGAGCTAAGCAGTGAAATCTTAAGTCTATCCCAGAATGTCAGGACATCGGAGCACAATCACCAAAAGCAGATTATGTTGCAACCATACACGTGGCAAGTGTGAAATTTAAATACGAAAAGGCAGCCATTTTTGTATTTTGAAAATTTTGAAATTTGATGCCAAGACATTAAAAAATCATAAGACTGATTATGCATAGCAATACATGGAGTATGACATACAATCACCCAGTAAAAAGACTAAACCTTACCACAGGCAATACCACACATTTTGATAACATCACCAAAAAAATCATTAAACATTAAAGAGAGTGATTTCCTGAGTTCAAAATATAAATCAGGTTTCCTTCGCCAGAGAAGAGACAGAAAAACCCTTTCCTTGAGCTACAAAAACTTGGTACCAGAAGCCTTTTGAATCTGAGTTTATTAATTTAAACCCAATCATGACACGGGGTTGCCAAGGTGTGAACACGGGAGATTAAAAAACGGCTGAAATAGGACCTATGAGAGCCCTAGGATGGGGCATAATCTGAAAAATAAACAAATGCCCCATTCCGTCTCAGCCCTCAAATAACCTGCAGTAGGGCAGTAACACTGTACACAAACAAAATGAAAATAACAAAGATTCTTTTCTTTACCTCCACTATGTCTAGAGGAATCTGTGAGTACCACTCCAAAGTTGGTGTTTGCAGTCTCCGAAACAACAGGGTGCTTGGGAAGGCCCAGCGGTGGAGAGGAGGACTGGGTGTTTTTTGATGATGTTGCTTTCTCTAGAAATGTTATAAAAATATATATATATACTGCAACATACACATGTATGCATAAAGAAAACAGTACTGTGAAACTTCAAATGTCTTATAAAAATAAACATACTGATGCAGTGTCTAAACTTAAGACCTACATTGTAAATATTTAGCTAATTACTAAAAAAAATTTACTTTGTCTTTTTCCAGTACCTTTAAAGGAAAGCCAAACTATGACTTTCACCCTCATAATGCCTTTAGCTTATACGTGGAAAAAACAACACAGGTGAAAAAGCCAAGAGACTGGAATGAAGATTCTCAAATGATTAATCCATTTTCCTTTTCACTGTATATATTTTTCCTCTTTTTTTAGAGAAGATGTAGATTTACAGAAAAACCATGCATAAAACAGAATTCCCGTATACTACCCTGTTATTCACACCTCACATTAGTGTGGTACATTTGCTAATTGTAATTAAAAATTGAAAGCACATTTTCATAATTGTGCTATTAACTTTTAGCCCATAGTTTACTTAGGGGTCACTGTTTGTATAATACAACAGTGTTATATTAAAATTAAAACAGTTGTTATTTTAAAATTTTTATTCTGGTATCATATATACAATCTAAAATTTCCCTTTTAACTATGCTTGAATATATATAATTCAGTACTGTTAATTATGTACATAATGTGCTACCAAAATGTTGGGCTACCAACACTACCATACATTACCAAAACTCTTCCATCAACCCAAATTGAAACTATGTACAGTTTAAGAAAAATATGGAGAACTTTATGAATTCATGCGTCATCTTGTACTCATTCCAATTTTAGTGTATGTGCTGCCAAAGCACGTACACTAAATATGTATTTTTTAATCGTAAAACATGAAATCCATTATTAAAGAGCTTCTGCTAAGTTTCTTAGTATATATACATCAGACTGTTAATTTACCAAGAACTAATTGGGGAAATGCAACTCAAGATAGTTTAAATAAGAAATACCCACAATTTTTCTGGTCAGTCTTAGTGTTTAGATGAAAGGGTCTTTTCCAAAAGCCAATGGATTATTTCTTCCCAATCATCATACCTCCTTTTTAGTATAATGCTATCCTGAAATACTCTTCGACTCAATTCCCATCTCCAACCACTGAAGCTACCTCACAAGCTACCCCACAAAAAGAATGTCCTTTCTTTGTGATCCTCCCAAGATTTCCTTCTGATTCTCTTATAGTACTTATCACATTCTGGTTTCTTTGCTTACATCCTCTGCCCTCTACTGACTATCCTCACCTTACAGCCAGAATCATCCTGTTAAAACACATGGCAGACTGTCACTCCTCTGCTTAGAACCCTTCAGCTTTCCAGCTCGCTCGGAGTAAAAGCCAAAGTTTTTGCCATGGTCTACAAGGCCCTGTGTGATCTGACCACTCTGCTGTCTACCTTTCCAAGTGCTTCTCCCCCAGTACTGCGCGCCTGTCACAGTGACTCCTTGGAATTCAGGGTATACCACGCGGATTCCTACCATATGGCCTTAGCACATGCTATTCCCTCTGCTAGGAATGCTGTTCCCCCAGATATCCACATGGATTTCTACATCACTTTCTTTAAGTGTCTTTTCTGTTGTCAACTGCTCCCTGAGGACTTCCCTGACCACCTGTTCAAAACGGAAACAACTCCTACCCCATTTCTTTCTGCATTGCCCCCCAATTTATTTCTCCTATCCATACTCACCATTTACTAAAATAGGTATAAAAAAGCTCCATGAGGGCAAAGAGTTTTGTGTATTCTATTTATTGCCCAGTACAGAGAAGGCAATCACTACATATTAGCTGAGCTGAATTAAATTTTAGATATATGGAGTTTAGAAATATGATTAGGTATATTTCTTACTTTCCTTAGCAAAGTATAAGCTCCATAAGAAAAGGACCTTGTCTTGCTCATCTCTGTTCTCCCTGTCACCTACCCTAATACCTTACACATCATAAGCTCTCAAAAATATTTGTGGAATGAAACAATACAACCACCCAGTGTGGTCCAAAAAGGGTCCTATGATAGGCTCATTTAATGAATTTACATGTAAGAATCTCATTATCCAAAGGGACTCAAGATGTTTACTAATAAATTGACATCGAGAGTGCCTGCTCACTCCTCTTAAGGAAGACGGTACTCACCTTTGCTAGTTCGGAAGGTAAGCATGGCAGGTTGTCCTTCACCAGCTGCACTCCTTGCCACCATCAAGACTTCATACAGACTAGATGGCTCCAGCTCAGTTAAGTGGAGCTCATTTTCACTGCCTGGGACCCGAACCGTGTGCCAGCTTCCCACCACACCAACCCCATCATCTAGCTGCTCAAGAGAGAAGAAACCAAAAAAAAAAAAAACAGGAGATGAAGGGCAGAAAAACCTTTCAACCAAATTTGATAAAAACTAGAATGCATTTAATTCTAGATGAATTTTGGGATGTGATATAGCATTGTAAGTAGAAGAGGCAAGATTTATTCACATCAAGAAATGCAAGGATTACAATGACGAAACTGTCCAAACATTCGCAGTTTCCACCAGAACTTGCCTTGTGTTGGCAAACTGGCTTTTGTGTGAATGTCTGAGCAGCTAAGAGCACAGGGAACAGCCAAGACCTTATTTTCATGCAGCAGTGGGCTTTGTGTGCGCATTTTGTCCCTGGCTCCTAACATCAGGTTGCAGCAGGCATACCTCTTAAGGAAGGTTCCAGCTGTCTGAAAAACCTTCGCTAATAAAATACACTGCCCCACCCCACCCTCCTAAGTAGAGAAGAAACGTAAGGAGACCTGCTGCAAGAATTCAGGAATTCTCACTATAAAAAGACTTTTTACTCTGCTAGGTACCACTAACCTGTCACCTCAGACAAGTTATTTTTACCTTATAGAGTTGGTTTCCTTTATATATAATGGAGATAATCTCTCTTTTCTTATTGTGTTAATGGGAGAATAAAACACAAAGGCAATGATGTGTTACTGGCAATATATAGTATACATATTAAGTATATGATAAATTAAAACATTAATCATGTGTGTGTGTATGTGTGTGTATAATGTGATTGTGACTATTACCTATTTCCAGCAGCTTGTTTCATGTCTTGGCACATAACTTCTGTTAATATGTGTTGGAAGAAAAATAAAAACAGGACCAGTCTGCTGTATCTTGGTTAATGGAACCACGAGACAGAATCGCATGGAGATTTCAGGGTAGCAGAGAAACTTATGTTCTTCATCCAGAATATCAAGTTAGAAACAGTGGATAAATTTTAAAATATTGCCTTGTTAATTTTTCCAGTCTTTAAAAATATCACTATTAAATGATGAATACCAAAACAATTCTTGGGTAAGTAAAATTATTTTAACTATGAGTGCATCTCTCCCCATTTCATCTACTAGTTCTGTTAAACAAAGAGAAGAGATCTTTCTGTTTTCTTTAATACAAGCCCAAGAAAGGGAAGCATTATTTGAAAAGTCAACTCAGAGAGAGAGAGGATCAAGGCTTTACTAAAATAAATGACCAAACAGCCTAAGATTCTAACACAATTAAGAAGGCAACTTGAAATTTTTTCTAAGAAGCATCTGCTTTATTTGCTAAATAAACTGTATTCTACTCTTTTAGAGAGAAGGAATTACTTTTTAAAATGTGGTTTAGAGTTTTACACTCAAGGGGTTAAAATGTTTGATTAAAAAAAAGTCAAGAAATGACTTGATTCTTAAAATCCAATTTTGGTGGAAACCAGTTATAACTTCACTCTTTTTTGCTTTCATAAGTTTGGTAAGTCTAGCATCACTGCTGGGTTATCGCCCACAAACTCAGCATTCTGAATCACTCTTGTTCTATTTCTTGCCTCTTTCATGAACCTAACAGACAGTAAACATGTACGATACAAACAGTGTGATGGTGTGCGACAAGAATGACAATAGATGAGAGGACATCACCTTTCGATACTTCACAAAATAGGCATTGATGGGAAGCCCGCCATCCTTGCCTGACCTCCAGACCAGGTGGTACGTGTCTGGCGTGTGGGTCTGCGGGGGGCTCAGGATGATGGGCGCATCAGGAGCCGAGGCTGCGCTGACGTTCTTCTCTGATGCTGACTCCACCGCACTGGAAGGTAACTTCACAGGAAGCGAGTGCACGGATCCATGCTCTGAACCGTCCCTCTCATCTCGCTCATCGTTGAGGGGAGCCTCGGAAAGTGCAACTGTTTCTGCTTTTAGATTTGCTTCTAAAGGAACTGCAGATAGATGATAGATACAGATGACAGAGTGAGCCGGAAGAAATGTATCATTTCACTGTCTTCTCACAGTTAATGATGTAACTGCCCACACATGCTATTAGCGCAACTTGAGGCCTGAAGTTAAAACCGGAAACATTTCAATTTATGATTCATGGAAACATCTAACCTCCAGTGGCAATCTCCCTGCTCATGGAGAGAGCAGATGAATTGTACAAAAACAATAACAAAACAAAAAAAAACCCAGATTACGAGATTTTAGTTTTCCTTGCTTTACACTGGTATTCTATTCTTTCCAATAATAATTTGCTAGTTGAACCTCAGAAAATATTAAATTGAAGAGGCCAACTCAAGGTGGCCAGGGAAACACAATGGGAAATACAAGCTGTTGGGAACAAGGTGTTTGGGATGGGTAAGGAATTGGTGGAGAATTAGGCTTTTGGCTCACCTGCCAAGAAACCTCCTAGCATGGTACCCTTGTCCAATCCCCTCCCACACTGGTTCTGGCTGGCCTGGTAACTCGCTTTAACCAACAGATGACAGAAGTGAGGCTGTGCCCATTCTCGGCTTAAGCCTTACCAAGGCACAGTATTTCCATGCCTGTGCACTCCCAAACTAGCCATGTGGACAGACTATATGGAAAGAGGGCGGTACTAACCTCCACAAAGTTGCCAAATACCCAGTAAAGCCACTTGGGCTATTCCAGCCTCAGCTGCCATCTCATCACAGCCACACAGGAGACCATGCAAAGCCAGTGGAACTGCCCAGCTACATCAAGTTAACCCACAGAATCATGAGTAGCAATCAAAGGGCTGTCCTTTCACCCACTATTCCTTGGGGTAGGTGGTTATGCAACAATAAACAATGAGAACACCTACCCCACACACGGCAAACCACCCACATTCATGGAAGATGGAAGAAATGTACCTAACAAGACTACTGGCATGCTTAAAGGAAGGGTTTACTTATTTCCAGTATTAGTCCTCTTTCTGGACAGACGTGAAGTTTGGCTTAAGAAAATGCCAACTTGAAGATAGATAAAACCAAATAATTACTTAGTACTAAAAACATAAAGAGTATGCAGAGGAAGAGAAGAATAATTTATTTGCACTAAAAAAACAACAACAAAAAAAACAGGCTGCATATATCCAAAAAAAATTATTGAACACACGTTACGTGCCAAGCATTTTTCTACATATTTAAAAACATATGCTCATTTCATTCTCAAAACAACATTCTTAGGTAGATATTAATACCTCCACTTTACAGACGAAGAAAGTAAGGTTTTGAGAGACTAAGTGACAACAGCTGACAGAGGACAGCAGTGGCACTGTTGTGTAAAAAAAAAAAAAAAAAAGAGAGCGTAATTCATAAAGAAACTATTGCCGGCACAGTCAAACCTAAGGATTGAGAGTCTGGTTTCTCTGAAGTGTTATTAACACTGGTGGCAAAAGTCTCCTATTTTTGACTACTTTTGCAGAGGAAGGGAGCAGAGGAAACAACATCATAGTTTCTCTTCCACAATGAAGTCAGACTCCTGGTAAATGGTGGGGGTGTTTAGGAGACCTTTTGTACTTTAGTGAAGGACCAACAAAAAAAATACAGGACTAACGGAGTTAGCTCAGTTCTGGTTATTTAACAGAGAGAAAAGGTATCCCAGAAGCATCTTCCATCAGAGAAAACAAGAAGCAAGTGAAAAAAAATGAGGTAGAAGAAAACCAATTAAGCTCACTGAGACAACTTCAAAATATTGCTTCTGGAATGGCTGTGTTTATCTAATGAGTCACTGGGTGGACTGAATGTCCTGGGGCCTGCTAATACAGAGAAAGGGACCCAGCAAGTGGAGATAATTAGCTGGGGCTCAGGGCAGGGGAGAAGTGCCTTTTATCATTGGTAGTTTTGTGGCTCCTCAAGGCAGTTCACCACAGGGAAGTGGTGTTTTGGTGGTAGAAGAGTTTGGACAGAGGCATGAGAAAAATTTTATGTTGTAGCCTGTCCACTGAGTAAGTATCAAAAGTATCAACATTTTTATTACTTTCTGCAACTGTTATTTAAGAGAGCTTTTCTCTACTACTCCCAATAATATAATCTGGTACTCAGAAGATAGAAGATACAATTTTAAAAGTCTTTAAAGGACTTTTCAGGCCTTTAAGGGGACTTTCAAAAGAATTTTCTTATGTATTACCCTCAATTTATCTTCTGAACAACTCTGTGAAACATGTTCAGTAGAGAGTGTGCCGGTTTGAGGCTATTATGTACCCTAGAGAAGCCATGTCCTTTAATCCTCATTCAATATTGCTGGATGGGAGCTTTTTGATTATTTCCATGGAGATGTGATGCACCCAATCAAGGGGGATAACTTTTGATTAGATGGTTTCCATGGAGATGTGTCTCCACCTATTCAAGGTAGGGTTGCTTACTAGAGCCCTTTAAGAGGGAACCACTTTGGAAAGAGCTGAGAGCCCACACAGCCAGAGACCTTTGGAGATGCATAAAGAAAATATCCCCAGGGAAGCCACTGAAGAAGGTGAAGATAAAACTAGCAGACATCGCCATGTGCCTTTCTAGCTGAGAGAGAAACCCCAAACATCATCAGCCTTCTTTAACCAAGGTATCTATCCCTGGATGCCTTAGTTTGGACATTTTAATAGCTTTGCCTTAATTTGGACATTCCACAGCCTTGGAACTGTAAACCTGCAACTTAATAAATTCCCCTTTTTAAAAGCCATTCCGTTTCTTGTATATGCATTCCAGCAGACTTTACAAACTAAAACAGACAGCTAGCTTTTTTTTTTTTTTGAGGTAGAATATTTTTTTAATTGAAAAAGAGATCAGTAAAACTCGGGCTTTATAAGTATTATAGTTATAGTAATGTACATGGATTTAATGACTCTGAATTAAAACTTGCTAAACAGGAAATACAACCAGATCTGTCAAAGATGTCCCCATTGAGACTTCTCAAACCAGCAACGCCCACCCCAAACTATTCAGGAAGCCCAGGCTGGCTCCCATTGGAGTTCCAAAGAATTACAACTCACCCTACAAATATGTGTATATCCAGGACCTCTGAAAACCAGGGCTCTGGAAAGAAGAAAAAAGGGAGGGCAGTCATCTCTCTTTGACCTTGCCACTCCCCCCTCCACAGTAAACAGAGTAAAGGATTGCCAGTGTGCTAGAACTTAACAAGGTTCAGATGCCAATGGCAAGTGAGCTGCTATGAACTATTCCAGACCTTTAACAAACTCAGCTGGACCCTTAACAATTATTACAGACCATATAAAAGAGGCAATGCAGGACCATTTAGATGAGTGAAGCTGATGGGATTATTATGCCAATAAGATAGTGTTTTTTCAAGACAAAATCCTGGCTGGGGGTAGAAGTGAGGGGAATAGCTCAAAAATCTAATCAGAAACAAGATAGCTCATGTAACTTCTAAGGGCCTCAGCTTTCTCACATCTAAAGCGAGGCAGTTGGACAAAATATCTATGTCCTGATTCCCAGGGGTATGGACCTTCCTGGCAACGTGGGAACTCCTAGAATGAGCTGGGACTCAGCACCAAGGGACTAAGAAAACCTTCTTGACTGAAAGGGGGAAGAGAGAAATGAGACAAAATAAAGTGTCAATGGCTGAGAGAGAAAAAAAAAAAATCTATGTCCATCAGCTATGACTATGACATCTACGCCTTCCTTTACACTCCATTTACATGAAAAAAAAATCATCCCAGCTAACTTCTACGCAAGCTTCCCCTGCACTACACCTGTCTTGCAACTCAATTTTTTTCAATCTACTAAATTTATTTTAACATTTGTTCCCCCTATTAATTATTTTTAATCCATGTTTTACTCATCTGTCAATAACGTAGATAAAAGGAGCAGCAGATACATGGTTTTCACAATCACAGAGTCACATTGTGAAAGCTATATCATTATACAATCATCTTCAAGAAACATGGCTACTGGAACGCAGCTCCACATTTTCAGGCAGTTCCCTCAGGCCTCTCCATTACACCTTAACTAAACAGGTGATATCTATTTAATGCATAAGAATAATCTCCAGGATAACCTCTCAACTCTGTTTGGAATCTCTCAGCCATTGACACTTTATTTTGTATCTTTTCACTCTTCTCCCTTTTGGTTGAGAAAGTTTTCTCAATCCCTTGATGCTGAGTCTCAGCTCATTCCAGGATTTCTGTCCCATGTTGCCAGGAAGGTCCACACCCCTGGGAGTCATGTCCCATGTAGACAGGGGGAGGGCAGTGAGTTTGCTTGTTGTGTTGGCTGGAGAGAAAGGCCACATCTGAGCGACAAAAGAGGTTCTCTTGGGAGTGAGTTAGGCCTAATTTTATTTTTTAATTAATTTTTTTATTTTTTTAAAAAATACCAAAAAACACCAAACAAATGCAAACATTCGTAACTTTTGATCATTCCGTTCTACATATATGACCAGTAATTCACAATATCATCACATAGTTGCATATTCATCATCATGATAATTTCTTGGAACATTTGCATCTATTTAGAAAAAGAAATAAAAAGAAAACAGAAAAAAATTCATACATACCTTACCCCCATCCCTCCCCCTCACCAATCAACTGCATTTCACTCTAAATTTATTTTAACATTTGTTTCCCCTATTATTCATCTTTATTCCGTATGTTTTACTCATCTGTTGATAAAGTAGATAAAAGGAGCATAAGACACAAGGTTTTCACAATCACACAGTCATACTGCGAAAGCTATATCATTATACAATCATCTTCAAGAAATATGGCTACTGGAACACAGCTCCACATTTTCAGGCAGTTTCCTCCAGCCTCTCCACTACATCTTGACTAACAAGGTGATATTTATTTAATGTGTAAGAATAACCTCCAGGATAACCTCTCAACTCTGTTTGGAATCTCTCAGCCATTGACACTTTATTTGGTCTCATTTCACTTTTCCCCCTTTTGGTAGAGAAGGTTTTCTCAATCCCCTGATGCTGAGTCTCAACTCATTCTAGGGGTTTTCTCAATTCCTTGATGCTGAGTCTCAGCTCATTCCAGGATTTCTGTCCCACGTTGCCAGGAAGGTCCACACCCCTGGGAGTCATGTCCCATGTAGACCGGGGGAAGGTGGTGAGTTTGCTTGTTGTGTTGGCTGGAGAGAGAGGCCACATCTGAGCAACAAAAGGTTCTCTTGGGGGTGACTCTTAGGTCTAATTTTAAGTAGGCTTGACCTATCCTTTGTGGGGTTAAGTTTCATATGAACAAACCCCAAGACTAGGGGCTCAGCCTATAGCTTTGATTGTCCACACTGCTTGTGAGAATATCAGGAATTCAACTTGGGGAAGTTGAATTTTCCCCCTTTCTCATCATTCCCTGAGGGGGGCTTTGTAAATACTTTTTTATTCACTTTTCAAATCACTCTGGGATTTATCGGGGCATCACTCTGGACAAACCAATAAAATCTCATGTCCTACTCAAGGTTTCAAGTACTATGGTATTCAATTAAGCTGTCCACATAAGTTATATTAGGAAATCTTGCAACTCAATTTTGAGCAGAACTACTCTCATTTCTGCTTGGAGGAACAGATATATAAATAAACAAACATATGCATATTTATACCTACACCTATACCTACACCCTACCCACATATCAATTTATATGTTTGCCTGCATTTATACAACACCCAACTATCTTCTTTATTTGAAGATTCTTAAGCTTATAAAATCAGTAACTATTTCTTCCCTCCCCTAAATACCACCACAAGGGATAATTATAATGTAGTAATAGATAGTTATAATTATAATCTAACAGTTTTTATTGAAGCCTTCTGTGATCAGACACAACTGTGGGCATTTTACATCTCTTAGAGCCATGGATTCTCATGAGCCCCACGAGTAGGGCACTGTCACTACCCCTGCAATTGCAGATGAGGAAGGAGGCACAGAGAAGCTCACGAGCTCGCCCTGGGTCCTTGGTGGCCGAGCTGTGAGTCTCACTTAGCCTGCAAGCTCAGCATCCACATCACTTTCATTTCTGACATTCGTGGAGCAGCTCGAGAGGACAAATGGGAGCGTCTGGCCTTTCCCACTTCATCCTAGGTCCAGCTCCATGCAGGCTTGGAGGTCCTTCCCTGCATCTGAGTGACAGTGTCCACGTCCCGGCTCTATCCACTCTACCACCTCTGCCCTGCAAAAGACCACCCTGTGGCCACTCCTTGGGCAGAAGGGCCACATGTTGGTGGCACAGTCCACTCTCTGGTGGATGGACTTGGGAAAAAGACTGGTGTGGAACTAGACTGTGAACTAATTAAAGCAGGGAACCAGAGGCCCAGACCTGTTGTCTAGGAGGTACCCTGGTAAGGAAAGGTGGATTCTTCCACCTGTGGGAAGGGACCCAGGTAGAAGCCTTCTAAGGCCCAGGGCAAGGGCCTCGGCTGCCTATAGGACTAAGGGGAGTTCTTTTCCCTGATACTCTGTCACGCACATGAAAACCATGGCAACAATCTCCAGCCAAAAGGTTAGTTAGCTATTGGGGAACTCTGTTCTAAATGTCCACTAATGGAAGGTCTGAACCTGAATTCAGTCAAATTTGAATTAATTTAAATAAATATTGATATTCGATATACTAGTATTTTGACATAGTTTTAAGTTACCATCACCAAAAGCAGTAAAGTATAAAGAATTAATATTATAGTCCTATTAGAAAAATAACCCTGCATAAAGTACGGTGAAATTATACCTCTCAGTATTGGTTGATAACACATAACTCTATGTTCTCCATGACAGCCAACCCTTATCTGTACTTATTAAAGGTTCACCTCCAAAGTGTCAGCAATGACACTTACAGTAGCTTAGAAAACTAAAGCATTAATCCATGCAAGAGATCATATCTCATTCCCAAATGAGAGCTCCTCATATGACAACGACAAGCTTAACAAACACACAAGAAATGGAGGCCAGGGTTCATCTGACTCACATAAGTCCAAACACCAGGAAAATAGCTCTGCATGTCACTGCTGTCTGAAAAAGAAGTGTCCATTTAGAGATTGCTGGATTCATGAAAATGATAGACTTCAAAACAGTTTATTCCCTCCTATAAAAGGAAAACTGCTCAACTGAGGGGAAAAAATACTAATGGTAACTCACCAACTGTAAGGAATGCTTCTGACTGTGTGGTACCATGTTCATTTGTAGCTTCGCAGGTGTACTTCCCAGTATGTTCCTGAGTAACAGCCTGAATATAGAGAGAACTTGAGCCAGCTCGGGACATGATGAAGTAGGCAGGCTCCAGGTGAGAGCTTCCAGGTCTTCCTAGGTGTGATTTTCGGGATTTAGACCTAAGGACTTGAGAGGGGTGGCTGGTCATCAATCCGTGGCTGTCATACCAGCGAATAGTGGGAACTGGCCATCCAGTGGCATTGCAGGAGAAAGTAACAAAGTTTCCATCCAGCACCTTTGTACTTACTGGAGCTGAAATTATAACTGGCTTGGATCCATTGTCTATTAAAAAAGCAATTCACATACAACAAATTAAGAACATTATAGTACATACAATGCAAAATAATCTCATCTGATTGTAGTAAATATGAGAGTAATGGTCAGAAGAAAGATATTCCCCTCCTTGTTAACTCCCTTTTCAACTATAATACCAAGTAAAAATGTCAATAAAAGGTACAGCTTTTCACAGTCTTGGGCTCCAGGACATTTCCTATGTAGATTTCCTGTCCTTCAGAAAGGAGGGAACATATGTAAAGAAATCTATTGAGAGTTTTTCAATAGGTATACTGTACATATTTGACTCTGTAAATATAGAACATGTGAAGACAAAATCTGGGACAAAAAAAGATGTAAAAAAGCATAAAACTACTAAGAATCTTCTGTCAAGAAAATGGTCAATACCAGGGATAAAAAAAAAATCTTTCTCCTGTCTCAAAAGTCAAGTGGCACCAACTCTTTCCTTTTGGTTCCAGGTCTTCTCTGGGAGTATTTTTACATGCGCCTACATTGGAATACTGATCAACACAAATGACATTTTCTCCAGCAGCTCTCTACCTTTCCTGACTCCTATTGAACTTTAGCATCCCATGTTTAATAAAACCAAACAGCGTTTGGTATTATCAGACTTCTGAGTTTCTGTCAATTTAGTGAGTATAAAAATGCTATTGCACCAGTCAAAACCTGCATTTTCCTGAGTACTGATGAGGTTTTACACGTGCCAGTTTTTCTATTAGGTCATTTATCTCTTCCTCAATGGTCCAGAGGAGTTCTTTATATACACCAGATACTGTTCTTGTTATGCTACTACTATCTTTTCCCAACTTATTGCTTTCTTTTTCATTTTATAATGGCATCACTTAATAATGAGAATGTTTTAATTTCAATGAAAGTCTAATATATCAATCTTTTCTTAAAATTAGGCTTTTTAAATGTCTTGTTTAAGTTTTTATCAACAGAGCATATAGATATTTTATATTTTCTTCAAAAGTTTTTACATTAGGCCTTTCATATTAAGGTCTTGAATCCACTAGGAACTTAGCTTTGTATATGATGTGCTTTAAGGATTTAAGTTCACATTTTTCTCCAATTTGATAACCAATTATTCCACATTATTATTTGAAATGGATACCCTTCCCCTGGTCATCTGCAATACAGCTCAGTCAAGTCCTTGGGTGGGAAGTCTGTATTTTATTTCATGAATCTATTTGTCTGTTCCTGCCACAATACATCTTAATTACTAAACCTTTTTATTAGGTTTTAATACTTTAATACTTAATACTCACCACATTCTTTTTCTTCTTTTAGGAGTTCTTAGCCATTTTGGGGTTTTTGACGACCCATATAAATTTTACAGTTTGTCAAACTGCTCCAAATATTCTGACGGGATTTTAATTGGGATTACATAGAATGATTTTGAAAAGAACCAACAACTGTTGTGGTACTGAATTTTGGTATCCATGAAGTGGTATACCTTTCCACCTATTTGAGTCTTCCTTAATATTGCTAATATAAAAAAATAATTTATTAATTATACTTAAAATTTTCTGTTTGTGGTTGGTTTGAAGACAGGCAATTAATTCTTGTTTGTTGGTCTTCATTCAGCCACCTTGCTAAACACTCTTATTATTTCTAATAATTTGCTGGCAAACTATTTGGGGTTTTCTATGTTGACAATCGCATCATCTATAAACTGATAACATTTGGTTTCTTTATTTTTTATCCTTACATCTCTTCTTTCTTTTTATTGGATTTCTGTGCTGGGTAGACTCTCCAATATAATGTTGAAAAGAAAAGGGAAAGTTTCACATTTCTCCATTTAAAAATAATTTTTCACCTAAGTTTTTGTTAAATACTCTTTATCAAGTTAAGAAAGTCCCCTTCTATTTCTAGTTTTTAAAGAGTATCTAACATAAATAGTTACTGAATTCTGTCTAATGTTTTTCTGCCTCTAGTGAGATGACCAGCTGTTTTTCTCCTTTTTTCAATAAACAATGTGAATAAAAATTTACATTTTCCAATGAGAGATTTAACAAATTTACTTAGGGTTTTTGCACCTATATTCGTAAATGATACTGGCCTACAAGTTTCCTTTCCAGCACCATCCTTTAGTGATTTTGTAATCAAGATTATATTGACTAAGGGGTGTTTCTTCTTTTCCTTTACCCCAGAAGAGTTTATGTAATATTTGGGATGGTCTATTATGTAAAAGTTTAGTAGAACTGCCCCATCAAACCATCTACCTGGGGGGTAGTTTCTTTGTGGGAAGTTCTTTCAGTCCTAATTCAGTATCTTTGACAGCTATATTTTATGTATTTTTAAGTAAGGCTTGCTAAGTTATATTTTTCTGAAAAATTTGCCCATTTTTGTCTATATTTTTAAATTAATAGCAGAAAGCTTATCATAGTCTTATCTTATTTTTAGTCTCTACAAGACTTGTACTTATACCCCATTTCTTTCCCTCAGATTTATTTATTTGTACTTGCTCTTTGTTCTTGATCAATTTTACCAAAGATTTGGCCATTTTATTAGACTTATTATAAACAACCAACTTTTATCTTTATTGATTTTATTTTACCTATTTTCTATTTAGTTCATTTCTGTCCTTATCTTTAATATGACCTTTCTTCTGGTTTCTTTTAATTTTTTCTGTTGTTCTTTCACTTAGCTCACTAATTTTCAGTCTTACTAGTTTTCTTTTATGAGCACTGAAGGCTCTAAATTTCCTTCTAAGTTCCACTTCTCCGCATCCCATAAAACTTGACCTGTTGCATTTCATTATTATCCAGTTCAAAATATCTTAAACTTCCATTCTGATTTCTTTTTTTGACCCAGTTATTGAAAGTGCATTTTTAAATTTCCAAACTCATGGCAATTTTTTTAAAAATCGTCTTTGTATTTATTATTAACTTCTAAATTAATTCACTAGGGTCAGAGAAGGTGGTTTGTATTTCCTTAAAACTTGCTTTAAGGCCCAGTAGACTGGGTAGTCAATTGTTATGATATTCCTTGAGATAAATAGGTGGTCTCTAATTGTCAGGTACAAGGTTCTCTAGACATCCCATAAATTAACACTGTATATTTTATTGTTTAAATCTTCTATCCCTGTACAGATTGTGCGTGCATGCAGACCTGAGAGCAGTATTTGGTAACCAGTCTCCAAATAAACCATGTCCTCCATGTCCTGGTGGAGTTCCCTTCCCCCTTGAATCTGGGCTAACTTGTGAGTCATGTTTGACTGATAAAAGGCAGCAGAAGTCATGTGACCTAACCTTAGATTAGGTCCTAAAAAGCCCTGCAGCTTCCACCTGTGTCCTCTGGCACACCTGCTCTGGGGGAAGCAGCCACCACACAAGCAGAACTCTGAAACTGCCTTGCTGTGGAGAAGAACAACACAGCTACAGAGAAAGAAAGAGAGAGCTGCCTGGCCTGCTTCCAGATGTTCCAGCCATCTCAACCCTGCCATCAAACACATGAGTAACAAACTTGACTGGATGCCCAGCCCAGCTGAGCCTTCAGGTGACTCTAACCCAAATTTCCATCTTACCACAACCACGTAAAAGACCCCAAGCAAGAGCTGCCCAGCTGATTCACAAAAATAATAATAAATTGTTTTAAGCACTAAGTTTTGGAGTAGTTTGTTACACAGCAAAAGTTAACAACTATTTTGAGATCAACTTTTGCAACAGCAGAGATCAAGTCAACTCCTCCATTTAATCCTATCAATTTTTGCTTTACATGATTTGAGACCCTATTGTTAGATCTTATTTCTTTTTTTTTTTTTTTTGCATGGGTCGGCACCGGGAATCAAACCCAGGTCTCCGGCATGGCAGGCAAGAACTCTGCCTGCTGAGCCACCATGGCCTGCCCTTATTATTTTTTTAATCCCTAGTTAGTACTGTATAATCTTTAGATTATCTCTACAGAGATGTGACCCACCAATTGTGGATATTAACCTTTGATTAGAGGGAGAGGTAACTCTACCTATTCCAGGTGAACCTTGATTAGTTTACTGGAATCCTTAAAAAGAGGAAATTTTTGAACCATGAAAGAGCCACGAGAACCACGAGAGCCCATGCGGCCTTTGGAGATGAAGAAGGAAAATGCCCCTGGGGGAGCTTCATGAAACAAGAAGCCTGGAGAGAAAGCTAGCAGATGTCACCATGTTCACCATGGGCCTTTCCAGTTGAGAGAGAAACCCTGAACGTCACTGGCCTTCTTGAACCAAGGTATCTTTCCCTGATGCCTTACATTGGACATTTTTATAGCCTTGCTTTAATTTGGACATTCATGCAGGCTTAGGACTGTAAACTAGCAATTTAATAAATTCCCCTTTTAAAAGCCATTCCGTTTCTGGTATTTTGCATTCCGGAAGCTAGCAAACTAGGACGCTCCCCTACCTATTGATCAAGTTCTTTGTTCTTCACTCTTTTTTATATTTTCAACCTTTCTTTTAGGATCATTTTTCTTATTCCTGAAGTACAACCACCTTTACACATTTCTTTGATAAGGGTCAATTGGTGGTAAACTCCTTCAGTTTTCACCTTTCACAAAGTATCCTGGTTTCACCCTCATTCCTGAGAGATGGCTTTTCTCCCAGTACCCTTAAACTTATTACACAGCTTTCAGTCTTCAATGCTGCTACCGAGAAGTCTGCTGCCAGTTTAACTGTTATTCCCTCGTAAGTAATCTGTCTTTTCTCTCTTGCTGCTTTTAAGATCTTCGTCTTTGTTGACAACTTCACTACCATATGCCTAGGCTGGATTTCTTTTTATTTACCCTGCATGGTATATATGGGGCTTCCTGAATCTTCCATATTTATCAAGTCTACAAAAAGCCTCCCCTTTCTCCTCTCTCCTCTTGGATCTCTTAAAGGTACTTATTTTGTTCCCTCTTTTTTTTTTTTTGTATGCTGTATGGTGGGAGTCACATTTCATTCTTTTTCCATGTGACTATCCTGTCATTACAGCACCATTTGTTGATTTTTTTTTTTTTTTTTTTTTTGGCAGGGGTTGGGGAGGGGAGTGCATAGACCAGGAGTCGAACCTGGGTCTCCCACATGGCAGGCAAGAATTCTACCACTGAGCTACCCTCGCACCCCCTTCCCCCTCTTAACTTCTCTTTCCTTGATGGTAATTTCTCCTTGTCTTCCTGTATTGGAAGCCAGATCTCAGTTACCACTGAGATGCTTAAGCTTACTTCTGTTGGGAACCAAGGAGTTCTAGACCTTCTTCCAGGTCTCCAGGTTTATTCCTGGAGTTCAGTTCCCCACTTTGCCACCCCCTCAAGGCTCAAACTAAGACCAACCTGCTCTAAGGGGAGCCCACCCTAGGTGCAGACTCATCCCTCAGTACTCTGCCTTCAATGCCTGTTTTTCCTTCTTGCGGGAGCAGGGACTAGGTGGGGGCCTTGAAAACTCATTATTTCTCCAAGCCTCCCAGCACAAGTTATTTTGTTGTGGGAGGACCTTCCCTAAGCATCTAGTCTGCCATACTAACACAAGCCTTACTTTTCATATCTAAACAGACACTATATTTTTAAAGCAAATGGCTAGAGCTGCTCTCAATAGATTTATTTACTACTATTGGTCAACTGCCACCAAATTAGAAGGGCACAAAGTAATAAGCTAAAAAGGACGGTGCAAATTTAATATATTTACACAGAAAGAATGGATTCTTCACACTGTCATAAATAGGTAGGTGGCATAATATGGAGAATAAAGACACATGAGACATGTAAGATACTAAGGTACCCTAGCTTCCTAAAAACATGTTGGGCAATTTATCAGAGCAAAATACCTACAAGAAATATATGCTCCCACAAAAGAAAAGATGGGTAAATTAGTCTACATAGGATCAGAAATGTTTGTACATTAAAACTAAGTAATGGGTGGGCCGCGGTGGCTCAGCGGGCAAGAGTGCTTGCCTGCCATGCCGGAGGACCCCGGTTCGATTCCCGGCCCCAGCCCATGTAAAAAACAAACAAACAAACAAAATATAATAAAACAAGAAAATGTTTAAAGATGTTTCCCTTTCTTCCTCCCGTCCATCCTTCCTTCCTTCTCTGTCTTTCTTTCCTTCCCTTCCTCCCTCTCTCTTTAAAAAAAAAAAATAAAAAAAATAAATAAATAAAAATAAAAATAAAACTAAGTAATCAGGGCAACAACGGCTCAGTGGCAGAGTTCTTGCCTGCCATGCCAGAGACCCGAGTTCAGTTCCCGGTGCCTGCCCATGTAAAATTAAATAAATAAATAAGTAATCATAAGCAAAGTCAAAAGATAAATGACAAATTGCAATGAAATATTTATAACTCATATCACAGACAAAAGATTAATTTCCTTATTAAATAAAGAACTCTTATAGGTTAGTAAGAAAAAAAAATCAAACTAATTTTTTAAATGGGCAAAAGACAATGACCAGTCAACACACAAGAATTCAAACTCAAATGGCTCATAAACATATGAACAGATGCCCCACTTTACTGATAATAAAAGAAATGCATATCAGATCGGCAAAAATAGACAGGATTGACATATCCTGTGTTAGCAAGCATAAGAGGAAATAGACATAGATATCCAGTGCTGGTAGGACCAAAAACTAGTAAACGATTATGGAGAGCAATTTGGTAATAACTACCAAAGTTGAGAATGCATCTACCTTCATTCACAAGTTCATTTCTAGGAACGTATTTTGTAGATACTGATATATAAACAAGACAGTCCATGCAGAAGGATATTTATTATAGAAGTAGGTGTAAAAGCAAAAGATCAGAAATACCCATCACTAAAGTACTAATCAAATTCTTTACAAGTACATAGTGGAATTCTAAGCAGCCTTTATGTTTTTTATTTGAATTTTTATGTTGTATGGTGGTGTCACATTTCATTATTTTTCCATGTGAGTATCCCGTTATTGCAGCACCATTTACTGAATTTTTGTTTGTTTGTTTTTTGGAAGTGCATGGACCAGGAATCAAACCCAGTCTCCCACATGGCAGGCGAGAATTCTACCACTGAACTACCCTTGTACCTCATAAGCAGCAATTTTTAAAAAGGAATGAGAATACCCTTTGATGTTACATATGGGGAGACAGTCAAGATATCAAATGCAAAATCTGAATAAAGAAAGCTGCCACCATTTATATAAACAAAAAGACATTATTATATAATGCATTCATACACATGGGTGTGTGTGTAAATGTTTCTATTTGCACACACAAGGATAGTTAAGAAACTGATAGAACTAGTTAGTTTGGAAAAGGGACCTGGCTGGCAGAATAACGAGTGAGAAGGAGCCTTTTCCACATATCCTTTTAAACTATGTAATATGTACTGAATGAGCTTGAAGAAATAAAGTTGCTTCTTCATGGAAATGCCTATCTGCAATTAGAAAGGAATCTGGAAAATGCACATGATTCTGTTATGGTGATGGGATTTTTTCTTTTAATAAAAATGATTTAATTTTTAATCATGACAAAAGCTTATCTTTAGGTCATGATTCCATGACCTAAAGCCTACCTTTTTCAATTTCAAGTCTCCCAGTAGACTGCATAAATCCAATCCCATTATCTGCCAAACACTGATACAGCCCCGAATCTTCCATGGTTACACCACTGATTTTCAGGCCATTTCCAGAAGTTAGATGCCGAGAGGAAGGATGAAGGGGCTGTGCGTTATGAAACCAGGTGTGGCTGGGGGCTGGGTTCCCATGCACATCACAGGTGAAATGCACTGTGGCCCCCAGAGATGCTGTCTGATCCTGCAGTCCCTTAGATACTGAAGCATGTTCTGAAAATAAAACATGCAATTAAACCCTAGCCCTCAAGATGCACTTTTAAAATTTTTACATGAGTCATAAAAAAATCTTCTCTCAACCAACAGCTAGTTAAAACCAAGTTGTATTGTTTATTCACATTCTCCCATCTGCTGTGGTCATCAAGAAAAAAATTAGAAATGCATTTTAACTTTCCTCTAATAGGATAGATCATATGTTACTAATAAGTCACAATATCTTTTTATAGAACTCTCCACCTACCTACCTCCCCCCGTCACACACAAATGCACACACATGCACACACATGCACACACACGTACACATGTACACATAAATAGTTTCTAATCCTGGGCTTCTCTTAGCATTTGTTCGAGGAGATTGGTTTGAAATAAAGAAGTTTCTTTGGATTTCCCACTAAACAGGAGTCAGATAAGATGATGTTTATTCAGAGGCTAAATTCTTTTTGTAAACAGCCTTCTACTTTGAGGCTAGATATATACTAGGCAAAAAAACTTCTTTTTGGACTTATAAAGTTACATTTACCTAGGCAAAGGAAATCATTCATCAGCATGTATAGTTTATGCCCAAATTAACTGACAATTATGTTAATCTAATCCTAATTATCATTGTATTTTAAAGCCAATTTGCCATATACACACTTAGATTAATTCCAGCATTGCCACCTACATCTGGCCAGTGTTGGAAATGAACACATGCAGAGGGTACACAAAATTATATTTACTATAAACCCATTTCCTATCTACATTTTTTCTAATTTTCAGGAAAATCTATCTTGATAAAGGAAAACAGTATCTCCTGTCACACATAAGAGTGAGATATATAACTGTAGGAAATGAAAAGAATAACTTTGAGGCAAAGAAATGAAAAAGAATAACTTTGAATATAGAAATGTGACAGGAAATAATACAAATTTTGAGTCTAAAGGAAGAGCTAAATATGGGTGAAAGCATCCCAAAAGGGAAAATAAAATGAAGTAGAGGGTAGGCCACAGTGGCTTAGTGGCAGAGTTCTAACCTGCCATGCCAGAGACCTGGGTTTGATACCCGGTGCTTGTCCATGCAAAAAAAGAAAAAAGAAATCGGTTTCCTTTTTGGGATGATATTTTCTACCCAGCACCGTCTTAGCTACTATAGTTGGTACTACATGCTGAAATAGCTCAACAGCTTACACAGTTTTTCTATCGATCTCCAGGC
The DNA here is from genome assembly GCF_023851605.1 of Tamandua tetradactyla. Classification (NCBI taxonomy): domain Eukaryota; kingdom Metazoa; phylum Chordata; class Mammalia; order Pilosa; family Myrmecophagidae; genus Tamandua; species Tamandua tetradactyla. Next base: position 10,843,495 of record NC_135334.1, on the reverse strand, counting down.
CCTTTCCCCAGGTCACGAGGAAGGGAGAACATGCTTTGCAAGTTGGGGTGAGGTTTCCAAGAACATCACATGTGAAATGTTCTGTGTCACCCAGAAGTTCTGCAGTCCTTTAGAGAAACGAAGTTTGTTCTGGCTTCCTCGTGTTGATATTTCTAGATATTTCCCTACTTCGTTTGTAGTTCACAAATAGATCTTCCATTCAAACATCCGTTAAACCAGAAAAACACCCTGACTGAAAAGAAAACAAACAAACAAAAAGAATAACACCTTACCAAGTACATTAACTATGTAAGTCACGTGCTTCAGGTCACCAGACTTGTTTCCCACCACACAGGAATAATTCCCGGAGTCCACTGGGTCAATGCTCTCTGTGGCAAGATGAGAATGCCACCTTCTCCAGCTGCTCCCCGGCACGACGTCCTGCCCATCCTTCAACCAGTGCACCTGAGAAACTGGAGCCCCGCTCACCACACACTCCAGGGTCACAGGGCTACGGGAAGGAACAGATAATGTCTGTGAAAGGGTGGGGTGGAGAATGTGAAAATCTCCTGATGAACGGCCTGGAAAAGGAAGGGGAAACCACCCATTAATAAGTATTCACTTCCAAACCCTTCCGTAGCAAAGCTGAGGACATCCCCATAAATGATCCCAGTTATTCTTATGCTATATTTAGTTTATACGACAGGTCGAGATTCTGTGGTCCTTTAGGACAATTTCGGAATCAGTGGACTGGAACTCAAGGAGTTCTGAAACCACTACCTCACTGTGCTTTGGCCACTGGCACTGCCTCTCCTCAACACCCACAATTTAAAAATCTCAGTTCAAAGAAACAGATATAGCTTTATTTTTTTTTTTCAAAATTCACAGTCAGCCACCAATTTGATTACCACTGCCATAAAGTTACATTTTCTCCAAAATGTCTTTCTATTGGAGCAAAGGGCAAAGTTCTCCACATATATACACTCTGACATCTTGACCAAAATTCCCCTCTAAAAAGTTGCTATATTTTAAAGACATGAGCAGTACTATTCTAAGATGCATTCGTGTGTTAACTTTTTTATAATTATTTTCTTACGTTAAATAGAATCTGAAAGAAAGTGAACTCTTATTGCCCAACTTTGTATGAGGAAGAATTTTGAACAGTTTTCCTTTTCTAGTTACCATTACTGTCTCAAATACTTACGACTCACAAGGAGCTTCTGGCCAGTGGGTTCAACTTTTAGTTCTTGTGTGACAGGATTAAAAGCTGCACACTTATATGACCCCCTGTCTTCTAAGGATACATTCAAAATATGGAGATTTCCTGATGGAAGGATTAAGTAATTATCTGCGGAAGGAAGGAGGCTATAGTTAGGTCTTTCCCCTTTAAGGCAGGCCCCATCACACAACTGTACACCAACAAAGGTTTACAGTTACGTTATATGACCAGCAGCAAATAAGCAATCAAGGAAAATTCATTAAATGAAGGAAAAGGAGAGTAAAGGCAGAAAAGGAAAAAAGTCAATGGTCCTAGAGTAACCAAATTAGACACCCTGGAAGCATTTTAACCACAGACCACTCATTTAGAATAAAGAAAGCACAAGAAACAAGTTTAGACAAAGATACAAGGACCACCCTACCAGCTTGTGTAAACTTAATTCTATAGCCATGGTTGCTTGCTCAGTACTCACGCACTGTTTATTCATTCACTTGTTTTTTCAACTAATATGTATAGAGCACTTATCCTCCAGCCTAGGCACAATGAGACAGGTGGGAACCAAGCAGATAAAAGACCTGCCCTCAGGCAGTTTCCTTCCCAGTAGGGGGATAAATAGCAAACAAGTAAACAAGAAGATATACAACACAATGCCCGCTGTGATAAATTTCATTAAGAGAAACAAAACCTCAGCCCCACCTCCCCTCTCTCTCAGCCAACATGGCAAGCAAACTCACTGCCCTCCCCCTCTCTACATGGGACATGACTCCCAGGGGTGTGGACCTCCCTGGCAACGTGGGACAGAAATCCTAGAATGAGCTGGGACTCAGCATCAAGGGATTGAGAACACCTTCTCAACCGAAAGGAAGAAGAAAGAAATGAGACGAAATAGAGTGTCAGTGCCTGAGAGATTTCAAACAGAGTTGAGATGTTATCCTGGAGGTTATTCTTAGGTATTATATAAATATCCCCTTTTTACTTTATGGTGTATTAGAGCGGCTTGAGGGAAGTACCTGAAACTGTAGAGCTGTGTTCCAGTAGCCATGTTTCTTGAAGATGATTGTATAATGATATAGCTTTTACAATGTGACTGTGTGATTGTGAAAACCTTGTGTCGGATGCTCCTTTTATCCTTTTATGGACAGATGGGTAAAATATATGGATAAAAAAATAAACAAATAATGGGGGAAACAAATGTTAAAATAAAATGTCAAAATAATTTGAGTAGATTGAAATACTAGTGATCAATGTAACAGAGTGGTAAGGGGTATAGAAAAAAATAGGGGGAACAAAGGTTAAAATAAATTGGGTAGATATAAATACTAGTGGTCAATGAGAGGGAAGGGTAAGGGGTATGGGATGTATGAGTTTTTCTTTTTTCTTTTTATTTCTTTTTCTGGAGCGTTGCAAATGTTCTAAGAAATGATCATGGTGATGAACATAAAACTATGTGATGATATTGTGAGCCACTGATTGTACACCATGTATGGAATGTTTGTATGTTAAGAATGTTTGCATTTGCATGTTGTTTTGTCATTAAAAATATTAAAAAAAAAAAAAAAAAAAAGCCTGGGCCCTCAGGTGGGCCTTCTCTAAGGACCTGAACAGAACCTTAAGGAGCGGAGGGAGGAGCCCGGCAGGTGGGGCTGCAGCCATCCAGTACCCTAACCACTGGCCTTCCTGACAACACACAATACATCTTGCTAATTTGTTCATCCACAGCACCTAGCATGCACAGCTGGGAGTAGGTTGCTTAATGAGCACTTACACTGCCCATGTCACTGGCTTTATTAAAGGTCTCACCTGTGGAATGTTTTAGCCATTTTCCCCGGATTTTATAGCGCACCTCAGCTCTGGGGTTGCTATCTGGTACCTTGCAGCCAATGAAACCAGAACTCTTTTCTTCTGCTGTAATAATATGCTTTGTTGATGAATCGAAATCACCAAGAACTAAAAAAAGTAATAAAATAAACAAACAATTGAATCCTTTTTTCTAGAGGAAATGTGAAAATTAGAAACGACGCCAGCAGCCTGACCATTTGCGGCAGCTGATCCCAGCCCAGCAAGGGGCACCACCCTATGACCGCAGGCTGCAGCTGGGGCAGGGAGGCGCGGCCGAGAACTGAGAACTAAGTCACCCTTTTTCAGAAGGCATAGCTTCCAGGGGACTAGAAGAAAAACAAAACTGCTGTTAAAACATCAAGGGGAACTAGAAAGCATAATTATTCCCATTCTGTCAAGATGAGCCCTTTCCAATCCAACCCCTCATCAAACCTGTATTGTTTGTACACACCCACGTGGCAATAAAACGGTTCACGGGGAATTAATTTAGGACATCGAGAAACAAAGTAGCATACTCTTTGAATCATCTGAATATACTAACTCTGGGTCTCAGTTCCCCTCATCTTAAGTTTACTACAGAAGGAGCTTGCACGAAGGGGTTCTTTATTATCTCCATCGCTGAGCATTCAGCAGCCTGCCACTAAGAATTCAGCTCTCCAGTGTGTGTTTTGGAGCTGTCCATGGGTCACAGCTCTACAAAAACATTTACTCTTCTCAGTTATGACAAACTCACTACTCCTGGGGAATCCAGATTTCTTCTGTAAATAGGGGTGCCCTTACAAAGACATTTTCCATTACTGGAAGCCATCACCCTTTGAAAGGCAGATGGCTCAAACTTACTAAAAAAAAAAAAAAAAACACTCATTCCAGATTTTCCATAAGTTCAATACTCAACATTCCTTTCTTTACAGTCAGTTTTTTTTTTCCTGCTTCTTCAACCTGGTTTGAATTACATAAATTAAAATCATCCAGTAATCAAGGCAAATAAACAATCAGATGTGAAAGAAAGATAAAGAATGACATTAAACAGCTGGGTGTCAAAGTGGACAATTTTGTTGTTGCTGATCTTAAGAACTTTTAAAAACTCACAAAGAAATTATTCACAATTCACATTAGAAAACTGTCCTGATTGTAACTTTGAAAAACACAACGTTTCCATACCCTTGTTACAGGTGAAGACACGAGGCTGGAAGACAGTAGGTTTAAGTATATTTCCCCAAGTTACGCACACAGCAAGAGTCGAGGTTGGGATGAGAACTCCTGTGTGTAATTGCAAACCCCATGCTTTTCCCTATACTCAAAAATGCAATTGCTAACATAGTAATTTTAGGGGGTTAAAAAGGGACAGTATTACACTCACCTGCAGCGGATACTGTCGCAGGCCCACTCACAATTGCACCGACACTATTGTTGGCAATGCACTGGTAGGAACCCGAAAGGGAGGGGTTAAGAGAAAGAATCGTCAAAGTCCCCTGATGAATCTTAATTTGTTCCATGTTTCTATCCAATCTTTTTCCATTAAGCAACCATGAGATATGAGCAGTCACAGGTTTAGCAGAACAATGTAATACTACGGGTCCCCCAAGTTTCTGGACAGCAGAGAGTGGCTCAGAAATAAAATACAAGCCTACAAGGGAACATTCCCCAGGTGTAAGGAGGGGGGAGAGGGAAAGGCAGGGAGGGAGGGAGGGAGAGAGAGAGAGACAGAAAAGTATATTAAACACAATTCATCTGGATCCATACAACTAAAGGCAATCTCCTATTTTATCTATATGCTATAGTTCTAATGCTTGTAAAAGTTCTAGCCACATTGTTATAGCCCATTTTTGGAAGAAAAGAAAAGGACAAAATACCAGCCCAGGATTTTCACAATTAGAGTAGAATAGGTAAATCACACAAAATACCAATTCTATTAATGGGAAATGGCAAACTGTTGTTTTAAAGCAGAGGCTTGTAAGAAATGGAAGTTAAAGATCTGGAAAGTTGAAGTGACTTTCAAATTTAAAAAATCTCTCTTATTTTACCAACAGGATTTGACTTATAAGAGCAACTTATACAAATAAAGGCTATGGTATTTCTTCACTACTTTAATATAAACTAATGTTCACCTTGTAACAAAATAGAGAGTTAGGAAGTCACAGCTGAAATGCAATGTCTATCCTTTTTTTAATATAAGGTTAAATAAGGTAATGAACAATCCTAACAGTTTTATTTGATGTTTGAAATAGTTTCACTTGTTGTGTCTATTTCTTCAGGAATTTTAGGGAGGACAGAAGTTCTTGCACGAAAATATCAAAACAGATTCCCCAAAGAAAAAGGGAAAACAGGAATATTGTTAATCTGGTAGAATACTTTAAAGAAAAAAATCAATAAATTGTTGACTATACTTTTAGAGGACATTTAATCAGAATAAAGATTAAGGGAAATATGTCTCTTGACTGAAGCTGAGGTAGCTGTTTAGCAAAACTGAAACAAAGCCACTAAATCATTATGTTTTCCCTTACCAAATCTAATACAGCTATGCAGTATTTTTAACAAACAGAATAAACAGAATTTAATGAACACCACAGTATTTGTTTATATCTCATATATACACACGTTTATACAATTACAAAATAAAAAGAACACGTGTGCCAGGTGTCAAATTTGGTGTTTATATATACTGTTAACAATAAACACACTGAAGCTTTTCAATAACCCCAAGTGGTGGATAATCACTTCAGCAAGGTCATGGGAAAAAGTGGCAGACCTGGGATTTAAACCAAATCCTCTCACCCCAAATTGGATACTAAGACATGCTGATTCAAAAATTTCTCTTTGGTGGTATGTTGTCAGCATTACATTCCTGCTATAATTTCCAAGTTCAGAATTTTCATAGGGCTGAAATTTGTAATGCATACCCTTTTGGAATAAAAACACAATTGTAAAACATTTATTTTTAAGACAACAAAAGGAACAAATTACAAAGAACTGATGAGAAGGCCTGCGAATGCCCAGAAGAGCGGCTACTCAGGGATCTAAGCAAAGGTCCCTAAGTTCCTTAACTAATCAAGTTTGTGAATTCTGAACCTGGTCAAACAAATCTTAGAAATGTCTTTAGAAACCACTATTATCAGCAAGGTGTTGCAGCCGAAATTTGTTTTTCATAGGATAAGCATGAGATAAAGCTTCGATCAGAACACTTTCCTTATACACTTACCTGAACTTACAGTGGAGCAGAGAAACACGCAAGTAATGCACAGCAGTGTCTGGAAGGACCCAGGATGTGGATGCATAGCGCCAAATTACAGAAGTAGGCAGAACAGACTTCAGGGGGAAAACCCAGGCCTTGATTCACTAAAACAAAAAACACACCAACTAAGCCAACAAAATAGCTGGCATCTTGTATCTGAATAGCCAGAATTTTCAGCATGGTGGCTGCCCTCAATTGAAAGCTCTGTATATAGTTAAAGCAAATAAGGCACTTAAGGATCCATATCTTTCCAATCAAACTCACCTCTGCAAGCTAAATTAGAGTTAGGAGGTTTGCTCATTCCTCCAAGGTACCAGAGTACCTCTCTCCATACATAGAACCAGCCATTCCAAAACAATACATCCAGCTGCCTCTAGTGCATTTCTGTTGGTACATGTTACAAGCATCTAAAGCTCACCAACCAACACAACAATGTATTCCTTCCCCTGTGTTCCCTAAAATAGTAACAAAAGCAACAAAATAGCAGCTAACACTCAAATAGTACTTACTGTGTGCCAGACATCATTTAAGGGTTTTTAATATACCAAGTAGTTTAATCTTTACAACAGCCCTATGAGATGGGTATTACTTGTTTCCTTTTTTACAGTAGGGGGTCTCACCCTCGTGGAAGATTGTTCCACACCGAGAGAAGACCACATGTGCAGCCTGCTTTGGGACAGAGCTCAGCATGGTGAGAATGGGCTGAGCCAGGAAAGGCGGGGGGACATCCGAGAGGAAGGGGAGAGTAGATCACATCCAGCTCCGAAGGTAATGGTGATGTCTTAACTTTTCATTATTTTTTGGAATGTATTCTAAATGTGATGGCAAGTCCTTCAAAAGATTTAGAAAAGAGACATCTGATTTATGCTATTAAAAATATCGCTGGCTGGTGAAATGGGGCAGGAGTGAAAGCAGGGAAAACAGTTAAGAAGTTCTGTCATCACCCAGGAGAGAGATGATGTGGTGAGTTAGACCAACTGAGTTAACTGCGGAGGTGGTACAAAGTGATTGGATTCTAAATATATTCTGAATGTACAGTCAACAGAACTTGCTGATGGTTTGGGTATGGAGTGTGAGATAGATGTGACAAGGACAACTCCTGCTTGAGGTCTAAGAGAATGACTGATAGCTCTGTATGCTGAAATGGAGAAGACTGGGGAGGGGGAGACACCCTGAAGAGGGGGGTAGGCAATGGTTCTGTTTTGGTCAAGGTGAGTTGAGACTTCAAGTATCTATGCATCTGAAGTTGTGGGGTCAACTCAGCTGTAAATGTAGATTTTAGACCCATGAAAGCCTTAGTGGTAGGTGAGCTCTCTCTAAGGACCATTTGGAGACACAGAAGAGGAGACACCAGGTCCAAGCCAGAGATATTCCAACCTTTAGAGATCAAATAGAGAAGCAACTTGCAATGGAGAAGGAGCAGTGGTCAATGATATAGGTCCCCAGGGGGAAGTTGTGTCCAGGGAGAAAAATGAAAAACATTTCTAGAAGAAAGGAGTGATCAGCTGTCTCAAACCCTGCTGGGAAACGAGTAAGAGGAGACAAAATGAATGGCATAACGAAAGTCACTGGTGATATTGACAAGAGTGGTTTCAATGGAGTAGATGGGACAAAAGGGTGGGCTCAGGGTGGAACAGGAAGGAAAGAGGCAGCAGACACAGACGGCTCCCTGCTAGAAAAGGGCAGCAATGAAGTTTGACACTGTCCATACCCTCCCCCAGGTCTGGTTAGTTCTCTCCCCACCATGCATCCTTTGCACCTTGAGCACAGATTGATCATTATCTTCATTACTCTGTTGCACAATTTACCTAGTTACATAATGATTTACTCTTTGAGGCCATGTCTGGCATCATATTCAACTTTCTAAAATTAGAATGCCTAACAAAAAGTAGGCACTTAATAAATGTTTCTTAAAATAAACCTTAATATAAAGCAACTCCCGGATATATTTCATAGAGTGGCATTTAATGAGACCTTCCATCTCAACTGAATTCAGTGTATTTGAGATACAACAGATTTTTATTCCTTCATTCATATATTGATTCATATATGAGAAAAGAATCACAAAATATACCACAAGTGTGCTATGCTTTGAAATTTATAGCTTTTTTGTATATATGTTGTTTCTCACAAAAAACAAAAAAGAAGGAAAAAAGTCGACTGTGATGATAAAAAAGTATTTAAGCCCTTTAGCCTCCTATATTCTGGAGCAGCTACAAGGAAAAATAGGAGAGGATAATATGGTAGCCCATGACACACTCTGGGATCTGTCCTGTAACAACTTGTTGAAGAGCATTTTGAAAACTATTGCTTTTTTATTTCTTTGCTTTGTATATATGTTATACTATACAATAAAAAGAGTTAAAAAATAAAAATAATAATAAAATATATATATGTACCACTGTGCTAGGCTAGGGATCCAAAGACTTGTTATTGTGGCTGTAAATTCTCCCCCATGCCCCTGCTTGGAAAGGACTGCACGGAGGAGCTGTGGCCACGGAGCATAATAAAATGTAATGACAGAAGGGTGCACGGGTGGTTCAGGGGTAGAATGCTCGCCTTCCATGCGGGACACCCAGGTTCGATTCTCAAAAAAGAGAAAAAATCAAAAAAGAAAAAAGCAGGGCTACAGCAATGACAACTTAGAAGTCAAGATTTTATGTGCAAATTCCTTCATTCCAAAGAATGGTTACTTTTAACCAAAGTAAGGTGCCTTTAGCATGGCTTTTAATAAACCAAATCCTGCCTCCCAGGGTCTGTTCATCTTCTCTATGCCAAGAACTACAAAATCTAAAAGTCATAAACCCAAGTTTATGGATATCATGGAATGCCAGGACATGGCCTGTCTTTTGGATTTTTTTGTACAGACTTCTCTTCAAACATGGGCAAAGATCTCTCAATTGGCAGAGGGGGCCAACTGTGTGAGCACTGATTTGGTTCATTTGAATTTTCACTGGATTCCAGGGTAAGAACTGCCACAACCACTAGAAACCACTGAAGGCAAAAAAAAAAAAAAAACATTCAAATTACTTGTTAATAGGAGACATTTTCCTAAGCAAGTGAGGACAACGGGTACTGTTTCTTCTTTTGCCAAAAACCTTTCCTCGGTTATTTATGAAAAACCAATGACACAAATTTTGAGAGTCAATTTTAACTCTACCACATGATCTACCGAGTTACAATTGTCCTTTAAAATTTCACAGCCCATTACTGCTATCTAAATATTATCATACAAGAATCTCTCTTATTAATTTTTATCATTCTATCAACTTATTTTTACAGGTGAAACTTGTTTTTTTTTCAGTACAATTTTATTGAGATATATTCACATACTATATAATCATCCAAAGAATACAATCAGTGGCTCACAGTGTCATTGTATAGGTGTGCATTCATCACCACAATCAATGTTAGAACATTTTCATTACTCAAAAAAATAAAAAAGAACACCCACTGCATACCATACTCCTTATCTCTCCCCCTCCATGCAGTATTTATTTAAATTTTTTTGTCTTTAACTTGTTACTCATCTGCCCACACTGGATAAAGGGAGTGTCAATCACAAAGTTTTCACAATCACATGGTCTTACCATAAAAGCTACATAGTTATACAATCATCCTCAAGAATCAAGGCTACTGGATTACAGTTCAACAGTTTTAGGTATTTCCTTCTTGCTATTCCGACACACTAGAATATCTATATAATGATATAGTTATCTATATAATGCCTAAGAGTAACCTCCAGAAGAAACACTAAACTCTATTTGAAATCTCTCAGCCACTGAAACTTTATTTTGTTTCATTTCTTTTACCCCTTTTGGTCAAGAAAGCTTTCTCAGTTGCATGATGCCAGGCTCATCCCTGGGAGTCCTGTCCCATGTTATCAACTTACTCTTAACATACTCTCAGCTGATTTTGGAGGGAAGAAAGCACCGATGGTCTTAGGCTTGACTAAATATTTGTTGACTAGGTTTACGTTTATCCGCGACAAGCTTGCACAGTTTGTTAGAGAACTGGGATCAGAGAACAAGGACCTGGATTCTAGTGTTAGGTGGGTCCAGGGAGTTGGAAATTATATTCAGTAACCACCAACGTCCGCACCCCCACCCCGGCCCCAGACCAACCTCACAAGTAAACATCACTGATGAGAGAAGGGTTAGGTCATATTATATGAAAAAGTCAGAGCACGTTGTCAGCACGACTGGAAAATTCAGTGCTGTGTCATTTTCGTAAGTACTGTCTTTGTCAAAAACAGCAAACCCTTAGTGAAATTAGTGTTATTGCTGTCTGACTAGTAAGTTATTGGAAAACCAAAACCAAATATCATTTCCCCTGTATTGCCCCAGCAAATGAAAGATTTTGCTTGCCAAGTTTACCACCACTGAACTAAGTCTCCTGCCATCTTCTTAGATACCAGTCACTGGCCCTGACATACGTCAACTTTCTCACCCATAAAATTGGTCTTGGCAAGGGTCACAACAGCTCTCCATTTCCTCTGTACAGATGCTGTTATCCCAGCCTCCTCGTAGCCCCCTCTTCTGTCTGGAAACAGTGGGCAGCAGAGAAAAGACCCTCAGTACAGCCCACCACACCACACACTCCTCTGACATGTCACTTGCCAAAGGTTGTTTGACCTCTCTTCTAGCAAACATAACATTCAAATATTCCCATACAAAAATAATATATGGGGGTACAAGGGTAGTTTAGTGGTAGAATTCTCACCTGCCAAGCGAGAGACCCAGATTTGATTCCCGGCCCATGCACTCCCCCCCCCCCAAAAAAAACAAACAAAAATTCAATGAATGGTGATGCAACGATGGGATACTCTTTTCAATTTATGGTGTATTGGAGTGGCTAAAGGGAAGTACCTGAAACTGTACAGCTGTGCTCCAGTAGCCTGGCTTCTTGAAGATGATTGTATAAAGAGAACGTTTACAATGTGACTGTATGATTGTCAAAACCTTGGGTCTGATGCTCCTTTTATCTAGAGTGTGGACAGATGAGTAAAAAGTATGGATTAAAAAAACAAACAAATAATAGGAGGAACAAAGGTTAAAATATATTAGGTAGATAGAAATACTAGTAGTCAATGAGAGGGAGGGGTAAGGGGTATGAGATGTATGAGTTTTTTCTTTTTTCTTTTTATTTCTTTTCCTGAGTGATGCAAATGTTCTAAGAAATGATCATGGTGATGAACACACAACTATGTGATGATATTGTGAGCCACTGATTGTACACCATGTATGGAACGTTTGTATGTTAAGAATGTTTGTTTTTGCATGTTATTTTGTCAATAAAAATATTTTTTTAAAAATAACGGGATACTCACATGGAAAAATAATGAAATGTGACCCCACCATACAGCACACACAAAAATTATATCTATAAAAATTACAAATAGAATTTATTTAAATCACCAGATAGTATAGAATTATGATTAAAATAACACTGTCGTTTTTTAAAACTTCAGTATTTCTCTCATTCAGAAATTTTTTAAGCACCCAGTGTTCTTAACATAATGCCTAGTGATAGTTACCCAAAATTATTCAGTATTTTTCATATATTCCACAATGAATATGTTACCTTTATAAACAGAAAGTTTCTACAACACTCAGTAACAAAAAAAAATCTTACACAGCCATGATAGAAGATGTAGAAAATACATAAAACATAAAAAAGAAAGCAAACATGGCAATCCCATGATACACCAACATTCTGATGCATTTCCTTCTAATTTAGGTAAAGTGTTTATTTTTATAATTGAGAGCAGAATATAAAGGCAATAATAGTGTTAAATTAGCTTTATTCATTGAACATCTCACAATCATTTTTCCTAATTAAAATTCTTCATAAACATAGTTTCTAACAGCTCCAAATACTCTTTGGATGGATACACTTTAATTTATTTAACCATTTCCTTTTGGATAATTAGGCTACCTTCCTTACTTATACACATGTGTATAGATGTGTATATGTATTTTTTGCTATTACAGATAATACTATGACTATTCTTTGTCCATAAATCTTTAACCACTATTCTAATTATGTCCTTAGGATGGATTTTTAGAAGTGTAATTGTTCGGCCAAGGAGTACAAACATTTCAACTGTTTTCCAAAATGACAGCATGGGTGCACCACCTAACCCCACTCCCCAACCCCCAAAACAACCATCAGCACGTGGGGGTAACCCCACCGCTCGCCAGCTTATGGTTTGGCTCCTTCTACTGTGGTAAAGCAAAGCATGGATACAAAACATTGATTTGAGCAATTAATTAAAATATCTGATAGGGCATAAAGCAAATTTCACTGCCTAATCTATTAGTACTTTTTCAAATGACATTCAAAATTCACATGAAAGTAAATGCAGGGGTGCAGGGATAGTTCAGTGGTAGAATTATTGCCTGCCATTCAGGAAACCCAGGTCTGATACCCAGCCCATGAACTTTCCATATAAACAAGCAAACAAAACAACAAAAAACCAAATAAACAAAAATTCAGCAAATGGTGCTGCAATAACAGGATACTCACACAGAAAAAGAATAAAACGTGACCCCTACCATGCAACATACAAAAAATAAAAATAATTAAAAAAAAAAAAAAGTAAATGCAGAAAGGAAAGGACATCACAGGCCACATCTTGTCAAAACTTGTCAATCCCTGAACTTCCAATTACAAAAAGTACCATGGACACAAAATCTCTACTTTTTATCTAAAACCTGTGGTACAGTATGATACTATTGTTATGCTGTGTGGTTTTAATTAATAACATGCATTTTCTCTTAAAATAAATTTGGATGCGAAGACGGCCACACTTTATGGGAACATCCGCTGGCATTCAAAATAGTAATTACCATACATTTCAAATTTTATTCTCCCTTCCCTACTGCTTTTCTTGTCCATGTAACATACGTACACATATATACTCCCTAAACTACTAGAGGTAGGAAAATAATTCAAGGGGTTGGATTTAAAATTGGATTCAATATCACTTTATTAATAGACTACTGCTAAGATGAATCAATAACCTAGGTGCAAAATGGAACTATTAAAGCTTATCTCCTGCACTCATCTCAGAAGAACTAACAGGTCCATGGAGAACTTCCTCTACTTCCTTTGTACCTTCAGCGGTAGGCAAAGGTCAACACAATTCCAGTGTCTCCTGTGTAGTTCTGAGTACCTGAATAAGCATCAGAAAAGATGCTTAGTTGTCTCTTTACTCCAGGAAAACACTTGTGATTATAGGCTTCTCAGGAAAGAGGCTGCACCCCTGGGCAACTCAAGGGACAAAACAAATAAATAAATAAATAAAATACAACAGCTAAGTGCAATTAATTCCCCATTAAACCTACAAATGAAGGAAGAATTCTTTCCTCCATGTGGTAAAAATCTTTGGAGGGCTCCCCAGTTATGAATGCTTTGTGCTATTCCCAAGACTTGTCCTGACTTTACTAAGAAACAGCTGGTATTTTCTAAATTATGGGGCATTCCTTAAGCCTTTCCCTCGCATCTATATAGAAAGCAATTCGTTAGCATAACATATTGTCCTTCATATGCCATTCCACGCTTAGGAGCATTTCTGCTGGCAAAGGGAATAAAAAGGTATGCCTCATCTTACAATAAGAAAGGAAATACTTTCCTAATGTTTACTTAACTTACTGTTCAGGTTGTGAACTTACTGCTTTTATAACCCCTTTTCAACATGCTGCCAGAATAATCCTTTGGGGAAAAGTCCTTCCTGAATTTCTAGATTTGATTCCTTTGTTTCTGAAGCACTGTCTTTGCTTTCGTAAGGATGATTAAACCTGCCTTTCGGAATTATCCCTCTCGCTAGACTTCTATATCAGACTGACTCAACAGCTTTCTTTCAGGCTGGAGAATAACCATGATTAATTCGTGAGCAAAACACCTGGCTTTGGGATCAGTGGAGGTTTTCAAAATAGGTAATTCTTTCAGTTGGTTTCCTATTTGAAGGAATCTTATTCTGCATGAAACACAGTAATTTTCTTCTTAAAAAATAAAAACACATCGATCCTTATGTTCAGATCATCTATTTTATAACATGCTATTTTTCAGCTGCTGAGAAAAAGAGGTATCTGTAGGTACTAAACAAAAGAAAAAATAAAACATGCTTGCCTAAAAGTTCTTGATTAAATACTACCAAGATTAATTTGGGATAATTTTGGTTAGGGAAGCCAAATATACAACACACTTTTCTTAACGCACTAAACTACCCTGATCTTAATCCAACTTAAATCTCTGGTCAATTTTCCACTCTGAATATTTAAATAATTTGGCTAAGACGCTAACAACATCATTTCCTACATAAACGTCTCCAAAAAAACCCTACTTTTTCAAGAAATTATTCTTTCAGTCAATTCATTTCATGCATAATATATCTACTTTGGGCAAGATCCAGTGGGAAGAGGAATCCCACTAGATTTCTGTATGAAAGGAAACTGCAGCCTATTGAGCAAAAAGGGTATGTACATAACTTTAAATTAAAGAAAAGTGTCTTATGATCAAAGAGAGGATAAAAAATACTAAGAGTTCACTGCAGAGAAATTCATCTTTTATTTTAAAAAAATACTTACTTGCAGGCCTATTATGTGTCAGGCATTGTGCTATACTGGAAATTCAACCACAGACAAAACAAACGCACCATCTGCCACATGAGGTTATCGTTGGGTGAGAGAAAGCAGCAAATAGGGCAGGAATTAAATTTCAGGCTTATCTAGTATACCGATTATTCACATGGCAACTTTTTGTCATATTGAATCTTGGAAAGTCAGTCCAGTATTTGGATGACTTCTTTGTATTTGGTATAACTTTTCAACCAGAAACTAAAGAAACGCACTCTAAAAGGTAATACTTGAATATTATAGCTTGTAGTTCGGAGCTCTGTTCTTCAATCTAATCCATTCCTGTGGGTGTGAACCCATTGTATATAGGGCCTTCTGATAAGATTACTTCAGTTAAGATGTGGCCCAACTCAATCAGGATGAGTATTAATCCTATCACTGGAGTCCTTTATATGTAGAATAAAATTAAGACAGGGAGAGAAAACCACAGAAGCAAGAAGCTGAAAATCAATGGACCCAGAGGAGAACAGAGAGGCCAGAGCTGTTGCCATGTGCCCAGCCATGTGACACAGGAGCCCAGGACCAAGGACCACCAGCAACGAGTCCCCAAAACATCAGCCTTCAGGAAGAAACCATCGCCTTTAATACGCCTTCATTTGGACTTTCTTTTAGCCTCAAAACCCTGAGCAAATAAATTCTCACTATTTAACTCCACCCATTTCATGGTATTTGCTTGAGTAGCCAAGGAAACCAAAACACGGCTTCAGGCAAAGATATACTCACCAATTTACATGAGGGCACCATAGTTTCTAGTTAGAAAATATTCAAAAGAACAATGTGAATTGCCTGCTATGTTTGGATGAACCCAAGATATCTTGCTTTGTGTAAATTCCAAACGAGGAGAATAGTTAACATCTTCTACCACCCCTGTCTGGAATGTGTGAGCACCGTTTACATGTGTTGAACCTTTATTTTGCTCTAAGATGTTTCCCTATGTGCTATAACAGCATAGTCTGAATGTAAAATAACTTATGAGCCTCAAGAAAGACTGCCTGGCTCAAAGTTGATTTCCTGGCTCTCTGCCACCTTCCCAAGACAGAGTGGGGTTACCCTTCCCTCGTAACCCCCCTCTGTCACCAGCACTTCCATCAGGTTTTCTCTTCCTCCTTTGGTGAGCACAATAATCTCATTACATTATACTTAAGAACAAACTGCATTTACTTACCTTCTAAATACTGTGTATCACTTCTACAAATTTGTTTTCACTATTTGACTGACGTATTTTTCTATCTGTGAAGACTGTTTGGCTATCTCCGATTGGGTGAGATAACCATGACCTTCTCCATTAAATTTAATTCAAATGGTTTTCACTAAGAGGCAGGGTTCTCAGAAAATAAGAGTTTTCAGGATTTAATAGTTAAGCAAAGAATAGGCAAACAACAGAAGAAAGCAAGTAGATGTGCTGCAGGAAAAGCCGAAAGGGCACCTAACCTAGACTTGGAAAGTTGACAAGAACTGCTGGGAGGAGACAATATTAGGTGAACCTAGGATACATCTTGGGGAGGGAGTGGAGGAAGAAAGAGAGGGGGTGGTATTCCAAGCAGAAGGAATAAAGAGCGTGGTACAGAGGCAAGGCAACCAAGTGAGCCAGAGCTGGAAAGGAGAGAGAGAACAGGAGGATGAGAAGCAGTAAGAAAACAGGCTTCATGGGTAAGCAAAAGCCAGAGCCTGAAGAACCCTATAAATGATGTGACGGAGTTTGGTGTTTATCCCGAGAGGGGAGCATTAAAGGCTTGCAGGCAGGCAAGGGATGTAATTAGGCTTGTACCTGTGGGAAATCATCTCCACCACAATGCAGAGAATGGCTGAGGACAGGAAGAGAGGTCAGCAGGTGGCTGCAGAAGAATATGATTACCTGGACCACAGAAATGTCAGTGAGGATAAACGTAAAAGATACACAACTTTTTTATGATATAGACATATTTAAAAGACATTGAAGAGGCAGAATCGATAAGACCTAGTGAAAAACTGGAAAGAATGCACCTCTTTGACTTCTCTGAAATCCACTCATCTGTCCACATCTCCGTGTCCCCACTGCTTTGGCTATAAATAAAGAAATCAGGTTGTTGTCCACATTACTGACTTGGGCAAGGAAGTGAATGAGCATTTACCAAGACACAGGAAATACATGAGAAGCAGGAGAGATTGAATATGTGTGTGTGGGTCACTGTTATCTTGAGAGGGAGGAAGGGAAAGAAGACAGCGTATCCAAAGGCGTGGAAACAATGAGTTGAGCTGGACATCCATGGGACTCTATAAGGAGACATCTAATAGGCAGGGGGCAAGAAGCCTAAAGTTTTTTGTTTGATGGGTTTTTCTTTTCTTTTCGTGTCGTTTATTTCACTCAAATGATGTCTTCAAGGTTCATCTCTGTTGTAACAATGTATCAGAATTTCATTCCTTTTTATGTGTGACTGGTAATCCATTGTATGTAAATACAACATTTTGTTTATCCATTCATCTGCTGATGGACACTTGGGTCTAAAATTTTTTGAGAGAGATTGGGGTCCCAGTTGGAGATCTGGGAGGCAACAGCATGTGGAACTGTGGGCGCCCATAAGGAAAGGGGAAGCGTTAAAAGCTCCTCGTTCAAAATAGTATACATTATCAAGACTACTGATGACAGATTTCAAAAGAAAAGTGAAAAAACAGAAAATGATATTCTGGAACGGAATCTAACACTCAGACTTTGTTTTAAAAATGAATTTCAACATGTTTCCACCTATTTGTGTGGGTCTTGATTGGTTTATTGGAGTCCTATAAAAGAAGAAACATTTTGGAAAGAGAGATTCAGAGAGAGCAACACCAAGACACAGAGAGTCCACCAGCCAGTGACTTTTGGAGATGAAGAAGGAAAACGCCTCCCGGGGAGCTTCATGAAACTGGAAGCCAGGAGAGAAAGCTAGCAAATGATGCCGTGTTCACCATGTGCCCTTCCAGCCGAGAGAGAAGCCCCTGCCTGTGTTTGCCATGTGCCTTCTCACTTGAGAGAGAAACCCTGAACTTCATCAGCCTTCTTGAACCAAGGTATCTTTCCATGGATGCCTTAGATTGGACATTTTTACAGACTTGCTTTAATTGGGACATTTTCTCCGCCTTAGAACTGTAAACTAGCAATGCAGTAAATTCCTCTTTAAAAAAAAACGAATCTCAAAATGTCACGAAATGCCACATTCGTCTACCTTTCGCAGGTGGCACAGTCTAGGGTGACTGGTCACCCTCCTTGAGCTGTTGCCCCTCTATGATCACCAGCACCTTTGATCAGCGGCCGTCCTCATGTCGCCCGCATGGGTCTGGACAATGAGAACCGCAGCTGGCACACAGCCTGCACTGATTTTACTCCAGGAGTGGGCGGGGCAGGAGGGGAGCCAGAGAGGAGAGGTGCAGGGAGCTCTATTTCTTATTAAGTCCAATTGCCAATAAATATGCTGTCTAATAGCTACCATGTTAATCTCTGGGGGTTACTCTTGGTTCTTTAAGGAGAGTCCTGGAAAGCAGTCCTGTGCAACTGACAATGCTGTATTCTCAGACCTGCCACATAGTTGAGTCAGTAGGAGGAACATATAAATGTTACAACAGTAGAGCTGCTGGATATCAAATAGCCAGTCCCCTGTCAAAAACCTGCAGTTCTCCCTTCTTCCCAGAACTCACACCCTCCAGTCTGGAAGGCAGTTAGCTCACCATAGTACCAATTTTATGTGTGATCACACAGTCATTCAGATCAACTTTTAAAATATGTTGACACCTACAGACTCCACAACCCTTCCCCCACTTCTCCGCCATCTCAATTGAGGCAGTCAGGCATACAAACTGATCCGCTGCCTGCAAAGGCATTTCCTTTCACTGTGAACAGCCAAAAGTAGAGGAAGAAAATGGCAGTGACTTGGAGTTATGGCACCAAAAAAGCCAAATGAGCAAGGAAATAATCAACTCCACATGAAGCACTTCAGTTCCAACACAATGAAAAGGGCCTAGGACTAACCCCAGGAAAGGTCACTGAGATCAAAGGTCACAAGTAGAAAAAGGCAACAGTGAGGGGCTGCCAACCGCAATACAAATCAATGTGGTTCTAATTACACACCGAAGAAGGGGTTGAAGGAGGTCTGAGTTAGGTTCTAGTCATAGTATCCGTGTGGTTAAAAAAAAAAAAAGAAAAAAAAAAGTCAAGTGTTCCTGTTCCACTCTCATCCAAGAAGACTATTTATTCCTGTCTCTAGAGTGCAGGAAACCAAGAATTAATATAGATAAGATAAGTCTGGCATCCACAGTGAATCGTACAGGAGCATTACACATATTTAAAAGCACAGCTGCATGCAATTCTAAAAAAAAAAGAGATTTGGAATAAATAATTAAAAAGACAAAATATAGCAAGTTTCAACGGGATTACTTTGCAAGTACCACAGAGGCAACCCTTTCTGCAAATCCAACACTCAGATGATTTTCAAATATGCCACTGGAATTGGCTCCATCAGAAAAACTAATGGGTATGATGACCACAAAACAAATCTAAAAGCAAAATTGTAAAACTTTGCTAAGAACTAGCTAAACTTGGACTGACACTGTAAAGAACCAGACAGACATTTGGCTAACCTTTGATGGAGGATAAGAAGAAGGAACAAGAAACAATTTGAAAAAAAATTGAGCTCTATATGAGGTTGGGTAATATAATTAAGATAGTTGCTAGTTAAGTCCAGTGCTTTGCTTAGACCTTACCAAATGATACACTGGTCTAATATTAGATGTACAGCATTTTCCCAGACAGGTACAAAAGACTCCTACCCTCATGGGGTTTTGCTTGGTATTTCATCTTAATAACAAAGAAAAAAATCTCAAGAGAAAATCATCTCCAGGAAATATTCTCTAATGCAAACAGTCAAAAGTTTAAGAAATAGCAAATAAGAAAAGTTGGGAAATCTAAGAAACTTATCTTGGCTGCAAATAAACTTGAATCAGTGCTGGTTAAACAATGGCTCTCTGACATGATGACTTTTATATATTAGGTTACCTGTAGAGTTATGAGTTTCCTAGAGACCTGAAACATACTGATAGTAGCTTCCAAGAACCTTATTCCATCTTTAAACTTGGCTGCATAAAATAATTGAAGGAGTCTATATTTGTTAGGAATGCCTGTTTCGTTCAACTGGTGATGGGCATTAGGTCAGCTATGGCTTTGTCAGCACAGCTGACACAGAAGAGGACAGTGCCTTGACAATGAGGCCCTTTGGGCACGTTCATAAACTGACATGCAAATCAATCTCCGATTATTACATAAATCAGTACATAAATGCCACACATTGATAAATCTAAAAATAAGTAAAAAACATTGGCTTGCACTGAGAAAGCTAACACTCCAGAAATTGTTCAATCAGTGATAGGCAATTAAAAACAAAGCAGCAATCAGGATGTAAAGCCCCAAATAGAAAACACACCGACGAACATCATGATATCTTTGTAGACATAGCATGATATAACATGAAGTTTTAGTCCCCTCAGAAGAGCCCAAGACGTTTTTAACATTAGGTACAGCTTGGCTACAAGAAATGAAGCACCACTCGCTGGAATAAGTCTTGGAGTGCTGAATATGCACAAGGCAGCAGCTGCTATGCTGGGCAACAGTAAACAGGCCAGTCAAGAGAAATAATTCAAGGACATAGCGATGTAGAAGATTGCACACACACACATACACACATGCACACACACACACATATACACGCATATGCATACACATACACACACATATACATGCACCGTTGAAAAGAAGCACAGCAGAAAGCAGACCCAACCTGGAAGACAGATAAACTTAATTCAGTGATGCCTGCTATGCAAAACTTTTCCAAAAATCCTTTGCTGCTTATTTTCAGCATGAATGTCTAAATCAGGCATGAAAATCACTCTCATAATGTTATGTTACACCGCATTTTGGTTCCTTGGGTAAAAGTCCCCAATTCAAATACCCCTGTAGGTCCTTTCACAGAAACTGCATGGCCTGAGCCACAGCCTCGGCATATTTCTGGCCTCGCTCAGGACCACAGCCCAAGCCCAGCCAGCCACAGGTATGCCAGAGGCCACAATGGCTTGGCCAACCTTGGCATTCTCATCAAACCTGTCAACAGTGACAAAGTCAACAGGCAAGATTACGTAACGGTCCCATCAGTCTTCTCAGCTTTGGACACTGGGTCTTTGAGGAACTTGGCCACCCGTTCATCAAAAAGAAAGCACCATCTCTGGGTTGTTGAACACCTTGAGGAAAGTAAAAGCCATTCTACCACCAATGATCATCTCATATTAGTGATCAACTGAATCTTGTCTGCAACTTTAGCTCTGCCCAGGATGGCCAGGAAAAGTCGCTCATGGCTTTCTAAGGCCTCGGCCAAGTAACTCGCCTCCTGCTCCATCAAGAAAGTGTTGATCTTCTATGGCAGATTCACTCCCACCATGAAGCTGTGAGCTTGGTCAACAGTGCCAAAAGCATCACTGACATATAAATCCCCTGGTTTGTAATGTACAGCCCAGAAAGCTTCTATTTTGGCCGGCTTAGCTTTAATCTTGTTGCAGGAGTCTCCTCTCCCTTCCCTTCTTTCTCTGCATGAAAGCCGAGGTTCTCCAGCAGGATCACAGAGTCAGTAGCTAGGTCAGCACAGGCTTTCTCCACGTCTGGGCCCAGGCAGTCCTTCAAGAACAGAACATCCTTGCCCAACAGATCTCAGAGTTCTATTAGCAACTGGCTCCTAGGAGTACTTGCCAGGCATGGGAACAGGATCAGGCTGGCCCAGCAGCTCATGAGAACAACTGACTTGGCTCCCCTACCCAAGTAGACCTGGATGCTTAGGGCAGCTGCCTTATGTTCTAGTTTGTTAGCTGCCAGAATGCAATATACCAGAAACAGAATAACTTTTAAAAAGGGGAATTTAATAAGTCGCTAGTTTACAGTTCTAAGGCCAAGATAATGTCCCAATTAAAGCAAGTCTATAGAAATGTCCAATCAAAGGCATCCATGGAAAGATTCCTTGGTTAAAGAAGGCTGATAAAGTTCAGGGTTTCTCTGTCAAGTGAGAAGGCACATGGTGAACACAGTCAGGGCTTCTCTCTCTCAGCTGGAAGGGCACACGGCAAACATGGCATCGTCTTCTAGCTTTCTCTCCTTGCTTCCTGTTTCATGAAGCTCCCTGGGAGGCATTTTCCTTCTTCATCTCCAAAGGTCGCTGGTTAAAGGAGTCTCTGCTTCTCGTAGCTATGTCATTCTTCTTTGCTCTCTCCGAATCTCTCATTCTCCAAAATGTTTCCTCTTTTATAGGACTTCAGAAACTAATCAAAACCCACCCAAATGGGTTGAGACATGTCGTCACCTAATTCAGTTTAACAACTACTCTTGATTTGGTTACATCTCCAGGGAGATTATCTAATTACATACAGTATTGAATAGGGATTATTCTGCCTTTACGAAATGGGATTTTGATTAAAACATGGCCTTTCTAGGGTACATACATCATTTCAACCAGCACCCCTTGGTCCTCTAGTTGGTAGTTATCTGGCTGTTCTTCCCAGGAAAGCTGAACTTCACCGTCATAATGAGCTACTTACCCTTTACCTCCAGCTTGCCAGAGGTACAGACAGCAACAAGAAGAGCCAATTGCACTTACAATGCATGCTGAATGCCACATGCAGTGCAGTTACATCTCATTTTTAGTTCCATAAAGTATTAACCCCACATTACAACTACTCAATTTAATCATTAATGGCTATTTCCAAAACAATCAAGAACACCAAAATCTAAAAAGCAGTGTCAACCCAAATCAATAAACCAACCTTGATTTTGAAGCTTACTCTTGTGTCGCTTATGTATACAGCAGAGAAGCTTAGACTACCTATAGGCATGCCTAAGTGTTACTTCTGCAGGACCTCTTTTGTTGCTCAGATGTGGCCTCACTCTCTCTCTAAGCCCAACTCTGCAAGTGAAATCACTGCCCTCCCCACTATGTGGGACACGACACCCAGGAGTGAAAGTCTCCTTGGCGGCATGGGAGAAGACTCCCAGGGATGAGTCTGGCCCTGGCACCATGGGAACAACAATGCTATCCTGACCAAAAGGGGGAAAAGAAGTGTAACTAATAAAATATCATTGGCAGAGAGAGTTAAATGGAGTTGAGGCTACTCTGGAGGTCACTCTTACACAAGCTTTAATGAGACACTGCTACCTATCACAGCTTGCCAAACCCCAACCAAAACCATTCCTGCCAATCCTAAAGAATATCTAGGGCATTATATAAGATTCTACAAAGGTTCCATGTACTACATTAATTTTCTAGAAACCTACAACCTTCAGATGGGTCCCTGGACCAGATAAGTCCTGAAATGCAGAGAGGCCATTTTCTCCAGAACGTCAACTAGTTCCATCTCCCTATCCCATATTATCGACAGCCCCTTCCAACATGAAAAAGTTAGAACGGCCATAGCCCAAATACCCCTAGAGTGGGAGAAAGATCAAAGGTGAAGGTGGAGTTATACAGAGAAGGTAGGGTTTAACAAATGAGTATGTTTCCTGAATCATTATATTGCTATTTCTTTTAGTCTCTAGTACCTTTGAGCAGCTAGAAGTAAAAACCTAAAATTGTGGAATTGTAACCCATATACAACTGTGAAATCTGTTCTACAACTAATTGTTGCAATGCACTTTGAAATTTATTGCCTTTTTTGTATAAATGTTATTTTTCACAAAAATATTTTAAAAAGTCAATTGTGACTTTCCCCCTAAGATCAGGAACAAGACAAGGATGTCCACTATCACCACTATTATTCAACATTGTGTTGGAGGTTCTAGCCAGAGCAATTAGACAAGAAAAAGAAATACAAGGCATCAAAATTGGAAAGGAAGAAGCAAAACTATCACTGTTTGCAGACGATATGATACTATACGTCGAAAACCCGGAAAAATCCACAACAAAACTACTAGAGCTAATAAATGAGTACAGCAAAGTAGCAGGTTACAAGATCAACATTCAAAAATCTGTAGCATTTCTATACACTAGTAATGAACAAGCTGAGGGGGAAATCAAGAAACGAATCCCATTTACAATTGCAACTAAAAGAATAAAATACCTAGGAATAAATTTAACTAAAGAGACAAAAAACCTATATAAAGAAAACTACAAAAAACTGCTAAAAGAAATCACAGAAGACCTAAATAGATGGAAGGGCATACCGTGTTCATGGATTGGAAGACTAAATATAGTTAAGATGTCAATCCTACCTAAATTGATTTACAGATTCAATGCAATACCAATCAAAATCCCAACAACTTATTTTTCAGAAATAGAAAAACCAATAAGCAAATTTATCTGGAAGGGCAGGGTGCCCCGAATTGCTAAAAACATCTTGAGGAAAAAAAACGAAGCTGGAGGTCTCACGCTGCCTGACTTTAAGGCATATTATGAAGCCACAGTGGTCAAAAGAGCATGGTATTGGCATAAAGATAGATATATCGACCAATGGAATCGAATAGAGTGCTCAGATATAGACCCTCTCATCTATGGACATTTGATCTTTGATAAGGCAGTCAAGCCAACTCACCTGGGACAGAGCAGTCTCTTCAATAAATGGTGCCTAGAGAACTGGATATCCATATGCAAAAGAATGAAAGAAGACCCATCTCTCACACCCTATACAAAAGTTAACTCAAAATGGATCAAAGATCTAAACATTAGGTCTAAGACCATAAAACAGTTAGAGGAAAATGTTGGGAGATATCTTACGGATCTTACAACTGGAGGCGGTTTTATGGACCTTAAACCTAAAGCAAGAGCACTGAAGAAGGAAATAAATAAATGGGAACTCCTCAAAATTAAACACTTTTGTGCATCAAAGAACTTCATCAAGAAAGTAGAAAGACAGCCTTCACAATGGGAGACAATATTTGGAAATGATATATCAGATAAAGGTCTAGTATCCAGAATTTATAAAGAGATTGTTCATCTCAACAACAAAAAGACAGCCAACCCAATTACAAAATGGGAAAAAGACTTGAACAGACACCTCTCAGAAGAGGAAATACGGATGGCCAAGAGGCACATGAAGAGATGCTCAATGTCCCTGGCCATTAGAGAAATGCAAATCAAAACCACAATGAGATATCATCTCACACCCACCAGAATGGCCATTATCAACAAAACAGAAAATGACAAGTGCTGGAGAGGATGCGGAGAAAGAGGCACACTTATCCACTGTTGGTGGGAATGTCAAAGGGTGCAACCACTGTGGAAGGCAGTTTGGCGGTTCCTCAAAAAGCTGAATATAGAATTGCCATACGACCCAGCAATACCATTGCTAGGTATCTACTCAAAGGACTTAAGGGCAAAGACACAAACGGACATTTGCACACCAATGTTTATAGCAGCATTATTTACAATTGCAAAGAGATGGAAACAGCCAAAATCTCCATCAACAGAAGAGTGGCTAAACAAACTGTGGTATATACATACGATGGAATATTATGCAGCTTTAAGACAAGATAAACTTATGAACCATGTAATAACATGGATGGACCTAGAGAATATTATGCTGAGTGAATCCAGCCAAAAACTAAAGGACAAATACTGTATGGTCCCACTGATGTGAACGGACATTCGAGAATAAACTTGAAATATGTCATTGGTAACAGAGTTCAGCAGGAGTTAGAAACAGGGTAAGACAATGGGTAATTGAAGCTGAAGGGATACAGACTGTGCAACAGGACTAGATACAAAAACTCAAAAATGGACAGCACAATAATACCTAATTGTAAAGTAATCATGTTAAAACACTGAATGAAGCTGCATCTGAGCTATAGGTTTTTGTTTTGTTTTGTGTTGTTTTGTTTTGATTTTACTATTATTACTTTTATTTTTTTCTCTATATTAACATTCTATATCTTTTTCGGTTATGTTGCTAGTTCTTCTAAACCAATGCAAATGTACTAAGAAATGATGATCATGCATCTATGTGATGATGTTAAGAATTAATGATTGCATGTGTAGAATGGTATGATCTCTAAATGTTGGGTTAATTTCTTTTTTTCCATTAATTAAAAAAAAAAAAAAAGAGAGAAGGGATAATTGGAGATGAAGGGATACAGACTGTACAACGGGACTGGATATAAAAACTCAGAAATGGACAGCACAATACTACCCAATTGTAATGCAATTATGTTAAAACACTGAATGAAGCTGCATGTGAGGTATAGGTTTTTTGTTTTTGTTTTTTTTGTTTTTTTTCTTTCTATTATTGTTTTAATTCTTATTCTGTTGTCTTTTTATTTCTTTTTCTAAATCGATGCAAATGTACTAAGAAATGATGAATATGCAACTATGTGATGTTATTAAGAATTACTGATTGTACATGTAGATTGGAATGATTTCTAATTGTTTTGTTAATTCTTTTTTTAATTAATAAAAATAAAAAATAAAAAAAAAGTCAATTGTGATTTTTTTTTTAAAGTAGATTGTGATAAAAAAAAAAAAACTCCTGCTGAGACATTTACTGGGATTGTACTGAATCTATACTAGCAACTTGCAGAGAAATGACATCTGTAATATATTAAGGCATCTTTTCATGAATGTGAAATACATTTCCATGTATTTCGGTATTTTTTCATTTCAGTAAAGTTTTGTAGCTTTCTGAGAAAAAAAAAGCGGTGTCAAAATCAATAAAGATAATTCCAAATTCCTTGGCACAACAGCAATGTGAGGTTAAATATACGGCTTCCCAAGGTGACTGACACAATTCTTATATTACACTATTTTCATATTTGAAGTTTATATAATAGTCACGCTTTCTGTTTGTAGAATACATTTTGTATCTGTTTATATATTTATATATCCATGTAGCCCTGACTCTTCTTTTAAGGATTTGTCATCGTTGACTTCTCTGCATGACATGAAGGTCTGGCTTTTTCCAACGACTTTTAAAAGAGACCTACAACTTTTCCTTATACATTGTCATACAGCCAGTTTGGGTCTTAGAATTAAAAGAATGTGGTGAGTTGGATCCTTAGCTTAAATTTCTAAAACCTCTACTTTTGTCACATTTTCTAAGAACACATTATGCAAGGGGTTGGGATCTACAGCCTTAGAACATCCACAAAAAGCAATATCTTGTTCAATCAAACAACAAAAAGTTATTACCTATATTCAAGGTATTTGAAAAAAAAGATATAGAGGAAGGGAGGGATAAAGTAGAATCAGACACTCATTTTCTGACTTCCTAAACACTTAATCTCAGACATCTTTAACTCAAGTCATTTATAAGCAATGGAATTTTTTTTTTAATGGGGGTATAAAAAAGCTTCAAAAAGCAACAGGAGCCCTAATTTTTTCAATAATATATTTAAAACAAAATGTCTAGTTGGTGGTCTAAGCTAAGGTGAGTATTTCATTTACCTAGAAAATGTCTGAAAGACGAACTTGTACTAACTGTGTAGCTTAGGTTCTGTCTGGAAGGGGAAAAAAAATCGACAAATCTTTTTTCAGGTTTAGAATTCAACAATGAGCTTTTTACAAGTGCTATGTTTAAATGAAAACACACCGAAAAGTTTGCATGCACCTTCTACACCAAAGTTTTGCCTCATCTTTGGCAGACTCTCCAAAAATGACTGCACTGTGAAAGAAGAAAGGGTAAATAAAATATCAGCAAAGGTATCCAAAGTCAACAGAATTTCAGCTCTAAAAATTAAGTCTAAAGCATATAGTTCAGCCTCAAGCAAAAAAAGAGAGTGGATGTGTTCACTCAAAAAAATAAAAAAGTTAAGCTGAAAAGAAAAAGAAAAGTAGGAGGCGTTAACTCATGTACAGCTGAATTGTAAGAACTTGAAGAAGTATACCCTTTACTTTATATAGAAGTAACAAAATTAGACATTTCCTAGCAAAACTTTCTTGTTTTGTGAGTTTCATCCACCACTTCACAATCAAATTATCAGTGGAGTATTCACAGAATTCTGGAAACACTGCCAGAAACATGTAAACCATGCAAAAAAAAAAAAAAAAAAAACAGTTTTCTTGCAAAAATTCAGTTTTATCTTAAAAAAAGAATCATGGGTTGTGAAGAAAACAGCATTACCAATTTGAAAACTAGCTAGGTATCAAGCTTTCCAAGAAGTTTAAGTTTAAAACATTTCATGTCTCCCCATAATCATCTCCTTTTTTTCTCCTTCTAGCTTCTTGGCCAACCTCAATACCTAAAAGTAAAAGCCCAGATGGCAGGTGTGGGAATTCCAAAACAACAGATATTATTTTCCTTATTTGAATTACATTCTTAGTTTGAACAGCCTCAAGGTGCAAGTAAAACATACTACTAATTAAAATACCCAATACCAGTACTAATAAAATGGCTTTTAAAAAAAAAGCTTTTTTAATATACAGAGGCTTTTTAGGTACTTGCTTCCTGACCTCAGTACACGGAACAATGGAACAAATATAGGTTATTTCCTTTTCTGCTAAAGACGGATAAAAAAATCAATTTAACTTAGTCTGGGGATAGAGAGAGCACCCTATTTTATATCAATGCACCATAAACCCTAGGGCATAAATCTCACAGATGGAGACACATTTAGCATGAGAAACAGCAGAGAAACCATATCCCAATATGGTTCATTGTATTTTGATGCAATTACGTATAATTTAATCCACAGCAATGGTTCCAAGATTTTTGGATCTCAATAACCAGTAAATTTTTAAAAACAAAGGAAAACCAAAGAAACACCTGTGTGTCTTAAATAAGACTGACAACAACTTGCCAAGTGAGCACATTTTTTTTTAATGAGCAACGGCCATCTACTATTATTGTTTCATTAGAATATACTACAAAAATAGGCAAGACATAAATTCAGAATAAATTTAGTTTTAGGAAACCATCGCTACATATATTTCGGTTGGTTGGTTTTAATTCCACTCCAGCCAAGTATAGTATTTTTCATCAAAAATCAAACTGGGGCAGTGCGACGGTGGTTTGGTGGCAGAATTCTCACCTGCCATGCTGGAGACCCTGGTTCGATTCCCAGTGCCTGCCCATGCAATAACAAAATAAAACACTGGTTCAAAGATCAAGTTTAGCAAATGACTAATTTAAAATCATTGCATCTTGGGCAATGGTGGTACAGTGGCAGAGTTCTCACCTACCATGCCAGAGACCTGGGTTCAATATCCAGTGCCTACCCATGCAAAAAAAAAATAAAGACTTGCATGTTTTTGCCATTTTTAATTGGTAAAAGATCATGTTAAAACACAGTTTGAGGGCGGGCCACAGTGGCTCAACAGGCAGAGTTCTCGCCTGCCATGCCAGAGACCTGGGTTCGATTCCTGGTGCTTGCCCATGCAACAAAAAAATACAAAACACAGTTTGATGCCACACATTTGGTTATAAAATAGGCTATGTCATATGCTACCTGGTAGAACATTAAGCTTAGATATGCCTTAGCTTTGCATCCTGAACTCCAGCCAACATATCCCCCTAGAGCAGCCACATCACTCTGCTCAGTATTAAAGGGTTTCTCCTCTTAGAAAGACTCTGCCTTGTCTCAGTACCTCGCCCCCACCCTTCATTATTAACTTTCCCCTCCAAAACAGACCAAGCTGTCAGACCTCACTGGGAAGCTGGTGATCTAGAAGACAGGAACCTTGTCATACACATGCTACATTCAACTCAAAAAAAAAGAAATCCCACTCACCCAGTGCAAACAGCAAGGCTACCCTTGTACTCTTCACACATCAGTCTCAAACTTCATGCTTTAAAATGTCTTTCCTCCTTCAATAACAGCCTTGATTTTCATTTTAATCTTTCACCTGTATAAAAATCATAGTCGAGCAGAGTAATGAAGAGAAAGTGCAGAATTAGATTTTACCAGACTTGCAATAGTGTAGAAAAGAAACTAGACTATTTATAGTTCACATAAATGTAAAAAGTTTCTAGCTGAGCAAAATGAACCACTAGTTTCTCAGTGCCATGAGGATAGGGTCCATATACATTTTGCTCACCACTGTATATCCAACACTTGGAAAGTAACTTGTACACAGAGGGCGCCTCATAAATTTTGATATATAAATATGCTTATGCTGAGAGAAACCCCCCAGTGTTTTCTGGGAGCTATGAAGTTACCTAAACTGCCAATTTAATACATGGAAAAAGTTTCCAGTGAGCCAAGAGAAATGATAAGAATGGTCTAACATTATTGAACTATTTTAAGAGAATCAATACTAAATGCTTTACAACCTGTTCACTGACTATTTGATCTTCTCTGGTCATGAACATCCATAGTTACTTATTTTTTATTATGCCAAATTTTAAAAGTTACTAGCTAATAGTTACATAACTTAAGATGGGTCTAAACGACTAACAAAGAACATGATGCAATGATACAGAAAACCCGAGGTTTTAAAATAATGGACGTTATCAAAAACTTCTCCAGAACATCAACTAGTTTCATCCCCCTATTCCATATTATCGATAGCCCCTTCCAACATGAAAAAGTTAGAATGGCCATAGCCCAAACACCCCTAAAGAGTGGGAGAAAGATCAAAGGTGATGGTGGAGTTATACAGAGAAGGTCGGGTTTAACAAATGAGTATGACTGCTAAATCGTTATAC
Organism: Tamandua tetradactyla; assembly: GCF_023851605.1. Lineage (NCBI taxonomy): Eukaryota > Metazoa > Chordata > Mammalia > Pilosa > Myrmecophagidae > Tamandua > Tamandua tetradactyla. The sequence goes on along the minus strand of NC_135334.1, from coordinate 10,812,978 downwards.
TGATATTTCTTTTAGTCTCCCATATCTTAGAGCAGCTAGAAGCAAAAACCTAAACTTGTGGGATTGTAACCTATACCCAGCTCTGAAGTCTGTTCTACAGCTAATTGTTGTGATATACTTTGAAATTTATTGCTTTTTTGTATATATGTTATTTTTCACACACAGAAAAGAAAAAATATTTCTTCTAGCCTCTAGTGTTTTGGAACAGCTAGAAGGAAAAATCTGAAATAGTGGAATAGTAACCCACAACAAATTCTGAAATCTGTTCTATAACTAGTTGTTGAAGCGTACTTTGAAAATCATTGGTTCTTCTTTCTTTTCTTTGTATATATGCTATATTTAACAACAAAAAAATTTTAAAAGGTCCCTTGAAAACCTAAAAAGAAACCATACTACAGGTAACACCAAAGACACAATTAATTTGCCCACAAATAGAAATGACTAGTATGCAAAACAGTCTTCAAAACTTAAAAGTTCTAAAAGCATATGGCCAACAGTGAATGAATGGAAATCTCTGCTTTTATGATTTCTATAAGGATTTGTCATCAAAAGAAATACAGTAGACTCTTAACTTATGGCAGAGATCGGCATTACAAGCTAAAATATCAGGTTTTTTAACATGGTATGAACTTCTTTATAGTCGAAATCATGTAACAGCAAGCTACAATGGAACAAAATTGTACCTCTTAATGCTAACTAGGAAGAGAACTCATTGGGAAGATCTTAAAGAGTATTGGGCAAGTTAACAGAGGCAAACCAGAAACAGTTTTAGATATCTTCTTAAAACCATAGTTCAATCTGTGTCACCTCTCACCAAAACCTTTCAAGTCCTGAATTTGGTAAATAAATATCTAAGCCAAGTCAAGTGAGTTTTTTTGGGTTTTTTTTTGTATGCTGTACGGGGGTCACATTTCATTCTTTTTCCATCTGAGTATCCACTTATTGGAACTTCATTTGCTCAATTTTTGTTTGGTTGGTTTTTCGTTTGCTTGTTTGTTTGGGAAGTGCATGGGCCAGGAATCAAACCCGGATCTCCCACATGGCAGGCAAGAATTCTACCAGTGAGTTAACATTGCACCCCCCAAGCCTAATTCAATTGAACCATATGCATGAGATGGATTAGTCATTCCCTGTTGATGTAAGGCAATATTATATCAATTTCTTTATTTAGCTAAATACATAAGTTCTGTCTTCATGATAAGTAGTTATGAAACGAATATTTTAAAATATTGCACAGTGATTAAATCAGAACTATCAGAGAAAGACTCAATTGTTTTATTCAGTTGTTTTTAGTCATTTTCTACCTAAAGGAGAATCGCAATCCATCCCCAATGGTGACTGTGGGTCACTTGGAAATGATTTCATGTAACTAAAACCAATTTCTGGGATTACTTGACCAAGAAATTCTGATACTCTACTCCATCCCTGCCTCTGACTCCACAGGCAGAAAATAATTGGTCTGTATGAAAACACATACATTCATACATCTTACTAAACATCTGTCTTATGAGACTAATTATTCCAAATAATAATAATGACTACCAATTACTAAGTTTATGGGTCAGAGATTTCACATATATTACTACTAGTCCTTACAACAAACTTAAATATAGGGATTATTATTTACATTTTACAAATGAAATTGAAACACAAAAAGCTCAGATAGCTTGCCCCAGATTCTGCAGCAAATAAATGACAGCTGAGATTCGATCCCAGGGCAATCCCAAGCCTCAGCTTTCCCAGGTCTACCCACAGTTTCCTAAAGGAAAGCCAGGACTTGATTGCATGTCTAATTTCAGGCCCACAGTCACTTTTCATTCTGGAAATGTTCTTAAACCTACCAGGCTCTCCTTCTTCCTCTCCATTTGAACCTGCAGATGGATTTTGGGAGGTGTGGAATTGGTTGAAAAAAACTTTTACCTGTGTTTTCACAACACAGTGTTTTTATACTCAAATTTTACCTGTGTTTTTATACTCAATCATAAGCGTACTCTGGCTCATCAGCCAAACCATAAGACACGCTTCCAGATTTCAGTGCCCAGCTTGCATTTGCGAGTTTGAATCCTATTTGTACATGCGAAGATCAAAGGCTGTGCAGAATACCGTAACTGAAGAAAGTTTCCAAACAAAGAAAACTGAAGATCTGAATAACTTTCTGGATCACAGCTGCACTGGTGTGCCCTGAGACCTCAAAAGAGCAGATGGCATGGGTGCATGAGAGGGGGTACAGAGAACTCTGGACTTACTGCACAATGTTTCTATAAACCTCCAACTGCTCTAATAAAAAATAAATAAAACAGCATATGGCATAGCCTTATACAACATCAGGAATACAGCCACTGCACAGACTCCATATTAATACTGTTTATTAGCAATAAGTAAATAATTATATATTAATACTCAATATTAATAAATATTTTCCACTGAATGAGCTGGAAATTTTTTTCAGTATCATTGGGGTGCACCTCATTCAGAACAGTAATAGCCATAGCAGCAGCAAGTCCTCACATTCATGAGGCACCTGCCAAGTGCCCAAAGCACTGTCGCTGTGAGGTTCCACTGAGATGATCCCGCAGCCCTAAGAGGTTCCATTCCCATCAGAGCAATGAGGAAACTGAAGTGCAGAGAGGTCACTCACTGGTTGCACTGCTTAGAATATGGTGAGGTCTGGCTTTGATTCCAGGCACCTGGATTTCAGGGTCTATGTCATTCTGACACACTGGCTGAAAATTCCTAGGTTAAGGAATATATAAAACTGATTTGTTCCCAATTCAATCATTCCATTAATCTGGAAATCCCATATGCTATGTTTACTTAAAATAAGGGTGGGACTGTCTTCCAACACTACATTCATTTCCACTTAAGAAACTTATGCTCAAAAAAATAAAGCCTTTACCAGTTGAACTCAGCATTGCACAGACGAATGAGGTAAAGTGTTGCCAAGAACATCGTCACACATTCCAGTCACACACAGAATCAATTTGTTGGTCATGACAATGAGATAAAGAACAAATAGTTTAGCAACAAGGTCAGCAGCAACACTCAATGGCCCATATATGCAATTACGGATGTCCAGATCATTTTCTTATATTGTGAAAAAACAAGGGGTTGTATTCAACAATGGATTCTTAGCTATGACTCCAAGGCATGAGCAATAAAAGAAAAAATATAGATATACTGGACTTCATCAAAATTACAAACTTTTGTGCATCACAGAATTTCATCAAAAAAGTGAAAAGACAACCTACAGAATGGAAGAAATATTTGGGAACTCATATATCTGGCAACCACATAATATCCTGAACATATAAGGAACTCCTACACTCAACAACAAAAAGACAAATGACCCAATTTCAAATTGGTCAAAGGATTTGAATAGACACTTCTCCAGAGAAGATACACAATTGGCCAATAAGCACGTAAACAGAGGTTAAGATCATTAGCCATGAGAGAAATGCAAATCAAAACTCTGAGCTAAAAAGTAGAACATCTGGAATAAAAATAAATAATGGGGGAAAAAATGTTAAAATAAATTCAGTTTGAAATAGTGGTAAATGAAAGCGAGGGGTAAGGGGTATGGTACATATAGTTTTTTTTTCTCTATTATCATTTTATTTCTTTTTCCGTTGTCTTTTTATTTCTTTTTCTAAATCGATGCAAATGTACTAAGAAATGATGAATATGCACCTATGTGATGATATTAAGAATTACTGATTATATATGTAGAATGGAATGATTTCTAAATGTTCTGTTTGATTTTTTTTAATTAATAAAAAAAAAAAAAAACTATGAGCTAACACTCATCCACCAGGATGGCTACTATTTAAAAAGCAGAAAATGACAAGTGTTTGGTGAGAATGCAGAAAAATAGGAACCCCTGTACATTGCTGATGAGAATGCTAAGAAGGTGACGTTGTAGTGGAAAACAACTGGGCGGTTCCTCAGAAAATTAAACATAGATTTACCATGTGACCTGACAACCCCAAATCTAGATATATACCCCAAAAAACTGAAAGCAGAGATTCAAATAGAATATTCACCGTCACACTACTCACAATAGTTGAAAGGTTGAAGCGACCCAAATGTTCATCAGCAGATGGATAAACAAGATGTGATATATTCATACAATGGAACATTTCTCAGCCTTAAAAAGGAATGTTGTACTGGTACATGCTACAACATGGATGAGCCTTAAAGGCATCATGTTGAGTGAAATAAGCCAGACAGAGAAGGACAAATACCATATGATTACTCTTATATGAAATACTCAGAAAAAAGCAAATTCATAGAGACAGAGAATTAAGTCGTGGTTTCCAGGGGCTGGGGGAAAAGAAGAAAGAAGGAGCTATTGCTTTAGGGATACACGTTTCTGCTTGGGACGATGAAAATGTTCTAGAAATCGATCGTGGGGAAAAGTTATACAACACTTAGTGCACTTAATGTCACAGAACTGTACACTTGAAAAATAGTTAAAATGGGGTGCAAGGGTAGTTCAATGGAATGCTTTCCATGCGGGAGACCTGGGTTCTATCCTTGGACCATGCCCCCCCCCCCAAAAAGGAGAACATGATTGTATACTATATATATTTTGCCACAATAAAAAATGAAATAGAATAAAATAAATGCTAGGGGTTGAAAATGCCTAAATTGAAGTCAAATGACTCAATTTAATTAGAGAATAAAGAAGAAAATTCCTTATAGGTTAAAAATTTCACTATACTAAAGAATGCATAACACCAAAGAAAACCATGTTGAGAAAGATATTAGGATACTAAACAGGATCTCTAACATTTCAACAATTTAATCACTTGAAGGCCAAATTAACCTGCAGACCTAAAAAAGTTATATTATTATTTGAAAGCCATTTAATTATATCCTAAAAAATAACTTACAGATTAATACCATGCCACTAACTGAGGATAAACTACATTATGGACTTGGTTTATACTTGGCAATTAGATATCTGAACGAGTATTTATTCTTGTTCAGTTTTTCTCCTTTCAAATATACATACACACACACACAAAAAAAAAACACACACACAAAAACTTACAGCAAGCCTCATCAATCATTAAGAGAGGGCCTGGTTCTGATATTATATGAGCTCTGTCAACCTTAATCAAATCGCTTGCCAGATCGCAGATAAGTAATGACTTGCTTAGGTTAAGCGAGGCCAGAGTTTTCCTTCTGTAGTATATACATCTCCAGAGTGAAAATAAACAGCCTCACACCTCTCCCTGGGAGCTGGACTCTCTTGCTCTAATAAGCTCAGTCTTTACTCTAAGGAGGAGGAGAAAGCTTTGGCTTTAGGAATATCTGTTTTCTTTCCTTCCTTGCCAATCCGGTCATCAAAAACCACTTTTAAACTATTTCATTAAGCAGCTAATAATTTTTTAAAAACTCCACACAAAAATAATAGAAGTTAGTTATCATTAAATATTTTTACCATTAACATTTCCATTTTAGCCGACATTATACAGTGATATAAAACAAAACAAAAAATAGCTAGCAATTGACAAAAGCAGTTGTATCACTTAAAACTGCAAAGCCTGAATTTTTTCTAACATAGCTAAGAAATGAAAAACAAATTCTGTTTCGACATCATCTGTCCTGTTTCAGATGCAGGGGTACCATGGAGACACTGTTAAAACAGGAGAAAGAGTGTATCCATTTAGATTTGATGTTCATTCCACAAGGAAGGACGCATATGCAAAATGAGTTTTACTTCTAAAAAGCCCCCTTTGCAAACTTTCTTAACTTTATATAATTGGAAAGGGCTTTCAAACCTCATTTTCAGCTGAGATATACTGTTAAAGAACATCTAAGCATCTGACCATGTTGCCTGCTCTGAAGAAAAGTATTATAAAGCAAGGATTCCAATGGCTAGAAACAAAAATGAAATGGCCTCTTTAAAAGAAAGGGCTTAAAAAACAAGACACCAGGGAGTAAATTTTATCTTATGTAAAACATGTCAACATTTTCCATTAGGTCAACAGAATCTAGAATCTAGGGTTTGCAATTTAGAAATGTCAAAGACACAAGAAAAAAAATATTTTTTTTAATGTGAACGTAAATCTATTCGTAAGCACATACACAGGCAAATGTGCAATTATAATCTAAAATACGCCTAGAAAGAAAAACTAACCTTTCAAATAACATCCTTTTCTGTGACTTGGACAGAGAGAGTTTTTTTTTCGCTTGGGCAGGCCCTGGAAATTGAACCCAGGTCTCCGGCATGGCAGGCAAGAACTCTACCTGCTGAGCCACCATGGCCTGCCCAGAGAGAGAGATTGTAATGATCACCTGACTTTGGACTAGATTAAAACTCATTTATTTGATACAAATATTCAATCATTTATTGTCTTCATGATTTCCACTCTCATGAAAATTTTACTCCCTCATACATTTATTATTATAAATAGAAAATAAAAACCATAAAACACTTGCTTTTAAAATGTTATGTAAGAAATGATTAGCATCAGAATCGGAGGGAAGGAGAAAATTATTCTGTATATGGAATAAAAAGAACCACAAAACAAGAGTTGTAACTGTTGAAACAGTGGCTCCTCAGCGAGGAAACTGAGGGCAGGTTGTGTCGTGGCTCTTTGTAGGTTGTCTGTGCTCGGACACAGGTCACAACTTTCCTTCCTCAACCCCCTGGAGGCACTACCATTTTTACAAATCTGCAGGGCATCCAAAGGAGGGCTTGCTCTGCAAAAACAGTACTTCAACCCTCTGTCACCAAATAACAAGTCTACGCCATATTATTTATTGTTAAACTGCACAAGTACAAGGTACTGAAGGTTCAATACATTCAGTCTAGGTGAATCCCATCCAGAAGACACTAGGATTTATTTATCAGTGAATTAGAATTTTTACACACAAATGGGAACTTTGCCTGCTAAATGTCAAATGAAAGGAGTTTTTCTCAAAACACTGACATTTTAACACAGACGGTAAAAATCCTTGATTGCACAAAGAAAAAACTGAAAACTGAGTTTCTCATTCTTGGTTGCTGAAGGCCTCTAGAGATTCCATGGCCAGCTGACAGCTATAAGCACAACCAATTATGGATTCTTTATATACTTACTAACTGTCTAGGTACACATGAATCTGGCCAAACATTAAAATCTTTGTTCGCTAGAACCTTGAGTAGGGCATGAGATTTTGTAGGTTTGTCCAGAGTGATGCCCGGATAAATCCCAGAGTGATTTGAACAGTGAATAAAAACGTATTTGCAGAGTCCCCCGGGGGGAATGGTGGGAAAGGGGGAAAATTTAACTTCCCCAAGTGGATAATTCTTGATATTCTCACAAGCAGTGGGGACAACCAAAGCAATAGGCTAAAACCCCAATCTTGGGGTTTGTTCATAGGAAATTTAATCCCGCAAAAGATAGGCTAAGTCTACTTAAAATTAGGCCTAAGAGTCACCCCCAAGAGAACTTCTTTTGTTTGCTCACATGTGGCCTCTCTCTCTCAGCCAACACAACAAGCAAATTCACTGCCCTCCCCCTGTCTGCGTGGGACATGACTCCCAGGGGTGTGGACCTTCCTGACAACGTGGGACAGAAATCCTAGAATGAGCTGGGACTCAGCACCAAGGGATTAAGAAAACCTTGACCGAAAAGGGAAAGAGAAATGAGACAAAATAAAGTGTCAATGTCTGAGAGATTCCAAATAGAGTCGAGAGGTTATCCTGGAGGTTATCCTTACACATTAAATAGATATCACCTTTTTAGTTAAGATGTAATAGAGAGGCTGGAGGGAACTGCCTGAAAATGTAGAGCTGTGTTCCAGTAGCCATGTTTCTTGAAGATTATTGTATAATGATATAGCTTTCACAATGTGACTGTGTGATTGTGAAAACCTTGTGTCTGATGCTTTTTTTATCTATCTTATGGACAGATGAGTAAAACATATGGATTAAAAATAAATAAATAATAGGGGGAACAAATGTTAAAATTAATTTAGTAGATTGAAATGCTAGTGATCAATGAAAGGGAGGGGTAAGGGATATGGTATATATGAATTTTCTTGTTTTGTTTTTATTTCTTTTTCTGAATTGATGCAAATGTTCTAAGAAATGATCATGATGAATATACAACTATGTGATGATATTGTGAATTACTGATTATATATGTAGAATAGAATGATCATCTGATATGGTAAGAATGTTTTTGTTTGTATGTTGGTATGTTTAATAAATAAAATAAACTTCTAAAAAAATTTTAAAATAAAACTGTAAAATGCTCGCCTTATAAAACCTGTTCTGTTCTAGTTGTTTTAATCTAGTTTTTTTACACTGACTTTTGTTTTCTAAATGTTGTTTTCCAAGCTATTGTATATTTGGATTGCAGAACAGTTTGTAAGGGGAATACTCTTTCTTTTTAACGTACATTATTTAAAATGTTTTGAGTGAAAAAAAAACTTTCTTCTCCAGGGCTAATAATTTCCTTATTTATCCCCTGGTAATCTACCTATCTGGGAAGAGAAATTCCAAAGGAACAAATCTAACAATGGCAATTTTTAAAAAAAACAATTTTTACTGCTATTTTCAAGTGGGGAAGGATGCATTATACTACAAAATTCCCATTAACATCAATAAGATACATGCAGTCAAATCCCTGAGCTAAAATTTATCTGCTGCTGCAAAACACTGATAGCAAAACTCCACACAAGCTCTACTGCATAATTAAACATGGCACAGTGGCTGCTGTCATGGTAACAAATATATTTTTTTAAGGCCTAACCGCTATGACAATAGCTCTTTAAAATGTATCCTCAAACACAAAAGAAATAACAAATAATGACAATTGTGTTTGTTAGTCTAATAGGAGACCACAATTAACAACCCATCTTACAATTACTCAAAATTGGCTTCAGTTCACCCTAGGATGAAAAAAAATTTAGCTCTAAAATATATAATGAAAATTATATGAAAGACCTACACAGGTCAAAACATGACTACTGCAACGTCTTGGGGAAAAAAAGAAATCCAACTAAAGTACAAAATAACTTAAAACACGGTGGTGATGGTAGCACAATATTATGAATGCAATTAGCTGCACTGAATTATAAATTTGAATGTGGTTAAAGGGGGGAATTTTAGGTTGTATATAAGATACCAGAATAAAAACTGTTTAATAAACAAGAACATAGAACTACACAATAGAAACAGTAAACCCTAATGTAAACCACGGACTATAGTTAACAGTAAAACCACAATAATATTCTCTCATCAGTTGTAACAAATGTCCTACACTAATGCAAGGTGTTAATAATGGGGGTATCTCTAATTAATAAATAAAACAAAACATGGTGACTACAGACTGGAAGTAGGTCCTCGGGGTAGAAGTTTGATCTGTTTCTTCTGTTTTAACCTCAAAAAGGACTTATACATAGAAAAAGAAAGTATGCTTAATTTTCAATGAAATAGGAATTGAAAGAATTGATATAAAAATATGAACTATTTTAATTAGGTTGTAATTCAATGGGAAATGTGTCCTTAAGTAGAGCTATACATTTAGAATTAGGTTTAAAATATACTTTAAACCATCAGGATCGACTCAGCAGAATTACACCATAATCTTATTTACTTTAGAACAAAACTCTTCATTTCATTCTGGACTTACAGTCATTAAATAATGGTACCATCTAAAAGTCTAATTCCACAACAAAGGCAGGCAAAATTAAATGGAAATTAAATTAAATGACCCTATACCGAATCAATCCAACTTGACTGGTAATATAAAGATATTTTACGGGCATTTTATACAGAGGAGTAAACAGCACCTTTCCTCCAAAATTGAGTTGTCACCTACAGATCACATGCAGACATTTACCCACACATGATCTGAATGTTGGGCTAACAAAATTTAGGATCACATTAATAAGCCAATCATTGAACTTTTTTGATCTATTGCAGTCTGCAAAATAAAACAATCAGAATAAGGACATTTAACTTCATTTTATAAATGAAGATCCCTTATACCTGCTCTCATATTCTCACAGCCACTAATACAGGAAGATCGGTTAAATTACTGAGACAGAGATGAGTGATTAATAGCATGTCCGTACCAGCTGAAATGAAGCTCCCTCCCTAATTCTTAGAGCCATTATTTGCTTTGCTGTTCTTTTGTTATACACACGCCCTGGGGCCCCAACCATGAAAATAAGCCAAAATAAATGGGAAAGAAAAATCTCTTATCCCCAGTTTGTGATGCTATTTTCTTTTTATTAGAGTAGAAGGGGCTGCCAAGTTCTGACGTCACTACAGTAATTTCACGGGCTGGTAAAACAAGTATTTTATCCATTAAGCATTCATCCCCTTGCCAATTTTCCCCCCAACCAGGCGGTGTGTGCAACTGCTCACGGAACAGATATCAAATTATAATAAAACAGAAAATACTAATAACCTTCATTCTGATGCTATAAAAAGCCAATAACTGTCCCTGGCAAGAGGCAGAAGCCAGAATGCACTTTATGGTACCTATATACTCAGAAGAGCCCCTGTAATATGTAGTATTTAAAAAACAAACAAACAAACATGACACCAGCTCTCTAGACACAGAATAAACATTCCACAAAACAAAGTATATACTTATTATATAAAACTGTTAAAATATCCAATCTATTTGGCAAGCATTCCAATAATAATGTGACAATAAAACTATCCCAGTATCTTCATCATTTAACTCTTTTTCTCTGTCTAAAGCTTTCTTTAATCTTTATTATTTGAAGTTCTGGTATCCCCGACCTAGACAGAGAGTCATTGCTTTCACTGGATTTTTAAGAGCAAAAGTGTATTGAAATAATTCACAGACGCAGAGAAGACACTGTAGCTTTGCTACTCAGTGTGGTTAGCTCAGGATGATCAACATCATCTGGAAACTTGTTACAAGTGTAAAATCTCAGGCTTTATCTCAGACCTACTCACTCGGAATCTGCAATTTAACACCCCCCAAGAAATTCAAATGCACATTAAAGCCTGAGAAGCACTGCCTTAGTGCAATGAACCATTCAGGACATCTGAGTGTTCAGTACCTATTAGGGTCCAGTGCAAGGAGTTGGGTGGGAGCGGTAACCCCAGATAGGAGAAAATCACATTGTCTGTCCTTAAGGAGAGGGCTGAATGTGAGACAAGTGCACTCGATTATGCCATGAGAGGCATTCCCAGCCCTGCAAGAGAGAAAGCATGATATTTTGATGGGAGGCAAAGTCGCTGAGGATGGCAGAAGCACCAGGGGGATAAGATGAGATTCAGGGTCTCTCAAGGATTTTAAGGAGAACAGTCACATGATCAGATCTGTATTTTAGGAAGATCATTATCCTGGCGCACAGTAGGAAATGGTAGGAAAAATGGGTGCCCTGGTTGGGGGACCAAGACAGGGGACGCGGAGTTGAGCCAGCTGCTTTAAGAAGGATGTCACAAGGTTATTTTTTGGTCTCACATTCTGACTCACTTTTCTTCCACTCCCTAATTTTGAACAGGAGGGGAAGAGATAAGGGAGACCCGCTTATAGGTTCCAGGCAGGTTAGTGAGGATTACATATTGTGAATATAAACATACAAAGAGTAAAAACCTCAGTATACTTTCTGGCTTTATAGGACAGAGAACATATTATTTTTTGGTGATTTAAGATTCTACACTCCCTTTAATCACTCTAAAATATCAAATAGTAACATAAAGTATTATATTTGTAGATATAAGATGTATATGTACAAGGTTGGATTAAATATCTACGGAACCCAAAAAATACCCTGAATACAGTTTTGTTTTTCTGGATAAATCACTGATATCAGTCTTTCTCCCCCAATATGACTGATCGCTTTCCAAATTCAAGGGTAGAAAATTTCTGGTAGGGGAGAGAAGGTAGAGAGGCAAGAGACACATTACATTTTACTTTATGTCCTATTTGTTGTAAGAATGAATAATTACCTGGACCAACTGAGAGCAAAATAAACAGAACCTATTATGTCCCAATAGCCTCAGATGTGCACTTATGTAACCACTATACACAAAACAGTGTCATTTCTGACACTGACACACTGTTTGGAAAGTATTTTCTCTTTAAGATAGATTTAGAGAGCATTTGATACTTACTTGTTAGTGATAAACTAAGGATTACATTTAAAGTGAAAAGAGCCAGAAGGTAGCAATTGTCCCCAATTTAAAGCAGGATTGGTTTGAAAAGTTGGTTGATCCAGTAGGTGACTGGAACTTTAATACATTTTCTCCCTCCAAAATGATGTACCTGATGATTATGCAGCCCAGCAAATTCATAATAGCCTATTATGTCACTGCTTTTCACCAGATTTTTAAGAGCAAAAGTGTGCTGAAATAATTCAAGGACCTAGAATTAGGCAAAGGCTCTGGGTCTTTCAGTTCAATCTCTCACCCGAGGAAGAAATTCTCTCCAGACTATGCTTTACAAATGCCTCCATAGCACTTCCAGAAATGAAGAGCTCATACCTCTTCAAAACAGCATTTCTATGGCGGGGCAGAATAGATAATAAATATCTATTTATTAGATATTCTTCCTTCTATTGAAACACACTTTGTATCTGTAAGTGCCCCTATATAACAAAAGATGAATCGTATATCATAGTTTCAACTCTCTACACCCCCATTGAAATCAAGGCCACTGGTGGTCTGATTTAAGAAGAAAAGGGGACAACTTGCCCCTCTGGGGTCCAGGGGGACCCAATCTTGCACAAAGCCACGTGTGGACAGTAAGATTTAATAAAATTACAAATACTGAACAACACAATGTTCCCTGAGGATAAAGTGGCTAGTTTTCAAACAGCACACCCAGAAAATCCTTCCTCAATGTTTCTGAATACAGAAATACAAACTACAAATCTCAACCATAGTCCCATTCAAAATTTTAAGTCTGATTCATCAATATCATGTTGTATTCTTGCTTCACTATTTGATGAAATAAACTTAATTTAGTTTATTAGGAAAATCCAATAAGAGAAGAGAAACTCAAAATGTATAGACAAAGCATGATAGCAATTGTTAAAAAGTTAGTAGGCAAACTCTTTTTCCTTTATATAAAAGAATATAGTCCTGTCCTTCAAACTTTTACTGTAAAGTGATATCCTATGATATTTTCTCCCACTTTTCACGGTAGTGGGTTTTTTTCCAAATTTCAAAATCCACTGTGTTTTGCATTGCTTTCAACCAAAAGAAATGACATTAATTCTAGGATAGAGGTTACTTCTGTACAATTTCAAGTACTGACTATGTCATTATATCCAACACATGAAGGATATAAGATATCTTACATGGTTCTCCCCTATTTTGAGGCTCTCTCCCTGCCCTCCTAAAAACACACAAAGACATGAATGCAATTATCAAAGGATGTGGTTTATGGAATTATGGCTGATGATAATTATAGGACTTTCAACCCAGCTTAAGCATAAAAAATACGGTCATTGTTATTTTTCTCAAATAGCCACCGAGATCTGATTTTCAAATAATTTAGGAAAAAAATGTTTTTGGTTTCTTTTTTCCCAATGACCATGCACCCGATGTGCCAATAAAAAGAACTACTAAGAGGGCGGGCCGCGGTGGCTCAGCGGGCAAAGTGCTTGCCTGCCATGCCGGAGGACCTCGGTTCGATTCCCGGCCCCAGCCCATGTAAAAAACAAACAAACAAACAAAATACAATAAAACAAGAAAATGTTTAAAGATGTTTCCCTTTCTTCCTTCCTTCCTTCCTTCTCTCTGTCTTTCCTTCCCTTCCTCCCTCTTTAAAAAAAAAAAAAAAAGAACTACTAAGAATTGCAAAACGACACAGAAGACTCAATAATAATAATAATAATAAAGAATGAATTACTAGTGCACACAATAACATGGGTGTACCTCATCTGTATAATGAGCATTACAAGAAGATACTGTATAAGTTCATTTTTATAAAGTTCAAGAACAGGCAAATCCAATCTATGTAGAGACTAGTGGGAACAATGTTTGCCTGCAAGGCAAGGGAAAGTGGGGCAGGGAGTGGAAGTAATTAACTGGAGGTTAATGGCCTTCCAAGGAAAAGAAAAAGTTCTGGGTAAAGGCTGCATAAATAAAAATTCACCTAGCTGTTCATTTAGGATACCACATATATTATACCTCAATTGGGAAAAAAAAAAAAAAAGAACATCTTGCCAAGTGCCTTTTAAGTTTCAACTGCAAAATTAAGAAAGCTATAGCAGTTACATGTGCCACACACACTATTACCAACTTCTGAGAATTCCTCATTATTTAGTACTTCAAAGAAATCACTTGTGGATCAAAGTAATGCACTAACATGTACAGCAGGGGTTAATAAAAACAACAAAAGCAGTTAGCATTTATAAAGCATTTTTTATATGCCAAGAGCTTTATTTTCATTATCTGACAATGGTAAGAGACACTATTGTTATTATCCCCATTCTACAGATAACAAAATCAAGGTTTAGGTCAAGATCACTGTCCAAGGTCACATAAATAAGAGGTGAGCTGGTATTTAAACAAGAATAGCTGAAAAGCCAGCTTCATGCCAACTTCTTAATTCTCTGTGTGTATTAGGATACTATAAAAATAAAATCAGGGTGGTGCGATGGTGGCTCAGTGGCGGAATTCTCGCCTGCCATGCCAGAGACCCAGGTTCGGTTCCCAGTGCCTGCCCATGTAATAAAATATATATATATATTTCAAACAGCACACTCAGAAAATCCTTCCTCAATGTTTCTGAATACAGAAATACAAACTACCAACCTATATATAAAATAAAATCAATCACGCAGTTCCAAGCAAAAAAAAAAAAAACACCTAAGCAGAGTATGTAACCTAAATTCAACAATACAACCAGTATATATTTTTTTCCTCTCAAGTTAGATGGATCAAGCTTGCTTAACAATTCCTTACGGTTCTATCATGAAAAGGCATAGCACTGACTCTTAGGCAATGAAGCCCCTGCTCACGTTCCAACCGGTATGCAGCAGGATAAAATATTCTTTGGAGGAGTTTTGATTATCTCTGGCCATCAAAACACAGCACACAGCAAAGCATCCCCAAATGACTATGAATCAACAGAGACACAATGCTAACCTCAGTGCGTGCTCCAGTCCATTCAAGAGTCCTTTCAATGTGGCCATAATATCAGCGGGCACACCACGGTTAAGGTGGAAAAAAATTTTAAATATCCTCAAAAAGACTTCTCTATTTTCTAAATAGTCTGTATTGTGAGAAGAATCTGGTGGACGACTATGTGGGAGCGAGAAAGGTGGAAAAGAACCGGGCGCTACATACAGCATGACTTGAGTCAGGAACAAAACATATCGAATTAACTAGCAGGCATGCTACTGCATTCTGCATTAGTTGAAAAATTCAAGCGCTGGAATTCACATTCACTTTTAACTATTCCAGGAAAATGAAAATCAATAACTTCATCATCAAAGATTTAGAAATGGTCTTCCTTAGAAAGTACACAAGAAACTGGGTTAAAATTCTAATAAATGTCTGTATCCAAAAATTATTTGGGGGTGGAGAGGGAGAAAGACACACTAAGTCTCTCAAAAATTTTCCTCCAAATATTTTATGGACTATTTTTGGTAGATAGATTTTCACTTACTTGTGGCTATTGGCAAGTCTGCAAAACAATAGCTTAGAAAGACTAGAAATAAGATAGACTTCTTAAAAAGACAACAGAAAAGAGAGAGATACCCTAAAAGTATTTAAATTCTATCATAATAATGTAATAAAAACATAAGAAAATCATATAAAAGCAAAAGGGTAAGCTAAAATATGCCTATGCAAGCAAGCATTTCATCTCTGCAAAACAGTCTGCCTCCCAAAAGTCTGATTTTGCTCTCAGTTTAAAAAGTCATTAAAACAATACATTAACCTTCACAGGCAAGACCAAACTGTAACACAATTTTACATATTTATCAAAAGATCATTCAAAAAACTTACCAAGTCTGCAACGTGTATATGCTTGTGCTTCGGAGGGAAAGCAGAGAAGTGGCTTTCTGTACTTACAGTGGCATTCACTTCAGTGCTAAAAACACATCACCACCGTCCTGCTTGTAATAAAGTCCTGCCTAGCAAGTCTGCCTTTGGGTTGGGCTTTTCTCTTACAAGATAAGCTGTTAAGTCATGCCTTGATTTTAGATCCGCTAACATATGGAGTCTTCTAATGTAGCCCTCTCCCCGCCCCCCTCCCATCACCACTCGGCTCCACTCCCTCTCCACACACACACATGCACACATACAAAAAAGGCACTGCAGGGCAGAAATTCCTCAGGTGCTCGCTAATGGAATTCCCAGGGTCTTGGAGGCGCTTCGGGGATCAAGAGATCTCATAGCCCCTGCTGGGGTAAGGAGCAGCGAGTCTGTTCCATTTAATCAAATACAGAATGAATTTTCAGCTCTATTCACTAGCTTGTCTCCAGGGTTCTCAAAAGGCACCAGGCAGCTAGAATCACACACATGTGGCTCTTTTAGGCAAGTATAATTAGTTTGATTTTAAAAAGCCACATTAATAATATCACCTCAGGACCATTATTCAGGGAACAGATGACAATGATACTGTATGTTTTGAGCCTGACAATGGGGGAAGGAGCACAAACAATGAGAGAAAACTTGAAGGATTAAAAAAAAAGAAAAAACAGTTTTCATTTCAATGTAATCCAATATTTTTAAAGTGACATTAAGTATATTCCATATATCAACTCTTCATTCCAGCCAAAAAGAATCAAGTAAAAGTCCTCTTCCCCATTCTCTGGAGAGTGGATGAATGCCAATACACAACAAAAATTCATCAAGTGGAATGTTAACATACATTATAAAAATTTCAATAAAACCTTTTCCAATTTCAGCCTGAGCTAACAAAATATCCTGAAAATGCACCTACCAAAAAAAAAAAACACTGTAAAATCAAGTCCTGCAAAGCAACCAGACTACAAATTCCCTTTCTAATCCAATTAGTTAGTATTAACTAGGAGTAGGCAGCTCATCTACACTCCTGACCTGTGGTTTATCTGTACCTCTACACAGTACAAATGCTAATAGCAAGGCGTAACTACTGTAACTACATGTTACAATAACAAACTTATCAATTAGCTATTTTATTTTTATTTTTTATCCTCTATCTGATTTCACTAAGAGAATACTGAATTCCTGAAATTACTTTCCCAGCATTTTACTTAGAAACAATCACCATGTTGTCAGTGTAAATGTTTAGCAACCATACACACACATCTCTAGAGCAGTAAAATTTTACGTCAACTTACATTCTGACAAAACCATAAGCGAAATCCGACAGAAAGTCATGAAAGCCTAAGGGCAAAGTGGAAAAAAGCAAGAGGAGAGCACAGGATCTAGTCTATGAATTTTATCTGACCTTTACAGAGCAAAGCCCTATGCCTGCACACTGCCTTCATCTACATATACTTTGCATATCTAGGAGGGAAAAAAAAAAGTCCCATCTTAAAGTGAACTTAATTCCTTTCATGCGAAGTCAAACCACCTGCAAAGAAGGCAAGGGGTAAGATTGATTTAGAAGCCAACCTCCACAAGCTCAGATGAGTATGCTCTGCGTCCTAAGGGTTCTTTGTACTTCGCGGCTTGAGAGTCAAAGCTGTTTAAATACTTTCCACCGTAGAGGAGGTTGATGAGAACCAAAGCAATCAATCAAAGCATCCCAAGTGAGTTACTACGCAAACAATAGCACAGTACCTCTAGTAACTGATTTTCCTGGTTGACTAAACTATTCAAACAAAGTCAGATTTCCCAAAGACTATATCCGAGTTATTTTTTTTTTGCATGCAAGTTAAACAATATACATTTGTTTTTTTAATAGACATATAAATGTTTCTCCTTTACACACTGCCAAACACACACCAAAGTCACGTCTTTACTAAATGAAACAGGTTTTCTCCATCCTTCTCATATAACTTAAAAGTATGGGGGCAGTTCATTTCAACATGTGCAGAACAGAGTCTACAGTATTTGGTGCCTCTCTGGGTTCCTATGAATGCTTTCTAATTAAGCATTAATTTAAAATTTCCAGAAACTTTCTGAAGGTTTTCAGCATGTACTAAAAAGTTGAACTACCTACCCCTCCATCCCCACCCCATTTATTTTTCAGCTAAAGAGAGATTACAAAGGGAAAGGGCTATAAAAATGTAGTAGAACGTTTAGAATTGTATCAGGAACGAACCCATTTCATTCTCTGTCCCCTCCCCACCTTCTCGTACCAAACACTGTCCATTTGGCATACCAAGGGTGGGCTGGGAATCCCTGGTAATGGTATTGGTGAGGCACAGGATCTTAATTCACTAACACAGCCTCTCCAATCCTTACTGGTTGCCCTGAGAATAAATCTCATGTTACCTTTTTAGTCCCACCTCCCGGTTTTCAAGGTGTCTTGATTAAGGACACAAAGGCTGACTTTCTGTGAACGAAGTTTCCCAAGTTCTAGACCCGGGTGGATAGCAGCCTGCCCTGAAAGCACCTGCCCCCGTCTGTACTCCGGCCGTCTGTACTCCGGCCGAGGGAAGGCAGGCTTTCTGAAGAACAGCTCCTTTCCGAGCGCCTTCCACCTGATTTGGTGGGGTTAGGAGAACAATGCAGGGAAGGGCAGGCGAGTCTATCTACCCACCCCCTACCCCCACCCCCTTGATTTATTACTGAAATTCCTAGATGTGGAGAGAGCGCAACAAAGGTCTGGAAGCTGCAGACTGAAATAAATAGCGAGCTGTAATGTATTTAGCAAATGATAATGCAATGCACAGAAAGCTTGACAGAGGAGAAGGGAAAATACGCTCCCTGGGGCTGGGAAGTCGCTGAGCGTGTGAAGACAGAGAAAGATACATTGTGCAGGAAATTTCTCCTGCTTCTCGCTCCGCATAAATCACTGTCTCTCGCGGGCGCTCGGCGGGGATGGAAACTGAGAGGGGCGACGGACCCCGGCTCCCTTGGGAAAGCGCGCGGGCGCCCCTCTCTTCCCCGCCACGCTGCATCTCACCTGCCAGGGCGGATCACGGTCAAGGCGAGACGGAATCACCCGCGGCGGCGTGACAACTCGCCCCGCCTCCCCCTCCCGCTCCCCACGTGGGGGGGCTCCGAGCCCCCAGGAAGCCAGGAGCGCGAGGCCCCGCTGAGCACCCACCGGCTGCGCTCCCCAAACCCCGTGCGCAACCCCGGGACCCCCACGCCCGCGGAGACGCCGGCCCGCCAGCCCCCCTGAGCCGCGTGGCCCCCTGACCCCCCAGCCGCCACCCCGCCTCCGGCCTGACGCGGGACCCCCGCCCCGCACCTCTCAGCGGGGCCGGCTAAGCCCCCAGACCTCCTGCGCGGCAGCCGGCTCCGAGAGCCACCCCCAGGACATGCCCCGCGCGCGGGCGGCGGCAGCGGAGGCGGCGATCCGGACGGGCCCCTCCATGCACAGGGCCGGGGCAGCGGGAGGGCGCGGCGCCTCTCGCCGGGGCGGGGCCGCGGAACCGGCGGGCGGTGGGCGGCGGGCTCCGGGTTCCTCACGCCGCGCGGGGCACCGGGGCTCAAGGGGCGGGGGGTGGAGGGGGGGCGGAGTCGGCGGGGCGCGCCCCCGCGGCCGCGCTCCTCCCCGCCAAGGCGCGCGAGCGCGTTCCCCGGAGGGCGCCCGGCCAGCGCGTAGCACGCGAGGAGCGAGCGGAGGGGGCGGGCCCTGGCGGTAGGAGTGCGCGCGCAGCCTGCCAGATCGGCGCCGGGGGGCTGGGGGAGACGGGCCGTACCAAATTGCACAGGGAGGGTATGGCTGATCTGCTCACGACCCTCCCAGTCACCTCCCTGCTTGGAAGCAGCCCCGAGCAGGTGCGGGAGATTGTCTTCTTTGGTCTGGCATGGAAGACTACGAGTTGTCTTAAAAATTCCCTGCGATGCACGTAGTGCATTCACTTTTACTTCCCGGGACAGGCGGCATTTCTGGCCAATCCACCCCTTTCTTTCCCCGCCCAGGCCACGCCCCTTAGCCCTCCGCTTGATTTCTCTTAGGGATCAGCTAGTCTACTACTTTGGACCCTACGTGGCAATTGTCCTATAACTGCCTCCCTCCTACCTTCGCCTTTCGTCACCTTTAGCTTTTCACTACTTTAAATTTTTAGATTTTTAGGACTCTTCATCGGGTTCTCCAAGCCACCCACCCCTGCATTCCACACGCACAGCAGGTAACAAAGCTTTTCAGATGCCAGGAGAAAGACTCAGTGTTCCCTGCTGGCCTTTGGCCCTGGTCTCCCCAACTTGTCCCTTGGACCTACCCCAAGTTATTTGATCTCACTGAACTTAGGTTATTCAAACAGAAAAAGGGAAAAATAATTTCTGCTTTGAAAAATGGATGTGAAGCGTAAATATGATCCTTTGTGAAAAGCACCTGATACTCAGTAGGCACTCAATGACTGTCATTTCCATGTAATTACTATTTTTATTATTAGCAGTCCTTTTTTTATACCATCATCATCATCATTACTTACTATTAGTTTAATTTCAAAAGGATCCCTACTGGTACTTAAAGTCTACAGACTCTTAATATTAAACTTCAGGAGGACTATTCCAATCCCCCTTACTTTTTTACTTGAACTGCACAGAAATGCTTTGAAAGTTTGGTAGTTTAAGCAAATTTAGTCTTCTGCTTGAGCTAAATGGAGGGCCTTTGTGAAAACTTTAGGTCCTAAGAAAGTCAAGGGGTGGGGGCAGGGGGGAAGATCTCCGACTCTAGTTGTTCTCCATGATTCCATCTTTTACCTTTTCAAACCAGAGTCTGCATGTTACTACTCCTTAACAAGGTATAGAAAATGACATAAGCAGCAAATAAGGCCTCCTGTAAACATAGTTTAAATGAAATGAGAGCTTTGTGTGGATGAAATGGATGTCTTGCAAGTTTCTTGTGACACTGTAAGAATCTTAATCCTCCCCCCATGGTGGCACCTCCATTTACTGAGACTGCCAGGTTCCTCTCTTAGAGCCTTTATTAGTTTCCTATCTGCTAAAACAGACACCGTACAATGGATTGGGTTAACAGTCAGAATGTATTGGCTCAAAGTTTCAAAGGCTAGAGGGCTTGCTTTCTCCTGGGTTGGTATCTTCTGGCTGGCAGGCAGCCTTTGGGGTTCCCTGACATTTACATCACATGGCAATGCACACGGTGTCTGCTCCTTTCTCTTCCAGGTTCCATTGACTTCCAGCTTCTGGCTGCTCTCTGCTGCCTCTCTTTCTGTGTCTAATTTCCTTTGCTTATAAGGACTTCAGCAGTATCGGATCTAGGCACATCCTCATATAGTTTGGGCACACAGTAGCTAATAAGACCTCCAAAGTTCCTATTTATAAATGGGTTCACACACACAGGATCAGGGATTGGGACCTGAACATGCCTTTTATGGAGGACATGAATCAATTCCCAACATGGCACAGTTGATGCTGGGGACCCCTAAAATCTCATAATGCCATTTCAATATTACCATGTCTTCTGTTGCTTACAGTCAGAACTGAAGTAAAAATAATCACAATGCTTGTTGGTACTGATTACTCCCCATTTGCCTTATTTGTGGAGAAATCATTTCAGATGCAAAATAGTCTTTCATTCATGAATCACTCATTCATTTCTTCAATATTTATCTTAATATTATTCATTGAGCTCCTTGTGCTGGTTTGAATCTGTGGTGGACCCCAGAAAAGCCATGTCCTCATTCAATATTTCTGGGTGGGAGCATTTTGATTGTTCCCATGGAGATGTGATCCACCCAATTGTGGGTGGTAATTTTTGATTAGATGATTTCCATGGAGGTGTGTCTCCACCCATTGAAGGTAGAATTGCTTACTGGAATCCTTTGAAAGAGGAAACATTTTGGAAAGAGTCCGTTTTTGTAGAGCCAGGAGAGAAAGCTAGCAGATGACACTATGTTTGCTATGTGCCCTTCCAGCTGAGAGAAGGAGAAACCCTGAACTTCATTGGCCTTCTTGAACCAAGGTAACTTTCCATGGATGGATGCCTTTGATTGGACATTTCTATAGACTTGTTTTAATTGGGTCATTTTCTTGGCCTTAGAACTGTAAACTAGCAACTTATTAAGTTCCCCTTTTTAAAAGCCATTCTATTTCTGGTATATTGCATTCTGGCAGCTAGCAAACTAGAACACTCCTTTTCTATACTATGCCAGTGTTAGGCATGGTGGTACATGGAGAAATGCAACACAGTTCCATGCTTCAAGGAGTTCACAACCTAATTGTGATAATGGTCCACAAAAGGGTAAGAACATGGAGACATGTTGAGGGCAACACACAGCAGCAGTATTGCTAGTGCTGTCTGGAGTTTGGAGGTGGGGTTTGTCAAGAAAGCCTTTCCAAAAGAAGCGACTGGCAAACAAAGTTTTATAAGGGTAGTAGGAGCTAGCTAGGTGAAGATGAAGGAGTGAAAGAACAGTCTAAGCAGAGGGGACTTTATAAACAATGTTATAAAGACAAGAAACGACAAAGCAGTTCAAAAGAACTACACGCTCTCCACGATAGTTAAAGTGTAAGGGGCTACAAAGGGATGAATGAGGGAAAGCACCTCAGAAAGAATCCAAGGCCAGAGTCATTGCCTTCCTGGCTAAGTGGGACATGGTGTTCAGGGTTGAAATCTCCCTGGCAGCGTGGGGGGGTAGCTCCCGGGGATGAGTCTGACCCTGCTGTGGGATCGACGGCACCTTCCAGACCAAGACAGGGAAGAGAAGTGAATAGAGTAGGGTATCAGTGGCCAAGAGAGAGCAAGTACAGTCAAGAAGCAGGCTGTTCTGGAGGCTTCAGTTAGATAGTGCTAATTGCCATGGTTTGCTAAACCCCAACGTCACTCCTGTTGACTCCTAAGAACACCTACAGCTTGGACTGAGACTCTATAAAGGTTCCATGCACTATATTTGCTTTCCTGGAACCTAACATTCCTGTAGGCTTCCTAGGTCTGATGAATCCCAAAACCCAGAGGGACCAGCCTTTCCGAGATTATCGACTAAGTACACCTCCCTATCCTTTAGTGTCGACACCCATTCTCAACGTGAAAAAGTCAGAACCAGCATTGCCCAAACATCCTTATAGATTGGGAGAAGGATCAAAGGAGGTATAGCAGAGAAATAGGACTTTTAAAAAATTTTTTTAATTAATTTTTAAATTTTTCTTAAAAAATATGACGTGAAAGAAACACAAACATTTTTAACATATGATCATTCCATTCTACATATATAATCAGTAATTCACAATATCATCACATAGTTGCATATTCATCATCATGATCATTTCTTAGAACATTTGCATCAATTCAGAAAAAGAAATAAAAACAAAACAAGAAAATTCATATATACCATATCCCTTACCCCTCCCTTTCATTGATCACTAGCATTTCAAACTAAATTTATTTTAACATTTGTTCCCCCTATTATTTATTTTTATTCCATATGTTCTACTCATCTGTTGACAAGGTAGATAAAAGGAGTATCAGACACAAGGTTTTCACAATCACACAATCACACTGTGAAAGCTATATCATTATACAATCACCATCAAGAAACATGGCTACTGGAACACAGTTCTACATTTTCAGGCAGTTCCCTCCAGCCTCTCCACTATATCTTGAATAACAAGGTGATATCTACTTAATGCATAAGAATAACCTCCAGAATAACCTCTGGACTCTGTTTGGAATCTCTCAGCCATTGACACTTTGTCTCATTTCACTCTTCCCCCTTTTGGTTGTGAAGAATTTTTCAATCCCTTGATGCTGAGTCTCAGCTCAGTCTAGGGTTTTTCTCAATCCCTTAATTCTGAGAGAGAAGTAGGATTTAACAAACAAGTCTGACTGCTAAATCCCTATATTAATATTCCTTCTAGCCTCCAGTGTTTTGGAGCAGCTAGAAGGAAAAATCTGAAATAGTGGAATGGTAGCCCTTGACAAACTCTGGGATCCGTTTCATAACTGCTTGTTGAAATGCACTTTGAAAATTATTGCTTTTTTCTTTCTTTCTTTGTATATATGTTATATTTTACAATTTTAAAACATTAGAATAATATAAGAAAACATGAAAGGAGAAAAAAGCACAGCTATTTTTTCAATAGATTTTTTTTTCCTACCTTACAGCTTGAACTCTGATCCCCTGGTTACAGCATGATAAAATATTTTATATATTGATTGGATCATCCAATAAATGAAGCAAAGGACATTGTTTTGAAGATGATTGTATAATGATATAGCTTTTACAATGTGACTGTGTGATTATGAAAACCTTGTATCTGATACTTCTTTTATCTAGGGTATGGACAGATGAGTAAAAAATGTGGATAAAAAATAAACAAAAACCCGGGGGAATGAAGGTTAAAATAAATTGAGTAGATTGAAATGCTAGTGGTCAATGAGAGGGAGGGGTAAGGTGTATGGTATGTATGAGTTCTTTTTTCTTTTTTATTTCTTTTGCTGTCATGTTGCAAATGTCAAGAAATGATCATGGTGATGAATACACAACTATGTGATGATATTGTGAGCCACTGATTGTACACATGTATGGAATATTTGTACATCAAGAATGTTTGTGTGTTTGTTTAAGTTTTTACAGTAAAAATATTTTTTAAAAAAAGTAAATTTTACCACAGATACAACATTTTGTTTTCTTGTTTATTCTTTAGTTTAAAACAGTTAACAATTTTAAAACAATAGACTTCAATTAAAAAAAAAAAAAATCCAAGGCCAGGTTACAGACAGCCTTGTAGGCATGCTAAGAAGCAAGAACTTATTTGTCCTGTAGGCTATGAGGACCCAATGCTGTGGGCTTTTAAGTGGGGGTACTATATGGTCAGATTTGTATTTTAGAAAGATCACCTGATCTAGTTGGCTAGCTGTTAGGATGCGATATACTAGAAACAGAATGGCTTTTGAAAGGGGGAATTTATTAAGTTGCAAATTTACAGTTCTAAGGCTGTGAAAATGTCCAAAATAAGGCACCAGCAAGAAGTTACCTTCATTCAAGAAAGGCTGATGAAGTTCAGGGTTTCTCTCACAACTGGAAAGGCACATGGCGAACATGGTGACATCTGCTAGCTTTCTCTCCAAGCTTCTTGTTTCATGAAGCTACCCTAAGGACATTTTCCTTCTTCGTCTAGGTCTCTGGCTGCATGAGCTCTTGTGGCTCTCATGGGTCTGAAGCTTTTTCCAAAATATTTCTTCCTTTAAAGGATTCCAATAAACTAATCAAGATCCACCTGGAATGGGTGGAGTCACATCTCCCTCTAATCAAAGGTTAATACCCACAATTGGGTGCATTGCATCTCAGTGGAGATAATTTAATCAAGTTTCCAGCATACAGTATTAAATAGGGATTAAAAGAAATGGCTACCTCCACAAGATGGATCAGAATAAAAACATGGCTTTTCTAGGATACATCATCCTTTCAAACCGACACATCACCTAGCCGCAGTGATGAGGATTAGATTTGAGGAGGCTAAGACTGAGTTAAAAAATTTTGGAAGCTTCTGAAAGCCATCCAGGCACCCCAGTTCAATCCAGAGACTGAACTAGGGCAACAAAGAGGAGGAAAATTCCAAAAGGGACGGTAATTTTGGCAGGTCATGAAAATGGATTGGACGTGGACACTGAGGAACAGAGAGGACTCAAGAATGACAATAGCCTTCTGACTTCAGTGGGTAGTATTCACTCTCCCTCTCCTTCATGGTCCCTGGAAAAGCTGATGTCCTGCAGGAGATACAAGCTTTAGGGGAACAATGATGTGTTCAACTGTGGACATTTTGAATCTCAGGTACCTCAACCTGTATGTTTCAGGGAATCTCAACCTGAGATTCCCAGGTGTCCGGGGTGGACACATCCAAGATGGATATATAGATTAAAAAGTCATCAGCACTGAGTACTATTTTTTACCATAGACATAGAGGAGATTCCTAAGGAAGAATATGTAACTCCGGAAAGTTGTGGCAGTTAAAAAGTGGAAACAACCCAAGTGTCTATCAACAAATGAACAGATAAACAAAATATGGTATATATTTTGTTTATCTGTTCATTATATATATATTTATATATATATAATAGAATTTTACTCAGCTGCAAAATGGAATGACATTCTAATACATGCTACAATGTGGATGAACCTTGAACACATTCTGCTAAGTGAAATAAGCCACACGTGAAAGGACAAATATTGTATGATTCCACTTACATGAAATTGTATTATTCCACTTACATTGTATTATTCCACTTACATGAAATATCTAGAATAAGCAAATATGAAGAAACTCAAAATAGATTCTAGGTTACCTGGGTCTGGGGTTGGGGAAACAGGAGGGAAATAAATGGATATTTATTGCTTAATGGCTAAAGAATTTCTGTTTGGGGTGTTAGAAAAGTTTTGGTAACAGATGGGGTGATGGAAATGCAACATTTTGAATTTAATTAATGACACTGAGCAGTACACTTAAATTTTTAAATGGGTAGAATGACAATTATATATATATATATATCCACAATTAAAAAAAATAACCCCTCAGGTATAGGGAGGGAAGAATGCAAAGCATAACACTGATCCAAATTTGGAGTTCTGCCAAGAGATGTGCAGGAAGGAGAATAATATAAGGCTATGGGTGAAAAAATAACTTGAATAATCAATCCCAGAATCCAGGCTGTAAGCTGAAAATGGGTGGAGAAAAATGATAGAGAAAATGGACAGTTGTTTATGGGATGAGGGTCATGAAAAAGTCAAAAGGTCTTTGGTTATGATTGGAGTTCACTATTTTAGAAATGGAACAGTTCCAGGTAATGATTATATCTTGAATAATATGGATGCTGGTGCAGAGATAGAAGGTCATCAGAAATTTAGGAGACCAGGTGGCATTAGGGCTTGGCAGATGGACAGACATTAAAAGGACCAAAGGATGTTTAGTGAAACACCATGAGCCAAGTGCTCACATCTTCAGTGGCTGTGTGGGAAGACTGACAGATGCTGAGTGATGAGGATATACATTCAATGAATTTTAAGCTTGAATTGGGTGATTTTATAATATCAAATAAATGTTAAAGTGGGGTGCAAGGGCAGTTTAGTGGTAGAGTTCTCGCATGCCATGTAGGAGGCAGGTTCGATTCCCGGTCCATGTACTTCCCAAAAACAAACAAACAAACAAAAAGTCAACAAATGGTGCTGCAATAATGGGATAGTCACATGGAAAAAGGATGAAATGTGACCCTGGGCATACAGCATACAAAAAAAAAATGTTAAAAACTAATCCTTTGAGTATAACACAACAGTTGCATGCACACCCAAGATTCAAACAGACCTGTTTCAAATTGTGATTCTACCTCATTGACTGTGGTTAAGTTACTTTAAGTTTTGGAGTCTTAAGTTCCTCGTTTTTAAAACAGATAATACTACTTGCCTCATAAAGGGTTGAAAATAGGATTGCTTAGAAAGCAAAGGAGAAGCTAAGCCTACTTACAATTATGCCTAAGAATCACACCCAGTGAACCTCTTCTGTTGCTCAGATGTGGCCTCTCTCTGTAAGTGAATTTGGCAGGTGAACTCATTGCCTGCTTCCCTACATGGGACATGACTCCCAAGTGTGTATTTCTCCCTGAAAATGTGGGACAGAACTCCTATGGTATCATGGGATTGAGAAAGCCTTCTTGATCAAATGGGGAAAGAGAGAAATGAGACAAAATAAAGTTTCATTTGACTGAGAGGTTTCAAACAGGGTTGAGAGGATATCCTAGAGATTATTCTTATACATTATATAGATATCCCTTTTTAGTTTATGATGTATTGAAGTGGCTGGAGGGAAATACCTGAAGCCATTGAGCTGTGTTTCAGTAGCCTTGATTCTTGAAGGTGATTGTATAACGATATACCTTTTACAATGTGACTGTGTGATTGTGAAAACCTTGTGTCAATGCTCCTTTTATCCAGGGTGTGGACAAATGAGCAAAAAAAAATAAAGATTAAAAAATAAATAATAGGGAGCATAAGGGGTAAAATAAATTTGGTAGATTGAAATACTAGTGGTCAATGAGAGGGAGGGGTAAGGAGTATGGGATGTATTAGTTATTTGTTTTTCTTTTTCTGGAGTGATGCAAATGTTCTAAAAATGATCATGGTGATGAATACACAACTATGTGACAATATTGTGAGTACATGATGTATGGACTGTAAGGATGTGGAGATTTCTCAATAAAAATATTTTTTTAAATGAAAAAAATAGGATTGCTGGGAGAATTCATTGAGATTAATTACTCTTACATAAGCATGTAATGCAGTGCTTGGCACATAGCAAACAGTGAATAAAAGCTAGACATAATAATACAGTCAATTCCAATTATTTGTGGTAGTTCTATAGAGTCACCGCCAACACTGAATTAACAAATACTTAACCATGCTCCAAAGGGAAATACAGAACTAGGTTCCTGCAAGCCTCTGGTCACAACATTTACATCAACCGATCAGTATATAACCTTGTTTTATGTGTGATTCTGTTTAAAAGCACCTTAATTTAATATATATTGTTGATTCGTTGACATCAAACCCACAGCCAATAACTCAAGCCTTGCACGGAACTGCTCTAACACACGTATTTCCTCTCTAAGGCATATCGCAGCCTTCTTGTGCTCGGACACTAAACGGGACTTCAGCTGTATGCTTGGGGGGCATTTCAAGCAGCAAACTCACCAACAAAAATGCAAAAACCTGGCCCTGAGTATACCACAAAGAGAACACGCATTAACCGTATGAGAGCTGAGAGCAGGCAGAGCATTGTCTTGCTCAACCTCAGCTGGGAATGTATGTGTCAGGGGACTCGTTATTTTTGCCACTCAGTGTATGTCCACAAATGACTGTGAAAGCACAGTGAGTATTGATTTGGGGGGGGGGGGGGGTTACAAATACATTTTATCAAGTAAGAAAAAATTTATAGCCACAAATAACTAGAATCAAGTTGTAACGGTTAATGCTTATGCTGTACTAAGTAAATGCCAATTACCATTTTAAGCCTCATCCCTATATTACAAAGGTGAAAACTGAGGCACAGAGACGTGAAGTACTTTGACCAAATTCACCCACCTAGTCAGTGTCAGAGCTGACATTCAAACCCAGGTAGTCTGGGTCTAGCAGCTGAATTTATAACTACTATACACTAATGTTTGAGAATGTTTATTTTTATTAATATTTCTACAAATGAATGGATCAATTAGAAAGCCTTTATGGAACACATTTTAGTTATAAAGCACTAAATTAAAGATGTAATAGAAAAAACCTAAATCCAATATAACTTGTTGGTACTGATTTCTCCCCATCTGCCTTATTTGTGGAGAAATCATTTCAGATGCGAAATAGTTTTTCATTCTTGAATCGTTCATTTATTTCTTCAACATTTACTTTAAAAGTCAGACTCTCTTTGGCTTTTCCCATTTCTGAGACCCTCAGCTACCACAGCAATCCACTCGGTGCTCTTCCCACTGCTTCTGGACACTGCAAAGCTTCAGATCTGTTTCCCTGGCATTTGCTGAGAGGGCCAAGTGACACCACCCTAAGGTGAAGGTATGTTAACTCGCTGTGGATTGGGAGAAGGACAACAGATAAATTCCTTCCCCCTTCCCATCCAATGGACTGCTCCAGGCAGGGTTTATCCATATGACTTCTCAGAGACATCCCTCTTGGCCAGGCAGGGACGCTTGTTGAGTGTGACCAGCTATGTCCCTGTGGCATGTTACAAAGTAGCAGCCAGCATGGCATTCACTTCCCATTGTTTTCCACCCTGTCTCCCTTTTCCCTCACTCTCACCTGGATTGACCCAAGTCTTGCCTTTGTTTTCTAGATGATCTCTGACCACATGGCTTTTACACTACAACTTTGGAGAGATCAGTCCTATGTATATAGAAAGTTAGTAACTCTGCAAATCACTATTGATGAATACCAAATGAGTTTGGCTGCAGAAGGGCACAAAATTGAGTCCCAGCCTGGATATTGTTATCTGTATTTTTCCCTACCTTGATTTCCTCACATATGAATCAGAGATTGTGATACCTGGCTTGTATTTTCACACATTGCTGGTGGGAGCGAAAAAATAGTATAAGCTCCATGGCAGAAATGTGCTAATATTTGTCAAGATTTAGAATGCATTTACCTTTGGATCCATCAGCCCCACTTCTGAAAATTTATTCCACAGACATTCTCGCATTCATATGGAATGATGGATGTAGAAGCCCATTCACTATAACGGGGTTTATGACTGGTAGGAAACAGCTCGTGTGCCTTCATTAGGAACTATAGTACATCACACACAGCGTGATGCCTGGGTACATCCCAGAGAGAGTTGGATGGTGAATAAAGAAGTATTTGCAAAGTCCCCTTGGAGGAATTGGGGAGAAAAGGAACTTCCCCTTTTGGAGAATTTCTGATATACTAGCAAGCAGTAGGGACAATCACATCAATAGGCTGAGCCCTCAATCTTGGGGCTGGCCCCTGTGAAACTTATCCTTGCAAAGGACAGGCTAAGTGTACTTAATATTAGGCCTAAGAGTCACCCCCAAGAGAACCTCTTTTATTGCTCAGATGTGCCTCTCTCTCTAAGCCAACATGGCAAGTGAACTCACTGACCTCCACCCCATGTGGGACATGACTCCGAGGGGCATTAAACTTCCTGGCATCATGGGACAGAACTCCTAGGATGAGCTAGGACCCAGTATCAAAGGATTGAGAAAACCTTCTAGACCAAAAGGGGAAAGAGCAAAATGAGACAAAATAAAATGTCCATGCTGAGAGATTTCATACAGAGTCAAGAGGTTATCCTGAAGATTATTCTTACGCGTTATATAGATATCCCCTTTTTACTTTACAGTGCATTAAAGTGGCTTGAGGGAAGTACCTGAAACTGTAGCACTGTGTTCCAGTAGCCATGTTTCTTGAAGATGATTGTATAATGACATAGCTTTCACACTGTGACTGTGTGATTGTAAAAACCTTGTGTCTGGTGCTCCTTTTAACTAGGGTATGAAAAAATGGGTAAAATATATGGTTAAAAAATAAGCAAATAATAAAATAAATGGTCATGGAGAGGGAGGGGTAAAGTACATAGTGTGTATGAGTTTTTTCTTTTTATTTCTTTTTCTGGAGTGATACAAATATTCAAAAAAATCGTCAGGGCAATGAATACACAGCTATGTAATGATATTGTGAGCCATTGATTGTATACCATGTATGAAATGTTTGTATGTTGAGAATGTGTGTGTGTTTGTATATTGTTTTATTAATAAAAATATTTTTTTAATTGAATATGAAAATAACACCTGTTTTGCTGGGCATGAATGAGATGACACGTGTCCATGTTAGAGAGTCCACAGTGCCTGATACATAGTAGGATCTCAATAAACGGCGGCTACAAAAATAACCTTCAATTGACGTAGAGGACGAAAGAAGGCCTGAAAGCTTAACTTAAGCTTGGAGGCCGGGAGAGACTCAGAAAAGTAGAGAAGTCAAGGACCATTCCAGACAGGGCCGTGAGGGGTAAAGAGAGCAAAAGTGAAAGCAAGATCGCATGTGATCTATGTGCAGAGGAGTTGTAGGAGATGAGCTGGGGTGGGGTTGCATGGGGGGGCGGGTGTCGAACAGTAGGTAAGAACTTGGGACTTTATTCTTTGAGTCATAATAGTAACAAAAATAATTAATCTTTATGTCTGTATTATATAATATGGTTTATGGAACCTTAATTTGTAGATCCCTATATCAAGTAGAAACTTCACTCTATATTGTCTGGATTTGATACCTACTCAAATTAGCATAACGAGCCTCTCAGAGATTCTTGAGCTAGACAGCATCGGACAGATGTGGGAACTGTCAAGAAATGACCCTCTTAGCAATGGTGAGAGTGGTCAGGGTTTATTATCAACACCAGACTCAATTTATTAAAAGTTTTCAAAACCAAACAGCAATTTCACATGTTTTGCTCTTGGTCATGGCTTTAGATTTTATTTGATGTTTTTCCATAAGAAAAAAGGGGATGGAAAATCACTGTCGAAAAGTAGGTTGATCTGGGGCTTTTCTTTTAACTCTCTGCTAAGGGTTCCAAAGTTCACAACAACTGGACACAGAGGGTTAAACAATAACAGAAGTTGCTTGTCTCCTTTGGATGATTTCCAAATTTGTACAACAAAGTTCCCATTAAACACGCAGGAAGCTCTGATTATTTATGATGTAATTTAATATTGACATGTTATTAAATGACCCAATCCTCCTGAGTCTTTGGACTTTTCTGTCCAATCAACTGCAGGTAGAACAGCCCTCCTAACAAAGCTAGGAAGCTGATCGTCAGCTTTCCTCTGCAATATTTTTTCCTTCGAAAAGAAAGCTCAGTATGTTGACTGTACCTTCACTATCTTGCACATTTCCTGAATTGTTTGCAAGAGGATTTCACAGGGAAAGGGATTTCTATGGCCTTTTTTATGCTGGGCAGGCTAAGCTCCCGGAGACTCACTGCCTAAACCTATTGCACACAGACTACCTCCCTTTGTTCCTGGGTTTGGGACGCTAGATTAATTTACCCATATGACAGCTCAGGAGAAAATGACTTTACATATCTTCTTAGCATTAGCAAAGAATGTGGAGATCACTTTACGGAAAAAAGAAAGACAGGTCTCTTGTGGAACCCAACCCTAAGCAGCCTCTGAAGCCACCTTCCATTTCATACAGTTCCAAGTGGCAAAAGAGCCCCTGACTGTGACTTGAAAGACAAGGGTCTGAAAGGGAATGACGAGGAGTTGGGGGTTATTTGCAAAGGACAGCAGCTAAAGAATGAGAACTGAGGACTAGAAAACCTGTGCCAGATATTGTATGCCCAGATCCCTCATTGTCTTCCTGTCTGGCTGTGTGAACTCGGGCCCTTCGCTTAGATTCTGTGGTAGGATTTCCCTTCTTCTCTCGGGGGGAAGATGGAGCAAAAGTACATCAAAGACTCCAAGGAGCTGACATCGTTATAGCAAAATCCGGCAACTTTAAAGGAGCTAAAGTAGGCTAGAGCAGCAAGGCTCCCATTTAATGTCTTAGCTGCTGCCTGAAGGATTTGGGTTTTTTGTTTGTTTGTTTGTTTTTATGATACATAACCACATACAAACACAAA
Source organism: Tamandua tetradactyla (assembly GCF_023851605.1). NCBI lineage: Eukaryota > Metazoa > Chordata > Mammalia > Pilosa > Myrmecophagidae > Tamandua > Tamandua tetradactyla. The sequence continues at coordinate 10,779,845 of NC_135334.1, read as the reverse complement.
CATTCTTACCGTATGATCATTCCGTTCTTGTTATATAATCAATAACTCACAATATCATCACATAGTTGTGTATTCATCACCATGATCATTTCTTAGAACATTTGCATCAATTCAGAAAAAGAAAACAGAAAAAAAATAATAGATACCAAACCCCTTGCCACTCCCTTTTATTGATCACTAGCATTTCAATCTACTAAATTTATTTTAACATTTGTTCCCCCTATTATTTATTTATTTTTGTTTTGTTTTGTATGAGCAGGCACCAGAAATCGAACCCGGGTCTCCGGCATGGCAGGCAAGAACACTGCCACCAAGCCACTGCGGCCCGCCCTGTTTATTTATTTTTAATGAAGGATTTGTTTTTAAGGTCCCTCAGGACAGCTCACACCCAACTAGGCGAGTAGCTGGAGGGCCTGGAACTCTTCTGTAGTGGTTCTGTTGTCTGTAAGCCATAGGAGCACGGGTAAGTGCCCTCATCAGTGAAACAGGTATAAGCATATCTTAGAAGATCAGGCCACGATGGCTCAGCAGGCAGAGTTCTCGCCTGCCATGCTGGAGACCCAGGTTCGATTCCTGGTGCCTGCCCATGCAAAAAAAAAAAAAAAATAGCATATGTGGCCAAGGCGTTTTGAGGATTCTGGGTAATGTGTATAAAGTACCTTATATAAGACCTGACACAGAATGAGCACTCCATGCCTGACTGCTCTTTTCATCCACCATCATGGTCTCAATAACCACAGTTCACTATCAGTTGTGAACATTTCTTAATGTCAGCAGCAAAGGATACCATTAAAATTCACTTGCCTCATGGACAAATTACTTAATTTTTGTATTAAAGAACTTGGGACTTAATTCTTTGAGTCATAATAGTAACAATAATAATTAACCTTTATGTTTGTATTATATAATATGGTTTAATGGAACCTTAATTTGTAGATCCCTATATCAAGGAGACACTCTACTCTATATTGTCTGGATGTGATACCTACTCAAATAACATAACGAGACCCTCAGCTCCAAAATGTATTAGAAACTATCTTATATAATTCTTGTAGGATTAAATAAAATCATGCATATAAGGTATTTGGCTCTAGACCAGCACATAATAAACAATTAAAATTAACTGATATCATTGTTTTTATCACTGTTATCATCATTGTAGTAAAAACCATTGTTAATTCTCCTCCCATAAATGAGAGTTTTCTCTCATATTTTCAGTTGTGAGTAGCCATCGTGGTACTTGAGCAATGAAAGATTGAGCACATGGAAATGATTGGTTTTTCTACCATCTTTCACACATTAGAGATATGGAAAATATTTGCTCTACATATTTGATATTTATCCATAAATGATAAATTCATAGGACCATTATGAAATTTGAGAGTGTATATAAATGCACTATAGGATGCACTGCATAATAAGGATTATGTAGTAAGTACTATATAAGTGCATACATGCATAAAATGACAAGGAAATCTCATGAATTATTATCATGAGTCTTGCTTTTACATTACCTAACCAAGTACTTTTTTCTTCTGTTGGTTGTTTAAAACTACTTATAAATAGAATTCATACTAACTCCCCTTAAAAGGCAATGTTTTTGAACTGAGCTCTATAAAAGTCAGGTTCCTTGTGTCTTCCCCCATATCCACACCGTTGTACCAGCTCCCATGCATCCCGGCTTCCCCTCTTCTCCAGTCTACCCTCTCCCCTTGACTGAGTCCTCAACAAGCTCATTTACTAACTGCCTGCTCGCCAATCACTACACATACCAAATCTCCTAGGAGAAAGAGAACTCCGAGTCACTGACACTGTGTTGTTATCTCAGCCCTTTCACTTTCCAAGGGCTAGAGAGACCCTGGACATGGGTATGGGCAGGGAAACACCAGAACCCTGGTGTTCTGGGGCAGAGGCAGGAGACAAGAAAAAAAGACTGCAGAAAATGGATGAAATCAGCTGAAAACCAGAGCCTGTGAACAGTGGACGCCAACCCCGTGGGCTAGGGCATGGGGGCCCAACAACCAAGAGAAGCCAGTGGCTCCCACCATGAGCTCTTCTACTCAAAGCAGTTTTGGACAGAGGTTTTACTTTCTCTTTATGCCAGAGAAAAGAGAGTGATTTTGATCTATGGAGGCTGATAAGTAGAAAGGAGATGGAGGCTAGGTAGCAGAAGGAGACAAGTTTAAGGGGGTGGTAGGGAGGTGTGCTGGTTTGAAAAGTTTTATATACCCAAGAAAAGCCATGTTTTAATCCTGATCAACCTTGTGGGAGCAGCAGTTTCTTCTAGTCCCTATTCAGTACTGTATGTTGAAAACTTTAAGTAGTTTATCTCCATGGAGATGTGACTCAATCAAGTGTGGGTGTTAAAAGTGATTAGGTGGAAACCTGTCTCCACCCATTCCAGGTAGGGTCTTGATTAGTTTAGTGGAATCCTTTAAAAGAAGAGGTATTTTGGAGGAAGCTTCAGAAAGCCACAGAACCATGAAGCAGAGTCTACCAGCCAGCAACTTTTGGAGATGAAGAAGGAAAACGCCTTCCAGGCCTGGAGAGAAAGCTAGTAGATGTCGTCCTGTTCATTACATGCCTTTCCAGTAGAGAGAGAAACCCTGAACTTCATCAGCCTTCTTGAACCAAGGTTGCCTTAGATCAGACATTTCTACAGACTTGCTTTCAGACATTTCCATGGCCTTAGAATTGTAAATTAGCAACTTATTAAATTCCTCTTTTTCTAAAGCCATTCCATTTCTGGTATATTGTATTTGGGCAGTTAGCAAACTAGAACAGGAGGGAAAGCTCAAAAGTGGGGCCACCATCTCCCTTTCCCTTGCAATCTCTTCCCCACTATCAGTCACTGTCCCCTTGTCCCTTTGCAAGTGCTGTAGTTAATGAGGGTGTACCGTGAAGAGGAAAGAGATTGCTTCCAGGTTTCTCCAGAACTGTAAGCTGGCTATGTGCTTTTCAGCATATGTCAGATTCGAAAGACTTCCACAAAAGATGAAGCCATTTCCACAAAGCTTATGATTGCACACCGATCATGGGATCAGCAAATATTTATTGAGCATACGCCGTGAATAAGCAGCCTGCAAGGCCTCTGCACACAGAGACAACACAAAGCAGGAACAGTGAACGACAGGGGGAGCAGGGCAAGGGCCCCCCAAATCTGCCAACCCAAGGCCTAATATGTCAAGACCCTCTGAGAGTTAGAAATAAATGGCTATGGAAGTTTGAATAGGGAGGGACAGCTCCTACCCAAGTGGAAAAATCAGAAAGACCCAGCAGTAAAAAAGAACTTGCATACATATCCAAAGAAATTGACAACAGGGACTCAGATCCTTGTACAGCATTATTCACAATCACCAAAATGAAACAATCCAAGGGTTTAGTGACAGAGGAATGGATAAGCAAAATGTGCTTATCCGTACAACAGAATGTTACTCAGGAGCCAAAAGGAATGAAGTGCTGAAACATGCTACAACATGGATGAACCTGAAATCACTGTGTTGAGTGAAAAAGTCAGATGCAAAAGGACAAATATTGCATGATTCCACTTATATGACATACCTAAATTGAGTAGGTTCATAGAGACATAAAGCTGATTAGAGGTTACCAGGAGCTGGGGGTGGGGGTGGGGAGGAGAATAGGGAGTTACTGCTTAACCGATGCAGAGTTTTTGTTTAGGGTGTTGAAAAAGCTTTAGTGATGGCAAAACAACTTTGTGAAAGTAATGAATACCACTGAATTCTATACCTAAAAATAGTTAAAACGTGCCTGAAAATGTAGAGCTGTGTTCCTATAGCCATGTTTCTTGAAGATGATTGTATAATGACGTAGATTTCACAATGTGATTGTGTGGTTGTGAAAACCTTGGGTCTGATGCTCCTTTTATCTACCTTATCAACAGATGGGTAAAATATATGGAATAAAAATAAATAATAGGGGGAACAAATGTTAAAATAAATTTAGATTAAAATGCTAGTGATCAATGAAAGGGAGGGGTAAGAGGTATGGTATGTATGAATTTTTTTTCTGTTGTTTTTTATTTCTTTTTCTGAATTGATGCAAATGTTCTAAGAAATGATCATGATGATGAATATGCAACTTTGTGATGATACATGAATTACTGATTATATATGTAGAATGGAATGATCATAAGTTAAGAATGTTTGCATTTGTTTGCTGTTGTGTATTTTTTAATTTAAAAATTAATAAAAAAATTAAATCAAAATCCCCCCCAAAAAAAATTTAAAATGGCAACTTTTATTATATGTACGTTATTTTTTATTATATGTATATTACCACCATAAAAAGAAAAAAGTCTTCCATAAACTAATTCAATCTAAGGTATGCAAAACTGATAACAGCTTTATAAGTACCACCTCCATGCCACCCCAAATCTAAAGAAATCAATCTTCAGAAGAAGATTTTCAGATGGGGTAACCGGTCCCTCCAGAGAGGATTTGGATTGGGGGACCTTTTCTTTCCTCTCCCCTTTGAAGGCTCAGTACAGTTTCTCTGCTTTTCCCAGAGCCAGTGAGTTCCCTGGGGACCAGCGGTGCCTGTGCCGGAGGAGCTGGACTAGATGCCTCCGACCCATGAGAACCGTCCTGTCCTGTCCTGGAAGTGGTGGGAGAAGCCACTTAGAAGAACCCATTCACAAGTTTCCCTTCCTTCTCAGGCCCCCACCTGCATTCCGGAACACCTCTTTTTCCTCCTCTATTGTGTTCATTTCGTGGATTTGTCAAAAGCTTAACACTGAGCCGGTTAGCCCCTCCTATGGCCCAGCCTCTCTTGGGTTCCTTCACAAAGGGCTTCCACCTTGATCAAAGGACAGTACCCGCCCCAAGGAGACACCATACTTAACATTTCTTCACAAAGGCAGCAGGGAGCAGGGCTTAAGGTGGAGGGAAGGAATAAGGGTTGACAGTGCGGGGAACAAAGCCCCAAATCAACCAAATTAATAAAGAATTAGGACACAGAGGCTTTTCCCCAATGTCAGCTCTTTTTTTTTTTAACCACCCATTGGTAGGAAAGGGCCAAGACTTTTGGGGAGGCTGGATGTGCCCCTGAGAGGTCATCAGGTCTAGTCCCTTGCCTCTGCACACAGGGTAGGGGTGTGGCTCAGAGAAGACTGGCTCCTCTCTGCCACCTCCCTTCTCCCGCATGGGTCTCACGCTCCTGACTACAAGGCTATAAGCCATTCTGGAAAGCTCGAAGAGCCCAGAGTCTCACGTGGGCTCAAATACCCCAAAAAGCCACAGACACCTCCACTCCACAAGCCCAGCCCACAACCTCTTTTCTCAAATTCTTCTGTGTTTTCAGTGGGTGGAGGGCAACTCCATTAAGTGGGAGGTTTACACACCCACGTTTACCTTGAAGACGGTGCTGATAAATTGTCTGTCTTCATCAGCAGGGCAGTATTCTGAAGATATTGAAGACTAGAAGTTAAGTTGTGACAGAACTGCAGTGATCTGGGATTAGGGGTGGTCGAACCCCAAGGAGCCTGAAGTATCTATGGGAAGCCATGTAAACTGTGTGTGTGTGTGTGTGTGTGTGTGTGTGTGTGTGTGTGGCACGTGCATGCATGCGTCTGTGTATACATGTTGGGTGAGAGGAGAAAGGAAGTTATCTGGAAGGGAGATTGGTGAGAGCACAAGTTTAGCACAATTTTGCTCAGACTTTGATGTGACAGAATGGACATTACTTCTGAACAAGACCATCCCTTTTTCTTGTTTTGGTTTTTGATCCAACCCTAAAGAGCAAATGATCCTCTTCTTGCTAAACCATAGACAAGTTGCCGAACCTCTCTACATCTGTTTTCTCATCTGTAAAATTGGGACGATAATTGATAGTCGTGAGGACTAAATGGGATACTGTAAGTCCAGGGCTGGGGCTTGTGTTGCTGCTTCTCAAAAGGGGCTCTATACTGTTCCTACGTGAGATAAGCCCTGAAACTTAGAAGCACCAGTCTCTCCCAGCACATCAACGAGTTGCATCTCCCCAGCCTATAATGTCAACACTCCTTTACTGCATGAAGAAGCTAGAATGGTCGTCACCCAAATATCCCTGAAGATTGAGAGAATGATCAAATGAGAGGGAGGAGGTGTAACAGAGAAGTCAGGACTTAAAAAAGGACCATGACTTCTGAATCATTATATGGATATTTCTTTTTCGTTTCTAGTGTTTTAGAACAGCCAGAAGGAAATATCTGAAATTGTAGAAATGTAACCCATACCGCACTTTGAAATTTGTTCTATAACTACTTGTTAAAACTGCGCTTTGTGGGCGGGCCACGGTGGCTCAGCATGCAGGTTTCTCACCTACCATGCCAGAGATGCGGGTTCGATTTCCAATGCCTACCCATGCAAAACAAAACAAATAAATTGCGCTTTGTTTCGCATAATTCACTTTCGATATATATGTTATATCACAATAAAAAATGGTTTAAAACATGTTAATAAGGGAAATATTGGGGGGTATGTGATCTGGAAACTCTGTACTTCATATGCAATTTTTCTGTAAACCTACAACTACTCTTAAAAAAGCTACAAGCATTAGTTCCAAACATCCACCCACCCCCTCCACGCTTGAGACCTGTTCGCTCAGTTCTGTCTTTTCTTCCTTGTAACTGAGGGCTTCCTCTCCTCATTTCATACATGCCCAGCTCTCTCCCACCCTAAAGTAAATTTCTCTTGACCCTGATATCCCTTCAAGCACTCTCCCTTTCCTGCCATATTTATTTAAAAGTAGTTTAGAATCCTATTTTGTCTACCTCCACACCTATTGCTTCTTCCTTCACCTCATGCCATGTGCGCTCCCTCCTTCATCTTATTCCTGTGGAATATGCTCTGGTGAGACACTAATTGCTAAGTCCAATAGCTTTCCTCTATCTTCACTGCCCTCAACCTTTTGGTTGGATTTGGCAGTGAGAAATATCTCCTCCTTTAAAATCTCAAGGCGCTTTGACCCCCTCTTGTGGTACTTACCTTCCAAGGTGATGCACGCATAGCCCTTGTAAACACTGAGACACACCCCGATCACAAGGTGTCACTGTAGATGCCCATGTCCCAGTCTTTACACTCTACCCTAACTGCAAGGTCTGCAGGGCTCTGTCTTCCTCGTCTTTGTACATCCTTTAGAACGAATGAGCCTCACGTTTAGAAATATGTGTTGACTTGAGTTTCCTTCCTTATGGATTTTTACAAATAGACCAAAATGGTCCTGAGATGATTATCCAAGATAGTTATCTTGGGTGTGGGTGGGGGACAACAGAATGACACCACATGGTCCCGACCAGAACGAGAAGTCTGGCTGTATTCTCCTCCCACTCAAGATACATTTGAGAGCCTCTTTGGGATGTTCCTGTCTTGGGGCCCAGCTCTCTGTCAGAGTGGTCCTTCTTCAGCCTCAGCCTCTCTTTCTACCCACATTAGCAGCCACAGTTTGGAAAGTTCACCTTGGGTTTTTCTCTTATACCTGGATCCATGATGCCTTCCACCCTCGGGCTTCCCATGAAATGACTTGGAAAGGAAGGTGCTCAGCTTAACAAAGAGTTGAACTCAGTCTCCTCCCCTCTTTTCTTCCCTCTCTTCCTCTAGTTCTCCATCTGCTTTTAAAGTGCTGAAATGACCATGACCCTCAATTTCAATCAATTTCCTACAGAGTCTTAAGCCTAATAAAATTATTCAGTAACATGTTTTAAGCACATATCATGTGCAAGACATTATCAAGCAAAATGTAACATTCCTCCAGTTATTTGGGTTTGCCTCATATTTTTCTGTTTTCCTGTGAAGTGGGCCATATATTTCCTCAGTTTTTTTTTTTTTTTTGGTATGTTTATCAAGCTTCTCTCTTTGTTTATCACCAGCTTGGCACCTGTACAAGAATATAATATCACCTCTGCCCTTGAGGCACTTAGTCTTGTGGATGAGTTAAGATATGCACTTATGTAGTATCTCTTAAGTGCCAAGCACATAGTTCTTCATATTTTCCATAAACACTCATCTAATATGCCTATGATATAGGCACCATGATTGTTCCTCATCTATAGATGAGGAAACCAAGCCTCAGAGAGGTTGGGTGATTTGCCCAAGGTGGCACAGCTAGTGAGAGGGAGAGTAGCACACAAAGTCAAGCCATAGAGCTTCAGATTCCACACACCTAGCCACTGTGCCATACAGCCTTTCAAATGTGCCTCTGAAGCAATTACATACAAATATATGCAATTATTTACATATATTTTACTTATATATGATCTCAGTTTACATATAAATAAGTAGGTAAACTGAGATCACGATTCGAAGAGCAAGAAGGAAATGGTTCTTGGGAAAAGGACCACAGAAAGAGCTGATGGCGCTGTTCTGAAGCTAATGGGAGGCAGTCTTCACATGCAAAATGGAGAGAACAACCTGGAGCTCCAAAGAGAAGCTAAGGGAAAGACAACAGGTGGGGTGGGAGCCTGGTTTGACTCAAGAAAAAGGAAAATAGAGTGAGGGAACAGAGTTAAGAGGCGGTTTAGATTTCCTATTTGGTGAGGGTGTGTTTATTGGTTTTCTTGAGAATGATGAAATTATCTAAAATTCAGAATATTGATGGGCTGTGGACTTTGGGCCGTCTACATGACCCCCAATGAATGCAGTGGCTGAAGGACACATTGACGGAGAAGTAGATGGCGGACGATGGTGTATACTTATGAACAAAGGCTGTGCTGCTACAAAAAGGAACAAAGTTGTGAGTTATGCAATGATGTGAATGAATATGTGGGACATTTGGTGAGACAAAATAAGCCAGGAACCAAAAAACTACAATGGTGTGGTCACCTTTAGAAAATGCCTATAAGAAAACAGGGGCCTAGACTGTAAGCTTTTAGAGCAGACACTTTAAGTCAGGAGTGGTGATTATTATTTCTGGGTTTTGAGAGGCTATTATATATATATATATATACAACCTGATATTTAGAGATAATGAAGCCGAACAGGTTGGGGTTAAATAATTCAGAACATAGGGGTAAGGAAGACAGTGTCTGTATTTTAGAACCACATATATTCTTTGAGACCAATGGACGAAAGCTTTATTTGATCTGGAACTGAAACTTTCTGTGGTACAAAATCTAATTCAACCTATCTGTATAGCTCATTTGAACAACTGAAATACAGGAAGCACAGAATAAGAAAGAGGTCCTTTAATCCTGTATAGATTATTGTAATGCCTGGAAACATCCTAGACTGTATTAACCAGATAATCAAAAAGTATTGGCAAAGCCCTCTGAGGGATGGGAGAAAGAATATGGAACTTTTAAACCTTACCATCAGGGAATCCCCTGATACTGTGTCAAACCTTAGGGATAGCCAAATCAATAGGCCATGCCCCCAATCATGAGGTTTACTCTTGTGAAGCTTATGTAGGTAGCAGAGAAGCTTAGACTACCTATAGGCATGCCTAAGAGTTACTTCTCGAGAACCTCTGTTGTTGTTCAGATGTGGCTTCAGTCTCTCTAAGCCCAACTTTGGAAGTGAAATCATTGCCCTCCCCGCTACATGGGGCATGACATGCAAGGGTGAAAGTCTCCCTGGCAATGTGGGAGAGGACTGCCAGGGATGAATCCAGACCTGGCACTGTGGGATCAACAATTACATCCTGCCAAAAGGGGGAAAAAAGTGTAATTAATCAAGCATCAGTGGCAGAGAGAGTTCAAATGGAGTCAAGAGGCTACTCTGGAGGTTGTTCTTATGCAAGCTTCAGGTAGGCCTTGCTACCTATCACAACCTGTCAACCCCCAACCAGGACCATTCCAGCCAATCCTAAGGAACACCTAGGGCAATATATAAAATTCCACTAGAGTTCCAGGCACTAGAGTAACTTTCCAGAAACCTACAACCTCCAGATCGGTCCCTGGTCCAGATAAGTCCTGAAACCTAACCCAGCCTCTCCAGAACATCAGATAGTTTCATCTCCCTAACCCATATTAGTGACAGACCCTTCCAATATCAAAAATTTAGAATTGTCATAGTCCAAATAACCCCAATGAGAGGTATGAAATGATCAAAGGTGATGGTGGAGTTATACATAGAAGATAGGATTTAAAAAATGAATATGAATGCTGAATCATTAAATTGATATCTCTTAAGGGATACAGATTGTGCAACAGGACTGATTGTAAAAATTCAGAAATGGATAGCACAATACTGCCTAACTGTAATACACTAATGTTAGAACACTGAATGAAGCTGTATGTGAGAATGATAGAGGGAGGAGGCCTGGGGGCACAAATGAAATCAGAAGGAAAGATAGATGATAAAGACTGAGATGGTATAATCTAGGAATGCCTGGAGTGCATAATGATAGTGAGTAAATGTGCAAATTTAAAAATGTTTCTGCATGAGGAAGAACAAAGGAATGTCAATAATGCAGGATGTTGAAAATAGATGGTAATTAATATTTTAAAACTTTAATGTATGTGTGAGACAAGCAAAAAAATTTTATTTGTTTCAAAATTTGTATTTTCACTAGTGCATTTCCTAATATAATTTATGTGGACAGCTTAATCAAACACCATAGTACTTGGAACCTTCTGTAAGGCATGAGATTTTGTAGGTTTGTCCAGAGTGATGCCCAGATAAATCCCAGAGCGATTTGAACAGTGAATAGGGAAGTATTTGCAAAGTCCCCTAGGGGGAATGGTGAGAAAGGGGGAAAATTCAACTTTCCCAAGTGGAGAATTCTTGACATTCTCACAGGCAGTGGGGACAGCCAAAGCAATAGGCTGAGCCTCCAATCTTGGGGTTTGTTCATATGAAATTTAATCCTGCAAAGGATAAACTAAGCCTACTTAAAATTAGGCCTAAGAGTCACCCCCAAGAGAATCTCTTCTGTTGCTCAGATGTGGCCTCTTTCTCTCTCTCTCTCTCTCTCCCTCCCTCCCTCCCTCCCTCCCTCCCTCCCTCCCTCCCTCTCTCTCTCTCTCTCTCTCTCTTTCTCTCTCCCTCTCTCTCTCTCTCTCTCTCTCTCTCTCTCTCTCTCTCTCTCTATCTCTCTCTCTCCCTCTCTCCCTCTCTCTCTCTCCCTCTCTCTCTCTCTCTCTCTCTCTCTCTGCAAGCAAACTCATTGCCCTCCCCCTCTCTACATGGGACATGACTCTCAGGGGTGTGTGGACCTTCCTGGCAACGTGGGACAGAAATCCTAGAATGAGCTGGGACTTCAGCATCAAGGGATTGAGAAAATCTTCTCGACCGAAAACAGGAAGAGAGAAATGAGAAAAAATTAAGTGTCAATGGCTGTGAGATTCCAAACAGAATCAAGAGGTTATCCTGGAGGTTATTCTTATGCATTACATAGATATCTCCTTGTTAGTCAAAATGTAATGGAAAAGCTGGAGGGAACTGCCTGAAAATGTGGAGCTGTGCTCCGGTGGCCATGTTTCTTAAAGATAATTATATGACGATATGGCTGTCACAGTGTGGCTGTGGTTGTGAGAGCCCTGTGTCTGATGCTCCTTTTGTCTACCTTATCGACGGATAAGTAAAATATATGGATTAAAAATAAATAAATAATGGTGGAACAAATTTTAAAATAAATTTAGTAGATTGAAATGCTGGTGATTGGTGAAGGGGAGGGGTAAGGGGTATGGTATGTATGAATTTTTTTCTGTCTTCTTTTTGTTGCTTTTTCTGAATTGATGCAGATGTTCTAAGAAATGACCATGATGATGAATATACAACTATGTGATGATAGTGTGAGTTATTGATTATATAACAAGAACAGAATGATCATATGATGAGAATGTTTGTGTTTGTATGTGGCTATGTGTCATGAATAAAAAATAAATTAATTAAAAAAAAAGAAAGGGAGGGGTACAGGGTATGGTATATATGAATTTTTTTCTGTTGTCTTTTTATTTATTTTTCTGAATTGATGTTAATGTTCTAAGAAATGATCATGATGATGAATATGCAACTATGTGATATTGTGAATTACTGATTATACATGTAGAATGGAGTGATCATGTGTTAAGAATGTGTTTCTTTGTTGTCATATTTTTTTTAAAAATTAAAACAAAAATAATAAACAGGCTGCTAATAGATTTGGACACTCTAACTTATACAGGCAGGTCACAAAATGCTTTCATTTAAAAGGTCAGCAAAATGCTGAATGTTCTTTATAAAGGCATTAGAAGACAAGCAAAATATAACCTGTCTTTGTCATAAATAGTTGTGGATGCACTCTAGAAAACTCTACTAAGAAAGTTCTTTGGAGCTAGAAAAGTTTATAGGGAATGGAGAACTCTAATATAATAATGATAACTAAGATGATACAGCCTGAAGGGGATATCACGAATAATGTTAAGACCTTATTAATTGTTAAGATACAGTTTGGAATTTATTGCTTTTATGTATATGTGTTATTTAAAGAGAAGGAGTATAACAGAGAAGATAGGATTTAACAAACAAGTATGACTGCTGAATCATTATATTGCTATTTCTGTTGGTCTCTGGTGTCTTGGAGCAGCTAGAAGAAAAAATTAAAAATCATGGAATTGGAACCCATACCAAACTTTAAAATCTGTTTTATAAGTACTTGTTAAAATGTACTTGGAAAGTTATTGCTTTTTTGTATATATGTCATATTTCACAATAAAAAAATAGTTTAATTAAAAAAAATTGATATCGCTTTTAGTTTCCAGCATTTTAGAGCAGCTGGAAGTAAAAACCTAAAATTGTGAAATTGTAACCCACGTCAAAGTCTGAAATATGTTCTACAACTAATCATGGTGCTGTTCTTGGAAATTTATAGCTTTTTTGTATATATGTTATTGTTCACAAAAAAAGAAGGAAAAGAAAGTCAATTGTGATGATAAAAAGGTATTTAAGCCTCCTATATTCTGGAGCAGCTAAAAGGAAAAATATGAGAGGATTGTATGGTATAGCCAATGACAAACTCTGGGATCTAGTCTGTAACCAGTTTTTGAAGGGTGCCTTGAAAACTGTTGCTTTTTTATTTCTTTGCTTTGTATGTATGTTATACTATACAATATACTATATTATATGTTATACTATACAATAAAAAAAAGTTCAAAAAAAAAAGAATAAGGAAAATAAGAAATCTCCTTTCTGTAACTGGGGGTAATAGATTGCTGTGCAGATTCACAAAACAGTGCCTGGCACATAGTAAACTCGAGGTGAGTGTCAGCTATACTCTTAACGGTTATTGTTCTTGGATAAACTCTTTCACTTTGGGACCTGCTAGGGCTGGGGAGAGGGGGAGCCTGGCTTATATTATTGTGTCTCAGGTTAGTTCCTGAAACACACTGAAAATCTTTGTTCCTGGCAAAGCAACACTATGCTCTCATTTCAAACCCACTTATAAATTCTGCAGTGGAAAAAACGGGACTGCGCCTTAGGGAGCTCCCTGTACGCCTCGGGGCACGTTCTCACCAACCCCCTCGGTGGAAGACCTTCGAGCCATCCAGCCTCATCTGTAGGTGAGAGGCCATTAAATGGATGGTCTCACTTAGTCCCTCTTGACTGAGGAGAGGGCCTGAGTCTCTGACCCCAAAAACAGACTTCTAGGCTTTGCAAACCACGGGCGTTTTTGTGGATTGTTCTTTGTTGGGGGGAAAGCCAGAGCAGTTCTGAGAAGCCTGCAGAATGTTAGAGCTGTCACTTCCAAAGTAATGCAACTCTGTTAGCCAGCCAATCAGCAAAGCAGAGCTAGGTATATGTCTCCCTGAGTCAGGGTTTATTTAATATTCACAAGCCTGGCAGTTTTTTTTGACTGATGGAAATGTTTTGCAAACAGAACCTGGTCCTGTTTTTCTCCACGCTCCTTCCCCCTGCCAGAAGTAGAGTGAGAGATTGGCAGAGGCAGTGCTAAACCGGTAGGGCTTGACGAGATACTATCTCCCTCTCCTTGTAACACAAAACATTTATTTTTGCAACGAGTGAACACAAAGTTGTAAGAAGTCCAAGATTTGTGGGAAGAAGAAGCTTGGTTTTCCCCCCTCACTGGACTGCCTGCTTTGTTGACTTTCACCTCTACCTCCCCCTACCTGAGACCCATGCCATTAGGAAGCCGGTTCTAGAAGCACCAAACCGCCCCCACCAGGAGCTAGGATGAGAATGAGCCCACAGTCAGCCAATGAGACTTTCTCTAAGGGGTGAAACCGGGTTTGGTGACTCATTTCCCTCTCTCCTTCCCTTTGCCCTCCAGCTGTCTGACTGGGGACTTGAAAGCAAGTGTTGGATGCCCCAAATGCAGATGCAGCTTGGAGACCCACCCAGCTGCCTACACAGACACGGTGGCGCTGAGCTGCAGGCCTGCATCCCAGGCTGCAGAGGGACTGTAGCTGCATCCACAACCACTGAGGAAGAATCACCCAGCAGTGGATTTAGAAGCCTCAGACGCTGCTTCGGCTGAAACCCCAGCTCTTACTAGGTGTGTGGCCTGAGATAAGTTATTTAACTTCTCTATGCCTCCATTTTCTTACCTGCAAACTGGGAATGATAAAAGTGCTTACCTCCTAATTTCTGATATTCTCGCAAGCAGTGGGGACAAGCAAATCAGTAAGCCAAGCCCTCGATCTTGGGGGTCACCCCCATGAAACTTATTCCTGCCAAGGATAGGCTAAGCCTACTTATAATGAGGCCTAAGAGTCACCCCCAGAGAACCTCTTTTGTTGATCAGATGTGGCCTCTCTCTCAGCCAACACGACAAGCAAACTCACTGCCTTTCCCCTCTCTACATGGGACATGACTCCCAGGGGTGTCAACCTCTGGCCACATGGGACAGAAATCCTAGAATGAGCTGGGACTAAGCATCAAGGGATTGGGAAAATCTTCTCGATCGAAAGGGGGAAGAGAGTAATGAGACAAAATAAAGTTTCAGTGGCTGAGAGAGTTCAAACAGAGTTGAGAGGTTATCCTGGAGATTATTCTTATACATTATACAGATATCCCATTTTAGTTTATGGTGTATTGGAGTGGCTGGAGGGAAGCACCTGAAACTGTTGAGCTGTATTCCAGTAGCCTTGATTCTTTTTTTATATAAAAAAAAAACAAGGGGTTGTATTCAACAATGGATTCTTAGATATGACTCCAAGGTATGAGCAATAAAAGAAAAAATATTTTTATTAATATTTTCTTGATAAAACTTAACATACAAACATTTCATACATGGTATACAGTCAATGGCTCACAATATTCTCACATAGTTGTGTATGTGATTGTACAGCATGTATGGACCACGTGTGTGTGATGATTTCTCAATAAAAAAAATAAGTACCAACTTCCTAGGCTGTTTGGAGAATTAGGAGATAAGCTCAATGCCAGGATCAGTTCTACTGTTATTATTACTGTATGGGTACGAAGTTTCCTCTTCTGCTCTTGGCGCCACAGTCCAGGAGCCACTGACACCTGCTCCCAACTGCTTCCCCTGCCCCTAAGGCTGGACCCTGGGGCCCCTCCAGACCCACCTGCCTCTTCCACCGGGCTGGCTTTGTGTCATCTTGCAGTTCTTTATATTATAACCAGTTTAGACCTTCACACCAAGCTGTTCGCTCCTGCCTCTGGCTTGGGGCTCCTGGTTGGCCTCATTCTCAGCCTTGGTCATCTGTTCAGTTACTCAAGAAACAATTATCGTCCGAAATTCTCCCTTAGAGCAAAGAGAAGTGCCGTAAAGAGCTGGTCCCCAAGGCCATGTGGAATCCCGCCACCGTGGTCCTGCTGTTTGGGGGCCAGAAAACTTACCATCTCCTCATTTAATTTTTCATCCTTCTAGGGTTTGTTGAGCACCCATCCAGCTCCATAAATGATGGTGTCTTCAGTTAGTGACTGAAACACGCTGAAAATCTTCATTCCTGTCTTTTGTTATTTGGGGTGAGGGGTGGGGGATTGTCCTGTGCCTTGTAAGATGTTAGGTCACCCCCCACCCCTTCTCAGGACCCAATGGCACCCCCTCCCCTGGTTGTGACAACCCGAAATCTCTCTAGACATTGTCAAATGCCCTCTGGACCCAGGGTTGCTGTACATCCAACAAATAAAAATTCAAAATTATATTTTCTCTGGCAGCTCTGATCTGGTGGGCCAAATCAACGTAGGCTGAGAACCGCTAGTTTAGGCACAGTTCCTACTGTGCGGGTAGGAACGGGACCGTGCTTTCCCGTTCCTACCCGCACGGAACCTGGGTACCGTGGAGATGAGCAACCCACACTGAAGAGGAGGAAACTGAAATTGGGGCGGGCCATGGCTCACCCACGTTCACCCAGGCGCACAGCTGACATCGGGGCTCTTTCCCCTATATCACGGCGGCTCGAGGACGCCCATCCTCTCCCAGCGTCTTCCACATTTGTGAACTTTCAGGAGTCCCCACCCCACCCCATTCCAACCCCTCTGTGTAGAAGCCGTGGTAATGGGGGCAGAGCCTGTATGCAGAGCCAAACCAGACATTGTCCTACAAACCTTTCCACCCCACACAGCTCTGAAAGCGCCTCTGGGAGAGAAGGCGAAGGGAGGAGAGGAGGGGGAAGGAATGGCAGGCGGGTGTAGGGTCCCTGCCTCCCACAGCTCTGCAGCCAAAGCTCAGAGAGACAAAGAGCTGCGCGAGGCGGAATGATTGTTTCCCCTGCTCTATCACCCAGCTCAATGGGCCATTCTGGATCCCTGCCCTCCAATGCTCCGGGACCCTATTAACAGACCTCAGCTGTTGCCCAAAGCCCTTACCTCACCCAAGAGGGCTCTATTTGCATGATAATGTCCTCTTTGGGGGAATTATTGCTTAATTAAAGAACAGCAACCACTTTAATTAGCATGTCTCCTTGCTCCCTGGTACTTTGCATGGATTCAAATGAGCTCCTCATTAGGTATTGGCACTTGGACAATTCCGGGGCCTCTGGCTGGGAAGGGAGGCTCCCAGGGCCGGTGGCCCCAGCCAGGACCTCTGCAACGGGGGAGGCCCAGCCCTGCCCGCCGCACAGCCCGGGCTTTGTGAGGGGAGCGGCAGACGGGGCCCAGCCCGCGCCCTCGGGGGCCCACGGCCAGACTCTGTCACTCCGCTTGACTGTGACTCTTGTCCACTCTTTCGCCCCTAACGTTTAGCTGCCCTCCCTGTCATCATTGCCCCAGGTCGCCACCACCAACCAAGGACTCGCTTTTCCCCGACCCTGTTTGAGCTTCTTTCTACCAGCACCCCCTCCTTCTTCTCTCCTTCTATCTGTCTCTCTCTCTCTCTTGTTCTCCATCTCTCCTCCTCCACCCTGTTCATACACGCACACACACACACACACACACACACACACACACACACCCCTCTGTGTTTAATCTCCAAGCTTCTCAGATTCTTCACCCTCAGTTTGGGAGTATAATTTTCTCTTTACTTGGTAATGCAGGGGGTAGAACATTGAAGAGACAAATAGACAAGAAAAAGCACCTCTCCTGATCCAGAGAAGGTGGCTCTTTCCCTGGACAAAACCACCAACTTGCTTTAGCTGCTCTTCCCTGCAATCTCAAAAGCTATCCAAGAACCATTCTGTGCTGATAGGCCCCCAGTAAGGTTTTCCAGAAACATGGGGTCAACGATGAAGTCTTTTACCACCACAATTCACCCTGCCCTGAAGATTAATAGAACAAAGGTGATTTTGAAGGCCGCTGGGCAGGTAACAACCAACTATACTTTTATTTCTCTGGATCTTTCCCAGAGTAGAGCAACAGCTTCCATTCCAGGGATAATCTTCCTTCTTCTGTCTGGATAACAGTGTTCCTAAAATCAACTGATTCCTGTCCTCCTTCCTGTAACACACGTCTGTTACCAAAGGCCATGGATTCTTTTGCCCAATACTCAAAAGCCAATTCTTGAGACACTGAGGTTTCAAAGACAGAAAGACTTTTTTTACTAGACACATAGCAGGAGAGCAGATGGCCTATCAGTCCAAAATCTGCCACCCCGAGTTTAGGGGGTTCAAGGGTTTAAGGATTTTAGCAAGATCATGTTGAATAGCAGGTTCAAAGCAGAAGAGGAGACAGTGTTATTATCATTTCAATAGAAAAACAGAAGCTGAAAGGAGGGAGGCAGAGGTAGCACTTCAATACTAAAGGTGTGAGCTAAAAGCAAGGGACACGTTATCTTTCAGTAGCAGAGTCTGACTGATACGATTTACAAATGTCTGGGGCTCAAGCTAGTTATGGCTGACTTCAAATTCTTCATTAGCATTACAGCCTTTGCCCTACAAGAAAATGACCAGAAAAAGGGAGTAACAGCTCTTAAAGTCACAAAAGTACAAGATAAGGGCTTTTACAATCATTTCAGATATCAGGGCAGCTGAATTATGGTTTAGGGATTTCAGGTATCCCCCTCTGTCTGGTCCAATATACCAGAAGGCAAAAAAGGAATATGATTCAGTAATCAAAATCATCTCTTAAATCCTAATTTCTCAGTTACACCATACCCCATCCCAGGCCTGGATCTATAATTCTATCCATTGCAAATAAAGGTAAAAATGCACTCTTAAAACTTGGTATGGTGGAGAGAGCCCTAGATTTGCACCTGTTTTGCAGTTTCGCTTAGCATCCAGTGTGGAAACTTTCCTCTCCCCTTTTTCTGGAGCTCTCTAGAAGGAATGTGAGTAGCTCCAGGGCTACTTCCTGCCTGGGAAAGGGTCTGGAGAGCTCAGATCCCACCTTCTGCTCGTCTCCTGGCTTTGGGCCGTCTCCATCTCCCTGCCTTCATGCCCCCCAGAGTGAACGGGCATGGAGAGCCCTATCTTTGGAGTCCCCACCTTTGCCTGTGTAGGAGGAGGAGGTAGCTGGGTGCTATTTCGGGATTCAGGTTGAAGAGAGAGAGGAGAAAGGGAGGGGGAAAGAGAGGGGGTGGGGCCTGGGGAGAAAGGGGCTCCCTGCCCCTCATCCTGCGAGAGAGTAACAACAAATCCGAGGTAAGTCCACTTCCTGGCAGGAAGCAGAGCCTGAAACCAAATGAAGCCACAGCAGTTCAAAGGGAGAGTGACACCCAAACAAGAGAGCAGCTCTTAATCCCCCAGAGAAAGAGGAGAATGGAGAGCTGAGGCCAGGAGAGAGACCGCTGGGCTTTGTTAAGCAGAAATGAAAACACTGCCCTATTGAGAGGCTGGGACTTGGAGACACAGACCCTGAAGGGTAGTTGCCAAGTTGAAGGCAGCCCGAGGCTGCCAGCTTTCACCTCTTTAGTTCTGGGTTTGGCAGTAATGAGGCAAAGGGCTGGGACTTTTAACTGGCTGGGTCAAAAAGGTTTCCGTATTAGACAAACAGCTCCTGGGGCAGGGGATATGCTCGTCTCTAAACAAGGAGTGGGGGCTCGAGACAGAAGCAGCACCAGAGCCTGTTTGGCTATCTCCTTACCCAGCCAGCCCCCTAAATCCACTGGACCCCCGAGCCTTGCTTCTGAGACAGCCTCATGCCTCCCGTTTATGACCACAGTTCCGAGAGGATGTATCAGGTGAGCCACCCAAGGGTCCAGACTGGCATGAGGGACCAGTGGGGGCCAGGGGCAGGGTGGCTGAGGGAGTAAGCTCGAGGAAAGACTTCAAATCCAAGTACTTTGGCAAAAAATATTTATTTGGTACAAAATTTATATTTTGACTAGTGCATTTCCTAATATAACTTATGTGGACAGCTTAATCGAACACATAAGTACGGGGAACCTTAAGTAGGGCATGAGATTTTGTAGGTTTGTCCAGAATAATGCTTCAATAAATCCCAGAAGGATTTGAACAGTGAATAAAAAGTATTTGCAAAGTCCCCTTGGGGGAAGAGTGAGAAAGGGGGAAAATTCAACTTCCCCAAGTGGAGAATTCTTGATATTCTCACAAGCAGTGGGAACAACCAAAGCAATAAGCTGAGCCCCCAATCTTGGGGTTTGTTCATATGAAACATAACCCCACAAAGGATAGGCTAAGCCTACTTTGGAGTCACCCCCAAGAAACCTCTTTTGTTGCTCAGATGTGGTCTCACTCTCTCAGCCAATATGACAAGCAAACTCACTGTCACCCCCCCCCCCAACGTGGGACATGACTCCCAGGGATGTGGACCTTCCTAGCAACGTGGGACAAAAATCCTACAATGAGCTGGGACTCAGCACCAAGAGATTGAGAAAACCTTATCAACCAAAAGGGGGAAGAGAGAAATGAGACAAAATAAAGTGTCAATGGCTGAGAGATTCCAAACAGAGTCAAGAGGTTATCCTAGAGGTTATTCTTATGCATTAAATAGATGTCACCTTTTTAGTTAAGGCATAACAGAGAGGCTGGAGGGAACTGCCTGAAAATGTAGAGCTGTGTTCCAGTAGCCATGTTTCTTGAAGATGATTGTATAATGATACAGCTTTTGCAATGTGACTGTGTGATTGTGAAAACTTCGTGTCTGATGCTTCTTTTATCTACTTTATGGACAGATGCGTAAAACATATGGATTAAAAATAAATAAAGAATAAGGGGAACAAATGTTAAAATAAATGGAGTAGATTGAAATGCCAGTGATCAATGAAAGGGAGGGGTAAGGGATATGGTATGTATGAATACTTTTTTCTTGTTTTCTTTGTATTTTTTTTCTGAATTGATGCAAATGTTCTAAGAAATGATCATGATGATGAACATACAACTATGTGATAAAAAGGAATGTTCATACTGTATGCTGATTGGTTTTATTAATAAAAAGGAAAAAAATTTTTCAAGGGAAAAAAAATTCAAGTACTGTAGGGGGATGTAATCTCAGAAAACATCAGTAGGGGAATGAGCAAGTGAGACAGGGGAAGGAAAAGAAACCCCCCAAAAGGCACATTATCAAACTAGTTACTACTGAGAGGAAGTAGAGCTCACCTCCACTGGGGAGTTCTGGGAGTGAGGACCACTTCTCAACAGCCTATCCAAAGTGGGAGGCAACTGGGCACTCACGTGCCATCTCCCATCGGTCATTGGTTGCAGGGTGCTGCTGGGGACCATTGATTCCCGCATATGGGAAGAGCAGGCTCCAGCTCTTCCTTCTGAGAGGACACCCTCAGGCTGAGAGGCAGGTGCTGCTGGCCAGCATGCCCGGAAATGGTACAGGGCAATGGGCAGGGTCCAAACAGCATCCGCTCCATCATTCCTCTCAAGTCTCAGCAGCCAGGAGTGACTATTCATGTTTTGCTGCTGATGCGAGGACTTCCAATTCTCTGCAGTCTTTCCACAATGATTTCTGCAACAACCCAGGGGGTGTCTTACATGGAGTCAAAGACCCATCCAGGCAGCTGCCCTGTGACATCCACTGAGCAGTCACCTCTGTGGGAACAGCTCATACCAAGCCCCAGGCCAGCTGCCTTCTCTGTACAGGGAAGCAGCACCAACCATTATCACCCTTTCTCTAGGAATCACTATGAAAAACGTGCCAGAGCCCTTAGAATTCAGAGTGAGATGGAGTTTTCAGAAGTCCTTGACAAACCATGTTGTATCCTCAGCTAAAAACAAGAGAATGCCTTTCTCTCCTCTTACATTATGTTCTGTTATAGATCTGCCAAAGTAACACAGCCCCGTGTCCAGACATTGACCATGTTTTTAATGAAGACAACCCCTTTGATTTTTACATGAAGTTCCCCCCCTTCCTTTTTTTAGGCTCAGACAGAGCAGGGGACAAATACACAGATTATCCCTCCTTATCAACGAGCTGTATTCAGAAATTCTCTCCCCCTTCAACACCCAAGCCTGTTACTGGATCAAACCTGTCTCTCTCTTTTCCCTTGGGGTTAATTATTTCCTGGGAAGCTTTTTGGTCTTTCCTACAAATAGACTTATAGAGGTCTTGCCAAATTTGCTTAGACATGTCTCAAATTGCAATGGCAGAGACAGCTTAGGCCAGAACTGGCACCCCTGCTTCACAGAGATGGAAATTTTAAAACTTGGAGAAGTGGGCAAATTCCATATTCTTCCAACAATCTTTCATAAATGTCATTTTTGACAGGTACCAGATGACAGATAGCTCAATACTACATTCTGTAAAAAGACCGTGGGAAGGTGATTTCTTTGTTGATGAGCGAGGTTAGATCCCTATGCTTGGAAATCAGATGAGCAGATAGTAATCTTGATGTCATTTCGTAGAGATTAAAGGGTTTAACCAGGTCTCTCACTTGGTGAAGGGTCATTCCACCTCAACACAAAGGAGGGCTGGAGAAGTACTCACAAGTAAAGACAGAATTCTCCCTAAGAAACATCTTATATTTCTATAGTCCAATAGCAGGTAACTAAATCCCCAAAGTTCTAGGCTATAGACTGCCCCACCATCTTGCCCATCAAAGCACCCTTAATGGCAAAAGTGTCTGGACAGGAGTCTTCATTATATAAGTGTTTCCTTTTGGGTTCCTGCAGTTTTCAAGGCCATGTAGGGAAAAAAATGTCATCATCACATGAAAATATTCTCTAATGAATTGACCACTTATAGCACCCATCTCTACATCAGCATCTCGTTTCGTTTTCTCGTTATTAAAGCAAATGCCATATAATAGGATGGCACAAACAACAGGAATCTATTGGCTTATAGTTTTGAGGCTAGGAGAAGTCCCAAAGAGACATCTGCAAGGTGATGCTTTCTGCCTGAAGGCTTGGGTCTTCCAAGGCTGGCTGCCAGCAACCTTTGGTTCTTGGTTTTCCAATCACATGGAAAAGCACATGGCAGTGTCTCCTTTCTCTTCCTGATACTGTTAGCTAGCAGCTTCTCGCTGCTCCCAGCGGCTCCTCTCTGTGGCCTTCTCTATAAATCCTCCAGGAACAGGATTAAGGTCCGTCCTGATTTGGTTGAAGCACACACACTTTATGTGAAGTAACCTCATCAAAAGGCTCTCTTCAGAGTGGCTTCACACCCACAAGAATGGACCAAGATGAAGAGCATGAGTTTTTCTGGGGTACGTATTTCCTAAACCACCACAGCATCATGGCCAGTCAACTTCTGCCTAATGGTTTTATTGGGAGTTTTGAATATCAGACAAAAGAAATAAAAAACAATGGAAAAATCTCGTAACAATTATGCAGAATTTCATGAAGTCAGTGAAAATGGTGTTAGGTAATTACACTATGCAAAGCATAACTCATTCAAAGTGAAACTCATGTAAAACCCTTGGGAAGTGACTGATCACTAACAATAGCAGAGAAAACTGACAAAATTTTTAACTTAGGTGCTAATCCAAGAGAATTTCTGAAAACAAATTTAACTCCCTTGAGGACATTAATGGAACACTGGAAAATGTTTGCAAATGTAACCTTCTTTATGCTTATTCTGAGAAAGTCCAAAAGGAAGGGAAGATACTGTGTCATGCCACAGGTCTGGCATTGCATATCATGCCAAGAATTTTCCCAAAACCTAAAGCATCCTTTGTTTTTTTTTAACAAAACACTGTGTGGTTGCAATTATAACTCAACTTTTGTTAAACCAAAGATAATATGAATTTATTTCTCATATTTTTGTTTAATTTTCCCCTACCATTTACTGGGAAACATCTGGTTCACTTTGAGTGTTTCTCATTTAAAGTGGACTCACTTTAAGAGGCCATTTTTCAGGATCCATGACTCTCCAACTATGAGAATCTTTTAGGTAGCCTAAGAGCCTGAGCCACTTACCCGAAACATGAAATCCCTTCAAAGTTTCACATTTTACTTTAAAAGTGCATGAAAATATTTTTTAGACTCTATAACATACCTGTGATAAATTCCTTATCTGTTAAATTACTTAAACTTTTCCCTAAGTGTCTTAAGTAGAGTGAATGCTCTTAGAATATGAACCATATTTACCCTGTGGCTTTACACACCCCTGTTGAATGTTGCATATTTCCTTTGGATTATATGAACTCCAGTTGAAATGTTTGCCCAGAAAAAACAATCAGAATTATCTGGACCTTGAAAACGTTCAGAGGGGAAGGATACCAGTCAAATGCTACACACAACCATAGAAAAATCTAAAAAATGCTCCCATCAAAAATCTAGCTTGGGGCCATGTTCTGATAGCTCTCCCAGGAAAATAAATTATAGGGGTGTCCTTAAATTGCTGAATTAATCAATCTGATCTGTGGGATTATCTATTGTGACCCAGTTCAACTTTGAAAAACATCTGCCTAAAATAATAATTTTGCTGTAAAATAACATTGTTTCTCTCTCTGATTATGGGGAGATAGCAGTGTACTTGATCCTCCAAGTTTACCCCTAGATTATGTCAAACAATCACATCTCCACTACCTTGTCCTCCTATTTCTAAAGGAAGAAGGACCTATAAATCTATATATAAACCAAGAGTAGGTAGTTTAAATTTAAAGGGGTGGGGGAATTAGACAGGAAAAAAAGATCAAAATATGGTTCTGGTTTAGAGTGTTTAAATTGCTATTTGCTTTGTCAGGAAGTGGCTCCAGTGAACTTTGATTCTCATGGTGGTATCAAAATGCAGGTTTTTTATGAACATTATTAATCAGGGGTCCATACTATTCTCATGCTATCCACTTCTTGTCTGCTGAGTCAAAGCTGATGAAATGCTAGTAAAAGTCTCAGACTTATATTGGCTTTGACAGATTTCTTCACAACCACAGAGAGTAGCTATGCAGGAAATCCCTGATTGTTCCTTACATACCAATATTGGCCTAGGAAACAGAATGCTGTGATTTGTTGAGAAGATACTGTGCACAATTTTGTTAAATACAATTGATTTTATTTTACTTCTGGAATGGAAAGGATATTCCATATCATCAAATGCCGCAAAAAGTTGAGTAAGATGAAAGCTAAAAAGAAGCTGTAAGGTCTCCCTTCCATTGAAGGGGAGTATTTGAGCCTGGACAGTCACAGGGAGCTGAGCCTTGAACTGCTTATTGTCTAGTTCTTCTCCGAATCCTGGATGAGACTATTTGTTTTAGTTTGCTAGCTGCCAGAATATAATATAACAGAAATGGAATGGATTTTAAAAAGAGGAAATTTATTGAATTTCAAGTTTACAGCTCTACGTCCATGAGACTGTCCAAATTAAAGCAAGTCTATAAAAATGTCCAAATGAAGACACCAACAAAAGGTTACCTTCACTCAAGGAAGGTTGATGAAGTTAAGGTTTTCTCTCAACTGTAAAGGTACATGGCGAACATGGCAACATCTGCTAGCTTCCTTTCCAGGCCTCTTGCTTCATGAAGCTCCCCTGGGGGCGTTCTCCTTCATCTCCAAAGGTCGCTGGCTAATGGATCTGTGGTTCTCTCATCATTCTAAAAAGGGGACTCTCTCCAAAATGTTTCCTCTTTTAAAGGATTTCAGTAAACTAATCAAGCCCCACCTGGAATGGGTGGAGTCATATTTCCCTCCGTTCAAAAATTAATACTCACAATTGAATGAGTCACATCTCCATGGAGATAATCTAATCATATTTCCAACATATTGTGCTGAATAGGGATTAAAAGAAATAGTCGCTCCCACAAGATTGATTAGGACTAAAACATGGCTTTTCTAGGGTACATAAATCCTTTCAAACTGGCACACTATTGCTGTTTGAAGAAGACAGGCTAAACAGCATTCTGGTCGCTCATATTATAAACCTAACCCAAGTATCAATATTAAGGTATCCTCATGTGGGCAGCCCGGGTTCTATTCCTGAACCATGCATTGAAAAAAAAAGAAAATAAAAGTCCTGGTTTAATGGAAAGGGTATGAGCCTGATGGCAGCTCCATCAGCTACAGGCTGTGTGGCCTTGGCAAAATCATTTAATATCTCTGAGTTCTCACGTGTTAAAGGGGGATAATAACACATACCCCACAGGCTGTCACTAGGATAAGAAATAATGCATGTAAAACATGGGCACCGTTTCTAAGAAAAGTTTTCATTAAACAATGTTTAATGTTTTTTAACAGTAAAAAATATACAACAAAATTTACCATTTCAACCATTAAGGGTGCAATTCAGTGACATTAATTCCATTCACTATGTTGGGCATTCATCACATCTATTTATTATTAAAATTTTTCATCACCCTAAATAGAAACTGTGTACCCACTAAGCAGTATTTCCCCATGTCCTCTCCCTGCAGCCCCCAGTAACCTCTAATCTGTCTCTATGAAGTTGCCTATTTTTTAGATATTTCATATAAGTAAAATCTGTTTTAATGTTTTGATACCAATTTGCATCAAGAATTATCACAAGAAGTTATCAGAAGTATTCTGCATCTTTTGAAAAAGTCAAGTTGAAGATGTTGTTCATTATGATGTTCATTCAGCATCTTAGACTAAAGACCCATGAAAAATTGCTGTGAATTTAGCAGCAGAGAAAGATTTTTATTTTTGTTTGCTCTTTATCAATGAATCTCATGATATTTTCCTTTTCATTTAGTTGCCAGGAAGCCCAGAACTAAACTGATAACAGTATTAGCCTTCACTTTCCTCTTTATCTTTATAAATAGGTTTTGGCTTTTATTTTTGTGTTAAGACATATTATATATTATATATATGTACACTACCATTGCTATTACTTCTAATATAACTACTGACAAGCACTTGGATAATAATTTACTATAGAGAGAGTACATATATATGTATAATTTTTTGCAATAGCCACATAATAAAGTCAAAATTTTTATGATCAGATTAAATCTCCTGGTAACCCCCCCCGTCTACATGGGACATGATTCCCAGGGGTGTGGACCTTCCTGGCAACGTGGGACAGAAATCCTAGAATGAGCTGGGACTCAGCATCAAGGGATTGAGAAAACCTTCTCTCAGTCAATGGCTGAGAGATTCCAGAGTCGAGAGGTTATCCTGGAGGTTATCCTTACGCATTAAATAGATATCATCTTGTTAGTCAAGATGTAATGGAGAGGCTGGAGGAAACTGCCTGAAAATGTAGAGCTGTGTTCCAGTAGCCATGTTTCTTGAAGATGATTGTATAATGATATAGTTTTCACAATGTGACTGTGTGATTGTGAAAACCTTGTGTCTGATGCTTCTTTTATCTACCTTATCAACAGATGAGTAAAACATATGGAATAAAAATAAATAATAGGGGGAACAAATGTTAAAATGAATTTAGTTTGAAATGCTAGTAATCAATGAAAGGGAGGGGTAAAGGGTATGGTATGCATGATTTTTTTTCTGTTTTCTTTTTATTTCTTTTTCTGAATTTATGCAAATGTTCCAAGAAATGATCATGATGATGACTTTGCAACTATGTGATGATATTGTGAATTACTGATTATATATGTAGAACGGAATGATGAAAAGTTAAGAATGTTTGCGTTTGTTTGGTATTTTTTGGTATTTAAAAAAAAAAAAATCTCCCTGTGAGAAATGGCATCTCAAGAAAGTTCTTGCCGGAAGACTTCCAGGCCAAGATGGCGGCTTAACAATGTGCGCATTTTAGTTCATCCTCCAGAACTAAATAACCAGAAATAGTACAGAACAGCTCCCGGAGCCACATCAGTGACCGGACACACAGCATACCCCAGTCTGGACCAGCTGGACTGGCTGCGAGCCCCCCAGAACTGTGAGTTTCCCAAGCTGTGGTGGCTGGCACCCCTCCCCAACAAGCTACTTCCCAGAGGGGAAAGGAAAGGGACTTCACCAGCAGCAGGGGCTGAGCCCAACTAAACGCCAATTGTGGAATTAATTAACAAGTTCTGACTACTAAAAATAGGCCCCCAGCTCAGTTGAACCTGGTCAAAGCAGAGGTCACTCATTTTTGCCCCGGAGCTGAGGGGGCAGGGCTGACGGAAAAAGAAAAAAAAAGGAAGCAGAGGTTTTTGTGGTTGCATTTCTACAAAGGCTTGACTGCCTCTGGGTTCAGTGGCAGGACTTCTCAGACTGCAATTGCCTCAGACATAGGGAGAAACAAAGTTGTTTGAGAGCTTGTCTGGAGTCTTTGCCTTCCCCGGTGGAGGGGTGAAGCCCAACTCAGGTGGAATCCCTCCCTCAAGGAATTCAGACACCAGGGCTTGGTAAGTTGAAGCCATTAAAACCAGCCTACAACCTCTCCTCTGCTACACCACGCCCCCAGCAGGGAGAGTCTGCGAAAGTTAAAGGTACCGCATAATCTTATGCTGGTGGGACCTGCAGGCAGACAAGTGCCACCTACTGGGCAGGATACAAAAAACAGAGTCCAGAGACTTCACAGGGAAGTCTTTCAACCTGCTGGGTCTCACCCTTGGGGAAAACTGACACAGGTAACTCTTTCCTCTTGATAGGAGGCCAGTTTGGTCTGGGAAAATCTGGCTGGGGTCTATAATACCTAAGTAGACCCTCCTAAGTGTGTGTG
The DNA here is from genome assembly GCF_023851605.1 of Tamandua tetradactyla. Taxonomy (NCBI): domain Eukaryota; kingdom Metazoa; phylum Chordata; class Mammalia; order Pilosa; family Myrmecophagidae; genus Tamandua; species Tamandua tetradactyla. Next base: position 10,751,601 of record NC_135334.1, on the reverse strand, counting down.
GGGGGGAAGGCACCATACAAGCAGGGTAAGAAACAAGAACTGAAAAATTCTCTTCTGTTAAACAAAACCTAAGCTAGAGGTCCAGATAAAGCTGAACTGAATGTCAAAGAACAGATAGACAATAAATTCATCCAGCAAGAAAATTCTAGGTAAAAGAAGTGAAAGCAATCTCCAGAATAAACTAATTCAGGTAATTAAATGCCTAGACACCAGCAAAAAAAACAAATCACACTAGGAAAATTGAAGATATGGTCCAGTCAAAGGAATAAACCAACAATTCAAATGACATACAGGAGCTGAAACAATTAATTCAGAGTATACGAACAGATATAGAAAACCTCATCAAAAACCAAATTAGTGAATTGAGGGAGGATATAAAGAAGGCAAGGAATGAACAAAAAGAAGAAATAGAAAGTCTGAAAAAACAAATCACAGGACTTATGGGAATGAAAGGCACAGTAGAGGAGATGAAAACAACAATGGAAACCTACAATGGTAGATTTTGAGAGACAGAACATAGGATTAGTGAACTGGAGTACGGAACATCTGAATCTGTCAAGTAAAGAAAATAAAGGTAAAAAAATGGAAAAATATGAGCAGGGACTCAGGGAATTGAAGGACAATATGAAGCACATGAATATACATGTTGTGGGTGTCCCAGAAGGAGAAGAGAAGGGAAAAGGAGGAGAAAAACTAATGGAGGAAATTATTACTGAAAATTTCCCAACTCTAATGAAAGACTTAAAATTACAGATCCAAGAAGTGCAGCGTACCCCAAAGAGAATAGATCCAAATAGAAGTACTCCAAGACATTTACTAATCAACATATCAGAGGTCAAAGAGAAAGAGAGAATCTTGAAAGCAGCAAAAGAAAAGCAAATCCATCACATACAAGGGAAGCCCAATAAGACTATGCATAGATTTCTCAGCTGAAACCATAGAGGCAAGAAGACAGTGGGATGGTATATTTAAATTATTAAAAGAGAAAAGCTGCCAACCAAGAATTCTATATCCAGCAAAATTGTCCTTCAAAAATGAGGGAGAAATTAAAACAATTTCAGACAAAAAATCACTGAGAGAATTTGTGACCAAGAGACCAGCTCTGTAAGAAATACTAAAGGGAGCACTAGTGACAGATATGAAAACAGAAGAGAGAGGTGTGGAGAAGAGTGTAGAAAGGAAGACTATGAGTAAAGGTTAAAAGAAGGAAAATTAGATATGATATATAAAATCCAGAAGGCAAAATAGTAGAAGAAAGTACTACCCATGCAGTAATGACACTAAATGTTAATGAATTAAACTCCCCAATCAAAAGACATAGACTGGCAGAATGGATTTAGAAACAGGACCCATCTATATGTTGTCTCTACTCAAAGGACATGAGGGCAAGGACACAAATGGACATTTGCACACCAATGTTTATAGCAGCATTATTTACAATTACTAAGAGATGGAAACAGCCAAAATGTCCATCAACAGACAGGTAGCTAAACAAACTGTGGCAGGGCCACAGTGGCTCAGCAGGCAAGAATGCTCGCCTGCCATGCCAGAGGGCCCAGGTTCGCTTCCCGGTGCCTGTCCATGTAAAGAAAAAAAAAATCTGTGGCATATACATACAACGGAATATTATGCAGCTGTAAGACAGAATAAAGTTATGAAGTATGTAACAACATGGATGGACTTTAAGTACATGCTGAGTGAGATTAGCCAAAAACAAAAGGACAAATACTGTATGGTCTCACTGATATGAACTGACATTAGTGAACAAACTTGGAATATTTCATTAGTGACAGAGACCATCAGGAGATAGAAATAGGGTAAGATATTGGGTAATTGGAGCTGAAGGGATACAGATTGTGCAACAGGACTGAATATAAAAACTCAGAAATGGACAGCACAATACTACCTAACTGTAATACAATTATGTTAAAACACTGAATGAAGCTGAATGTGAGAATGATAGAGGGAGGAGGGCTGGAGGCATAAATGAAATCACAAAGAAAAATAGACAATAAAGATTGAGATGGTGTAATCTAGAAATGCCTAGAGTGTATAATGATAGTGAGTAAATGTACAAATTTAAAAAATGTTTTTGCATGAGGAAGAACAAAGGAATATCATTACTGCAGGGTGCTGAAAATGGATGGCAATTAATATTTTAAAATTTCAACTTATGTGTGAGACTAAAGCAAAAAATGTTTATTTGGTACAAAATTTATATTTTGACTAGTGCATGTCCTAATATAACTTATGTAGTTAGTTGGTTGAACAACATAAGTACATGGAACCTTGAGTAGGACATAAGATTTTGTTGGTTTGTCCAGAGTGATGCCCCAATGAATCCCAGACTGATTTGATCAGTGAGTGGAAAAGTATTTGCCAAGTCCCCTTCAGGGGATGGTGAGAATGGGGGAAAATTCAACCCCTCCCCTCCAGTTGAATTCTTGATATTCTCACAAGCAGTGTGGACAACCAAAGCTATAGGCTCAGCCCCCAGTCTTAGGATTTGTTCATATGAAACTTAACCCCACAAAGGTTAGGTCAAGCTTACTTAAAATTAGGCCTAAGAGTCACCCCCAAGAGAGTCTCTTTTGTTGCTCAGATGTGGCCTCTCTCTCTAGCCAACACAACAAGCAAACTCTCCATCCTCCCCCTTTCTACATGGGACATGACTCCCAGGGGTGTGGACCTTCCTGGCAATGTGGGGCAGAAATCCTAGAATGAGCGGAGACTCAGGATGAAGGGATTGAGAAAAACCCAGAATGAGCTAAGACTCAGCATCAAGAGATTGAAAAAATATTCTCGACCAAAAGCGGGAAGAGCGAAATGAGACAAAGTGTCGATGGCTGAGAGATTCCAAACAGAGTAGAGAGGCTATCCTGGAGGTTATTCTTATGCATTAGGTAGATATCACCTTGTTATTCAAGATGTAATGGAGAGGCTGGAGGGAACTGCCTGAAAATGTAGAGCTGTGTTCCAGTAGTCATGTTTCTTGAAGATGATTGTATAATGATATAGCTTTCACAATGTGACTGTGTGATTGTGAAAACCTTGTGATGCTCCTTTTGTCTACCTTGTCAACAGATGAGTAGAACATATGGAATAAATATAAATAATAGGGGGAACAAATGTTAAAATAAATTTAGTTTGAAATGCTAGTGATCAATGAAAGGGAGGAGTAAGGGGTATGGTATGCATAACTTTTTTTTTCTGTTTTCATTTTATTTCTTTTTATGTTATCTTTTATTTCTTTTCCTGAATTGATGCAAATGTCCTAAGAAATGATCATGATGATGAATATGCAACTATGTGATGATATTGTGAATTATTGATTATATATGAAGAACGGAATGATTATATATTAAGAATGTTTGTGTTTCTTTGTTGTCATATTTTTTTAATTTAAAATTAATTTAAAAAATAAAATAAAATAAAATAAAAAAAAGAAAGTACTTGCCCCAAAAAGTGAAGATCTGCTGCTGGTTTTCTGCCTTTAAATCCTGGGTTACTCTGGTTATGCAGTTACAAATCTGTTTTGGAAGTAGGTAAGGTAGGAATAATAAATACTTTCCTCTGGCCTTGTCTCTTAAACCCAGCCCAGATGTGCTTCCTCACGTGTTGTAGTGGTTATCTTTGTTTATTTGTTTGTTTCCTCAGGAGCAGGCAGCCAGTCTGGTAATTAAGAGCACCCTGCCTATAAGGACGGGGTAATCACACATGAAGCATTTAACGTAGAGACCTCCATTGAGTAAACTCAACACATGTGAACACCATTAGTGGGTACTATGTTAGACATGACACTAAAGTCAGTGAATTTTCGCGGTTTAACTTAGTTACCTTGTTTAATCTCACAACAGCTTACTGAGGCTGCTGATTATCCATTCCTACCGTTCAAATGAGGAAACTAGACCCAAGAGTTAGTTAATCCCTTGGTGAATTGGTCTGTAATTCTAACAATAAGAGTTACTCTATGTCGCAGACAAAAAGAACACCATAATTGATGTGTTTTCAGAGGAGGAAATCCAAGAAATTAAATTATTTGCCCAACATACATCAGAGCCCAGACTACTGGACTCTTCTAAGCAATGTCTCTTCTTTTCTTCCTCCCCCTGGCCCTTCTTCTCTCCTTGTTCACATTTCTTTCATCAAAATTTTTCATACACCTGGTTAAGAGACAAAGAAATTTGCAGAGCCTGATAAGAAGCTCGACAATCCTCATGCCTGCAACCATTTGGATCTTTAGGAGTAACCACTCCAATTCTTTCCCATTGATTCTTCACTTTTAGACTGCTAAATAGCAGGCTTCCTGATTTTTCCATAATTGGCATTTCTTAAATGCCCTGATTTTAGATGTTTCTTTATTTTCCATTACGTAGGAGGAGGCGTTCCTCTTACCAAATCTCCTGCCCCCGCGTACACTCACACACATACACACACACTTTCCTGCCACAATCCTACCTGCCATTTCTCCCGAATAATTAGATCATAATTTTTGTTAAATCAGCATTCAATGTTTACTTTATCATGAAGACACAAAGACTATTCACAGCTGAACCATAAGTATATTATTTTCCTTTTACTGCTAGTTTTATCTTCTGAAGTTAAATGGTTGTTTATTAGCTTTTCATTTGTTTAGTTATGTATGTATTTGTTACTAATTAACCCCCCAGTTCTCCCTAATTTGAGGTAATTATCTCAAATACTGAATCTACCTCTTTAGATATTCTTAGGTATCTTATTGGCGCTTTCCTTCTCTCTTCTACAGGGTCCTCTTTTTCCCATGCCCCATGTCTTCTTTCTTAGTTTACTACCCTATTTTTGGTGGAACATATCTTTTACAGTAGTTTCCTGTGATAGAGTGCATGGCAGACAAAATTTGAAGACTTTGCATGTATGGAAATATCTTCATTCTGTCCTGAGACTTGGTTGAGAGTTTAGCTGAGTATAAAATTCTAAGTAGAAAATAGTTGACCTTTCCCCATTAACTTCTAGTTTCCAGTGTGGCTATTGGGAGATCTGTTGCTATTCTGTTCCTTTGTATGAAACCTGTATATTTTCTCCGGAAACTTGTGGAATCCTCTCTTTATCCCAAATACATGGAAATTTCATGATGATATACCTTTCTTTGAAATTTATCTTGCTGACTGTTCTCAGCATTCAGTGGGTTCCTGCAATCTGGAAACATGTCCCAAAGATCAGGGAGATTTTCTTGAACAATACCTTCAATTACTATACAGTAAAGACTTAAACTTACTCAAAGGAAGGCCTGGGCTTTCCCGTTAGCCTCTGGGAAGTGATCTCTGAGTCCTTAGAGTGCCTTGACTAATAAGAATGTCTTTGTTTACTGGGGGCCTTGGGCCGGATGAGATGTCTAACAAAATGACTTATGGCAAGTGCTTGAGGGTGTGTGGTTATCAACTCACCCTCCACAGGGACTGACAACCAAAGGACAGGCATAAGGACAGCCGACCAAGTCTATATGACCGAGCCCCAACAAAAACTCTAGACACCAAGGTTCAGGTGAGCTTCCCTGGTGGGCAATACTCCATGTATATTGTCACACATAGCAATCAGGAGAAGTTACTGCTATCCATGCCTTTCCTGGGAGAGGACAACCGGAAACTCCATGTTTGGAGTTCCCTTGGACTCTGACCCAGGCATGTCTTCCCTTGGCTGATTTTTATCTGTTTCCTTTCACTGTAATAAATTATGACCATGAGTATGAAGTTTGCAGTGAGTCTTGTGGTCCTTCTAATGAGTTATAAAGATTGTGGGTCATCTTGGAGACCCCCAAACCAGCAGTTGGGGTCAGAAGCAAAGACAGTCTTGCAGACTGCCCCTAAACTTGACATTTATTATTTATTTTAACCTCCATTTTCACCATTCTCTGTTTTTGAAATTCTTAAAATTTGGATGTTAGCGCCCTTGAATGCATCCTCTACTTTTCTTTTTAAATTTTCCCTTAATTTTTCCTTCTACCTTCTGAGTAGTTTCCTCCACTTTATTTTCAATCAGTTGATCAAAAAATTTTTCTCCTATCATATTGAATTTCCAAGAGCTCTTTTTTGTTCTCTGAGAATTGTTTTTCTGTAGTTCCCCATTCCTGTTTCTGAGATGCAGTATCATATTTTTCTGAGTATGTAAGAGTTTGCTACTCCCTGCATATTCTCTGTCTTCTCCAAGATATTTTTCTTCTGTTTGTTTGGGCCTTTGCCTTTCAGGTTAAAAGTTTTCCTCACATGTTTGGTGGCTCTTGGCTAACTGTATATGAAAAGAGTACTAAAAACTGTGAGGTGGCGCTTGTCAGTCCATGGGTGGGGCTTGTCAACTCATTTCTTTGTTGGCGGGTGATTTGATGGGCCATTCTCTCAGGGATATCATCATGATTGGTCAGGTTTCCCTGAGAGGGAAAGCCTAGCTTTCACCATTCCAGGAAAGACGGCTGCCTTCTTCAATTCTCCTGTTTTCACATTCCTTTTGTTGTGTTTGGTATCTCCCAATCTGTGAACAGTTTTGCCTCCTCTAGAAAATAGATGTCTAGTCTTTGCTAAGGATGGGTGTATGGGGCAGGGGAAAGGGTCTGGGGGTCTATCTGCTCTCCTAGGCCACTTTCAGCCATCCTTTCTCTCAGTGCTAACTATACCCCTCCCCCTTCCCAAGGCAGCTTGCGTCTTTTGGCATTCTGAGATATCATTTGGGCTGCTTCATGTCTGAGTGAGGATTTAGGTTTCTCAGGTCTGCTTAGATAGTTACCACTTATTATTGCCTCAAACCTTCACACTGCTATTTATTAATGTGTTTTCTAGCCTCTGGAAATTTGATGTATTCTCTCCTTTCCATGTCCTTGTGAGTTTATACTTTCATTTATTTTTAAGTTTCCTTTACTTTTATTTTAGTGGGGCTTCAGTAAAAAGGACATTAAAGAGTGGATTTCATCTGCCATCTTGTTTGTTTTGGTTTGGTTTTGGTTTTTTGGCATGGGCAGGCTCTGGAAATCAAACCCAGGTCTCCGGCATGGTAGGTGAGAACTCTGCCTCTGAGCCACTATCGCATTGCCCTCGTCTGCCATCTGTAACCAGAAGTTCAAGCTAGTGCTTGAATCTGAACTCCACTGTTCTATATTTCCTCCCAAGAAATAGCCCCATAGAATAATTAATAATAAAAATAATTATTAAGATTTTATTATCTGTCAGGCACTATTTTAAGCAGATGGTCATTAATTGGACTCTAGATTGACTCACCGTGGCAGCCTGGTGGCCCCTAAACCAAGGGAGCCTGAATGGGCACTTGGAGACCTATTTAGGGCTTATAATAGTGACTTCTGCAGGACTTGGGTCCAAACTGTGGCTTCCCTCCAATTTACTAGTTATGTGATATTGAGCTAGTGAGTCAACCTCTCTCTGCTTCAGTATCCACATCTCTAAAATGCAGCTAATAATGGCACTCACTGGCCTTTTGGGGGTAACTGTGTGGATCATATAACATAACGCATGTTAAGCGCTCAGCACAGTGTCTAGCAAACAGGCAACATTCAGAAAAACAAAAAAGGCACTAGAACAGAGGGAACAGAGGGCCTTCCCCAGGAGAAATCATGCGTGTGCCCTGGGATGAGTGCAACTTGGGCAACCCTGTCCTGGAGACTGTCTGGGGTTGGGGGAGGAAACTGCTGTCCAGGAGCCACATTTGCACATGACTCCTCTCACCCCCGCAATGTCAAGTCTATAGTCAAAGACTAGGCTTCTCTCTGTGTCCCAATCCCTCTGTTAATGTCTGACCATCTCTCTCTCTCTAAGTATATTTTCTAATTGAACTCTTGTGGCAACCCTAGAAGGAAAACATTTTTATCTCCCTTTCACAACTGAGGAAATTGAGGCACAGAAAGAAGTCATGCCCAGAGTCACGCAGGTGCAAAGGACTCAAAACAGATAGACTGGCCCCAAGCCGAGCACCTGACCTGGTCCCATTTTCCTCTGTTGTCCCTCTCCTTCATCTTCAGCATCATCCTCTCTTCTACTCCAAACCTCAAACTATTTTATTTGTGTTCTCACTAGATTCTCTTTCTTCCCAATGAGCACCCCTCAAAGGAATTTTCCAACAACTTTTAGGCTTGGAAGCCCTATAGGTAGATGACAAACACTTGATAGGGCTGTGGGGACACCTCTGTAGGGTCTGGCTCTAGAACCACCCTGGAGATGTCACCTCTTTCTGTGTTACATAGGAGACCCTGAAGAAGTCATTGGCTCGGGGTCACGCAGTGAGAGTGTGGCTGAGCCCTGTTCTCCTCTTGCATCCTCTCCTGAGGTTTCCAAATGAGCCAGGGGCTCAAGACTTTTGTTTTGCATTTTGGCCTAAGAGGTCTAAACCCTGTCTTGTCACCTGCAATTACTCCCAATGGCTGCCTGCCTTCCTTTTCTCCTTGGTAACATGCACATGCTTAAAACCACTGCATAGTGTCTGTGAGATCTTCTATCCCACTGCCGGGCAACTGTGGTCCTTGAGCACATCTGTGGGGTGAGCTCCCACACAGACCACCTCTTTGGGGATGACCTGTCCGTGATATCGCTGTAAGCCAGAATCCCTGCTTTCTCACTCAGTAAATGCCTTTTCTTCGCTTAAGCACCCCAAATACCCAACAGTTTCCTCTCCCTAAATGGTTGCATTAAGTCTGTTAGAAATGGGGCTCAGATGAACAAGTGAAAAAGGGACCTGATGTTGATCGAGCCTCCACCATGGGCTAAACTCTACAGCCGTTCCTTTATTTACTCCTCACCTTCATTCTACAAGATATGTATTATTTAATCCCCATTTTCTATATTAAAAACTGGAACCCAAAGAGGCTTATTAAGAAATGCCATATATCAAATGCCATATGTTGAGAGGTTATCCTGAAGGTTATTCTTATGCATTACATAGATATCCCCTTTTAAATTTATTGTGTATCAGAGTGGCTGGAGGGAAGTACCTGAAACTGTAGAGCTGTGCTCCAGTAGCCATGTTTCTTGATGATGATTGTGTAATGATATAGCTTTCACAGTGTGACTGTGTGATTATGAAAACCTTGTGTCTGATGTTCCTTTTATCTGTGGTGTGGACAGGACAAATGAGTAAAAAAAATGGATTAAAAAGAAATAAATAGTAGTGGGAACAAATGTTAAAATAAATCGAGTAAAGGGAAATACTGGTGTTCAATGAGAAGGAGGGGAAAGGTGTTTGATATGTATGAGTTTTTTCTTTTTTCTTTTTATTTCTTTTTCTGGAGTGATGTAAATGTTCTGAGAAATGATCATGGTGATGAATATACAACTACGTGATGATATTGTGAGCCATTGATTGCACACCAAGTATGGAATATTCATATATTAAATATGAATGTTCGTGTTGTATGTTGAGCGATTTTATTAATAAAAATTTAAAAAAATAAAAATAAATAATAGGGGGAACAAATGTTAAAATAAATTGAGTAGATTGAAATACTGGTGATCAATGAAAGGGAATGGTAAGGGGTATAGAAAACAATCAGAGGAACAAAGCTTAAAACATATTGGGTAGATGGAAATACTAGTGGCCAATGAGAGGGAGGGGTAAGGGGTATGGTATGTATGAGTTTTTTCTTTTTTTCTTTTAATTTCTTTTTCTGGAGTGAGGATGTTCTAAGAAATGATCATGTTGATGAATATACAACTATGTGATGATATTGTGAGCCACTGATTATACACCATGCATGGAATGTTTATATGTTAAGAATGTTCATGTTTGTATATTGTTTCGTTTGGTCAATAAAAATATATATACATAAAAAGAAATGCCATATAGGGGCTATAGGGCGTCACACAGCTGGCAAACACTGGAATGGGAATTTCCCCTGCATCTGATTCAGAGTAGGTGATGTCTGAAGTGAGGATGGTAAAGGGATAGGATCCCAGGGAGCAAAGAGGAAAAGCGGAATAGCTGAGAAGGTAATAGAGCCTAAACCCCATTAGGCTACACAGGCATTGTAAATCGAATACTCTGAATTGTGGAAACATGGTAGTGGGGGTGGGGGGGTGGGGATGGGAGAGTCTCAGGCATGTGGGATTAATGCTGGGGGATTCTAATACCACAGCTACCCCAGCATCTGACCTTGATCTGAGCCCCAGATCTTTCTGCCTCTCCCTAGGGTGTAGGCAGAGGCTCTGGAGCTGGGAGAAGTCAGCATGGGGCAATTCTGGGTGCTGAGGGGCTGACCCAAGAGCCAGGAAGCATGTGGCTGAACTGCCAGAGCTCCCCACATGGGGCAGGGCTCCCATTAGGCAGCAGCTCCAAGGACTGAATTGTTCTCTTTCCCCTCCTCTGGGACTCCAGGACCAGGATGAGGGGTAGGGGGGTGATCACTTAGGAACCTGGTTCACATTTCAGATGGTGACTCTAATTGATTCGGACCTGAGCCTCTTCACTTCTCATTACCACCAGCAGCCACTGAGTACCTTTCATGCTTTGGAGACCAAGGCCACTCTGTCTTTAGCGAGGGCTCTGGCTTAACCCCTTCCTGGCCCTCAGACATATATGTCATCGGACCAGTGTATGCTTGCAGAGTAGCAGAAGGCAGGAATACTTGGCATCAGCAGGATATAAAATGAAATAAAGCCGCATTCCTCAACTCGAGGTCTCGGCTCCTTCCTCGGGGATGCACCCCTGCCGCCATCTTGCCTGGCTTCCCTCAGAGCCCAGTGCCCTCCCTCCCCCGCCGCCAGGACAGGACAAGTCCACCTCCTGGGCAACTAGACAACCAGGCTTCTGAACACCACTGGTGTTCTTGGGTGTTATCTTGGGCAGGTCAATTAATTTCTTTGTACTACATAATTCTTACCTACAGAATATAAGTCATGGAAGTTTTCCTTTTCCTTTTTATTTATTTTGTTAATACAAATGTAATATATGCCTTTGGTTTGAAAAAAATTAGATATAGACTATAGCAGACATTGCTATTAACAATTCGGTATATATCCTTTCAAACTTTCAGAAAATGAATTTTGAATACACACATATAAAAATGCATAGGGTTTTGTTTTACTTTGCTTTATGTAAATGAGGTAAGCTATACATACTGCTCTGAATGCTACTTCTATTACTTAACATAACATGGAGACGTTTCTATCTAAATATGTGTAATTTTACTCTATCTTTTTTAACAGTTGTATAGGATTCCCTAGAGTCTGCCATAACTACTCCTGTTTTCCTATTGATAAACACACCCGCTGTTTCTACAAATTTCATTATTACAAGCAATGCCCTAGTGAACTTGCTTTGGGATTGACTCAAGTTCATGATTCTTCCAAGGGTAATGCTTGTGATACTCCCTTCTGCTGGGGGAAATTCAGGATTTCTCCTGACTCCTTTAACTGCAGTCCAAATACATCCTCAGTCTTCCTGCTTCCGGGGGCCACCATGATAGTCCAAAGATCATGCAGGGCCAGAGTAGGATCCGTTCCCAGAACCTTCTCACTGGGGCCAGGACACAGAGGCCCTGTATTCTTTCTGGTTCGGAAGCAGTGACAGCAAAAAATCCAGGAGCTGCTAAAAGAACTGAGAGAATGAAGCCAACAAAGAGAGAAAGCAAGACAAGGGAGATGTTCTTTTTTTAGCCAAAAGTTTTAGATCACTTCCAAGGGCACTTTTGTTTATAACAGTCAATGACTCTGGGAGAGGAAATAGGACAGTGGTTATAGATGGGGCAATCACTTAGAGTCCCCAAGTCCCCAGAATCCCTAGAGGGTCACTGTGGCCCTCCGGCCCCCAAGGTTCCACCCACGTAACCCATTTTAATGTCCTTCCCACAAAGCCTGGCTGGGGGTCTCTGAGCTCTTGGAAGATTAGAGTTTCTCTTAGGGAAGCCCCTTCTTCTGTCCTCCTCGACTCTTCTCCCTGCAGAAATGCTCCAGGATCTCCTCCTTGGAATTCCATTGATAACCTAAGGACTAGCTTCTTTGAGAGATGACATTTGAAAACTCTCACCCATCACTTATAACTTGGTATAGGTTTCAGGTCTCTTCATGAGAGCAAACTTTCATAAGGAGAGGGGTGAGAGCCCAAGAGCCCTGCCATGCTCAGTTAGTCAACAAACAGGTGTTAAGCACCTCAGCACTCCAGGCACAGGGTTGGAGGATGTGGGTAGAAAGAAGGGCAGAACATCTGCCAAGCTCCTGGTCCCCACATGGATGACCTGGCCCCTTGGATCTCCATCAACTCTCCATCAACTCCACCACGGAGGCAACTATAGCATCCAGGTGAGCATACCGTCTGATATGCTGCAAACACTTCAACTTCTCCCCTCTGAAAGCCTCTCCCTCCTCCCTGCCTTCTTCCCTTCCTGCAAATAATGAGGATTAAGGGCACCTACTTCATAAAATTCTTCTAAACACCCCATGATTCAGTTTCCATAAAAGTGTGCTGTAATCTGTGACGCCGTGCCATTATTAGCACCGAGGAAGCTGGGAAGCACAGTGGGCCTGGAGGAAGCAGGAGGGGAGGGCAGTGGATAATTGGGAGGGCAGGTAAGGGCAGGTCTGAAGAACCCCATGTTTTGATAAACCTGGCCAGTGGGAATGGGTGGCCACAGCCAGGGAAGGAATTGAGGAGCTCTGGAATGCAGAAGGCATCCAGATGTCCAGCCCAGGAGTCCAGAGCGTCCAGCCCTAGCATTATCCCTCTCCCTGGAGGCGGTGGCCTCGAAAGGTTTCTGTGACCTGCTCAGAACAGTCACAGCCCGAGGCCTGGCAGCCTCTCCTATGGTACGTCTGTCTGTCTGTCCATCCGTTTCTCCCCAGCCCTAAGGAGCAGGAGCGAGGCTCAGCAGCAGCCCCCTCTTTCCCTCCCTGCCTATTTCTCAGCTGTCCCGAGGATGGAGAGTGATGAGCAAGTAGACGCTGGTGCCTGGGAACACTGGTGGTGGGTGGAAGGTGGATTCGGGCTCTCCATTCTCCCCCAGCATCCCACCACCACATGGAGGCAGTTGCGCGGCCAGACAGCTTGGGGATGCGCGGCTCCCTCGAGGCAGGGGCTGGGATATCAAAGTTGGAAGCGCGGCGGCATGTCAGCCGGGCTTTGTGAGCCTGGCTCCCATCAGGGCATGAAAGCCTGGCTGTGCAAACTGCATTCGCTGCGCTCCCAACCTGCATTCCCGATTGGTCACGGCCTGGCCCCCAGCTGCATTCCTAGGCTAGAGGAGGCAGAGGGGCTTGGCCTCTTTGTTCTTCCCAAATCAGGGCTCAGAACCATGACAGACTGATCACATTACCCAGCTGAGGTCATCCTGGCAGGAGAGACCCCCTCCTCCTCCCCCGCGTGATGGGGACAGAGCCGCCACCCACGCCACACCACCCAGCTCCCCTTACCTGTCTGCACCCTAGGTCACTGGCCGAAGTGGGTCTTAGTTGAGGAAGGAAATTCCCACTAACCGCAGCTCTGCTGCTTCCTTCCAGAGTCGGAGGCTGGGAGCGATACCCAGGCCCTCACTCCAGGGCTTGTCCAGTTTGGGGCCATCTCCAAGGGCTCGCCCAGCTGTGCTGCGGTGGCCTGAACCACTCTGTTGTCTGTTAGGCCCCTCCGAACCCATGTAACATGTACCTAGATGGTATTTCCAATTCCAGATCAATTTCAGAACAAGCCCAGTTTTCAGAGCCACATACAGATAAGATGCTTTTCTGTCATCAGCCCCTGTCTAAGCCATTGCCCACCTAGCTTAGGAGTAGAGCCCCGACCCCTTCCTGTCTTATACCTTCATATAAGAATGCCAACACTGACATCTGACCTGCCTGGTTTGGATCCTGGTTCTGCTACTCACTCACTGTGTGACCTTGGATGACTTACCTAACTTCTCTGGGCCCAGTTTCCTCATTTGTTAAACCTGTATACCTGTGAAGACTAAATAAGAGATTGTAAGAATATCAACTAGGTCCATTCCCCTTTCCTATATTATCAATAGCCCTTTCCAATATGAAAATGTTAGAATAAGCATAGTCCAAAAACCCCTTAAGATTGGGAGAAGGATCAATGGAGAAGGAGGAGTTATAAAAGAGAAGATCAGATTTAACAGATGACTGCTGAATCATTGATATTTCTTTTCTCCAATATTTTGAAGCAGTTAGGAGGAAAAACCAAAATTGTGAAACCGTAACCCATACCAAGTTCTGAAATCTATTCTACAACTACTTGTTACAACGTACTTTGAAATTAATTGCTTTTTGTATCTATGTTATATGTCACAATTTAAAAAGAGAGATTATATAATAGGTTTGTGGCATGTCATAGGCACACAGCAAATGTACCTTTTCCTGCTCTCCTCCCTTCCCCCTGGAATAAGTGGCCTTGAACAGTCTTCATTCAATTCTTAAGATCCTTTCCTCCTTTCCCCCAACTCCTAAATCCCCCAGAACGAAGGCCCAGCCTTCTGCAGAGAGCCTACTCGATGGTCCTGTGCTATTCTGATGGGTTCATATGTCAGTGTTTGTTCCCCCAACAGCTGGTTGGCATTCTAGGAAAGACCTTTCACTTTGTTATTCTATCAACAAATAGGTCCTGATGGGACTGCCCAGGGCACTGGGCATTCCGCAGGGAAGAAAGCAATGGAGGCTCCTGCTCTCACCACCCTGGGAGGAGTGGGAAGTCACGCCCGCATCCGTCACACACAGTGACGTGTGTTTTTCCAGTTGCAATGAGTGCCACGATGGACAAGCATAGATCTCATCATGAGACCACAACAGGGAGCTCTGGGACTCAGGGGAGGCTTTGCTGAGTCGATGACATTTCAGCTCAGACGTAAAGTACAAAGGCAGCAAAACAGGAGTGCAGACCAGGAACCTGGGTTGTATGCTGGGTGAAATTAAAAGCCATGTGAGGTTTTATGCAGAAAGGCCTGATCTGGCATTCCTAGGTAAAGAAAAGACAAGAGGTAGGGAGTGGCCAGGAATGGAAGATGGGGGTCCTGTCAGACTCCGGGGTGGCCGGTCCAGGCTGGAGATACAGGTGGGAGGCTCTGGCTTTAGCAGGGACCAAGCAGAGAGAAAGCAGCAGCCAGACCATCTGGGCCACTCGGAAAGACCCGGCTGTGATTGGTGGGTTGGCCCTCCCAAATGATGGGGGATTTGTAAAATTGACCTTGCTTTTTTAAACGATATAAGCAATGTATGTCTACTCAAGAATAGTAAGACGTGTAGATAAGTAAAAAAGGAAAAAATAAAAATGACCTATAACCTTGGGGCGGGGGGGTGGGGTGGGGGATGTGTACTTTTAATTTGTGTCACATTAAATTCTGTGAAGATCAGCTCCAAGGACTCCTTCACTGATGTCTGTCTCAGCCCCTGAATTGTTTAGAAGGATTTTTGCCTCCTAAACAAATGAATCATTAAATTACTAATTAACTTTGTAGTTTGGGGTTGTATTAGTCGGACTTATCTGGTCGGCTGAGTCACTAATCACAGGTTGCCACGTGGAGATCATTTAATTCCAGCCAAAGCAAAGCAATGCCTGGTTTGCCTTGATCCAAACAGGCTTTTAGTTCCTCCCCCCACCCCCTGCCCCCATACATTTATTTTATTCAGCACATGCAAATGGACCATAGTCCTTGCCACTGGGAGATTTAGATCTCGTAGAAAATGGCCAATTACAATTCAGTTTGGCCATGCATGCTGGAAGCAAGCACAGGGTTGGATGGGAGCAGCAGGCGGCACCAAAGGTAGCCTTGAGAGGAGGGTAGGTTTCCCTCCTTTTGTCCCTACAGTCCCTCTCCTGTATCCACCTTGCTCTGCAGAGGAGCTCCTCTGCCCTTTTGCTTCCAATTGGGTGCTGCCCAGAAAAGGGTGAGGTCAGCCCTCCCTGATCAGCTCCCTTGGGTGGGCTGTGGCTAGAATCTCCCACTGGGGGCCATGCCTGCTGCAGGGCAGCCCTCTCTGCAAGTTACGGGTCTTGCCAGATTCTGGAAACTACACCCTTCCCTTGCCCCTGCAGGCTAGAGGGGTGAGGTTTGCTCGAGCTGCTGCTGCTGCTGTTTTACCAACCCTCGCTGGTGTTCTTACTCCTGCAGAAGGCTTTCAATGCCCCTCAATCGCCCCACTGGAATGAGCCAGCTATCTGCTCCTGCTGGGAACCTGGCTTATATGAGAAGCCCAGGGAAGCTTTCCAGAAGGATGATATTTCAATTGATATCTGAAGGATGAGTGGGAGCTAGACTTATTGCTGAAGATACATGATTTCTGTGTTGTTTTTTTTTTAAAAATAAGTACTGAAAAGAGCCCCCCCAACCTCTCTGATGACCTCCAGGGATATTTGGGGACTTGGAGTGTCAGGGGTAGGGGATTGCTAGCCCGGAGCCTGAAGAGGCTACACAGACCCAAAGACAGTGCCTGGGCACCCTGCTGTTTTCATTCCCCCTCCCAGACCCACCCCGGGCCTCTCCGAGAGCCTGCCCTGGCGGGGTGTCGTGGGGGTGACACCTTGGGAAGAAGGAATGTCCCACAGTCCATCAGACCCAGGTGGACAGCTGCCCCAAAGCTCAGGTTTCAGGAAAAACAGGCCTACCTCTGCCTGCAAAGCAATGCTGAGGCGTTTCTGGACACCTGCCTCAGACCCACCCCATCCATCCCCCAGAGGCCCAGGAACGGGACAGCCCCTCCTCCTCCCGCCCGCCTCCCGAGTCTAGCCCTGCTCCCGCCCGTGTCGCCTCCAATTAGGCAATCCCTGTCCATGCCTTTCAGAATCTGGCCTTCCCACCAGCTTAATCCAGCACCTGCCCACCCCCAGCTCTCCAGCCTCCCAGCTTCTCCGGGCTTCTGTTTGCGATTTCGCGCAGCCTCATGCCCTCGTCTCTTGGTGGGGAGCACCACGGGCTCGAGCCTGCCCTGGAGCTTGGGCTTCCACCAGGCCGCATCCTCTAAGGCAGGGCCGCCTCCAGCAATACCCTCATGTGGAGCTGATCGCAATCCCACGTGCGATCACGCACCGGCACCTCCTCTGCCTCCGTGCCTGCTCTGCGCCGGGAACTGAGGGGCGAGCCGGTCCTCACAGCAGCCCGGCTGGGAGGGGTGTGAGTGCCGCATCACCGCTGAGGTTGCTGAGACCCAGAAAGCTTGTGCGACTCTCTAGGCAGGAAGGGTTGGCCGGAAGGCTCAGGCCTACATTCTTCTGTCTTGAAAGCCCCAAATCCTTTTATTATTATTATTTGTTTATTTATTTTAATTAAGATATCTTCATACACATGCAATCCATCCATGGTGTACAATCAGTGGCTCACGATATCGTCACATAATTGTATATTTATCATCATGATCATTTTTACATTTGCATCGCTCCAGATAAGGAAATTACGAGAAAAAGGAAAACTCATACATCCCCTGCCCCTCACCCCTCCCTCTCATTGGCCACTAGGATTGCCATCTACCCAGTTTTTTTTTATCCCATATCTACACCCCCCTATTAATTATTTATTTTTTGCACTTTTTTTTCGCTCATCTGCCGGTACCCTCAGCCCTGGTTCTTAACCACTGCCCCACGCCACCTCACATGCAGCACGTTCTCTGTGGACGGAGATAGTGCCTGGCAGCATCGGGCACAGATTCTGTCCCCACGGGTCTGGTCCCCCACGTAGCAGCCACCTTTACCTCCTTGATAGGTAGATCCGGTCAGCTCTGCCCTGCTCGGAACCTCCTGTTGTCTTCCCTTCTCACTCAGGCTAAAGCCCGAGTCGCTAAGTGGCTTGGAGGCCCTGTGTGATCTCTCTGCACCTCCACGCCCGCTCCCCGCAGAGGGGCCCGGCGCCCTGCTGTGCCTCACCCACTCCAGGCGGGGCCCGGCGTCCCGCGGTGAGGAGCTGCCAGGCCCACCGTGGAAGGGCGCATCCCAGCGGGCCCCGTCACAGCCTTACATCCTGTCAGCGCCGAAGGAGCTGTTTCCACAGAGTTCAGTGCCCAAATGGCCCAAATGGGCTCTCTGCGAGCTCCAAGGCTTTCAAGGCTCCAGTCTGACCCCTGCCTCTCGCTTTGCACTTTAACCCCCCTCCACCTACCATCCCTGCCAAATGAAACGCACGTCCCCATCCCCAGCGGCTGTACTGAGTTCCCGTCCCCTCTGGGCCTTTCCCCCAGGCTGACCCCTCTGCCCAAAATACCCTCTCGCCTTTTGCCTAACCAAGTCTCCATTTCTTTCAAGGTTCTGTTCAGATGATAGCCATGAGTGTTCCCCAGTCTCCCTTCTCCACTCCAGTCTCTCCCTCTGCAGTTCCCCACGGCATATTGGCTATCTGCTGTCACCTACTTTCTCACTACCCCCGCTCTCTGACTCCCCCCACTTTTACTTGTATAGTTTCAGCCTCCACCTCCACGAGACTCTGCAAGGCAAAAATAGGTCTTAGGTGTGGGCTGCCCCAGGTGACTAATGCCCAATTCATACATGCAGGTTCTAGAAGAATTAAACTGAGTTCTCTGAGAGAGGGCAACTGAGGCTCAGAGAGAAATTAATTGGCCCCAGTCAGGAAGCAAGACACCCAGCCCATGGGACTCCCAGTTTAACTTTAATTTCAGATAAGCAGCAAATAATGTTTTAGAGTAAGTATGGTAGGCAGAATTTTTAAACAGCCCACATGACTTCTGTCTCTTGGCATTGCTCCTGTGATCGCGTTATGTTTCACATGGCAAAACAGAGGTTGTCTAGATGGACCAACTCTAGCCACAGAGCCCTTTAAAAGCAGAGAGCTCTCTCCAGCTGGTGGCAGGAGGGGAAAGAAGTCACAGAGAAATGGTGCATGCTGGTGGAGGGGCCCACAGGATGAGGAATGTGGGTGGCCTCTAGGTGAGAACAAGGAAACAGGGACTTCACGCGTACCATCACAAAGGATGGAATTCAGCCAACAACCTGGATGAGCTTGAAGCAGATGCATCCCAGAGCTTCTAGAGCTTCCAGGAAGGAAGGTGGCCTGGCCAGCACCTTGGTTTCAGCCTGTGAAGCTTCAAGGAGAGGACCTGGGGGAGCCGGGCTGGACATTCCTTCTGACCTACATACTGTGAAATTGAAATCTGTGTTGGTTTGAGCTGCTCCTTTTAGCACCATTTGTTACACAGCCATAGAGATAAGCAGAACCATTGCATGGGACATTCTTATACTAAAAAATTATCTACTGTGTATATCTCTAATTCAAACTTTCCTGGGAATGCTGCATTTTTCTTTGCTGAATCTGGCAACTCTAAATCCCAGGCTACCCTGACCCTGACTGGCCTGGCATAAGGGCAGACTAGTTCAGAGTGGGACCATGGGGTCACTGGAGATTTCCCCAGTGTAAGTTCTGCAGCCTGGCAATGGTGTGTACACTCTCTATCACCAGACAAGCTCTGAGTGCCAAAAGCATCCCACCCACAAGTTTAACAACTCCCCTCTATGGCAGGGGTTCTTCACCTACCATCTATAGAACCCCGCAGAGTCCAAACACAGAATTCCAGGAGTTGGAGAACTTTGAGCTGTGAGATTTATTGGCCAAAATAAAATTTTTGACACCCCTAAAATACATATATACAGGAATTAACAGGACCTGTCACTTTGTCTCTAATAAAAATCACATAAGAGTTGTTGCAGATATTGCAAAATAGTGTTTGCATCTATGCTGGTTATTAGCTGTTGTTATTTAATGCATTAATAAAGAAGAACTTGTGCGACTATCATACATTTGTTCTTTAATGTTCTGGTAAGTGTATTGCAATATAATTGGTTTTCTTTGTAAAGGAGAGCGTATTTTTTTTAAACAAAAACATTATTCTGAGAAGGGATCCCAACAGACTGTGCCCATGGCACAAAAAGGTTAAGATCCCAGCTTGAGGCAGTGTGGTACAAAGACCTCAGAAGATCCAATGACCTGGGTTTAAATCCTGCCTCTGATTGCTTAATTGCTGCAAAACCAGGTCATTTACTTAAATTTTATTAGCCCCGCCCCCCCACCCCCTTACTACAAAATAGAGTCATTGTGAGAATTACAGCAATAGGCATGAGCCAGCACAGACTAGCCCTCAATAAATGCTAGTTATTATTATTAAAAACAATCGTTAACCACGAATCGTCACCTTCCTCCTTTCCTTGTCCCCTGTATCTTAGCACAGCTGGCTCTTGGGCCCCATCAGGGACAGTGGTTTTCTGGTCTCCAGGTAGCTGTGCCTTACATAGCTACAGCCCCCACCTGGATCCCTCCAGGTCCTGCTCAGCTCTCCTGACCTGCCCTGTTCTCTCCGGGGTTTACCACATAGGATAAAAATGCACACACACCCTCTGGCGACATCCCCAGTTTGCTAATAAGGAACAAGTGGCCTGCTGTGCTCAGCGCAGAGCTGGGAGGACGGACCCCTCCAGGGCCCAAACTTCATCCATGCTGCCCAGGGTGACGTGGCCTGGAAGGGGCGAGGTCTCCTCTGCTTGAGCCCTCCTGGAAGCAACCCTCCCCTCTGCACCCCAACCAAGCCCCCCTGTTCTGAACAGGGCCCTGGGGATGAGGCAGGACAGCCACAGAGGCCAAGGGAAGAGTGGCCAAGTCTGAGTCACTGGGAGGGGAGAGCGCAGGGTGTCTGCAACTGGGGTCTCAGCTGGGGGGTGGGGGTGGCCTGCGAGGGTGGAGAGGAACGGACGGCCCCTCCCTCCAGCCCTCCCTCCAAAGGCTCCACTGGGACAGAGAGCTGGGGCTCTGTCTCCCAGCTCAGGCATCCTTTGCAGCTGTGCCTCCACCCTCACTGCTCTGGCGCTCTCCTCTGAGCTCTGTCTCCCAGGCCCTCCCTCTGTTCTAAGAGTGCTGCCCCCTCTTCTTTACGGCTTTCTTCTTTCTCACCCCAGCCACATTTGTCAAACAGGAAGATAGAGGCCCACTGAGGACTGTGGATACCCTCCAGGTAAAAGAGCTGTGGGAGGACGATCCATCTATGTTTTTGATTTTGGGTAGAGCTGAGACCCAGGCCCAGCCCTGCGTACTTGAAAGAGGGAATGTCTCTGGAATCAGTGTGGCCCCAGAATGTGTCTGCCAGCCTGAATCATTGGATGCTCACACCCAGTTTGGTAGGATAAGGCCAGACTCAAACAGCAAGGCCGGTGGCTGCTGCCCAGAGCCCGTGCTACCTCTCCCAGCTCTGTCCCATGCATGTGTCACTCTGACCCCACCCTTGGCTTCACACTCTGGCTCTTGCTACCAGCTTCATGCATCTACCTCCCTCCACACTCTAGGTCCATGACTCTTTGGGGCTCTCTTTCCTAACACGGAGACCATAAGCTGTCTCTTAACTCTTGATTTGAGTGTCTTCTACAGCTTTGGGAGAGAGGACTTCCTTTCACTATCAGCCCAGTGGAACCCTCCTTTGTCAGGTTAACCCAGCCCCACTAGGATGGTGTCGGGGGGCTGGAGGAGGTAGACACTGTGACTCGGTTTCCAGCAGCCTGGAGGGATCCCTCCCACTCACAGCTGCCCTTTTATGTCCTCAGGTAGAGACCAGCCATTCCACCACCTGCCCCACTCTCCAGTCTCCAGGCAACATTGCATCATTCTTAGGGGGATGAGTCCATTTTTCCAGGGAAGGGAGAACTAAATGTACGAAGCGCCTTCTGCATGCTTGTACAGGCTACACTATACGTGGAATATCTTCATGACTCCTTACGAGAACCCTGCAAGACTGATCTTTTCTCCACTTCACAAATGAGAAACAACGGGGGGTTCAATGAGTACCCCAACTTGCTCACAGCTGAGTAGCCAGGCTGAGGTTCGAGTCATGTTTCCCTGGCTCCATAACCCACCAGACTGGTGCTCTCTTACATGCTGTGATGGTTAATTTCACGTGTCAGCGTGGCTTGGTTATGATGTCCAATTGCTTGGTCAAGCACTGGCCTGCTTATTACCATTTCGTGGATGGGATTTGCATCTACAATCAGTTGATTGCAACTACGATGAACAAAGGAGATTGAGCAGCAATCTCCTCATCCAAAGTGTTGGAGGTCTTAAAGCCAGAAATGAGAATTTCAGAGGTCAGAAGAGGAATTTGGTCTCAACTTCAGAATTGACTCTTCCCAGAATTTCCAGCCAACCAGCTTCCCCTGAGGAATTTGGATTGAGGACCTCGGCATCACCTTTCTTAGAGTCTCCAGCTTGAAGCCTGCCCTGCAGAGCTTGGATCTACCAGCCCCACAATCACATAAGCCAATTCCTTATAATAAGAATCATTAAATATATATTATACATTACATGTGTAATTACTCTTGCTGGTTCTGTTTCTCTGGAGAGCCCTGACTAACACATCTGCTGACCACCTCTTTCACCATAAACTCTGCCTGCGCGTTCATGCCACTATTTCCCATTTGGCCCTTTGATTCCCTACTGAAACTGCAGCTCTTCCTGAATCCCTTCCAACGTGACTGAGCCCAAGTACACTGCCTAATTCTTGGCAGTCCCTTCCCCTGGGACCAACCCTTGGGTCCCCAAAGTCTGCCTGACCCCTGCACCAAACTGACTGCCTCCAAGCCATAAGGTAGTTGTTGCAACCATAAGCCTGGACCTCCTTGAAAAGACACTGGCCTGAAAGAAGGCTGGTTTGCCACAGCCTTTTTGGAATTTGGCCATAGAGCAGTAGAATGCTTCTCTCTGGGCCTCGCCCAATGGCTGCCTCGTCCTGGCCTCCCCCTTCCTTCTCTCCTGGGACATCCTTTCATGCCATGGGGCTGAGCCCGCCAAAGATGTGACAGGGACAGTTCTGACTGCAGCTCCTCCTCTCTCCTCCAGGTAGTCTCATTGTGGGGGGCAACTCTGCCTAGAGATCAGGGTTCACGAAAACTTTCAGGCCCGCTTTGCTCAGGGAGTGGAGATCAGGCTGAGCAGGTGGGCTGACAGGGTCTCTGGGGATGGGTGTGGATGCAGAAACTTGGCAGTGAGCAGCTGTCAGGGGCTGCTGGTCCTGAGCTCCCTGGGCCTGAGGGAAGCAAGACGTGGAGGAGGAGTGGGGGGCAGGAACCCCCCCCCCCCAATAGAGCTGCCTGTTTACATTCCATCTGCTCACAGGACCTCTCCTAGGTGGCCGGCCCTTTGCCTTGCACACTGTCGTTGTCAGCAGCATGGAGGGACACTGCTGCCTGCCACGACTCTGCCACCCCCCACAGTCCTGTGGGGAACCCCCTCCCCAGTCCAGACCAGAGTGCACAGGAGCCTTTACAGCCCCATGCCTGCCAAGCCTCTCCCAGCCTTTCCTTTGCTTTCCTCATTTGAGTTTTTGCTCTCATCCCCCTTTCCTGCCATCTTCCCGACCTCTTCTCCAAAATCCAGGGGACAAAGGCCCTGAGCTGTGGAGGCGCCGCAGTTTCCCCAAGGAGAAAGTTAGGAGAAAGAAGCCCACCTCTTTCTGAGTGGCCTCTCTAAGGAACCCACGCCCGCCCTGCCCTTTGGGCCTCCAGCCCCCAGCCTAGTGGGCAGGTATCACTGGCTTGTTCAAAGAAAACAGCTCAGAGCCCAGCTGAGCCCTTTCTCCACCCCAGGCCCACCCTCTGCATTGCCGTGCAACCCTGCTGTCACGTCCATTCTGGGACATCCTTGGTCAAGGACAACCATGAGAGCTGGGGATAGGGAGGAGTTTAGGGTGGACAGAGCAGGGCCCATCTCCTCCAACACCACCTGGAGACTCAGGAACACCTATTTCCTGGAAGAAGATAACAGAGAGGCCCAGACATGGGCTGAGAGTAGAGACAGAGACAAAGACAAAAAGCAGCAGGACAGTAAGACAGGAGATGGGGAAGATGGACCGAGAGACAGAAACGCACCGAGAAGCCCAAATTGACACCACATGGCTGCTAGGCTGGACCCAAGAGAGCCCAGCAAACAAGGTTTCCTGCTGAGCTGGTTGCCATGGTGACAAACATGCAGGAAATATCCAAGATAACTAGAATAGTGGCAATAGCATGTGGTTTGGATAAAACCTCCCTCCCCACCCACCCACCCCCTCCAACATGCTCAAGACATGACTTCGGGGAAACTTGGCTTTTGCATGGTCACCTCCTCTGAGAGGTCCAAGGTGAAAGGGTCAGCTGCATAGGACGGGCCCCAGGAGCAGGTTTTTGCTCAGGGTAAAAGGTATATTTCATGCCTCTGGCCTCATGTCTGTTTCCTTGCGTCCAGATTTGGATACCCTTACCCTTTGGCTCAGGTCCAGAAGGGTCTGAAATCTGTTCAAGGTCACACAGCTGGTCTTAGGGCAGAGGAAGAGCACTGGGGGGTTCCTCTTTGTGTCCAAAAAGCAGTCCTAGAGAATTGAGTTTCCCTGATGACACCAAAGCTAAAGCAAGAGCTCCTGGGGCAGCCTGTCTCCCCGGATGAGCAGAATTGCCAAGAGCCCCAGGAGGGCTGGTACCTCCACTGGCAGGATCCCCCATCCATTCACTCCCAGATCCAAGGGCTAAAGTGACAGTGAGAAGTGGAGGCAGAAAGGAGACGCAAAGGTTCTTTTGGGTAAGCGGCCCCAAGAGAGAGAAGAGGACACGTTTTGGCCTGACATGCCCTCACAGAGAGTATCTGGAGAAGGGAAGGGGGAAGGGGGTGTCAGAACAGAGCCATGCTTCTCAGAAATCTCCCTGGGGATCTGGAAGGGCTACAGGCCACCACCAAAGGTCCAGCTGGGAGCTGGTCAGTGTAGGACTTCCTGCTTTCTCAATCATTCAGAGGACCTGGGACTCCCTCTATGCCACTCAGGGTTGCTGGTGGAAATGGTTTTGTGGAACAAACACAAGATTTCAAGTGACAGAGGACCTGTCACCTACTGCTGGTACCACCTGACCACGGCCCTCAAGGTGAGTGTGCTCAGTTCTTGCCTCCGTGGGGAGTAGATGAGTAAATGTCAGGGTGAGCAGGGAGCTCTTGGCCCTTCTAGAGCTCTGTGTCCAAGTTGCTGATTGCCCTCGTGACTCAGGCAGAGAGGAGGGGACAGATCAAGGGCACGGAGCAGGGGGTGTGGGTGGGGGGACTTTGCCAGCCAAGATTCATGTGAGGAGACACAGTAGCTTCTCTAAAGACATTACACCCAGATTTTCCAAGCTGAATAACCAGTTTCAGTTGTGATTTCCCCTCTTGGAAAGTTTCTGGGAAATAATCGGTGATAGCAGTGGGTTTGGGGATTGTGTCCACCTGGACAAGAGGACCTTGCTTGGTCCAGAGCATGCCAGAACCAAGCCGTGGTCTGGGGGGCAGCAAGGGGACAGCTCTGACCCTCTTCAGTGGCCATACTGCCAGCCTCTCCTGGCCGGGAGCACTGGGACAGGCCCTGATACAGCCTGAAAATGACCCTCTAGGCTGTTGGGGGGACAGCTCCAGGTCCCCTGGAAGTGTGGAGATTCACAAACTGAAGGCCAGGCCTCCAAGAGCAGGTTTGCTTCCTCTTTGCTGTTGGAAAGTGTGAAATCCACCCACACAACCCCCTAAGCTTGATGCCTTACTTTGCTAAACTGCAGTGAGGGATGAGGGTGGAGGTGAGGCAGGGGAAGGGAGGGGAAAGGAAGAAATGGCTCAAGCCTTGGTGCCTGGTTCACCCAGAAACACCCAAGTACAGAGAGGGATCGTCTTAGGGGGCAGCAACCCCATGCTAGGGCGGGACCACTGGAGGAGCAGGGGGTTGGCAGCACCTCCCAGGTACCATGCCAGCTGGATATATAGGAAAAAGTGCAGACCACGGCTGGGGCTGGACCCCCCATCCAGACCCTCGTTCCAAGGGACAACGGCGGGAGGTCTTCTGGGCGACACCCTCCCCCCACCCCCAGCTGGCTGCCTGCTCTGTATCTAGTTTCATTCGCTTGCCCAGCTTTTTCCACACTGATTCTCTTTGGCTCTGGGGTGATTTTTCCAGCTCTTCATCTGGTTCTCTATGGCATCAGCAGAACAGACAGTGTCGGTGGCAGAGGGCTGACTGTGCGTGCGTGTGAGCATGTGGGGGAGTGTGTGTGAGAGTATGTGATGACCGTGTGAGTGTGTATGAGTGTGTATATGAGTATTGGGAATGTGCATGAGTGTGTGAATGTGTGTGCGGGTGAGGGCACATGGGTGAGTATGTATGAGTATGTGTGTGTGTGAGTGTGTGCGTGGGAGTGTGTGCAAGTGTACATGCGCGAGAGAGTTGTGAACAGTGAATCTGTGAGGGTGAGTGCGCCGGGGGCAGAGGGGTTGGGGTGGGGGTTGTAAAGGGAAGGAGAAAGAAATCAGCAGCCCTGAGCCTAGAAGCCCTGACTGCCTGCTGGGGAAGGCCAGGGGTGACCAGGTGCAGGAGAAGGCTACAAGCTCCTGGGGGCATAGCATCCTCCCTACTCCTTCTGCAGAGTCCCATGAGAGGAAGGAGGGCAAGCAAGAAGGAGGAGCCCAGCTCCCCTCCCCTAGCCTGTGGACCCTGTTGGCACCCCAGCCCAGGCACATGGAGGTACCAAAGCTGCTGGAAGATTTTGGGGCCACAGAGCTGCAAGGAAGGGATATCGTGTGGGCAGTCACTTTTTTCTGTTTGCCAAGGAGCTTTCCCCGGGGAGATTAACGGGGCCTTCCTGCCATCCCATCTGACGGGTGTGGGAGCCAGAGTGCCACCCCTGGCTGCCAGCCAGCCGGGCTGTGAGGCTGCAGACGGCATGCTGGAGCTGTGAGCAGGCGGAGGAAGGTAGCAGCCTTGGGAGTCCCTGAGGCCACCCAGCTGGGAAGAACTGACCCTGAAATTCAGCCAACCCTACTCAGCCTCTGGGGAAATACACTGTCCAGGCCTGGGGCTGAGGGTGCGCAGGGAGATAGGAGGGTCTCTTGGTGAATTGTCAGTTTGTCTTTTCTCTCTTTCTCTGTTCTGAAGACAGGGAATACACAACCTGGAAGACAGGACCGGGATCTAAGAGGACACAACCTTCAGTTGTGTAAAGATGCCATTCCTACTGGGAAAGCCCAATCCAAGTCAAGGGAGTGGAGTGGGTCTGGGAGTAGGGTAGGGGTGGGACTGAGATCCAAAAGGAGGATTTGTGCTCACAGGTACAAATGGCTGGGGGAATAGATGGTGCATGTCACCAAGTCATCTGAAAAGAATAAATTGTATAAAGTGGTGTGATGTGGCTCACTGGCAGAATTCTCACCTGCCATGCTGGAGATCTGGGTTCAATTTCCAGTGCCTGCCCATGCAAAAAAAGAAAAGAATAAATTGTATAGCTGCAAGGAAACTCTGACATCACCCTTTTCCTACAGAAAAGGGATTTGAGGCCCATGAAATTAAGGTACTTGTTCTTGCCAAAGGCTGTGCAGTTACTGGTCAGTGGAGCCAAGATTAGAATCCAATCGAGCTGTCATTATACAACCACCCCTCCCTTTTCCTCTCCACTTCCCTTCAGGGCACTAGGAACTCAGAAAGCAGTATAACCCCAGCACGG
This sequence comes from Tamandua tetradactyla, assembly GCF_023851605.1. NCBI lineage: Eukaryota > Metazoa > Chordata > Mammalia > Pilosa > Myrmecophagidae > Tamandua > Tamandua tetradactyla. Next base: position 10,724,202 of record NC_135334.1, on the reverse strand, counting down.
AGGGGAGATGCGTCACCGGCTCAGTGGGGAAGGAGCAATTCCACTCTGGTTGGGAGGGGGTCAGGGATGGTATCAAGAGCCCGTGTTCCTGATGGAGGTTCTCTAGAGTCAGCAGCACTCAAGAATGGGATCCTTCAAACTGGTCCCCAAAACTGACTCTCTTCCATGTGGCCCCCAATACGGCTGTGGCCTGCACTTGTCTCTGCCCTTATCCTTCCCTGCTCTCTGTTAAGTCAACAAACACAGCACTCAGACAGCTTGGCTGCCAAACATCCCTGCTTAGCAATGGCTTCTAGAATAAATAAACAAACTGCACACGCACACACACCCTTGTCCATGTTCTTTCCTGGAACCAGGGACGGCTCCCTGCCATTCATGGAACCACCATTGGGCTTGAAACACACAGGCTACATTCCAAGTTGTGTCTGGACTGCCACCTTCCGTCAAGGTCCTGGGACAATCTGGGGACCTCAAACCCAGGCCCAAGGTGCAAGGCTTCTCTGGCACCACCCAGGGCAGCACAGCAGGGAGGATCTCTTCCACGAGACCCAGAGGCACCACTGGAATGAGACTCTAGAAACTCAGAACATCACAGAAGTAAGGGGAGCTTCAAGATGATCTAGTAACTAATCCACCCCACCTTTTCTCAGAACAAACAGTAGCCCTGCAGGGGACTGGCAACTTGCCCAAGATTTCAAGGAAAGCCTGATCAGAACTAGGACCAGAATTCTTGACCAGAACACTTTCCACTCCCCCACTAAAGAACTGTTCCCCACCCATCCAGTGGATAATTTTCATTAGTTGTGATCCTTTGTGGTAGGTATTATCAAGGGGACAAGCACTATCCAGGTGGCAGAGTCTCAAGAGTTGACAATTAGAACGTGAGGTCCCCTGCCCAATTCCAGAAGGTCATTCTCAACAAGGCTAAAGAAATATGGAGGAAGAGTCTCCTACTGTTGCTGGATTTCAGCTTCCAGGTTCTTGGCCATGCCACGAGAAAGAGTTCAAGAGCACAGCACACGGTACAGTAAAGAAGCAGAATGCTCATTAGATGCACATCTGAGAGGACATGCGGGCACTCTTGCAAAGACAGAGATGAGGGAGGAGAAGCAATAAGCATTGTGGGGCCATTTGCTTTCATAGATAAGCTTTACCTTCCTTGTTCAGGGCTTTTTCTTCTATCCCCCCCTCTCCCCAGGGCGGTGCCTGGTGGTAGACAGTGTATTTGGGTGGGTCGGTTGGCTCCACCCTCCTCCCTGGATGGATCACTCAGGTGGTGGTTGTTAAGCTTCAGCTGGGTCACCTGCCGGGGGGCTTCCAGTAAGCGGGTAGCCACTGGGCAGGGTTTCTGTGCCAGACACAGGCCTTCCTGACCTTGATTAACCATCCTAGCCTGCCTCACCACCATGTTGTCACATCAGCTTTTGTCCTTCCCTTGCAGCTTCCCAGAAGGAGCCTGGGCTTCTAGGGCTGCCACAGCAAATGACCACAAACCAAGAGGTTTAAAACCACAGAAATGCATTCCCTCACAGTCTTGAAGTCCAGAAGTCTGAAATCAAATTGTGGGCAGGGCCATGCTCCCTCTGAAGGCTCTAGGGGAGTCTCCTTCATTGCCTCTCTCCAAGCCTCTGATGCTTGCCGGCAATCCTTGAGGCTCCTTGGCTTATGGCTGCTTGGCTCCGGTCTCTGCCTCCATCGTCACATGGCCTTCTTTACTGGGTGTTTCTCTGTGTCTCTGTGTCCAAATCTTCCTCTCCTTTCCTTTACAGAGACACCAGTCATTGGTCTTAGGGTCCACCCTAGCCCAGTACAACCTCATCTTAACTTGATTACATCTGCAAAGACCCTTTTTCTAAATAAGGTCACATTCAGAGGTTCCAGACGGACATGAATTTTGGGGGTGGGGGTGGGACACTAGAAACTCAGAACATCACAGAAGTAAGGGGAGCTTCAAGATGATCTAGTAACTAATCCACCCCACCTTTTCTCAGAACAAACAGTAGCCCTGCGGGGGGCTGACAACTTGCCCAAGATTTCAAGGAAAGCCTGATCAGAGCTGGGACCAGAATTCTTGACCAGAACACTTTCCACTCCCTTAGCTTCCTGCGATGTTCGGCTCTACAACAGGAGTCTTCCCCGCTCTGTAAGGCAGATGAGAGTAAAGGCAAAAACCACTTCAGGCCAAGGCAACTAGAGGCAAACACCAGAAAGCTGTGTTGACTAGGAAGGTAATGCAGGATGACCGTTGGGGTGGGGGGGCAGTGTATGTGGTTAATCCTAGGAGGAGCACAACGAGAGACAAATGGGACAGATGGGACATCTGTGGATGAGACCAGGCAGTGTGAACAGCAGAGAGCACACGGCCTTTAGCACCAGGCAAATCTGGTCTCAGACCTCAGTATTCCTTTTTACTAATTGTGGAACACTGGGCAATCTACCTAACTTCTCTGAACCTCAATCTTCAGTCTCAAAAATGGGAATAATTCCTCTCTTGAGTGGTTCCTGAAAGTATTAATAAAATGCTGTATGTTAAGCCTGTAGCTGTTCCCTTCGGCCCTGATGGATGAATATGCATGATTTTAAATGCCAGTACTACTCCCCTTGTGTTGAATGCAAAAAACAAATTAAACATATGTACTGAGTTAAAAACAAAATGATAGGAGTAATATGTGTGCACTATAATAAAAATGAGCTACAAAATTAAGGCATTAGCATTTAAAATACTTCTACTGCGCAGATTAATCAAACCTCTGTCTCATCCTGAAGTCTGTCACATTCATTAATGAAGGCATGTGGGTAACATAGTAATTATAGGCAGGTACGAATCATTGTTAACATGGCAATAAAAGCTGAATACAAAAAATGAGTCCTTATAAACAAGAACATAGGACTTTCACTTGTGCTATAATTTTTTTTATGATGAAAGTATAGAGTAACCAGAAAGAAAGCTTGCAGAGCTGGCCGGTGGCTACAGAAGAGTCCAGGTGTGCCCTCTCCAACTGCAGGCGTGGGGTGAGAAGGAAGATAGGGGAGGTCAGCCTGCGCTCTTGGTTTCAGTATATCCCTGGAAGATATTACTCATGGGGCTTTTCTCAATGCCTCATCCCCACTTCCATGTCTTTTCTGGCTGCTGGGATCCTAAGCATCTGCAGAGTGAGCAGGCCACAAGGTCTGAGCTCTGGGCAAGTGGATGCAGAGCAGAGCCAGAGGGCAGGGGTGAGGGGCCAGGCATGCTCCTGAATGCTGGACCTAAACTGAGCACGGTCAGCACCTGAAGACCCACGACAGACTACTGGCCCGGCAAGTGCAGGAATTGAGCCTTGGGGAGGGCGCCGATGATCAGTCTGCAGGGTCTGCAAGCAGAGCTCTTGGCCAGGCGACCAGAAAACGGGGGGCGCGATCAAGAAAGCGTCTGGGCAGGAACTGTGGGAGCCCAGCAGCAAGGAAGGACTTTGATGTGGGACCAAAGACTGGATGAGTTGGGAATGCCTGCATTTGGCTAGCCTAGTGCAGGCCTCCTGGGTAGGGGTGCACAGACCCACTGGATGGACTGGGACATGACAGGCAGTGTGAAAGGCAGACCCTGGTGTCCACACCCATGCTTGTAGCATCACTGCAAAGGCAGCATATACAAGCAGTGAAGAACCTGATTCACCTTCCTTGAGCTGCTTACTAGCTTGGGGAAGTTAGCAAACCTCTCTAGTCTGTTTTCTCATCTATAAAATAGGGATAATGACACCAACCTTAGAAGGTAATGACAGTTGTCTGAATTAAATGGGATAATGGATGCTCAAGTGCTTAGTTCTGTCTGGCCGTATTGAAAATGCTCGGTATAAGGTAGGCATTATCACTAATTGAACACTTATTGAGCACCTAATTTATGCCAGATCGTGTACTTTGTGCATGAAGTATGAAAATGAAAATATAGGGGCACCACTTTCAAGAAGTCTAGACTTAAAGGGATGGGCTTAGGCACCTACTTCAAATGAGCTATTATAGTGTAGTGTATCATTACCATAGCAGAGGCGGTAAGATGTGCAGTGGGAGACAGAATAAAGTCACGAAGTATGTAACAACATGGGTGAAACTTGAGGACATTATGCTGAATGAAATTCGCCAGAAACAAAAGGATAAATACTTTATGGTCTCACTAATATGAACTAACATTAAATGAGTGACCTTGGAGAATTGAAAGTAAGAACACTGGTCATCAGGAGATAGAGATAGGGTAAAGAATGGGCAGTTGGTGCTGAAGGAATACAGATTGTGCTTCAGGACTGATTGTAAAAATTTAGAAATGTATAGCACAATACTACCTGCCTGTAGCACAATAATATAAGTACACTGAATGAAGCTGAATGTGAGTATGGCTGAGGGAGAAAGGCTAAGGACACGTGAAAATAGAAGGAAAAATAGAGGATAAAGATACAGTATAATTTAGGAATGCCTAGACTGGACAATGATGGTGATTAAATGTACAAATAAAAGAAATTTTTTACATGAGGGAGAACAAATGAATGTCAATATTGTAGGGTGTTGAAAATGATGATATACAGGGGAAAGTACAACCAATGCACTGTCTATAGTCAACAGTAACATCGTAATATGCTTCCACTGAATGTAACAAAGGCATTATGCCAAAACTAAAGGCCAACAGGCGGTGGGATGTTGGAGTAGGGGGGGCACAGGGGAAGGAGTATGGATTCTTTGTGGAAGAAAAGGAAACGTCTTCATATGGATTATGATGGCAAAGGCATATCTGTATACTTAGGTTGGATTTTATGATGTGTGAATAAAATCATTTAAAAATGAACAGAGAGAAACAAGTGCTAGAAAAAATGTGGAGAATGAGAAGCCAGTAGGAAAATAAGAGGTGCAGCCCCTTGGAGGGCAGTGGGGTGGTTCCATAGGAGGCTAGGGGTGGGGTTGCCATGTGATCTTGAAACCCGTTGCTCGGCATATACCCCGAGGCACTGAATGTGCGGACACGAATGGACATTTGCACACCGGGTGTCTATGGCGGCAGTATTCCTGATCCACAACGGATGGAGGTGGCCTGAGGGTACAATGACAGGAATGGAATGGGGAGCTTCGTGTATACATAGAACGGACTTCTGAGAGGCTGCAAGAAGGAATGAAGCTGTGAGGCATGCAACAGGTGTATGAACGTTAAGGGCTGTATGCTGAATGAAATGTCAGGAACAAAAAGACAAATCTTATCATGCCTCAATCGTATGAACTAACTATAATATAGAAACATGGTGAACTGAAGTCAAGAACATGGGTTATTGGGTTGGGGCCTAGATTGTAAGCTCTTACCACAGTCACGTGTATTTAGGAGGTGTAACTATTTCTAAATTCCAAAATACTGAGCTGTTTGTTTATAACCTGGTCATTCCCAGAAACTTCAGGTATTTATGTAACACCTGAGGCTCAGAGTTAGAGCTCTGAAGCTATGAATATCAGCAGTGCCCCATTCAGGAACTGTTGAAAAAGGTCACGCTGTGACTGGAGATACGAAAGAAACTGATCTGCCTAGGATTAAGGTAGATCAGAATACACAATAATATCATCCGTATTTTAAAACTTCAATTTCTGCGTGAGACCAAAGAAAGAGATGTTTATTTGGTGCAAAATTTGTATTTGCAATAGTGCGTTTCCTCATTTAACTTGTATGGTCAGTTTAGTTGAACACCATAAGTACATGGAATCTTTTTTTTTTTTAATTTTTAAAAAAAAATATGACAACAAGCAAACACTAACATTCTTAATGTATGATCATTCTGTTCTACATACATAAACAGTAATTCACAACAGCATCACATAGTTGCATATTCATCACGATCATTTCTTAGAACATTTGCATCAAATCAGAAAAAAAATAAAAAGACAACAGAAAAAAATTCTTACATACCATACCCCTTACCCCTCCCTTTCGTTGGTCACTAGCATTTCAATCTAAGTTTAACATTTGTTCCTCCTATTATTTATTTTTATTCCATGTTTTACTCGTCTGTTGATAAGGTAGATAAAAGGAGCATCAAACACAAGATTTTCACAATCACACAGTCACATTGTGAAAGCCATATCATTATACAATCATCTTCAAGAAACACGGCTACTGGAACACAGCTTTACATTTTCAGGCAGTTCCCTCCAGCCTCTCCATTATATTTTGACTAACAAGGTGATATCTAGTTAATGCATAAGAATAACCTCCAGGATAACCTCTTGACTCTGTTTGGAATCTCTTACCCATTGACACTTTGTTTTGTCTCATTTCACTCTTCCCTCTTTTGGTGGAGAAGGTTTTCTTAATCCCTTGTTGCTGAGTCTCAGGTCATTCTAGGATTTCTGTTCCACATTGCCGGGAAGGTCCACATCCCTGGGAGTCATGTCCCATGTAGTCAGGGGGAGGGCAGTGAGTTTGCTTGTTGTGTTGGGTGAGAGAGAGGCCACATCTGAGCAACAAAAGAGGTTCTCTTCAGGGTGACTCTTAGGCTTAATTTTAAGTAGGCTTGACCTATCCTTTGCGGGGTTAAGTTTCATATGAACAAACCCCAAGATTGGGGGCTCAGCCTATTGCTTTTGTTGTCTGCACTGCTTGTGAGAGTATCACGAATTCAACTTGGGGTAGTTGAATTTTCCCCCTTTTTCACCATTCCCTGAAGGGGACTTTGCAAATACTTTTTTATTCACTGTTCAAATCAGTCTGGGATTTATCTGGGCATCACTCTGGACAAACCAACAAAAAGTACATGGAATCTTGAATAGGGTCTAAGATTGCGTTGGTTTGTCCAAGTTAGTGTGATGCCCCAATATATCCCAGAGTAATTTGGGCAGTGAATAAAGAAGTATCTGCAAAGTCTCTTGGGGGACTAGGGAGAAAAGGGGAAATATTCAACTTCCCCATTTGGAGAATTTCTGATATTTTCATAGGCAGTGGAGACAACAAAATCAATAGGCCAAGCCCTCACCCCTTCCTCTCATTGACCACTAGCATTTCCATCTACCCAATTTATTTTACCCTTTGTCCTCCCTATTATTTATTTGTTTTTTTAATTCATATTTTTTACTCATCTGTCCATATTTTGGATAAAAGGAGCATCAGACACAAGGTTTTCACAATCACACAGTCACATTGCAAAAGTTATATCTTTATACAATCATCTTCAAGAATCAAGGCTACTGGAACACAGCTCAACAGTTTCAGGTACTTCCCTCCAGCCAATACATGATAAACTAAAAAGGAATATCTATATAATGCATAAGAATAACCTCCAGGATTACCTCTTAACTCTGTTTGAAACCTCTCAGCCACTGAAACTTTATTTTGTCTCATTTTTTTCTTCCCCTTTTTGTCAAAAAGATTTTTTTCAATCCCTTGATGCTAGACAGAAATCCGGCTCATCTCCAGATTTCTGTCCCACATTGTCAGGGAGATTTACACCCCTAGGAATCATGTCCCACGTAGGAGGGAGGGCAATTGAGTTCACCTGCTGAGTTGGCTTAAAGAGAGAGGCCACATGTGAGTAACAAAAGAGGTTCTCTGGGGGTGACTCTTAGGCCTAATTTTAAGTAGGCTTAGCCTACTTAAAAACTCATGGGATGTATGAGTTTTTTCTTTCATCTTTTTGTTTCTTTTTCTCAAGTAATGCAAATGTTCAAAAAAATGGTCATGATGATGTATACACAACTAAGTGATAATATAGTAAGCTATTGACTGTACACCATGTATGGAATGTGTGTGTGTGAAGACTTCTCAATAAAAATATTTTTTTTTAAAAAAGTTGTGCAGTGGGAGGAGAGGGGGAGGGTGCAGTGTTCAGATCTGCCTTGAGAAATCAGAGAAAGCTTCCAGGAGGAATCAGCACATGTGTTGCAGTTTGAAAGGCGAGAAGGAAATTTCTGGGAGACAAGTCAGGAAAAAGTATTAGATTTTTCTAACAGGCAGAGGAAGGTGCAAATGCCAATCACAGAACCGTGAGAAAATTCATTTGCTCTTGGCGATAAGGAATTTCAATGTTGCTGGAGCATAAAGAATTGATGAGAGGATGCCAGATGAAGCTGGGCTGACAGACAGACAGGGGCTGGATCAGAAAGGATCTTTTATGCTATGCAGAAGAATTTAGATTTCATCCTGAGGGTGATGAGAAGCTACTGCAGAATTTTAAGTAAGGAAGTGATGGATAAGATTTGTATCATAAAAATGTCACTTTTGCTGCTATGTGTAGTATGGATTGGGGATAATCAATACTGGCCGAAGGGGAACTGGTTAGGAGACAGTAGCAGTAGCCATAAAGAAGTGAGAGCCTATATGATGAAGTCCATGGAAATGGGCTAGAGCAGAAGGAATCCGTGTTTCAGGGGTGTTTTCATTTCCTAGGCTGCTCAAAGCGATACCACAAAATGGTTCAGCTAAAACAATGGGAATTTATTAGCTCACAGATAAGCTGGGAAAATGTCCAAATCAAAACATCATCAGGGTTATGTTTTATTCCTGAAAACTGGATGTCAGTGAACCTTGCTTCTCTGCCACATGGCAAGGTGCTTTTGCTGGTCTCTCCCCTCTCTTCCAGTTTTGTTTCCTAGCTTTCCTTGGCCTCTCTCTCTCTCTCTCCCCATTCCATTTATAAAAGAATCCAGAACAGTATTAGGTTACATGCTGAATAAGTTGGGTCACACCTTAACTGAAGTAGTCTCATCAAAAAGTTCTATTTACAATGGGTTCTCACCACAGGAATGGATTAACTTTAAGAACATGTTTTTTGGGGTACGCATACAGCTTCAAACCACAATAAGGGGTAAAATTAGCAAGAGTTGGGGATTGATTGGATGTCAGGGAGAGGCCCTGAGACATGTTGTCACCCTTCCCTGAACTGAGGGTCTTCAGCAAGGTGACCAGATTCAGAGGGTAGAGGGACTGAGGAGCCCTGCTTTGGACCAAGAGGACATTAAGGTGACCTTCACAAGCGAGATCTTGGCTGGGTGTGCAGATTTGGGGTTAAGGGCAAGAGGGTACAGCTTGGCTGGGTGTGCAGGGTGAGAAAAGAAAACAGTATGGACTCCATGGGCAGTCACGAAGAATCCCAACCAACATTTATGGCTCAAGTCAGAGATGGAGGGGCCACAGAAGAGTCTGGAAAGAATCTTCCAAAATAGTGGAAAGAAATCCAAGAGAGAGCAACATCACAGAAACCAAAGGAACAAAGCATGTCAGGATGGAGAGAAAGGTCAACGGCACCAAATTCTTTGGACAAGTCAATTAAGAGAAAGACTGAAAAGCAACTTCTGGTGGTCACTGGTGGCTTCTCAGACCACAGTGGGTAGAGGAGCAGAACTTGGCCAAAAAAGGAACACCTGTGGGGCAACAGCCAGCAAGGGACTTCTAGTGAAAGAAAGGTTTAATTTTTTTGTTTTTTAATATGGGAAAGATGTGAATAAGTGGCATACACATAAGGTGAGGGGAAGCTTGAAGATCTAGGAAAAAGAGCAGATAATGGAGCAAAGTGGCATTGGACAGAGACAGAAATGGATCCAGACCACAAGTTCCCTCTGCCTGAAACACTCTTCCTCATCTCAGGTCAAATTTCCCAGGAAACAGATTCTGAGACTCTGTGATTTTTGTGCAGAACAATTACTGGGGAGTGACTTTGTGAATACTACTAGCGAAGGAGCAAAGAAAGCAGAATTGAGCAGAGAGAGAGAAGCCAAAGGATGATGGAGTTAGAACAGATGATCCCATGGACAGTTCTGACCTTCACAAATGTCCGTAACTGAGGCAGGGCTGGGCCTTTGCAGCTCCAAATAGTTGTTGGATGCAAGCCGTTCCTGGGAAGGAGGCATGAATTTGGATAGCTTCCTCTGGCCAAAAGAAATCCCTCCCCCCACCCCACCCCCCCAGCAGCTGCAGGAATGGGTGCCTGGGCCCTGCAGGGGTTCAAGGCAGCCCATGACAGCATCCACCAGCTCTAGCTGGCTCCAAACAACCTTCAGAGAGCAGCCAGTGTGACCTTCCAGGGACACCTTCTCGGGACACTGCACTCCCTCCCTGCTCCAGCCCTTCCCTGGTCTAAGTCAATTTTCGCAGCAACACCCTCGCGGAGCACTTGACCTTTCTCTTCTAAAGGATCTGTTGCAACTGCTGTTAAATATACGGGGATGGCGCGTGTTTGGAGTTAGCATTGCACATCACAGTCTCGGTTTTCTGAGAGCCGGACGACGCCTGGGCCATTTCCCATGGCCCTCACGTGCCGAGGCTCAGTGAACGCCTGCTGAAGGAGAGGCTGAAGGGAAAGGAGATAGGGGCTTGGGAAGAAGTGAAGACACCCCATGCTCTGAGACAAAGGATTTGAGAAGAGCGGCTGAGGCAGTAAGGTTTGAAGAGGGAGACAGGCGTTTGAGGAAATTCTTTTCTGTTTGACTCCTTTTTCTCTGAGAAACAGAAATTCGGTGAGAAAGCAAGTTTGGGGTGAGCAGTCCACTTTGTAGTCTCGAGGGTGCCAAAGAGGTGGGACACCGCGAACCGGTGGTGACGCCATCTGGGCTCAGGAGGCCAGAAGCACAGTGGAGGAGGAGGCTGGGTGTCACTCTCAGGTGTGTTTATGGCTTTCAGCCTGTCACTGCCCTGCTGACTTGCCTCCTGTCCTGAGCTGGGCCTGGGAGAGTGTCCTGGAGGCCAGTCCTCTCTACTCAAAGCTTCCTCCTGTCTCTCAGGACCGCCATTGATTTTGTCTGGGCCAATTCACCCTTCCAAAGGTTGAAAAAAAGCAGAGTATGTATCAAACCATTCCCAGAATCAAACTTTAGGATGATTTAGAGATCAGTGAGTCAGATACATGTGGATTAAATTTTCCTATAACTACATATTTGGTTAGACAATCGTAGAGCTGGGACTTGAGAGTGATGAGCTCTGCTTGGGACACCCAAGTCGTCGTAAAGCAATAAAATGTGTGCTCATGGCCCAGTCTTTGGATCTCTGGGCAAGTCTGAAAAACCTCTGCTCAAGGTTGCGTTAATTTCCATACTCCAGATCACTGTACCAAACTCCTAGGAAGCAAGTCTCATGCACTTTGGCAATAACTCAAGGCAGACCTCTGATGGGGCCAGCCTGGGGCAAAGCTGGCACTGTATGATTCACTTTTGCTACCTTCTCCCTTTCTCTCTGTTTAAGTGGGAACCACATCTGGGGCCACAAGGAAAATGCCAAAATAGCCTCAAGGACAGTAAGATCCAGTTAAAAATTTGGGTCTTTAGTGTCCAATTGTCCAAAAATAAGGACCGTGAAGTTAGATGGCAGGTACGTTTCTGGAATGAACGAATGAATCCACGGTATGTGGAGAGGGGGAAACTAACATTTTACTAGAGACAAAATGTTCTTTCCCTGTGATTTTATGGAGCGCTCTCAGTGTCGGTGCTTTCACCTGAGAAAAAGCGCATTTGGATTCAATGATGGCTAATTTTACGTGTCAGCTAGGATAGGTTAGGTCAAACATTGGCCTAGATGTTGCTGTAGAGATATTTGTAGATGGGATTAATATCAACAGTCAGTTGTTCTGAAGAAAAGGACATTACCCTCGATAATTGGGTGGGACCCTTCCAATCGGTTGGAGACCTGAAATGCTGAAACTGAAGGTTCCACGAAGAAGAGTGAATCCTGCCTCAAAAATACATCCTCCACACTTCCCTCGAGTTCCAACTTTCTGGCCTCCACTAGGAAATTCACACTCAGGGCTTCAACCTCACTCTCACCGGAATTCCCAGCCTCTGGCCTGCTCTCTGGTGTTTGGACTTGCCAGCCCCCACAATCACATGAGTCAATTCTTTATAATAAATCTCTTTATTCATATGTGCACACACACACACATCCTTTGGGATCTGTTTCTCTGCAGAATTATGATCAATACAATGACTAAAGGACCTTTTCAAATCTTACTTATCTAGCACTATGTCCTTTATGCCTCAATTTAAACTTGTCTTTATTATGCTTCTTCCATATTCATCTTTATTCCTCTCAAGGAACATGAGGGCATGTAGTGAGCTGTAAGATGCCAGCTTCCCTTCCTAGTTGAGGCCTCTTTCTTGCTCAAAATGCAGTCAGTTCTCTAAACTATCACTCCTCCATTCATTAAATAAACATTCATTGACACCAATTTCCCTCCACCATTGTAGCTAAAGCTGGGCAATTAAACACATGAGAACTTCCTGGAGAAGAAAGTAAGTCCATGTGGGGTTCTAGGGACCAAAAAATCAGGCAACAATTAGGTTAGGACCCCAATCCTCCAAATCTGAGGGAGAAGTCTCTTTTTCCATTCCTTACTTCCCCTGCTCTCACCTCCGATAAAAGGAAGAAATGATCCAGTTCTTGAGCCCACTGTGAGGGGAAAGAGGTAGGGAAAGGGCAATGAGGCTTTGTGTCAGGTGCCGGAAGCTGGCAGCTCTCCACGCCTTGATCACAAGGCCAGAATCTGTCAAAGGAAGGGTGGGCGGGGGGCCCGCGGAAGATCCTTGAAATGGAATGCTGGTGCTTTAAGCATGCACCCGGGTGCTGCAGCAGCTGTCCTGCAGATGGGAAAGAGCATTTGAACCCAGAGTTTATATTTCTAGAAAAACTCCCCCTTCTCCTCCCCCAACCCCCACCCCCCCAGCCCAGCTCACTCCCTTGGTGTATTATAGGTTTTTTCGTGTGTGAGGTTTAGAAAAATAAACAGAATCTAACCATAACTGTCTGAAAGTGCTAAATTACCAGGAAAGACATAACAGATTAGTAGTGCAAATTAAGCCTGGTGGGAGATGGCCAGCACCATGGGGTGCTGGGAATTGCACAGAGGAGTGGTGGCTTGGCTTCTCAGGCTGTCTTCGCACACCACAGCTTTTCTGGTGTCTCCGAAGGCTGAGTCAAACTATCTACAGAGACTGAGGCTAAGAATGGCAGGTTCTATCTGCTTTAAAATCAGCCACCACCATCCCTACTTCCCCCACCCCAAACTTGAAAAGAACTGCTAATGCCATCATCTCTGTCGTGGGATTTACTGGTAGGACTGTTTCTAACTCATCCTGGTTGGAAGAGAAACTCTCTTCTGTTTTTTTGAAGAAAAAAAACAAGCTTCTTTATCTCATGCCATCCCACCCCCAACCCCAGGAACCTGTTGGGAGGACCCTGGCTCTATTCAAAACTCATAGCATGTTAGAGTTGAAATGTGGGGCCAACTCTTCACTTTATAAAAGAATAAATTGAGGCTCACAAGGAGGAAGCAACTTGCCCAGGATCCCTCAGCTGATGAGTGGTAGAGCTGAGACTAGAACTCAGGCATCCTGAATCAGAAACACTTTTTGTACCAGTTGCCTCCAAGCCTCCCATCAGATTGTCCTGTTTCTCTTTCCTCAAGGAACCCTTCCTTCAGTATCTTTCAATGGGGTCGCCTCAATGAATTCCTACCTTCTTAGCCTGTCTGCAATCATACTTTCTGCAATGTAGAAGTTTCCCTGCCTTGACCATAAGGTTTCCTCGGTTTGAGTCAGAAATTTACATGTACTGAGCCTCTACTAGGTGCCAGCTCTGTGTCAATAAGACATAGTTTCCATCACTGGATAGTTATACACGGCCAGCAAGGAGCTGTTGGATTTCTTTGTAAGAAATAATCTGAACCTCTCCTTTTCACTAGACCCATTTTTCTCCTTGATCTTCAAGATTTCTGCAGGGCAATTTAGGAAGCTATAGTGTGCTAGGTGCTATTTTGGGTTCTGGAGAGGAGGCTCCCCACCCTCCACGCCTCCATTCCAGGACATGTGTGAAAAAGAGGTTTCTAGTTTACCAACAGATTTAGGCTCAGATAAACTTGGATTTGAATTATGGTTCTTCAGTTCCCCAGCTATGAGACCATAGGCAAATGATCTGATCCTTTTAAGCCTCAGCTTCTTCTGAAATGTGCATAATGAAACTCATCCTATAAGATTGCTGAGAGAATTATAGAAGTAAATTCCTTAGCACCATGCCTGGCGCACAGGAGAGCTCAATAAATGCTACCTGCCTTCGTTTCTCATGAGCTCTGGTCTTTTAGGACCTGTGTCGCCCAGTGCAGGGAGCATACCAAAGAGCCTCAAGGCTGGTTTGTAGAGAGAGAATATCACTATTGATTCCCTCCCAGGCATAGAGCAGGGGTTTGGCTTCTCACTTTCCACCTTTTGAGTGTGACTTCCCACCTCAAGTCTGCCTTGAGGACACCCCTCAAGGACATCCATCCTGTTGGCCAAGCTCCCATCCTTTGGGTCCACCACCACAAGAGAATGGGCTGCCTGGATGTAAGCCCCAATGTTATCTGTTTTGAAGAAGGAAAAAAGAGGAAATAATTGCAGGGGGCGTGGTGGTGGTGGTGGTCGGGGGAGATGTTGTAATCCCAAGAGAGAAAACTCTCTCCTCCCTGGAATATTATGAAAAAATATCCAGGATTTAAATTAGAGGACATAAAACCAAAACATCCATCAAAGGATGAATGGATAAACAAACTGTGGTCTATCCATGCAATGGAATATTTTTCAGCCATAAAAAGGAATAAAATACTGATACAGGGTACAACTTGGATGAACTCTGAAAACATCCTGAATGAAAGAAGCCAGAAACAAAAGTCATATCATATGATTTCTTTTACATCAAATATCCAAAATAAGCAAATCCATAGAGACAGAGAGTAGATTAGTGGTTGTCAGGGTGTGGGGGACACACAGAATAGGGAGTGATTAAAGGGGTCAGGTTGTCCTTTGCGGGTGCGCAGAAAAAGTTTAGAAACTGAAACAAGATGGTGGTGGCACAATGTTGTTTTGTAAACATCGAGTTTACTAAATGCCACCAAATCGTACACCTTAAAATGGTCACTCATGTTATGAGTTTACTTCAATTTAAAAAAAAACAAAAACAAAAAGGAAAACCCAGACTAGTCTTAATTTACTGACTGTGTGATCACCGAGTCTCTGTTTGCGCAACTGTAAAACAGAATACAAAAGTTGCTTCATTTAGTTGGTGTGAAGATTAAATTTGAAAAGACGTCTGAGCAATCATCACAGAGAGGAAAGTGCTACATCGATACCACTATTTTTTTTCTTTCTTCCCTTCTCCTGCTACAGCTCAAGTAAGGGCAGGCCTGGGCCAGCTCTGGGGGAAAGGCAGTTTGATCGTTGCTTAACTGGAGAGCCCAATTTCACCCTTTCCATCAGTATCCTCATCTGAGCTGGGGGAGGCAGGAGGGGGAAAGTAGAACCAAGAGGTAGGGAGCCCCAGAACTGTCTCCTTCTCCATTTATCTATGGGGGGGAGTGCCCCTGGCAAGAAGTAGCAGCTTCAAATGCCGAAGGTGAAATCCATCACTTTGGGCCAGGACTCAGATAAGACAGAGGAACGTAAATCAAGTTTCCTGAGATAAGAAGGCACAGCCTGGGGCCTGAAAAATGCAGCTCTCCTGCCAGCTGCCTGCTTCTGCAAATTGCAAAGTGAAGGGCTGTGCTAGGTGGGGGAAGGAGCCTACAGCACTGGCTCCCTCCTAAAGGTGGGAAGACCCCAACACCAGCTTCTCTCTTTCTCCTTTTTTTTTTTTTTTTACCATAAGTCCCAACCTGAGAGGAGCAACAGGGATTTATTGAGTCCCTCTCAGCAGGGAACTGTGGTCCACTGTGGTCAGAGATTAAGGGCAAAAGTTTGGAGGAAATCAGGACTCAAGTCTTTGGCTCATATTTATTTATCTTGAACAACCTATATAATCTCAGTTTCCAGAGGGTAATATTAGTGATACTTTACGGAGTTGTTTTTAAGTCTAAAGATGATAATTTTTGCAGAGCACTTAATAAAGTGCCTGGCACATAGAAAGTACTTGATCAATAGTAGCTAAATAGCCATATATGTAAGATTGGTAGAGATTGGGGAAGCCAACGATTTAAAAGTCGAGACTCTTTTAATCTCATTTATATCTTCATCTGAATGATATTCCCCCCAAACACATCTTTTCATGTCACTCCCCCATTTGTTGAATGTTGTTTAATAATGGCCCTTCTCCTCGCCATCCTTCCCTAAGTCTTTGACAGGCTTATCAGCAAATATAAAGAACTTCACTCCCCTAGAAAAAATGTCTGTGCTGTCTCTGGCTGAGACAGCAATTTTAAGGAGCAATTCTGATTATACTTAGATCATGAAGGAAAGAAGATCATTCACAGACACATGGGGGCCAAGTGTCTTGGCGTGTTGGGAAGGGGAATGAATGATGGTGTAGGCAGAAGCAGCCCTGCCCCTCAATCAGAAGAGGTCATTTCTGCATCTGAAAGATGCATCTGCATCTTCATGTCTTCAAACTTCCTCCAGGCCCCATCTTCACCTTTTCCTCTCCATTATCAATCAAGCCACAAATTTTTACTTTGTCCCTAGGTTTGGAGTGTGGTGGAAAAGGTTTATAACTTGGTCTGTGTGCTAGTTTGAAAGGATTATGTGCCCTAGAAAAGCCGTGTTTTAATCCTGATCCATCTTGTGGAGGCGGTCGTTTCTTTTAATCCCTATTCAGCACTGTAGGTTGGAAGCTTGATTAGATTATCTCCACAGATATGTGACGCACCCAATTGTGGGTATTAACCTTTGATTAGAGGGAGATGTGACTCTACCCATTCCAGATGGGTCTTGATTAGTTTACTGGAGTCCTCTAAAAGAGGAAACATTTTGGAAAAAGCTTCAGAGCCATGAGAACCATCAAAGTCCAAGCAGCCAGAGACCTTTGGAGATGAAGAAGGAATACGCCCCTAGGGAACTTCATGAAACAAGAAGCCTGAAGAAAAAGCTAGCAGACATTGCCAAGTTTGCCATGTGCCTTTCCAGTTGAGAGAGAAACCCTGAACTTCATCGGCCTTTCTTGAGTGAAGGTAACTTGTTGGTGCTTTAATTTGGACATTTTTATAGATTTCCTTTATAAACATTATAGACATTTTCACAGCTTTAGAACTATAAACTTGCAACTTAATAAATTCACCGTTTTTTAAGGCCATTCCATTTCTGGTATATCGCATTCCAGCAGCTTTCAAACTAGAACAGTCTGATTAAAGAGAACCCACAAACTCAGGCTCTCTCAGGAAATCAGAGAGCCTAGCCTTGTTACAGCAGAAGCTCAGAGTAGAGACAAAATGGGTCAACATGGGGACACACCACGAAAGGCCTTGGAGCCATTGCAAGAAAGGCAGAAGCATGTGGCTGAATGGTCAGTGAAAGGAAGCCTTAGGGCTCCTTGAGCAAGGAATTCAGATGATGAACGGACGAACATAGTGTTGGAGACGGTGCAGGAGAGTGAAAGGATACTGGACCCAAGTTCAAGCTTTGGCTCAGCCACTTACTGGCTGTGTGAACGACTTTGGACAAGGTACTTACCCTCTCTCTTGGGTTTCTTATTTGGAAAATAAAGCCTAACTTCCAGGTTGGTCATGAAGCTATAGATGACACACATAAGGCCCCCTGGATTGGGGTGTTACAGCAAGCCAGGCAGAAGATGGTGTTTGGGAGGAATGGCACCCCGTCTTCCTCTTTGTCCCTCTCCCTCTGCTGTCCACCTGTGCTGGGGGCTGTCAGAAAGGATCCCACGGACTTAAATCCTCTCTAGGCCTAAGCCGATGTAAGAGCTGGACAGCGGAGAGGATCAGGGAGTGATATAACATGAGTGGATATACAAATAGACAAGATTAACTATTCTCATTGTATACACAAGAGGCTTTGCTAACACTCGGCCAATTAGAAAACTAATCTAAACAGCCACCCGTTTCCACAGCTCTTCAGAGCTCTTTCAAGCAGCTGTTCAGTTTGCACTTGCTGCCGCCAAGAGCCCTTGGCCTCTTGCTTGGGTCTGGTTGCCTCTTGAACTGCAAGCTTGTGATCTGTTTCTACTCAATAGATTATGGCAAAGGTGATGGGACATCCCTTCCATGATTAGGCCACATGAGAAGTTGACTTCTGTCCTGCTAGCAGACTTGCCCTATCACTTTCTCAGCTTGCATGTTTTAATGAAGCAAGCGGACACATGGAACAGGTTCATGTGGCAAGAAATTGAGGGCAGCCACTGGTGACAAGCAAGCTGAGACTTAGGCCCTCAGTCCAAGAACCCTTGGGGCATTGGCTTCTGCTCATGACCACAGGAGCTTGGTCTTACCTGAAAGGTCAACCAATTGAACCAATCAAGCCAATCAAGACCCAAACCCTAGTCAACATTCTAAGACACAGGACCGGCTAGGCTGTGCCCAGACTCCTGGCCCATAGAAGCTGACATACCCAATATGTGTTGTTTTAAGCTACTAAGTTTCATGGTAGCTTATCACACAGTGATAGGTAACGAGTACATCTCGGTATTCCCAGCACAGACTTGGCACAGAGTGGAAGTAAAGTGTGGCTGCATTGATGGGTGGATGAATGAATGATGGAGACTAACAGGTAAACTCATCAGGACCTAAGAAAAGTTTGGCTGGGCTAGATCCAAGAGAGGGTCTTTCCCAGTACCCACTGCCCATATCTTTTGTCCCTCTCTCTTCCTTTCTGTGATCCCAGGTCCATCTTCCCTTCCTCAAGCCGCAGGGAATCTTGCTCTGCTCTGGTTCTTGCCTTTAGTCATTCCCACTAAATTTTTATTTTTCTCCTTTAAAAAAAGAAACTAAACTCTCTCTAAAATATCTGACCCTGGTGAATTGGAATAATTTCTGATGGAAAGCAGTCTTGTCCAGAAAGTCTCTTACCCACCCTGCTTAGGAATGCAGTTGCCGTAGATATTAAAACAGACCTGCAGGCGTCTGCAACGAGTGGGGAGCTGGTGCCAGGAATGACCTCAGCCTGCACAGCAGGGCTTTTACCTATGAAAAGCTGCTGCTCTGGACTGGATTGAAACAAGACCTTACCCTCCCCAATCCTCCCCTTTCTAGGTAACATGTGTTGCACTCCCAAATTTAATCCCAGGCTTACAGCTTCCCACTCAAGGCTGATGCCAGATGTCAGGAGGGCAGTGCCACAACCTGCTCGAGAAGATTTGGTGGGTTCCTTTGTCTTTTCACATCTCAGTGGCTTTGGCTTCAGAACATGGGCTCTGTGGCTAGTAGCCCCCTTTTCTCCCCTCTTCTATTGATTCCCCACCCCAGGCCAGTTCAGAGAGGTCCTGTCCTGGTAAAAATGCATTAAACTTCATTCCTTCTGCAAGAGGCATCCTCTCAGTCAAGGCTCAGGACTTTTGGGGCACAAACCAGGGACTATGGATGTTCCTTGTGACGGTTCCTCTCTGTGTAACATGGTACCTCCAACTGGGCCTCAGATTTTGCCCCAATTCAGCTTCTGTTGCTGAATCTGCACAGGTCTAAGGTGAAGTAGAAATTCTTGTCACTTATAGAATTTCTCTCTCCTCCTGGAAAGCTCAGAGAGCTGAGGAGCCCCGACTCTAATTGATTCCAGCCTGCAAGCCTAACAGCCCATC
Organism: Tamandua tetradactyla; assembly: GCF_023851605.1. Lineage (NCBI taxonomy): Eukaryota > Metazoa > Chordata > Mammalia > Pilosa > Myrmecophagidae > Tamandua > Tamandua tetradactyla. Next base: position 10,704,737 of record NC_135334.1, on the reverse strand, counting down.
CCTGGATAATCCCAATCATTATAACAAGGGCTAACATTTGCCAAGTCCATTACTGTACACAAAGTACTTTTACATATGCCATTTCTCATGACAATCCTGTAATACCATATTTTGAGCCCCATTTAACAGATGAATAGATTGTGGTTGGGAGAGATTAACTAATGTTTTCCTGGTTACATATTTCTCAAGTGATGAAAGGGGAACTTAAACCAAGATCTGTTGACTTGAAACCTCACACTGTTTCCACTGTTATTCTCTCCTCCAAATCTGTAATGCTCCTTTGCCTCTAATTTTGCATCTCATTTGTGTGTTGATCCCTTGATGCTGAAATATACACACTCTTTTGCCTAATTCCCACTCCATTCATATTTGTCTTCTCCCCTGCCAGCCTATGGAGTGTGGGGGTGATCAGCTTCCCCCAAATTAGCAAATGACCATCTGCTTCGAGTCAGGAGACCTGGGGTTTAAGTTCTGGCTCTGCCACTAATGAGGGCTGTGACTGTGAGCAGGTAACCCCACTTTTCTGGGAATCATAATAGATTGGATGGATACTGAAGTCACTTCTAACTCTAAATCTAGTTAGAGTCAACTCCTAGTTGGGCTCCCTCTTGACAAAATGGCTTGACCTGTTGCACTCTCAATGCCATCCAGAATGTGGGCTGGGAATGGGGAGCACTTGGTGAGCTGCTCCAAAAATGAGGAGAGGATCCTGACTCTATCCCATCATTCCTAACTCCTTTTTCCAGCCTTCAGGTCTCATTCTGTCGGGACCTCTTTGAGGTGAGATCCTGAGCTCCTTAAGTCCTCTATCATTGATTCTCAATGATAGATGGTTGTTGCCCCACCTGGCACTACCCCAGACAGCCTGGCACTTCTCTGATCTCATCAAGATATCTGTAAGCCTGGGCTCAAGGTCATTTACCATCCCCCTGCTCAGGGAGACCCCGGGGGCCCTGCAGCTGCTCCCAGCTGTCCTGCTGGAACAATGCAGATTCTGTCAGTTCTCCCGCTGAGCCTTCTTTTAAGGGGTGTTTGGATTGCAGTATTAAGTGGAGGCATCTCAGCTGCTTCCTGCTCCTCAGGTCTCAGAGCAGATTCCTAAGCAAAGGCAATGAGTCCCCAGAAGTGGGGGTGGGGTGGAGCATGGAAGGAGGTCCACCATCATCTCAGCCAGAAGTCAGTGTTTCCAGGTTGAAAGGGACCCCAAAATTTAAGGGGCCCTAGGACTCTGCCTCTTGTCATGTCAACTAGGCACAGGGACAGGAGCACAGTTCAGTTTTCAGAAATCTTTGGGAATGTGATTTCGTTGGCTCCTAGGTCCAGTTGTAAGGTATTCAACCACTTCCGACAGGAATCTTCTAACCACTGTCCTCCCCACAGTCAAGCCACTTGTACAATCCTTAGTTTGAATTATCCCCTTCAGCAAGGTATATCCTACTGCCGGTCTCCCCAGTTCAGCTGTCCCCTCCATTACCAGGATGGCACCCACTGGATCCTCCATGCTGAAATGTCCTCCCCCATTTTCACAGGGGCCTTAGTCCTTTCCTTGGCTGCAGATCTCTGCCATAAGACCAATTCCTCCTCAGAACTATTGGAAGTGATACCATGAGACTCTACTAGTCTGTTCATTTCCATTTTTCTTTCTTCCCAGCTTCCTAAATACTAAAATGCTTAAGTGATAATTTTTGCAAATGTACTTACTTTTGCAATGCATTGGTATTTGCTGTCACTTTTGTTTCTGTGCTCAAATTAGTGTCTCTCCTACCTACTCCGTAAGTTGGAGCTCCTCCATGGCACAGACCAGGTCTCCTTTTTTCTCTTCTGAACTGTTGGTGCTCGCATTTCTGATTACTGACTATCTTGAAATTACACCTAAGAGCTAACCCTCAGGCTACAGTTGGAGCCCATTTCCTATTTAATCCAGGACTGGAAATGTGATAAATCTTTGGCCAGCTGCCAACAATTGGCTTGTCCCCAGCCCAGTTTTGGTGTATGAAAGGTAAACTGATTCCTATTGCATAGTGTTGCAGGATGCACACTATGGAAACAATGCCCCCACCCCCTTTGCACCCTAATCCTCTCTAATCCTCTTTCCTTGCACCTAGCATCCTGTCCTGCCAAGACCAAAGTAGAAGTGAGCCATTCCCGGAAGGAACATCACTCAGGGACAGTCAGCACTGGAGACCTGTGGAAGTGAAGTGGCTGGGCGAGGGACATGCGGAGGGTCAGCAGAGGTGAGACATGAGCCCAGGTGTCCAGCTCCAGCCTCCGCTGCCTCCACAGAACAGGCTGGTTTATTTAAGGCTTTTCTTGAGTTCAAATGAAAAACAAGTCGGAGCCATGATGGTAGGTAGGGTGGGGAGGGAGTTGCATGCAGAGCAGAGTTTATAGGCACTTGCGTTTTCCTAACAGCTCCCTCCTCACACATTCCTCTGCATTTTTCCCTTTTATGAACGTGGCATCTTTCCCAGGCCACTTTATGGGACCCTATGTGTTTTCACTTATGCCCGATCGGGTTTGATCGCCTCTCCCTGTGAACAGCCTTCCCATCTTGACCACCTCCCCTGCACCTCCAAGTGTGCAAGAAAGGAGCCCTTGCCACTGCTGTGGGACTCCTGGGCTCCTCTCTCCACCGAACCCCAAGATTCCCCTGCTCCCCCTCTCCCCAGGACTTGGCACTTTTCTGTGTTAGGGTCGCGCCTCATTTGAGCCCCCCAGAAAAGACGTTTGATGACTCACCCAAATCTTATATGACTTCTGGCTCTTGCCCAAAAATCAAATCTGCCCCAGCGGGTGAAGAGGAAGATTTGCCACAACTGAAGCTTTTCAAAGGAATGTGCCGCAAGCTCTGAAGGCAATTGCCAAAGAAGAGCTCTAAAAATGTTTGTGCTCTGATAGAATACAGCTTTACAAGGGGCAAGCTTTCAAAAGCATAGTACGTGTTTCTGGAGAGTCAAGCTTTGGCCTGTTTATTAAAAAAGATACTCATGTTACTTTCAGGAACTTTTTGCTCTTAACCCTTCTTTCCTTCTTAGATTATCAGGAGGGCCAAGGCCAAGGTTTGGAGCTTGTCCTTCTCTCTCTGAGCTGCAGTTTTATAAAAGTTTCCCTGAACCAATCTTCAGGTATCTGGGAGATCAGAGTTACTCCCTGAACCCATCATTCTGTTTTGCTCAGCTATTCAGTGGTGCAGTAACACCACAGTCCTGTGTTCTTTGAAAAGATGCTTGCCCTCTCTGAGCTGGCTTCCTCCTCTCTAAAGGGAAGATAATAATACATATTCCAACAGGAGTGTGAAGAATTAAATCATGTGATGTCTGTAAGAGGCATGTTAGGGGCCCTCAGGAAATGGTAAGTGTTTTTCACTATATACTAATACTAAGCAACTAGACAATATTGATTTTTAAAATAGTTTTATTATAAACGATGAACAAACATACAAACATTCTTGACATGGTTACAATCAATGGCTCACAATATTATCACATAGTTTTGTATTCATCACCGTGATCATTTTTTTGAACATTTGCATCTCTCCAGGAAAAGAAAGAAAAAGAAAAAACTTACCATACCCCTTACCACTCCCTCACATTGACCACTAGTACAAACAATATATATTGCCCCATTTTTGTGAGAATCTGCTTTTGTTCCTTAGTCTTACACCTTGTTTGTCCTGGTCCTCTTCCACTGCAACCAATCCTTTCTGAGATGTCTGGGGACAAGGTCAGATTCCTCATTCTGTGCTGAAGGGCAGGAATCTCTGAATCCCTTGTGAAGTATAGTTCTGGGCTCATTTTCCTGTTGTCAGCAAGCCTTGGAAGAGGCATTAACCCCACAAGACTTGGTGTAGGAAGTTTTTACAGGTATCTGTCATCTGGCAGGCAGATGGAGCTTTGCAGCTAGAGATAGCTCTGTCTTCCAGATGGAGGGAGCCTGGGAGTGCTGAGATAGGACTGGTTTCTCTGTGCTTAGAGCCGGTGTCGGGCACATTCATGGGTTTGCCACCTCCTTCCAGAACCCTGGGGCCCTTGAGGCAATGTATATGGAACTGATTGTCCCTTGTCAGCAATCAGCTGACCACCCACCACCACCATCTCCCAACATGCACACACCCATACACACGCACACACACCCATACACATGCGCGCACACCCGCACGCACACCCACACATACACGCGCACACCCACACACACGCGCACACACCCACACATGCGTGCATACCCACACACCCATACACACATGCACACATCCATACCCATACACACACCCATACACACGTGCACACACCCATACCCATACACACACCCATACACACGTGCACACACTCATACACGTGCACACACCCATACACACGCACATGCACCCATACACACATGTATGCAAGTGCACGCACCAATACACATGCACATGCACCCATACACACGTGCACACACCCATACACATGCACACACACATGCACATACTCTCTCACACACATCCAAACACACACATATATGCAGACACACAACTCATACATGTACACTCACACATGCATGCATGCACACATTCTCTCATATATTCAACTCACACATATACACACATGCAAATACATGGTGATTTTTCCAGGGAAGAGGAGGAGAATATGGACGATAGCAACAAAACACTACGTGTTTCCTTACTTGGTAATAATTCATCCCAACTCTTCTCAAGGAGGTAAAACATAACACAGAGGTTTCTTGCTTTAGGGTTTACCTCACCACATCCAAAAAATTTCCCCTAAAGGAAGATGGAGGGCCGTAGCAGTGGACAATGGCTAGGCTCTCCTCCCCTGGTACCTTCTCCATAGGTAGCACTGGTCCCTGGGCCTCCACCCTCAGAAGTCCCGTCTCTGCCTTGAGAGAGTGAGAATGTGCCTCGCCTGTCTGTAGCTGCTGTCCAACCCTACTTTGGTTGGGTTCATTTGGGGAATTTTATGCTAATATGCTCCCTAATTCCTCACTTCTGGTCACCAGGGCAGAAACCCATTTGTGCCAGCCCATATCAAAAGTGGAGACAGTTAAGAATTACTGATTGTATATGTAGAATGGAATGATTTCTAAATGTTGTGTTAATTTTTTTTTTCTTTAATTAATAAAAAAAAAAGTGGAGACAGGTACATCTATTTAAGGACTAAGAGATTTCAAATAAATGAAGTACCAGGCCTCAAAGACACTAACCTGGGAGAGGCCTCTCTTCTCTCTCCTCCCAGCTACAAAATCTCTTGTCTCAACTCTTCTCTGTGCATAATTTTGGTGCAGCTAAGGTTTCAAAATATAGCCCTAACTCTAGATCTCACTGAACATGAAATTTCAGACTTGCTCCCTACAATTAAATAGCTACAGAGTCTGTATATTTTTTTATTGCAATCTCTTAAGAGAGAAGAACGAATGGTGGCTGTCTAGCCAATAAGTTGGCTGGCCTTGGGTTCCTGGCCAAAGTAGCCTTGGCTGAGGAGTGAAATGTGTGGTTCAAAACAGGTTTATTGGTATAGGGGCTGAAAGTGGGGAAGCAAATTCCTGATGCAGGCAAAGATGGGCTCTCATCCAAGGCCTGCCTAATAAATACACTTACCTGGTGCTTGTCAGAGGGACAGGTGGGTTCCATGTTCATCTTCAATGAATCCATTCATCTCAGCAGAGGTAGGGGGTCAGGGGTTGAAAGCTGGGGTGGCAGCCACCCCAATGAAGCAAATGCTACCTCTGTAGACTCTGGGGTAAGGGAAGATTTCTCAAAAGAGAGCTTAATGAGATAGCATCCTTCGAAAATAGCACTCAGCTGAGATTCAAAACTTTTGGCTCTGCTGCTAATCCATGAGTGGCCTTGGGAAAACCACTTTTCCCCTCCAGGCCTTAGATTCTCCAATAAAAGAAAATTAAATAATCTCTAAGCTCCCTTCTAACCCCTAAGAATCCCTTATGCCTCTCTTCTTGCCCCTGCCCCAATTTTCCAGAATTGTATTGGAATGGAGCTATTTGACTGATGATTTTGGTGGGGTCTCAGCCAACTGCCTCTTTCCCATGATAAACCACACATCCCCGGTGATTACTTCCTGTCCAAAGCTCTCAAGCCCATCCCTTCAGCCCTCCAAGAAAGTCCAGGGCTTTCCCAGTGGCTGCAGGGGGCAGAGGGAGCAGGAATCCTGACTTCAAGCAGCAAATTTCTTCCCGAGCTTTTGAGAGGCCAGGATGGGCTCTGAGCTTTGGACAGGAAGTAAAGCTGCCTGGCCATTCTGGGGAGGGTAGACTGGGTGCCAAGGACTCATCCAACGGGGAATTTTCCAGATTGGCTAGCAGAGGCCATATGGACAGCAGAAGCTATAGGCAAAGGGTCAGCAAAAGCCTCGGAAGATGCTGGAGAGGGTGAGTAAAAAATATAGTGGGTTCCCAGGGGAGGACCACAGGGGTAGGGGGCATTTTTGAGGGTTTCTTTTTTTTGGGGGGGGGGCAGGAAGTGAATAACATTCAAAGAATATGCAAAATGCCACACTAATCAGCACCTGTTCACTTTGGAGCCAGACACTTGGGTTCATGGCTTCTGAGGTTGAGCCTGGCTTTAGGTCTCCCCAGGGGAGGAAATACAGTCCATTGAGATCCATTCAAGTGTTGAAAAAGACGCTGGTCCTAAGTGGGGTGGAGAGAAGGAAGGTGTCCTTGCCCTCCACTGCTCCCTTCCTGGCCCCAAATGGTCTTCTGTCCCCCTCAACCTCCCTCCCCCACCCCCCAGCTCAACCCCAGACAGATGGCTGCAAATTCTGCAGGGGCCTCTGAGCATTCCCTTGGCTAATAGCCACATTCCAGAACAGCATATGTTTCATCTCAAGCTCACAAGGTTTGCAGTTCCAAGTGGAGCCAAAGACAAAACCTTGGCTCAGGCTGCAGATTTCTTAGGAGAGGTGGGGGTCGGGTCGTGATGAAGACCATTTGACTTCATGTAAAACTCGATCCAAAATCTGCAACACCGTCTTTTCCAATTTGTAATTCCTCAGAGCACCTACCCAGGAGATGGCAGGAGCAGAGCTGCTTCCCCGAGTTCTCATCCAAATGTTCCTCCAATCCCCAGATTCCAGGTCCACCCTCTTTGCCTGAACCTGTGCCCCGGCTTTGTCAATGGTCCAGAGCTATGTGGCAAGAGGGAGTACAAAAGGGGGACGGTGGGGGGGGGGGGGGGTGACTCCCGATCTCTCTCTGCCTCTTAAAAAGGTGACCTCCTCTGGACATGAGCTGCTGAAAGAAGCCAAGTCTGGAGGAGGATTCAGGAAGCATGGGGATGAGTTAGGTGGAAAGAGATGAGAAGGGTGGGAGAAGGGCGAAGAAATGAGAAGATGCAGGAGATAGAGGTGGGGTGGGGGCAAAGAAGTGCAGAAAGAGGTGTGGGGTTGGCAAGAAGGGAGAGGTGGGTCTCTTCTAGTGGTTGGGATAAGAGGAGGGCTGAGAGGTGGGCTCTGCTCTATGGTAAGCTAAGGGATTTCTGACAGCAAAGTAAACTGTGGTGTGCTGAGTTTACCCAGCTCCAATAAGCAGTGTTTGGAGTGTTTAATGTTTCTTTCCCACTGAATTAGTCGACAGGCGCTGAACTGCAGCCAGCCCCTTGCTGTCTTTTGGGGAGGTAGGGAATGGGGAGGTAGGTAGAGGGCTGTCAGCAAAGCTGCAGTCCCTGACCCCAACTCAGGATGTGGAGACTTGCGTGGGATCAGGGAAGTACAACTAATATAGACCCAAAGCTCCCCATCAGGGAGGAAGAGCTTAAAACGCAGGTCACCCCCTTCATGCCGCCTCCTCCCACGTCCCTCCCCGCGGGTTCTGTCCACACACAGCCTCTGTCCTTCTGCAGACATAGCCTATTTGCCTCATCGTACTCTCTTTATTCAATCTCTAACTGGGGGGATGGTGGACTGAACTCTCCAGTGAGAGGCTAGAGTCTCAAACAGCCACGCTTATGCGGATGGACACAGAGGACAGACCTACAGACTGCAAAATAAATCAGGAAGACACCAGAGCTCAGCGCCCAAGAATAAAATAAACGAATGCTGGCAGGATGCCCGCCCAGTGTGCTGGTGGGTTTTGTGCTAAGGAAGGATGAATGGGTTGAGCTACAGGGAAAAATAGCCTTCAATCCAGGGAGGTTCCTGGGAAGAAATCGGTTTGTGAAATGAAACCCGAGAAAAGTCTGGCCAGAAAGGCATTTCAGGGAGTGCGGTGGACAGACGCACAGGTTAGGGGGTAAGAGAACCAGAGGGACGGTGCATGCAGAAAGTGAGAATGTGTAAAAAGCAAAGAGCAGGCTTAGGAGAAGGAGGAGGTGGGTGGGCACAGGGCCAGGAGCTTGTCCCAGACTGAGGCAGACAGCCGGAGGCCTGGGCCGCCGACCCCTTCCCACCCCACTCTCAGCGAATTCGAGGTCCACAGGTGGGGAGGGCAAAGGAGCCACCAGGACACCAATAGGCAGCCCAGACTGATGACCAGGACTCTGCAGAGGGAGGAGGACATCCAATACTCCAAGTGTGTGCACTGCAAAATACGGGGGCAGCCAGGATGGATGCGGTTAAAAAGAAAAAAGTCCAGGGTCACTCACTGCCTGGGAATAGGGGGCTGTAGAGAGTTTGGGGATGCTGGTTGGGGTAATGGTGGTGTGTGTGAAAAACTGTGTAAAGGTGAGGCCACTATTAGGATATTTACATTTGTGCAATTAGCTCAGCCATATTTTTCAGAACCTCAATGACGTCATCTCTGTAAAGTTATTTTTAAACAGCCCCCCTGAAGGTGGGGAGGTGGGTAGATTAGGAGTTTTCAAGTGAGGGTCCATGGAGTGCGTGGGGCGCCTCAGATGGCATCCCAGGGCAAGGGCAGGAAGGAGGGTGGGCAGGGAGGAGCTCAGAACAGGCAGGGTTCTCACTGCCAGTCCCCACTTTCACCAGAGCCGCTCATTTTTAGCTCATTTATTTGTCTGTGCTTTTGTGTAAGATTTCCTTGAAAGAAAGACTTGCTGTAGTTTTGTTTCTTAAAATTGTTTGTGAACCACTGAAGTAGGCATTTTCTTGGGAGTCCCCACTAGCTTGAAGAGCTACGGTTCATATGTACCAACTTTGGGGCACAGTTCCCAGATTCACACACTCTGGCCTACTGCCAGATCATTTGTTCTTGTTTTGTTGTTGTTCAGAAACCATGATCAGCATGCGTATTTGTAACTCCCCCTCTTGCACAGACCCCACCACTCCTTCCAGCTCGTGCACAGGCCAGACATAACTAATCATGAGGACACTCTCCTGTGGAGCCAGCACAACTGTGTTGGGACCTTTCTCAGCAGAGCCCTCCAGGAAGAGCTGGTACATGAGTTGAAACCTCTCTGGTTGCTCAGTTCAGCTGGCTGATGCCAAGTAGGCCAAGCTGCAAGGACCACTGCCATTGCCACCTGTGTCAATGCCCTTTCTGGTTCCTGGTCTTTAGGAAAAGGTGCTGGTCTGTCCTTCCAGCAAGGAACTTGACCCAGCTGCAACTATGGACGTAAGGCCATAAAACTTTCCTTGATAGCTGCCTGGTTCTGAAGAGGCCTAGGGGAAATACAGCCATATCTCACACCTTGTAATCTCTTCTGGGTTCAAGGACAGTTACCATGTATGAATTTGAACTCTAGCTTTATATCTTGAGATGGTCCCCATCTGTTTATGCTCCACGGTTACTGAGAGAAAGGCTGTTGGGGAAAAACTAAGGACTTTGAACTTCTATAAAGGGGAAGTATGAAAAGGGCAGAAACAGAACTGAGTTTCAAATCCAAAGCTGGCTTGGAAACATCAATCTCGTTCTACTGGAAGCATCCAGCAAGGGGTGTAGGGAGTAAAAACGGGGAGCTTGGGAACAATTTTGGCAGTGTAGGGGATAGGGTGGGAGGTATAGTAAATCAAGAATCAAGACCATTGTTAAAGGTGTGTATGGGGTGGGGGTGGGGCATGAAGTAGATGGAAAATTTCAAGTTTTTTTCTTAAATGTTTTTTTTTTAATTTTTTTATTTTACATGGGCAGGCACTGGGAATCAAACCCAGGTCCTCTGGCATGGCAGGCAAACATTCTTGCCTGCTAAGCCACCATGGCCCACCCTCTTAAATGTTTTTTATTGTCAAATATAACATATATGCAAAGAAAAGAAAGAAGAAGCAATGTTTTTCAAAGTCTACATTAATAGTAATTACAGAACAGATTTCAGAGTTATGGGTTACCATTCCACCATTTCAGATTTTTCCTTGTAGTTGCTCCAAGACACTGGAGGCTAGAAGAAATTTTTTTCTTCTTTTTTTGTGAAAAATAACATATATATAAAAAAAGCAATAAATTTCAAAGCACATTGCAACAATTAGTTGTAGAATAGATTTCAGAGTTTGGGCTGCAATTCTCCCTTTTTATATTTTTACTTCTAGCTGCTCTAAGATACTGGAGACTAAAAGAAATGTCAATATACTGATACAGCACTCATACTCATTTGTTAAACCTGACCTTCTCTGTATAACTCCACTATCATCTTTGATCTTTCTCCCACTCTTTAGGGGTATTTGGGCTATGCCCATTCTAACTTTCTCATATTGGAAGGGGCTGTCGATAATATGGGATAGGGGGGTGGAAGTAGTTAATGTGCTGGAGAGGCTGGGACCTCTGTATTTCAGAACTTATCTGGCCTAGGAACCCATCTGGAGGTTGCAGGTTTCTGGAAAGTTACCCTAGTGCATGGAGCCTTTGTAGAATCTGATATAACGCCCTCGGTGTTCTTGGAAATGTTCAAGTTTTAAAAAAGCAGAACTGTTTTTTCAAAAGAAATCTTAGATCCCCAGCACAGAAACCAGTATAGGCACTAGTAAAAAAGGAGCAGCTCTGGTTGAACGTGGAGAATAGAACTCCCTCAGGGCTCAGCTTCCCCCATCACCCCCACCAGGCCAGATACTGCCTGGGGTCACCCAGTCAGACTTAGAACTTGGTGTCCGTTACAAAGTTGACACTTCTGCAGCACCCCAGCCCCCAGTTCCCATCCGTGTCCGCTGCTCTACTCAGCCCTGTATGTCCAGTGCCTGGAAGGGGGTATAAGGCATAGAGGGTCATATATGTGAGGAAATATATGTGAGATGAAGGAATGTACAACGAACATCCTTTTTGTCGACCGGTTTACAAAGCACTTTACCTTCACGGGAGTTCTCTGGGTTGGACGGGAACTTTCGCCGGGCCCGTTCTGTGAGCCGTCTCAGCCCCGGCCAGTCCCTCTGAGGGGCTTCAAGATCCTAGAAACTTGGGATCTCCTCTGAGAAGAAGCCTCATGCCTGCCCTTCCTTTGGGCACTGAGCCTGGAGACCTCGGGTGTCTTCCCTCCTCCCACCCTCTTCTGTGCGTATTCTTTAGCACAGACACTTTGGAGAAGTCATGTACAGAGGCATTCTTGCGGGAAGCAGAGGGAGGCATGTGGGGCTCAGGGAGAGAAGGCCCGTGGCATGTTGGCGGGTGATGGGCCTCCCTTTCCGCCCCTTTTCTGGAAAAAGACCCACCGCTGCTCCTTTGGGACCCCCCATGCCCCAGCACCCCACCCTCCCGGACCTCACCCCCCTGCTCAGACCTGCCAAGTTTGGGACCTGAGAACCCGCCAGGTCCCCTACGGGGGAGGCGGAGCCCGGCCGGGCCTGGCCTCCAGGTTGGCCTGCCCTGGCCCTGGGGTTTAATAAACTCCGAGAGAGGTTTTCAAAGGCCACTTGATCTTCCCCATCAGGCAGCCCCTGTCTCCCTTTCAGAGCCGCGGGACTGGAAAGAAAAAACCGCTCAGTGAACAAGGCGGCCAGAGAAAGCCGAGCGGTGGGGCACCTTCTATGAATTTCTGATGAGTGCGCGGCCCTGACTCCTGGGTCCCAGCCCAGTGCAGTCAGGGATGTTAGTTTAAGTCATTTCGCACGGTTCACTGGCTCTCTGAGAGTGCCTTGTCTCCAGCCTGCCCCTCTCTAACAAGCTCTTTTTACTCGGGGCTTCTCCGAGCGGAGACCTCAGACAATAGCAGCTTTCAGGGGGCTCGGCCCTCCCCCGGCAGCCTCGCCCTCCCAGCCCCAGCCGTTCTCCCCTCTGCTGGCCCACCTGAACGGGCCCAGCCCAGGGCCTGGCCCGCGGCCGGCAGCAGAGCATATTTGCTCTTCCAGGCAAAGAGCGGGTCACCCCATTCTCCAGAATACTCTGAAAATGGCGACGCTGGGGTTGGCTATGAGTGGAGGGCAGCACGGCCTGACCCTCTAGCTTGCCCGAGGCTCCCCAGGCAATCTCCTTCTCTCTTTGATCGGAGGAGGGTGCTTGCTTGCTTCCCCCACGTGCGAGGGCTGGGTGGGTGGAGGACCCAGCCATGGGGTGTCCCCTCACGTACAAGCCTGCAGGAGGGCAAGCAGGGAGCGGTGTGTCTCTCTGCAGCCCGGGGCTCTCCCCCTCACCTGCATTCCACCAAGTTCCCTCCCTCCCTCAGGACAGTGAGGAGCAGACTCCCGCTGCCCACCCCCCCACCTCCAATGTCCACACCAGCCCTAGGCTGTCTTCAGGAGAGGCTCCCAGAGAAGAGGAGATGAATTAATCAGCAGATGCGCATCTTTTATATGTTTAGACTAAACCTCCAACCCAAACAAAACAAATACGTAAAGTTCATATCGAAGCCAAATCAGTGTTTTGACTTAATGAGCCTGTTGCCTTGTCATTTGGATGCTTTGATGGAGACCTTTGACCTGGGGAGCCCCGGAAGGCTGTCCAGCCGCCATTCCATTGACATTCCACTCTGGGAGAGGCTCCATCCAGCCTACTCCTAAAGCACCTGCCAGCAATTAAAGGTCCCCAGGCCAGTGACTTAACCCCTCCTCTGGAACCTTGGGGGCCTCTCATCTCTCAAAGGGTGCAGACGGTCAGGTTGCAGTCCTTTCCTTCAGGGAAGCTGCTGGGGCAAGCCACATGCCCATGGTGGGCACCATCCTACACCTTTCTCGTTCAGCTCACCAGCCTTCACATGTCCCTGCCCCACGTTAAAAATTCACCTTCTTAAAGAAGTGAAGTTTGGTCAAAAGTGGCATGGCATGTTTCTTGAAGATGATTGTATAATGATAGAGCTTTCACAATGTGACTGTGTGATTGTGAAAACCTTGTGTCTGATGCTCCGTTTTAACAGACGAGTAAAACATATGGAGTACAGATGAATAATAGGGGGAACAAATGTTAAAGTAAATTCAGATTGAAATGCTGGTGATCAGTGAGGGGGAGGGGGTATGGTATGTATGAGTTTTTTTCTGTTATCTTTTTATTTCTTTTTCTGAATTGATGCAAATGTTCCAAGAAATGATCATGATGATGAATATGCAACTATCTGATGATATTGTGAATTACTGATTATATATGTAGAACGGAATGATCAAAAGTTAAGAATGTTTGCACTTATTTGGTGTTTTTTGCTATTTAAAAAAATTAAAAATTGATAATTAAAAAAAAGTAGCATGGCAGGTCAAAAGAACAGGGAACTGAGAACACAGGAGTAAGTTCTAGCTCTGCCTGAAACACTCTGTGACTGTGAACATGGCATTGCCACTCTCCAGCATCCCTTCCTCTGTGCCTCCTTGGGCTGGAAAGGGGTTTCTTAGAGTTTAGTCCCCAGATGTCCATGCCTCCCAGCTCTAACAATATGTCCATCTTCAATTTCGCTTGTACTCCCCATCTTTCATGTAGTCCAATATTCTTTGCACAGTGGGAGCTCTAACATCACCATTAGCAATCACTATGGTAATCCACAAAAGTGCATTTCAATGATTCTTTGCTACCAGAGGTAGAGAGAACACCAGAAACAGAGTGCTTGGCTGAGGTTTCCAAACCCAGACTCTATTTGTCAAAAGAGCCTGCATCAAAGTCCCCTTGAGGGAATGGTAAGAAAAGGGGAAAATTCAACTTCCCCAAGTGGAGAATTCTTGATATTCCCACAAGCAGTGGGGACAACCAAAGTAATAGGCTGAGCCCCAATGTTGGGGTTTGTTCATATGAAACTCAATCCCACAAAGGATAGGTCAAGCCTACTTAAACTTAGGCCTAAGAGTCACCCCCAAGAGAGCCTCTTTTGTTGCTCAGATGCGGTCTCTCTCTCCAGCCAACACAACAAGCAAACTCACTGCCCTCCCCGATCTACGTGAGAGATGACTCCCAGGGGTGTGGACCTTCCTGGCAACGTGGGACAGAAACCCTAGAATGAGCTGGGACTCGGCATTAAGGGATTGAGAAAACCTCTACAATGAGTTGAGACTCAGCATCAAGGGACTGAGAAAACCTCAACCAAAAGGGGGAAGAGTGAAATGAGACAAAATACAGTGTCAATGGCTGAGAGATGCCAAACAGAGTCAAGAGGTTATCCTGGAGGTTATTCTTATGCATTAAGTAGTTATCACCTTGTTAGTCAAGATGTAATGGAGAGGCTGGAGGGAACTGTCTGAAAATGTAGAACTGTGGTCCAGTAGCCATGTTTCTTGAAGATGATTGTATAATGACATAGTTTTCACAATGTGACTGTGTGATTGTGAAAACCTTGTGTCTGATGCTCCTTTTATCTACCTTGTCAACAGACGAGTAGAATATATGGAATAAAAATAAATAATAGGGAGAACAAATGTTAAAATAAACTTAGATTGAAATGCTAGTGATCAATGAAAGGAAGGGGTGAGGGGTATGGTATGTATGAATTTTTTTCTATTGTCTTTTTATTTCTTTTTCTGAATTGATGCAGATGTCCTAAGAAATGATCATGATAATGAATATGCAACTATGTGATGATATTGTGAATTACTGCTTATATATGTAGAACGGAATGATCATATGTTAAGAATGTTTGTGCTTGTTTGTTATATATATTTTTGAAATTAAAAAATTAATTAAAAAATAAAAAATGATAAACAAAACAAAACAAAAAAGAGCCTGCATCAATGGAGTAAAAAAAAAATAAATAATGGGGCAGGGGGGAGTGATAAGGGGTGAAAACAATTGTGTCAATTGCAATACTAGTGGTCAATGTAAGGGAGGGGTATGGAATATGGGATGTAAGGGGTTTTTCTTTTTATTTCTTTTTCTGGAGTGATGCAAATGTTCTAAAAATGATCATGGTGATGAATACACAACTATGTGATGAAACTGAGCCGTTGATTGTAGACTTTGGATGGACTATATGCTGCATAAAGATATCTCAATAATAAATAAATACATATATAAAAGAACCTGCATCTCAGTGGATGTAAAACCATTACATAGGTCAATGAGTACTAAACAGTTGTGAGATATTGCTAATCAGGCAATATTGAGGCAAAGGGACCCTTAGTCCAACCCAAGGATTCTTGAGGTCATGAATTGTGCCTAGACCCTTCCATTGCAGCTCTGTTGCAGAGAGGGGACCAAGGCTCCTGCTAACAAGTTCTCAGGGGCGAGATTCCTGCCTAGCATTGTCCATTCCTTCAATGGTTGGCACTGAGCAGACGTCCTGCCATGTACTGCTCTCCTTCCCTTCCTTTGTGTGGGCCACTGAGCTGGGCAGGGAAGCAGAGGGGAAGAGAACAGGATATGGTTGGAGGGCCTCTCCTCTCCCTCTATCCCCTGCAGTTCTTGGCAAATCAGGGGAAGGTGGAGGAAGAGGAGAAGGAAGCCACATCTGGTTTGAGTGAGGTTCTCAGCAGGCAGAGCATGGCCCTGGAATGCCAGAGGAGAGGGCTGGGAATTGGTGTGTGTTGAAGGGGTGGGGGGAAGCTGTGGGGGAGGGCTGGAAGGGGTCCTAGCCAATCTAGGAGAGGAGAGGGAAAGTAGCTGGGCTGGAAGAAAGCAAATAAACAGAGTGGTTAAGACAATAATAATAAAGAGAGGAATCATTAAAGTGAAGAATGGAGACTGTGTCACACCCAAGATAAATAGAAAATAAATGGCCAGCGTAGCTACTCTACAGATGTTTGGCACTGAGGGAAGACAGCTTAAAGATGCGTGGAAGATGCCGGCTGACCAAGGGCTCCACCAGCAGCAGCAGCTGGAAAGCAGGTGGACTCAAGCACCAGCCAGAGAGTCCTCTGTACCAAGGGGAGCCCTCCCCAGAGACCATTCCAACCACCTTCAGCCTCGGGCAAGCCTGCCCCTCACCTGGTCCCAGCACCTGCAGGTGTCAGCAGGGAGAAGGAGAGGAAGGATGGACTCCCCTCCTGGAAGAGGCTGGGTCCTTCTACCAAAGCAGTTTCCTTCTCAGCCCCAGATTCCTCCCTTCAAAAGGGACCTAGAATCTCTGGGCATTCAAGCAGAGTAAGTTCTTCAGGTGATATCACTGCAATACTGCCCTTTACTGGTTGGCCAGCAGTCTTATTACCATGCTCATTTGGATGATTCTTCAGGGAATAGGGGACAGAATTTAGGCATTTTCCTTCCTGGTATCTCAGGTTTCTGAGCTGATCTTTGAACTCTACCGTTGGGGGGTGGAGGGAGCTCAGCGGGTGCACAGGGCATCCCTCACTCGTGTCAGACATTACAAAGACAAATAAGACACAATTCTCCCCCTAAGACACACTTGCATCCCAGGAATAATGGGAACTAATATTCTCTGAGTGCCTGTCCCATAATAAGTGCTGTGCTGGACACCTTCAGGAGGTCTACCTTTTCTATCCTTCCCAGAAGCCTGTTAGAAAAGTCTTATTCCTTCATTGCTCTTACAGAAGTGGAGGCTGAGACTAGGACTTTTTCCCCATACTCACAAAGCTGGTGAAGGAATTCAAACCCAGGTCTGTCTCATTCCCAAACCCAGCACTTTCAATGAAGCAGAATTTGACAAGTGCCAACTAAAAGTGCATGCTGTTAAACAGAAAGAAAGTGGTCTCCTGCTCAGCGTCCACCACTGCTCCCTGCCCCTTAATTGGAACCAAACTTCATCTTTCTGTTCTATACCCCAGCGGGGACATCCCATTCCCGGCCAGTTCCAAGTGCCTGCAGGTGTCTGAGGAATGCTAATGGTCCACGAATTGGGGGAGGGTTGTGCAGGCTGCTCGGAGCATTTGCTTCCCATTAGGCCCTCTCGCCTTCTTCTCCCAACACTCCCTCCCCCTCCAGCAACATGCAGCTCTCAGGAACCAGTTTCCAGGTCTAGGTTTGCTGTTCCTCTGAAGCCAGTGACACTGCTAACAAGACACAGATGGGTCAGGGCAGGCCTGGGGTCCACTTCAGAGCAGGGGCTTTCTTTGTCCCAGAGGATGGCAGACAGACAGAGGGAAAGTTGGAAGGTCCAATATCAACTCCTCCCCCTCAAAGGAGGGGAGACCTCAAAGGGAAGTACAGTGATTATGAGTAGTCTCTGTAGAGTCGTCAGGGTGATGTACCCTCCCAGGGCTGGAGAAGCATGGACCAGGGAGGGTGGTGGCTTTCAGAGGCAGAGCAGGGACCCAAGCGGGAAGAACAAAGACTAGGTTTGCATGAAGGCAAGGAGAGGTATCCTGAGACCTTTAGTTAACAGACTGGGATATCCATAATGTAGGTAACTTAAGTCAAAATAAATGATGTTAAAAACTGCTCAGAAACTAGTCAGACAGGATGGAAGCTCATTTCCCCCTCGAATTCTTAGATCTCTCCACTGTCTTCACCATATTCTCTGTCTCTTCAAATCCTACTCAACCTTCAAGTCTCAGTTCTCCATGAACTTTCCCAGATATCCTGGACAGATTTAACCCCTCCTTTCTTTTCAGTCCCGCAACCCACTGGCTGTGTTTCTTTGAATGCAGTTTCACCATAGCATACATAAATGTTGATTTATTTTTTTATGTATCCTACTTAAAACTCCCTCTGTTTCTTCTATCTGAAGATGCATGTCCTCCATCAATTCTGGAAAATTAAATACTGCCATTCTCCCATTTTCTCAGTTCTTCCCCTTCTACAATTCCTTGTAGAGGTTGTTTGGGCCTTCATGTTCTATTCTTTATTCCTCTTAGCTTCTCTCTCATATTTTCTGTCTCCTTATTTTTCTGTCCCTCATTTCCTAGGTACTATCTTTCAAGTCGCTAATTCTCTGTTCAGCGTTGTCTAATCTGCTGTTTCACACATGCATTGAGCTTTTGCTTCAATGACTGTATTTTTCATTTCTAGAAAGTTCAACTTGTTTTTTAAATGTATTTTCAGATTCTTGTTCAAAGAAAACTTTCTTTATAGTTTCTATTTCCTTTTAACCTCTTCAATAATTTCAATCAAAGCTATTTTAAAATCTCTTTTAAATGTTATAATCTTTCATATTATTGGAATGTTAACCCAGTTTAGTATGTCTACTGACTTTCCCTAATGGCATATCATTTCCTCATGTGGTTTATATTCTTTTATTGTTAGAATAACTTCAAAGGGAATTATATTTTTCCATGAGAATGCTGTTGCTATGGGGTGCAATCTTCCAAAACAGTATTGCATTTCCTTCTGCTTGATAGCCTGTGATTTTTTCAGGACTTATTTTCACATTAATTTCTCAGCTTGGGAATTCCAACAGTGTACATTTAGACCCTGTAGTTACATATAGTTCAATGTCTATTTCTTATGGACACCTTTTTTCTATTCAGTAGGGACAAACATAATTATCACTACCCTGAGCCTGAAAGTGATAGTTTCCTAGTTCTGATTTCTGGAATGTGCATCCTCACAGGGTCCTAGTGTTTGCAGAGGTCTCAATTTTAGCTCGTTAACTTTTATGAACTAAAGATTATGTCACCTGCTCCCTTTTGTCCAAGACTGTAGCCCCTCACACCTGGTGCTGTGTCCAATCTGATGTCCCCTGTGGCACCATCATTGTGATTTCAGCTAATGGAGCTTACCATTCAGACTTTGAAGTTCCTCCTTTGCTCACTTGTCACATTTCCACTGTGCTTTCTATTCTAGTTTATGAACTTTTGCAAATGGATCGAGTACTCCTTGAAAATCCTGTCTAGTTCATCTTTATTCTCCTACCATGCCTAGCACAGGGCTCAGTCAGAAGCCACCCTACTTATCCATTCCAACACAACACCTGCACACCCACCTGGAACCCCTTCATAGATGCAAAGTTCCATAAGGTAGTGGGGTGCGAGAGGTGATCAAAGGGCACAATCAAAGGAAAGAGGGGAAAGGAAGAGAGGCAGAAGGAAAGATTGACTCTGGAGCAAAGTAAAGGTCAGAAGTTGAGATTTGGAACAAGAATTAGACTGGATTCTAGTCTGATCTCAAGCCCTTAGGAGCTGGGTGAAAAGTCACTCTGCCTTCCTAGGGCTTTGATTCTGCAACTGTAAAATGGAAAGAAGGCTCGAGTGATCCCAAGATCCCTTCCAGGTACAACAGGCT
This sequence comes from Tamandua tetradactyla, assembly GCF_023851605.1. Lineage (NCBI taxonomy): Eukaryota > Metazoa > Chordata > Mammalia > Pilosa > Myrmecophagidae > Tamandua > Tamandua tetradactyla. The sequence goes on along the minus strand of NC_135334.1, from coordinate 10,685,390 downwards.
ACGGTTAGGAACACAAAGTGGACACAGCCCTTCTGGATCTTACTCGGGTCCCCCATCTTTCCCCCACTCCCAATTATTGACTTTTGCTTAATTTCTCCCTTGACTCTCCTCCCAGCACTTAATCCTCTCCTTTATCTTTCCCTGCTGTTTTTTCAAGTCTGTCTCCCTTCTTGTCTTGCATCTGTGTTTTAGGAAATGGGGTGGAGGGTAGGGTGGGAAGGCAGGGGGGTGGGGGAGCAGTGAAGGCTGTGGTGGCGATAAGCCCCCACAGGGCCCAGGAGGGAAGGCAGATGACACCCAGCACCTTGGTGCCAGAAACCTGTCTGCTTCCAGCATTAGGGGTTTCCTGAGCCTTCGACTGGGGACCTTGTATCTTAATGAGCCTCTTGAGCTGTTTCAGAAACAATGAATCAAAACCAGCTGGAAGGCTGCCCTTCGACCCAGCTAATGACTTGTTTATTGTCAGAGCAGCAGTGCATCATATAAGGGAATTTCAAAGTGTCACTAATTGGCAGAGGGCCAGTAAATAGCACCATATAAATCTGAAGGTGCTTTGGCCAGGGGGAGGATTACAGAACAGATACAGTTGATGCAAAGGAAGAAGGGCATTGCCAGGGCAACGCTGTAGGTGCAGGGTCTAACACCCTTGCCAGCTGCTGCTCCTTCTGCCCTGGGTCTCTGCTACTCTAAGGGATATTGGGAGTTTGTTCTGTGATTGGGAAAGCAAAAGATGAAGCCCTATGATGACTCTAGTCCCACTTTGGTGGACTGCGTCCCCCAACCCCATGATGTCCAACATATAAGTACTATACTATATGTAGAAGAAAGGACTTTGGATCTCAGTGTCGTGAAATGAATGGATTCTGTAGGCCTAAAGTCTAAGACCTTTTTATCCATTACCCAGAAATGTGTTTATAGAAGAGTTTTGGCAAGACCTGTACTCCGGGGCCTGTTAGAGACAGAGGTAGGAGGTTAAGGACAGAATGGCTTGTAGAATAAAAAGAACCCCTCTCACTCACCATAACCTATGACCTACAGGAGCAGGGTCAGAGATGGGCCACGACTGCACCTTCATGAACTGTAGGTAGCTGCCTCTCCTACCTACATTCGGATCTGCCCCTTTTCCATCTGCAGCTTTGAGCTAGTGGAAATTTGGAAGCAAATGAAAGCAAGAATAAAAAAGAAGGAGGAAAAGCAAAAAGTGAGGAATGGGAGAAGGGATTGGAAGGGAAGGCATGAGGTTGGCATTTCAGCATGGTATTAACCTTCTTAGAGGTGGGTGCTTCTCCAAAGGCCCCCAGACCAGCCCCTCTCATCTCCCACCTCCAAGCATGAGATCCTGACGCCCTCAGCAGGTTGGGCAGGGACAGGAAGCATTTGCCTGGAAGGCCCACGGGAGAGTGCATGGCTTGACAGGGCAGGCTCGTGGAGGAGCGCAGTGCTGTTGGAGGGAGCTTGAGGTCACTTCTCTGTGCCTGGGTTTTGACTGGCTCCAAGGCACCCAGCTAAGTTTATAACTGTGACATCAAGAAGACACGCAGAGAGTGCTCAGAAGGCACGAACAGTATGCACACCGCTGCAAGAAATCTCAAAGGAGAGCTAGCACTGCTCAAAGTTACAGGACATCCATCAAGACCAACAGGGCAGATGAGAACCCGCAGGATAACCTAGATGATCTCACAGGCGAGAAATTATCATGCCCATTTTACAAATGGAAAACTGAGGTCCAAAGAGTCAGGCAGATCAGGACCCATCCAGGAGGTTCTGAAGTCTAGAAGCTACTCACTCACTCACTCACTCACTCATGCATTCATGCATTCACAAACACCAACGGATAATTAATTATGTTCTAAGCACTGGGTTGAGAAATCTAGAGTTTACAGATGTGAATAAACCATGATCTTTGTCCCCAGGAGCTTTAAAGGTAATAAGGGTGTGCTGGTTTGAAAGTTTTATGTACTCCAGAAAAGCCACGTTTTAATCCTGATCAAATCTTGTGGTGGCAATGGTTTCGTTCATCCTTAATTCAATACCATATAATTAAACACTTTTGATTAGATTATCTCCACAGAGATGTGGTACGCCCAATTGTGGATTGACCTTTTGATTAGATGGAAATGTGATTCCACCCATTTCAGATGGGTCTAAATTAGTTTACGAGGATCCTTTAAAAGAGGAAGCATTTTGGAGAGTATCAGAAATGACAGATGCAACAGAGAGAGAGCCGACAGAGACTTCAGAGCAGAGCTGACACAGTTGCAGACATGTGGAGAACAGAGACACGGATGTTTGGAGATGCTTGAAGCCCAGCATACATTGCCATGAGATGTTAAGCAAGCCAGAACCTGGAGAGAGGCAAGGGAAGCCAAGAGATGAAAACCAGCCCCAGAGAAGTAAAGTGAGGAACTCCACGGGAATAAAGCCTGAAAGCAATGGAGCCCAGGAGCAAGCAGATGTCAGCCACGTGACTGCCCAGCTGACAGAGGTGTTCCTGACCCATTGGCCTTTCTTGAGTCAAGGTGACCTCTTGTTGGTGCCTTAATTTGGACACTTTTACTTGCTTAGAACTGCAAACTTGAAATTTATTAAATTCTCCTTTTTAAACTCCATTTCAGTTCTGGTATATCGCAGTCCAGCAGCTTGCAAACTAACACAAGAGGACAAAGGTATCCAAATGACTAGGCTAATATAAAACATGATGGAAGAAAGTATAGAGGAATTGTGTCCAGTTCTCAGAAGAGTCATTGAGACAAAGCACTTGCATAAAAAAATAACCTGCTGAGAAAATTACTCCAATCAGACACACACGGCCTCCCCGTGGCCTCGGCCTCAGTACCCCCCAGATCTTTCCCTCCTCTGATAACCCTTTGCCTAATTCTGGGAGCCAAACACTTGAGCTCTCAAAAATTAAGAAAAGTTATTTTTCTAACATTAACATTTTTTAACATTAACATTTTTTTATTGATTGTACTAATTTTTAAAATAGATTTTATTTGTAGGCATAGAACAAAAAGAATAGAAAGGATGTATGATGGAAAGTACCCCACCCACTGCTGCTGGCCTCTTAGCTCCCCTTCCTGAAGACAGCCAAGCCAGTGCTACCAAGGTCTTAACAGCCTTTCCGAGACAGTCCACCTGCGTTGCTTCTTTAAAAGAGAAATACCTTTTCCTATTGAAGCAAACTTTCTAGACTGTTTTTTTGACTTCCATGCTGTGAGCAGGCCAGACAAAAAAAGTATATAATTCCTGGCCTGTGTAAAATCCTCCCTAGGACTCTACACACAAACACACTCTCCTATCTTCAAGAAAATAATCACTAACATTGCACATCTTCCATGTACTCTCTCTTATAATGCTGCTTGTAACCTTAAGACCAGCACTAAAATTGTCATCCCAGATGACATATTGCATACTCTGGATATGGAAACTGAGGCTCAGAGAGCTTTGGAAACTTTCCCTGGTGCCCTCCCTCCCACCACCCCTCCTTAGTAAGGGACAGAACCAGGATTTGAACCCAAGCTCTGTCTGACTGCAGAGCTGTGACCCTTAACCACTGCACAACTGTTTCTAGAAGGAGGAAAGAGAAAGCAATTTGCATTCTGCAGACTGAAGTCTACAGGAGAGGGGACCTGGACAAAGAGCCTAAAATCCAGCCATCACATGGATGCTCTGGGAGAAACCCACTGAAAAGATCACTCCAAGTTTCTTCATGAGATTTTTCCCACCCATTCAGGCTTTGCACTGAACTTTAGGTAGGAAGAGGGCTGTGTCAGGGAACAGGTTGGGGGCACAGAGACACACGCTCTGGGAAACCTGAGTCTATAGTTCTTCCTTGGGATCTCTTAGAAAAGACCAGAGCTGGCATTCAGGAAGGAGGTCTTGAGACATACCATTCCCAGATTTGAGTCATCAGTTGCTGCTTTTGTGGGAGTCCTGAAAAGTCCTCTGGAACCCCCCACACCCAGGTCCACCTAGGGCTATTGACCGCAGGGAAGAAATGCCCCACCACTCTGCAGACACGGGGCAGTTTCTCCCAGCAGCCTCGGGGGGGCCACTCTGCAGCAGACTTCCCAGGAGGAGCCCAGGCCATCACGCTGGACAGAGATGATTGCACTAATAAGGAGAGGTGGCGGCAAGAGCCCTGCCTGGGCTGGGAGCCTCCTGCTAATGAGACTTCACAGAGAGAAAGAGCCTCTTGGGTGAGTGGAGGTGGGGCCCACGGGGCTGAAGAACAGCTGGAGGCCAGCAATCACTGAGGCTGTTTATTAGGAGACAAAGAAAGAACTTTGCTCCCTGCACCAAGGTCAGACTCAAGGTATCCCTGGGAAGTGGCAGGGGAATTTATGAAGTGAGGAGGCAGTGGGTTTGACAAGCTGTCTGTTGGCCAGGCCCCAACACTGTTGCCTCAACTCCTGAAAGCACCTCCGCAAACATTCGCCTTGCCCCGCGGGCTGAGACCATTGATCCTCGCCGGTGAGCTGGGCAAATGCCTGGGATCTCAGATACCTGGAGGGGGCTTCTGGGAACCGAGGCACGAGCCATGACTAGGGTTCTATTTTTTTTTTTTTTTTTAACTTTTCAAATTGTATAATATAACATATATGCAAAGCAAAGAAATAAAAAAGCGATAGTTTTCAAAGCACTCTTCAAAAAGTGGTTACAGGATAGATCCCAGAGTTTGTCATGGGCTACCATACGACCCTCTCTTATTTTTCCTTCTAGCTGCTCCAGAATATAGGAGGCTAGAGGGCTTAAATACTTTTTTATCATCACAATTGACTTCTTTTTCCTTCTTTTTTTTGTGAACAATAACATAAACAAAAAAGCTATACATTTCCAAACACAACACTGCAATTAGTTGTAGAACATATTTCAGACTTTGACCTGGGTTACATTTCACAATTTTAGGTTTTTACTTCTAGCTGCTCTATAATACTGGAGACTAAAAGAGATAACAATTTAATGATTCAGCATTCATATTCATTTGTTAAATCCTATCTTCCATGTATAATTCTGCCATCACTTTTGATCTTTCATTACCTCTTATTGGGGTTGTTTGGGCTATGACAATTCTAAATTTTTTATTTTGGAAGGGTCTGTCACTTATATGGGGTAGGGCGGTGGAACCATCTGATGATCTGCAGAGGCTGGGCTAGGTGTCAGGACTTACCTGGACCAGGGACCCATCTGGAGGTTGTAGGTTTCTGGCAAGTTACTCTAGTGCCTGGAACCCTTGTGGAATCTTTTAAATTGCCCTAGGTGCTCTTTAGGATTGGCTGGAATGATGACAAGCATTCTAGAACATGCTGGAAACAGAGAAGGCAGTGATGGCAACTTCCTGTGTTCTCACAAAAGTCCCAAACCGCCCACCACTTACTCCCTAACCCACCTCAGCCCCAACTCAGACATAGGCAAATTGTCTCCAAAGTCAGACGCCCACCAGAGATAAGTGACTGTCTCTGGCTGTGCTTGCAGTGTGTCCAGGCTTCAAGGACCCCAGTTTCCTCCCCGTGAGGCAGGTACAGACAGGACTACGCCAAAGCCATTCTCACCTCCAAGGTCTTGGATATGGGGGTGGGGGGTGCAGGGAGTCTGAATAGGACTTTGTGAGCCCCCGAGCAGACTGTAAATTCAGACTCTTCAGTTACCTAAGTGGCCAGGTTTCCATGAAAATTAGATTCATAAAAAAAATGAAAGCAAGGTGTGTGTGTGTGTGTGTGTGTGTGTGTGTTTGGGGCCAGGCAGGGGCTGGTGACAAGAAAAGCAGTATCTGCTTCTCTGCCCACCACGTTCCAACCCCATCCCTCCCCCACAGGCACGTAGGAGACACACACAAAATACAGGAACTCGAGCCCTTTGGAAAGAAAAGCCACACAGCTCAAGAGGATTCTCTCTTGCCATGCACCTCCAGAGTATAGCACCTTCCTCTCCCCGATGGGGGACCGGGTCTTCCTCCGTCCCTGAGACGGCTGCTGGGCCACACCCCGACACCCGCTTCCCATCACCAGCCTCTGCTCGCTACCCCTCCCCCAGCTTCCCCCCAGTGGAAGCTTCAGATCCCAGAAGCTCATCCACCCGCCTTCAGCCTGACCTTGCTCTGGAAAGCCCCGGGCCCCCCAGCCCCAGCAGGGTGGCTAAAGCTGCTGCCAGGGTCCATCCATCAGGACAGCATAATCCTGCCTGCCCCTCCCCACGGCAGCGCCCTGCAGCGTGACGGCTCCTGGGCAGAGGAAAGTGATGATTTGTCCCCTTCCCTTCCTCTTTCTGCCCAGTGGACAGTCTCCCACCCACCCCATCCTGTGTTCTACTGGGAACTCCAGGGACCCCGAAGCTTCAGCTCAAAGGTGAAATATTGGCAAGGCAGCAATAAAGGGCCAATGTGCATCTTCTTTACATAACCAGTCCAGGCCAAGATGGAAGGAACAGTCCCATCCCCTGGCTACCTTCCTGAGGGCCCTGAGTCTCCAACCTTTTTTCCCCAAGGTGTCACCCATTCTCTGCCCCGGGCACCTGCAGTGTGGGCTTGAGCCCAAATCCAGGCTCCAGCTTCACTCTCTTCTCCTGTTCCTCCCCCAAGGGTGGGGGCTGCTTCCTGCCAGCCCATAGCACGACATAGCACGAGGCAGGAGCCCAGACGGCACCTCTGCCCGGGTCCTGTGACCCTCTCTGGTACATTTTCCAGGCATCCTGAGCAAAGCCAAACCCCAGCTTCCTGGCCTTCCCTTCCTCTCCCAGCATCCACAGAGCTCCTGTGTTTGTGCAGGAGCTGAGAAGAGAGGTTGATATTCCTGCAGCTGAACTTTGTTTGGGCTCCAGAGGTGTGAGGAGAGGGCAGCAAGGCAGGTCCAGAGAGTGGGAGAAGGGCGTGGAGGGGCACAGCAGAGTCCTTGGGGGTCCAGCAGTAACAACTCACACATGGTTTTTCTTCACACAACGTTCTCTGCTCAAGAAGGTCGGCCCCCGAGTTGGAAGCTTCCAGTACTATAATAGGCTTTAGTTTATACACAAACAGCTGCATTTTCCTGCTACTGTTTACTGCAAAGGGAGCCAGCTCCAGCATCCTCGCAGCTTGGCTTGGCTAGTCGGTGAGTGGAAGTGTCATGGGGGGGTAAAGGGAGCCTAAACTCCTGGGTCCTTTATCCAGTCTCTTCCTAGTTCCCCATCCATCTGGACTCCAAGCTCTGCTCTTTCCAACATCACTTATCCCACTTAATTATAAACAAGCCAATAGAAGGATAAAGGGCTTAAGAGCGGAGGTCAGTTAGATCATTTGTTGGGCAATGGAACCCCGTAGGAGCTCTCTAGTGTCTTCTCATCTCCCTGCAAGTCTGCACGCTGGAGCTGCATGGACCCCGCCCCGTCCCCCCCACCCTACAGCCGACAGTTCCCGGGGTCTCAGCCAGTGATGGGCCAGGCTGAGAGAGGCCAGAGCCCTGCCCTGGCGAAGGGTGGCAGAGAGAAGGCCTGTGGAGGTGGCACTAGAAAGACGGGAGCTGCTCCCAGACTAACAGAGAGGAACCCATCCAGCCCACCCTCGCCTGATTTTCCCAGCTGGACCTAAAGAAGGCCAAATTCCAGCCCTGCGGCTGCTGGCAGGATGGGCCAGCTGTACTAAAGGAAGTTCACGGCCATGGAGCCCCGGGCCCCCATGGGGTCTCCCTGCTGCTACCTGGCCCAGAACGAGGCATCGGGTAGGAAGCTGCCTTCCTGTCCAGAGCAGAGCTAAGCTTGCCTGTTCTGACCTATGGGCTGTGAGTAGCTAAGGGAAATAGCCAGAAAACAGTGGCCCCACCCCTTCACCCTCAAACACGACGCAGGCTCTTTTGGAGAGGCGGTGGGCACAGTGGGCAGAGCCGGCTGGGAGCGGTTCCTCAGGCCTCGTGGCAGAGTGGTGCATGGGTCCTGCGGGCAGGGGGCGTGCCAAGCCTGGCTCCCTACCTGAATGATCCAGAACACATTGCCCAGCATCTCCAAAAATTGGAATAAGGAAAGACTTCGTACGGCAGCAGCAAGGATTAAACATCCTCATGCACATAAAGCCCCCACAATGGACCTGGTAGGTGGTGAATGCTCAGGAAGGACAGTGTTTCCTATCTCAGCAAAGGTCGGCATCCCGGCTGGGAGGGGAGAGGGGCCGTCGGAGGCTGTGGTTTTTGTTTCTCTCCCAGGCTCCGTACTGCTCGTGACTAAGGCTGTACTCAGCTCTGGGAATTTCACAGCTTTCTTTAGAAAAGAGGTAGAGAAATGTCCTCATCTCCAACCCAGTGCTTCAGCCCTGGGCTTCAGCCCAGTCCCTCTTCCCTTCAATTCTGCTGCTCTGGACGGAGTAAGGGGAAAGTATGATGCTCTGGATGGAACTGTGTCTCCCAGAAAAGACACGTTCAAGTCCTATCCCCCATCTTAAGAAGGTTGAAGATAAGGCCAAACTGGATGGGGGTGGGCTCTAATCTCCGACGACTAGGGGCTTTACAGAGAGAGGAAATTTAGACACACAGACAGCCATGGATTTTCTCAGAAGACTGAGGCAGAGAACACTATGGATTGTTGGAAGAGGCACGGAGCAGGTTCTCCCCTATGGACTTCTATTCAAGCATGGCCCTGTCAACACTTCGATTTTTGATTTCTGGACTCTGGAACTGTGAGACAATAAAGTTCTTTTGTGTTAAGCCACCCAGTTTGTGGGACTTTGCTGCGGCAGCCCTAGGAAATGAAGCTACATAGGCTTTGGCAGCAGACAAGCCTGGGTTGACATCTCAGTTCTCTCTAGAGCTGGTTGTGTGGCCATAACAAATGGTTTAAATGGCCTAGCCCTCCTCGGCTCTAAAGCCATGGCTGACAGCCCCTATTGCACTTGGTGGGCTGTGAGATGGGATGAGGGATTTGATGGCACCTCATGGCAGCAGGTCCTGGGGAATCAGTGGGTCTCTCTCCCTGGGGCTCAGAAGCCTTTGGCCCAGCCCCAGACTGTACATGATGGAGAGCTCACTCTGAAATCTCCCCCAGATAATAAGTAATTAAGTCCACAGGGGCCTGGGGAGATAACAGGCCATCAGACCCCAGGATTCATGACGAAAGTTTGAGCCCAGTCAGTGGCCTACTACCAGGAGAGACTCTTTCTGTAATGGGCCAGGCCAAGGAGCTGTGGGTCCCTGCCCTGGAGTGGGGAGAAGTGGGGTAGAAAAGTGAGGCTAACCAGAGTGGTGCCTGATGCCTTCCAGGGAGACATCAGGAGAGACTTAGGGCACTTTCCGGCCTTCATAAATCACACGTGGTCATCTGGCAGGTAAGTTGGTGAGCACTGAATCCCAGACAATAGCATCTTTCTCACCCACCAGAGGTGAGAACGCACAGAGGATCTCTTGCATGTGCCATAACCAAGCACCCAGGCTGCAACCCGCGTATATATATATAAACCTACACACACTATCCTTGGCGCTGGCGTGACTGCAGGTCCTCTCCAGCTCCTCAGACCCAGGCTGAACCCCAGAGCCCCAGGGTGCCCAGCGGGCTGCAGCTGCAAGGGATCCCCACCCCCAGCCCACCAGCCGTCTGCCTCCCGCCCCCTTCCCTACCGAGAGTGGAGAGAGGGAGGGACAGCCTGAGTGAGAAAACAAACTTCAGACTCATTATTCCCCAGCCCCAATCTCTGCTCTCAGAACAATTAAAGGTCTCTAATCCGGAATGAAAAGCAAACACAGCTCTACTCTTGTCCTCCTGTGTCCTCTAATCAGGCTGTGGGCTCCGGCTCCTGCTTTCTATACAAATATTCAATTAAACTTTCCTGGAGGTTCCAGTAATTGGGTCCTAAAGGGGAGAATTTCCCACAGAGACTGGGAGACAGGGAGACCCAGGAGGTACAGACTTCCCAGCGACAGAAGGACAGAGACCAGCATGCAGAGAGGGAGGCAGGGGCAGGTGGAGAGGGGAGAACCCCAGAGGACCCCTTCAGAAGGGCCATAACCTTAAAGCCTCATGTTTGTACTAACAGTCAAGGAACATTCTTCCAGACTCTGTGCCCTCACATCCTGGCTTCCTCTGAGTTGGTCTGAGAGAGGAAATGATTCTTGTAGAAGAGCTTGAAGACCTGCCTGGGGACACACCTCGTCCAGATCACAGTGACCTTCTCAAGGCCAGCACTGTCACCCATCAGCTCTGCACTGCACCACGCAGGGCCAGCAACCTCTCCCCAGGCATTGCCCATGTTTAACTCAAAACACTGCAGCTCAGCCCCACCACCAAATGCTTGCAAACCCTTCCACCTTCCCATGAATTGCTACTAGTAATAGACACTCCTTTTCCTGCAGTTGCCTATCTGGAATACCCTCAAAACCAGAAATATTCTCTGATTCCTATGAAAATTCTGAGACCTGGGAGGAGAAAATTCTGGTCCAAGATCGTTCTGCCAATTAGGGCCTGAACATGACCAGAACTCATGTCTCCTGATGCCCTTCAGGCTATTTTCATCCTGGGACCCCCAATCAAAACTGGAGAGTGGGGATGTCTGGGTTCCTGCACTGGCTCCATGGCTGACTTACTAGGACACAAGGGAAACAAATGTACCTCTGCTAACTGCTCCCTTGGATCAGTTTCCCCATCAGACACTTTCTCCTGCCCATCCTGAGGACACTTACATATGCAAGACACCAGCTTTTAAGAAGTAAGATCTGGTATAAGGTGATTTTTAGACCATGGGGAGGAGGTGGGGGTTGTTAGTTCTTCTTTCTTTTTCTTCTTCTTTTCTTTTTTATCTTGGTTCCATCTTATGGAGTCACTCTATAAAGCCAGACTGAGGATGGGCAGCTAAAGAAGGAGACCAGCTGGCTCTTCTAATTACAAATCCTAAAGCTCACTTGACAGATCTTCCCAGCAGAGCGGTATTGACTCTTTTTAGCCTAGTGCAGGCTGCACCTCGAGGTCTCTGCTCATGACCTCTAGATTAAGGACAAGGCTGACTGGAAAAGGAAGAAGTAAGGAGAGGGGCCAGGAATCCCTTCAGCAGAGTGGAAGAGAGAGACAGACTACAGACAGCTGGCTAGAGCTGGTGGAGCAGTCAGCACCCTGAGATAGGGCCACAGAAGGAATGGAGGAAATGGATATTGGGGCCTCCACTTAAGGAAAGAGGACTATGGGTTAGTTTCAACTAACATGTTCCCAGTTTTCCTCCTCTCATAGCCCCCCATCAGGATGGCTGGGACCTCTCCAAAACCTAGTCTTTCGGACCTTTCCCAAAATCCTGGGTTGGCATCTCAGGACCTGGCAACCCCAAATTTCAGAAGCACTTGAGCCCAAAGATGCTCATCCATAATAACCAGAGCAAGCCCCAGACCTCAGGCCAGGCAGGGTACAGGCTACCCTGCTGGAGCCAGAACTCAATGTGTGAAGTCTGTTGGAAGAGAGGGAAAGCAGATTGGGAGACGCTCCCCGTGGCAGGGAGCCCAGGAGGCAAGAGCTGAGCCAGGAGCTTCCAAGAGAGTCTGGCTTTGGGATTTACAAGTCTCTTGTTCCCATTAAAAAAGACTCTAGGCCTCAAGTGGTCTGGAGAGGGTTGTTATATGGAGCCAAGACACAAGGCGGAAGGGAAGCTGGCTTTCGTGACAGGCACCGTCATTTCCCTCTAAGGCCAGATTCAAGTCTCCCTGACTCCTTGTCCCAGGCCAGGGCTTGAAACCTCTTCCTATGACTGAGGACAAAGGACAATGCAGAAGATAGAGAAATAGGGTCATGTTTCCTTGACCTTGAGCCCCAGGAGGAGCCTCAAGTACTTGAAAAGTGGCAGAAGACACCAAAATTCTCATGCCATCTGACTTGGGATCAGAAAAACTGCCCCTTCTAACTTTAATGTCTTTCCCAGATTGCTTTTCTGAGTTGTCCCAGAAGTATCTCCATTGTGACCAAAACTGTGCTGATAATTCCCCTTTCTGCAACTCCCTTTTCCACTTCCCACACTAGGACTTGGGCACCATGTAAGTCCTGACTGGGGCACCACATGGTCAGGCACAAGAGGACAGCTGAGTTCTGTGGGATGGCCAGCACAAGCCATGTGCACACAAGCACTGACTGCTTCTGAGAAAGAGGAAGATTTATCTTGCATTTGTTGGAGAAGTGTTTTGGCTATTGATTGTGCTTGGCAATAGTCCCAGGGTGACTTGGAACTATAAGAGAAAAGATGAAAGAGATCCTGGTGATCAGTTCCATCAGAAAATGAACTGTGTCAATGGAGGAAAAGGTGGATCCTAGAAAACTCTAAGCAGGAGGCCAGGTCTGTTGCTAGAGATTGTTTTCAGTGGAATGAAAATGCCCTGAAAATGTTTGAAATCCATCTCATACTGAACAGGTACATTTGATGCAGGACATTTGTAGGAATCTTTTCCTCCCTGAGAAAGAAAAACAAAACACCCTACATGAAGGGCTACATAGATCCCCACACCTTTGCATACGCCTTCTGTCTGCCTGGAATACCTTTCTCCCATTAGGTACCTGTTCTTTACTTCCTATCCCCACTAAGTTAGGTGGTCTTTCTCAATGCTTATAGGTTTATCATGAAAATTAAGTGACTTAATTCATGTGAAGTCCTTAGATATTGCCTGAGACACAAGCACTCACTAAAGACAAGTTGCTATTACTTACAACCTCCAGATGGGTCCCTAGACCAGATAAGTCCTGAAACCTAGAGGGCCCAGACTCTCCAGAACAGCAGCTAGTTCCATCTCCCTACCCCATGTTACTGAAAGCCTCTTCCAACATGAAATAGTTAGAATGAGCATAACCCAAATATCCCTAAAGAGTGGGAAAAAGGTCAAAGGTGATGGTGGAGTTATACAGAGAAAATAGGGTTGAGCAAACAAATATGATTGCCGAATCATTAAATTGCTATCTCTTTTAGTCTCCAGTATCTTAGAGCAGCTAGAAGTAAAAACCTAAAATTGTGGAACTGTAACCCATACAAAACTCTGAAATATGTTCTACAACTAATGGTTGCACTGCACTTTGAAATTTATTGGTTTTTTTTCTTAATATATGTTATTTTTCACAAAAAAAGAAAAAAAAGTTGATTGTGATGATAAAAAGATATATTTATTCCTTCTAGTCTCCAATGTATGAAGTAGCTAGAAGGAAAATCTGAGATGATGGTGTGGTAGTCCATGACAAACTCTGGGATCTGTCCTGTAATTACTTGTGGAAGAGTGCTTTGAAAACTTCTGCTTTTTTTTAACTGAAAAAAGTTTTTTTTCAGTTAAAAAAAAAGACAAGTTGCTGTTGTTGTTATTACAACAGAGTGTCCTTTGCATACTTTCCATGCATCACCAGTTGGAAGTCATATGCTCACCTATCACACCCACCTGACTTAGTTGTTGGTTGGCAGGAACGATTCACTACATGTTTCTGTGTTCTTAGAACCTGGGTATGGCAAAGGGGTATGGATGGTCCAGAGTGCTCATTAGATATGGATTGAATATATGAATGAGAGACTGAATGGCTGTGCAGTTTTGAGATGTATTATGAGCAAAGCAAGTGCCTACCATAAGATGTGGTCACATTCCCTTGGGTACGTGGTCTCTCTCCCCTCATCCACTGGCTCAGACACTTAGCCAACAGCCTGTGGCCCACCATCTTAACAGAGAGTTCATTTTGCTTTTCTCCAGGGCGGCCAACATCAACAGCATCTTGGAGATGGAAAACAGACAAGGACCAATGAAAGTTTCTCTTTCTCCAGCTGAGGTTCCAACTGTTTTAATTCTGCTAATGAGATCCAGCTCAGAGTAATCAGGAAGTGTCTAAAATTAGCTGTTTTAATTTGAGCATGAGGGAAAAGAACTGAGTACGTGGCACAGTCTTTAGTAGAGGGAGTGGGATGGGATTCCGGGAACTTCAGAAAAATCAGAGTAACATCTAGTGTTCAACCACCCAAGAAAATGCCCAGGTTGGCCTCAGGATCTCCATGACTCAACACTTGGTCACAAATTCCAACACTTCATTACTCATTTGGCCCAGAATTCATTATGTTTCAAGTTAAAGAACAGAGGCCATGGGCTACCAAGTGAAACATATTAGCTGGTGTTGGTGGGAGACCTTTCTCTTAACCAAATTCGCACTTTCTAACTTCATAATTTTGGTCTCCATTTCCCACCACTAAAATTTAGGCACACAGTGGGTGCTTTGCTGCCTCTGCCAAACTTTTCCTGGCCCTTCTTGCCTGCAGGGATCTCTACAGTCTCTGAACTCCTAAGAGAAAATTCTAGTCTTTATTATTCATTTATTAATTTATCAAACATTTACTGAGCATCTACTACAAGCTAGATACTGAGATAGAGACAAGGGATTCACACAAAGAGGAAAAATACTCAGTACCTGCTTGAAGGATCTCGGTTGCTGGGGAAACAGACATGAAAACAAGCAACTGCGATATGTGATAACTGCCACATGGGAAGTAACTAACATATGCACCAAGAACATCAGCACAGCCAGGGGAATATCTACGTCTGCCTAAAGTAAACAAAGATGATTATACTTGGCACTTAACATATATTGCCTTGTGCTACAAGTTTTCTTTTTTATTTCCTTACTCCCCTGTATGAGCAACTTGCAGCCAAAGTCTGTGTCTTCTAATTTTTTTATTTACCAACCTGTGCAGAAACTTTCGCACGGGAGGGGTCCAATATATGTTTTTCATTAGTAGATACCTGAGAATAAAGGATCTTTCATGATAGCAAATGCCAACTGCTTCCGTTCTTTTGATAATCTACAAAAAAATAAGTTGAAACACTGTGCGAAAAAGAATAAGGATGAGGGCTCCTGGACAAAAGAATGGTCTTTAAAATGGCTTCAAACATTGAACAGTTTCTTATCTTCCAGGGCATTCTGGATATGGTCTCCTAAGGACGAGAAAATTGATTAGATCCATTCCCTAGGACCTACTGGCTCCAAGGATTATCTTGTGTTCAGAGGCCCCAAACAAAAGACAGGAGATCAAGCCCTGGGAGAAGGGGGGTTTAGATATGGGGGTGTTACCAAACATAAAATCCAAATCTTCATTTTGGCTTTCATGACTCCCAACCCCTCTCCCCAGGTTTACCCCATCATAATCCCAGATACGCTGTAGCAAATTCAATGGTAACACACTTAAAGATATGTTTACATCCTAACCCCTGAACCTGTATGCAACCTTATTTGGAAAAGGGTTTTGAAGAAGTAATCGAGTTAAGGATCTTGAGATGAGATCATCCTAGATTATCTGAGTGGGCCTTAAATCCAATGACAATTGTCTTCATAGGAGAAAAGAAAAGGTAACGAGAAGAAAGAGGCAGAGTGAGACTGGAATGATGCAGCCACAAGTCAAGGGACCTCTGGGGGCTTCCAGAAGCTGGAAGAGGTAAGGAAGGATTCTCTCCTAGAACCTTCAGAGGGAGCCCAGCAAGGACATCACTATTTTGAACTTCTGATCTCCAGAACTGTGAGAGAATAAATTCCTATTGTTTAAAGCCACCCTGTTTGTGGTCATTTGCTATGGTGGCCCAAGGACATTAATAAAACAGCTACCACTACCACTCTGAACTTGCCACTGATTCCCAGACTGAAGAGGTCCTCCACAACTCTCTGCCTTTGCACTTTTTAGGACTCCTTTCTTTGTCTGAGAACTTCTCCTTAATTGAAGAACCAACTCAAATGTAAAACTTTTCCCAGGCAGAAGTCAATCACTCAGTCTTCGAACAACTCTCACATTTTATTTATCTATCTTTTCTAACATGACTTGCCATGTTAGATTGCAACATCTGAATTAGGCTGCTTTGGTCACAAGGATAAAAGAGATCAAAACCAGGCCTCTTGAACCCTAGAACGTATCTTCAGGGCATTGCCAAACTCATGCACTGAGAAGTTCTAAAAGGAACCACTCAGCATAGGAGTTATCTCCTAAAAATCAGATATCCCTAAAGGGCTTCTCAAGAATTCTCCATTAACTTCGCTCCTTCCCTCTTTCTATCTCTAGGCCTCCTCATCCCTCCTCATATGCAATCAGTCCTACCAAATCCTATCAATGTGAAGTCCAAGGTATTTCGCAAGTCTGTATACTTGTCCCTTTTTGAACTGTCTCCACCTTCCTCCCAGTGATTCTCAACCTTGAGTGCACATTAGAGTCACCTGGAAAACTCAAAACCTTCTGGTGGTTGCCCTCTGCTCTAAAGTTAGGGACTTGCCTTATATTCACAGTTGGGCTCTTCCCAACCTCCATAGCCTCTCCAACCTCCACAGCCTCCATTGCCTCCCCCACCTCCCCAGCCTTCCCAGCCTTCCCATCCTCCACAGCCTCCCCAGCTTCCCCAGTCTCTCCAACCTCCCCTGCCTAAACAGCCTCCCTAGGCTTCCCAGCCTCTACAGCCTCCACAACCTCATCTTGGCTCCTCTCAGCCACACCTCACTATCCCTTGTCTTCCTTAGATGTGCCAGGTCCTTCCCTCCTTGGGGCCTTCTTAGGTGTCATTTCCTCTGCTGAGAGGGTGCTTCCTCTTTCTAAAGAGAGCAGAGGTTCACATCATGAGCTCCAGAGCAAGGTAGCCTAGATTCAAGCCCCCACCCAAAGGCGGTATCCCCTGCATAGGTAACCCTGAGCTTGCTAACATGTCTCAGCCACAGCTCCTGCATCTTGGTGCTGCAGCCCACGATGGCAGCTTCAGATGCAAGCGTGGGCAGGGCAGTCCCCCGAAGGTGCTTGCACGGCCATTAACTTAGATGTCCGTTTCCCGCACTTTGTGAACCTCTTATGGAAGAGAATCGTATGTTATTTACCTAGCACCTGGCACTTTGCCTGATACGTACGACATGCTCAATGCTTGTTCTGCTGAGTGAGAATGAAGGTTTCTGGCTGTGTTCCTGAAGCGAGGCCCAGCATGGGGCTCCCTTCCAGTACTCCATACTGGGGTTCGGGATGCATCTCAGCCTCCTCCCATCTGGGCAGTTCATAACCAGAGAAGCATGGCTTCCCTTCTGTCTCCTCTATAAAAAAGCGAAAGGCGGGTTGGACATCAAAAGCCTCTTTAAAACCAACATTTTGATGACTTAAGAGTAAAGGAATGAGAAACATACGGCTTACATTTCCTTTATGATACACAAGGGTTCTTTCTGGGCTCACTTTCCATGGCTGCCAAGCTAATGATGAGAGAGGGAGTCGCCCAGTTCTCACAGCATCCACAGATGGCTCCCCATACTCGGAAAATTTTTGTGCAGCAGAGGAAGGAAACTGCCAGCTCCCCAAATCAGCTGTGTGCCTAGTGGTTCTTTTGCTGGCTTCTATACCTTATCTTGGGCATATGGAAATCCCACACCCGGGGGCCCCGAGGCCCAGGGCACTGGGACTACCTTCTTGCAGCGGGCAGTGCAGAAAGTGCTGGACCTGGCAAAGATTGGGAAGCCAAGGTGTTCGTCTGGGATTTATTACTGCCAAAGCCATATTACCTCTGGGGCTTTCGTTTTCTTGTTTGTTAAATGGGAATAATGGTCACTGCTCTATCCCAGAGTTGTAAGGATAAATGCGCTGATACAAATACCATACATGGTAGAGCCAATGGAAAACATTCATTAACTCTGAAAACAATATAAATATAAGGTTGCTAGGAGTCCTGAGAGTCTAAAGGAGTCTATATATTATAGCTGGCTCTTTTTTTTTTTTACTCTGAAGGCTATGTTTATTTTGAGCTTTAAAAATTCTCAAAAATTTATTGAAAAGTCAATTATAGTTTTTCACTTAATAACATTTTATTTTAATATAATCTAAAAAATAAATATTATGCAAAGTTGTTTTACTGATTTTTCCCTCCGATGCTACTCTTTTATAGTCCATCAGCACCTAGAGATTCTTCAAGGAGACTTAAAAAAGAGGTAGCAGTAGGGTTTATTAGCATTATTTAGGGCTAATTTCAAGGCCCAAAGCTAGAAACCTTAGTAGGAACTTTAATGTTTTGTACAGTGAGTGCTTTTTCAAGATTTGATAATGGAGAAGCAGGAAGAGGGAAGATAATGGGCCTCGGGTACAATACACAAAAATATTGGAATAAATATTTAAAAAAATGTAAGTACTCTGCTCACAACATCCATGTTATGTGGTGTGGCACCAGCCCGAGAGGAGCGCATTCGTTCTGTGTGTCAGGCATATAGTAGATGCTCAAGTAACTGCTGAATAAATGCACGAATAAACTTTTATTAGAACCCTGTTCCTGAACCGCACATATGGCCACGTTACAGATAGTACTGTGTTCTTATATACAATATATTAGATAATGTCGTCTTGTGGGGATGTCATATAGTGATAAAGATAAAGAGATGCAGTTGTTCATTGTTATCAACAGCAGCGATTATATTTTATATTAAAAATCACATAAAGATGCAACATATCACCATCAATACATAGCTGCTCCTTTTGATCCCTTCCAACTGGGGGGACTTGAGAAGAAGGATCTAGAAGACTCAGCCCTTGGTTTTGGTGCTGTGATCCTGTAGGGAAGGAACCAGTGAGGAGATGCGGGGGTCAGGAGTAGATGCCCAGGATGTGTTTATTCTCAGTGCGGTGGCAGCTTCTAATTCCCCAAGGCCCATTCTCATGCACAGTGACTGGTGAACAATCGTGGGTTTGGTGTGATTTTTTTTTTTAACCTTTCCAACGCTGACTTGCTCTGGCAGGGAATGCATATATATCATAGAGTCACAGTAGGACCAAGCAGGTAGGGCTTGAGGTATAAAGCACCAAAGCAGATGAAAGGCTGGCTGTGTTCCCCTTGAGCAGGACCATGCCAGGTAGGTGCTCACCTCAACACTGCAAGCCCTCCCTTTTCCTTATCATCTTTTCCCTTTAAAAATAAATGTAATGAAATTAAAAATTAGTCCATTTGAAAAAAGCTTAAAAAACATGTCACACAAATAGGACATGCATGATGAAAATGGTACAGATATGACTGGAGTTAGAGAACAAGGATGTTGCAGAGTGTGAAACATGGAGTAGGAAATAACTTGCCTATGGTGGCACATTTGGCTGGTGTCCTTCCATCTTACTGTTGGGGCCCAAGGAAGGAGGAGAGGAGGTGAAAGTCAGCCTCATATGAAAAGCATCTGGAGCTCAGAGGAACCCCAAGAGTTCTCTGAGGCTCTGGGTTCCAAGAGCTTCAGAAGCATTTTTCTCTTTTTTGCACAGCTGTATAACGCACAACTGAGAGCAAATGACCCCTGTGGGGTGCTTCCCATGTAGAGACAGAATTAGTCAATCTGTTTCATTTCTTCTCTTTTCCATCCATTTTTTAGAACCTTGCCTTTCCATTATCTTTTGTTTATCATAAAACAAGTTCAAATGAACAGCAAGCAAAGCCCAAGCCAGAGCACAGGGATGAGATAGGGTGAGGGGTAGGGGCTGGGGGGCAAGGTGGAAGGGGAGAGGATGACACAAAAAGACAGGTAGCTGAGGGTAGGGTGACTGGCAGCCCACTGTATTTCTTAATGAGAACTATCTCCTTCCTTCTGCTTCTTTTCACTGCTTTTGAAATCTGTTCACTGAGTGTCTATTAAGAGCCAGCTCTGGGCCAAGCTGGTGTCTGGGTGATGGTGGAGAACACAACAGAAAATGTTCTTGTCTGCAAGGGACTTACAGTCTAGCAGAAGCCAGACATGGAAATAAATCATTCTAAGTGGGCTGGGCGTTAAGAAGGAGATGGATCTGGTGCTCAGGGACATACATCAGCCAGGCCAATGGGTCTGCATTACCAATGAAAGGTAATGCTGGAAAGGCTGATGCTTAAGCTGAGCATGAAAGGTCAACAGAAGTTGACTGGGTGAAGGGATATGAGGGTGGGGGTAGATAGAGTGTTAAGAGCCGACAGGGTAGAGGAAATAGCACGTGCAAAGGCTCTGGTTGAAGGGACTGTCACATGAAAGGGCCCTGGTTGATTTACTTTGAGCAACATTTTTTCCCCAGATTTTCCATTTTTCCCCTCTGCATTTACAGATTGATTAGCTCTTGTAAATGTTGGGCAAATTAATAAGCCTCCTTAATCTTCAGTATCTTCATCTGTAAAATGGGTCTAATAAAAGTACCGTTCTTTTTGCATGAGGATTAACAGGGGGAAAATCCAAGTAAAGTGGTTGGATTTACACTGACACCTACTGAGCATGCAGCCTTGGTCAGCTATGGTGTCCCCAACATAAAGCTAGCGTCAGGCACAAGGCTGGGAGCAACCACAAAGGACTTGAGTGAGAAAAATCTAGATCCCCAAAGGTTGGACCTACAGGCCAAATCAGTCACCACGAAATTTAAAAAGAACAAATGCAAAGTATCTGCACTTCAGTTTCACAAATACACACACGTATGTACACATGTGTGCAGCTGTAATGGGTGGAATGGGGAAGCCGGCAGAACACATTTGGGGGAAATCTGGATTTTAGTAAGTTGTAGGCACAACAGGAGTTCAAGTTTCCTGTAGCTGCTAGAAATAATTGCAAGTGATCGCAGGTTGCATTAATAGACAAGTCTCTAGATTAAGATTGTGATATGGCATCGCTGGTCCATGGGTCAAACAACCCTGGAGTATTGCAGTAAGTTCTGGGTGTCATGCTTTGAGAAGGACATCCTCAAAATAAACAGAAGCCAGGATGTTGCCAGCACTGAAAAATCACTTTATATGAGGAACATTTGAAAGCTCTGGCATTTTTAGCCCCAAAAAGAGAAGACCCCCAATATACTCCATCCTACTCCATCTTAACAGTATCAGTGGTGGAAATGCTGGTGCTCTACCCAGATCCTCCTTTTGAGGCTTTCTGGAAATGTTGCGGCTGGCAGCTACCAACTGGTCCCTCACTGGGAATGACTTGCCCCATATCAAGCTCCCTCCTGAGTGCTGGCCTGATGAGGGGAAAGATAGGTCTGGCCTCCTTGCCACAACTTAGGACAACTCTGAAGTGTTGCCCCAGCTCCGGGCTCCTCGTGCAGCCAGATGAAGCCTCAGTGGCATCTGCACTGGGGATCGGCGCCTCCATTTGCCGAGCCCACCACTCTCATCTTATAGGCACACCTCCCCGTCAGTCTGGTCACTGGGGGGGCAGGGTGGGGGGATGCAGACAAGCAACGCAGGCCATTGCAGTGCAGTTAATAAGAGCTAGATATGCTATGGGAAGACCTAGGAAGGGCACCTAATCCAGACATGGAGGTCAAAGAGGTTGCCCAGAAGGGGTCCTCTGAAATGAGATCCAACATGGTGGGCTAAAAATGATTTATAACCTCCGGCTAGTCCTAAATGGAAGAAATACAGACTTAGGTTATTTATTATGAACCCAACTCAGGGTTTAAAGGAGTAGCCCAGCCCTATGCCTGCTCCTCTGGGTCTCTTTGCCATCTGTCTAGGCCCTGAGTGGACAGGGCCCTTGTTTCTAACTGCTGGACACGGTCACCCCATCAAAATGACCCTGGACAGGCAGAAGGGGCTGTACCTTTTTAGAATTTAGTTTTCTCACCCCCAATTCACACCCTCTCCAAAAGGAAGCTAAACTTAGAGATTAAACACTCATTAATTGCCCCCCACTCTGGTCAAGATGGCAGCGTGAGTTGCTTCAAGGCTCTGTCTCTACCTAGAAGCTTTGCATAGCCACCAAGAACTGGCAGAAGCATCTTTTTTGGAACTCCAGAAAACAGGTAAAGGATTGCAGTAATAAGGTGAATGCCAAATCAAGAAAAACACTACTTAAAAGCATTAGGTGCTCACCCAGGTTCAATTCTCGGACCATGCACACCTCCACTCCCACCCACCCCCCAAAAAAGTATTAAGACCTCGTGGAGTCCTGGCTGGCCCCTCCCATGCCCCTCACTGGTTTGGCCAAGCCTGTGCTCCCAGTAGGGGATCCCTGGTCCCAGTTCCTGAGAAAGCAAAGTAACACTCATACACATACTGTGAACATGTATGTCTGGCCCAATCTGTCTGGTGGTGGCCCGAAAAACTCACTGTCCCAGAACTTGCCCTGCATGTAGAAGGCAGCTCACAGAGCTCTCCTACAGAACACTGTGGGAGGGCAGGCAAGTCATGCTGCCTGGAGCAAGGCATTGCTGGCTGTAGGACATAGAGTTCAGTGCCCAGAATGTTATGAAACTAACATTTGGGAGGGGGAGACATTTGGAACCATGTAAATGGGAAAATTCCTGGGGCCACATGTGCATGTCCAAAACAAAACACATGAGCAGAAAGGATCAGGGAGGTCCCTGATCTGGCCTGGAGCTATTCTCTAAACTCATTGCATGGATTAGCCCTGAAGAAGCACTTGCACAGGCCAATCTACAAAGACCAGGAAAAGTGTTTTCTTTTTTGTTAGCTCCTAGCATTTAAGGAAAACTCTGTCATAATACCAACTGGATACAAGCCTAAGGAACAGAAACCTTAGAGTCTAAATTCCAGTGATAACGTTTTGAAATTTGAAAATGTAAAACTTTTGACAAAAGTTTACAAAAACATATAAAGAAATCAGAGGTGGTGGCCCGGGCGAAAGAGTAGATTAAAGGTTAGAAACCATCAATTATAGGTCCATATTTTAAAACCTCAACTTCTGTGTGGGACCAAAGGAAGAGAGGTTTAGTTGGTGCAAAATTTATATTTTGGGCAGCACATTATCTAATTTAACTTGTATGGTCAGTTTATTCAAACACCATAATTACATGGAATCTTGAATAGAGTGGGAGATGTTGCTGGTTTGTACAGGTGAGTATGATGCCCTGATACATTCTAGAGTAATTTGGGCAGGGAATAATAAAGTATTTGCAAAGTCCCCTTAGGGGGCTGGGGAGAAAGGGGGAAATATTAAACTTCCCTATCTGGGGAATTCCTGATATTCTCACAAGCAGTGAGGACAACTAATTCTATAGACTGAGCCCACAATCTTGGGGCTCCCACCTATGAAACTTGTTCCTGTAAAGGAAAAGCTGAGCCTACTGATAATTATGCCTAAGAGTCGCCCCCAGAAAATCTCTTATTGCTCAGATGTGGCCTCTTTCTCTAAGTCAACACGGCAAGTGAATTCACTGCCGTGGAACATGACTCCCAGGGGTGTAAATCTCCCTGGCAACATGGGACAGGGATGAGCTGGGACCTGGCATGACAAGAATGAGAAGAGCTTCTTAACCAAAAGGGGGAAGAGAGAAATGAACAAAATAAAGTTTCAGTGACTGAGAGATTTCAAACAGTCAAGAGGTTATCTAGGCTCTTATATAGATATCCCTTTTTAGTGATGCAAATATTCTAAAAATGATCATGGTGATGAATGCACAACTATATGATGATATTGTCAGCCACTGATTGTGTATCTCAATAAAAGATACTGTATAGTGACGATATCTCAATAAATTTTTTTTTTTAAAAAAAGAAGAAACCATCAACGAGGAAGACCAGACTAGAACATTCCGGAGAAAGACTTTTTAAAAATGGTCCTAAATATGGTCAAGGACCTAAAGGAAAATGTGCTGGTTTGAATCTGTTGTGTACCCCAGAAAAGCCACGCCCTTTAATTGTCATTCAGTATGGCTGGGTGGTATCTGTTTTATTGTTTCTGTGGAGCTGTGATCCACCCAATTGTGGGTAGTAACTTTTGATGAGATGGTTTCCATAAAGATGTGTTTCCATCCATTCAAGCTGGGGTTGCTTACTGGAGCCTTTTAAGAGGGAACCATTTTAGAAAAAGCTACAGAGCCCATGCAGCCAGAGACCTTTGGAGATGAAGAAGGAAATACCCCTGGGGGAGCGTCATGAAACAAGAAGCGAGGAGAGAAAGCTAGCCCATCTCACCCTGTGCTTTTCCAGCTGAGAGAGAAACGCTGAACGTCATCAGCTTCTTGAACCAAGGTATCTTTCCCTGGATGCCTTGATTGGACATTTTTATAGCTTTGCATTAATTTGGACATTTTCATGGTCTTAGAACTGTAAACTTGCAACTTAATAAATTCCCCTTTTTAAAATCCCTTCCATATCTGATAGATCGCATCCCAGCAGCTTTTGCAAACTAAAACGGAAAACATGGGGAAAAAAATAAAGGAATCAGGAAAATGATAGATGAACACATGGAGGATATCAATAGAGAAATAGAAACTACAAAAAGGAACCAGAGTTGAAGACTGCTGCAACAGAAATTTAAAATTCCCTTAGAGAAGGATGAAAAAGCAGATTTGAGTTGATAGAAGAAAGAATCAGTACACTCGAAGATAAGAAAATCGAAATCATCCGCCTTCGAAGCCAAAAGAAGAATGAAAAAAGGGAAAAGAACCTGAAGAACTTGTGGGACACCATCCAGCATCCCAATGTATGCACTGTAGGAGAATAAGAAGAAGAAAAAAGAGAAAGGGGCTGTTTTAGTTGGCACGCTGCCAGAATGTGATACACCAGAACTAAAATAGTTTTTAAAAAGAGGAATTTAATAAGTTGCAAGTTTACAGTTCTAAGCCTATAAAAACGCCTGAATTAAGGTACCCAGGGAAAGATAACTTAATACAAGGAAGGTCGATGGGTACCGAACACCTCTGTCAGCTGAGATGTCATGTGGCTGGCATCTGCTGGTCCCTTGCTCCTGGAGTCCATTGCTTTCAGCCTCTGTTCCTGTGGGGGTTCCTCACTTTGCTTCTCCAGGGCTGGCTTTCATCTCTTGGCTTCCCTTGACTCTCTCCAAGTTCTGGTTTGCTTAACATCTCATGGTGACGTCTGCTGGGCTCCAAGCATCTTCAAACATCCGTGTCTCTGTTCTCGAAGTGTTGGCATTTGTGTTAGCTCTACTCTGAAATTTCTGTTGGCTCTGTCATTTCTCTCGGCTCTGACTCTCTCCAAAATGTTTCCTCTTTTAAAGGATTCTAGTAATCTACTCAAGACCCACCTCGAATGAGCAGAGTCACATCTCCATCTAGTCAAAAGGTCACACCCGCAATTGGGTGTGTCACATCTCTGTGGAGATAATCTAATCGAAAGTTTCCAAACTGCTATGTTGAATCAGGATTAAAAGAAACAGCTGCTCCCACAAGATTGGATCAGGATTAAGCACGGCTTTTCTGGGTTACATATTTTCAGACCAGCACAGGGACTATTCAAATAATGACTAAAAACTTCTCAAATTTAGTGAAAGACATGAATATACACATCCAAGAGACTCAACAAATACCAAACAGGATAAATCCAAACAGAACCACACTGTGGCATATTAAAATTTAACTGCTCAATACCAAAGATAAAGAAATAACCTGAAAACTGAAAGAGAGATGCAATGTGTCATGCAAAAGGGAGCTTCTATAATTTTAGGTGCTGGTTTCTCATCAGAAACCATGAAGGCAAGAAGGTAGTAGAATGACATATTTAAAGTGCTGAAAGCAAAAAATTGCCAACCAAGAATTATATATCTGGCAAACCGTTTTTCAAAAGTGAGAGAGAAATTAAGACATCCTGAGATAAACAAAAGCTGAGGGAATTTATCACCATGAGACTGGCTTTACAAGAGATGATATAGAGAGTTCTGTAGGTTGAAAGGAAAGGACAAAAGACAACAGATAGAGGCCACAGGAAGAAGCCGCCAGTTCTCTGGTGAGGGTAATAGCATGAGTAAATAGAAATGCCAGAACTATTATATTTTGCGCTGTATTGTAACTCTACCTTTTGCTTCCTACGGAATCTAAAAGGAAAATGTGTAAAACGTGATGATAAATCAGTGGTTTGGGACTCACAATGTATAAACGCGGAATTCATGAGAAGAACTACATAAAGGTGTGGGGATGGAAGGTTTAGGAGTAAAGTTTGATGTTACTGTGATATTAAAGCAAGTGAGGTTGCTACAGATATAGGATATTCAATTTAAGCCCCATGGTAACTGCAAAGAAAGTATCAAAGAATGTGTGAGATTATAGAGAGAAATTAGAGTACAGTTTGCCAGAGGCAGAGGGGCAGGGGGAATGGGGAGTTATGTTTAATGGGTGTAGACTTTCTGTTTTGGGAGACAGGAAGGTTTTAGTAATGGAACGTGTTGAGATTACTCTTAATATTGTGTACGTCATTAATCCCACTGAATGTTATGTGTGGGAATGGTTGAGATGGGAAAGTTTACGTTGTATATATGTTCCCACAATTTTAAAGAAATAGCAACTTAAAGAGACAATGACTATTAAATGTGATACATGATTCTCGATGGAATCTAGCAAAGGAGGAAAAAAGGTTCAAGGGGACATTGGTACATATGAAAATATTGGAAGATAGACTATAAGCTTTATATCAATTTTAAATTTCTGGGGCTTGATAACTGCAGTTAAGATGCTTATGTAGGGTGGGCAATGGTGGCTTAGTGGCAGAGTTCTCACCTGCCATGCCGGAAACCTGGGTTCGATTCCTGGTGCCTGCCCATGCAAAAAAAAAAAGAGATGCTTATGTAATGGAATATTTTTGTTCTTAGGAAATGTACATGGGATTATTAAGTGTTCAAGAGCTTGTAGATAGACCAGTGGATGGATGCATTGGACAGATAGATGAGGAAAAAAGAAAGAGAGAGAGAGGGAGTAGAAGGAAGGAAGGAAAGAAGAAAAGAAAGAAAGGGAAAGAGAGAGAGAAATGAAAGGCAAAAGGTTAAAACTGTTGGATTTGAGTTTCTGGGGAGTGGATGAGGTATGCTAGATTTCTCTGAATGTGATTTGTATCATTTTTTTGGTAACAATCCTGTAAATTTGAAAGTATTTCAAAATAAAAAGTTAAAAAAAAAAAAGAAAGAAAGCTCATTCCCTTACAGTAAATGAATAGTTGATGCCAAGACCGTCCAGCCCAGAAAATATGAACAAGATGCCCCGTGCCGCTGACAAACACCCAACTCTTAGAGCCTCAAGGGAAGGCAGGAAGATGGGCTACTATCCCAGGCACTCTTATATTTGTGCTCAGCTCGGCTGAGAGCATGGGAAGTCCCTGGCTGCTGGAGCATCCACAGCCAGAAAATGCTCTGGTTTCCATGGCTCCCATTCAAGAGGTAGTGAGGCGTGGGAGTGAGATCGGAAGGAGACCGGGTTCTCGCTCAGCTTTGTAACCAACTGGCTATGGGACCTTGGGCAAAACTGCTTACCTCTCTGAGGTAAGCAGTAACACAGTGGACAAGTAACACAGTGGACAGGCCAGGGGAATGTATGCTGGGGTGAGAGCCTGGCTGGTGGCTCCTCTAGATGAAACAATGCCACATCTCACACACTGATGGTGTGGAGAGCTAGTGTTTGAAGAGACACTACCATGGCTAGATGTGTGGCGGGTGAGCATGTGCTAGCCCTATGCTTTCCTGAAAGACAGGACAGGATTTCGTCACCATTTGGAGAAAGGACGGAAGGCTGTCAGGAAATGATTGCACAGCCCCCATCTCCCCACTCAGGCCATTTAATGCTCTTTCCAGGAATGACCCACCCGGCCATTCCCCAGCCTCCATCTATCTCTGCTGAGTGTTGAGAAATGAAACTATCCTGAGGTAACTATGGGGTAAAGGTGGGGAACTAGGCATGACTGGACTTTGTCTCCCCAGAAGTCAGTGGGTCCTTCAGAGGCATCCTCATTGCTTGCCTTCTCTGCGTTCCTTTCCTCCAGCAGCTTTGGTCATAACAAAGCAGTAAAGAACTCTCTCCCCTATATTATAAGGGGCTCTTTCAGCAGGAGGCTAGTGGTCAAAACTCACAGGGCAGAGAGTGCATAAATGCTGTAGGAAGTTTTCAATCTGAGTCCTCTCTGTCCTGTAAGTAGGGAAACCCCTGCTATGGTGCAGGCTGTGTCTGGCAAAACAAACAAACAAAACAAAACACACAGTTTAGGCGGTAGAATGTGGCCCAGGGCTGGGTTGGACCAGAGTGGGTTCCCTTTTTAAACTCACACAGACACATAACATAACATATGCAAGCTATAGCCCTGCCCCTAAACCCCATCATGACCCAGAAGCCACCATGGAGGCCAAGTTCAGCTAAGACTGAAACTAATCACTGGCCTTTCACCTTTAGGAGGACCTTGACGGGATCCCATCCTGCTTTTGATGGAATGCTGAGAGACCATGCAAGCTAGGAAGCAAGGGTCAGCTCTTTCCCCTGAAAGGAGATCCTTTCCAAAGAGAGTTCTTCCTTTCCTCCTCCACCTCTCCCAGTTCTCCGCCCAGCTCCCAGCCTGTCTTTCTTCCTCCACGTTCCCATTCTCAGTGTGGGGCCGAGGACCAGATCAGCCAACGAGAAGTGTTATCTCATCACAGACAAATGGGCAGTTGCAAAACTGTCCCCAAAACAGAGCAATCCAAACAGACAATGGTCAAAAGATAGATAACACCACTACTCACCATTTTCTGGAATGCTTACTTTAGGCAAGTGATTGTCCAGTGCTTAATAAGACACTGGCTTCTTAATCCTCACAACCACCTAGAAGGCTGTTAGTAATAGTATGCTGTTTTATAGGTCAGGAAATTGAGGCTCAGAGATATTAAGTGGCTTGGCCAAGGACCACAGCTAATAGAAGGGTGGTGAGACTGGTACTTGACCCAGTGCCTGTTTTCAGCCTCATCTCTGTCTTCCAGATTCTGAGAGACAGCAAAACTCCAAATCACCCATTCAGAGACAAAGAGGGAACCTGGGAGTCATCCTTACCCCCTCTCATTTACAATCCACTACAAGTCCAGAGGTCCAGAGACTTTTATTCCCCCCACTAGACTATAACTTTTGTTGGAATAATTCATAGTGGTGAAAACAATTGATTAGTTGATTGACTGATGGACTGAGTAAGGAGGGAGGAGGAATAAGAGAAGGTGGACAGAAGAATCCCAGCCTGGCGACTCTCCGAGATTTACTCTCAAACTACGTGAAGCCTCTACCTACCCAGTTTACCTATGCACACTTTTAGTCTCCTGAAGATTCCCTGACTCTAGAAGAGTTCCACCACATTAGAGATGTGGAAAAAACATAAAAGCCAAAAGCAGCTTGCCCTCGTGCCTGACTGACTCAAGAAGAAGAAGAAAAGGAATTCCATTACTGAGGAAAGTCACATGAGTTAAAAGTGGAAGGGGCCATATTTCCAAGGGTCTGCATACCAAATCCCAAGGAACAGGAGTGACAGAGAAAGCAGAGATCCCATCATTTCAGCAAGCAAAGTGTGTTCCTCCTAAAGGAGTGCTCACAAAACTTTGTCCACAGCTTCCTCCATCATCTGGTTCATTCCTCCCAGCATAACCTTTGAGAGAAGAGAGGGCTTGTGAAGATGTTCATTTTACAGATTTTCAGAGATGAGATGAGTAGGGCTCAGAGACATAGGCCACCTGGACAAGGTCCCATGGATAATAAAAGACTTCATATTCCACTCTCTGGGCTGTGGATATGGGCAGGAGGAGAGAAGGAAGGTCTAAAGAGACAGGGAGCTTTTCAACAAATGGGCTGGTACAACTGACTATCCATATGCAAAAGAATGGAGCTGGACCCCTATCTCACACCATACGCAAAAATTAAAGATACACATGTAGGAACTAAAATGATAAAACTCTAACAAGAAAACATTGGCATAAATTTTCACAACCTTGGATTAAGCAATGATTTTTTCCATACAATACCAAAAGCAAAAGAAACAAGAGAATAAAAAACAACTGGACTTCATCAAAATTAAAAACGTTTGTACTTCCAAGGACAACATTAAGAAAGTGAAAGGGCAATCCACAGAATGGGAGAAAATGTTTGCAAATTCTCCATCTGATAAGGTATTCACATAGGAAAAACACTTACAACTCACTAATAAAATGACAAATGACCCAATTTTAAAAATGGGCAAAGGATCTGAATAAAGATTTCTCCACAGAAGATACACAAAAGGCAATAGACACATGAAAAGATGCCCAACATCTTTAGTCATCAAGGAAATGGAAATCAAAACCACAATGAGATACCACTTCATACCCAATAGGATGACAATAAAAAAAAAAGACTGATAATAGTAAGTGTTGACAAAGATGTGGAGAAATTGGAACTCTCATAACATTGCTGACAGGAACGCAAAATGATGCAGCTACGGTACAGTTAACCAAACGATTAAGCATAACATAACCTTACAACCCAGCAACTCTAAGAAATAAAACTCAAGAGAAATAAAAACGTACATCCACACAAAAATTTGTATATAAAAGTTCATAGCAGTATTATTCATAATAGCCAAACAGTGAGAATAGGCAAAACTGTAGAGACAAAATACAGACTAGTGTAGGACAAAGAAAACTGGAAAAGTTGGGGGTGATGGTTAAAGAAGGGGTGCCACATTTCTCTTTTAGGGTGAGGAAAGTATTTGAAAATTACTTGTGGTGAGAGTTGGATACACTCCATGATATATTAAGAACCATTGAATTACACACTTTAATTGAGGGAATCATAGTGGTATGTGAGTTATATCTCAATAGAGCTTTACGAAGAGGACAGCGCCTCATTTCTTAGAGTGGGGTCTATGAACCCCGTGAAATGCAACATAGTATGCATTTGTGCATTTTCTAGGAAGATGGCCTGCAGCATGCATCAGATTCTCAAAAAAGTCCAAGAGACAGAGAGAATCACTGTCTTCAGGTCAGCCTGGAGCGGGGACTCTGAAGTTTGGGAAAGAATCTCTAGGGAGCCCCTTTGCGCAAGCTCCTGGCGCGGTTCCTGGGGACGGGTGGGGCTCAGCCGCGCCCCACGGTGGGCTGGATTCCATCTCCGGGACTGTTTATTTAGTATTTGCTCAGCTGTGTGAGTATCTTAGCGTTCTGACCACAGCCAGGAGCCCCGGGGTGCTGAGCTCTCCCCAGACCCTCCCCTCTGGCTCGGTCTTTTTCCTCCCAGGATCTTCACGGGTGGGTCCCTGCGAGGCGTCCCCAGAGGGGACAGCTGTTCCACTGCCTTTCTGGGCATCGAGTGGCAGCTGGACTCTTGGCTTCCATCGTCCTGCTCTGAACTTTTCCTCTAAACTTTGATGTTGGAATGACCTGAAGGTAGGGTAGCCATGGGTCCTGGTGGGTTGTGGACTGACCTGGCTTGCTCTTGGTGTAATGATCGAATGCCACCTTTCATTCTCAAAAGTGTCTCAGTTTGGGTGATAAGCATAATGATCCCATGATCCCTTACCTAAGTGGGGAGAGGGTAGGTAAGGAGCATTTCTAGGGACCCCAAGGCCCCTCCATCCCTCCCACCTCCCCACCTCCGCCCCAGCAGCCTGTGGGAAGATTTCATCCAGCCGTCCTCAGGAGAGAAGCTTCCATTCTGTTTTGTTTTCAAGACTTCAGTCCTAAAGGGTGTCACTGCCCCTCAAAGCTCATCTGTCCCCCGTGGGGATGGGGGACCGCTGGGCTGCTCCCCACAATTCTCTTACAAGGCAGCCATCACTTCCCCCGCTAGTCCCTGTGGTCACCTCCCTGCCCCCATCAGCCGCTTCTAGGCTGAGACCCCTGAGCCTTTCATTTCTGCTACCTGTCATCAGCTCCATGGGCCCTGCTCCTTAGGCTCATAAATCTTGTCTTTTCCACCTAACTGTCATACTAGTGTCTGGCAAATGACAGGTGCTTGATAAATAAATTTCTGATGGCTAGCTTTTGAGTGAATGAATCAGCGGTAAAATTAAGCTAAAGTTGCCAATGGGGACCAAATATTAAAATAACAAAAAATACAAAAAAACAAAAACAAGAAAATAAATAAATAAAAGTTACCAGTCGGCCACATTGGGCTGTAGACCCCGAGGAGGCTCTTGGGGGAGAAGGGTGGGGGCAATGGGCAAGGCAGCTCTATATAGGACCTTCTCTAAGAGGTGGGGCAGATCTCCACTGAAGCCCACCTTCCAGGAAGAGGAAGGAAGGTGAGCAGAGTGGAAGGGTGGGGGGGTATTTCCTTCTGTTCCCTTAGTTACATCTCTATTGAGTTACATGTTCATGACCCTTCCCCAGAATCTCTCTTTTTTAGCCAAACCCACTTCCTCTGCTCAAAAGAGAGAGGGAAAAGTTCCCCTTTGGTTGTAGGCAGGGTAGGGGTGTTCAACAAAGCTCCCCTTTCCCCAACTTTGTATGCAGAGTTATCGTTCTTGTTTTCTTCCCTTTTTACAGTATTTATCACCCATTTGACGAGTATTTATTAGGCACTTTGTGTGTACAGGCTGAGCTAGGCATGGGGTGTGATCATGAGCAAGATGGACAGAATTCACGGTGTCTCAGCCCCTGTGGAGTTGGGACCAAAGCTGGCCCTAAGGCTACGCTCAGAATGAAGTGGGGCGATGATTTCTTGGTGCCTGGGCCCTGAATAGCTGGATGCTAATGGCACCTGCAGGTAGAGGCCATGGGGTAGTACCTGGTTAACAGAACTTTTGGAGTCAAGTAGAGCCATTTGCAAATCTCAGCTCTGATCCCCCTGGACGACTTATCTCCAACTCCTCATTTGCAAAATGTCACTAATGTCATCTACCTAATGTGCTTGTTTAGGGGCCAGAGGACCGTAACACTTTTCTCGGGGGCTGGCACAATGGGACCCTCAGCAAAGGAAGCTGCCACTATCCACAAGAATTGGCGTTTGTATCCCCAGTGAGTTGATGATTCCATTGCCAGTTGGCGTTACCTTGTGTTCCAAGGTCTGCTGAACGTGGCTGATACTAAGAATCCCCACGGGAGCTTAGTAAAAATACAGCTTTCCAAGCGCCACACAAACCTACAGAACCAGAAGCTCCAGGGTTGGAGCCTGCCTGGGAATTTACGTTTTTAGAGGTCTCCAGGTTTCCTTTCTAGGGTTCTAAGCAACACCATTTTATCTTCTAAAACTCCTGTTAGGGAGAACAGAGGTGCAGAGGAGCACTTTTGAACCCTCTCTTTAGCCCTCCTTTCCTGAGCAACCCAGGCCCAGGCCCAGCCTGCCTTGCCCAGGGGCTGTGGTGGGTCCCTCCCAAGTAGGGCGGCTGCTCGTAAAGCTCCTGATGAAAGACAGGAGGGGGTCAGAGTTCACACAAGCTGCTCCGCCTTCTGCTTCATTTACAAGTGGCAGCCACCTCATTAAACCGGGACTCCCCTACCCCCACTCTCTGCACCGCACCCCTCCTCCCTCAGCCCCTGGCTTCTCAGGGAGAAAGGCGCTTTCTAAGACTCCCACCCATACCCCCTGGCAAGTCCATCCCCCCACACTAGCTCAATGCCTGGCGAAGACAAAGTGCTCAATGAATGCTGAGCTCAGCATTTATAAATTCTCAATACTGGCATTTTAATAGCCCTGGTACAAATTGTTCTTGGAAATCAGTGCTCACGCCTCCAAGCAGGGTATCAAGGAGGCAGGTGGTGCAAAGAAGGTTCTACATTCCAGATCTGATCTTGGCCAGGCCAGTCTCCTGCTGTGTGTCCTGTGAAGATTGTCCACCTCTCTAATCCTGTTTTCTCCTTTATGCAAGGGAGGATCCTGAAGTTACTGAGATGATTAAATGAGTTCATGCACATGAGAGAACTTGGCTTAGCTGGTTCCAGCTCCCTGAATCAGGGAGGGAGATTCTGGGAATGCTCCCTTCCTGGACCTGGAGGGCAACATCTGATGGGCCAGCAAAGATCACACTGAGACTTGACTTCCATTATGAGATCTGCATGGAGGTGAGCCTGCAGTTGTCGAGCAACACAAAAGCCACATAGACTCTCCGGGTTCCAGACTCTCTCTGAAGAATTGGGAGCCACAGAGTTGATGACATGATAAGGTTTGTCCCACTCCTTTTAAAAAGTTTTCCAGCCATTTTCAGAACCCTAGAACAAATCCAACTTTATAGCCACAGAAGGACCTAGGGTCAAGAGAACACATAGAAGGACCCAGAGTCAGGAGGGTCCCTGAGACCTGAAGAAGGGACATGGATCAGGCAGGGGGAAGGGGACTACAAGGGCCTCGAATGGGGTGGGGGCCTGACCACATTGAAAGACTAAGGGAAAGCAGGCCTGGTAACTCAGGAGGGGCAAGGCTGGAGAGAGGCGAGCTGGAAGCCTTCCAGAACTTGGTGAGGATTCCAGACTCTCAGGGTTCCAAATGCCAGGATTCTAGATTCTCAGGGTCCCAGACTCCCAGGATAATAGATTGTCAGGATTATAGTCTCGCAGTGTTCCAAACTCTCTCTGAAGAATTGGCAGCCACAGAGTTGATGACATGATAAGGTTTGTCCCACCCCTTTTTAAAAGTTTTCCAGCCATTTTTGGAACCCTAGAACAAATCCAACTTTACAGTCATTCATTAGGACCCTGCCCTTCTCCTCATCTGTACCCCACCCTGCCCCTGCCTGCTCCTCTGGCATTGAGGATCCAGCCTGAATCCCCACCCCTGGCTCTGCCTGATGGCCCTGCCCTCCCTGCCACAGCCTTCCCCCATAGGTGGGGCATATAGCCCCTTTGGGAAGAGGGCACCTTGCCCTGCATTCCAGAGGCTGCACTGGACCTCATCCAGGTTGGGCTCACCTGTGGTGCTTGAGAAAGGGGAGGCTGCAGAGGGGAAGGGGCTGCCATCCAGGGGAGAGATGGGAAACTAGCAGAGGAGAGACAGTCCAGAGACTGGCGCCCTAAGGGAGGGAGAAAATGAGGAGGGAAGAGGAGAGAGACAGCGACAGAGGGGGACAGATTAAAATCCAAAGAGAAGGAAAGACACTGGGCAGGGAAATGTGTGGGGCAGCAGAGGGGTGAACACATAAAACAGCCAGAAAGGAGGGGTGGTGGAGATGGAGGAGAGAGCGAGGCAGGGAGAGAGGAGAGAAAGAGGGGGAAGGGAGGAGAGGGAAACAGAGGTGGGGAGGAGGAGAGGAGAGAGAGAGAGGGAAACAGAGGAAGACAGAGACAGTGGGAGAGGGCAGACACAGGGAAGGAGGGGGAGAGAGAGAGAGAGAGAAGAAGGCGGGGAGACAGGGAGAAGGAGAAAGAAAGAGAAAGAGAGCGTGGACGAGGTGGGAAGAGGGATAGAGCCTGGAGGGGAGGTCAGTCACATTTTGGAGCTTGTTCCTGTATGAGAATTTTTTTACCTCAATCCTGGGAGTGAGGACAGAGGAGTGGCCCCGTCAGCAAAAACCTTCCTCTTCCATTTTTCTGACGGAAACCCCAGAGACAGCTTTAAGCCCCCCAACTCTGACCCCACCCATGAGGTTCCAGCTCCCTGAGACGGGTTAGCTGGTGGGTCCCTGGGCGGGGAGGGGCCACACAGACGGTCCGGGTGGTGAGGGAGGATGCTGGTGGGGGGGGGTCCCAGGAGCAGGGGGCACAGGAAGTTCAAGAAGGACCTCCAGGCCCCCCCCAAAGGCCCTTCAGGCCTTCAGTGCACACGGCAGGGCCAAGGGGGACCACGAGGGACCTTCGGGGTGTTATTAAAAAATAAAATATATATAAATAAATGCATATATATATAAATGCTTTTTTATTGTGGTAACATATATATGTGTATATATATACTATAAATAGCATATTTATGTGTCCCTGCTTTCGGTTCTTTGGGGGAATATATGCCAGTCTGGGTGTTTTGACGCTGAGGGATGTGCTTGCCTGCTCCCATGGAGGCTGAAGCTATCAAACACTTTTGTGAGTCTTGTCATTTAGTCCTCAACTGAGCTGTCGTCAACAGGACTCAGCTTCCCCTCCTCCCTCAGCTGGGGCCCAGCCAAAAACCTCTGGTTCAGGGGACTGTCCCTCCCCACCCACTCAGCAACAGCTCCCCTCACCTGCAGCGTGGCGCCCACCAGCCTTACCCCTGCGGCAGCCTCCCTTCCTGCCTCAAACTCTGTCCTCCAGAAACACCAAGCCATTGAGGGTCCCGGCTATCAGCTAAGCTGCTCTTCCCTCCTGAGTACTTTTTCATCTCCTTTGAGACCCACGCCCATCCCCGCCAGCATCTGCTGTTTCTGCAGTGTCTCGGCGCCCTGCACGCAGCTCCCCCGAGGCCTCTCCCTGCCTCAGACAACCGAGGGCTGGAGCACCGATTCCAGCACAGGGGCATGACTTCCTCGCCTTGGCACCACCAGGCGCAGCCCAGAGGGGCTGGGTGACAGCCGTGGGCAAGCGAACAAGCCGCAGTCACGATTGTGAGCTGACTCTCGCTTGGCTCTCCACTTCCTTTTGGCCTTTTCAGCTAGTTCGCCAGCTCCTTGGGGCAGGAGCAGTGTCTTCCGTTCTTTCTGCCTGTCTCCAGTTCCGGGCCATGTTGGGTACACGAGATGCCTCCTGACAGTCTTGCTGGGTCCCAAGAGAACCCCCCTGAGTTCTCCCAGCCATTCTCAGGAACCCGAGCACCTGGGGCTCCACATCGGGCTCCAGCCCCCTTGCTAAGAACTGCAAGGTCAGAAAAGCACGCCCTCCTCTTCCCAGCACCCCAAATCATGGCCTGGAGTCTGCTCAGGTTGAATGCAGAGGGGCAGAATTGGAGAACTGGTGACGGGGGGAGACTTTTCTTTGCAAAATAATGAGGCAATTAGAGGAGGCAGAGAGCAGTTCCAGATGGGCCATTTAACTGGTGAGATTCTGCCCGTGCACTGCTAATAAATAAGCACTTCGGGGAGAGAGGCTGCTGTGCAGCTGCTGCAGCTGTCACCCCCAACCTCAGTCCCCAGCCCCACACTGCATCACCTGGCCTGGGCGGTTTGGAATGAGCTGCTGGGCTGTTCCGGGGTTAGGGCTTAGGGCTTTGATCCCCACGGCCAGAAGGAACTCAACCCAGTGGGCCCTGCTGGACTGGGGCTGACAGGCCAGTGGGCAAGAAGGGTAGGGTGGGGGCCGGGGGGAGGGGGCAGGCCTCAGGGGTGCACTGCTCCTCTCTGGCTGGGGGCACTCCCACAGAGGCCAGGACTCTCAGCCGTGCACAGAAGTCTTTTCAACTTCAGCCTCTCGCAACTTGCAAGGCTCATCGGCTGCCTGGATGGGCAGCGGTCCAGCGGAAAGTTGAGAGGGGAGGGGAGTGGGGGAAGGCGCGGATGCGACGCCGAGGCCCACACTGTCAGTGGCGTCACCTGAAGTGCATTCTGGCCTCTCTGCCTGTGGCCGGTCCACGGCTGGAGGACAACCCAGGAGCTACGAGCCTCCTGGAGAGACTCTGGCAGCAGAGTCGGGAGTGGCTTTGATTCCAAGCTGCGTGAAGCTCAGGTGTGGGCAAGCAGGCGGAGGCCAGCGTGCCCTGGCAGAAGCCTTCCGTGACTGGCGCTGGCCGGAGGGGGGCACAAAGGCTGCTGTGTTCCCACCTGGCCCCTCCCCACAGTGGGCCCCGGGTCTGCTCTTTCAAGCCAGTCTCTCGGACTCTAGAGCTGCCTGGACTTTTCAGCCACTGCTGGGACAGGCTGCCAGCACTGACAGCTCTTGTCACAGCTCCCCAGGCCTTATTACTGTGAGGAGGGAGGCGAGGACAGCTTAATTCCCTGCCTGAGACACAGGGCTGCCTGCAGATAGGGTAGGGGGCCCCTGCCTGCCTCTCCCTCCCTCCCTGGGAAGCTACCAGGGAACAAAGAGCCTGGTCTGGCCTCTCCCCGGCCTCTCCCCTCTGCTCTCCCCAAATAACAGGCCCTGGCAGCAGCCAGATTGCCAGGGGATGAGTGATGCTGGGGGCTGGGTGAGCCTGCTGGGGAGGAGTGGAGGAAAGGAAGCTTTGGCCGATCAGCCACCCCCATGTCCCACTTTGGGATCAGGAAAGGAACTGATGTCAGGTCTAGAGGCTCCCTGAGCCCTGGTTTCTGGGCTTCTGGCTCCTAAACCAGAAATCAGTGAGCCCCGGCTTCGAGCTACCCAACCCCCCCCCCCCCCCCCACACACACACAGCTCAGGGAACCGAGGGTTCTTGAGACCCCCGAGATGGCGGTGTTTGCCATGTCCCTCACTCTCAGAGTCCTCAGCTCCATTTACAGAGGCCAACCTAGGTGGGGGGACCCTATGCTCCAGGCAACCTCCTTGGGCCCCTCACAGTGGCTCCTGGGCCCCGAATGCCTTGGGCGCTGGCTGGTACTGCCATGCCAACCAGCTTGGAACTCCACTTTGTCTGCAGGCAGTGGAGAGGCCCTTCCACCTCTTTTTATATATATTTTTAACTTACTACTTCTCACGAAACCATAGTAAGAATTGCACAGTTAGGGCTGTCCCTCAGTCCCCTCCACCCTGGAGAACAGATTAACGGTCCCAAAGAGCATATCCACAAGCCTCATTAGAAAACTTGTGGGGAAATCTCAGGTGGGCCACAAATAGGGAGAGAAGAGGGCCCAGAGGCAAGAGCCTGTGTTCATATCTCAGCCCCCTGGCGGCCCAGCTGTGTGTTCCCTGGACTTCCTCATTGCTGGAGCCTCTTCTCTGAGCAGCTGTGAGGCCTTCATGAGAAAATACCTGGACAGCTCAGGACACAGCGGCCTGTGTGCTGTGACTGTGCCCCTTGAGAGGACATGTCTCCCAGCCCAGGCACCGTGCAGCATGGATGGACCTGAGCCTGGGGCCCTTCAGTGGGGCTTCAACCCCAAAGATAGCCAGGACTCCCGAGTTGGGTCCAAATTTTTAGTTATCAACTTTGCAGATACCAGACAAGGGCTGAGTGGGTTATTCCTCCCCCCAAATAAGTCATCTTGGTACAATCGGGCTTAGAATCCTGGAACTAGAGGCATCCTGGAGGCTGAGAGCTAGAGATTGGAGACACTGTCTCATGCCACCCATTCTATAGGTATGGACACCGAGGCCCAGGGAAGTTAGGATACAGCTGATTAGTGGCAGCATGGAAATGGAACGCAGGCCTCCTAACTCCCCGCTGCATGGTCTTTACACCACCAGACCTTTCCTGCTCTAACCCCCCTCGTGCCTTTACAGGACAGCTGTCCATCCATAGGCTGGGACCTCCACTGACTGCTCAGGAACACTGGATGCACTGGGGAAAGGTGGAGTGAGAGCCAGGGCTCCAAGGCCAGGCAGATTGGGTGGAAAACTTGCTGCTGTGTGACCTCAGGAAATCAAAGAACCTCTCTGGGCTTCATTTTCCTCCTGTCTAAAGTGGCAATGATTTAGAAAGAATAGTATATTCTGCAAAAGATTATTATTAGGAGTTTTAAATAAGCTAAGACATTTAAGAGGCTCTGTGGGGGCAACAAATGCTGACTGTTGTAACGACTGTTATTGTTAGGTTCCCAGGGCAGAGCGATCCAAGAAGGGGTGCCCTCCAAGTGGGAGGAAAGCACTGAAGGGGCAGACCTGGCTAAGGTCATAGAATCTCAGGGCTTCTTGTTTTCTTCCTCTCTTTGGCTTTTTCCCCAGGCCAGAGAAGTAGGGGGACAGGGGGAATCTGGTTTATAACTCCAGAAAAAAAAAAGAGTTTCCAGGGAGACTCTTCTGGAAAATTCTGTAACTTTAGACAGGAAAAAGGCCAGACTCGCCGTTGGACCAAGATGAGCTGGCAGCAGCTCAGGCCTGGCTCAGAGCAGCCCTGGGGTGCATGTATGAGGAGGAATGCGGGGGCCCAAGGGCCAGTACTCCCACCCATCTGTCCTCCCTGCCTGTCCCATCTCTCCTTATTTCTCCTTATTTCTCAGGAGGTCGGGAGGTGCTTTTGGCCTGGGCTTGGCAGCTGCTTGTGAGACCCACAGTAGGGAGGCTCCAGGCATCCAGGGGAGTGCAGCTCCCCAAGCTTGGGCCCCCTTCCAGCACTGGGTTCCCTGATTTCTAGGGGAAAAATTCTCTTCTTGGACTCTTAAGCAATCGGATGCCTCAGGCGTGATGCAGACACCACATGCCCCTTAAAATCCACTGCAGGTGAGGTCAGCCAGCTGCTGCCCAGGCCACCCCTCTCAGCGTAACGTCCACCCCACCCCAGTCCCCTGCCCTAACGGCTCCGCGCCTCCACCTCCAAGGACGGTGACTGACAGGCACAGGGCACACAGTCAGGCCAGGTGGCAGCACTCAGGAGACACTCGGGGGTTTGGGGTAGGGAGCCCTCAGCCCATCTGCCTGGAGCAGCCCGAGGCTCTAACGAGGAGAACTGACCCCAGAGAACAGAGGGATGAAAGAAATGAGGAAGACAAGCTGGCGTCTCCCCCTCAGAGGCCTGCGATGTCAGGGGAGATTGTCTCCAGCATGCTTTCCCCTGGGCCTCCCCTCCTGCTCCCTCCCTGACCTCTGCTGCTCACATCAAAGTGGGGATCCCATCCCCCCTTCTCCTTGCTCCATGCCCTGAATTGACCCCAGTCATCACTCCCCTCTCCTTGGAGCTGCTGATGGACAGATGTTAATAGCTCCCAGAGTGGGGAAGAAGATGTCAGGGGCTGGGGATTTGCGTGGTCTCTGAGTCCAGCCCTCCTGCCCAGGCACTACCCTCTTGGCTCTGGTTGACCTGTAGTGGGAAGGGGTGGGGAAGGGGCGTGCAGGACGCTGTGACCTGTGATTCAGAGGCGTGGCAGAAGCATGGAGCAGGAGAAATCCTAAAACTCCATCAGCCAGGCATCAGCCACTGAGGATCCATTTGCGTGTGAATCCTAGGGAAGGAAGGGGTCGGGACCCCCCTGTAGAAGTTTATCTTCCAAAAGGCAGGGAGGATGGGGCAGGGACACTCCCCGGGCTCATGTGTCTAAAACAGCACCCTAGCAGAGGCTCCTGAACTCTTCACCCTTACTTTCCCTCCAGTATTTATTAAATGATAATTCATTTACTCATTTTTATTAATCAAGAGCATAGATGTTTCTGATGAACAAGTGGCCTTTTTTTTTTTTTACTACATTGAGCTAAAATTAGATCAGCTAAGAGCAAAGCTGCCATGCAGAAGGTAAGATGCGTGTTTCCATTAGAACTTTTTCAAAGCTGAGAACAGCTCGATTAGACCATCTACACTTTTTATAATGAACCTGTAGGACTTTGTAACTGAGTGTTACGGGGTCAGATTCTTTTTCAGATTACCTGGGGAGGGATAGGGATCGATGTGAGTCCAACCACACCCTTCCCCCAGAGATCAGAAAACCATAGATCCAAGAGAGCTAAAAAAAAAAAAAAAAAGTAGGAGAACAAAACTGAGAATGCTGGAGTAGACAAACGCAGCGTTATCAGGAAATTATAGAAAGAGGGCAAAAGAAATGGGAAAGACTCTGGTGGAGGGCACTTCATAAAATCTGTTTCCGCGTTTTGGAGTCGTTTTCCACTAAAGGGAGAAAGTCTGGGGTCTGCTGCCACCTGCTGGAAGAACTATAAACGGTTGTTATTTCTCGTTGCGCTTCATCCATATTAACACGGCAACAAAATTAAATTGTACCGTATGAAAATTGTCCTTAGTTGGCTCGTTTTGACCTTCAAAAACGGAGATTGGCCAAAATAGTTTCACAGTGGAAAGAATAGTCTTTTCAATAAATAGTGCTGGGACAAATGTATATCTGCATGCAAAGTTGGACACCTTCATTACAAAAATAAACTCAAAATGGATCAAAGACCCGAATGTAATAGCTAAAACTATAGACAGCATAGAAAAAAAACATTGGGGTAAATCTCTGTGACCTTGAATAATGCTATGGATTCTTAGACATGATACCAAAAGTACAAATGACAAAAGGAAAAGAATTGGACTACATCAAAATTAAAAAGTTTTGTGCTGTAAATAATAGTATCAAGAAAGTGAAGTGACAACCCTACAGAATGAGAGAAAATATTTCCAAATCATCTATCTGATAAGGTACTGGTGCCAAAATTACAGAACTGAATAATAAAAGCTCATTATCTACTCAATAATAAAAAGACCAATAACCCAATTTTAAAATGGATAAAGGATTTGAATAGACATTTCTTCAAACAATATATAGAAATGGCCAATAAGTGCATGAAAAAATGCTTACCATCTTTAGTCATCAGGAAAATGCACATCAAAATCAAAATAGGAAACCCAGTAGATGGCTAGAATCAGAAAGATGACTAATAATAAGTGTTAGTGAGAAATTGGAACCTTAGTACTACTGGGAGTGTAAAATGGTGCAATGACTGTCGAGAGGTTATCCTGGAGGTTATTCTTACTTATTATATAGATATTCCTTTTTGGATTATGGTGTATTAGAGTGGCTAGATGGTATATCTGATACTGTTGAGGTGTGTTCCAGTAGCTTTAATTCTTGAAGACAATTGTATAACCATATAGCTTTTACAATGCCACTGTGTGGTTGTGAAAACCTTGTGTCTGATGCTCCTTTCATCTAGGATATGGCAGATGAGTAAAAAATATGGATGGAGAATGAACACATAATAGGGGGGACAAAGGTTAAAATAAATTG
This sequence comes from Tamandua tetradactyla, assembly GCF_023851605.1. Classification (NCBI taxonomy): domain Eukaryota; kingdom Metazoa; phylum Chordata; class Mammalia; order Pilosa; family Myrmecophagidae; genus Tamandua; species Tamandua tetradactyla. The sequence continues at coordinate 10,643,184 of NC_135334.1, read as the reverse complement.
GATAGGTAGAAAAACTATTGGTCAATGAGAGGGAGGGGTAAGGAATGTGGTAGGCATGAGTTTTTCCTTTTTATTTCTTTTTCTGGAGTGATCCAAATGCTCTAAAAAAATGATCATGGTGATGAATACACAACTATGTGATAAGTATGGGATGTTGTATGTTAGGATTTATCAATTTAAAAAAAGTGGTGCAACTGCTGTGGAAAACAGTTTGGCAGTTCCACAAAGTGTTAAAGAGTTACTTTATGGCCCAGCAAGCCCACTCCTACTAGATGTAAACCCAAGAGAAATGAAACATACATCCACACTAAAACTTGTACACCAGTGTTCACAGCAGCATTATTCATGATAAGCAAATAGCTGGAAACAGATAGAGGGAGGAGGCCTGGGGGCACAAATAAAATCAGAAGGAAAGATAAACAATAAAGACTGAGATGCTATAATCTAGGAATGCCTAGAGTGTATAATGATAGTAATTGAATGTACAAATTTAAAAATGTTTTTGCATGAGGAAGAACAAAGGAATGTCAATACTGCAGGGTTCTGAAAATAGATGGTAATCCGTTTTTTAAAACTTTAACTTATGTGTGAGACTAAAGCAAAAAATGTTTATTTGGTACAAAATTTATATTTTGACTAGTGCATTTCCTAATATAACTTATGTGGACAGCTTAATTGAACACCATAATACATGGAACCTCGAGTAGGGCATGAGATTTTGTAGATTTGTCCAAAATGATGCCCCAATAAATCCCAGAGTGATTTGAACAGTGAATAAAAAAGTATTTGCAGAATCCCCTTGAGGGAATGGTGAGAAAGGGGGAAAATTTCAACTTTCCCAAGTGGAGAATTCTTGATATTCTCACAAGCAGTACAGACAACCAAAGCTATAGGTCGAGCCGCTAATTTGGGGTTTGTTCATATGAAACTTAACCCCACAGGGAATAGGTCAAGCCTACTTAAAATTAGTCCTAAGAGACACCCCCAAGAGAACCTCTTTTGTTGCTCAGATGTGGCCTCTCTCTCCAGCCAACACAACAAGCAAACTCACCACCCTCTCCCTGTCTATGTGGGACATGACTCCCAGGGGTGTGGACCTTCCTGGCAATGTGAGACAGAAATCCTAGAATGAGCTGGGACTCAGAGCCAAGGGATTGAGAAAACCTTCTGGACCAAAAGGGGGAAGAGCGAAATGAGACAGAATAAAGTGTCAATGGCTGAGAGATTCCAAATAGAGTCGAGAGGCTATCCTGGAGGTTATTCTTACACATTAAATAGATATCACCTTGTTAGTTAAGGTGCAATGGAGAGGCTGGAGGGAACTGCCTGAAACTGTACAGCTGTGTTCCAGTAGCCATGTTTCTTGAAGATGATTGTATAATGATATAGCTTCCACAACGTGACTGTGTGATTGTGAAAACTTTGTGTTTGATGCTCCCTTTATCTACTTTATCGACAGATGAGTAAAACACATGGATTAAAAATAAATAAATATTGGGGAACAAATGTTAAAATAAATTTAGTAGAATGAAATGCTAGTGATCAATGAAAGGGAGGGGTAAGGTGTATGGTATATATGAATTTTTTCCTGTTTTCTTTTTATTTGTTTTTCTGAATTGATGCAAATGTTCTAAGAAATGATCATGATGATGAATATACAACTATGTGATGATATAATAAGATATTGATTATGTATCAAAGAATGAAATGATCATATGGTAAGAATGTTTGTGTTTGTATGTTGTTTTGTTTAATAAATAAATAAATGAATTTTTTAAACAAGCTGGAAACAACCCAAATGCCCGTCAACTGAAAAATGGATAAGCAAAGTATGGTTTATCCATATAATGGAAATATTAATCAGCAACAAGTATAAATGAAGCACTGATGTATGCTTCAACACAGATGAAACTTGAAAATATTGTGCTGAAGTTTAAAAGAGGTCAATCACAAAAGACACATATGGCATGACTTCACTTTTACGAGATGCCTAGAATAAGCCGACCCATTGAGAGAGGAAATAGATAGCTGTGGGTGAGGGGAAATGGGAAGTGACTACTAAGGGGTATGAGGCTACTTTGGGGAGGATGAAAATGTTCTAAAATTAGTCTCCGGTGATGGTTACACAATTCTTAGAATATACTAAAACCATTGGGTAAATACACTTTGAAAGGTGAAGTTAATGATAAGTGAATATCTCAACAAAGATGTTTTAAAATGGCAATTTGATATGTTTTGACCTAATGTGTTACATCATTTGAGGTCTTCCTATGTGTCCGAGCTCTTCAGGGACATGATATGCATCGTTTTACTTCCTCCTTAAAGTAACTCTAATGTAGGTTCTGTAGTTATTTCCATGTGGCAAGTGAGGAACCTGGAGGCTCAGATAAGTTAATCACCCAAGGTCTAGCCGAGAACTAGCAGCGCTGTGGTTTGAACCCACACCTGTCTGGCTCCAGAACCTGCCACCTCAGCCCTGCGCTCTGGTTGCCTCCATCCTGAGTGGTCACTGTCTGAACAAACAAAGATCCAACAAATGGTGCTACAATAACAGGATACTAACATGGAAAAGCAAAGACATGTAACTCCATGATACAGCATCCAAAAAAAGAAAGGGCACACAGGTAGTTAGAATGCCTACCTTTCATGCGGGAGACCAGGGTTCGATTCCTGGACTATGCACCCCACCCCACCCCCCAAAAAAACACTCCCATGGTGCTTTGGGTGCGCCAGGCCCCGCAAACCCGGTGCTCCCCTACCTGCCAACTCAAACCAGACCTGTGGGAGTCATCCTTGAGGCTCCTCTGTCTCACGTTAGATCCCCTGGGCCACTCTGTCCACTTTATACCTCCAAGCTGTATTTTGAATCCCTCTACTGGTCCCTGAGGAGAGACAGGTCTGGAGAAACAAGAGGATGAGCAGTTTGGGGTGGGAGGCCAGGAGAAGATCACTGGCTGATGGAGATGGAGAGCCAAGGCTGAAGGGAGACGGCAGGCCGGAGAGATTTCTGAGGAATGAGCTCACAGGCAGAGGTCTCCAAAGCTGACCCGGCTCTGCGGCTGGGCAGGAGAAGAGCAGTAGGCGGAGAGGGTTGAAGGAAAAGGCACGGTGGAGCCCAGAAAGAAATCCAATGAGACAGGGGTTGTTCGTGGAATCAAAGGCCTTGAGGAGCCCAGCATGGACGTGAGTAAGGTTATTAAATGCAAGTACAAGGGGTGATGGAAGGATGGAGAAAAGTGCTTTGCTGGCTTAGGTAGGGCATGTCCAGCCCGGAAGTAACCTATCAGATCACCACCAGCCATGTGCTGCCTCCACAAGGGGCTGCCAGGTGGACCTGCCCTCCGACCATCTCAGTTCACAACCACCACAGGAGAGCCCAAAACAAAGCCCCAAATGGTCAAGAATGGTCATTTTTCACTATAAATCTAGGACACATTTTTTTTTATTGTAAAAAATAACATATACAAAAAAGCAATAAATTTCCAAATACATTTTAACAAGTAGTCATACAACAGACTTTAACGTTTGGTATGGGTTATAGTTCCACAATTTTTCATTTTTAATTCTCCAAGACACTGGAGACCAAAATGAGTATCAATACATTGATTCATCAGTCATGTCCACTTGTTAAATTCTATCTTCTCGTATAACTGCACCATCACCTTTGATCTTTCTCTCACGCTTTAGGGGTATTTGGACTGTGACCATTCTGACTTTTTCCTGTTGAGAGGGGCTGTCAGTAATGTAGGATAGGGGGATAAATCTGATGTTCTGGAGAGGCTGGCCCCTCTGTACTTCAGGACTTATCTGGTCCAGGGAGCCATCTGGAGATTGTAGGTTTCTGGAAAGTTTCCCTAGTGCATGGAACCTTTGTAGAATCTTATATAATGCCCTAGGTGTTCCTTAGGATTGGCAGGAATGGTTTTGGTTTTTGCAAGTTATGATAGTAGCAATGTCTAACTGAAGCTTGCATAAGTGACCTCCAGAGTAGCTTCTCGATTCTATTTGAACTCTCTCAGCCACTGATATCTTATTTGTTACACTTTTTTTCCCACTTTTGATCAGGATGGCATTGTTGAGCCCACAGTGCCAGACTCATCTCTAGGGGTCATCTCCCATGCTAGGATGCAATTTAAAAAAAAAATCTTGTTACATGTAGCATTTTGATAAAAACAAAAATAAATTTGTTTTTGATAAACAAATTATCAAATAATTTGATAAAATTTTCTCATTTGATAAAAATGAGAAACTATTTTTATTCTATTAATTATGTGATCTAATACAAAGTCCAATCTTTTAACTGGCTGTAATTAAATTTTCAAAATAGTTGAAGCTCATTTTAGCATATTCCAACCTCCTTGCTCTGTAATTCCAGCTTTCTAGGCCACACTAATCTTGGGTGAAATTTCTTTTAGATTATTTTCAAAGATTAAAGTCAGCCACTGTTATATATGTAGAATGGAATGATCAAAAATTAAGAATGTTTGCGTTTGTTTGGTGTTTTTTGGTATTTTAAAAAAATAAATTAATAAAAAGAAAAACCTTAAATAAATAAAATATTTAAGTCAGCCACTGTGAAACCCTGTGCTCAGGCCACTGAGATCCAATTAAAGACCAGATAAATGATTTATCTTTTTTTTTTAGACCTAATAAAAAACAAAAAGGCAAAGGAAGAGCTTCTTCAGCCCTCGTCCCTGCCCTAGCCACCCAGCACCTGGGAATGCTATGAGCAGGTTTTGGGCACAGCCCATTTGAAGGTACCCAGCTGCGACATCTCATCCCTGGTCTGACCTGGCCTGAAGGTGCCAGGAGACAGCCCGGGCTATTGGCTGTTCCCCATCGGGGTTGATCCCAAGGAATCTGGGATTTGGAATGGCCATTAGACCAGGCATCAGTAAACTATGGCTCATCGCCAGTTTTTGTGTGGCCTATGAGCCAAGCATGTTTTTACATTTTTAAATGGTTGGGGAAAAATCCAAAGAATAACACTGAGTGATGTGGAAATGATAGCACTTTCAGATTTCAGAGTTCATTTAATAAAGTTTATTGGCACCCAGCCACCCTCACTCATTTGTGTGTTGTCTGTGGCTGCTTTCCCACTGCAGTGGTAAAGCTGAGCGGTTGCAGCAGGGACCACAGAACCTGCAAAATCTGCACCATTCACTATCTGGCCCTTTTGCTGAACCCACGCTGAGTTTCTGAAGGGCAGGGTTTAGGTCCTGTTCACTTTCATACCTGGCAAGGTCTGGGTACCCAGTGGAGCCCCCTGCCTCTGCCAGTTTCCAATCCCAGAGGGGTTGGGTGCCACCTGTTGCAGGTTTCTTGTCACAAAAGAACTCTTGGGATGAATGGCCTGAGTGCAGTTCCTTTCTCTGCACCTCTAGAACAGTGTCTGGTTCCATCCAGGTCACCCCAGGGCCCTGACACTAGATCAGACACAGACAACACGGTCACCCTTCTTAACCTGGCTGGCCCCTCTCTTCCTCTCTTCAGCTGGGGCCTGCAGGTTTCTCCCTCCCTCCCTCCCTCCCTGAAAACTCCTGTTGGCTCCCATTTCCCCCATGTGGGTCTCCCCTAAGCCCCCAGAAGAAGGTATTGTGGTTTCCTCCACCAGTGCTCAGGTGGCAACTAATTACAAGTGAACTGTGTCACCTGAGTTTCTTCTGGTGTGCTTAACTGCTCAATGACTCTTTAAAGGACATTTTATATTTACAAATTAAATAGTTATCTCAAATATAAACTTCACACACACACTTTTTAAAAAATTATTATTATGGTCAAGACAACAAAATATTTCCGCTTGTTTTGGGTCATCTAGAATGAAATACCCTTCCTCATCTTCCCTTACCCCCAAAATTGCAGCTCCACAGTTAGGTTGTTTTGAGTTGCCACCCTGGTCCTCAGGTACCTACATGACTCTGTCAACATAAAAAGGTAAGGACGGATGGGCCACGGTGGCTCAGTGGCAGAGTTCCTGCCTGCCATTCCAGAGATCCGGGTTCGATTCTTGGTGCCTGCCCATGCAAAAAAAAAAAAAAAAAAAAAGTAAGGCCCCTCTGGGGGACACAGAGATATGACAGAACAGCTTCAGAGAGATGCAGAAAAGGGCGGCTAGGCCGAGGTTTACCCATCTCTGTAGTGGGGACTGTGTGCTGGAACAGCTTAGGAAGTCAAAAAACCCAGCATCACTATAGCCTGGTGAACTCCCATCTCAGCAACCAGGAGAAACCTGGAGAGGAAGAGCTGAACGGGTTGGGAAAGACAGCAGTGGCAGCAGCCGTGAGCAAACTGACAGAAGACATTCGTCCTGCACTCTAGGTCCATCATCCCAGCCCAGGGGATATCACTCCTGCCTCACACTTGCATCCTCACTTGGGAACCACACAGCTTAGTCCTGTTTCTCCTGGCTGACCATAAGCTCCCTGAGAATGGTGAACACCCCACCTTCAGAGTGAACACTCACTGTTAGCCAAACTCCAAGAATACAGATTCATACTGGAGAGGAGACCAAACAGGATAAATGGGAGTATAAGCAATATTTCCCTTTCCAAATGGACCCTGACTAGCCACTCCTTTTCTACACTTCCCAATTCTAACTTTGATTCCCATCATCTGCTCTTTTACCACAGTTCTGTGAATTTTTGTGGGCAATTCCTTTTCATCCATCTTCCTGAATCAAAGTCAATTACGCATGTTCCTTAAATGTCACACTCATGTACTGCTATCTTCAGAAACATGGTTTACTAGAGATAGGAATTACAGTCAAAATATATTTAGGCCTCATATAAATAAATGCAGTTATCTCTTAAGTGCTTCTGAAGTTAAATCCACTGTGGACAACGGGAACAGTGTTAGAAAGACGAGTTATCAACAGAGAGCGAGCATATCATGGCTGCTTGGGGCAGTGTGGGGGCACAGAGCCTATGTGCTGGATCGTGCTGTCAGTCCAACTTTCCTCAATTCTGCCCAAAGTAATGTGATGCACTGGTTTGCCAGAAACAAGGTGGGTGCCATCTGGACCAAGTGAGCAGGGAGGCCAAGGTAGCCCCCATTCCTAATAGTGTTTGGCATGGCCTTCTTCCTGAGACCCAAGAACAGGAGACTTGCTTCCTAAGCAAAGAAGATTAAGCCACAGCAGCATCCTTATAACTACATGTTTGCATATTAACTGATACTACATCCAAAGTCATCCCCTGGTCTGGAAAGGTCAGGTAACTACATTATCTACAACGCCAACTGCTGATCAAGAACTGTCAAGAAGGCACCTTTCCCCAAACTTCTCCACTATTCTTGAAACATAGATTGCAAATTGGTAACCTTCAGATCATATTTGATCAGCAAATATGATTTGCTTGGCTGCCAAAGAATTTTCTAAAAATCTGATTTAATTGGCAGTGTACTGGGAGATTTCACGTAAATAACTGATTTCTTGAGTTCTTTGAAAATTTTAGAAAATCCATGTGACAACAACCAGCTGGAGTCAACATCTGCCCTCTTTAGTGTGTATCTGGTTTGTCATCCCCAACAACTGTCAGTCCCCTGCCCACTTCCTACATTTGACAGCTGCTTGTCATTTACACCTGCTTTCTTTGCTTATCAGAATGCCCCACCTCAACCCCACACTAAACATCCCCTTCCCAGGCTTAAGAGTCACCAGTGTAGGAAGACTCTCCTGCTGGAGGTAGAAAGAATCCCTAGGTTCCATGAAATGTGTTTAACCATTATGTTCTTTCCAACCACAGGCATCTTCTTAAAAGATCAAGAGCTTTACTGTTGGACGAATACAGTTCCTGATCACGGAATCTGTCCTTTCTGGGGTCACTGATGCCAACTTTATACCCCATTACACAGAGCGACAATGTCAGGAGTCAAACTGCTCGACAGTCTTCACTGTGCTCCCAGATGGCCCTCTTCATCATCTCCATGCCGATCCTTACTTGGCATCTCTAAGCCAAGGCGTCTCAGAGAACGTGCAAAGAAGCGAGGAAGCTGGCAGACCAAGTTGAGTTCTTCCCTCCTGGACCCCAGGGCAGGCAGGACCAGCTGCCGGGCGTGCAGGTGAAGGGGGATGTGGCGGGCCTTTGCCTGTACCAGCCCCAGTCTCTTCAGGGTGCCCACAGGTAGCTTCTATACAAAGAAAAGACAGATCCTTGAGAGCAAAGCTAGTGTCTCTTTCTTGGTCAGCAGGCAGGGCCATAAAACTTCACTTATAGGGAACAAACACTAACCCCTCTGGAAGACACCACAATGGATGGCCCTCTTTGGGGGATGTCCAGGAAAGGATCAGAACTCAGATAAGAGAAAAATGATCATGGCAGGTGGCTCTGTTGGCCAAGCTCCGGCCTTTCAAGAGAATGGGTGTAATAACATCAACGAATGAGGATTCCACCTGATACCGCAACAGTAGCATCAAAGACTGATTTTAGCCTTCAGAAAGGCTCCCCCCTTGCCCACAGCCCCCCAGTACAATCTGAGATTAAAAAAAATAGAGCAGTCAGGTTTTCTAATAGCTCCTGCAGCTCTGGAGAACAGGAATTAACCGCTTCTGAATTTCTCTATAAGCTCGATTACTAGTTAGTACCATGTTTCAAGACAATCAATATGTCTCTGTTGAATAACCTACTTTGGGGCTTTATCAAGGGGAAAGCATAAGCTCTCTCCCCTTATTTTATTTCATTCTGGGTCAGGTCATTATTACCTGGGGAGCCAACTTATTCCAGTCTGAGTACTTGTGATCACCAAGGATGGGACAATCCAACCCAAAAGACAGGTGAACTCGAAGCTGATGTTTTATTCCTGAAAAATAACCATAATAATGAGAGAAAGAAAACTTATGAGGAAATACAAAAACAAAACCTCTGCTGGGAACGGCTTCTAATCATATCAAGTCAAAACAGTGCAAAATTGGCAAGCCCCAACTACAGTAAGACATAAAGAATAATAAGTTAAGCAGCACCACTAACTTAGGAAATAAACCTTATAAATACCAGACAACTCTTAAGTAACTCTCCCTCTTTTCACTATAGATGGCCATTATCCTGAACTTGGAGTCTATCATTGCCATGTCTTTTTTATAATTGCCCTATATAACAATAAATATCATTGCTTTGCGAGGGGTAAGGGGTATGGTATGTATAATCTTTTTTCTCTGTTATCATTTTATTTCTTTTTCTAAATTGATGCAAATATTCTAAGAAATGATGAATATGCAACTATGTGATGATATTAAGAATTACTGATTGTATATGTAGAATGGAATGATCTCTTAATGTTTTGTTTGTTAATTTTTTTAATTAATAAAAAAAGTTAAAAAAATAAAATAAAATAAATCTGTTCTAAGAAAAAAACAAACAAACAAACAAACAAACAAAAGAAGTAACAGAGAGGCTGGAGGGAAGTGCCTGAAAATATAGAGCTGTGTTCTAGTAGCCATGTTTCTTGAATATGATTGTATAATGATATAGCTTTCGCAATGTGACTGTGTGATTGTGAAAACCTTGTGTCTGATGCTTCTGTTATCTACCTTATGGACAGATGAGTAAAACATATGGATTAAAAATAAATAATAGGGGGAACAAATGTTAAAATAAATTTAGTAGATTGAAATGCTAGTGATCAATGAAAGGGAGGGGTAAGGGGTACGGTATGTATGAATTTTTTTCTGTTTTCTTTTTATTTCTTTTTCTGAATTGATGCAAATGTTCTAAGAAATGATCATGATGATGAATATACTATGTGATGGAAAAAACTATGTGATTTCCAACTATGTGATGGAAAAAAAAGGAATGTTCGTATTGTATGTCAATTGCTTTTAGTAATTAAAATTTTAAAAAAGATGAAAAGAATACTCTCAAAAAAAAAAGAATGTATGTGCTTGTATGCTGTATAAATAAAAATTTTTAAAAATGTAAAAAAAAAAGAAAATCATTGCTTTTGCACATTTAAAAATAAATACAATCAAACTGTTTGCATCCTTCTGTCACCTACTACATTCAGAGCGCCCAGCTTTGAACAAGTCAACTGCAATTCCAACCCACTCCAAATTCCAGTTACTCATCAGAAGCACAAGGCCTTGCCAAAGCTCACAGTGCTGGATTTTGCTGACTCTCTGCAGAAGTGAGGCGTCCTCACCGGTCACAGGCTGGAGCTCCAGGAGGGCAGAGGACAGTGTGCTGCTGAGCACCTGGTACTGAGTCACGGCCACATGTGCATGCCGGTTGGCACGCACTTTCACCATTTTCCCATTGTCCATGCGATAGCTCGGGGACAGTGCCATCTGGAGTGGTAGAAATCAAGACATGATTTCAAAGGAAGAGCAGAAAACCCATCCCTCAGGAGGTGGCTTACCCACCTTGTGGTGGTGCTGCTGGCCTTGCACCTCCTTCTCAACTATGGGGATGTCCACAACTCCTGCTGGGGGTATGGGGACACGCACAGTGATGGTCCTGGGGGTGACACATAGATCCTCGCTTCAGAAAGGCTCCCCCCTTGCCCACAGCCCCCCAGTACAATCTGAGATTAAAAAAAATAGAGCAGTCAGGTTTTCTAATAGCTCCTGCAGCTCTGGAGAATACGAATTAACCGCTTCTGAATTTCTCTATAAGCTCGATTACTAGTTAGTACCATGTTTCAAGACAATCAGTATGTCTCTGTTGAATAACCCACTTTGGGGCTTTATCAAGGGGAAAGCATAAGTTCTTTCCAGAGCCTTTCCAGAGCTAACACTGGACGTTCTGCACTCTCGTGGCCAGTTCTTAAGATTGCAGAGTCCCACCCTTACAGCGATTAACTTGGTAGGGTGCTTAGCTTGAGAACTTGATGCCATTCTTTCACACACATCCTTTCTTACCATTAAAGCAATATGTGCTTGCTCTAAACGACGACTGGATAGCACACTTTAAATGGGCTAACTGTATGGTATGTGAATTATACCTCCGTAAAACTATTTTTTAAAAAGCAGTGATACTTTTGTGAGGGGGAATAATAAATATATACTCACTGTAGACTATTTGGGGGAAAAAAATAGAAAAAAGTATATTAATAATGTGGTATTTCATTACAGCCTTTAAAAATGGATATGTATATAATTTAAAATAAAATTAGGGTGATATGTTTTTTTGTTTGTTTTGCTTTTGCATGGGCAGGCACCAGGAATCAAATCTGGGTCTCCAGCATGGCAGGCAAGAACTCTGCGTGCCAAGCCACCGTGGCCTGCCCTAGGGTGCTATGGTTTTATAGAGAGCTTTTCTTTTTTAAATAATAAAATATGGTAGGTTCTGACTGCATACTAAATGAACAGATGGATACATGAACTGAATGAAAAGCTAACAGAACCACTCCTGCCCTACTTGCCAGGTAAATGTAATGGGGAGTAACTGTGCCCTAAGGAGCCCCAGGAACCACAGCGGCATTCAAGCAATGCATTCCCAGCTCCTCTCGTGAAGTCTCCCTCTCCTCAAATCACAGACAGGTAGGACCGTGACTAACTGAACCTCAAATTTAGGCCTCTTTTATGTTAATCAGGAGGAGATTTGACCTATGGCTGAGTCACTGACCAAGGGTCAAAAGTCCACCCAGACCTAGTATCTCACACCTGGACACCCCACTTTAGGTGGGTGGCATCCTTCAGTTTGGGCTGCTCTATGACATATTTTATCAAGCTTAAACTGAATCATAACGAGCAGATTACCATTCCTGATGACATAACACTACTTCTCAAAAATCTCCAGTCAGCAAATACTTACTGAAGGGGTGAGTCACAGGTTTAGGTAGGAGTGAGCGCCAAGACAGAAATCCCTGCTCTGGAGGCATTCACAGTCTAGTCAGATGATTTGAACCAAAAACTTAACTATAATAAGTCCTCTATACAAAAATAAGTCAGCACACATACATATATTATATTTTATCTGTTAATTAACTTAACTCTGGTAAATGTGTAAAGGTGAAACAGAACAAACCCCCCTGCTATGGTTTCTTAACATAAATCGACTGTCTAATGTTTTTATTTCTGAAAGTAGCTTCATTTAAAAAAAGAGTCAGCAAATGGTAATTGGTAGCCTATTGTGTTCTACTGCCAACTTCCACTTCCTACATCTGGTATCTTAAGACCCGTATAAGCAAGCTTTGGCCTACACTCCAGCACTGTTTCCCACCACCCCAACTCCACTGTGTTCATGGCACTGCCACAAGTTTCCTCAGCTCCCATGTCTAATCCTGTTCATCCATCAAGACCTTTTCAAAGGTTTCAATGACTCCATGACGCCTGATGCTGCCAAATGGTTACCAAATCTGAACTTCACGGACAGTGTTCACAAACAATATAATACTTCTCTTTATAGCCTTACATTCAATTACTTGTGTGCATAATAATAATTTCTATTTTTTTGAGCTCCTATTATGAGTCAGGTACTGTGCTAAATACTTCGTATGCATTATCTCACTTACCTGTTGCCATCAATCCTGTTGTTCCCATTTTTTTTTGTTCCCATTTTTTATGTGAAGAAAACATAGTATAGAGAAGTTTCCTAACTTGCCCAAGGTGCCACAGTGGTGAATGATAGAGCTGAGAGTTGAACATAGTTCTTATTGAGCTCTTAGCTATTATGCTAAATTTACCCCCATGTCTCACATCTTTAACAACAATGGTTCTAAAAGTTGATGCACATCAGAATTCACTTTTGGAGCTTTTTAAAATTATTGATGCCCAAGTCCCACATCCACCAGGTATGAATCAGAATGTCTGTGGGTTACAAGCATGCAGATTTTTAAAAAGCTCCCCAGATAAATATAAAATGAATACTTACAGATCAAATTTAAAATAAACAACACAGTAGAAATAAGCAGACAATATCCAGAAGAGGAAGCTCAAACAGTTAACAGGAAAATACAGCCAACATCACTAGTACACAGGGAAAGAGAAAAAACATTTCTTTTTCCCCCAGCAGAGTGGCAAACCTCCTAAAAACGTATTAGCCACATATATGGTGATGTGGGCTCTTAACATGCTGGTGAGAGCATAGGTTAATATAACCTTTTTGGAGAGCAATTTGGGTAGTAGCTATTTAAATTTCAAATGTGTATTTAAATTTTGACCTCTGACCAATATATGAAGTAGGTAAATAAATTATGATGTGCTCATGCTGTGGAATACTATAGAACCATTAAAAAGAATACAACACACTCTCCAAGACACATTGCCCAAGTGAAACCCACAGGGTGCCAAGCAGTATGCAAAAAATGCTGCCATTCAATCATATGCTGATATACACCTAGCATAACTCCACAAGTTCACACAAAATAGCGCTTTACCGTGATTGCCTCTGGGGAAAGAAACTGACTGGATGGGGGGTAGGAGCACAAGGTTTCTTTCTTAGCTCACATTTCTTTTTCTTATTAAAAAAAAAAAGGTATGCTGCAAAAACAGGGTAGTCACATGGAAAAAGAATGAAATGTGACCCCCACCATACAGCATACAGGAAAAAAAAACAAAACAAAAAACAACCAAGGTAGACCTATATGTACTGACATGGGAAGAGTCTCAGAGTTCAGTGGGAAAACACAGTTTAATGTTTATAATGATACATATATAAATCTACTTTATCTAAATGACATGCATGTAAATGCATAGAGTAAGGGCCAGAGGAATAACAACCAAACTGATTACAGTGGCTGCTACCAAGGGAAGAGGCTAGAATGGAGAAGTAGGTAAATTCTCCAGGGGTCTTTTGTTCTATATGTTGACTATTTTACCACAGGAATGGTATTATATATTATCTGTATAATTAATTTTCAATAATTTTCAGGTATAGCCAGAATTAAGAAGCACTGTTCTATCAGAACAAATAATATTCTAAGGTTCTCATGCAGTGCCCCCTATGTACTGGAGGACATTAGGTGAATTAATAGATGAAGGGGACGCCTTCATTTATGTCACTGTTACCACCATAGATGGACCTCATACCAGTACTTCTTTGCCACCTGACGGGTTCTAAATAACTCTTGAACTTGATGTGCTACTTCCTTCTCCCGAGCCAACACCATCACACCCGTAGTTTCCTTGTCCAGCCGGTGGCACAGATGCAGGGGCTCTGCCTTGTGGCCATGCAGCATCTTTGCCAGGATAGGCAGCACATCACTAATGCAGAGCTGGACTCCAGGGCCACCTAAGAAAGGAAAAGTCACAGGTTTGAGTGGCCAGGAGAAGGTTCTACCAAAGAACTCTACTTGGGAAAAAAAAGTCCTTGGTAGACTGTCAGTGTTTTCCAGAGCCTTGCTACTTAGAAATGTGCTTCAGGGATTAGCAGCACTGCATGCCAGGGAGTTTGATAGAAATGTAGAATCTCAGGCTCTCAACTCAAAGAACTAAATCAGAACCTGCATTTGAACAAGATGCCCAAGTAATTCATACCACATCAAAGTTTAAGAAGCAGTTTTACAGGGCATGTGGCTTTCCCCTTAGACATACTCAAAAAAAAACAAAACAAAACCTATTTATGGAGGACTTCCGGAGAAGATGGCGGCTTAGTAAGACGCGCGGGTCTTAGTTCCTCCTCCAGAAAAGCAACTAAAGAAACAGAAACAATACGAAACAGCTCCCGGAGCCACGACAGAGACCAAAAAGACAGCGTACCCCATTCTGGAACGGCTGAACAGGCAGGGAGAATCCACTGCGGTGAGATACCCGAGGGGCGCGCGTTTTCCCGGCCTGGGTGGCTGGCGACTGGGGTCCCCTCCACGCACGTGGCTCCCCGGTCTGACTGGGAACGTTGGATAGCTGGGCCCTCCCGCCACGCTTGGCGTCTCGGGCCAGCTGGGCAATTTGGACCAGCACTCCCCAAAGCTGCGGCCGGCGACCCCCCCCTCCACGCGCGGTTTCCCAGGCCGACTGCGAGATTCGGATTGGCAAGTTAAAGGAGCCACAGCATCTTTTACTAGTGGGCCCCGCAGACAGATGAGCGCCACGAGCGCCACCTACTGGGCAGGAAAAGAAAAACAGAGCCCAGAGATTTCACAGAAAAACCTTTCAACCAGCTGGGTCCCAGACCCAGGGAAATCTGATCAAATGCCCAGACACCAGCAGAAAATAATGGATGACGCTTGGAAAATTGAAGATATGGCCCAGTCAAAGGAACAAACCAATAGTTCAAATGAGATACAGGAGCTGAGACAACTAATGCTGAATATACGAACAGAAATGGAAAAACTCTTCAAAAACCAAATCAATAAATTGAGGGAGGACATGAAGAAGACATGGGCTGAACAAAAAGAAGAAATAGAAAATCTGAAAAAACAAATCACAGAACTTATGGGAGTGAAGGACAAAGAAGAAAAAATGGAAAAAAACAATGGATACCTACAATGGTAGATCTAAAGAGACAGAAGCTACAATTAGTGAACTGGAGGATGGAACATCTGAATTCCAAAAAGAAACAGAAACTATAGGGAAAAGAATGGAAAAACTTGAGCAGGGGATCAGGGAACTGAATGACAATATGAAGCGCACAAATATACGTGTTGTGGGTGTCCCAGAAGGAGAAGAGAAGGGAAAAGGAGGAGAAAAACTAATGGAAGAAATTATCACTGAAAATTTCCCAACTCTTATGAAAGACCTAAATTTACAGATCCAAGAAGTGCAGCGCACCCCAAAGAGAATAGACCCAAATAGGTGTTCTCCAAGACACTTACTAGTTAGAATGTCAGAGATCAAAGAGAAAGAGAGGATCTTGAGAGCAGCAAGAGAAAAACAATCCATCACATACAAGGGAAACCCAATAAGACTATGTGTAGATTTCTCAGCAGAAACCATGGAAGCTAGAAGACAGTGGGATGATATATTTAAATTACTAAAAGAGAAAAACTGCCAACCAAGACTTCTATATCCAGCAAAATTGTCCTTCAAAAATGAAGGAGAAATTAAAACATTTATAGACAAAAAGTCACTGAGAGAATTTGTGACCAAGAGACCAGCTCTGCAAGAAATACTAAAGGGAGCACTAGAGTCAGATATGAAAAGACAGAAGAGAGAGGTATGGAGTAAAGTGTAGAAAGAAGGAAAATCAGATATGATATATATAATACAAAAGCCAAAATGGTAGAGGAAAATATTATCCAAACAGTAATAACACTAAAAGTTAATGGACTGAATTTCCCAATCAAAAGACATAGAATGGCAGAATGGATTACGACCCAGCAATACCACTGCTAGGTATCTACTCAAAGGACTTAAGGGCATCCAAGAAGCCCAAAGGACACCAAACAGGATAAACTGAAACAAAAATACACCCTAATACATAATCATCAAACTGCTGAACGCAAAGGAAAAGGAGAGAATTCTGAAAGCTTCAAAAGAAAAGCAACGTGTTAAGTACAAGGCAGTCCCAATTAGATAAATGCTGATTTCTCATCAGAATCCATGGTGTAAAGAAGACAGAGGGTTGAAATGTTAAATTACTGAAAGAAAACAAATGTAAACGAGAATTTTATATCTGGTGAGACTGTCTTCAAAAATGAGGGAGAGAATAAGACATTCCCAGATAAACAAAAATGGAGGGATTTTATCACCACCAGACCTGCCCTACAGCCATACTAAAGGAAGTCCTTCAGAACAAAAGGAAAGGATACTAGACACAAAGAAATAACCATTTGGGTGATTATAAATGTCAGTAATATTATATTTTATTTTTTGGTATGTAACTCTACTTCTCACTTTCTACAGATGCTTAAAATGCACATACATAACAGTTATGATAAATCTATGGTATTGGAATATGACATACAGAGATATAATTTGTTACAAGTACCAAAAAAAAAGGTAGGGAGACAGGAGTATAGGAACACTATATGTATATGCTATTTAAGACATGTTGGTATCAAATCAAATATGAATATTGTATATTTAGGATGTTAAATTTTAACCTCATAGTAACGACAAATAAAATAAATGAAAATTATATCCACATAGAAATGAAAAGAACTCAAAATAGTACAATACAAAAATTCAAATAAAAATGAAAATAGGCATTAACAGAAGAATTGAGGAGGGAAAAAGGGTGTATAGTTTACAAAGACTAAACAGCAAAATGACACAATAACGTCCTGCACTATAAGTAGTGGTTTTAAAGGCAAATGGATTAAACTCTCCATTCAAAAGGCAGAGACTGGCACAAAGGATAAAAAAGCATGTCGGGTGGAGCATGGTGGCTCAGTGGCAGAGTTCTCACCTGTCATGCTGGAGACCTGGGTTTGTTTCCCAGCGCCTACCCAAGAGAAAAAAAAAGCAGCAGCAGCATGTCACAAGCATATGCTGTCTGTGTACAAGATACTCACCTTAAATCCAGACACAAGAAGGTTAAAAGTGAAAGGATGGAAAAATACACACTATGCAAGTAGTAAAGAGAAGAAACCTGAGATAACTATAGTCATATCAGATAAAACAGATCTTTAGTCAAAACAGAAATGAAGTTCTGATACAACACAACAACATGGATGAATCTTTAAGACATCATGCTGAGTGAAATAAGCCAAAAACAAAAGGATAAATATCTCACTAATACAAAATAATTAGAATAAAAGCAAACTCAAAGTCAGAATCTAGAATACAGGCTACAAGGGGATGGGGTGGGAATAGGTAAAAGGGAATTAATGCTGAAAATGTATAGAGTTTCTATTTGGGATGTTAGTAGAATTTGGCTAATGGATGGTGGTGTTGGTAGAATGCTACGAACAAAATTAACAGCACTAAATTATATATCTGTTTGTGGTTAACAGGAAATACTTTAGATTATATATATGGTACTAGAATAAAAATTTTTTTAAAGTTCATGGAATTGCACAACACAATGCGCTGTCTATTCTAAGTGAACCATAGACTATACTTAATAGCAAAATTATAAAAATTCCTTTCATCAATTGTAACAAATGTACCACGCCGATATATGGGTGTACCACACCAGTATATGGAAATATTGTATTTTATGCTGATTGTTCTGTAAACCACCAACTTTGTATCAAAAAAAAAAAAAGACCACTTAAAAATTTAGAAATGTTTCTTCTAAAATAAAGGACTAAACGAGAAAAAAAAAACAAAAAACCTATTTATGTACTCATCCTAAAATTGGCAATTAAAATGAGTAGTCTAATATTTCATTAGATAAATACAGTGCACTATATAAGCAGAGTGGTTAAAGGATGGACACTGGGGTCAGACATTCCTGGGTTCTACTCTATGGACTCTCCTAATTAGCCCTTTGGCCTCGGACAGATTACTTAATCTCTCCAACCTTTTCTTTTCTCACCTACAAAATGTAAACATTTAGATAATAACTATCAAATTGGAATGGGAAGGCAAGAAACTGTTGTGAGAATTAAGAGAGGGAAATCCACACAAAGCAAAGCACTTGGCAATGGCTAATTTAATTCCTTGTCTTTATGCCCACAGTCTTCTCCATACCTCCCAAGAAAGCATTCCCTTCCTCTAGCTAAAATTTGCCTTTTTCCTCTGCAAAACCCTTTTGCAAATCCTTTTTTGCTATTTCTCTTTCCCTGACTCGCCCTATTTTTCTCTGACAACTAAATTCAACATTTATTCAAAAATATTTGTGCATCCATAAAGTTCCAGGTATTGGGGTTTTATGTTAGGTATATTCCAACACCCTTATATGTGTATTTCACATATATGTACTTCCTTGTATATTATCTCTTCCCCCAGTTTTGATAGAAATTACTTGAAAACAGGGATCCCACTGCCTTTGTATTTCTCTATAGTAATCACCGTGGGTCTGCCACAGTGCACTCCATGAATGACTGCTGACTGCCAGATGCTTAGATAACTGACAGATGGACAGTGCCTGAAATTCATCAGTTACGATTGATTTTGGAAGTCTTATTTTATCTCTGCAATCTCAAGTGATGCCTTGTTTTAGAATAATGCTCTACAGAGGTTTGATTAGTTTGAATGCAAGCCTGGAAGAGCCTCGCAAGGGATGCAGGCTGCCTCCTCCCTTTCCTACCTTACCGTGGACGGGAAGACCATAGGGCTTATTGACGACCACAAGGTCCTGGTCCTGGTGAAGAATCCCTCGTCTCAGGGCCTTGGCAAGCACGTTGGGGTGGACTCGCTGCAGCTGCTGTGTGAACCGCACTAGTTCTCGCACCCTCCGCTGAACAGGGTTTGTAAGCACCTAGACATGGAAGGGGCGGGGAGATGTTTGTAGAGGACTTCAGTAAGGTCTGCGTGAGCATCTGGGTGAGGAATGACTATCTTTATATCAGACTCGCGCCCTCCTCGCTTAATTTGCGCAAGGGTGCTGCCTGTCTAACCTGTGCACCCAAGTGGGGCTTAAGAGTGCGTCCATCAGGAGCCAAATACTCAGCCCACGGGAAGATATCGCACCTCTATTCACCTGTTCCCTCTACTAGTTCTCCTTTCTCCCCACGCAGGTCTTTGACAGTTACTTCACATCTGTCAGAGAACCCTCCTTCCTCATTCCTCGCCTGGAAAACCAGAGAGCGCACTGCCTCTTGGAGGTTGCGGTCCCAAACTCACCGGCTCCTCCTTAGTGTTTTGCTCCCTGGTCTGGGCTCGAAGCCTCTCCGCCAATTGCTGGGCATTCAGGGGTCTAGAGGCAGCAGCGGAGGAACAAAATGGCTTACAGAAGACCGTGAAGAAACTCCCCAAACGGTGACCGGTAGCCCGTACCCAGAGGCCAGGTGCGCTACATGTGGGCGCCGCCATCTTGACAGGGAAGGAGGGGCGAGCTAAGACCACGTGGAAAGGAGGTAGGGAGAGAGTGGGGGCGGGGACTAGAGCCTGGGGGGGGGTCTCCGCCGGTCACGTGGGGACAAGGGCGGTGCTAGGACTAGTCATGTGAGGGCGTGCGCGTTCAGTGCGGCTGCGCGGGCCGGTAGCTGCTGCTGGAGCGGTGGCGTTTGGAGGAGAACCGGTGAGTTGGTGGGGAGAGCGGGCTGGGATCCGGGGATGTTTGCACCTCGACGCCTGAACGTTGTTCGGGTCTCCAGAATTTCATTCTTCAAGAGCACTGCCCTAGAAGGCAGTGTCTCTCTTTGTGAAATGCCCCATCTCGACGACAGCACCCGCCCCCGCGCCCCTCAGCGTCGGCCCCTCAAACGCTAGCCTAGCGCCTTTTCGGGCACCCAGCTCGTCCCTCTTGGCAACCGCATCACCGGTGTCCGGCACACCCGGAGGGGTGCGCCGTAGCCCTCGCGTATCCTTACCACTCCATCTTCGGAGGTGCCCGGATTTCTGTAGCCTCTCCGCCTCTCACTTCCGACTCCGGGCCTCTTTCACGTTATAGCCTGTCTTCTCCCAAAGGTGATGAGTGTCCTTCCGTTATTCAGGGATTCCAGCCCTTAGTCCCTGGGGAGCACCTTGGGTTTCCAATCAGCTTCACCTTTCCCTGCTTCTACGGAAAAAGAGAGTGAAAGTGAGGGAGCGTGGTCTTTCCTTTTCTACATTCTTCTTCCTTTATTTTTCCCCTCCATAGTTGGCATCCGCCCCACATCCCCTCTTCGTCTCTGTCTTGATGCGATTCACATCCCCAAACTGCAAGCGACACCCTCCGAATCGACCGAGGGGCAGCTGGGAAGATGAACATTTGGTTTAGATGATAATGTTAAAATGCCTGGGGACATATCTGCTATTTGTTAAGAAGAAACCTAAAGCCGAGTTCCTAAAATGTGCACTGAGTACTAATGAATCTGTACTGACATTTGCTTCGAATTAAGGCTCTCTGAGGAGTGGGAGTAGGTAACGTGAGGTTTGGGCCGTACCCCTCCAAAAGGGATCGGCCGAAAGGAGCCATCTCGAGCAGGAAATTAAGTTGAATAGATAAAAGTGGAGTTAGTCTGTTGGGGATTTGAAGCGCAGAAACAGTTTGAACTAGGTTCCATAAGTAATGGGGAGTCTTGGTAGCTACGTGAGCAGGAGAGAGACTCCTTGAAAGTGGAATTCTAGAAATGAAGCCGGCAGTTGAATGCAAGACAGAATGAAAAGGCAGGAGCTTTGGTAGCAGAGAAATCAACGAGAAACTTGCCTCTAGGCAATCAGGCCTGAGGTCATGCCTCGTTCAGGGCTCTTTTTTTTCAATGAGGGTACTGTCCTTTGAGCTGGAATTGGTTATGAGTTACATAGTGTCTCTTAGGCAGCAGGTGTTGAACTGGGAGTCCCTTGAGGACTTGCTCTTTTTTAATCCCCACACCTAGCACCTAGTATAAATAAATATTTATTAGATGATTGTTGAACTGCATCATTGTCATGTGTTACGTGTGTCTATTTTGAGTTATCTTATTTCCGTTGTCATTTGTGACTTGAAGAATGGAGGTGGGGGTAAACACATTTGTGAATAATGGGAGAGAAGACTTGTGTATGTTTTGTAATCAGACAGGTGAATGAGATAAAAATGTGAAGAATTCCAGGAGAGATTCAGAAACAGCCTGTCTCTGCTTTTTTCCCATAATTTCATAGGGAAGGCATAGATCTAAAAAATTTGAGAAAATTGCTTCCTGAAATAATTCTTAGCTTTTACTGATACGCTCCAAACCTAGGTTCTGATTTCACCAGACAGTTGCAAAGCACACATTCCTTAGGTACGACCAAACTCCCTTTACCCAGAGGTGAATTTGCTGCATTCTAATGAGGACAAAAATTATAGGTCTCAAATACTAGACCCTGAAATTTGGGCGTTAAAAGTTGAATTCATGCCGTTACAGTAGTTACAGACCTTTTTTGGGTGTAGTACGTTTATGGTTTTGTGGGGAGGCTGGGATAACCTATTTCCACCTTAACCTGTCCCTGTGGCTTTGAAAAAATGATACCTGTTCTTGCAAAATCGGCCTTCTGTGTCAGGAAACAAGATGAACCAACAACTCAGATGTCATTGTTAGGGACAAAGAGCTTGTATTCTTCTTGGGTTTCAGGTTAACCTAAGGCACACACTGTAGTGTCCAAAAGTGAAAACATTGGTCACTTTTTTTCTGGAGAAAACTTTTGGGTTTTTCTTGGTTTGATACTTTGTAAGGGAAATGTGAAGGGTTTTTCAATTTGAAGAAACAAGCTTTTGTTTGTTAGGTTTCAGTACAGCTTTAGCCAGTATGGGATACTAAAATTACAACTTCTTTTAATGCTTTTCTTAAGACTCTGGGCACTTGGTGGTTCAAATTGAAGTTGCTCTGAGTATACAAGAATTTATGCAAATATGCCTTTCTGTTTTTGGCTCTGCAGTGCTTGGTTCCTCTTTCCCATTCAGTTGATTCTTTTTTTAGGCAGTGAATTTTTCCACGTCTACATCAGTCTCCCATTCTCTTTTCGGTTGGAGACTTCCTCTTGTCTGGATTGTTTTCCAGTGTGAGGAAGGAAACACCATTAGCCAGGTCTTAATTCTTACAGAGTATAGTTCTATTGAAACATGGCTTTTTGTATAGAGTTTGCTATATCATAATATGAGCCCCCCCCAAAAAAACTGTATAAAGAATGTGTTAATTAGTTTTTACGTATATTTCTTAATCTTGTGCAAGATCAAAAGGGCTGCCTTGGTATTTCACACGTTTAAGGTTAATTGGTGGCATAAGATTACATTATGGTCTCTTAAATATGATATGACTAGTTGTAGATTAACCAGAGGTTCAGTTTCCTTGAAGAGCAGGAAGTATTTGGACATTGTTTATTGGTTTCAGAGAGATTAAAAGAAGCAATTAACAGGAACTCTCGGGAGATACCCTGGAAATTGCAGTAGTTTGGAGCCAGGAGACGTGTGCCCTAGGATTAGTTCTGCTTGTGACCTGAACAAATGAGAGTTTCAGTTTCTTGTCTTAAAAGAAGAGCCTTACAGCTAGTGTTCATGGACACTACTGCATCTCTTTCGAATTTAACAAATGGAATAACATCTCTAGCACCTTATTTCTGACTTAACTTTGAATACATGTAGCATTGCCATAGAAAATGATTCTTCTCCTCTTGTCCCCAGAATTTAACCATGCCACTGGGTTAGCATTTTTGGGGGGAGGTTACTTAATTAAGATAGTGTTGGAGTATACCTTAAGATTTCCTAAGTGGAACATGGGATGGGATGAACTAGGAAAAAAAAATATTAGAAAACAGTTGTGTAGACCTGTAATGTGTTGTCCTTTTGTCATGCCATCATTTTAAAGAAATTCCAGTAGTAGTAGCCCTTCATTATACTTTTATTCAGTTTTTGAATAATGAGCAAGATAGGTTCTGGCTTAAACCAATGCTTCCCAAACATTTTTCATATCATGTCACTTTTGGAAAAAGAAGTACTGTATCACTGAGGAAAACTGGAGGTGGTCCACAGAAGGCTACTGGCCTGGGGGCCCTGGCTGCTGGGGTCTGCTGCCTTAGTGGCCACAGGGCTGAAGAGATCATTATTCTGTGGCACATCTAACAATTAGGAAGGTCAGCTTTACTCATTCAAGATCTTTGACCCCAAACTCTCCCTATCAAGAGAAACTGTGTCATTAGTTATTTTTGTTAGATTGGTCTTTAATGTTTTATTTTATGCGTTTATACCCTTGGCTAGTTTATATTTAAAGGCCATGCTTGTCCTTACAAGGTGGCCTCTCCAAGAGTGTCAGCGTAGTTAACTGATAAAGAGATGAGAAATGCTTTTATCTGGATGTTTTGACCTTATTAAATTCTGGGCAGTCTTGTTCAGCCTGTTTAGAGACGATAGAGTATGTCCAGAGACCAAGATAGCTGCCTTGCTTTAAATAGCTTATTTATGTTTTCCATTACAAAAATGATACTTATGTGAAAAATACAAAAAGTAGAATGGGGAAAAAAATCATTCATGTTCTGTTTTCCAAATAACTGTCAACCTTGTGGATTTCTCCCCCAGTCTTTTTTTTTTTGCTGTCTATTCTTATGGCGGGGGGGTCACATTTCATTTTTTTTCCATGTGATTATTCTCTTACTGCAGCACCGGTTTTTGGTATTTTTGTTTGATTTGGTTTTTCATTTGCTTGTTTGCTTGTTTGTTTGTTTGAGAAAGTGCATGGGCCGGGAATCGAACCCAGGGCTACCACTGAGCTACACTTGCACTGCTCCCACTCTTTTTTTAAATTATGCTTTTTTTTTTAAACTGTGGAAAATGTCAGATGTGCAAAGTAGAGAAAATACTCAGTAGTCAACTTCTACAGTTAACCAGCACAGATCCCATCTTGTTCTGCACGCCCACCCTTACCTTCCAGATAATTTTTTTTAAAGATTTTTATTGACAAGTCTTCACACATATACAGTCCATACATGGTATATAATCAGTGGCTCACAGTATCATCACATAGTTTTGTATTCATCACCATGATCATTTTTTAGAACATTTGTATCACTCCAGAAAAAGAAATAAAAAGAAAAAACTCGTACATACCATACCCCTTACCCCTCCCTCTCATTGACCACTAGTTTTTCCATCTACCCAATTTATTTTACCCTTTGTGCACCTTTTATTTATTTATTTATCCATATTTTGTTACTAATCTGTTGATATCCTGGATAAAAGGAGCATCAAACACACAGGGTTTTCACAATCACATGTCACATTGTAAAAGTTATTATCTTTATACGGACATCTTCAAGAATCAAGGCTACTGGAACATAGCTCAACAGCTTCAGGTACTTCCCTCCAGCCACTCCAATACACCGTAAACTAAAATGGAATACCTATACAATGTATAAGAATAACCTCTAGGGTAAACGCTCGAACTCTGTTCGAAATCTCTCACCCACTGAAACTTTGTCTCATTTGTCTCTTCCCCCTTTTGGTTAAGAAGGCTTTCTCAGCCCCAGAATGCTGGGTACTGGCTCCTCATGGGAGTTCTGTCCCATGTTCCTAGGGAGATTTACACCACTTGGAGTCGTGTCCCACGTAGCAGGGGAGTTCACCTGCTCAGTTGGCTTAGAGAGAGAGACCACATTTAAGCAACAAAAGAGGTTCTCTAGGGGTGACTCTTAGGCATAGTTTTTTTTTAATTTTAAATTTTTTATAAAAATAAACAAATGCAAACATTCTTAACTTATGATCATTCCGTTCTACATATATAATCAGTAATTCACAATATTATCACATAGTTGCATATTCATTACCATCTTAGAACATTTGCATCAATTCAGAAAAAGAAATAAAAACACAACAGAAAAAAATTCATACGTACCATACCCCTTACCCCTTCCTTTCATTGATCACTAGCATTTCAAACTAAATTTAACGTTTGTTCCCCCTATTATTTGTTTTTATTCCATATGTTTTACTCGTCTATTGATAAGGTAGATAAAAGGAGCATTAGACACAAAGTTATCACAATCACCCAGTCACATTGTAAAAGCTATATCATTATATAATCATCGTCAAGAAACATGGCTGCTGGAACATAGCTCTACATTTTCAGGCAGTTCCCTTCAGCCTCTCCATTACATCGTGACTAACAAGGTGATATCTATTTAATGTGTAAGAATAATCTCCAGGATAACCTCTCGACTCTGTTTGGAATCTCTCAGCCATTGACACTTTATTTTTGTCTCTTTTCACTCTTCCCCCTTTTGGTTAAGAAGGTTTTGTCAATCCTTGATGCTGAGTCTCAGCTCAGTCTAGGATTTCTGTCCCATGTTGCCAGGAAGGTTCACCCTTGGGAGTCATGCCCCACATAGACAAGGGGAGGGCGGTGAGTTTGCTTGTTGTGTTGGCTGAGAGAGAGAGGCCACATCTGAGCAACAAAAGAGGTTCTCTTGGGGGTGACTCTTAGGCCTAATTTTAAGTAGGCTTGACCTATGCTTTGTGGGATTAAGTTTCATATGAAGAAACCCCAAGATTGGGGGCTCAGCCTGTTGCTTTGGTTGTCCCCACTATTTGTGAGACTGTCAAGAACTCAATTTGGAGAAGTTGAATTTTCCCTTTCTCACCATTCCCCCAAGGGGACTTTGCAAATACTTTTTTATTCACTGGTCAAATCACTCTGGGGTTTATCGGGAAGTCACCCTGGACAAACCAACAAAATCTCATGACCTACTCAAGGTTCCATGTACTTATGGTGTTCAGTTAAGCTGTCTACATAAGTTATATTAGGAACTGCACTGGTCAAAATATAAATTTTGTACCAAATAAACATTTTTTTGCTTTAGTCTCGCACATAAGTTAGAAATTTGAAATATTAATTACCATCTATTTTCAATACCCTGCAGTATTGACATTCCTTTGTTCTTCCGCATGCAAAAACATTTTTTATATTTGTACATTTAGTCACTATTATTATATACTCTAGGCATTCCTAGATTATACCATTATCAATCTATATCATCTATTTTTCTTTCTGATTTCATTTGTGACCCCAGCCCTCCTCCCTGTATCATTCTTATATTCAGCTTCATTCAGTGTTTTAACATAATTGTATTACAATTAGATAGTATTGTGCTGTCCATTTCTGAGTTTTTACAGTCAGTTCTGTTGCACAAACTGTATCCCTTCAGCTCCAATTACTCAATATCTTACCCTATACCTATCTCCTGATGGTCTGTGTTACCAATGAAATTCTCCAGGTTTATACACTAATGTCAGTTCATATCATTGAGACCATACAGTATTTGTCCTTTTGTTTCTGGCTAATCTCACTCAGCATGATATCCTTAAGGTCCATCCATGTTGTTATATACTTTGTAACTTTATTCTGTCTTAAAGCTGCATAATATTCCATTGTATGTATGTACCACAGCTTGTTTAGCCACTCCTCTGTTGATGGACATTTTGGATAGTCCATCTCTTGACAATTGTAAATAATGCTACTATAAACATTGCTGTGCAAATGTCCGTTTGTTCCTTGCCCTCATGTCCTCTGAGTAGATACCTAACAATGGTATTGCCTGGTCATATGGCAGTTCTATATTTAGTGTTTTGAGGAACTGCCAAACTGCCTTCCACAGCGGTTGTACCATTTGACATTCCCACCAACAGTGGATAAGTGTACCTCTTTCTCCACATCCTCTCCAGCATTTGTCATTTTCTGTTTTATTGGTAATGACCATTCTGGTGGCTATGAGATGATATCTCATTGTGGTTTTGATTTTCATTTCTCTAATAGCCAGGAAAGTTGAGCATCTTTTCATGTTCTTTTGTCCATTTGTATTTCCTCTTCTGAGAAGTGTCTGTTCAAGTCTTTTGCCCATTTTGTAACTCAGTTGTCTGTCTTTTTGTTGTTTAGTTAACAGTCTGTTTCTACATTCGGATACTAGACCTTTATCTGGTAAATCATTTCCAAATATTGTCTCCCATTGTGTAGGCTGTCTTTTTACTTTCTTGATGAATTTCTTTGATGTGCAAAAGTGTTTAATTTTGAAGAGCTCCCATTTCTTTCTTTCTTTTCTTCAGTGCTTGTGCTTTGGGTGTAAGGTCTAGGAAACCACCTCCTAGTATAAGATTTATAAGATATTTCCCTACATTTTCTTCTAACAGTTTTATGGTCTTAGATGTAATGTTTAGGTCTTTGATCCATTTTGAGTTAATTTTTTGATAGGGTGTGAGATACGGCTCATCTTTCATTCTTTTGCATATGGATATCCAGTTCTCTAGGCACCATTTTTTAAAGAGACTGTTCTGTCTCATGTGAGTTGGCTTGACTGCCTTATCAAAGATGAAATGTCTATAGATGAGAGGGTCTATATCTGAACACTCTATTCGATTCCATTGGTCAATATATCTATCTTTATGCCAGTACCATGCTGTTTTGACCACTGTAGCATCATAATATGCCTTAAAATCAGGTAGCATGAGACCTCTGTCTTCATTTTTTTTTCTCAGGATACTTTTAGCTTTCAGGGCACCCTGCCCTTCTAGATAAATTTGCTTATTGGTTTTCTATTTCTGAAAAGTAAGTTGTTGGGATTTTAATTGGTATTGTGTTGAATCTGTAAATCAATTTTGATAGAATTGACATCTTAACTATATTTAGTCTTCCAGTCCATAACATTTATACCTTTCCATCTGTTTAGGTCTTCTGTGATTTCTTTTAACAGTTTCTTGTAGTTTTCTTTGTATAGGTCTTTTGTCTCTTTAGTTAAAATTATTCCTAAATATTTTATTCTTTTGTTTGAAATTGTAAATGAAATTTTTTTTCTTGATTTCTCCCTCAGATCATTCATTACTAGTGTATAGAAACACAGCAGATTTTTGAGTTTTGATTTTGTAACCTGCCACTTTGATGTACTCATTTATTAGCTCTAGTAGTTTTGCTGTGAATTTTTCAGGGTTTTCAACATATAGTATTGTATCACCTGCAAACAGTGAGAGTTTTTACTTCTTTCTTTCCAATTTTGATGCCTTGTATTTCTTTTTCTTGTCTAATTGTTCTGGCTAGAACTTCCAACACAGTGTTGAATAACAGTGGTGATAGTGGACATCCTTGTCTTGTTCCTGATCTTAGGGGGAAAGTTTTCAGCTTTTCCCCATTGAGGATGATTTTAGCTGTGGGATTGTCATATATTCTCTTTATCATTTTGAGGGAGTTCCCTTGTATTCCTGTCGTTTGAAGTGTTTTCAACAGAAAAGAATGTTGAATTTTGTCAAATGCCTTTTCTGCATCAATCGAGATGATCATGAGGTTTCTCTGCTTTGATTTGTTGATGTGGTATATTACAGTAATTGGTTTTTTTTATGTTGAACCATCCTTGCATACCTGGGATGAATCCTACTTGGGCATGGTGTATAATTCTTTTAATGTGTTGCTGGATTTGATTTCCTAGAATGTTGTTGAGGATTTTTGCATCTATATCCATTAGAGAGATTGGTCTTTAGTTTTCTTTTTCTCTTTGTCTGGCTTTGGTATGAGGGAGATGTTGACTTCATAGAATGATTTAGGTAGCTTTCCCTCCTCTTCAATTTTTTTGAAGAGTTTGAGCAGGATTGGTACTAATCCTTTCTGGAATGTTTGGTAGAATTCACATGTGAAGCCATCTGGTCCTGGACTTTTCTTTTTCAGGAGCTTCTTAATGACTGATTCAGTTTCTTTACTTATGATTGGTTTGTTGAGGTCATCTATTTCTTCTCAAGTCAAAGTTGGTTGTTCATGCCTTTCCAAAAAGTTGTCCATTTCATCTGTATTGTCGTATTTATTAGCATAAAGTTGTTCATAGTATCTTGTCATTGCTTCCTTTATTTCTGTGGGGTCAGTGGTTATGTCTCCTCTTCCATTTCTGATTTTATCTATTTGCATCCTCTCCTTCTTTCTGTCAGCCTCGCTAAGGTCCATCAACCTTACTTATTTTCTCATAGAACCAACTTCTGGTCTTGTTGATTTTCTCAATTGTTTTCATGTTCTCAATTTCATTTATTTCTACTCTAATATTCATTATTTCTCTTCTTTTGCTTGCTTAGAGGTTAGTTTGCTGTTCTTTCTCTACTTCCTCCAAGTGGACAGTTAATTCCTCGATTTTTGCCCTTTCTTCTTTTTTGATATAGGCATTTAGGGCAATAAATTTCTGTCTTAGCAGTGTCTTTGCTGCATCCCATAAATTTTGATATGTTGTGTTTTCATTTTCATTTATCTCAAGATATATACTGATATCTCTTGTAATTTCTTCCTTGACCCACTGATTGTTTAAGAGTGTGTTGTTGAGCCTCCACGTATTTGTGAATTTTCTGGCACTCTGCCTATTATTGATTTCCAGTGTCATTCCTTTATGATCTGAGAAAGTGTTTTGCATGATTTCAGTCTTTGTAAATTTATTGAGACTTGCTTTGTGACCCAGCATATGGTCTGTCCTTGAGAATGATCCATGAGCACTTGAGAAAAAGGTGTAGCCTGCTGTTGTGGGGCGTAATATTCTATAAATGTCTGTTAAGTCTAGCTCATTTATTGTATTATTCAAATTCTCTGTTTCTTTATTGATCCTCTGTCTAGATGTTCTGTTCTTTCCATTGATGAGAGTGTGGAATTGAGGTCTCCAACTATTATGGTAGATGTGTCTATTTCCCTTTTCAGTGTTTGCAGTGTTTGCCTCATGTATTTTGGGGCATTCTAGTTTGGTGCATAAATATTTATGATTGTTATGTCTTCATGTTGAATTGTTCCTTTTATTAGTATGTAGTATCCTACTTTGTCTCTTTTAACTGTTTTACATTTGAAGTCTAATTTGTTGGATATTAGTATAGCTACTCCTGCTCTTTTCTGGTTGTTATTTGCATGAAATATCTTTTCCCAGCCTTCCACTTTCAACCTATATTTATCCTTTGGTCTAAGATGTGTTTCCTGTAGATGGCATATAGATGGGTCCTGTTTTTTAATCCATTCTGCCAGCCTATGTCTTTTGATTGGGGAGTTTAATCCATTAACATTTAGTGTTACTACTGTACGATTGCCTAAACTGTAGAAGAGATGAAAAAAAACAATGGAAACCTACAATGTTAGATTTCAGAGGCAGAATATAGGATTAGTGAACTGGAGGATGGGACAGCTGAAATCTGAAAAGCAAAAGAAAACATACTTCTGCCATTTTGCCTTTTGGATTTTATATATCATATCTAATTTTTCTTCTTTTTACCTTTACTGATAGTCTTCATTTCTACACTCTTCTACACACCTCTGTCTCCTGTCTTTTCATATCTGCTCTGGTGCTCTCTTTAGTATTTCTTGCAGAGCCGGTCTCTTGGTCACAAATTCTCTTAGTGATTTTTTGCCTGAAAATATTTTAATTTCTCCCTCATTTTTTTTTCTTTTTTTTTAATTTTTTTATTAATCAAAAAAAAGAAAAGAAATTAACACAACA
Source organism: Tamandua tetradactyla (assembly GCF_023851605.1). Classification (NCBI taxonomy): domain Eukaryota; kingdom Metazoa; phylum Chordata; class Mammalia; order Pilosa; family Myrmecophagidae; genus Tamandua; species Tamandua tetradactyla. The sequence goes on along the minus strand of NC_135334.1, from coordinate 10,612,406 downwards.
TTTAGAAATCATTCCATTCTACACATGCACTCAGTAATTCTTAGTATCATCACATAGATGTATGATCATCATTTCTTAGTACATTTGCATCGATTTAGGATAAGAACTAGCAAAACAGCAGAAAAAGATATAGAATGTTAATATAGAGAAGAGAATTAAAATAATAATACTAATAATATATATATATAAAAAGGAAAAAGAAAAAAACAAAAACAAAAGATACAAACACACAAACAAACAAACAAAAAACCATATTTCAGGTGCAGCTTCATTCAGTGTTCCAACCTAGTTACATTACACTTAGGTATTATTGTGCTGTCCATTTTTGAGTTTTTGTATCTAGTCCTGTTGCACAGTCTGTATCCCTTCAGCTCCAATTACCCATTATCTTACCCTGTTTCTAACTCCTGCTGGTCTCTGTTACCAATGATATAGTCCAAGCTGATTCTCGAATGTCGGTTCACATCAGTGGGACCATACAGTATTTGTCCTTTAGTTTTTGGCTAGACTCACTCAGCATAATGTTCTCTAGGTCCATCTATGTTATTACATGCTTCATAAGTTTAGTCTGTCTTAAAGCTGCATAATATTCCATCGTAGGTATACGCCACAGTTTGTTTAGCCACTCGTCTGTTGATGGGCATTTTGGCTGTTTCCATCTCTTTGAAGTTGTAGATAATGCTGCTATAAACACTGGTGTGCAAATGTCCGTCTGTGTCTTTGCCCTTAAGTCCTTTGAGTAGATACCTAGCAGTGGTATTGCTGGGTCGTAATCCATTCTGCCATTCTTTGTCTTTTGATTGGGAAATTCAGTCCATTAACTTTTAGTGTTATTACTGTTTGGATAATATTTTCCTCTACCATTTTGGCTTTTGTATTATATATATCATATCTGATTTTCCTTCTTTCTACACTTTACTCCATACCTCTCTCTTCTGTCTTTTCGTATCTGACTCTAGTGCTCCCTTTAGTATTTCTTGCAGAGCTGGTCTCTTGGTCACAAATTCTCTCAGTGACTTTTTGTCTATAAATGTTTTAATTTCTCCTTCATTTTTGAAGGACAATTGTGCTGGATATAGGAGTCTTGGTTGGCAGTTTTTCTCTTTTAGTGATTTAAATATATCATCCCACTGTCTTCTAGCTTCCATGGTTTCTGCTGAGAAATCTACACATAGTCTTATTGGGTTTCCCTTGTATGTGATGGATTGTTTTTCTCTTGCTGCTCTCAAGATCCTCTCTTTCTCTTTGACCTCTGACATTCTAACTAGTAAATGTCTTGGAGAACGCCTATTTGGGTCTATTCTCTTTGGGGTGCGCTGCACTTCTTGGATCTGTATATTTAGGTCTTTCATAAGAGTTGGGAAATTTTCAGTGATAATTTCTTCCATTAGTTTTTCTCCTCCTTTTCCCTTCTCTTCTCCTTCTGGGACACCCACAACACGTATATTTGTGCGCTTCATATTGTCATTCAGTTCCCTGATTCCCTGCTCAAGTTTTTCCATTCTTTTCCCTATAGTTTCTGTTTCTTTTTGGAATTCAGTTGTTCCATCCTCCAGTTCACTAATTGTAGCTTCTGTCTCTTTAGATCTACCATTGTAGGTATCCATTGTTTTTTTCCATTTTTTCTTCTTTGTCCTTCACTCCCACAAGTTCTGTGATTTGTTTTTTCAGATTTTCTATTTCTTCTTTTTGTTCAGCCCATATCTTCTTCATGTCCTCCCTCAATTTATTGATTTGGTTTTTGAAGAGTTTTTCCATTTCTGTTCGTATATTCAGCATTAGTTGTCTCAGCTCCTGTATCTCATTTGAACTATTGGTTTGTTCCTTTGATTGGGCCATATCTTCAATTTTCCGAGCGTCATCCATTATTTTCTGCTGGTGTCTGGGCATTTGATCAGATCTCCCTGGGTGTGGGACCCAGCTGGTTGAAAGGTTTTTCTGTGGAATCTCTGGGCTCTGTTTTTCTTTTCCTGCCCAGTAGGTGGCGCTCGTGGCGGTCGTTTGTCTGCGGGGCAGTCGGCCCGGGAAACCGCGCGTGGAGGCGGGGGTCGCTGGCCGCCGTGGCTTGGGGGAGTGCCGGTCCAAATTGCCCAGCTGGCCCGAGACGCCAAGCGTGACGGGAGGGCCCCGCTATCCAATGTTCCCAGTCAGACCGGGGAGCCACGTGCGTGGAGGGGACCCCAGACGCCAGCCACCCCAGCCGGGAAAACGTGCACCCCTCGGGTATCTCACAGCAGTGGATTCTCCCTACCCGTTCAGCCGTTCCAGAATGGGGTACGCTGTCTTTTTTGGTCTCTGTCGTGACTCTGGGAGCTGTTTTGTATTGTTTCTGTTTCTTTAGTTGCTTTTCTGGAGGAGGAACTAAGACCCGCGCGTCTTACTAAGCCGCCATCTTCTCCGGAAGTCTCCCTCATTTTTGAAGGACAATTTTGCTGGATATAGAATTCTCGGCTGGCAGTTTTTCTCTTTTAGTAATTGAAATATATCATCCCACTGTTTTCTCACATCCATGGTTTCTACTGCAAAATCTGTGCATAGTCTTATTGGGTTTCCCTTATATGTGATGGATTGCTTTTCTCATGCAATTCTCAAGAGTCTCTCTTTCTCTGTGACTTCTGACATTCTGATTAGTAGGTGTCTTGGAGTACATCTGTTTGAATCTGTTCTGTTTGGGGTACGCTGCACTTCTTGGATCTGTAACTTTAAGTCTTTTATAAAAGTTGGGAAATTTTCAGTGATAATTTCCTGTATTAGTTTTTCTCCTCCTTTTCTCTTCTGTTCTCCTTCTGGAACACCCACAACACTTATACTTGCGTGCATCATGTTGTCATTCAGTTCCCTGATTCCCTGCTCATATTTTTCCATTCTTTTCCGTATGTTTTCTTTTGCTTTTCAGATTTCAGCTGTCCCGTCCTCCAATTCACTAATCCTATCTTCTGCCTCCTGAAATCTAACACTATAGGTTTCCATTGTTTTTTTCATCTCTTCTACAGTTTAGGCATAGTTTTAGGTAGACTTAGCTTCTCCTTTGTGGGCATAAGTTTCATAGGGGCGAGCCCAAGATCAAGGACTTGTCCTGTTAACTTGGTTGTCCCCAATGCTTGTGAGACTATCAGGAATTCCTCAGGTGGGGAAGTTTAATATTTTCTCCGTTCTCCTGAGTTCTTCCAGGGGGCTTCATGCACACACTTTTAATTGTGGGGCTAATGCTGTATGGGTGTGCTGAAGAGATATGTAAACTGCAGAGCCTGAGGGTAATAGAAGACAGTAGTTAACAGCTTGTGCTTCAGAGTCACAGGCTGGCTTTCAAATCCTGGCTCAGCCACTTAGTAACCTAGTGCAAGTTGCTTAACCTCTCTCACTTGAGTTTTTTTAATCTTGTAAAATGTAGACAATAATATCCACCTTATGAGTATGTGAGGGTCAAATGAGTTAATGCATGTGAAAGCCCTTTGGTGGGACAGCACAGTGATCAATGAATAGTAGCTACTCCTGGTACATGGTGTGGCACCTAGTACATAAATACTTGTTGAATAAATCTTAGAGTAAGAATCAAAACTGGGGATTTTTTGTCTAATTCTACCACCTTGGATGAATCACTTTAAGATTTTGGACCTTAAATTTCCCATCCAAAAACGGGCTGTGGGGTGAGCCACTAGATGATCGCTAATAAAATTCCTTCCAGATTTTTAAAATTCCAGTGTTGCAGGAAGTGAGGCAGCTTGGTATTTAGAAAGAGAGTGAGCTTTTGAAAGATGGTTTAGATGGGGCATTACCATTAAGCATTTAATCTCCCTGAACCTCAGTTTTTTCATCTGTAAAATGGACCTAATAATACCTACCTAATAAAATTGTTGTGATGAACAATGCCATGCAATAAATATACAGGTGGAAGGTACTTACATTATGAATTGGTAGCATTTCAAGATTACAAGTTAAAATAAGATCATTACGTTAGAACACTTTCAAAACTGTAAAGAGCTACAGACATGTAAAACTTTATATATATTAGGGTATTATATACATGAGATGTAATCATTATGAATATGGGGAAAAAATTCTGACTGGAAGGAGGGTAGGCATCAGAACATGAACAATGGAAAATTGTGGAACTATTAAACCATGTGGTTGGATAAAAGCCAGAGGAAATCAGGATTCCTAGAGAAATTCAAAGCATCAGGAATACATGGTTGCTTAAGTAGAATAAACCTGTTTTTCTGTATTATTTGAAAGTTTGAGCAAGAACAAGTAAAAATGTGGATTATTTTCTTTTTAAGTGTTGATTAGAATGTGCCATAGGTTCTTATTCTAATGATATTGCTTATTTAATGAAAATAACTGTTCTGTTAGCTGTTGTGAGGACAGCTAAACTGTTGTTTACTGATTTAGAAAGCCAAAACCACACTGAGATTACTGACCATTATGTGGTGGTCAGTATTTTCCAAAATAGATTACCAAGTTACATCTCTAGAAATCTTGATTCAAAATACTAAAGATTGGGTTAGGGGCAGGAATCACTTCCACTGGCTTCTTGCACAAACAGCGTTCTGGGCATTCTTCAGAAAGCTTTGGGGAACACTATGCTAGAAGACTTTAGAGCAATTTGTACAAGCAGGACTGGGTTAAAAGTTCTTTCATTTCTTACTAGTGGTCAGTGAAAGGGAGTGGTAAGGGGTATGGCATGTATGAGTTTTTTCTTTTTTCTTTTTCTGGAGAGATGCAAATGTTAAAAAAAAAGTGATCATGGTATTGAATACACAACTATGTGGTGATACATTGTATTGAATTGTATTGAATTCAAATACATTCTGTATTAATGTCTCCCCCCCAAAATATGTTTTGAACACCAGTGAACCATATGGCCTTGCATGGCATATGGGCTCCAGAAAATGTGTATGGTACCAATTCTGTAAGGGTGTTTACTTTTTGCATGCTGCATTTGTATTATCTTGCAATAAACTTAGGTATAGGTTATTTTATAAATTAGTGACTTTGGTTTCTACAGTGAAATTACATCTCAGCGTTTGAGCCAATAACTTGAAGTTACCCTGTATTCTTGCCACTGTATTGCCCTCCACGGTCAAACCGCACCCTACCCTGTTCATTCCACCTCTTCAAGTGCCATTTCCATCTACCGCTGCTGTAATTGAAGACCTTATCATCTGCTGATTGGTTTTTTTTTTTTTTTTTTTTAGCCACAGCTGCTCTTTCAGTCTCTTCCCATCCTCTGGTCCATCCTCATCCTGCTTCCTGGATAATCATCCATAGAAATCTGATTTTGTGACTGTCTTGCTAAAAAAAAATCCCAACTTGGCTAATCTAAACAAATCATTAAGCTTTTCGCCTCGGCCTGTATACTGGTTTGAAATGAGGTATGGACCCTGGAAAAGCCATGTTTTAATCAAACTCCCATTTTGTAGTGGCAGAATAATCCCTATTCGATACTGTATGTCTGAATCTGTCATTACGTCATCTCCTTGGAGCTGTAACCCAATCAAGAGTGGTTGTTAAACTGGATTAGAGGAGGCATGTCTCCACCCATTTGGGTGGTTCTTGATTGGTTATTGGAGTCCTATAAAAGAGGAAGCGTTTTGAAGAATGAAAGAGATTCGGAGAGAGCAGAGAAGAACAGCATAGCCACAAGAAGCAGAGTCTGCCAGCCAGCGACCTTTGGAGATGAAGAAGGAAAATGCCTCCTGGGGAGCTTCATGTAACAGGAAGCCAGGAGAAGAAGCTAGCAGATGACACTGTGTTCACATGTATCTTTCCAGATGAGAGAGAAACTCTGACTGTGTTTGCCATGTGCCCTTCCACTTGAGAGAGAAACCCTGAACTTCATTGGCCTTCTTGAAACAAGGTATCTTTACCTGGATGCCTTAGATTGGACATTTTTATAGACTTGTTTTAATTGGGTCATTTTTTCAGCTTTAGAATTGTAGACCAGCATCTTATTAAATTCCCCTTTTTAAAAGCCATTCTGTTTCTGGTATATTGCATTCCGGCAGCTAGCAAACTAGAACAGCCTGCCTTTCCATGATTTTTCACCACTCCTACCTGGCAATTTACAATAAAACAATTCTAAGCCACTTGTGGTTCCACACATCCTGCCTCCTGCCCTTCTCTACCTGCCAATTTCTTCTGTAGCCTTCAAACCATTTCATCCACTGTCTTCCCTGGGCTATTTTCTGTTCTACTCCAAGCTTAATCTGTGTTCTCCATGACATTTTGTCCCCAGGATGTTTTGTATCTCACCCCCTTGCAAACACTTTTCTCTGAGGAATTGTTTGCATTTTTATTTTCCGCATTTGTGTTCCAAAACCCAGCAATTTTATGGCATCCAGTTAGTCTGGATAAACATTGGTTGAATGGAGAAAAAAATCTTTTTCATTTCTGGTTATACCAGAAAATATTACTATAAACATGTAGAGAGAAAAATGGCAAAATTTCAGTGTTGCTATTTTCTTTTTTTTTTTTTTTTATGTTTTGGAAGAACATTTATTAAGTCATCATAAATTAATCCTGTACAGAACACAGGAACTAGGTAGACAGAAACTAGTCTTTTATATAGGGCACTTCCTTATACAGTTTTAAATTAAACCTTTCTCAAGAGATCTGATGTCAGTTTCTTAGTGTCTTGATTCACAAATTTCAACAAAAAAGTAAACAATGTGCTTAGAAATTTCACAAAGTGTTCTTTGCTGATGGTTCTTTGACATATCGTTTAAGGTTTCCTCTCAGTTGGTAAAGTAGACAAAAACCTTACAAGGGAAACACTAAAATACACAGAAGTACTTTGCTCAACATCACCCGAGTTAGGTTTCCCAGTCACCTACTCTATGGCTCTGAGATCCACTGTATCCATCCCAGTTTCTAGGACCGTGTCCACCTGATGGTTTAGAATACAGAAAATAAACCAGCCACTGTGGCTTAGGAGTCATCTCCCATGGAAGACAATACTGGCCTTCTGAATGCTGGCACTCAGGGGCTTGTTGATGTGCTTTTCTGGTGTGCCAGGATCTCCTGGCAGCTCCTGTACACTTCAATCAAGCAGTCCAACCGGGGCTTGGCACTCTGGAAGACAGGTACTACTTGGGATATCCCATGTGGTTCCACTGGATCCTTCAATAAAATGCAGAGGTAGTAAATCACCTTCTGCATGTAAATAGCCTCGTTAATGACAACATCCTTCACCTTGCTCATCTCAATGAAGGTAGTGCTTTCTTTGCCTGAGGCATAGGAAGAAGTCATCTGGATGCCAAGGGAATCAATGATTAACAGTCTCCTGATCTATCTTCACAAAATGGAGGTAACCAAGCAGGCCTAAGAGGGTGATGAAGATGGCAGCAGAGAGGATCATGCTGTTCTTGGCTCAAGAAGACTGATGAAGTTCAGGGTTTCTCTCTCAAGTGGAAGGGCACATGGTGAACATGGTCAAGGTTTCTCTCTCATCTGGAAGGGCACATGGCGAACATGGCATCATCTGCTGACTTCTTCTCCTGGCTTCCTATTTCATGAAGCTCCCCAGGAGGCGTTTTCCTTTTTTTATCTCCAAAGGTCTGGCTGATAGACTCTCTGCTTCGTGGTGCTGCAGCATTCTCTGCTCTCTCTGAATTGGCTATTTTCTTTTTTTAAAAAAATTATTTATTAATTTAAAAAATTAAGAAACAAAATAAAACATCAACATGCATAATCAGTAATTCACATTATCATCACTTAGTTGAATATTCATCATTTCTTAGAACATTTGCATTAATTCCAAAAAAGAAATAAAAAGACAATAGAAAAAGAAATAAAACAAACACAGGAAAGAAAAAGAAAAAAAAGATTATACCTACCATACCCCTTACCCCTCGCTTTCATTGATCGCTAGCATTTCAAATTAAATTTATTTTAGCATTTTCCCCCTATTATTTATTTTTATTCCATATGTTCTACTCCTTTGTTGACAAGGTGGATAAAAGGAGCATCAGACACAAGGTTTTCACAATCACATAGTCACGTTGTGACAGCTTTATCATTATTCAGTCATCCTCAAGAAACATGGCTACTGGAACACAGCTCTGTATTTTCAGGCAGTTCCCTCCAGCCTGTCCATTACATCTTGGATAACAAGATGATATCTACTTGATGCATAAGAATAACTTCCAGGATAACTCCTGGACTCTTTTGGAATCTCTTAGTCATTGGCACTTTGTCTCATTTCCCTCTTCCCCCTTTTGGTCGAGAAGGTTTTCTCAATCCCTTGATGCTAAGTCTCAGCTCATTCTAGGGTTTTTCTCAATCCCTTGATGCTGAGTCTCAGCTCATTCCAAGATCTGTGTCCCACCTTGCCAGGAAGGTCCACACCCCTGGGAGTCATGTCCTATGTAGACAGGGGTAGGGTGGTGAGACTGCTCGTTGTGTTGGCTGGAGAGAGAGGTCACATCTGAGCAACAAAAGAGGCTCTCTTGGGGGTGACTCTTAGGCCTAAATTTTAAGTAGACTTGACCTATCCTTTGTGGGGTTAAGTTTCATATGAGCAAACCCCAAGACTGGGAGCTCAGCCTATAGCTTTGGTTGTCCACACTGCTTGTGAGAATATCAAGAATTCAACTTGGGGAAGTTGAATTTCTCCCCGTTCTCACCATTCCCTCAAGGGGGCTTTGCAGATACTTTTCCACTCACTGATCGAATCCCTCAGGGATTCATCAGGGCATCACTCTGGACAAGCCAACAAAATCTCATGTCCTAACTGAGATTCCAAGTACTTATGACGTTCAATCAAACTATCTACATAAGTTATATTAGGAAATGCGCTAGTCAAAATATGAATTTTGTAACAAACATTTTTTGTTTTAGTCTCACACATAAGGTGACATTTTAAAATATTACCATCTATTTTCAACAACCTGTTCTTCCTCATGCAAAAACATTTTTAAAATTGTACCTTGTACATTTCACTATCATTATACACTCTAGGCATTCCTAGATTATACCATCTCTATCTTTAACATCTATCTTTCTTTCTGATTTCGTTTATGTCCCCGGCCCTCCTCCCTCTCTCATTCTCACATTCAGCTTCATTCAGTGTTTTAACATAATTGTATTACAGTTAGGTAGTATTGTGCTGTCCATTTCTGAGTTTTTGTATCCAGTCCTGTTGCACAGTCTGTATCCCTTCAGCTCCAATTATCCAACATCTTACCCTATTTCTGTCTCCTGATGGTTTCTGTTACCAATGAAATATTCCAAGTTTATTCACTAATGTCAGTTCATATCAGTGAGACCATACAGTATTTGTCCTTTAGTTTTTGGCTAGTCTCACTCAGCATAATGTTCTCAAGGTCCATCCATGTTGTTACATACTTCATAAGTTTATTCTGTCTTAAAGCTGCGTAATATTCCATCGTATGTATATATCACAGTTTGTTTACCCACTCGTCTGTTGATGGACACTTTGGCTGTTTCCATCTCCTTGCTATTGTAAATAATGCTGCTATAAACATTGGTGTACAAATGTCCGTTTGTGTCTTTGCCCTTATGTCCTCTGAGTAGATACCCAGCAATGGTATTGCTGGGTCATATGGCAATTCTATATTGAGCTTTTTGAGGAACCGCCAAACTGCCTTTCACAGCGGTTGCACCATTTGACATTCCCACCAACAGTGAATAAATGTGCCTCTTTCTCCACATCCTCTCCAACACATGTCATTTTCTGTTTTGTTGATAATGACCATTCTGATGGGCGTGAGATGATATCACATTGTGTTTTGATTTGCATTTCTCTAATGGCCAGGGACGGTGAGCATCTCTTCATGTGCCTTTTGGCAATTTGTATTTCCTCTTCTGAGAAGTGTCTGTTCAAGTCTTTTTCCCATTTTACAATTGGTTCGGCTGTCTTTTTGTTGTTGAGTTGAACAATCTCTTTATAAATTCTGGATACTAGACCTTTATCTGATGTGTCATTTCCAAATATTGTCTCCCATTGTGTAGGCTGTCTTTTTACTTTCTTGATGAAGTTCTTTGATGCACAAAAGTGTTTAATTTTGAGGAGTTCCCATTTCTTTCTTTCTTTTTCCCATGGTCTTGCTTTAGGTGTAAGGTCTATAAAATTGCCTCCAATTATGAGGTTTATAAGATATTTTCCTACATTTTTCTCTAACTGTTTTATGGTCTTAGACCTGATGTTTAGATCTTTGATTCATTTTGAGTTAACTCTTGTATAGGGTGTGAGATACTGGTCCTCTTTCATTCTTTTACATATGGATATCCAGTTCTCTAGGCACCATTTATTGAAGAGACTGTTCTGTCCCAGGTGAGTTGGCTTGACTGCCTTATCAAAAATCAAATGTCCATAGATGAGAGGGTCTATATCTGAACACTCTATTCGATTCCATTGGTCAGTATATCTATCTTTATGTCAGTACCATGCTGTTTTGACCACTGTGGCTTCGTAATATGCCTTAAGGTCAGGCAGCGTGAGACCTCCAGCTTCATTTTTTTTCCTCAAGATACTTTTAGCAGTTCGGGGCACCCTGCCCTTCCAGATAAATTTGCTTATTGGTTTTTCTATTTCTGAAAAGTAAGTTGTTGGGATTTTGATTGGTATTGCATTGAATCTGTAAATCAATTTAGGTAGAATTGACATCTTAACTATAATTAGTCTTCCAATCCATGAACATGGTATGCCGTTCCATCTATTTAGGTCTTCTGTGATTCCTTTTAACAGTTTCTTATAGTTTTCTTTGTATAAGTCTTTTGTCTCTTTAGTTAAATTTATTCCTAAGTATTTTATTCTTTTAGTTGCAATTGTAAATGGGATTCGTTTCTTGATTTCCCCCTCAGCTTGTTCATTGCTAGTGTATAGAAACACTACAAATTTTTGAATGTTGATCTTGTAACCTGCCACTTTGCTGTACTCATTTATTAGCTCTAGTAGTTTTGCTGTGGATTTTTCAGGGTTTTCAACATATAGTATTATATCATCTGCAAACAGTGATAGTTTTATTTCTTCCTTTCCAATGTTGATGCCTTGTACTTCTTTTTCTTGTCTAATTGCTCTGGCTAGAACTTCCAACACAATGTTGAATAACAGTGGTGATAGTGGACATCCTTGTCTTGTTCCTGATCTTAGGGGGAAAGTTTTCAGTTTTTCCCCATTGAGGATGATATTAGCCTTGGGTTTTTCATATATTCCCTTTATCATTTTAAGGAAGTTCCCTTGTATTCCTATCGTTTGAAGTGTTTTCAACAGGAAAGGATGTTGAATTTTGTAAATGCCTTCTCTGCATCAATTGAGATGATCATGTGATTTTTCTGCTTTGATTTGTTGATATGGTATATTACATTAATGGATTTTCTTATGTTGAACCATCCTTGCACACCTGGGATGAATCCTACTTGGTCATGGTGTATAATTCTTTTAATGTGTTGCTGGATTTGATTTCCTAGAATGTTGTTGAGGATTTTTGCATCTATATTCATTAGAGAGATTGGTCTGTAGTTTTCTTTTTTTGTAATATCTTTGCCTGGTTTTGGTATGAGGATGATGCTGGCTTCATAGAATGAATTAGGTAGCTTTCCCTCCACTTCAATTTTTTTTGAAGAGTTTGAGCAGGGTTGGTACTTATTCTTTCTGGAATGTTTGGTAGAATTCACATGTGAAGCCGTCTGGTCCTGGACTTTTCTTTTTGGGAAGCTTTTGAATGACTGATTCAATTTCTTTACTTGTGATTGGTTTGTTGAGGTCATCTTTTCTTCTTGAGTCAAAGTTGGTTGTTCATGCCTTTCTAGGAAGTTGTCCATTTCATCTACATTGTTGTATTTATTAGCATAAAGTTGTTCGTTGTATCCTGTTATTACCTTCTCTATTTCTGTGGGGTCAGTGGTTATGTCTCCTCTTCCATTTCTGATCTTATTTATTTGTGTCCTCTCTCTTCTTCTTTTTCTCAGTCTTGCTAAGGGCCCATTAACCTTACTCATTTTCTCATAGAACCAACTTCTGGTCTTGTTGATTTTCTCAATTGTTTTCGTGTTCTCAATTTCATTTATTTCTCCTCTAATATTCATTATTTCTTTCCTTTTGCTTGCTTTGGGGTTAGTTTGCTGTTCTTTCTCCAGTTCTTCCAAGTGGACAGTTAATTCCTGAATTTTTGCCCTTTCTTCTTTTTTGATATAGGCATTTTAGGGCAATGAATTTCCCTCTTAGCACTGCCTTTGCTGCATCCCATAAGTTTTGATATGTTGTGTTTTCATTTTCATTTGCCTCGAGGTATTTACTGATTTCTCTTGTAATTTCTTCCTTGACCCACTGGTTGTTTAAGAATGTGTTGTTGAGCCTCCACATATTTTTGAATTTTCTGGCGCTCTGCCTTTTATTGATTTCCAGCTTCATTCCTTTATGATCTGAGAAAGTGTTTTGTATGATTTCAGTCTTTTTTGATTTATTGAGACTTGCTTTGTGACCCAGCATATGGTCTATCTTTGAGAATGATCCGTGAGCACTTGAGAAAAAGGTATATCCTGCTGTTGAGTGGTGTGATATTCTATAAATGTCTGTTAAGTCTAGCTCATTTATTGTAATATTCAAATTCTCTGTTTCTTTATTGATTCTCTGTCTAGATGTTCTGTCCATTGATGAGAGTGGGGAATTGAAGTTTCCAACTATTATGGAAGGTGTGTCTATTTCCCTTTTCAGTGTTTGCAGTGTTTGCCTCATGTATTTTGGGGCATTCTAGTTTGGTGTATAAATATTTATGATTGTTATGTCTTCATGTTGAATTGTTCCTTTTATTAGTACGTAGTATCCTACTTTGTCTCTTTTAACTGTTTTACATTTGAAGTCTAATTTGTTGATATTAGTATAGCTACTCCTGCTCTTTTCTGGTTGTTATTTGCATGAAATATCTTTTCCCAACCTTTCACTTTCAACCTATGTTTATCTTTAAGTCTGAGGTGTGTTTCCTGTAGACAGCATATAGAAGGATCCTGTTTTTTAATCCATTCTGCCAGTCTGTATCTTTTGATTGGGAAGTTCAATCCATTAACATATAGTGTTATTACTGTATGGGTTGTACTTTCTGCTACCATTTTCCCATTTGGATTTTGTATGTTATGTCTAATTTTCCCTCTTTCTACACTCTTCTCCACACCTCTCTCTTCTGTCTTTTCATATCTGTCTCTAGTGCTCCCTTTAGTATTTCTTGCAGAGCTGGTCTCTTGGTCACAAATTCTCTCAGTGATTTTTGTCTGAATATGTTTTAATTTCTCCCTTTTTTTAATTAATTAAAGAAAAAAAAAGAAATTAACACAATATTTAGAAATCATTCCATTCTACACATGCAATCTCTCCCTCATTTTTGAAGGACAATTTTGCTGGGTATAGAATTCTTGGTTGGCAGTTTTTCTCTTTTAGTAATTTAAATATATCATCCCACTGTCTTCTCGCCTCCATGGTTTCTGCTGAGAAATCTACACATAGTCTTATTGGGTTTCCCTTGTATGTGATGGGTTGCTTTTCTCTTGCTGCTTTCAAGATCCTCTCTTTCTCTTTGACCTCTGACATTCTGACTGGTAAGTGTCTTGGAGAACGTCTATTTGGATCTATTCTCTTTGGGATATGCTACACTTCTTGGATCTGTAATTTTAGGTCTTTCATAAGAGTTGGGAAAGTTTCAGTGATAATTTCTTCCATTACTTTTTCTCCTCCTTTTTCCTTCTCTTCTCCTTCCAGGACACCCACAGCATGTATATTTGTGTGCTTCATATTATCATTCAGTTCCCTGAGTCCCTGCTCATATTTTTCCTTGTTTTTCCCTATGATTTCTGTTTCTTGTCAGATTTCAGATGTTCCATCCTCCGGGTCACTAATCCTAACCTCTGTCTCTTGAAATCTACCATTGTAGGTTTCCATTGTTTTTTTCATCTCTTCTACTGTACCTTTCATTCCCATAAGTTCTGTGATTTTTTTTTTCAGACTTTCCATTTCTTCTTTTTGTTCATCCCTTGCCTTCTTCATATCCTCCCTCAATTCATTGATTTGGTTTTTGATGAGGTTTTCCATGTCTGTTCATATATTCTGAATTAGTTGTTTCAGCTCTTATATCTCATTTGAACTATTGATTTGTTCCTTTTACTGGCATGTATCTTCAGTTTTCCTGGTGTGATTTGCTATTTTTTGCTGGCATCTAGACATTTAATTACCTTAATTAGTTTACTCTGGAGATTGCTTTCACTTCTCTTACCTAGGGTTTTCTTGCTAGATGAGTTTGTTATCTATCTGTTCTTTGAGCTTCAGTTCAGCTTTTTCTGGACCTCTAGCTTAGGTTTTGTTTAACAGAGGATAATTTTTCAGTTCTTGTGTTCTTGTTTCTTGCCCTGCTTGTATGGTGCCTTTCCCCCCCACCGTCTATGTAGGTATTATAGACTCCAGCTGGGTTTTCCCGAACTAAACTGGCCTCCTATCAAGGGGAAGGAGTCACCTGCATCAGTTTTCCCTGAGTGTGAGACCCAGCAGGTTGAAAGACTTTCCTGTGAAGTCTCTGGGCTCTGTTTTTATTATCCTGCCCAGCATGTGGCACTTGTCTGCCTGCGGGTCCCACCAGCAAAAGATGTTATGGCACCTTTAACTTCAGAAGACTCTCCCTGCTGGGGGCGTGGTGGAGACAGAGGAGAGGTTGTAGGCTGGTTTTAATGGCTTCACATTGCCAAGCCCTGGGGTCTGAATTCCTTGAGTGAGGGATTCCACCTGAGTTGGGCTTCACCCCTCCCCTGGGGCAGGGACGGGTGTGAGACAGCCCTGAATGCAGCCCATTTCTGCCTATGCCTGGGGCAGTTGCAGCCCAAGAATTCCCATAGCTGAATCCAGAGGCAACCAAGTCTCCGTAGAAACACAGCCACTAAAACCTCCGTTTCCTCCGCTTTCCTGTTTTTCCATGAGCTCAGTGAGCGACCTCCGCCTTGACCAGGTTTAGAGTCTCTTTCCTTTCCTTCTGGGAAGCCGCCTGTTGGGGAGGGGCGCCAGGCGCTGGCTGCCACGGCTTGGGAAACTCATGGTTTTGGGGAGGCTCACAGCTGGTCCAACTGGTCCAGACTGGGGTATGCTGTGTGTCTGGTCACTGACGTGGCTCCGGGAGCTGTCCTGTACTGTTTCTGGTTATTTAGTAATTGTTCTGGAGGATGAACTAAAACACGCACATTGCTAAGCCACCATCTTGGCCCCTCCTGGAAATAGTTTTTTCTCAGAATTTCGAAGGCTTTGCTGTATGACCTACCAGTCTCTGCTTTTCTTGAGGTAAAGTGATTGAAACCCCTGTTGTGTGACCTTTTACTTGTTGTTGTTTGTTTGGATTTTTTTTCCCTCCCTCACTGGAAGCTTTGAGGATATCCTCTCTCCCTTGTGTTCTGTGATTTCCCCTGTGGGTCTTCCATCCATTGTGCTGGGTACTCTGTGGGCCCTTTTATTTGGACATTCACGTTCTTCAGTTCTGGGTCGTTCTCTTTTGTCATTTCTCAGATTTTTTTCTCCATCTTTATTTTGATTTTTTTATAATTTTTCATAATATGCATTCTTATTGTATGGATAGAATAGCCTCAAAGGGGATTATTGAGTCGTCTTGTTCTCTCTGCATTGACTGCTTCCTCCTGGATATTCAGGGCCTTTGTGGTTGTATTCCTCTCTGCTTGGGATCCCTCAGATAGCCCATAGCTCACTCGCTCTCCTCCTTCAAGTCTTTGCTTAATTGTTGCTTTAGTCACCTCTCCATTTAAAAGTGAAGACCCTTACATCACTTCCCTGCTTTATTTTTATCACCATCTAGCATACCACATTTTTTATTTCTAGGATATAAATTCTGTGAGGTAGGGCTTGTTGTCTTGTTCACTGCTGTAACGCTAGTGTTTAGAACAGTGCCTGGCCCATAGTTGATACTTAATAAATTATTTCTTGAAGGAATGAAGAAACTCTTTTATATTATGATTTCTTAAAATGTCTAATGAGCCTGTTTATTCATGTTCTATTGTGTTTTTAATTTTTTTGCATTACCATAGGCAACTAGAATATGTATTTTGTGTATGTGTTTGTACAAAAAAATGTATGTGTTGGCTGACATTTCCTCACCTGTCAGGGTTTGGTTGATGGGGCAAGAATGGGAATTTCGTGAACCGCATTTCAGTATGCTCCTTTGAAAATTGTCTCTGTTTCCAGTTTTGTTTTGTTTTTACCCTTGCTTGATGTTCTTGGCTCTAGAGCCATTTGAATTCATTTTTCTCTGAACATTGGGTTTGGAGGTGGAGAGTGGGGTGGAGAAAATAGATGAGATGATTCCCTATTTTAGCAGGGGGCAAGGTAGAGAATTTGTGCTTTAGTTACATAGGCTTTATGCCAACCTGTGTTTTCAGATTGCTTTCACCCCTGTTTTCCATCTGCAAAAATCCGTGGAAATACCCATCTGGTGAAGTCTTTTCTCCTCTTTTTGTTCTCCTCATTCTTGGTTTCATACCTCTTTTAAAAATTCTGTTGTCATTTTAATAGGCAGTTATCTATTTTAACGTCGCCATTTTAATATTGAAAAACAGAATAATTGTAAACGTGCAGAGAGAAGTCACCATGTTTTATATCCTAAATATCACACGTACAGTACAATGATACCTTTTGTGTTGAGGAGAAATATAAATTACTCATAGCCAGAAGCTTATCCTGTTGCTTTTGCTTATTTTCAGGTGCCTTTATCCCTTAAGGATCAGCCTTGCCTAAGCAACACTTTGTTTTTAGCTGTGGGGCTCAGGAGCAGATTTGAGATCTGTTGCCAGAGCTAATGGTAAGTCTAAAATTATGACAAGCCCTTGCATATGGTCAGAACTTGGTAACATTCATGGGGAGTGGGAAGGTTTAGCCATTTGCTGACTCTCTCCCAGGTTCCCACTCATACTAGGTTCTCACAGGTTTGTCCCAGTTTCCTCACTACCCTCAGCCACTGAAAGTGTAAAGAGTACTTACATTTTGATGAATCCACAAGCTGCTTGTGTATTTTTTTAAGTAAATTTTACCACAACACAGAAGTAAATGAAAAGTTTTAGGAAAAATAAAATGTAAATTTTTACCCATGATATAAAAACAGGGCTAAATTTGAGTGAACAAAGTGTTTTGAGTTGAGATGAATGTGAAACCAGGATGCTCAGACCCCAGGAAACCAAGTTGATGCCATATCTATGGTAGGACCCTCAGTTCCTCTCCACAGAAACCAAAAGGTCAAAGTTGGTTATCTCTGGGTGGGATTACATGCGATTTTCGCTTTGCTCTTTCTTCTTATTGGTATTTTACATCATTCCTGCAGTGCCTAGATACAATCTGTTACACTTTTTCCTAAGTGAAGTGTCTATCTTCTTTGGGTTCAGATTATGCTGTCCTCTTTGGAGATCTCCTTGTCTCTTGGCTGCTGGCACTCCTCCCTCAGGCTTGGACTGTCTCACTGGTCACCTCCTTTCTTTATGAAAGTATGTTAGGTCCCCTCTAACTTGTTTTTTTTAAAACTATTTTTTATAGTGAAATATAACATATATACAAAAAAGCAATAAATTTCCAAGTACATTTTATCAAGTAGTTATAGAACAGATTTTAAAGTATGGTATGGGTTACAGTTCCATGATTTTTCACTTTTTCTTCTAGCTGTTCCAAGACACTGGAGACCAAAAGAAATATCAATATAATGATTCAGCAGCCATACTCATTTGTTAAATCCTGTCTTGTCTGTTATACTCCTCTATCTATTTTTTGTGTGTGTGTGTTCTAGTTTGCTAGCTGCCGGAATGCAATATAGCAGAAACGGAATGACTTTTAAAGGGGGAATTTAATAAGTTGCTAGTTTATAGTTCTAAGGCTGAGAAAATGTCCCAATTAAAACAAGTCTATAGAAATGTCCAATCAAAGGCATCCATCCAGGGAAAGATACCTTGGTTCAAGAAGGCCAATGAAGTTCAGGGTTTCTCTTTCAAGTGAGAAGGTACATGGCAAACACAGTCAGGGCTTCTCTTTCAGCTGGAAGGGCACGTGGCAAACATGGCATCATCTGCTAGCTTTCTCTCCTGGCATCCAGTTTCATGAAGCTCCCCAGGAGGCATTATCCTTCTTCATCTCCAAAGGTCGCTGGCTCATGGACTCTCTGTTTCGTGGTACGGCAGCATTCTCTACTCTCTCCGAATCTCCTCATTCTCCAAAATGTTTCCTCTTTTATAGGACTCAAGACATGCCGTCACCTAATCCAGCTTAACAACCACTCTTGATTAAATCACATCTCCAAATGGGTGGAGACATGTCATCACCTCATCCAGCTTAACAACCACTCTTGATTAAATCACATCTCCAGGGAGATGATCTGATTACAGTTTCAAACATATAGTATTGAATAGGGATTACTCTACCTTTATGAAATGGGATTTTGGTTAAAACATGGCTTTTCTAGAGGGCATACTTCCTTTCAAACCAGCACAGTGTGTGTGAGAAATAACATACAAAAAAGCAATAAATTTCAAAATACATTGCAACGGTTAGTTGTAGAACAGATTTCAGAGTTTAGCATGGGTTACAATTCCACAATTTTAGGTTTTTGCTTATAGCTGCTCTCAGGTACTAGAGACTAAAAGAAATCTCAATTTAATGATTCAGCAATCATTTATTAAACCCAACTTCTCTGTATAACTCCACCATCACCTTTGATCTTTGGACTATGTTGGGAAAAGACTGTCGATAATATGGGATAAGGGAATGATACTAGTTGATGTTCTGGAAAGGCTGGCCCTTTGTCCAGGGACCCATCTGGAGGTTGTAAGTTTCTGGAAAGTTACCCTAGTGCATAGAACCTTTGTAGAATCTTATGCCCTAGATATTCTTTAGGATTGGCAGGAATGGTTTTGGTTGGGGTTTGGCAAGCTATGATGGGTAGCAGTATCTAAGTGAAGCTTGTGTAAGAGTGACCCCCAGAGTATCCTTTATTTGAACTCTCTGAGCTTATTTGTTACACTTCTTTTTCCCCTTTTGGTCAGGATGCCATTGTTGATCCTACGGTGCCAGGGCCAGGCTCATCCTAGGAGTCATCTCCCATACTGCCAGGGAGACTTTCATCCGTGTATATCATGTCTCATATAGTGGGGAAGGGCAGTGGTTTCACTCGCAGAGTTGGGCTTAGAGAGAGAGAGGTCACATCTGAGCAGCAAAAGAGATCCTCCAGAAGTAACACTTAGGCATAACTATAAGTATGCCTATAGGTAGGCTAAACTTCTCCGCTGCATAAATAAGAGAAGCAAGCTTTAAAAGCATTGTTTCACTGACCAGACAGCACTGACGGGAAAAAACAGGTGAGAGGTACATAATGAGGTGATTGATGAGGGTTAGGGGGAGATTTGGATTTTCTGTTTGGTTAAGGGTGCACTAATTGGTTGTCTTTCTCTTGGAAACAATGAAATTATCTAAAATTGAGAGTGTTGATGGACTATTGACTTTGGAAGTTATATGCGAGGCCCAGTAGATGGAGGTGGCTGAAAGATGCACTGACAAAGAAGTAGATTGGCAAACAGTGGTTTATACGTGTGATCAAACATGGTGCTGCTACAGAAAGGATTGAAGTTGTGAGGCTGAGGCATGCAATGATGTAAATAAACCTGTGGGACGTTTGGTGAGGCAAAATAAGCCAGAAACAAAAGAGCGATTATTGTATGGAAAAGCACTCCTAGCTTCCTAGGCCAGATCAGTCCTGAAACCCAGAAGGGTCAGCCTCTTCAGAGCATCAGTAAGCTCCATCCCCCATCACGTATTATCAACAACCCTCTCCAACATGAAAACATTAGAAAGGGCATAACCCAAATACCCCTAAAGAGGGGGAGAAAGACGAAAGGAGAAGGTGTAATTATAAGAGAAGACAGGATTTAATAAATGAGTGTGACTGCTGAATCACTTTATCGATTTTAGTCTCCAGTGTCTTGGAGCAGCTAGAAGGAAAAACCTGAAATTCTGAAACTGTAACCTGCACCAACTCTGAAATCTATTCTGCAACTAATTGTTGTGGTGTGCTTTGTAATTTATTGCTTTTTTAAATATATATGGTATTTTTCACAATAAAAAATGAAAATGTTTTTTTAAAAAAAGCTTGCTTCTAAGTTAATTTAGTGTTTCTAATGGTCTGGTGACCTCTGTGGCAGAGACCAGTTTTTTTTTTTAGATTTCAGACTCTTGTTTTGGGTTTAAACATTATTTTCATCTCTCAGTTCATTTATAACGCAAAGAGAATATTAATTATTTCAGTTAAATTTTTATTAGGAAAAAGACTAAGTGTAGTATATGAAGCTAATCTTAAGTTACAGATTTCACCACTTTCTTAGATTCCCTTTGTCCATCATTCTCTTGTCCTTAAGGGATTATTGAAACTGATCCAGTGTCCTTTAAGTACATTCATAGGGTATATGGCACTTTTTTCAAAATCAGTTAATACTTATGTTGATGCTTGAAACAAAAAGAAGGACGTGATCACCTATAATCATACTACCCAGTGATTATTTCTACCAATCTACCTATAATGCAAGATAAGGGACAGGTCTGTTGAACTGTTTTTTCTTTTTTGTTTGTTTTTTCTTTTTTTGTTGTTTTTGTATATTTTTTGTTTTTGTTGTTGAACTGCTTTTTGACCTTTGAATTATTATGTGAATTACTTGTGGCTATCCATCTGAAACTTGTGAGCATCTCATGGGTCTGAAGCACAGAAGAGAGCTGAGCTGAATGAAGGATTTGGGAGTCACAAGCGTTTAGTTGGAATTGGAAGTCATTGGAGTAGGTGAAGTAATTGTGGGGATAGGAGGACTGGGAAGGGCCATTTAAAGTGAATAGAAAAGAGAGCTTAAAACAAACAAACAAATAAATAAAAATGAAAAGAGAGCCTAAGAGGAGGGCCTTCAGCATCTAGAGAGCAGTGAAGGAAGAAGAGCTTCTGCCAGAAGAGTGGGAGGAAAACAAAGATAATAGGGGATCCAGAAGAGATGAGAAAGAGAGTAAGTGTGAGCTACTTCTGAGAGTTAATGGAAGACAAATGGAAATGATTTTATTGAATTTTGCCATCAGTGTATCTATCCTCAATAAAGTTGTTGACCTCAGGCACAATTGTTAATCTTCTGTGTATCTCATGCATACATGAGATAGCAGATCATGTTATATTTGTTTACAGTCCTATTTCCTTTAAAAGATTATAGACTTTGTAAGGGTAAGATCGATGTAATGCCAGATCGTGCCAGGTCTTATAGGTTCTGTCTTAACCTTATTAAATGTAATGAGAAGCAGACGAATGATTTTTAAACCATCACTTACTCCAATTTATGTTTTAAAATCATTTTTGCCACCCCATAAGCTTTTCGTTTTCTCTAGTTGTTAAGTAGAGTAGAGGGACAAAATATACAAAATAAGAGAAACTGGTTTCTTAGCGGTAAATACTGATGTCCTTGAGTCATTTTTAGAAGGAGAAATTTTAAAACTTTATAAAAATAAAGTGATTTATATTTAAAATGTTCACTTAGTGCCAGGGGACAGTCTTAACACCTTAAGTCTGGATTCCTTCTCTTGCTTGCAAGAATCAGCTTCCCTTCACTCACTGTTATGACCATTGGCATATCCAAAGATGATAGTCAGAATGTTGGTTTATCATACACACAGCTTTTACAGGAATTTGTCTTTTTCAGTTTATTCTAATTAAAAAATAAAATTACTTTAAGGTGTGCTGTAGTCTGTACTGTACTAAAGGCAGTAGTAGGGTGTATATTCCTTTTAATTGAAAATACTTTACATGTTTCATAATAAACTTCCTTGTAGTTCTAATCATGAGCAACATCTTTCATTTGGCTTAATAAACATGGAGCAAACATTTGAATTCCTACTCTGTGTCAAACGAACTGTTTTAGGCTCTTGGGATACTTCAGCAAAATAAACAAAGATCCTTGCCTTGTATGAGCTTACATACCAGTGGCAAGAGGCAGATGATAAATAAGAAGTATAATTAGTGCATTGGTATATCAGATGTTGGTATGTGCTATGCAATAAGAAAAAAATATCAAATAATCTAGAGAGGAGATGGTTGCAGTTTTAAACAGGGAAGTTAGGGTAGCATCAAAAGGTAGGATTTGAGCAAAAGCTTGAAAATGAGGGAGTTTCTTATGCAGTTACATGCGGTATGAACATTCCAGGTAGGAAGTACATCCAGTACAAAGAAAGGCCCTAAAGCCAGAATGTGCCAGTCAGGTTTGAGGAATAGTGAGGAGGCTGTTGTGACTGGAGGGAGAGAAAGGTTGCCTCAGCTTTCTAGGAAAGGTGAAGCCTCATTGAATTTCAGAAAGTTCATAAGTCAAAACTAAATGAATAACTGGACAAAGAATACCCATCCCAGGAATGCTCTCCAAATGGTAATCCTAAACACCCAAATTCATATCTCAACTTTAATGAGGTCACTTCAGAATAACAAAAGTTTCTTAAATTTAGTTTGTAAGGCAACTTACACACACATACACACACACACACACACATACACAATCTCTCTGTGAATAAGAAACTGAAATTGGAACACATGCCTAAAGTCCTAGTGTTTACTAAAAACTGAAAAATTCACCATTCCATTTTATGGATGTCCAGGTTAGAAACCAAAAGGCTTTGTTGCATAGCAAGGATAGAAAAATTGCCACATGCCCTTGTCTCTAAAAAGGTGGTGATGCAGTATGACTGTGTGATTGTGAAAACCTTTTGTCTGATGCTCCTTTTATCTACCTTATCAACAGACGAGTAAAACATATGGAATAAAAATAAATAATAGGGGGAACAAATGTTAAAATAAATTTAGATTGAAATGCTACTGATCAGTGAAAGAAAGTGGTAAGGGGTATGGTATGTATGAATTTTTTTCTGTTTTCTTTTTATTTCTTTTTCTGAATAGATGCAAATGTTCCAAGAAATGATCATGATAATGAAATGCAACTATGTGATGATATTGTGAAGTACTGATTATATATGTAGAACAGAATGATCAAAAGTTAAGAATATTTGTGTTTGTTTGGTGTTATATATTTTTTTAAATTTAAAAATTAATTTAAAAAACCCAATTTTTAAAAATGAAAATAAATAAATCCCCATCCCAGCCCATACCCCTATCACCCACCACTATTGTCCCTTAGCACTGGCATGGTACATGTTACTACTGATGGAAGAATATTAAAATATTGCTTGTAACTATAAAAAAAAAAAAGATGGTGATGGGGGTGAAGGTTAGGCTGAGTTGGGGAAACTGTGCCAGTGTGAAACCATTATGTACCCCAAAAAAGCCATGCTTTAATCCTGATCCAGTCTTGTGAGGCTAGAACTGTTGTTTAGGGTGGAAAACTTTGATTTGATTGTTTCTGTGGTGATGTACAAACTTAGTTGTGGATGTGACCTTTTGACTAGTTTATTTCCATGGAGGTGTGGTGTGCCTCGTGTGTGAGTGTAGCCTTTTGATTAGATGGAGGTGTGACTCTACCCATTTAGGGTGTTCTAGTTTGCTAGTTGCCAGAATGCAATATACCGGAAATAGAATGACTTTTAAAAAGGGGAATTTAATGAGTTGCTAGTTTATAGTTCTAAGGTCAAAAAAATGTCCCAATTAAAACAAGTCTATAGAAAGATCCAGTCAAAGGCATCCAGGAAAGATACCTTGGTTCAAGAAGGCTAATAAAGTTCAGGGTTCTCTCTCATCTGAGAAGGCACATGGTGAACACGGTCACGGTTTCTCCCTCAGCTGGAAAGGCACATGGCAAGCACAGCATCATTTGCTAGCTTTCTCTCCTGGCTTCCTGTTTCATGAAGCTCCCTGGGAGGTGTCTTCCTTCTTCATCTCCAAAACTCTGGGTGATGGACCCTCTGCTTCATAGTGCTGCAGCATTCTCGGCTGTCTCTGAATGTCCTTCATTCTCCAAAATGTTTCCTCTTTTATAGGACTCCAGAAACTTATCAAGGCCCACCCAAATGGGTGGAAACACATTTCCCCTAATCCAGTTTAACAAACACTCTTGAATGGGTTACATCTCCAGGGAGATGATCTAATTACAGATTCAAACATACAATATTGAATAGGGATTATCCTGCCTTTACAAAATGGGATTTTAATTAAAACATGGCTTTTTTAGGGGTCACACATCCTTTCAGACCAGCACACAGAGTGAATATTGATTAGTTTACTGGAGTCCTTTAACAGAGGAAACATTTTGGAGAAACTGCAGAGCCTACAGAGCCAAGGAATCCCAGACATTTGGAGATGCAGAAAGTAAATGCCCCTGCGGAAGACAGCCAGAAACCAAAGACTCCAGTAGACACCAGCCATGTGCCTTCACAGCTGACAGAAGTGTTCTGAACCAATCAGCCTTTCTTGATTCAAGTTATCTTTATCTGGATGCCTTAGTTTGGACA
This sequence comes from Tamandua tetradactyla, assembly GCF_023851605.1. Taxonomy (NCBI): domain Eukaryota; kingdom Metazoa; phylum Chordata; class Mammalia; order Pilosa; family Myrmecophagidae; genus Tamandua; species Tamandua tetradactyla. The sequence continues at coordinate 10,587,967 of NC_135334.1, read as the reverse complement.
TTTTTACAGCCTTAGAACTGTAAACTTACAACTTAATAAATCCTTTTATAAAAGCCAGTCTGAGAGGTGGGGCAAGGTGGTGGTATAGTAAAGTGTGAAATTCAGTTTGTCCTCCAGAGCAGCTAGTAAATAGCTAGGAACAGTACAGAACAACAGCTGGGGGAACATCAGTGACTGGACAAACAGTGTACACCAGTCTGGGCCAGGCAGAACAGCTGAGATCCCGCATACAGCTGTAAGTCCCCTGGCCATGGAGGCTGGCGCCCTTCCTCCCTGGGCATGGCAAGCATTTCCTCAAGGGGAAAGGAAACAGACTTTACTAATAGCAAGTACTTAGCTCAACCAAGCTCCAGTTGCGGAAGTAACAAATTCTGATTACTGAAAACAGGCCTCCAGCATAAATAAACCTGGAATAAGCATTAAAGGAACTAGGGTTTTTTGCCCTGCTAGAGAGGGGGCGGGGCTGATGGAAACTTACAAACTAGAGGCTTTTTGAGTTGGACAGCACAAAATATTGGAAAAAGGCTGGACCTGAAGAAAAGGGGGCATATAGAGCCCGTAGGTACATAGAGCCACATACCAGCTCAAGCTCATTGACAAACCCAAGGGTCTGGGTCTGGCTCTGAAAAGGCTTTATTTTTAACTTCTTAAACAGCTTATCAGATAGAAGGCTCCAGCAAGGCTCCAGCACTGTTCCAGGCAAAGGTGGAATTTAAGCATGTCTGAGAGACAAAGTAACTAGTCAAGGGAAAGGGGTTAATTCCCTAAAGGGCATATCTTTCCCAAGAAAGGGGGTGGGGCGTAGGTCAAGTGGAATCCCTGCTTCAAGGAATTCAGGCCCCAGGGGCTGGAAATCAGAAGCAAAGCCTGCCTACTGCCTCACCTGTGTCTCAGCCCCTGGCAGGGATTGTTTGTTGAAATTAAAGGCACCACATCACTTTAAGCTGGTGTGACGCCACAGTAAGACAAGCAACACAAGCTGGGAAGGATAGGAAAAGCACAGAGTCTAGAGCCTTCATATGGAAGTCTGACATCCTACTTAATTTCACCCATGGGGAAAACTGATGCTGGCTACTCTCTCCCCCTAGATCTGCACCTGTCTAGTCTGGAAAAATCTAACTGGGATCTGTAATATCTGAGGAGACCCTCTTCCAAAAAAAAGGCTCCATATAGGCAGGACAAGGAACAGAAATATAAGAACTAAAAATTCTGATCAGTTAAATAGAACCTGTGCTAGAGATCTGGAGTAAGTTGAACTGAATGGTAAAGAACAGATGAAGAACAAAGTCGTTTAACAAGAAAACCCTAGTTAAAAATGTGAAAACAACCTCCAGAATAAACTAATTAAAGAAAACTAATGCCTAGACCCCAGAAAAAATGAGTCATACTAGCAAAATCAAAGATATGGCACAAAGGAACAAACCAACACTTAAAATGTGATACAGGAGTTGAAATAACTAATTCAGGATGTTCAAACAGATGTGGAAAATCTCATCAAAACTCAAATCAGTGAGTTGAGGGAGCATATAAAGAAGACACTGGGTGAATATAAAGAAGAACTTGAAAGTTTGAAAAAGCAAATTGCATAACTTGTGGTAATGAAAGGCACAATAAAAGTGATGAAAAAAACAATGGGAGGGTGGTTCCAAGATGGCAGCTTAGTGAGCTGTGAAATTTAGTTCGTCCACGGGAGCAGCTAGTAAGTAGCCAGGAACAATACAGAACAACTGCTGGGGCCACATTAGTGACCAGACATACAGCATATACAAGTCTGGACAAACTGGATCAACTGTGATCCCATGGAGAACCGTCAGCCCCCCAGCCGCAGAAGCTTGCACCCCTCCCTGACAGGCTGGTTCCCAGAGGGGAAAGGAAAGAGACTTTACTAGCAGCAGGGGCTTAGCTCAACCAAGCTCCAATTGTGGAATTATTAACAAATTCTGACTCCTGAAAATAGGTCTCCAGCTCAGATAAACCTCAAATAAGGGCTAAAGGTACTAGGAGTTTTTGCCCTGGCACAGAGGGGGAAGGGCTGACAGAAAAACAAAACCAGAGAATTTTTGGATCAGACAACAAAATACTTGAAAACGGCTGGACTCTAAAAATAAGTGGGGGGGGGAGGGGGAGCACATAGAACCTGGACATACATACAGCAAAGTACCAACTTAAGCTCTTTATTAACAAACCCGAGGAATGGGGGTCCTGCTCTGAAAGTGATTTTTTTTTTTTTTTTTTTGCTTTGTATCTACTCCTTAGCAGTAGACCTGCAAGCCTTCTCAGGCTCCATTGCCCCAGGCAAGGGTGGAATTAGGCTTGTCTGAGAGACAGAGAGGCTGGTCAGGTGAAAGAAATTAATTCCCTGAAGGCTGTGCCTTCCCCAGCAGAGGGGTGGGGCTCAGCTCAAGTGGAATCCCTCTCTCAAGGACTTCAGACCCCAGGGACTGGAGAACTGAAGCAATTAAAGCTAGTCTACCACCTCACCTCTGACTCAACCCACACCCCCAGCAGGAAGAGTCTGCTGAAGTTAAAGGCATTGCATCACTTTATGCTGATGGGAAACTGCAGGCAGACAAGCACCACATACTGGGCAGGATTGGAAAAACAGAGTCTAAAGGTTTCATAGAAAAGTCTGTCAACCGGCTAGGTCTCCCCTCAGTGAAAACTGATGCATGTGACTCTTTCCTCCTGAGAGGAGGCCAGTCTGATTTGGGAAAATCTGACCAGGTGTATAATATCTAAGTAGACCCTCCTAAAAAGGTGGGGGGGAGCTCCATATAGGCAGGAGAAGAAACAGAAAAATAAGAACTGAAAAATTCTGATCCATTAAACAAAACCTGTACAAAACCTAGAATAAACTGAACTGAATGTCAAAGAACAGATAAAGAACAAAGCCGTCCAGCAAGAAAATCCTAGGTAAAAGAGGGAAATAATTGTTCTCCAGAATAAACTAATTAAGAAAATCAAATGCCAACGGCAGGAAAAAATAACGTCATGCTAGGAAAATTGAGGATAGACACAGTCAAAGAAACAAACCAACAATTCAAATGAGATTACAGGAGTTCAAACAGCTGATTCAGGATGTTTTGATGAGGAAAATCTCATCAAAAATCAAATCATTGAGTTGAAGGAGGATATAAAGAAGGCAATGGGTGAACAAAAAGAAGAAATTGAAAGTGTGAAAAAACAGATCACAGAACTTACAGGAATGAAAGGCACAGTAGAGGAAATGAAAAAAGAAAGGAAATCTACAATGTTAGGTTTCAAGAGGCAGAAGAAAAGATTAGTGAATTGGAGAACAGGACATCTGAAATCCAACAAGCAAAAGAAAATATAGGGAAAAGAATAGAAAAATGTGAGCAGGGACTCAGGAAATTGAATGACAACATTAAGCACACAAATATACATGTGGTGGGTGTCCCTGAAGGAGAAGAGAAGGGAAAAGGAGGAGAAAGACTAATGGAGGAAATTATCACTGAAAATTTCCCAACTCTTACAAAAGACTTAAAATTACAGATCCAAGAAGTGCAGCGTACCCCAAACAGAATAGATCCAAATAGAAGTACTCCAAGACACTTACTAATCAGAATGTCAGATGTCAAACAGAAAGAGAGAATCTTGAAAGCCGCAAGAGAAAAGCACTCCATCACATACAAGGGAAGTTCGATAAGTCTGTGTGTGTATTCCTCAGTGGAAACCATGGGGACAAGAAGGCAGTGGTGTGGTAGTTAGGTTCAGGTGTCAGCTTGGCCAGGTGAAGGTGCCTAGATCTATTGCTGTGGCCATGAGCCAATGGCGTGTGAACCTCATCTGTTGCTGATTACATCTGTAGTTGGCTAGGAGGCATGCCTGCTGCAATGGATGATGTTTGATTTAATTGACTGGTGCTTAAATGAGAGAGCTCGATGTAGCACAGCTAACAGCAGCTCAGCATACCTCATCTCAGCACTCGCAGCTCAGCCCAGGCCTGTGGAGATGCAGAAAGGAATCACCCCGGGGAAAGTTGTTGGAATGCAGAGTGTTGGAGAGAAGGCCGACAGAAATTGCCCTGTGCCTTCTCATATAAGAAAGAACCTCAGTTGATAGTTAGCTGTCTTTTCTTTGAAGAACTATACATTAACTAAATAAATCCCCTTTTATTGAAAGCCAATCCATCTCTGGTGTGTTGCATTCCAGCAGCAAGCAAACTAGAACAAGTGGCATGACATATTTAAAATTCTGAAAGGGAAAAACTGCCAGCTGAGAATTCTATACCTGGCAAAACTGCCCTTCAAAAATGAGGGGGGGTCCTGGTGTGATTCTATCTTGTGTGACTGTTCTCTGGAATAGTAGTTGTCTATCTTCGCCCATCTTCTCACTCAAGTGCTTGCCTCCACCTGATGGAAGATTTGATAGTCATGGTCATGAGCTCTCTGAGGCTCCAGAACGATCTTTTCGGTTGTGAACTAAAGGCTGACAAAGATGATCACTTTAAGGTGGATAATGATGAAAATGAGCACCAGTTACCTTTAAGAATGCTCAGTTTAGGGGCTGGTGCAAAGGGTGAATTGCACATTGTTGATCCAGAGGTAATGAATTATGAAGCCAGTACAATGAAAGTAACTCTTTCAACTTTGAAAATGTTCATACAGCCAACAGTTTTCTTTGGAGGTTTTGAAATAGCACCACCTGTGATCTTACAGTTGAATTGTGATTTAGGGCCTGTGCATATTAGTGGACAGCACTTAGTAGTTGTGGAAGAAGATGCAGAGTCAGAAGATGAAGAGGAGGAAGATGTGGAACTCTTGAGTATATCTGGAAGGCAATCTGCTTCTAGAATTTGTAGTAAGGTGCTACAGAGAAAAGTTGAACTTGCTGCTGATGAAGATGATGATGATGATGGGGAGGTGGGAGAAAAACTACAGTGAAGAAACCTGTACCAGATACTCCCATGAAAAATACACAGAAATAAAACCAGAATGGAAAAGACTCAGAACCATCAACACCAAGATCAAAAGGTCACGAATCTTCGAAAACCAAGAGAGAACTAAAACACTGAGGGGATCTACTTCTGTAGAAGACATTCAAACAAAAATACAAGCAAGTTTTTTTTTTTTTTTTTTTAGTTAGTGGTATATTAGAGTGGCAGAGGAAAGTGTTAGAAACTGTAAAGCTGTGTTTCAGTAGCCATGGTTCTTTTAAAAAATTTTTTTTAAACGACAACATACAAGCATGAACATTCTTGCCATATGATCATTCTATTCTTGGTATATGATCAGTGACTCACAATGTCATCACATGGTTGTATATTCATCACCATGATCATTTCTTAGGGCATTTGCATCAATTCAGAAAAAGAAAAAAGAAAAAAAAACTCATACATACCATACCCCTTACCCCTCTTCTCATTTACTGCTAATATTTCCATCTACCCAATATATTTTAGCCTTTGTTTCCCCTGATTTTTTCTATACCCCTTACCACTCCCTTTCCTTGATCACTAGCATTTCATTGTACTAAATTTATTTTAACATTTGTCCCTCCTATTATTTATTTTTGATCCATATGTTTACTCATCTGTCCATAACATAGATAAAAGGAACATCAGACACTAGGTTTTCATAACCACACAGTCACATTGCAAAAGCTATGTCATTACACAGTCATTTTCGAGAAACATGGCTACTGGAACACAGCTGTACATTTTCAGGCACTTCCCTTCAGCCTCTCCAATATACCTTAACTAAAAAGGTGATATCTATATAATGCATAAAAATAACCTCCAGGATAATCTCTCGACTCTGTTTGGAATCTCTCAGCCATTGACGCTTTTTGCCTCATTTCTCTCTCCCCCCTTTTGGTTGAGAAGGTTTTCTCAAACCCTTGATGCCAAGTCCCAGCTCATTCTAGGATTTCTGTCCCATGTTGCCAGGAAGGTTTACACCCCTGGGGGTCATATCCCATGTAGAAAGGGGGAGGACAGTGAGTTTGCTTGTGTTGGCTGAGAGAGAGAGGCTACATCTGAGCAACAAAAGAGGTTCTTTGGAGGTGACTCTTAGGCCTAATTTTAAGTAGACTTAACCTATCCTTTGTGGGGTCAAGTTTCATATTAACAAACCCCAAATTGAGGGCTCAGCCTATTGCTTTGGTTGTCCCCACTGCTTGTGAGAATATCAAGAATTTTCCACTTGGGAAAGTTGAATTTTCCCCCTTTCTCATCTTAAAGTAGGCTTAGCCTTTCCTTTGTAGGGGTAAGTTTTAATGAATGAACTTTGAAAAGTAAAGTTAAGAACAGAAGTTATCAGGAAATGGAAAGATGGTCGAGATTGGACATTTGGTGCTGAGGGAATACAGATTGTATAACAGGACTGATTGTAAAATTTAAGAAATGGTTAGCACAATAATATTAGAATAGTAAATGAAGCTGAATATGAGTATGATTGAGGGAGAAGGGCTGGGGGGCGTGTGAAACCAGAAAGAAAGATAGAGGATATCAAGACTGAGTCGGTATAACTTAGGAATGCCTAAAGTAGACAGGAATGGTGATTAAATGTACAAATATAAAAATGATTTTGCATTAGGGAGAACAAATGAATCTCAACATTTCAAGGAGTTGAAAAATAGATGGTGTTTTCATTTGTAAAAGCTACCAGAATGCAATATATCAGAAACAGTGTGGCTTTTAAAAGGGGGAATTTACTAAGTTGCAAGTTTACAGTTCTAAAACCTTGAAAATATCCAAACTAAGGCATCTGGGGAAAGATACCTTGATTCAAGAAAGGCCAATGGGTACAGAACACCTCTGTCAACTGAAAAGGCACATGTTGACACCTGCTAGCTTTCTCTTCCAGCTTCCTATTTCATGAAGCTCCCCAAGGGGTGTTTTCATTCTGCATCTCCAAAATTCTGTGACTGTGTGCGTTGTGTTGTTTCTAATGCTTTTTGCAAAATGGTTCCCTCTTAAAGAGCTCCAGTAAACAACCTTCTCTTGTATAGGTACAGTCACATCTCCGTGGAAATCATGTAATCAGAAGTTACAGTTCTGTGGGTTATAGTCTCCATGGAAACAGTCAAAAAGATCCCACGCAGCAATATTAAATGAGGATTAAAGAACTTGTTTTTTCTAGGGTACACAGCAGATTCAAACTAGCACAAATTGGTATACAGGAAAAGGTATAATCAATGGAAGGTAGGGTCTATAGTCAACAGTAACATAGTAATATGCTTCCACTGAATGTAACAAAGGCATTATGCCAAAACTAAATGTCAGCAAATGGGCGGCATGGGGGAATGGTATGGATTCTATGCAGAAGGAAAGGTGTCTTCATATAGATTATGGTGGTGAAGGGCACCTCTGTTTACTTAGATTGTATGCTGTGTGAATAAAACTTTAAAAATGAACTGAGTTGCAGCCCCTTGGAGGGCAGCGTGGTTGTTCCACAGGGGGCTAGGGGTGGGATTTTCCTCTGATCTTACAACCCTGTTGCTAGGTATATACCTGGAGGAACTGAGACTGGGGATAGGAATGGGCATTTGCATATTGGTGTTTATGGCAGCAGTGTTCTGGATTTGCAATGGATGGAGGTGGCCTAAGGATGCAAAGATTGAGGAATTGAACAGGAAACTGTGGTGTTTGCATACAGTGGGCTACTGAGTGGCTTTCAGAAGGAATGAATTTGTGATGCTTGCAACTAGGTGAATGAACCTTAAGGGCTGCATGTTGAATAAAATGTCAGAAACAGAAAAACAAATATTATCGTGCCTCACTCATATGGATTAACTGTAATATACAAACTCAGAGAATAGAAGTCGAGAGGTTGGATTATCAGGTTGGGGCCTATTCTAAAGGTTCCTAGACTGTAAGCTCTTACAGCAGTCACATATATTTAGAAGTTATAACTGACGTTTCAGACTTCTGAGATGCTGAGTTATTTTATATTACCTGGTTATTCCCTGAAATGTCGGATATTTATGTGACACCTGAAACTCAGAGTTAGGGCACTGAGACTATGAAAGTCAGTATTACCCCATTCAACAACTGTTGAAAAAGTTAGAAGTATGAGTAGACTTCATCTGGAGATGCAAATGAAGCTGATCTGGATAGGACTAAGGGAAGTCAGAATACAGGATAAAGAATGGTATGGCCCATATTTTCAGACTACAAGCTCCGTGTGAGACCAAAGGGAGAGATATTTATTTGGTGCGAAATTTATATTTTGGACAGCATATTATCCAATTTAGCCTGTATGATCAGTTTGCTTGAACAACATAATTACATGGGATTTTGAGTAGTACATGCGATTTTGAATAGTACTTGAGATCTTGTGGTTTGTACATGTTAGTGTGATGCCCTGATACATCCCAGAGTAATTTGGCCAGAGAATAAAAAAGTATTGTGAAATCCCCTTGGGGCACTAGGGAGAAAGGAAGAAATATTAAAGTTGCCCATCTGGGGAATTTCTGATATTCTCACAAGCAGTGGGAACAACTAGTTCAAACAGGCTGATCCCTTAGTCTTAGGGCTTGCCCCAGTGAGGCTTACTCCCACAAAGGAGAGGCTAAAACTATGTGATGATATTGTGAATTACTTATTATGTATGTGGAATGGAATGATCATATGTTAAGAATGTATTTGTTCATTTGTTGTTAATTTTTTTTAATTAACAAATAAAAAAAATCAAAAAAAGGAGAGGTTAAGTGTACTGATAATTATGCCTAAGAGTCACCCCCGAAGAACCTCTTTTGTTGCTCATATGTGGCCTCTTTTCTCTAAGCCAACTTGGCAGGTGAACTCACCGCCCTCCCCTGGAACATGACTCCCAAGAGTGTAAATTTCCTAGCAACATGGGACCTGATTCCCAAGGTTGAGCTGGGGCCCAGCATCATGTGAATGAGAAAGCTTTCTTGACCAAAAGGGGGAAGAAAGAAATGAGACAAAATAAAGTCTTAGTGCTTGAGAGATTTCAGAGTTGGGAGGTTATTCTTATGCATTATATTGATACCCCTTTTAGCTTATGGTGTATTGGAGTGGCTAGAGGGAAGTACCTGAAACTGTTGAACTGTGTTCTAACTTGCCTTTATTCTTGAAGAAGACTGTATAACTATAGCTTTTGTAAAGTGACAAGTGTGGAAACCTTGTGGCTGATGCTCCTTTTATCCAGGTTATGGACAGATAAGTGTAAAAAAGGGGGGAAGGGATAAAAATAAGTAAATAATAATAGGGGGAGATAAAGGGTAAAAAATGGGTAGATTGAAATACTGAGGGTCAGTGAGAGGGGTGTAAGGGTATGGGATGTATGAATTCTTTTCTCTTTTTTTCTTTTTATTTCTGTTTCTGGAATGATGCAAATGTTCTAAAACTGGTCATGGTGCAGAATACACAACTACGTGATGATATTGTGAGCCATTGATTGTATAATATGGTTGGACTGTACATGTGTGGATATTTCTCAGTAAAAATATTTTTTTAAAAACTAGGCTTCAAAGACATGGCACCTTCCATGTCTATGGAAAACATTCACAGTAGCTTTGTTAGGTGAATGCTTGTAAATATTCAATATTAAGTTCAATTTGTATCACATTAATGTTTGAAAATGCATTATTAGTAATTCCTGAATATTACAAACAGCCAACTTGAAGTGTAGAAGACTTGCTCTTAAATAACTCTCTGGAGGTGATATGAATACTGAAAGAGGCTTCCTCTGACTTGACTCCAAATCTCTAACCAACAACAACTATATCCTTGCTGGTGAACTTTTATGAGGGAACATCAAGATTGAGAGGTGCCTTCCTGATCCTGCTAGAAGTGTAGTGTAACCCATGGCTAGGGCAATAATAGCTACCCAAGTCTCCTGCCTTTGCAGTGGGTACACAAAAGATGAGTACAAATCCTATCAGGTTTCTCTACTTGTTCTATATCATGCTTGGGTCATTCAGTGGGGATGGTTCAACTGTCCTTGGTTCCAAGATGCACATTCAAGGTGTTTGCCTCTCTATTTGAAAACCATTTCTTGCCTTCTGGAATATCGGATAGCTTGACTTTGATTTTTTTTTAAATTTTTTATTTTTAAATTAAAAAAATATATATTACAAGAAAGAAACACAAACATTCTTAATATATGATCATTCCATTCTACATATATAATCAGTAATTCGCAATATCATCACATAGTTGCATATTCATCATGATAATTTCTTAGAACATTTGCATCAATTCAGAAAAAGAAATAAAAAGACAACAGAAAAATAAAATGAAAACAGAAAAAAAAGATTAAAAATACCATACCCCTTACCCCTCCCTTTCATTGATCACTAGCATTTCAAACTAAATTTATTTTAACATTTGTTCCCCCTATTATTTATTTTTATTCCATATGTTCTACTTGTCTGTTGACAAAGTAGATAAAAGGACCATCAGACACAAGGTTTTCACAATCACGCAGTCACATTGTGACAGCTGTATCATTATACGATCATCATCAAGAAACATGGCTACTGGAACCCAGCTCTCCATTTTCAGGCAGTTCTGTCCAGCCTCTCCATTACATCTTGGATAACAAGGTGGTATCTACTTAATGCATAAGAATAACCTCCAGGATAGCCTCTCGACTCTGTTTGGAATCTCTCAGCCATTGACACTTTGTCTCATTTCACTCTTCCCCCTTTCGGTCGAGAAGGTTTTCTCAATCCCTTGATGCTGGGTCTCAGCTCATTCTAGGATTTCTGTCCCACCTTGCCAGGAAAGGTCCACACCCCTGGAAGTCATGTCCCACATAGACAGGGGGAGGGCAGTAAGTTTGCTTCTTGTGTTGGCTGGAGAGAGAGGCCACATCTGAGCAACAAAAGAGGTTCTCTTGGGGGTGACTCTTAGGCCTAATTTTAAGTAGGCTTGACCTGTCCTTTGTGGGGTTAAGTTTCATATGAACAAACTCCAAGACTGGGGGCTCAGCCTATAGCTTTGGTTGTTCACACTGTGTGTGAGAATATCAAGAATTCAACTTGGGGAGGTTGAATTTTCCCCCGTTCTCACCATTCCCTGAAGGGGACTTGGCAAATACTTTTCCACTCACTGATCAAATCACTCTGGGATTCATCAGGGCATCACTCTGGACAAACCAGCAAAATCTCATGTCCTACCCAAAGTTGCATGTACTTATGGTGTTCAGTTAAGCTATCTACATAAGTTATATTAGGAAATGCACTAGTCAAAACATAAATTTTGTACCAAATAAACATTTTTTTGCTTTAGTCTCACACATAAGTTAAAATTTAAAAATATTAATTGCCATCTATTTTCAGCACCCTGCAGTAATGACATTCCTTTGTTCTTTCTCCTGCAAAAACATTTTTAAAATTTATACATTTGGTCACTATCATTATACACTCTAGGCATTCCTAGATTATACCATCTCAGTCATTATCGTCTATCTTTCTTTGTGATTTCATTTATGCCCCCAGCCCTCCTCCCTCTATCATTCTCACATGCAGCTTCATTCAGTGTTTTAAGATAACTGTATTACAGTTAGGTAGTATTGTGCTGTCCATTTCCGAGGTTTTATATTCAGTCCTTTTGCACAATCTGTGTCCCTTCAGCTCCAATTACCCTATTTCTATCTCCTAATGCTCTCTTTACGAATGAAATATTCCAAGTTTGTTCACTAATGTCAGTTTGTATCGATGAGACCATACAATATATTTTTTTTGTTTTTGGCTAATCTCACTCAGCCTAATGTCCTTAATGTCCATCCATGTTGTTCCATACTTCATGACTTTATTCTGTCTTACAGCTGCATAATATTCCATCATATGTGTATGCCACAGTTTGTTTAGCCACCTGTCTGTTGATGGACATTTTGGCTGTTTCCATCTCTTGGTAGTTGTAAATAGTGCTGCTATAAACATTGGTGTGCAAATGTCCGTTTGTGTCCTTGCCCTCATGTCCTTTGAGTAGAGACAGCATATAGATGGGTCCTGTTTTTTAATCCATTCTGCCAAGGACAGTGGGGATGGTTCAACTGTCCTTGGTTCCAAGATGCACATTCAAGGTGTTTGCCTCTCTATTTGAAAACCATTTCTTGCCTTCTGGAATATCGGATAGCTTGACTTTGATTTTTTTTTTAATTTTTTATTTTTAAATTAAAAAAATATATATTACAAGAAAGAAACACAAACATTCTTAATATATGATCATTCCATTCTACATATATAATCAGTAATTCGCAATATCATCACATAGTTGAGTTTAATCCATTAACATTTAGTGTTATTACTGTATGGGTAGTACTTTCTTCTACCATTTTGCCTTTTGGATTTTACATATCATATCTAATTTTCCTTCTTTTTACCTTTACTCATAGTTTTCCTTTCTGCACTGTTCTCTACACCTCTCTCTTCTGTCTTTTCGTATCTGTCTCTAGTGCTCCCTTTAGTATTTCTTGCAGAGCTGGTCTCTTGGTCACAAATTCTCTCAGTGATTTTTTGTCTGAAAATGTTTTAATTTCACCCTCATTTTTGAAGGACAATTTTGCTGGATATAGAATTCTTGGTTGGCAGTTTTTCTCTTTTAATAATTGAAATATATCATCCCACTGTCTTCTTGCCTCCATGGCTTCTGCTGAGAAATCTATGCATAGTCTTATTGGGCTTCCCTTGTATGTGATGGATTGCTTTTCTCTTGCTGCTTTCAAGATTCTCTCTTTCTCTTTGACCTCCAACATTCTGATTAGTAAATGTCTTGGAGTATGTCTATTTGGATCTATTCTTTTTGGGGTATGCTGCACTTTCTTGGATCTGTAATTTTAAGTCTTTCGTGAGAGTTAGGAAATTTTCAGTGGTAATTTCCTCCATTAGCTTTTCTCCTCCTTTTCCCTTCTCTTCTCCTTCTGGGATAACTACAACACGTACATTCATGCACTTCATATTGTCCTTCAATTTCCTGATGCCCTGCTCAAATTTTTCCATTTTTTTCCCTATATTTTCTTTTTCTTGTTGGATTTCAGATGTCCCATCCTCCAGTTCACTAATCCGATCATCTGCCTCTTGAAATCTACCATTGTAGGTTTCCACTGTTTTTTCATCTCTTCTATGGTGCCTTTCATTCCCATAAGTTTTTTTCTCTCTCTCTCTCTTTTTTTTATTAATTAAAGAAAAAAAAATTAACCCAACATTTAGAAATCATTCCATTCTACATATGCAATCAGTAATTCTTAACATCATCACATAGATGCATGATCATCATTTCTTAGTACATTTGCATCGATTTAGAAGAACTAGCAAAACAACAGAAAAAGATATAGAATGTTAATATAGAGAAAAAAATAAAAATAATAATAATAGTACAAAAAAAAAAAGACAAACCAACAGACAGACAAAAAAAAAAAAAAAAACCGTGTAGCTCAGATGCAGCTTCATTCAGTGTTTTAACATGATTACTTTACAATTAGGTATTATTATGCTGTCCATTTTTGAGCTTTTGTATCTAGTCATGTTGCACAGTCTGTATCCCTTCAGCTCCAGTTACCCATTATCTTACCCTGTTTCTAACTCCTGCTGGACTCTGTTACCAGTGGCATAATCCAAGTTTATTCTCGAATGTCAGTACACATCAGTGGGACCATACAGTATTTGTCCTTTAGTTTTGGGCTAGTCTCACTCAGCATAATGTTCTCTAGGTCCATCCATGTTATTACATGCTTCATAAGTTTATCCTGTCTTAAAGCTGCATAATATTCCATCGTATGTATGTACCACAGTTTGTTTAGCCACTCTTCTGTTGATGGACATTTTGGCTGTTTCCATCTCTTTGCAGTTGTAAATAATGCTGCTATAAACATTGGTGTGCAAATGTCCATTTGTGTCTTTGCCCTTAAGTCCTCTGAGTAGATACCCAGCAATGGTATTGCTGGGTCGTATGGCAATTCTATATTCAGCGTTTTGAGGAACCACCAAACTGCCTTCCACAGTGGTTGCACCATTTGACATTCCCACCAACAGTGGATAAGTGTGCCTCTTTCTCCGCATCCTCTCCAGCACTTGTCATTTTCTGTTTTGTTGATAATGGCCATTCTGGTGGGTGTGAGATGATATCTCATTGTGGTTTTGATTTGCATTTCTCTAATGGCCAGGGACATTGAGCATCTCTTCATGTGCCTTTTGGCCATTTGTATTTCCTTTTCTGATAGGTGTCTGTTCAAGTCTTTTTCCCATTTTGTAATTGGGTTGGCTGTCTTTTTGTTGTTGAGTTGGACAATCTCTTTATAAATTCTGGATACTAGATCTTTATCTGATATGTCATTTCCAAATTTGTCTCCCATTGTGTAGGCTGTCTTTCTACTTTGTTGATGAAGTTCTTTGATGCACAAAAGTGTTTAATTTTGAGGAGCTCCCATTTATTTATTTCCTTCTTCAGTGCTCTTGCTTTAGGTTTAAGGTCCATAAAACCGCCTCCAATTGTAAGTTTCATAAGATATCTCCCTAAATTTTCCTCTAACTGTTTTATGGTCTTAGACCTAATGTTTAGATCTTTGATCCATTTTGAGTTAACTTTTGTATAGGGTGTGAGACATGGGTCTTCTTTCATTCTTTTGCATATGGATATCCAGTTCTCTAGGCACCATTTATTGAAGAGACTGTTCTGTCCCAGGTGAGTTGGCTTGACTGCCTTATCAAAGATCAAATGTCCATAGATGAGAGGGTCTATATCTGAGCACCCTATTCGATTCCATTGGTTGATATATCTATCTTTATGCCAATACCATGCTGTTTTGACCACTGTGGCTTCATAATATGCCTTAAAGTCAGGCAGCGCGAGACCTCCAGTTTCATTTTTTTTTCTCAAGATGTTTTTAGCAATTTGGGGCACCCTGCCCTTCCAGATACATTTGCTTATTGGTTTTTCTATTTCTGAAAAATAAGTTGTTGGGATTTTGATTGGTATTGCATTGAATCTGTAAATCAATTTAGGTAGGATTGACATCTTAACTATATTTAGTCTTCCAATCCATGAACACGGTATGTCCTTCCATCTATTTAGGTCTTCTGTGATTTCTTTTAGCAGTTTTTTGTAGTTTTCTTTATATAGGTTTTTTGTCTCTTTAGTTAAATTCATTCGTAGGTATTTTATTCTTTTAGTTGCAATTGTAAATGGGATTCGTTTCTTGATTTCCCTCTCAGCTTGTTCATTACTAGTGTATAGAAATGCTACAGATTTTTGAATGTTGATCTTGTAACCTGCTACTTTGCTGTACTCATTTATTAGCTCTAGTAGTTTTGTTGTGGATTTTTCTGGGTTTTCAACGTATAGTATCATATCGTCTGCAAACAGTGGTAGTTTTACTTCTTCCTTTCCAATTTTGATGCCTTGTATTTCTTTTTCTTGTCTAATTGCTCTGGTTAGAACCTCCAACACAATGTTGAATAATAGTGGTGATAGTGGACATCCTTGTCTTGTTCCTGATCTTAGGGGGAAAGTTTTCAATTTTTCCCCATTGAGGATGATATTAGCTATGGGTTTTTCGTATATTCCCTCTATCATTTTAAGGAAGTTCTCTTGTATTCCTATCTTTTGAAGTGTTTTCAACAGGAAAGGATGTTGAATCTTGTCAAATGCCTTCTCTGCATCAATTGAGATGATCATGTGATTTTTCTGCTTTGATTTGTTGATATGGTGTATTACGTTAATTGATTTTCTTATGTTGAACCATCCTTGCATACCTGGGATGAATCCTACTTGGTCATGATGTATAATTCTTTTAATGTGTTGTTGGATACGATTTGCTAGAATTTTATTGAGGATTTTTGCATCTATATTCATTAGAGAGATTGGTCTGTAGTTTTCTTTTTTTGTAATATCTTTGCCTGGTTTTGGTATGAGGGTGATGTTGGCTTCATAGAATGAATTAGGTAGTTTTCCCTCCACTTCGATTTTTTTGAAGAGTTTCAGGAGAGTTGGTACTAATTCTTTCTGGAATGTTTGCTAGAATTCACATGTGAAGCCGTCTGGTCCTGGACTTTTCTTTTTAGGAAGTTTTTGAATGACTGATTCAATTTCTTTATTTGTGATTGGTTTGTTGAGGTCATCTATTTCTTCTTGGGTCAGAGTTGGTTGTTCATGTCTTTCCATGAACCCGTCCATTTCATCTAAATTGTTGTATTTATTAGCGTAAAGTTGTTCATAGTATCCTGTTATTACCTCCTTTATTTCTGTGAGGTCGGTAGTTATGTCCCCTCTTCCATTTCTGATCTTATTTATTTGCATCCTCTCTCTTCTTCTTTTTGTCAATCTTGATAAGGGCCCATCAATCTTATTGATTTTCTCATAGAACCAACTTCTGGTCTTATTGATTTTCTCTATTGTTTTCATGTTTTCAATTTCATTTATTTCTGCTCTAATCTTTGTTATTTCTTTCCTTTTGCTTGCTTTGGGATTAGTTTGCTGTTCTTTCTCCAGTTCTTCCAAGTGGACAGTTAATTCCTGCATTTTTGCCTTTTCTTCTTTCTGATATAGGCATTTAGGGCAATAAATTTCCCTCTTAGCACTGCGTTTGCTGCGTCCCATAAGTTTTGATATGTTGTGTTTTCGTTTTCATTTGCCTCGAGGTATTTACTAATTTCTCTTGCAATTTCTTCTTTGACCCACTCGTTGTTTAAGAGTGTGTTGTTGAGCCTCCACGTATTTGTGAATTTTCTGGCACTCCGCCTTTTATTGATTTCCAACTTCATTCCTTTATGATCCGAGAAAGTGTTGTGTATGATTTCAATCTTTTTAAATTTGTTAAGACTTGCTTTGTGACCCAGCATATGGTGTATCTTTGAGAATGATCCGTGAGCACTTGAGAAAAAGGTGTATCCTGCTGTTGTGGGATGTAATGTCCTATAAATGTCTGTTAAGTCTAGCTCATTTATAGTAATATTCAGATTCTCTTTTTCTTTATTGATCCTCTGTCTAGATGTTCTGTCCATTGATGAGAGTGGTGAATTGAAGTCTCCAACTATTATGGTATATGTGTCTATTTCCCTTTTCAGTGTTTGCAGTGTATTCCTCACGTATTTTGGGGCATTCTGGTTTGGTGCGTAAATATTTATGATTGTTATGTCTTCTTGTTTAATTGTTCCTTTTATTAGTATATAGTGTCCTTCTTTGTCTCTTTTAACTGTTTTACATTTGAAGTTTAATTTGTTGGATATTAGTGTAGCCACTCCTGCTCTTTTCTGGTTGTTATTTGCATGAAATATCTTTTCCCAACCTTTCACTTTCAACCTATGTTTATCTTTGGGTCTAAGATGTGTTTCCTGTAGACAGCATATAGAAGGATCCTGTTTTTTAATCCATTCTGCCAGTCTATGTCTTTTGATTGGGGAATTCAGTCCATTAACATTTAGTGTTATTACTGTTTGGATAATATTTTCCTCTACCATTTTGCCTTTTGAGAGTTTTCCTAAGTTAAAGGACCCACAGCACCTTTTACTGGTGGGACCCGCAGACAAACGTGTGCCACGAGCGCCACCTACTGGGCTGGATAAGAAAAACAGAACCCAGAGATTTTACAGAAAAATCTTTCAACCTGTTGAGTCCAACACCCAGGGAAATCTAAATAAAGGCCCAGACGCCAGCAGAAGATAACGGATCATGCTCAGAAAACTGAAAATATGGCCCAGTCAAAGGATTAAACCAATAGTTCAAATGAGATAGATATCATATCTGACTTTCCTTTTTTCTACACTCTTCTCCATACCTCTCTCTTCTGTCTTTTTGTACCTGACTCTAGTGCTCCCTGTAGTATTTCTTGCAGAGCTGGTCTCTTGGTCACAAATTCTCTCAGTGACTTTTTGTCTGAGAATGTTTTAATTTCTCCCTCATTTTTGAAGGACAATTTTGCTGGATATAGGAGTCTTGGTTCGCAGTTTTTCTCTTTTAATAATTTAAATATATCATCCCACTGTGTCTAGCTTCCATGGTTTCTGCTGAGAAATCTACACGTAGTCATATTGGGTTTCCCTTGTATGTGATGGATTGTTTTTCTTTTGCTGCTTTCAAGATCCTCTCTTTCTCTTTGACCTCTGACATTCTAACTAGTAAGTGTCTTGGAGAACGCCTATTTGGGTCTATTCTCTTTGGGGTGCGCTACACTTCTTGGATCTGTAATTTTAGGTCTTTCATAAGAGTTGGGAAATTTTCAGTGATAATTTCTTCCATTAGTTTTTCTCCTCCTTTTCCCTTCTCTTCTCCTTCTGGGACACCCACAACACGTATATTTGTGCGGTTCTTATTGTCCTTCAGTTCCCTGATCCCCTGTTCAAAATTTTCCATTCTTTTCCCTATAGTTTCTGTTTCTTTTTGGACTTCAGATGTTCCATTTTCCAAATCACTAATTCTATGTTCTGTCTCCTTAACTCTATCATTGTAGGTATCCATTGTTTTTTCTGTCTTTTCTACTTTATCCTTCACTTCCATAAGTTTTGTGATTTGTTTTTTCAGTTTTTCTATTTCTTTTTTTTTGTTCAGCCCATGTCTTCTTCATGTCCTCCCTCAATTTATCGATTTCATTTTTGAAGAGGTTTTCCATTTCTGTTCGTATATTCAGCATTAGTTGTCTCAGCTCCTGTATCTCATTTGAACTGTTGGTTTAATCCTTTGACTGGGCCATATTTTCAGTTTTCTGAGCGTGATCCGTTATCTTCTGCTGGCGTCTGGGCCTTTATTTAGATTTCCCTGGGTGTTGGACCCAATAGGTTGAAAGATTTTTCTGTAAAATCTCTGGGTTCTGTTTTTCTTATCCTGCCCAGTAGGTGGCGCTCGTTGCACACGTTTGTCTGTGGGTCCTTTAACTTAGGAAAACTGTCGCCGTGGGGGAGGTTCGCCAGCCGAAGCGGCTTGGAAGAGTGCCAGCCGGCCCGGGGATCCGAACGCGGGGAGGGTCGCCAGCCGCCGCAGCCTGGGAGAGCGCCCATCCGAATCTCCTAGTAGGCCCGGGGCGCCAAGCGTGGCGGGAGGGTGCCAGCCGCCGCGGCCCTGGAGAGTACACCGTTCCTAACCGGACTGGGAAGTCATGTGTCTGGAAAGGAACCCGGTCACCGTTCTCCGCAGCCTGGGGATCTCCAGTCCAATTCTCCCTGTTGGTCCGGGGGGCCGCGTGTGGGGGGGTCGCCAGCCGCCGCGGCCTGAGGGGACCGCCTGTCCACTTCTCCCAGCTGGCCCGGGAAGGGGGAAGGGAGGGACACCGGCCACTTGCCACCCCGGCCCGGGGAAGCCTGCGCCCCTCGTCGATCTCACCGGAGCGGGTTCTCCCAGCCAGTCAGCCGTTCCAGGATGGGGTATGCTGTCTTTTTGACCTCTGTGGTGGTTCCGGGAGCTGTTCTGTATTGTTTCTATTCCCCTAGTAGCTGTTCTGGAGGAGGAACTAAGATCCGCGTGTCTTACTAAGCCGCCATCTTCTCCGGAAGTCCCATTCCCATAAGTTTTTTGATTTGTTTTTTTCAGAGTTTGGATTTCTTCTTTTTGTTCATTCCATGTCTTCTTTATATCCTCCCTCAATTCATTGATTTGGTTTTTGATGAGGTTTTCTCTATTCGTATAGTCTGAATTAATTGTTTCAGCTACTGTATCTCATTTGAATTGTCAGTTTGTTCCTTTGACTGGGCCTTATCTTCAGTTTTCTTAGTGTGATTTGTCATTTTTTTGCTGGTGTCTAGGGATTTAATTACCTTAATTCGTTTATTCTGGAGATTTCCTTCACTTCTTTTACCTTGGGTTTTCTTGCTGGATGAATTTGTTGTCTATCTGTTCTTTGACATTCAGTTCAGCTTTATCTGGACCTCTAGCTTAGGTTTTGTTTAACAGAGGATAATTTTTCAGTTCTTGTTTTCTTGTTTCTTGCCCTACTTGTATGGTGCCTTTTTCCCCCCACCCTTAGGAGGGTCTGTGTAGGTATTATAGACCCCAGCCAGGTTTTCCCAGACCAAACTGGCCTCTTATCAGGAGGAAAGAGTCACCTGCATCAGTTTTCCCTGAGGGTGAGATCCAGCAGGTTGACAGACTTTTCTGTGAAGTCTCTGGGCTCTGTTTTTCTTATCCTGCCCAGCATGTGGTGCTTGTCTGCCTGCCGGTCCCACCAGCACAAGATGATTTGGCACCTTTAACTTTGGCAGACTCTCCCTGCTGGGGACCTGGTGGAGAAAGAGGAAAGGTTGTAAGCTGGTTTTAATGGCTTCAAACCACCAAGCCCTGGTGTCTAAATTCCTTGAGGGAGGGATTCCACCTGAGTTGGGCTTCACCCCTCCTCTGGGGAAGGCACAGGCTCCAGACAAGCCCCAAACAAGCTTGTTTCTGCCTATGCCTGGGGCAGTTGCAGCCTGAGAAGCCCTGCCACTGTATCCAAAGGCAGTCAAGCCTTTGTAGAAACACAGCCACGAAAACCTGTGTTTCCTTTTTTTTTGTTTATTTTTCCATCAGTGCTGCCCCCTTGACACTGGGGAGCAACCTCCACTTTGACCAGGTTCACCTGAGCTGGGGACCTATTTTTAGTAGTCAGAATTTGGTAATTAATTCCACAGTTGGCATTTGGTTGGGCTCAGCCCCTGCTGCTGGTGAAGTCCCTTTCCTTTCCCCTCTGGGAAGCAGCCTGTGGGGGAGGGGCGCTGGCTGCCATGGCTTAGGAAACTCACGGTTCTGGGAGTGCTCGCAGCTGGTCCAGCTGGTCCAGACTGGGATACACTGTGTGTGCAGTCACTGATGTGGCCCCAGGAGCTGTTCTGTACCGCTTCTGATTATTTAGTAGTTGTTCTGGAGGACCAACTGAAACGCACACATTGCTAAGCCACCATCTTGATTATCTCTTGACTTCAATTTTTGACATAGCTCATTCATGTTGAAACAAACTGGGAGATGACATTCTTGCCAGCATATGTGACATCCACAGTAGTTGTTGAATTTACCAAATAGTTAAAATCTTTTCAAACCTCACTGCTCTCTTTTGAAGACTTGTGTTAACACTTTGATGTGACGATAGGAAAGTCAGGCGCTTGGATGTCTGTATGGGAATAACAAGCAAAAACAGAAACGTTGCGGCCCACAGATGTAAACAAAGCCTGGCTCATGGCCTACCCATGCAGTGACTTCTGGCGCACAGGAAGAGTCACTTCATGTCCATCATTAGTGACTCTGAGGTAATGGGACATGACCGATAGGATTGGTGTGTGGGCCAGAGAGACTCGCAGTCGACAACATGGTGAAATCTGTTCCAACAACCAAGCCTCCTTTTTAAATTTTTATTTGGCAGTCTACACTTCTATTCTTTGACTCACTGGAAATTTTCTATGTTTCTTAAGTTTTGCATCTTAAATCAGGCCCACCACCTTACTAAGATCCTGTGTCTATAAGTGCACACGATCTGTACGTTCCATCTTGGTGCAGATGTGAGTGCAGGACCACATCATCCAATGAGATCACAAGAGCTGCCCCAGCCATCCTTGCCTGTAGCTAATCTTTTCTCATGTTCTTTCTGAATTTTATGCTTTTCTTTCATAAGTAAAGTATCTTCTTGTAGCTTCTTAAACAACTTCTGTTTGATTCCTTTCCCAGTTTGCCATGGTGGTTTTATATTTGAATGCTGTTCTTGCTGTTCATTATTTCTAGCTCAGTTTCCCGTGAGATTGAAGCTGAGGTATTATCACTGTACAAAATTTCAGAAGCATGGGTCTTTGACTATCTAAGCCAAAACATTCCACTTTCTTCTCAAGAAAGCAATAGTAATAGCAGGCTGTACTCTTTCTTTAAAAGGAAACTTTGCAACTTATTTTGGCCTCTGTTCTATTGTCATTCTATGTAGGAAAGTCAAGGGCCTGGCATTTAGTAGACACTTAATAGCTTTTGAATGGTGTTTTAGTTTGCTAAGCTGTTCAAAGCAGATACAGTGATGGGAATTTATTAGCTTACAAGCTTATCTGAGACTGAGAAAAATGTCCACAACAAAGCATCATCAAGGCTGTACTTTCTTCCCCGAGACCAGCTGCCAACTCTTTTGGATCCCTCCGTCATGTGGCAAGGTACATGGCAGTGTGTGCTGTTCTCTCCCTTCCCTTCCAGGTTTTGTTGATTTCAACTTCTTGCTTCTGTGGCTTTTTCTCTCTTTTTTTAATTGTTCATCCCTTTTATAAAGGACTCCAGTAAGAGAATTAAGACCCATCCTACACAATGCCATAATTGAATTAACTGGATCAGAAGGTCTTAAAATATATTTATACCCACAAGAATGGATTAGTTTTAAGAATATGATTTTCTGGGGTATATATTCCAAAACACCACAAATGGCAGAACTAAAAGAAGAAAAATGAAATTAACTCCGGAAAAGCTTATCCCTCTGTCCTACTTTATTTGGTCTTCTGCTACCTGGATTTTAAACATAATTAAGAACATATGGTGGGTATCTGTCTATTCAGTTATTTTTTTAATCAGTTACATCTGTTTAAAATATTGTGCACTTGGAGGACAGGCTCAAAAATAATCTTGTAATGGGTAAACTGGTAATGGAGTGATTTCTTTTCATATATTTTATATTTTGTTATTATTATTTTTTCTTTTGCACAGGCAGGCACCGGGAATTGAACCCAGGTCTCCAGCATGGCAGGCGAGAACTCTGCCACTGAGCCACCATGGCTCACCCCATATATTTTAATGTGGCAAAACATTTGGTTTAGTTTCCTTTTAGTGAACTCTAAAGATAATTGTAAAAACAGATCTACTTTTTTTCTTATACTTCTGTCCTTGGTTTTGCCAATAATGACGTTTGAAACACATACAATATGGGGACCTTTGAGATGTGTCACATGGTGTTGACAGTGAATTCTCTTAGTTGCTTGGCATCCAGTTCCACCTGAGGGTTTTAATGATGAAATTTGCCAACCTTCATGTTCTCAAAATTCAGTTTTTAAAAATTTAAACTCAGTAGTATTAATGTCAGATTTCCTCAAGAAAGCAAAAATGGGTGAAAATTAGGTAGGATAGTCTTACTAAACATTTTAATTTTTATTATGACAGAAGAGTCCTCTCTTTAAGATGGTCAGATTTCAGCCCAGAGAAATGTCCTCTTTAATGGTGGCTTTCATACACAATGCATGGTATGTACTTTGCTGCCATTCAGAGTAAGCAGTTGAGAGTATCACCAAATATCCCCCTCACTACTTTAGTAATAGGAATTTAATTTTTTAAGGACTCATTGGAACATAAAATCTTGCCCCTGAAGGTTTATTTAATCTGATTTTTTGTAAGTAAGATGTCATTTATGATGGCATTATTTGTGCGATTGTATCCTTGAAACATGGAAAAGATTTTCATTAAATTACATATTTTTAAAGACTCCTTCCTTAGGAAAATATTTCAGTATTTTCAGAATAAACCTTTTCAGAAGCTTCACAGAAGGGAAAAGCAGTGAAAAAAAAGTTACTGTTATTTGCTGGTGGAATTGTCAACTTCTAAGTCAAATCAGATTTTAATTGGGATGTTCCATTATTCCTTCTGGAAACAGTTTTGTTTCCCATACATGATGTGTTATTTCAGCTTTATAATTGAAATAACTGATATAAACAGCTTCTGAGCGTTTGACTCTGGAATACTAATGTGGCTTATTTGGGGACTTGAGTTAAAGGGCCTTCTGTAATTTGGGGTTATCCAGCTCAATCCTTAAGGTCTTTCAGAAACCCTACAGATGTGGGTCATTGTTTGCTGGTAAAATGCCAAGAATAAGTGGCATCAGTCAGTATTTTCTTTATCAGTGACTATGTTAAAGCAAATTTTTAGGACATGAGAGTTTTATATGTCTTGGCATCAGTAGGTCAAACGGTGTCAGATACATACAAGTTAGGGATAAGTGTAGGAGCAGACCAGGTTAACCATCGATAGAAGAAAATAGTTCAAGATTGGGGTTCACAAAGGAATCAGATCTTGGCATGCCTAGACATATTTCATATATACCAGTTCTGTCTACAGTTGATCCTCATTGTTCATGGATTCCATATTTGCTAATTCACCTCCTTGCTAAAATTTATTGTAACCCCCAAAGTCAATACTCACAGTGCTTTCATGGTCATCTACAGGCACAGTGCAAGAATCTCCAACACATATGTTCCCAGCTGAAGTCAAACAAGGTGATGCTCTGTTCTACCTTCTTGTTTCAGCTCTCATACTGTAATCAAATGTCCTTTTCACGATATCTTTAGTGCCACATTTTTCCCATTTTTGTGCTTATTGTTGATGTTTTGCTGTTTTAAGATGGCACCCACACCTAGGGCTGCCTAGTGTTCTTAGCTCAAGAAGGCTATGATGTATCTTAGAGAGAAAATAATTGTATTAGATAAGCTTTGTCCAAGTATCAGTTATAGTGCTGTTGGCCATGCGTTTGCTGTTGTTGGATCAACAGTGTAAGTTCAATAAGCTGTATTTATACAGAAATGTATATAAAACAAGACTTTGTATTGATGGGTTGATGAAAATGGCCCAGAGACTCACAGCCACCTAACCCTGTATTTCCCCTGGAAACAGTGGCTCTGTGTTTGCTAATTCAGTATTTGTGGCAACTTTCTGGAGCAAAGCTACTGCAAATAATGGGAATTGACTAAATTTGTGTGCATTAGAAGAAAGAAAACAGAAAGTTGTTTTGTGCATGTATAGGAAAGGCTGCAGTTTACATTACAGAGCAAAATATTTTACTGAATTTTTATTGTCAACAAGCTTGAGTGTCCTTATGTAGTAACTTCCACTGTATAGCTTTTCCTTCCTTATCTCCATCCCCTCATAGTTGCTAAAAACCAGATGTGTTGGAATAAGTCCAAAAGCCACCATTAGAGAGGTTTGATTTCTTCCCAGACTATCTTTTTTCTTTAAAAAGTGAAGTTAACTCCTTCTGTTTATGTTAGAGAATAAGCCATTCTTTATTTTTATAAATAGGAAGGAAAAAAGCTTGCCTTAAACACCACTGGTTCTTTTCAAGCAAGATTTACACCACCTTCTCAAGCTACAATCATTTGTAGATCTTTTATTTCTAGGCAAAAATACTGTCATTAGAACTTCATTTCTCACTTGATTTATTCTCTCTGCGTGTATACCCAGGAGTACTTAATTTCCTTGTGGCATGTCATTGTTTGAGCTGAGGACTCTATACTGGAAGCACAGTGAGAGACAAATAGCTCAGAATGAGGAAAACAGGCTGGGAGATCCCCCTCTGAAATGAAGAGAGGAGCCAGATTTTGTTATCTTTGCTCACAGTAAGATACCGTGAAAGCAAAAGCTGCGGTGGATTCTCTGATGTTTTCAAATCCACAGGTTCTCTAGTTTGTGTATACTTAATTTCATCCAGATAACCAGTCCCTTTTCTCTTGATCCATTTCTGTGTTTCTTAATGGATTTTTCTCAAAACCCCCGCCATGATTTTCCCTCTTTCGTCTCCATCAGATAAAAACACTCTAATTCCTGCCAAGCTGACAAGTTTCAAAGAATAAGTGTATTATCTTATACAAAGAGTGAGACCTTAAAAATTTATTAGTGAGATTGCTGATACCTTTCCCAACATTTACCAAGTATCTGCTTTTCATTTTCCCTCACAGTGTTGGCCTTGAGGGATTTCTCAGTGGCTTAGGAGTAATATAGGAGTAACAAAGGCACTGCCCCAGATAATGACCTTTGTTTTCTTGTGGCAGAAAGACATTTTCCACTTCTGCTCCCACTAAAATGAAACTTCAAACAGTGATAAGGTAAAGAAATAAATATATGTTGCTGCATACTAGGAATTCCACGTAAGATTTCCAAAATTAGCTTTGTAGCTCTTTAACAATAACTGGATACTTAGGTTAAATTCTAAAACAGACTTCTTTTCTCAAAACAGTACTCCAAAAGGAATACAGTATGATACAGTATATGCTTAGAGGGGTATCCATGTGAGATTATGAACATTCTGTGTGGGCCTTCTTTAGACAGAAGAAAATATGTTATCCTGTGTTGGGGACTAAATTGTGGATCTCCTGCCACCCCCCCTACCCCCCCCCCCAAAAAAAGGAATGTTGAAATCCTGACCCTGGTACCTGTGAAGGCAACTTTATTAGGAAACAGGCTTTTTGCATATGTAATCAAGTTAAGATGAGGTTGTGCTACTAAGGTATGTCAGAATACAAGGTAAAAGATGATATTGTCCATATTTTAAAACTTCAACTTCTGTGTGAGACTAAAAGGAGAGATATTTATTTAATGCAATATTTATATTTTGGGTAGTGCATTTTCTAATTTGACTTGTGTGGTCCAGTTTATTTGAACATTATAAGTACATGGAATCTTGAATAGGGCATGAGACATTGTTGGTTTTCCAGGTTACTTTGATACCCCGATATATCCCAGAATAATTTGGACAGTGATTAAAGAAGTATTTGCAAAGTCCCCCTGGGGGGATGGGGATGTTAGAAAGAACCCTGTACTTGAAAAATAATAAGCGCTCACCCGATTGTGGAGAAATAAAGAATTTATTCATGATCTTTCAAGAGTGGGCACCTACCCCAAAAATGGTGGTTATCACGCTGAGTAACTAAAAGCAGCAATATTTATCTAACTCTCGAGTCCCTCCTGTTTTTCTGCTGATTGGATACTCCAGAGGTTATAGCCTATCCCGGTAATCTAACTGATTTCAAGTTCCCACCGAAGGTTCCCCTTTGTTTATGTTTTACATTTTTAATGACCCTGGCTGTTAAGGATTTGGCCCCATTTCTAAGCTTGCATCAGAGGCCCTCTATTACCCTACCCGACATCATCTTTTGTGAAAGCTAAACTTAGTTTGATTCTTACAGGGAGAAAGGAGAAAATACTCAACTTTCCTATATAAATAATTTCTGATATTTTTGCAAACGGTGGGTACAACCAAATCAATAGGCTGAGCCCTCGATCTTGGAGTTCACCCCTATGAACCTTATTCTTGCAAAGGATAGGCTAAGCCTACTTAAAATTATGCCTAAGAGTCACCCCCAGAGAATCTCTATTGCTCAGATGTGGCCTCTTTCTCTAAGCCAACTCATTAGATGGAACTCACTGCCCTCCCTGCTGTGTGGGGCATGACTCCCAGGGGTGTAAATTTCCCTGGCAATGTGGGACAGAAATCTTGAGCTGAGACCAGCATCAAGGAATTGAGAAAGCCTTCTTTATCAAAAGGGGAAAGAGAGAAATGAGACAAAATAAAGTGGCTTTGTTTCAAACAGAGTTGAGAGGTTGTTCTGGAGGTTATTCTTATGCATTATATAGATATGTCTTTTTTGTTTATTGTGTATTGGGGTGGCTGGAGAGAATTACCTGAAACTGTTGAGCTATGTCCAGTAGCATGATTCTTGAAGACAATTGTATAAAGATATAACATTTACAATGTAATTGTGTGATTGTGAAAACCCTTTATCTGATGCTCCTTTATCCAGGGTATGGACATATGAGTAAAAAAATATGGATTAAAAAAAATAAATAATAGGGAGGACAAAGGGTAAAAGAAATTGGGTAGACGGAAATACTAGTGATCATTGAGATGCAGGGGTAAGGTATAGGGGATATATAAGTTTTTTCTTTTTTCTTTTTGTTTCTTTTTCTGGAGAGATGCGTATGTTCTAAAAAATGATCATGATGATGAATACACAACTATGTGCTGACGTTGTGGGCCATTTTTTTTTGCACACCATGTACGGACTGTATGTATGCGAAGATTTCTCAATAAAGATAAAAAAAAAAAAGAGGTCATACTAGATTAGGGTGGGCCCTAAATTTGATGACTGGTGCCCTTATTAAGAGAGATATTTGAAGACACAGAGGACTTACCCAGAGGGAAGAAGACTGTGTAAAGAGGGAGGTAGATTTTGGAGTTGTGCTACTGCACACTCAGAATCACCAGGATTGCCAGCAATCGTGAGAAGCTAGGAAGAGGGCAAGGCAAGGAAGAAATGTCCCATAGAGCCTTCAGAGAGAGCATGGCCCTGCAGACACCTTGATTTCACATTTCACACTTCTAGCCTGCAGAACTGTGAGAGAATGCATTTCTGTTGTTTTCAGCCATCCAGTTTATGGTGCATTGCTATAGCAGCTGTAGGAAACTAATACATCCTGTTAGAGAACAGGATGACTATATGACTAAATGTAACATGGTCATACAAAATTACTTCTTACTCAGTTTCTGAAAAGGAGAACACTAAACATCATAGTGATGACTTGTTTGGAGCTCTTGGCCATATTTAATTTTCTTAAATTACAATAGATGGAATGGATCTTCAGGGCATTTGGCTCTCTAAAGGGAAAAAGGTCAAAAAGCTTAGTATTCAGGTGTAGACATCATGAAATTGACCATCTGTCAGAACTAGCAAAAATGTCCCTCTTTATTTTCCAGGAGAAGGTAGTTAAGACAAACCTAGGATTCTCGTGGTGGATTAATGATGATGAGAGGTACATAACAGATAGTGATTGTCATCAGAAAAAGTTGATTTCATTTACTTTACTTGAATTTAGTTGTCTTTCATTATTAAATCGTCAGCACACACTAGTTATGAAGCAAGCGTTGCACAGAATTATTTCATATAAATCTGCTTTCTAGAATGTAAGTCTGTTTTTAATAGTTTTGCGTTGTGCCTTTTTAAAACTATTTTTTATTGAGAGTTAAATGATTCAGCTGTCTTCTCTGAGTGACAGCTTTCTCACCAATAGAATCAGAGATTTGACTGAAAATGTGGACTTCTCCCTAACTCAGTTATGTGATTTTCGTGATTCCTGTTTTCCTGATGATTATGATCCTAAGGAAGTATTCTGTGATGTGTGATGGAAAATGGGGTGAGGAACTGAGCTTTCTTTTTACCAGGAAAAATAATTCAGCAAACTTTAAAAAGTTTTAATACAGAAAAAAAGCTTCCTAATGAAGAATAAACTTCCAATAATAGTAATTCAATTCTTTTTAAATATTGAAAATGTAATAATAACACTCAAAATTCTGATATACACACAGATACATACGTTTAAAATATCACTGGTGTTTTGAATTAATAATCCTTAGATTTAGCAAATTGACTGAAATTTTGAGGAATTAAATATTCTCTTTGTAGTTCCTGTTCTAATCTGTGGTAATGCTCTTACTTTTGCTAGTTGTCCCATGACCTAATTGATGGGATAATTGATCATTTTTCCATACAGCTTCAGTTGCTAATTCCTTTAGCTTTTAACACTGTGTACTGATTTTAAAGTTCCCTGTGCTTAGTTGGAAAGACATGCCCCATTGCCTGTGAAGGTATAGTTGCCCAGCAGCAATAAACAAATTAGTACTGATTATTCTGTTTTTGACTCATTTGTTTCTTCAGGTGATAACAAGTGGATGCTTGGGGGCTATCGACACACTTATCCATGGGTTGTTTTTCTCCCTTTAGTCCTCCTCAAGCCTGCCTCATAGGAGAGAATTGCAGGTGCTTCTTAAGCTCCACAAAGTAATTTCTAATAATTGATATTAGTTGCTTTTTTGGGTCATTCCAGAGCAAGATGTCAGTATGGAACATTGAAGTCCTGTCATTTCAAAGATTACTTAATTTAGATGAATTGAATTTGATTCCTTAAATTTGGAACTCTGATTAATTAGTAAATTTTTGTTGGAACTCTGATTAACTAGTAAATTTTTGTTAAGCGATATTGATTAAACAATTAATATTGGCCTTCATTAAAAAATCCAGAACACCTTTAGGGTGTACAGTTTTTTAAAACTGATGCTTACAGGGCGCTATGCCAAAGCAAAATGTCAATAGAGGGATATAAGGGAGGTTTTTTGGATTTTTTTTTCTTTCTTTTCAGCAGAAATAGGAATGTTCTGATGTAGATTCTGGTGGTGAAGGCATAATGATGTGATTATACCAGGCACCATCGATTGTACACTTAGGATGGATTATATGATGTGTGTTCTAGTTTGCTAGCTGCCGGAATGCAATATACCAGAAACGGAATGGCTTTTAACAAGGGGAATTTAATGAGTTGCTAAGTTACAGTTCTAAGGCGGAGAAAATGTCCAGTTAAAACAAGTCTATAGAAATGTCCAATCTGAGGCATCCAGGGAAAGATACCTTGGTTCAAGAAGGCCAATGAAGTTCAGGGTCTCTCTCTCTCATCCGAGAAGGCACATGGTGAACACAGTCATGGTTTCTCTCTCAGCTGGAAGGGCACATGGTGAGCAAGGCATCATCTGCTAGCTTTCGCTCCTGGCTTCCTGTTTCATGAAGCGCCCTGGGAGGTATTTTCCTTCTTCATCTCCAAAGGTCGCTGGCTTGTGGACTCTCTGCTTCGTAGTGTTGCTCTCTCTGAATCTCTCATTCTCCAAAATGTTTCCTCTTTTATAGGACTTCAGAAACTAATCAAGACCCACTCAAATGGGTGGAGACATGTCATCCCCTAATCCAGTTTAACAACCATTCTTAACTAAATCACATCATCCAGGGAGATGATCTCATTACAGTTTCAAACATACAGTATTGAATAGAGATTATTCTACCTTTATGAAATGGGATTTATATTAAAACATGGCTTTTCTTAGGGGGCATGCTTCCTTTCAAACCAACACAATGTGTGAATAAAACTGTTTAAAAAAAACCCTGATATTTACTATACATGCTAATTTGAATGATATAAATTACAGATCTAATCATGGTTCATGGTGTTTAATCTGTTTTAGAAACTGGATGGCTTCTACAGGGAGCCAGGCCTCTGATATAGAAAAAATTTTTGGATTCTTCAGTGATGGCGCACCACCCACCAAAAAGCCCAGGTAAACGAGGGGAGGGAATCCAGTGATGTTGTATAAAGGAAAATAACTTACCCTGTATTCCAGTTGTTTTCACTAATTGGCCTTCGTTTAAAAATTCAAGTTGTTTTTATTTTGGTTGTAAGTTAGTGGAGTTTTTGTGGGGTTTTTTTTGTAATTTAGTTTTTTTCGAGGTAATACATGCTCATAATTTTAAAGTCGGTACCTCAAAGCTCTTAATGCCCCTCTTCTCCTCAGAGACAGTTACTTTCACTATTTCTGTTTCTTCTAATATTTAAATCTACATTTCTAAATATTATATGTATGTTTCTGTATTTTCAGATTTTAGGGGTTTTTTATTTCTTAATGTGAACGATAAGGATTAAGCTTGCTCTCATGAATACCCCCATATCATCACCCCCATACACACACCCATACTCATCACACAATTTTTTATTAAATCCGCTTTTAATATTTACATTAGGACTGTATAAATATTATTCCCACCTGAGACATATTAATTAATGTGCTATAATTACATCTCCTGTCTTGTCCAGTTTTTTTCCTCCATGTTTTTAAAGATCATAGTTTTTTGGTTTTGTTTTCTGTGTACCTATCAATTTAGCCTCAAACTCTATGATAAAGGAGTAAATCTAGATATGCTAAAATGCATCAGTCATTTACGGGTTTGATTTGTTTCATGGATTTATTCCCCCTGGCCTGTACTCCATTCTGGACAGGCCATTTCCCTTTACTATCATCTTGAGAATTATCTTCACATCTTTCCTATATTGGCTCCTCCATTTCCTGGATCTCATGACTTTCTTTTTGGTGTACTTTTTTATTTTTCTGAAACAACATCCTATATAACTTAGCTTCCTTAATAAGTGCCTGTCAGAAAAGTGTTTGGAGACATTCAAAAATGTCTTTATTATACTCTTAAATTCATTTGATGGCTTGAGTGAATTTAGGGATATCTTGGAGATATTGTGCATTCAGTTCCAGTCCACCGTAATAAAGTGAATGTTACAATAAAGCAAGACACATAAATGTTTTGGTTTCTCAGTGCATATAAAAGTTATGTTTACACTAAACTGTAGTATATTAAGTATACGATAGCATTATGTCTTAGAAAACAGTGTACACTTGGAAAATGCTGGAATAGAGAGGGAGCTTCTGGGCTTGCTCCTCTCCCCAAAACAAGTGAACAGACAGAAACTGTCTGAATCAGCTACTTGGGGCTCTGGAGTCTGGGGGTGTTCTGTGCAGTGCTCAGGGAAGTGCAGGACAAAAGACTGAGAAACAGCAGTGAAAAACTGTGAGTCTTTCTGACCACAGCTCCTGGCGCCTATCCCCACCCTTGAGGCAGACAGTGTCAGGTAATCTGATCCCTGCCTGGCAGGCTGCTGTGGACTGGGACAGCCACAGAAGTCCTCTTCCTCAAGTACAGAGGGGAACGTATAGCCCAGAACTGATCCAGTTATTGGCTGGTGAATTTAGACTGCTGGATTCCACAGTTACAGCTCATCCTGGTTAGGCACTACTGTGCCATTGTCTTTACCACATCAGAGGTGGAGCTGGGAAAGGACTGAAAATAGCCTTGTTTCATAAGGCTGAGAGGACTAGGTTGCCAAAGAGTGCCATCTACTAGGGAGGTCAGGAAAACACACTTCTCAAGGGAACATCAAAAAGGAGTTTAGTGAAGAATGCCATCTGCTGGGTAGGCCATCAAGCACATCCTTGGGAAGCTGAAGGAAAAAAAAAGTTTTTTTGGAGTCTTTCCTGCTCCTCCTCTTCCCAGGGACTTTTACCCTGTGTAGGTAACTGGCCCTGTTTTGACTGGGAAATGCTGACAAACCAATTGCGAAAAAAGACCCTTAACACAAACTCAATCAACAACAGAACCCTAGGCGAGAGAAAGAATCTGAGCTTCAGAATAAACCCATTGAGATAATCAGACACCAAAATATCAGCAAAAAGTTACAAGCTCTACTAAGAAACAGGAAGATATGGCCCACCAAAGGAATAAATTAAAAATCAGAGGAGTTTCAGAATTTGGAACAGCTAATCAAAGATGTTCAAACAATCTCCTAAGTCAGTTCAAGGAGATGAAGGAAAATGTGGCTAAAGAGATAAAGGATATTGAGAAGACATTGAATAAACATAAAGAATAATTTGAAAGTATAAAAAGAAAAATAATAGCTCATAAGGGAATGAAAGGCATAATGGATGAGATTAAAAACAAGCAAGTCATACAATATATTTGAATAGGCAGAAGAAAGAAAGGATCGTCGAGGTAGGTGATGGAGCATCCAAAATTGAACGGACAGAAGATAAAGAAAAAAACGGAAAAAAAATTGATAGAGAAAAAGAATGAAAAATATTGAACAAGGTTACAGGGAATTGAAGGACAGCACAAAGTCCTTCCCAGCTTTTATAAAAGACATAAATATGCATATCTGAAAAGTGCAATTATTCCAAACAGAATAAATCTGAATAGACCTACTCCAATACACATACTAATCAGATTGTAAACTGCTAAAGATAAAGAGAAAATTCTAAAAGTAGTGAGAGAAAAGTAGTTCACTACATACAGGGAACGCCCAGTAAGACTAACTTTCGATCTCTTAACAGAAACAGTGGAGATGAGAAAGCAGTGTGTAATGTATTAAAGATACTGAAAGAGAAAAAGTGCCAGCCAATAATTCTTTGCCTAGGAAAATTGTCCTTCAAACATAAAGTTTTTCAAATATTCACAAACAAGCTGAGAGGGTTTGTTAACAACAGACCAGCCCTCAAGAAATACTGAAGGGAGTTCGGCAGGCTGAAAACTCAGGAGAGAGAGGCTTGAAGGAGAATGTAGAAATGAAGATTATCAGTAAGGGTAACTAAAATGATTTTAAAAGACGGCAAAAACCAAAGGACAAAATGGTTGAAGTAAGTACTTCTTTACAGTATGACATTGAATGTTAATAGATTAAACTCCCTAATCAAAAGACACATATTGGCTGAATGGATAAAGAGATAATGCTTCATTTATATGCTGTCTACAAAACATTCATTTTAGACCCAAAGATACTGTGGTAGTTAGATTCAGTTGTCAACTTGGCCAGGTGAAGGTACCTAATTCTTTTGCTGTGGACATGAGCCAATGGTACATGAACTTCACCTGTTGCTCATTACATCTGCAGTCAGCTAGGAGGCATGCCTGGTGCAATGAATGATGTTTGGAGCCCGGGCCTTTGGAGATGCAGAAAGAGATCACCCCAGGGAAAGTTGTTGGAACCCAGAGGCCTGAAGAGAAGGCCAGCAGAGATCATCCTGTGCCTTCCCACGTACGAAAGAACCTCAGTTGAAAGTTAGCTGCCTTTCCTCTGAAGAACTAATGAAACAAATCCCCTTTTATTAAAAGCCAATCTGTCTCTGCTGTGTTGCATTCTGGCAGCTAGCAAACTAGAACAGATGCAAATAGGTTGAAAGTGAAAGGATGAAAAAAGATATTCCAAGTAAGCAATTAAAAAAAAAAAAGCTGGGGTAGTTATATTAATACTGAGAAAATGGATGTTAGATGCAAAAGTGTTACGAGACAAGGACATTACATATTAACAAAAGGGGCAATTCACCAAGAAGAAATAATAATCATAACTATCTATGCATTTAACCAGGGTACCCAAGAATACATGAGGAAAACACTAGCAAAACTGAAGGGAAA
Source organism: Tamandua tetradactyla (assembly GCF_023851605.1). Lineage (NCBI taxonomy): Eukaryota > Metazoa > Chordata > Mammalia > Pilosa > Myrmecophagidae > Tamandua > Tamandua tetradactyla. Next base: position 10,553,512 of record NC_135334.1, on the reverse strand, counting down.
AGTAGGCATCTCTACAATAATATGTAGAGACTTCAATATAGCACTCTCAATCAATAGATAGAGCATCTAAACAGAAGATCAATAAGGAAGCAAGAGAATCTAAATAATGTAATAAATGGAGTAGACCTAAATAACATTTATGGAACATTATACCCCCAAACAGCAGGATATACATTCTTCTCAAGTGCTCATGGATCATTCTCGAGGATAGACGACACATGTTCAGTCACAAAACAGGTGTCAGGAATTATTAAAAGATTAAAATTATACAAACCACGTCTTTGATCATAATGAAATGAAGCTGGAAATCAGTAACAGGTGGAGACTAGAAAATTCATAACTATATGGAGGTTAAACAACACACCCTTAAACAATCAATGGGTCAAAGAAGAAATTGCAGGAGAAATCAGTAAATATATTGAGATGAGTGAAAATGAGGACACAACATATCAAAACTTATGGAATGCAGTGAATCAATGCAGTGAATCAGGGAGGAAAATTAACAATAGAATAAAACCAGAATTTGATTCTGTGAGAAGATCAATAAAATTGGTAAACCCTTAGCTAGATTGACAAAAGAAGAGAGACAAGATAGTTAAATAAAATCAGAAATGAGAGGGGGGGACATTACTACTATCCCCACAGAAATAAAAAAAAGATCATTACAGAATACTATAAGAAACTATATGCCAACAAACTAGACCACTTAGATGAAATGGACACTTTCCTAGAAACTCATGAACAGTATAAACTGACTTGAGAAGAACTAGAAAACCCTCAGGAGATCAATAACAAGTAGAGATTCAATAAGTCATTAAAAACTCCCAGGAAAGAAAAGCCCAGGACCAGATGGCATCACAAAGGAATTCTACTCATCATTCCAACAAGAATTAATACCAGTCCTGCTCAAACTCTTCCAAAAAATTGAAGAGGAGGGAACTCTGCTTAACTTATTCTATGAGCCACCATCACTAATAAATACCAAAGCCAGATAAACATACTACAAGAAAGGAAAATTACAATCCAATCTTTCTAATGAATATAAATGCAAAAATCTTCAACAGAATACCTGCAGATCTAATCCAATAGCACATTAAAAGAATTATACACCATGATCAAGTAGATTTCAGGTAGGCAATGGTGATTCACCCAGAAAACCAATCAATGTAATGCACCATGTTAACAAATCAGAGAACATAATGAACATCTTGATAATGCAGAAAAGACATTTGACAAAATTCAGCATTATCTCTTTATAAAAACACTTTGAAAGCTAGAAGTAGTAGGATACTTCTTCAGCATGATAGAGAGCACGTATGAAAAACCCACAGTTGACATACTCAGTGGTGAGAGACTGAAATCTTTCCCTCTAAGATTGAGAACAAGACAAAGATGCCCCACTGTCACCAGTTAATTCACTATTGTGTTAAAAGTTCAGGCTAGAGAAGTTAAGCAAGAAAAAGAAATTAAAAGCATACAAATTGGAAAGAAGGAAGTAAAGTTTCATTATTTGCAGACAACATGGCCCTGTATTTAGAAAATACTGAAAAATCTACTGCAGAGTTACTAGAGCTAGTAAATGGGTTCACCAATGTGGCAAGAGAAGAGATTAGTAAACTAAAATCAGTAATGTTTCTGCACACTCATAATGAACAATCTGTGAAGGAAATCAAGAAAAAAATCCATTTACAATTGCAATTAAGATAATCAAATATCTACGAATAAACTTAACCAAGGATGTAAAGGCCTGTATTCAGAAAACTACAAAATATTGCTAAAAGTAGTCAAAGAAGACTTAAATAAATGGAAGGACCTTCCATGTTCATGGATTGGAAGTCTAAATATTGTTAAGATGTCAATTCTACCTAGTTGATTGTAGATTCAAAGCAATCCCAAGCAAAATTCCAACAGCTTACTTTGCAGAATTGGAAAAGCCAACTGTCAAATTATTTGGAAGGGTAAGGGGACCCAAGTAGTCAAAATATCTTGAAAAAGAAGAACAAAGTTGGAGGACTTAAAATTCCTAACTTTAAAGCGTATTACAAAGCCACAGTGGTCAGAACAGCATGGGTTCTGGCATGAAGGTAGATATCAATCAATGGAATTGAATTGAGAGTTCAAAAATACACCCTTATGTCTATGGTTAATTGATTTTTGATAAGGCTGCCAGGTCCACTCAACTGGGACAGAACACTCTTCAACAAATGGTGCAGGGAGTACTGGGTATCCATATCCAAAAAAATAAAAAGTTGCTGACCTTTTATCTTGCCACTTTGCTGAGTTCATTTATTAGCTCACACCTTATATAAGAATTAAAAACCTAAAGTGGATCAAAAGCCTAAATAGAAGAGCTAGGACCATAAAACTTGTAGAAGAACATGTAAGGAAGCACCTTCAAGATTTTGTGGTGAGCAGTGGCTTCTTAGACCTTATATCTAAAACACAAGCAATGATAGAAAAATTGGGCAAATGGAACCTCCTCATAATGGAATGCTTTTGAGCTTCAAAGAATTTTGTCAAAAAGGTGAAAAGGTAGCCTACTTAATGGGAGAAAGTATTTGGAAAGAAAATATCTGATAAATATTTAATACCCAGACTATATCAAGAAATCCTACAACTTAATAGCAAAAAGACAAACAAACCAATTAAAAATGGCCAAAGATAAGAATAGACATTTTTCCAAAGAGGATATACAAGTGGTTAAAAAACATATGAAAAGGTGCTCACTTCACAGCTTTTAGGGAAATACAAATCAAAACCAAAGGAGCTATCATTTCCCACCTACTAGAATGGCCACTATTGGGAAACAAACAAACAAAAACAGAAAATTGCAAGTGTTGGAGAGGATGTGGAGAAATAGCACTTATTTACTGCTGGGGGCAATGTAGAATGGTACAGCTGCTGTGGAAGACAGTTTGGCAGTTCCTCTAGAAGCTTAGTATAGAACTGCCATATTATCTGGCAGTACTACTAGGAATATACTCAGAAGAACTGAAAGCATGGTTGCGAACAGACATTTGGATACTAATGTTCATAGTGGCATTATTCGTAATTGCCAGAAGATGGAAATAATGCAAGTGTCCATCAATGAGTGAATGGTTAAACAAAATGTGTTAAATACATACAATGGAATGTATTATGTATATTAAAACACAGTGTTATTCCATTGTAAGGAAAAATGAAATTCTGGTGCATTCTACAGTAATGATGAACCTTGAAGGCAGACACAAAGGGACAAATATGGCATGATCTCACTAATATGAAACTAATATGAAGTAACTATAATAAGCAAACTTATGGAGTTAATATCTAAAATATATATTATCAAAAGATGAAATGAGAATAGAGAATGGGGAATGGGGAACTGATGCTTAATTTGTGTAGAATTTTTTAATTAGATTGATTGTAAATGTTTGGAGATGGACAGAGGGGGGTGGTAGCACATTATTGAGTGTGTGAATCACAGCACTGAATTGTGTGTGTGATTGTGGTTCAGAGGGGAGGTTTAGGGTTTGTATATCACCAGAAGGAAAGCTAGAAGATGAAACAAAGGACTGTATAATATAGTGAACCCTGTTATGGATGATGAAGGTGTTTAATATACAAATATAAAAAGATTCTTCCATGGATTAGAACAAATATATGTTAATAATAGGGTAGTATGTGGGGGAAAAAATACACCTAATGTAAACTAAAGACTACAGTTAACAGTAATATCTCAATTTTCTTCCATCATTTGTAACAAAGGTACCACAGCATGCTATAGTGTCAATAATGTTACCGGACAAAGGCTGTGGATTCTTTTGCCCGATGCACTCAATAATCAATTCTTGAGACCCCAGGGTTTCAAAGAGAGAAAAAGTTTATTACTAGGCATAGAGCAGATGACCTAGTGGTCCAAAATCTCTCTCCCTGAGTTTAGGGGGTTCAAGCTTTTTAAGGATTTTAGCAAGGGAAGACGAGGTCATTACAATTTCAGATAACAAGTTCTAAGTAGACAGTGTTATCATTATCATTTCAGTAGGAGAGCACAACCTGAAAGAAGGGGAGGCAGAGCTGTCACTTCAGTGCTAACGGTGTAAGCCGAAAGGTAGGGAGAGAAGTCATCTTTTATTAGCAGAGTCTAGCTGATACAGTTTATAAATGTCTAAGGCTGAAACTAGTTAATGGCTGACTTTAAATTTCTTCATTCGTTTTAGGGCATTTTACCTATAAGAAAATTACCAGGTAAAGGGAGTAACAGCTCTTACAGTCACAGAGACACAGGATAAGGGCTTTTACAGTAATTTCAGGTATCAGGGCAGCTGAGTTATAGTTTAGGGGTTTCAGGTATTCCCTTCTGAATACTCCAGTATACAAAGCAAAAAGGAATATCTATATAGTGATTCAGTAATCAGAATCATCCTTAAATCCTAATTTCTTGGTTACAGTTATAGGAGACATAAGGGACATGGGAGTTTTTATTTGGAGCTATGACAGTATTATAAAATTGATGGTGGCAGTGAAAGTACAGTTCTGTGATTATACTGCGAGCCATTGCGTGTACACTTTGGATGGATTGTATGGTGTGTGAATACAACTGTTTTGGAAAAGAAAGCAATGAACATGTCTTAATCAAAATGTAACTTAGGGCCGGGCCATGATGGCTCAGCAGGCAGAGTTCTCGCCTGCCATGCCGGAGACCCAGATTCGTTTCCTGGTGCCTGCCCATGTAAATAAATAAATAAATTTTTTTAAAAATGTAACTTAGACTCAGAAGCCACAGTAATCAAAACAGTGTGGTACTAGCACAAGGACAGACATATAGACCAACAGAACCAAATTTAGGACTCAGAAATTGACCCTCATATTTAAAACCAACTGATTTTTGACAAGTGGTAAAGACCACTGAATTGAGACTGAATGTTTTTTTCAACAAATGGTGCTGAGAAAACTGGATCTCCATTTGCAAAAAAAAAAAAAAAGGCAGGAGAACCGCTACCTCACAACCCTACAGAAAAAATCAACTCAAAATTGATTGAAGATCTAAACATAAAAGAGAGAGAGCTTTCAAATTACTAGAAGAAAACATAGAATAATATCTTCTGTACCTTTGACTAGGCAATGGTTTTTTTAGACTTTTCACCCAAAGGCACAGCAACAGAAAAAATAAATGGGACCTTATCAATATTAAAATTTTTGCATCTCCAAGGGCTTTATCATGAAAGTAAAATGACAGCCTACACTATAGGAGAAAATATTTGGAAACCACTTATATAATAAAGGTTAAACATCCAGAATATATAATGAAATCCTTCAACTTAACAATGAGACAAACACCCCAATTATAAATGGGCAGGCCAGATATGACAGAAACCTCAGCCCCAACAGAGAGAGAGCCTATAGAAATAGCAAACTGACAGAAAACTCAGAGCAGAGCTAACATAGATACTTGGCACCTAGAGAATAGAGACAGTGAGGTTTGCAGATTCTTAGAGCCCAGCAGATATTGCCAAAAGTTCTTAAGCAAGCCAGAACCTAGAGAGAGCCAAGGGAAACCAAGACATGAAAGTCGGCCATGGAGAAGCAAAGTAAGGAATCCCTATAGGAATAGAGGGAGCAAGGGTCCAGCAAATGCCAGCCATATGACTACCCAGCTGACCGAGGTGTTCTGGACACATGGGCCTTTCTGGAATCAAGGGTATGTGGAGAACAAGGCTTGGGTGTACCTCATTTCACAACATACCCCTCAATGGGAATAATTTGGACACAGTAGATTTGCTTATCTGGTTGTGAATGAAAACCCAGAGGAAGACAGTTGTTAGCTGAGCTATTGACAGTGCAGCCACTGGAGTTAATGAACTTGAAAGATGTAATTATAGACTTCAAACCAGAAAGTGGGCCCTCCTAGACTCAGGCCAGACAAAGCTATTCAGAGATGTGATGCTGGAGAATATCAGTCATCTGGTCTCAGTGAGACATCCAGTCTTCATATCAGTTGTACTTTCCCACTTGGAGCAAGGAGAGGAATTGTGCAGAGAAGGAATTGGATTTTTCTAATCCTGGGATTCAGAGGCAGAATCTCCATATTAAAAAGAATGGCATTATATCATGTTTCTTGATGATGATTGAACAATGATATAGCTTTCACAATGAGACTGTGAATATGAAAACCTTGTGTCTGATGCTCATTTTAGTTACTATATCAACAGAAGAGTAGAACATATGGAATAAAAATAAATAATAGGGGGGAACAAATGTTAAAATAAATTTAGTTTGAAATGCTACTGGTAAATGAAAGCGAGGGGTAAGGGGTATGGTATGTATAATCTTTTTTTCCTCTATTATCGTTTTATTTCTTTTTCTGTTGTCTTTTTTTTTTTTTTTTTTTTTTTTAAGAGAGAGGGAGGAAGGGAAGGAAAGACAGAGAAGGAAGGAAGGATGGAAGGAAGGAAGGGAGGAAGAAAGGGAAACATTTTTAAACATTTTCTTGTTTTATTATATTTTGTTTGTTTGTTTGTTTTTTACATGGGCTGGGGCCGGGAATCGAACCGGGGTCCTCCGGCACGGCAGGCAAGCACTCTTGCCCGCTGAGCCACCGCGGCCCGCCCTCTGTTGTCTTTTTATTTCTTTTTCTAAATCGATGCAAATGTTCTAAGAAATGATGAATATGCAACTATGTGATGATATTAAGAATTACTGATTTATATGTAGAATGGAATGATATCTTAATGTTTTGTTTATTAATTTTTTTAATTAATAAAAAAAGTTAAAAAAAATAAAAAGAATGGCATTATATGTAGTGAAATGCCAGAAGATTTTCCTCACACATCCGGAATGACTCAACAGGTATTAATGCCCAGTGTGAAGAAACCATGCCACGGGAATTTCATTGGAAAAACTCTCAGTGACCAGTCATCTGTTAAGCAGATATGCTTTTGTTTTTTGAATGTCATCTGATTGGTAAATGCTTTATCCAAAGGTCTGGCCTTACACATTACAATGAATCTGACACTGGAAAGAAACCATATGAATCTTGTTTATGTAAAAAGCCTTTGCTCTGCATTCTTCCAGGAGACAACATGAGAGAACTCACTCTAGAGAGAAAAGATTAAAATGCCACATATGTGGGAAGGCCTTCTTATGTTATTCTATGTTTAAACAACATGAGAGGAATACTACTGGAGAGAAACCCTGTGAATGCCATATATGTGGGAAAGCCTTCACTCAGCTTTCTAACCTGAGACAACATGAGAAATCTCCACTGGAGAGAAACCAAATGAATGCCATCTATATGGGAAAGCCTTCACTCACCATTCTTTTTTTTTTTCTGTTCTACATATATATTCAGTAATTCTCAATATCATCACATAGTTGCATATTCATCATTTCTTAGAACATTTGCATCAATTCAGAAAAAGAAATAAAAAGAAAACAGAAAAAAAAAAGATTATACATACCATACCCCTTACCCCTCACTTTCATTTATCACTAGCATTTCAAACTAAATTTATTTTAACATTTGTTCCCCCTATTATTTATTTTTATTCCATATGTTCTATTCATTTTTTGACAAGGTAGAAAAAAGGAGCATCAGACCCAAGGTTTTCACAGTCACACAGTCACATTGTGACAGCTATATCATTATTCAGTCATTCTCGAGAAACATGGCTACTGGAACACAGCTCTACATTTTCAGACAGTTCCCTCCAGCCTCTCCATTACATCTTGATTCACTCACCATTCTTACCTGACACAAGATGTGAGAACTCACACTGGATGGAAGCCATTTGAATGCCATCGATGTGGAAAATCCAATCCTTCACTTATTGTTCTTCGCTAAGTCAACATGAGAGAGCTCACACTGGAGAGAAGCCATATGAATGCCACCTTTGTGGGAAAGTCTTTGCTTGATGTTCTTCCCCAAGACAACATGATAGAATTCACAGTGGAGAGTGACCCTATGAATAGGACCTTTTCATTAAAGACTTCACTTATCATTTTGCCTTTAGAAAGCATGAGAAAACTTACTCTGTAGATACCATAAGAATATCCTCTATATGGTGAATGCTTGGTTTATTTGCTAAAATAAATCATGGAAGACCTAAATAAATGGAAGGTTATACTGTGTTCATGAATTGAAAGACTAAATATAGTTAAGATGTAATTTCTTCTGAAATTGATTTATAGATTCAATGCAATACCATTTAAAATCCCAGAAACCTACTTTGCAAAAATAGAAAACCAATAACCAAATTTATTTGGAAGGAAAGGGTACCCCAAATAGGTAATAATAACTTGAGAAAGAAAAATGAAAGGAAGTTCTCACACTACCTGACTTTAAAGCATATTATGAAGCTACTGTGGTCAAAGCAGCATGGTACTAACATATAGATAGATATAATGACCAATGGAATAGAATAGAGTGTTCACATATAGACCCTCATGTCTATGGACAATTCATCTTTAAGAAGATGGGTAAGCCTACCGACCTGGGACAGAACAGCCTTTTCAATAAATGGCGCTTAGAGAACTGGATATCCATTTGCAAAAGAATGAAAGAGAATCCATATCTCACATTCTATAAAAAATTAACTCAAATGGATCAAAGACCTCAACTTTAGAGCTAAGACCATAAAACGTTTAGAAAAAAATATAGGGAAATATCTTATAAATCTTGTAATAGAAGGAGGTTTCCTAGACCTTACATCCAAAGTATGAGCATTGAAATAAATAAATACATAAATGGGAGCTCCTCAAAATAAAACACTTTTGTGCATCAAAGAACTTTGTCGAGAAAATAAAAGGGCAGCCTACACAATGGGAGGCAATAGGTGGAAAGCACATAACAGACAAGTGTTTAATACCCAATATATGTAAAGAGATTCTTCAGCTCAACAAGAAAAAGACAGATAACCAATTAAAAATGGACAAAAGGCATGAACAGACATTTCTCGGAAGAGGAAATACAAATCGCTAAAAGGCTAAAATATGAGAAGATATTCAACTTTGCTGGCTATCAGGGAACTGCAAATCAGAACCACAGTGAGATATCATCTGAGACTCACTAGCATGGCTATTATAAAAAAAAAAAAAATGATAAGTGTCGGAGAGGATGTGAAGAAAGAGGCACACTTATCCACTGTTGATGGGAATGTAAAATGGTACAACTGCTCTGGAAGGCAGTTTGGCAGTTCCTCAGGAAGCTAAAGATAGAATTGCGATATGATCCAGCAATCCCATTACTAGGTATATATTCAGAGGACCTGAGAGCAAGGACGCCAAGAGACATTTGTACACTGATGTTTATAGTAGCATTATTTACAATTGTCAAGAGATGGAAATAACTCAATTATCAAGCAGCAGGTGAATGACTAAACAAGATGTGGTATGTAAAGCCATGTGGTCCTGGGCTTTTCTTTATAGGAAGATTTTAAATGACTGTTGAGCTGAAGAATCTCTTTACTTGTGACTGGTTTGTTGAGATCTTCTATTTCTTCTTGAGTCTGTATAGCTTGTTTGTATGTGTTCAGGAATGTGTCCATTTCATCTAAGTTATCTAGTTTTTTGGTGTATAGTTGTTCATAGCATCCTCATAATTTATTTATTTCTTCAGGATCTGTGGTAATGCCGCCCTCAGATTTCTGATTTTATTTATTTGCATCTTCTCTTTTTTTCTTTGTCAGCCTTCCTAGTGGCCCATCGATGTTATTGTCTCAAAGAAACAACTTTTGGTGTTATTGGTTCTTTCTTTTGTACTTTTGCTACCCCGTTCATTTAACTCTGCTTCAATCTTTGTTATTTCTCTTCCTCTGTTTGCTTTGTGGTTAGTTTGCTGTTCTTTATCAAGCTTCTCCAGATGAACAGTTAAGGCCTTGATTTTTGTTCTTCCATCTTATTTAATATAATATTTAATGCAATAAATTTCCATCTCAGCAGAAAAAAAGGTGGGGGGGCGGGGAGTCAGGCAAAGGACTTGAATTAACATCTCTCCACAGAAGATGTACAAATAATTGCCAGAAAGCATATGAAGGGATGTTCAACATCATTAGCCATCAGGGAAATGTAAATCAAAACCATGTGCAGTACCACTTCACACTATGATGATGATTATTTAAAAAATTAGAAAATAATATGTGTTGGCAGGATTGTGGAGAAAAAGGAACACATATATTGCTGGTGGTACTGTAGAACATTACAGCCACTTTGGAAATCAGTTTGGCAGTTCCTCAAACAATTGAAAATAAAATTACCATATGACCCAGCAGTCTTACTTCTTGGTATACACCCAAAAGGATTGAAAGTAGAGACTTGAACACATATTTGTACACCAGTGTTTATAGCAGCACTATTCCTGATATTCAAATGTAGAAACATCCCAAGTCTCCATCAGTGGTTGAACAGGATAAACAAAATCTATATACATACAGTGGAATATTATTCAGCCGTAAAAAGAATTAATTTCTGATCCATGATGCAACATGGATGAACCTTCAAGACATCATATTGAGTGCAATAAGCCAGAAACAAAAAGGCAAATATTTTACGAGCCACGTACATGAAATACCTAGAAGAAGCAGACTTCAGAGAGACAGATGGTAGGTTTATAGGTTACCAGGGGTGAGGTAGGAGGAGGGAGTTATGCCTTAATATGTAAGTAGTTTCTGTTTGAGGTGATGAAAAAGGTGAGGTAAGAGATGTCCTTAAAGGTAGAACAATATTGTGAATATAATTGAAAAGGTTATAAATTTTAAAAAGGGAAATTATGTGCTCTATATTGGCTACTACAATGAAGGGTAAAATTAAACAAATAGAAAAAAATGTGACTTAGAGATACAGAGTGAGTACATGTATTGCCCCAAACATTCAGTTTATAAAAAAGACAACATCTGTAAAGTGCAGTACAGCGAAGTGCAGTAAAATGAGGTTTGCCTGTATAGAATTTGAGGTAAGAAATAGTTTTCCTTGGAATTTTTACGATATTGATCCCTCTGTACTCATGTCTAAGTTTTCCCATCAGAATAACCATTTCTGTTCTGATTCCCAGCCCTTTGTATGTGACTTTTTTCCTCATCAGAAGCTACTTACTTGTAAGGGTCTTTGTTTTATTCTTTGTAACCTGAACTTTCATAATGTTGTATCTTCATGTGAATCTGGATACTCAGTGGTGCTTTCAAGTTGACTACAAATAACTTCACTCTGGAGAAATTTTCTTGAGTTATTTATTTGATAATATATAGAACTTTGTTATATAGCTGTTACAACTTTGGAATTGCCTCTGATTTTTTATTTTTCTTCATTTTTTTTCTGCCTGTTGTTTTTTAATTCTACCTTTTGGGAAATTTTCTCTTCTAACTTTCAGAATTTTTAATTTTTGTTGTTATAGTTTCAGTTTTCAAGGAGTCTTTATCATTTTCCCATTCCTTTTTATAGCATTTTGTTCGTTTCATAGATGCAGGTTTTTGGTTTTTTTTTTTTTTAGCTATGTGAAGATATTGTTTTCTTTTAGATTTATATTCTTTCTTGCATTATTTCTTTTTCCTCCAAGGTCCTTTTTGTCTGCTAGTTTGTTTTGTTTCGACTCCCATATTGGGGATTTATCCTTACTTGTCTGTTCATATTTAAGAAAAAAAACACTAAAAAAGCCAGTTGGAAAACCTGTGTGTGTGCATAAGGGCCTTGTCTGGTGATGGACTTCCCTCTAGGTAGCAACCATGAACTGGGCTCTGCGGTGGAGGAGCTCCCGCATCTCAGAATTTGTGGTGTTCCTCTCTAGGTAGAGAACACCAAAGAAGAAGCCCAGCATCTCAAAACTGTATGGGGGCATGGGTAAGGTGTTGTAACTGAGAATTGAGAATTAACAAATGATTATGATTACTGAATCATTGTGTAGATTTTTTTTCCTTCTAGTATATTGTAGAATGGCTAAGTTAATACCTAAAATTACATAAATTCACTGAATTATTCTCACCCTGTTTATACTTAACTACTGTGATGGTTGTTCCAGCCTAGTCTCAGCCCTGTTTATACTTGGTATTGTAATGGCAGCCACTCCACTCTCCCTTGTTTGAATCTACTAAAAACCCTAAATGCCTTCGACTCCTGCTTAGGCCATCTGATCTGCTGTTTCATGCTTAGTAATAACCTTTTCCTCCTTTTGAAACCCCAGCATCATAAATTGGCTGTTATATGCATTGAGCAGAGGAAACCCCACCTCTACCCCCTCTTAATCAGTATCAGTGTAAGGTTTAAGCTGCCAGTGTTCTGGGAGTCTTCCCTGGGGTGAGGGGGTTGGGGGCATCTCATATTTCGTGTATAAACTTTTACTTAATCCCTCTGTTTTCATTATTTGCCCCCCCCCCCCCCCAAGCTGTACCCAGTGTCCTCTGGTTCAACCTTTCCAGAAGGCAAGTCTCCATTTTTCTGCTGGGATGTGAGAGGTACGGTTAGACTTCTAACTGCTTCTGATACAGATTTGCAACTCATTCTGCAATTACATCCTCACCTGCTCCTCCACCTTCAGAGGTACCTAAACATTCCCATGTTCTACAAAAGGCTGTTACTTTACAGTTTCTAAAGTTTGTTGACTTCTGTTGTTTATTGCCAACATTCTCCTCATTATAGACTAAAAAAATCTAAAATAAAAAACAACTTTCACTGTTATTTCATGGTCTTAGGAAGGTCCAAAAATTAAACACGGCTGTCAAATTTTTCATTTGTAACTGGAAGTATTAAATTAGTAAAAAAAAAAAAGTGTAGCTCAAATCTATTCATGTATATGGTAAAGCTTTGAAATAGTACAGCAGGCCTCCTATTCTCCCCAATCCTGTTCCCCAGAGTTGAGCACTATTTACAATTCTTGGAAATACTTCTAGAAATTTTCTGTGTATGTGTCTATTTATATAATATGACTTCACTGTCTTGATTGCCCTGAATTGAAACAAATAGTTTATCATTTGCTTCTAATATATATATATATATATTTTTTTTTAACATGGGCAGGCACTGGGAATCGAACCCGGGTCCTCAGGCATGGCAGGCAAGCACTGTTACCTGCTGAGCCACCGTGGCCTGCCCTGCTTCTAATATCTCTTGTTAGTCTTTTCCAGGAGACTAAATTTTTGAGATCAGGGATTCCATCTTGTTCACAGATAATCACTAGTGCCTTGCATAGTGCCTAACACCTTATAGGTTTTTCATAATTGTTGAATGACTGAATGTAGGGCTTGAGCATAGGAAAGATGATTCTAGAGTTTGTTCCCAAAACCACGTTTCCCAAGACTAAAAGTGATATTCCTTTCTTAGTGTTTTAGTTTCCTAGGCTACTGAAAGTGATACCAAACAAAAGTGGTAGGTTCTCTGCCCATTGTGCATAGCAGCCAGTCCATGACAGAGAGAATAGTTTAATGCTATTTCTTCACAGAGAGAAATAGTTCAATGCTATGTGTGAAGTAGGAAAGCAGATGGCCTATCAACCCAATGAAGTTCCCCGAAGTCTAAGAAGTTCAGGGTTTTTACAAATTCAAACAAGGTGGAGATGGAGTTGTTACCTCAATAGTAAGTCTACACAGGGCTAAGACAAGGCTAGAATTAAGTATAAACAGAGGTGAGACTAGTTGAGTTTCAGTAATTTTAGGTATTAACTTTTGCCTGTTCTACATTATAGAAAGAAAAACATCTATGTAATGATTCAGTAATCATAATCATGTGTTGATTCTTAAATTTCTCAGTTACAAAAGCAGATACCAGGAAGTGGGTTGGCTTAATCAGTGGGAATTTATTAGCTTGCGCCTTGAGGCCAAGAAAATGTCCAAATCAAGGCATCATCAAGGCAATGCTGTCTTCCTGAAGACCTGCTGCCGGCAATCCATGACTCCTGCCACATAGGCACATGGCGGCGTTCGCTGGCCTCTCCCTTCGCTTCCAGGTATGTTTGCTTGACCTTCTTCCTTCTGTTTTCTCTCTCTCTGTATTCATTCCTTTCATAAAAGACTCCAGTAATAGGATTTAGATCATCCTGAATGAGGTGGATCATGCCTGAACTGAAAGTAGTCTCATCGAAAGGTCCTACTTACAATGGATCCATACCCACAGAAATGTATTAGATTTAAAAACATGTTTTTCTGGGGTACATACAGTTTTAAAGCCCTAAACTTACATTATATCAAAATGCTGATCTCTTTCTGTGTACTTTTATTACCATTTGCACAAAAGGCAGTTTCTTGGATAAAAGCATACCATTAGCACAATTAAATTGAACAAACATATTTCAAACAGGGATTTTAGCATAGTCTCCAGTATGAAAGGGGGTAAAAACAACAAAAACTTATACTCGTGCTGTCTTACATATCAGCTTCAGGACAGGTTCGTCTGTGTTTGTCATGGTAAAAAAGGAATGTTTCCTATGTTTTTTCATAACCTTTGACTAGTTATTTCTCTGTTGTTTATTTAGGTAAGTGAGATTCCTGTGTTTTAAGGATTCTAATGGCCAGTTTCATTTTATTCTTTTGCCTGAGGAGATCTAGAACAAAACTGAGGGCAGATTTGTTCCCATATTTGATTATCATGCTTAATTTTATCTTAATAATGTTTATCAAATTTGGGGTTAAAGTTTTTATTGTCTTTCATCTCCTGTTTCATGGTTCTCAATAATAGAAACTTTTGTAATGTTTTGTTATGTTTCTCTCTTTCTGGAATCCAAATCAAACATATATTTTTAGAACTTAACTTTGGTTTAAAATGTAATTTATTTGGCAGAACTTTGCTGATCTGTAATATATTTGTATCTTTTCCCGATGAAAGGATTTTCATAGGTTGAGAGGACTTTAAAGGAGAAAGCTGATTTCGAGATTGCTTTTTAGGATTCCTAAAATAGGTTTGTGATTTTGTTTATCAGCAGGTACCAGCACAGTATTATGGTCTTAAGTTACTTTGGAGAGATGTTAGAAACTGCTATTTGTCATCTTTGCAGCTGTTTAAGTTATAGATGAAAATTATGGTTTTAGTTAAAATAAGCTTTCCATGGACTTCATATATATTTTGTTTTCCCAATTCTCTCATTTGTTTTACTTTTTCAGGAAGCTCCTTCCCAGCTTGAAAGCAAAGAAGCCTCGAGAACTTGTGCTGGTGATTGGCACAGGCATCAGTGCTGCGGTGGCACCTCAGGTTCCTGCCTTGAAATCCTGGAAGGGGCTAATCCAGGCCTTACTAGATGCTGCCATTGATTTTGATCTTTTGGAAGATGAGGAGAGCAAGAAATTTCAGAAATGTCTCCATGAAGACAAGAACCTTGTCCATCTTGCTCATGATCTCATCCAGAAACTCTCTCCTGTGAGTATCTTCCTAAGTGCTGTGGCATTTCACATTTCTTAAAACCTTGATGAGCATGCTGAATGTAACAGGGATATTCATTTCTATTTAATCGATTTGTATAACATTTGACTGTTCTGCAAAATGTTACTTGATGGATCAGGTTCAGTGTAGTTACCTTGACCCCTTTTCCCTTTGGTTGGGTGTGTGAGTGTAATGAGTGTTGAGGCCTTTGTATGTAGAAAAATTAGTCTACTCGATCCCTTTATCATGTACTTAGAATTATTTTTGTGGGTGATCATTGATTTGCATTTACTTTTTCCACATTCATTTCTAGAAAAATTATGTTCTCTAACATCCATGCCTTTTAGTGAACCTTAGAAATACTGGAAATATTATCATCATATAGACAAAGTAGGACTAGTTTTTAATGTTCTTTTAAAAGGTGATGACTCAAAAAATTTTAAAAAATTGAAAAACAAAACAATTTTTTTTTTGGCATGGGCAGGCTCCAGGAATCAAACCTGGGTTTCTGGCATGGCAGGCGAGAATTCTGCCACTGAGCCACCATTGCACTGCCCCAAAACAAAATTTTAAAAAGGCAGTCACTCAAAAATATTTATTAAGAATTTTAGTCTCATTTTTTGTCTTGTTTTATTTTATCAAACTGAGTTGAGTAGCAACGTGATAACTTCTGAAATAATTAAAGGGCCTCTGTGTCTAGCATGTTTTAAAAATTTCTTAAAAATTATGATTCACTTGAGATATATTTGGAGACAATTGAGTTGCTAAAGCATGTTCTAAATCTTAATAAGTCAGGGTCACCTTGAAAATAATATAATTCTTGGATACTAAAAAGTCCATTCTCAGGGATGAGGTTTTTTTTTTTCTCCAGGTCCTAGAACTACCAGAAAGATATGTCATTAATGGTTAACCTAAAAGATAAGCAGTTAAAAGTAATTTTACCCTGGTTCATGACTCATTACAGAAGCTTAGGGCTTTTTACTTTTTCTTTTCATTCCCTTACCCTTAATTGAGACAAACTGTTACAAATCTAAAGCAGCATAAAGAATTAATAATTTTGAAAGAGCTCATGAAACCCCACTACCTCACATTATATACTAAAATTAAGTCTATTAGATCAAAGACTTAAATCTAAGAGCTAACACTGTAGAAGTTCTTAGAAGAAAATACAGGTGTAAATCTTGAATTAGGCAGTTATTTCTTAGATAAGACACCAAAAATACAATCAAGAAAGGAACAAGAAAGTCTAGAATATATTAATATATATGTGTATATATGCTTAAGGATATATAAAAACTGTTTTAGCTCAAAAACAAAAAGACAATCCAATTGGAATGGACAAATAACTTGAATAGCTTTTTCTTCAGAGAAGACACACATATGACTATTAAGCTCATGAAAAGATGTTCAATATTGTCAGTTATCAGGGAAGTGCAAATCAGAGCCACAATGAAATACCATTTCACGCCATCTAGGATGGCTATAATCAGAAAGACATGTTGGTGAGAATGTGGAGAACTTAGAACCCCTTACATTACTTACGGGAGGTGAAGAGGTATAGCCACTTTGGAAAACAGTTTGGCAGTTCTTCCAAAAATTAGACAGTGAATTGTAAGAATCAGTAATTCCACTCTTATGTACATGCCCATAAGAATGGAAAAACGTGTTCACACACAAACTGTACACGAATTGTTATAGAAGCATTGCTCATAATAGCCAAAAAAGTGGAAACAACACAAATGTCCTTCAGCACATGAATGTATAAATAAAGCGTGGTATATTCATGGAATATTATTCAGGCATAAAAAGGAATGAACTACTGATACATGCTACAGTATAGATAAACCTTGAAGACCTTATGCAAAGTAAAAGAAGCCTGACACAAAAGGCCATATATCATATATCGTATTTATATCAAATTTCTAGGAGAAGATTGGGGGCATTGTAGTATGGGGAGTGATTGCTGATGGGCACTGGGTTTTCTTCTGGGATGATGAAAATATTGTGGAATTACTTCCTAGTGGCATGGGAGATGATTTCAAGGGATGAGCCTGGCCCTGGCACCATGGGATCAACAATGCTATCTTGACCAAAAGGGGGAAAAGAAGTGTAACAAATAAGGTGTCAGTGGCTGAGAGAGTTCAAATAGCATTGAGAGGCAACTCTGGAGGTCACTCTTATGCATGCTTCAGTTAGACACAGCTACCTATCATAGCTTGCCAAACCCCAACTAAAACCATTCCTACCAATCTTAAAGAACACTTAGGGTGTTATATAAGATTCTACAAAGGTTCCATGCACTAGGGTAACTTTCCAGAAACCTACAATCTCCAAATGGGTCCCTGGACCAGATAAGTCCTGAAATGCAGAGGGACCAACTCCTCGAGAACATCAACTAGTTTCATTCCCCTATCCCATATTATCAACAGCCCCTTCCAAGAAGAAAAACCTAGAATGGGCATAGCCCAAATATCCCTAAAGAGTGGGAGAAAATCAAAGGTGATGGAGTTATACAGAGAAGGTAGGGTTTAACAAATGTGTATGATTGCTGAATCTTTATATTGCTATTTCTTTAAGTCTCCAAAAGCAGCTAGAAGTAAAAACCTAAAATTGTGGAATTGTAACCCATACCAAACTCTGAAATATGTTCTACAATTAATTGTTGCAGTGTGCTTTGAAATTTATTGCTTTTTTGTATGTATGTTGTTTTTCACACACAAAAAAGTTGATTGTGATGATAAATGCACAGCTATATGATAATACCATGAACTATTGATGTACACTTTGGGTGATTACGTAGCATGTGAATATATAATACATATCAATAAAAAATGTTATGAAATTAGATCATAGTGGTGGTTGCACTACCTTGTGAATATTCTGAACCGTATACTTTAAAAGGGTGAATTTTATGGTACATGATTTATATGTCAGTTTAAAAAATCAGATGGTATGCAGACATTTTAATGCAAAGTGCCCATAAAACTTTGAATTTCTTCTTAAATTTCAGATTTCTTCCCAGCTCATTTTATCAGGTCAGTATTGCCCTGATACCAAAAGTAGAGTTGTAAGAAGAATAGAAACAACAAACCAATATGTCCTTTGAATAAGCAGCCAAAAATCCTGAACAAAATATTATCAAACTGAATCCAGCAACATATAAAAAGAATTATACACCATGACCAAGTGGGATTTATACTAGGAATGCAAGGTTGGTAATATCTGAAAAACAATTTAATATTCTGCAACATTTCAATAGAATAAAAACAAAAAGCACATGATCTCAGTTGATGCAGACAAGGCATTTGACATACTCTAGTACCCTTTTATAAAAACAGTCAACAAACAAGCAATAGAAGGAAACTACCTTGTGCTCAGAACATCTCCCTGGAGATGTGATTTAATCAAGAGTGGCTGTTAAGCTGGATTAGGTGACGACATGTCTCTACCCATTTGGGTGGGTCTTGATAAGTTTCTGGAGCCTTATAAAAGAGGAAACATTTTGGAGAATGGAGATTCGGAGAGAGCAGAGAATACTGCAGCACCACGAACTAGAGAGTCCATGAGCCAGTGACCTTTGGAGATGAAGAAGGAAAATGCTGCCTGGGGAGCTTCATGAAACCAGAAGCCAAGAGAGAAAGCTAGCAGATGATGCCGTGTTCGCCATGTGCCTTTCCAACTGAGAGAAAAGCCCTGACTGTGTTTGCCTTTTGCCTTCTCACTTGAGAGAGAAATCCTGAACTTCATCGGCCTTCTTGAGCCCAGGTATCTTTCCCTGGATGGATGCCTTTGATTGGACATATCTATAGACTTGTTTTAATTGGGACATTTTCTCAGCCTTAGAACTGTAAACTAGAAACTGATTAATTTTCTCTTTTTAAAAGCCATTCTGTTTCTAGCATATTGCATTCCGGCAGCTAGCAAACTAGAACACCCTGATACTATTTCAGACTTTAGGGACACCCAAATCAATGGGCCATGCCCTTGATCATGAGGTTTACTCTTTGAAGCTTATGTAGATAGCATAGGCGCTTAGACTACCTATAGGCATGCCTAAGAGTTACTTCTGGAGAACCTCTGTTGTTGCTCAAATGTGGCCTCAGTCTCTCTAAACCCAACTCTGCAAGTGAAATCATTGCCCTCCTCCCTATGTGGGACATGGCATCCAGGGATGAAAGACTCAGGCGACGATGCCCAGGGATTGAATCCAGACCTGGCACTGTGGGATCAACAATTACATCCTGACCAAATGGGCGGGACGGGGGGGGAAGAAGTGTAATTAATAAAGTATCAGTAGCAAAGAGAGTTCAAATAGAGTCGAGAGGCTACTCTGGAGGTCGCTCTGATGCAAGCTTCAGGTAGACCTTGCTACCTATCATAACATGCCATCCCCCAACCAGGACCATTTCAGCCAATCCTAAAGAACACCTAGGGCAATTTAAAAGATTCCACAAGGGTTTCAGGCACTGGAGTAACTTGCCAGAAACCTACAACCTCCACATGGGTCCCTGGTCCAGATAATTCTTGAAACCTAGCCCAGCCTCTCCAGGACATCATATAGTTCCATTTCCCTACCCCATATTAGTGACAGACCCTTCCAATATCAAAAATTTTAAA
Organism: Tamandua tetradactyla; assembly: GCF_023851605.1. Lineage (NCBI taxonomy): Eukaryota > Metazoa > Chordata > Mammalia > Pilosa > Myrmecophagidae > Tamandua > Tamandua tetradactyla. The sequence continues at coordinate 10,533,583 of NC_135334.1, read as the reverse complement.
TTGCCATAGCCCAAACAACCCCAATGAGAGATATGGAAAGATCAAAAATGATAGGTATCTTATACATACAAGATTGGACATAACAAGTGAATATGAATGCTTAATCATTACATTGATATTTCTTTAGTTTCTAGTATTTTAGAGCAGCTAGAAGTAAAAACCTAAAATTGTGAAGTTATAACCCATGTCAAAATCTGAAATATGTTCTACAGTTAATTGGGTGCTGTGCTTGGAAATTTATAGCTTTTTTGTATATATGTTATTGTTCACAAAAAAAGAAGAAAAAAAAAGTCAATTGTGATGATAAAAAAGTATTTAAGCCCTCTAGCCTCCTATATTCTGGACCAGCTAGAAGGAAAAATCTGAGAGGATCATATGGTAGCCCATGACAAATTCTGGGATCTATCCTGTAACCACTTTTTGAAGAGTGCTTTGAAAACTATTGCTTATTTATTTCTTTGCTTTGTATATATATTATACTATACAATAAAAAAAAAGTTTAAAAAAAAAGGATCAATTTGTCAAAAGAAGTGCAGAACTTACACTCTGGGCATGACAAAGTATGCTTGAAAGAAATTACAGATCTAAATAAATAGGAAAATATCCCATGTTTGTGGATCAGAAGATTTAATATTAAGATGGCAGTACTCCCTTTATTAGTTTCCCTAGTGCTGCCTGTAATAAAGTACCACAAAACTGTGGCTTAAAACAATGGAAATTTAATAATACCTGACAATTCTGAAACATAGAAATTTGAGTCACAGTGTCAAAGAGGGCTAGTTTCACTCTGAAGACTTTAGGAAAGAATCTCTCCTTGCCGGTCTCCTTACTTCTTGGTGGTTGCTGGGAATCCTTGGCATTCTTGGATTGTAGCTGTGTCACTCCAGTTTTTGCATGTGTCTTTACTTCTTCCTTTCTTTCCTGTGGGTGTTTCTGTGTATCTTCAAATCTGTTCTTTTAAAGGGCCAGTTATGGGTAGTGCAATGGTGGCTCAGTGGCAGAATTCTCACCTGCCATGATGGAGACCCGGGTTCCATTCCCGGTGCCTGCCCAGGCAGAAAAAAAAGCCCCAGTTATTAGATTTGGGACCTACCCTAATCTAAAATGACTTCATCTTAACTTGATTGCATTTTCAAAGGCTCTATTTCCAAATAAGGTGACATTCCTAGGTATTAGGGATTAAACTGTCAGCATTTCTCTTGGGGAGATACACTTCAACCAAATACACTTGAATTGACCTACAGGTAATCAAGTGTAATCTCAGTCACAATCATGTCACAATCGTAGCCATTTTCTTTGTAGAAATTGAGAGACCGATCTAAAATTCCTGTGGAATTGCAAGGGAACTATAATGCCATCCTGACAAAGAAGAACGAAGTAGGAAGACTCACAGGTAACTGATTTCAAAACTTCAAAGCAACAGCAATCATGATAACATGATACTTGATAGTAGGATGCATATATAGATTAATATAGAGTTGAGTGTCCAGGAATAAAATCATATGTCTGTGGTTAACCAGTTTTCAACACAGGTGCCATATCCATTCAGTGGACAAAAATAAGTCTTTTCAATAAATCATTCTGAGACAACTCAATAGCTAAATGCAAAAGAATGAAGTTCAACCTCTGAGTCACACCATACAAAAATTAACTCAAAATGTACCAACAGACTTCCGGAGAAGATGGCGGCTTAGTAAGACGCGCGGATCTTAGTTTCTCCTCCAGGACAGCTATTAGGGGAGTAGAAACAATACAGAACAGCTCCCAAAGCCACGACAGAGATAAAAAAGACAGCGTACCCCATCCTGGAACGGCTGGCTGGCTGAGAGAACCTGCTCTGGTGAGATCGCCGAGGGGCGCGGGCTTCACTGGGCGGGGCAGCAAGCGGCTGGAGTCACTCCCTTCCCCCTTCTGGGCTGGCTGGGAGAATTGGACAGGCGGCCCCCTCAAACTGCGGCGGCTGGCGCCCACACCACGCGCAGCCCCCCGGACCAACTGAGAGAATTGGATCAGAAATCCCCAGGCCGCGGAGAACAGTGACGGGGGGGGGCCTTCCAAACCCGTGACTCCCCGGGAACGTGCACTCTCCCGGGCGGGCCGCTGCGGCTGGCGCCCTCCCGTCACGCTTGGCGCCCTGGGCCGACTAGGAAATTCGGACGGGCGCTTTCCCGGGCTGCGGCGGCCAGCGACCCTCCCCGCGTTAGGACCACGGGCCGGCTGGCACTCTTCCAAGCCGCTTCGGCTAGCGAACCTCCCGGACGGCGAGAGTTTTCCAAAGTTAAAGGACCCACAGCACCTTTTACTGGTGAGACCCGCAGACAAACGTGTGCCACGAGCGCCACCTACTGGGCAGGATAAGAAAAACAGAACCCAGAGATTTCACAGAAAAATCTTTCAACCTGTTGGGTCCAACACCCAGGGAAATCTGTCTAAATGCGCAGACGCCAGCAGAAGATAACAGATCATGCTCAAAAAATTGAAAATACGGCCCAGTCAAAGGAACAAACCAATAGTTCAAATGAGATACAGGAGCTGAGACAACTAATGCTGAATATACGAACAGAAATGGAAAACCTCTTCAAAAACGAAATCGATAAATTGAGGGAGGACATGAAGAAGACATGGGCTGAACATAAAGAAGAAATAGAAAAACTGAAAAAACAAATCACAGAACTTATGGAAGTGAAGGACAAAGTAGAAAAGATGGAAAAAACAATGGATACCTACAATGATAGATTCAAAGAGTCAGAAGATAGAATTAGTGATTTGGAGGATGGAACATCTGAATTCTAAAAACAAACAGAAACTATCGGGAAAAGAATGGAAAAATTTGAACAGGGTATCAGGGAACTCAAGGACAATATGAAGCGCACAAATATGTGTGTTGTGGGTGTCCCAGAAGGAGAAGAGAAGGGAAAAGGAGGAGAAAAACTAATGGAAGAAATTATCACTGAAAATTTCCCAACTCTTATGAAAGACCTAAAATTACAGATCCAAGAAGTGCAGCGCACCCCAAAGAGATTAGACCCAAATAGGCGTTCTCCAAGACACTTACTAGTTAGAATGTCAGAGGTCAAAGAGAAAGAGAGGATCTTGAAAGCAGCAAGAGAAAAACAATCCATCACATACAAGGGAAACCCAATAAGACTATGTGTAGATTTCTCAGCAGAAACCATGGAGGCTAGAAGACAGTGGGATGATATATTTAAATTACTAAAAGAGAAAAACTGCCAACCAAGACTCCTATATCCAGCAAAATTGTCCTTCAAAAATGAGGGAGAAATTAAAACATTCTCAGACAAAAAGTCACTGAGAGAATTTGTGACCAAGAGACCAGCTCTGCAAGAAATACTAAAGGGAGCACTAGAGTCAGAAACGAAAAGACAGAAGAGAGAGGTATGGAGAAGAGTGTAGAAAGAAGGAAAGTCAGATATGATATATATAATACAAAAGGCAAAATGGTAGAGGAAAATATTATCCAAACAGTAATAACACTTAATGTTAATGGACTGAATTCCCCAATCAAAAGACATAGATTGGCAGAATGGATTAAAAAACAGGAACCTTCTATATGCTGTCTACAGGAAACACATCTTAGACCCAAAGATAAACGTAGGTTGAAAGTGAAAGGTTGGGAAAAGATATTTCATGCAAATAACAACCAGAAAATAGCAGGAGTGGCTATAGTAATATCCAACAAGTTAGACTTCAAATGTAAAACAGTTAAAAGAGACAAAGAAGGACACTATCTACTAATAAAAGGAGCAATTAAACAAGAAGACATGACAATCATAAATATTTACGCACCGAACCAGAATGCCCCAAAATACGTGAGGAATACACTGCAAACACTGAAAAGGGAAATAGACACAAATACCATAATAGTTGGAGACTTCAATTCACCACTCTCATCAATGGACAGAACATCTAGACAGAGGATCAATAAAGAAATAGAGAATCTGAATATTACTATAAATGAGCTAGACTTAACAGACATTTATAGGACATTACATCCCACAACAGCAGGATACACCTCTTTCTCAAGTGCTCACGGATCATTCTCAAAGCTAGACCATATGCTGGGTCACAAAGCAAGTCTTAACAAATTTAAAAAGATTGAAATCATACACAACACTTTCTCGGATCATAAAGGAATGAAGTTGGAAATCGGTAATAGGCGGAGTGCCAGAAAATTCACAAATACGTGGAGGCTCAACAACACACTCTTAAACAACGAGTGGGTCAAAGAAGAAATTGCAAGAGAAATTAGTAAATACCTCGAGGCGAATGAAAATGAAAACACAACATATCAAAACTTATGGGATGCAGCAAAGGCAGTGCTAAGAGGGAAATTTATTGCCCTAAATGCCTATATCAGAAAAGAAGAAAAGGCAAAAATGCAGGAATTAACTGTCCACTTGGAAGAACTGGAGAAAGAACAGCAAACTAATCCTAAAGCAAGCAAAAGGAAAGAAATAACAAAGATCAGAGCAGAAATAAATGAAATTGAAAACATGAAAACAATAGAGAAAATCAATAAGGCCAGAAGTTGGTTCTATGAGAAAATCAATAAGATTGATGGGCCCTTATCAAGATTGACAAAAAGAAGAAGAGAGAGGATGCAAATAAATAAGATCAGAAATGGAAGAGGAGACATAACTACTGACCTCACAGAAATAAAGGAGGTAATAACAGGATACTATGAACAACTTTACGCTAATAAATACAACAATTTAGATGAAATGGACGGGTTCATGGAAAGACATGAACAACCAACTTTTACTCAAGAAGAAATAGATGACCTCAACAAACCAATCACAAGTAAAGAAATTGAATTAGTCATTCAAAAGCTTCCTAAAAAGAAAAGTCCAGGACCAGATGGCTTCACATGTGAATTCTACCATACATTCCAGAAAGAATTAGTACCAACTCTCCTGAAACTCTTCAAAAAAATCGAAGTGGAGGGAAAGTTACCTAATTCATTCTATGAAGCCAACATCACCCTCATACCAAAACCAGGCAAAGATATTACAAAAAAAGAAAACTACAGACCAATCTCTCTAATGAATATAGATGCAAAAATCCTCAATAAAATTCTAGCAAATCGTATCCAACAACACATTAAAAAAATTATACATCATGACCAAGTAGGATTCATCCCAGGTATGCAAGGATGGTTCAACATAAGAAAATCAATTAACGTAATACACCATATCAACAAATCAAAACAGAAAAATCACATGATCATCTCAACTGATGCAGAGAAGACATTTGACAAGATTCAACATCCTTTCCTGTTGAAAACACTTCAAAAGATAGGAATACAAGGGAACTTCCTTAAAATGATAGAGGGAATATTTGAAAAACCCACAGCTAATATCATCCTCAATGGGGAAAAATTGAAAACTTTCCCCCTAAGATCAGAAACAAGACAAGGATGTCCACTATCACCACTATTATTCAACATTGTGTTGTAGGTTCTAGCCAGAGCAATTAGACAAGAAAAAGAAATACAAGGCATCAAAATTGGAAAGGAAGAAGTAAAACTATCACTGTTTGCAGACAATATGATACTATACGTCGAAAACCCGGAAAAATCCACAACAAAACTACTAGAGCTAATAAATGAGTACAGCAAAGTAGCAGGTTACAAGATCAACATTCAAAAATCTGTAGCATTTCTATACACTAGTAATGAACAAGCTGAGGGGGAAATCAAGAAACGAATCCCATTAACAATTGCAACTAAAAGAATAAAATACCTAGGAATAAATTTAACTAAAGAGACAAAAAACCTATATAAAGAAAACTACAAAAAACTGAAATCACAGAAGACCTAAATAGATGGAAGGGCATACCGTGTTCATGGATTGGAAGACTAAATATAATTAAGATGTCAATCCTACCTAAATTGATTTACAGATTAAATGCAATACCAATCAAAATCCCACAACTTATTTTTCAGAAATAGAAAAACCAATAAGCAAATGTATCTGGAAGGGCAGGGTGCCCCAAATTGCTAAAAACATCTTGGGGAAAAAAACGAAGCTGGAGGTCTCGCGCTGCCTGACTTTAAGGCATATTATAACGCCACAGTGGTCAAAACAGCATGGTACTGGCATAAAGATAGATGTATCGACCAATGGAATCGAATAGAGTGCTCAGATATAAACCCTCTCATCTATGGACATTTGATCTTTGATAAGGCAGTCAAGCCAACTCACCTGGGACAGAACAGTCTCTTCAATAAATGGTGCCTAGAGAACTGGATATCCATATGCAAAAGAATGAAAGAAGACCCATGTCTCACACCCTATACAAAAGTTAACTCAAAATGGATCAAAGATCTAAATATTAGGTCTAAGACCATAAAACAGAGGAAAATGTTGGGACATATCTTATGAATCTTACAACTGGAGGTGGTTTTATGGACCTTAAACCTAAAGCAAGAACACTGAAGAAGGAAATAAATAAATGGGAGCTCCTCAAAATTAAACACTTTTGTGCATCAAAGAACTTCATCAAGAAAGTAGAAAGACAGCCTACACAATGGGAGACAATATTTGGAAATGACATATCAGATAAAGGTCTAGTATCCAGAATATAAAAGAGATTGTTCAACTCAACAACAAAAAGACAGCCAACCCAATTACAAAATGGGAAAAAGACTTGAACAGACACCTATCAGAAGAGGAAATACAAATGGCCAAAGGCACATGAAGAGATGCTCAATGTCCCTGGCCATTAGAGAAATGCAAATCAAAACCACAATGAGATATCATCTCACACCCACCAGAATGGCCATTATCAACAAAACAGAAAATGACAAGTGCTGGAGAGGATGCGGAGAAAGAGGCACACTTATCCACTGTTGGTGGGAATGTCAAATGTTGCAACCACTGTGGAAGGCAGTTTGGCGGTTCCTCAAAAAGCTGAAAATAGAATTGCCATATGACCCAGCAATACCATTGCTGGGAATCTACTCAAAGGACTTAAGGGCAAAGACACAACCAGACATTTGCACACCAATGTTTATAGCAGCGTTATTTACAATTGCAAAGAGATGGAAACAGCCAAAATGTCCATCAACAGAAGAGTGGCTAAACAAACTGTGGTATATACATACGATGGAATATTATGCAGCTTTAAGACAGGATAAACTTATGAAGCATGTAATAACATGGATGGACCTAGAGAACATTATGCTGAGTGAGTCTAGCCAAAAACTAAAGGACAAATACTGTATGGTCCCACTGATGTGAACGGACATTCAAGAATAAATGTGCAATATGTCATTGGTAACAGAGTCCAGCAGGAGGTAGAAACAGGGTAAGATAATGGGCAATTGGAGCTGAAGGGATACAGACTGTGCAACAGGACTAGATACAAAAACTCAAAAATAGACAGCACAATAATACCTAATTGTAAAGCAATCATGTTAAAACACTGAATGAAGCTGCACCTGAGCTATAGGTTTTTGTTTTGTTTTGTTTTGTTTTGTTTTTACTATTATTACTTTTATTTTTTTTTTCTATATTAACATTCTATATCTTTTTCGGTTGTTTTGCTAGTTCTTCTAAACCGATGCAAATGTACTAAGAAACAATGATCATGCATCTATGTGATGATGTTAAGAATTACTGATTGCATATGTAGAATGGTATGATTTCTAAATGTTGGGTTAATTTCTTTTTTTCCGTTAATTAAAAAAAAAAAGAGAGAGAAGGGGTAATTGGAGCTGAAGGAATACAAACTGTGCAACAGGACTGGATATAAAAACTCAGAAATGGACAGCACAGTACTACCTAATTTTAATGCAATTATGTTAAAACGTTGAATGAAGCTGCATGTGAGGTATAGGTTTTTTTTTTCTCTCTATTATCATTTTAATTCTTATTCTGTTGTCTTTTTATTTCTTTTTCTAAATCGATGCAAATGTACTAAGAGATGATGAATATGCAACTATGTGATGATATTAAGAATTACTGATTGTACATGTAGAATGGAATTATTTCTAAATGTTTTGTTAATTTTTTTAAATTATTAATAAAAAAAATGTACCAACAATAAAATAAAAAAAAGAAGCAAAAAAAAATGTACCAACAACCTGTCATAACTATATAACCTAATTAAACCATAAAACTCTTAGAAAAATTGGGGTAAATATTCATGACCTTGGAGTTGGCAGTTGATTCTTAGACATGGCACCAAAAGCATGAGCAATTGAAGAAAAAAACAGTTTATTAGACTTCATGAAAAATAAATACTCCAACAAAGGACACTATCAAGATAGTGAAAAAACTCACAGAGTTGGAGGACGCTTTTGCAAATCATATCTGCTCTAGTATCCAGGGTATATAAAGAACTCTTACTATCCAACAACAAATTCAGCACTATTAAAATCATCTTCAATTGAAAAGACATTTCTCCAAAGAAGATAAACAGCTTGCCAACAAGCCCATGAAAATGCTCAACATTATTATTCTTTAGGAACTACAAATCCAAACCACTATGTGATACCACATCACAGCCTCTAGGAAGGCTAGTCTATCATATAAGAAGTCCTCTTTCAAACCAGGACCTGCCTTGTTGCCATGCCACCCTGTTTCTGGCTGTAGCCCTCAATCTATTAAAGTGATTTACTGAGACTATAAAGCATGATTGTAGTTGGGTTAGTTATGATCCAAAGTAATGAGAAGATTTATCTATGTCAATAAATGTACACTAACCAGATGTTTTAAACTGGAGCCAATAATTGTGGAGTAAGATTTATTATCAATCTTAAAGTATAGTTTTGGATTAATATCAGTACTATCCTGGAAGTTTCTCAAACTTTTTGATCTCAAGACTCCTTTATGCTCTCCAAAATTACTGAAAAGGGGGAAAAGCAACTTCCCCAAGTGGAGAATTCTTGATATTCTCACAAGCAGTGGGGACAACCAAAGTGATAGGCTGAGCCCCCAAGATCATACCCCAAGATTGGGGGAGTATGCCCATTGCTTTGGTTGTCCCCACTGCCTGTGAGAACATCAAGAATTCTTGGAGGTTATTCTTTCGCATTAAATTGATATCACCTTTTTAGTTAAGGTGTAACAGAAAGGCTGGAGGGAACTGCCTGAAACTGTAGAGCTGTGGTCCAATAGCCATGTTTTGTGAAGATGATTGTATAATGATACAGCTTTCACAGTGTGACTCTGTGATTGTGAAAACCTTGTGTCTGATGCTTCTTTTATCTACCTTATGGACAGATGAGTAAAACATATGGATTAAAAATAAATAAATAATGGGGAACAAATGTTAAAATAAATTTAGTAGATTGAAATGCTAGTGATCAATGAAAGGAAGGGGGAAGGGGGAATGATATGTATGAATTTTTTTTGTTTTCTTTTTATTTGTTTTTCTGAATTGATGCAAATGTTCTAAGAAATGATCATGATGGTGAATATACAACTATGTGATGAAAAAAAGAATGTTCATATTGTATGTTGATTGGTTTTATTAGTAAAAATTAAAAAAAAAACAAAAAACTAAATAACCCTACCCAAGAATCCAACTTTTTCTCCTCCAAGCATTTTTAAGGATTGTTCAGCAGTCAACAAAACGTTCCAGCCAGTGGCAAATGGAAGAAACATTTTCAGATGCGTGGTAGTATTCTAGAACATTCAGAACCAAGTGGTATGAAAATAAGGGCAAATGGCTTCACAATAATACAGTCAAGGTTTTCTGAGAAAACCATTTCACTTTGTATCTCTGTACCAAACTAGAGAGAAAGCAAGTCAAATTCACAATTTCAGGTGGAAGCGCCTTTAAATGAGGGTAAACACAAGCAAAAGCTGATTGAATCCAGAGAACAAAGAAATCAAAACGGAATAAAAGCCATGTTCTTTCTACTTTGGTTTTCCAATGATGGAGAAAGTCTCTTTAGACAGTCATGTTAAAAATTCAGGGGGTACACAGCTGGTTCAGTGGTAGAATGTTCATCTCTCATGCAGGAGACCTGGATTTGATTCCTGACCCATGCACCGAAAAATAAATAAATAAACAAATTCCAAATTCATGAAAAAAAAATTTGACTATCCCAAACAGTTTTTATGTCTTATATTGATCAATATTCACTGTATTAAAAAGAAAAACTGAGAACATTAAAAAAATATTTATTAATTTGTTTAAAAATAACAAACCCATTGCATGTTCACATAAATAACATTTTATGAAAAAAATATTTTCCAAAACAAAAATAAATTAGTGAGAAGAGTGGTGTTGTTTTACATTTTTGCAGATGTCTTTAATATCTGACTTAATAGAAAACAGCTGGATTCTCATGTCTGTTTCTGTATTCAAGCTGTTGTGTTATGTTGTTTCAGTTAAAGTGTTTGAAGAAAATTCGGTCTCAGATCTGTAGTTAGAAAAAGAAGAAGTATTTTAATAGTCTTTCAGAAAATTGTAGATACTCTTTATTGATACAATACCAAACATCAATATGAAATCATATCAAAGAACTTTTCCTTATTTGTTGTGTTAAAATCCATTGGTTTTTCTTGCATTTGGAATGAGTCTTTGACCCATGCCTGATTTTTTTTTTTTCCATGCATGATTTTGTGGCATCGTTGGTCATTTGAAAATACTGGTTCATTCAATTATACAGATCTTCCAGATATTGACAGTTCATTTCATAATATCCAAAAAATTACATTCATTACTCTCCACACCAATCTTGTCAGAAAAGTATTTGGGCACTCATGAGCTCATGGTGGCTGATACAAATTTTAAAAAATTTTAAATTTTATTTGAGTGATCAGATTTTATCAGTGGCATCAGTGTCAGTTCTCCTTGAAGTGATAGGCTCATTTCATTCATTTTCCAGAAAAATGTCATAAGCATACCTAACTCTAAATAACCAGAATTTGTCTGTCAGTCAGTTTTCCAAGTTAAAATGGTGTTTGATGGAAAAAGCAGGTAGTTCAGCTCACAACTCAGCAATCACACGTATGCTTTTCCTTTAGAAAACTATCAGACTTCAGTATACAGCAGAGGTGCTTTATGCATGCTTCCTATTTCTTCTTGCATTATGTTTTTTAAATATTTACTGAAGGATCAAGGCTTAACACAACTAAGTTTTTCTGCATCATTGACATTCTGAAGCAAAACTGCATTTCTTTACTTACTGGAAGCCATCAGAGCTGGGAAACAAAATGATTACTGATGCAGTTTGGTTCCACAGCCTTGATTCACGCTAAGGCATCAGCAGTTTTGTGCACCATTGCATTTGTGCCATCAGTGCAGATGTCAACACAGTTTTAAAAACTATTGTCTTAAAATTATTATAAAAATAATTTTTTGTGTGATATAGTATTTATTCTTAGTATGTATTCTGTACAGTGTACTATGATATTTTCTATTCATTTCTACTTCATTGAACAAGATTGGTGGCAACTCACAAAATTGTTACCCATGGTTTAAAAAATTCTGCTTTAGGCTGTAAACTCTTGAAAGCAAGGATTGTGCCATATTTATCTTTGTATCCTTGGCAGACATGACAGTACCAAGCAAGTAGAAGGTTTATACATGTATTTGTAGTGTTGAATTGGGCATTTTTGTTAATGTGGCATAAAGCCTGAATTTTAGAGGCTTTTGAGCTGCCATTTAGTTGCTCATATTGAATTTATGACAACTAAGCCCTAGTTTTTATTTCATTCTGAATTCAAACTAAGATCTTCCCCATCCAGAACTTGTATGATTGATATTAAACATAAATGTAAAATTTTAGTTTCATTTTTAAACAATTTATATTTATCTCCATTACATTTCGTTTCATTGTATTTGGTTCATCAGTGCAACCTCTCAAGTGTTTTTGAAGCTTAAGTCTGTGATCACATCTGTTAGTATCTTTTTGTTGTTGTTGCTTTATCTCCATATTTAAGTCTGTCTTCTGTCTTTTTCAGAGTGGCCAATAAAAATGTTGAACAGGCTGAAAAAATTGTATTGCCTAGATGAAAGTGTCCAGTGTGTAATTAAGTAGGTTTTGCTATGTTGTGTTTTGAATGCAGATTTTCTGGTTGACTTCTTGAACATTTCATGGCAGTTCTAGTTCTGCCACCCTTGTAAACCTGATAGTGTTTGAATGAGTGGGGGGTCCTGGCCAGGGCTGTGGTCAATGGCCAAGGTGTTTTGGTCAGGAATAAATGTACTTACTATTAAGCATGGGGAGTGACAATAAAGAAATGTTAATATTGAAAAGATGTCATCTCTGTGTCCATCTTCATGTACAAGAGGAAAGGGGATACACCAAACTTTACTTGAGTTTCATTTTTGGCAGTCTCTCTATGTTCACTACACTCTAGGGGTGTAGAACAACTCACCTTCTTCCTGACAGCTCTAGAGCTTTCCTGCCTTATCACTTTGCTCAGGTCGTGATAGAAATGCCATTACCTCTTTTCTCTGCTTAGAGAATGCCAACTTAAAAGCTCTGTCACACTTCCTTTTTTTTTTTTTCTTTATGAAAATAATTTTGACTTTGCAGATCGCTTCAGAGGTTCTTAAGGATTCCCAGATGTGGTTTTTGGACCACATCTTGAGAATTATTCCAAGAAAGGAGTATATAAGAAAAAGTACAGGCATACCATAGAGGAGTTTTTAAAGAATAATGAGACATTTGGGGAAATTTGAACACTAAATATTTGATATTAAGACACATTAGATTTTTTTAGGTATGATAGCAGTAGTGTTTTAAAAGTTATGTTTTGTCTCATACATAAGGGGATGTCCTTATCTTTTAGGGGATATCCTAATGTATTTATGAATGAAATGATAAGATGTCTGGGAGTTACTTCAAAATAATTAAATGGAGAGAAGAAAATGTGTATGGTTGAGGGAATATTTAACAGAGGAAATGTTCAGACTAAATGTGGAAAATGCAGTCTGACTGCTCCTTGAAGCTTATAGTCAGTGTAAGAGGAAAGAGATAGATAGGTTGAGAATTGAACTTTCAGTTATAAGGAAAACAGAAATTGGTGTTCTGGAAAGTCCTGGGCTTCCAAAAAGTGAGACCCCAGTGATTAGGGCCCCACATGACAATTCAGACAAAAATGGAAGCAGTCAGCTATTTCAGAAAAAGCCAGTATTGGAGGTGAAGTTATCTAGAAAGGATTTGTGGAAAGTCCTTTTGTCTGATGGGCATGATATCAGTGTACTGCATAGAAAACAAACAAGAGTGCTGTGGGATCTGTATAAATGGAACCACTGCCAATCTGGACTAAAAGGGACAAATTGACGGAAAAATGGGTTCAGAGGCAGAACCATGGAAGCTGAGGTCTGGAGCCAGTAAACCTTGGGCCAGGAGAGCAAACCAACCCATACACGTGAGAGGTTGAGTTTGCCCCAAAAGCAGAGAGCAGGCCTTCCCCTTTGTTGCTCAGGAAGAGTTGTGCCACCCCAGGCACTGGAGAGGGTAGAGAGCATAAACTGGGGATGGGTGAGCCTGGCCACCACCCCATTGTTCTGGAGGGGTTGAGAGTGTGCCATGGATATGGCAGAGATCCCAAGAGCTGCCCTGAAGCTTAGAGAGCATAGAGCCAAGAAAAAGATGGTCTCCCCAGTGTCTCACAAGATTGCATCCACTCCAGTGTTTGGAGAAAGAAAGCAAAGCCACTGCGTAGGCCCCTGGAAAGTGTGGGACTTGTTGCTTTCTAAAAGCCCCAAGGATAAATGACTCTCAAACTTTGAAATCTAATGCAGTTTGTCCTGCTGGTTTTCAGAACTGTATGGGTCCAATGACCCGTTTACCTTTCGATTTCTCCCTGCAGCAATTGAGACGTGTATCCTATGACTGTCTCTCCTTTGTACATTGGTAGGAGATGTTCTAAGTTTCACAGGTCCAAGAGCCAGAGGAGAATGTTGCCTTAAAACAGACCATGCTTGTAACAGACTTTGATGAGATTTTGTACTCGTTTTAACTTTGTACTGTATTTGTATTGTTAATTGAAGTGGTTTAAGGCTTTTGTCATATTGTAGAGTCAATTTATTTTTTATATGGAAAAAACTTGTCTTTTTTGGGGTCCAGAGTGTGGAATGTGCTGGTTTGAAAGTGTTATGTACCCCAGAAAAGCCATGTTTTAATCCTGATTCAATCTTGTGGGGCAAGCTGTTTCTTTTAATCCTAATTCAATTTCTAGGTGAAAATTTTGAATTAGATTATCTCCAAAGAGATGTGTCATGCCCAATTATGAGTGAGACTTTTTGATTAAATGGAGATGTGACTCCATCCATTCCAGGTGGGTCTTGATTAGTTTACTGGAATCCTTTAAAAGAAGAAACATTTTGGAGAGAGCTGATAGAGCCCAGAGCTGGCACAGAAGTTGACACTTGAAGAACAGAGATACGGATGTTTGGAGATGCTTGGAGCCCAGCAGACGTTGCCGTGAGATGTTAAGCAAGCCAGAACCTGGAGAGAGCCAAGGAAAACCAAGAAATCAAGGCCAGCCCCAGAGAAGCAAAATGAGGAGCCCCCACAGAAACAGGCTGAAAGCAACGGAGCCCAGGAACAAGGGACCAGCAGATGTCAGCCACATAACTTCCCAACTGACAGAGGTGTTCAAGACACTTTAGATTTTCTTGAGTGAAGGTAACCTCTTGTTGGTACCTTAATTTGGACACTTTTACTTCCTTAGAACTGTAAACTTATAACTTATTAAATTCCTTTTTATAAAAGCTCTTCCAGTACTGGTATATTTCATTTATAAAAGCTGTTCCAGTTCAGGTGTATTTCATCCTGGCAGCTCGCAAACTAACATATTAGATTAAACAAGGCTGACCATTTGTGATCATTATTGAAATTGGGAAATGAGTACATGGGATTTTTTATACTCTTTTTTCACTTTTGTATATTTTTGAAAGTGTCCATATTTTTAAAAAATTAGCTTTCAGTGGTAAAAGGGCAGAGTTAACAGGTCCATCTACTTATCCAGTGCCATCTAGTAAAGAAGCAACATAGTGGATTCAATGCAAAGAGCTTTAGTTTTAGAATCAGGAAGACACTATTCATTTATATGCATTGGGACGCTGGATAAATCACTTCACTTCAGAAGGTGTTTTTAAACCTGTAAAACTAGAATAGTGTATACTTTGTGGGGTTTTGTGTTTTTACCATATCTGGGACCAAAAACATAGGAGTTAAAAGCGTAGAGAGAAATGAAGTAGTTCACTGTTCTGGTTTGCTAGCTGCCGGAATGCAACACACCAGAGACGAATTGGCTTTTAATAAAAAGGGATTTATTTTGTTGGTTCTTCAGAGGAAAGGCAGCTAACTTTCCACTGAGGTTCTTTCTTACGTGGAAGGCACAAGATGGTCTCTGCTGGTCTTCTCTCCAGGCCCCTGGGTTCCAGCAACTTTCCCCGGGGTGACTTCTTTCTGCATCTCCAAAGGCCTGGGCTGAGCTGCTAGTGCTGAGATGAGGAATGCCGAGCTGCTTAGGTTGTGCTACTTGGCGCTCTCTCATTTAAGCACCAGCCAATTAAGTCAAAGGTCACTCATTGCAGCAGACACGCCTTCTAACTGACTGCAGAT
Source organism: Tamandua tetradactyla (assembly GCF_023851605.1). Lineage (NCBI taxonomy): Eukaryota > Metazoa > Chordata > Mammalia > Pilosa > Myrmecophagidae > Tamandua > Tamandua tetradactyla. The sequence goes on along the minus strand of NC_135334.1, from coordinate 10,518,021 downwards.
GTAATTAGCAACAGATGAGGTTCACATACCGTTGGCTTATGGCCGCAGCAACAAGACTAGGTATGCTCACCTGGCCAAGTTGACAACTGAATCTAACTAACACATTCACTGTTTTAAATGAAAGGGAAATGTCCTTAAAAGTAATATTGGAGTTAGACATTTGTTTTATCACTGAGCCTCCTTGTTTTTCTTTCCTTTTTATTTGCTTATAGAGGCCACTGGTGGGAAATTTAGTTCTTGTATCATCTACTTTGAGAGAGAAAACATTTAAATCTAAGGAAATCAATCCAGCTACAAAAACCTCTTTCCTTCCCTTCTATGTCTATATACAGGATTTAATAATTTAAAGAGCTAAGACTAAAATATACTCAGCTATAAATAAGTGACTCAGAGAGTTTATTTCCAGGTTTTAACCTTTTGTATTTCTTTTCTTAGAAGCAGGGAAATACATCCCTCACCCATGATTACCTGGTTGTAAACCTAGGCCTTTTTATCTGTATGTGTAATAATTAAATTGTTGGAAGGAAAATAATGTATATGAGATTGTATGTGTGTATGAGTCAGAGTATGAAACAAAGTTATACAACACAATAAGGAAGTTTTTAAGGTCGTTGTATTCTATGTTTAATTTTAAATTTGTGCTTTTTTGAATAGATGTTATTTACACACAGAGCATAAATCAAAACAATATAAAAAGATGTACGTCCATTGAAGCATCTCACTCTCCCTGGGCCTGCATCCCACAGGTCACCACTCTTATTAACTTCCAGTCTTTCCAAACAATGTTTATTTGGTACAAAATAGTGCATTTCCTAGTATAACTTATACGGACAGGTTAATTAACACCATAAGTACATAGAACCTTGAATAGGGCATGAGATTTTGTAGGTTTGGGCATGAGATTTTGTAGGTTTGTCCAGTGTGATGCCCCAGTAAATTCCACAGTGCTTTGAAAAGTGGATAAAGAAGTATTTGCCAAAAAAAAAAATGTTATTTGCAAAGTCCCCTTGGGGGAATGGTGAGAAAGGGAGAAAATTCAACTTCCGCATTTGGAGGATTCCTAATATTCTCGCAAGCAGTGGGGACAACCAAATCAGTAGGCCGAGCCCTCAGTCTTGGGGTTTGTTCATATGAAACTTATTCTCACAAAGGATAGGCTCAGCCTACTTAAAATTAGGCCTAAGAGTCACCCCCGAGAACCTCTTTTGTTACTCAGATGTGGCCTCTCTCTCTCTCAGCCAACATGACAAGCAAACTCACCACCCTCCCCCTCTCTATGTAGGCCATGACTCCCAGGGGTGTAAACCTCCCTGGCAACGTGGGACAGAAATCCTAGCATGAACTGGGAATCAGCATCAAGGAATTGAGAAAACCTTGACCAAAAGGGGAAGAGCAAAATGAGACAAAATAAAGTGTCAATGGCTGAGAGATTCCAAACAGAGTTGAGAGGTTATCTTGGAGGTTATTCTTATGCATTATATAGATATCCCCCTTTTAGTTTTAGGTGTATTAGAGAGGCTATAGGAAACTGCCAGAAACTGTAGAGCTGTGTTCCAGTAGCCGTGTTTCTTAAGGATGAATGTATAATGATACAGCTTTTGCAATGTGACTGTGTGATTGTGAAAACTGTGTGTCTGACGCTTCTTTTATCTACTTTATAGACAGAGGAGTAAAACATATGGATTAAAAATAAATAAATAATGGGGGAACAAATGTTAAAATAATTGAGTAGATTGAAATACTAATGATCAATGAAAGGGAATGATAAGGGGTATAGAAAAAAAATAGGGGGACAAAGGTTAAAATATATTAGGGAGATGGAAATATTGGTTGTCAGTGAGAGGGATGGGTAAGGAGTCTGTTATGTATGAATTTATTCTTTTTATTTCTTTTTCTGGAGTGATGCAAATGTTCTAAAAAATTATCATGGTAATGAATATACTACCATGTGATGATATTATGAGCCATTGATTGTACACCATATATGGAGTGTTTGTATGCTAAGAATGTTCGTATTTGTATGTTGTTTTGGTTTGTTAATTAAAAAAATAATAAATCTCTTTATATATCACCCTAAATAAACTACCTCAGCCATCTGTAGCTGGGGTGAGAAGTTACATCCCCTCCACCCCCGCATCCATAAAAAAGAAAAACCTTCTAGTCTTTCTCTTTGCAAATATGTTTCTTTCTCACTACTTTTTACAAATGTATTTATTCTTATTCACTACTCCCATCCCCCTCTATTAAGGTAGTATTCTAGACACCTTGTTTATTTTACTTGAAAGTATAGCTTGGAGATCTTTCCAAACCAGTTGCTTCTATATGGGCATTTGGTTTGTTTCTAGTTTTTTACCATATCAAATAATAGAGCAGTGATAACCTTGTATGTGTCATTTCCTTTGTTTACAATCATTTCTGTGGGATACATTCCCAGAAGTGAGAGTGCTAGATCATCGGGTAAATGGTTTTTTGGTTTTGATAGGCATTAAAGAGAGACAACATTTTTTGTAACACATGTAGAAAAGTGCCCGATTGACATTCAATAGTAGTTGACTCTTATAGTGAAGTTTGACAACTAGAATTATAAATTCTTCACTTGTTTATATCAGATTGTTTTGATTAAATTGCACTAGAGTCCCAATTAGTTGTCTATAAGCTGTTAGTGTATGGTATAATTCTTTATGACCTATATAATGAGAATGGAGAAAGTTGGAAATCATAACCCAAATTCTTAGCCACAGAATTATGGTTGGAGCATCTCAAGTATGTACAGAAAAGAACCTTCGGGCCCACTACAGGGCCCAGCGAGAGGCTTGTCCTGTGGTGGATTTCCCACACAACAGGCTCCAGGTAAACTGTCAGGTGTGTCACACCAGGCAGAGGTACAACTGTAACTCTGTGTTCTAATATTTCTACTGTGAGATCTTTGTTTACTGTTTTCTGGTGTGTGATTAAATAATTATGTGTTTATAAAATACTTTGAAAAATTAAGAAAGGAGTTTAGTGAATTGCAGTGTGCTTTTTAAATCTACTTGGTAGTTCCATGAAAACAGATCTGAGCATTTGCCCTGTTAAAAGAAAAAAAAAAAAAGGAAACTAGGAATGTACTGGGATTACTTTTGAGGAAAAACAGAAGGAGCTAAGTAACATTATAGTTTGAATGGGAAATTTTGAGGGTCTTGGGGATTAATTCTTGCTCTAATATCATCTAATAAAATTTCAGGAACAGGTTAGGGATCAGATACTCAGTATAGCACAATACATAGTTACTTTCCCATTCCAAATTCCTTTCATTCTAAGGGCCACTTTTTTGTCTTTTAAGTTATAAAGCCAACTTCCCATTGACAGAAGTATATTTCCCCATCAGTCCTCAGGGACATACATATATTCAACATGAATATGAGAAAATTATTTAAATAAATACTAAATTAAGAAATAAGGAATCTCCTCCGGAGAAGATGGCGGCTTAGTAAGACGCGCGGGTCTTAGTTCCTCCTCCAGAAAAGCAACTAAAGAAACAGAAACAATACGAAACAGCTCCCGGAGTCACGACAGAGACCAAAAAGACAGCGTACCCCATTCTGGAACAGCTGAACGGGCAGGGAGAATCTGCTGCGGTGAGCTACCCGAGGGGCGCGCGTTTTCCCGGCCGGGGCGGCTGGCGACTGGGGTCCCCTCCACGCACGTGGCTCACCGGCCTGACTGGGAACGTTGGATAGCGGGGCCCTCCCATCACGCTTGGCGTTTCGGGCCAGCTGGGCAATTAGGACCGGCACTCTCCCAAGCCGCGGCGGCCAGCGACCCCCACCTCCACGCGCGGTTTCCCGGGCCGACTGCGGTGCAGACAGACGAGCGCCACGAGCGCCACCTACTGGGCAGGAAAAGAAAAACAGAGCCCAGAGATTTTACAGAAAAAGCTTTCAACCAGCTGTGTAACACACCCAGGGAAATCTGATCAAATGCCCAGACACCAGCAGAAAATAATGGATGACACTCGGAAAATTGAAGATATGGCCCAGTCAAAGGAACAAACCAATAGTTCAAATGAGATACAGGAGCTGAGACAACTAATGCTGAATATACGAACAGAAATGGAAATATTCTTCAAAAACCAAATCAATAAATTGAGGGAGGACATGAAGAAGACATGGGCTGAACAAAAAGAAGAAATAGAAAATCTGAAAAAACAAATCACAGAACTTATGGGAGTGAAGGACAAAGAAGAAAAAATGGAAAAAACAATGGATACCTACAATGGTAGATCTAAAGAGGCAGAAGCTACAATTAGTGAACTGGAGGATGGAACATCTGAATCCCAAAAAGAAACAGAAACTATAGGGAAAAGAATGGAAAAACTTGAGCAGGGAATCAGGGAACTGAATGACAATATGAAGCGCACAAATATACGTGTTGTGGGTGTCCCAGAAGGAGAAGAGAAGGGAAAAGGAGGAGAAAAACTAATGGAAGAAATTATCACTGAAAATTTCCCAACTCTTATGAAAGACCTAAATTTACAGATCCAAGAAGTGCAGCGCACCCCAAAGAAAATAGACCCAAATAGGCGTTCTCCAAGACACTTACTAGTTAGAATGTCAGAGGTCAAAGAGAAAGAGAGGATCTTGAAAGCAGCAAGAGAAAAACAATCTGTCACATACAAGGGAAACCCAATAAGACTATGTGTAGATTTCTCAGCAGAAACCATGGAAGCTAGAAGACAGTGGGATGATATATTTAAATTACTAAAAGAGAAAAACTGCCAACCAAGACTCCTATATCCAGCAAAATTGTCCTTCAAAAATGAAGGAGAAATTAAAACATTTATAGACAAAAAGTCACTGAGAGAATTTGTGACCAACAGACCAGCTCTGCAAGAAATACTAAAGGGAGCGCGAGAGTCAGATACGAAAAGACAGAAGAGAGAGGTATGGAGTAAAGTGTAGAAAGAAGGAAAATCAGATATGATATATATAATACAAAAGCCAAAATGGTAGAGGAAAATATTATCCAAACAGTAATAATACTAAAAGTTAATGAACTGAATTTCCCAATCAAAAGACATAGAATGGCAGAATGGATTACGACCCAGCAATACCACTGCTAAGTATCTACTCAAGGGACTTAAGGGCAAAGACACAGATGGACATTTGCACACCAGTGTTTATAGCAGCATTATCTACAATTGCAAAGAGATGGAAACAGCCAAAATGTTCATCAACAGACGAGTGGCTAAACAAACTGTGGCGTATACCTACGATGGAATATTATGCAGCTTTAAGACAGACTAAACTTATGAAGCATGTAATAACATGGATGGACCTAGAGAACATTATGCTGAGTGAGTCTAGCCCAAAACTAAAGGACAAATACTGTAAGGTCCCACTGATGTGAACCGACATTTGAGAATCAGCTTGGAATATATCATTGGTAACAGAGACCAGCAGGAGTTAGAAACAGGGTAAGATAATGGGTAATTGGAGCTGAAGGGATACAGACTGTGCAACAGGACTAGATACAAAAACTCAAAAATGGACAGCACAATAATACCTAAGTGTAATGTAACTATGTTGGAACACTGAATGAAGCTGCACCTGAAATATGGTTTTTTGTTTGTTTGTGTGTTTGTATCTTTTGTTTTTGTTTTTTTCTTTTTCCTTTATATATATATTATTAGTATTATTATTTTAATTCTCTTCTCTATATTAACATTCTATATTTTTTTCTGCTGTTTTGCTACTTCTTTTCCTAAATCGATGCAAATGTACTAAGAAATGATGATCATACATCTATGTGATGATACTAAGAATTACTGAGTGCATTTGTAGAATGGAATGATTTCTAAATGTTGTGTTAATTTCTTTTCTTTTTTTTGATTAATAAAAAAATTAAAAAAAAAAAAAAAGAAATAAGGAATCTGTTTAGAACTAATTTATATTTGATATCATTTTAACCGTTGCAGAATGCAAAATTTTGATAGCCTTTATTAAATGCTATATATTCTTCATAGACTTGTGAACAAATTACTGAGTTAGAGGGACAAAAACAGACAGGGAGAAGTTAAGTGCATTTTCCTAAATTGATAGGCAACCATAAAAAACACTTATGAGATTAGAAAAAAGATTAGTTTAAATTAGAAAAGCTTAGTTTACTAGATTGGAAAAAGCGATACTAAGCCACATTTAGAGCTATCTTTTAGTAGTTAATTCTTAGGTAAGGAAGATTTCAAAAAGCATACTGCTTGCTTTGGTTGAGGCCTAATTGGAGGGTATTTGGTGCTGTGCTTTTTACCCCAGTTTCCTTTATCTTGGTTGTAATTCACATCTCATTGCCATGCCCATTTTCTTCATTCTATAAAAATGGCTGTTTAGTGAGTTTATACTTGTTTGCCTGTGTCATACTACTGCAGAGGACGTGCTCTGTGCTAGGCAGTGTGCTAAGCAATTAGCATGTATCATTCCCTTTTCCCTATTACAGCCCACTGAGGCAGATATTTTATCCCTATTTTTAAGTAGAAGGTATTCAAAAATTTGCTATTATTGTGAGACAAATGGCCTACAAAAACTCTTTGGATTAATTTTTCTTCTCACATTCCTCCCCTAGCGTACCAGTAATGTTAGATCCACATTTTTCAAGGACTGTTTATATGAAGTATTTGATGACTTAGAATCAAAGATGGAAGATTCTGGAAAGCAGCTACTTCAGTCAGTTCTCCACCTGATGGAAAATGGAGCCCTAGTATTAACTACAAATTTTGATAATCTCCTGGAACTGTATGCAGCAGATCAGGGAAAGCAACTTGAGTCCCTTGACCTTACTGATGAGAAAAAGGTAAAAATTAAAGCATTAGTCAGTCTCTTCTTAAAGGAAGTGAGTGGTATTTTCACCAGAAAAGCTGGTATATTATATTTTCTAGCTGGTATGTGATATAGTATTAGTACTTACATGGAGCTAGAAAGGAAGTCTGTTGTCCCTAGTTGGGTTTTTGTATTTTTTTTTAATAAAATTATACACATAAAATTCCCATATCTTAAAAGTGCTCAGCTCTGAGTTTTGACAGTTGCACCTAGTTTCAAAGCAAGACAGTAGGAAGTCATTGGAACTGTAAGATATCTTTAGTAATTGAAAGGATCAATTGGTATAATATTGATTTAGAGTTCTCTCCTAGTATATATTTTTTATGGCATTATTTTAGTTTCCTAGCTGCTGAAACAAAATACCATACAATGAGTAAGCATAACAAGAGGAATTTATTGGCTCTTGGTTTCAGAGGCTGGAAAGCTTACTTCCTCCTGGGTCAGTATCTTTTAGCTGGCTGGCAGTCTTTGACGTTCCTTGACTTTTCCATCACATGGTAATGCACATAGCAGCGTCTTCGCCTCTCTTTTTGGTTCCATTGACTTCCAGCGTCTGGTTCCTCCCATGGTGCTCTGTGTCCAGTTTCCTTTGCTTATAAAGACTTCAGCCATATTGGATTAAGGCCCACCCTCATTTAGTTTGGGCACAAGTTAACTAATAACTTCTTCAAAGGTCCTATTTACAAATGGGTTCACACCCATGGGACCAAGGGTTAGGACCTGAACATACTTCTTTTGTGGGGGACATGATTCATTTCCCAACAGATATTTATTGGAAGTATAAGAAAACTATTTCATGATGTCTGAAAGAGCAATTTTCTAGGTCAAGTGATAGCTGGGTTGAGGTTAATGTTTTTGGAAACTTCAGCAGATTTTTTTTTTTAATGTAGCCCTTGTTATCTACCTAAGCCATCCATCTACCATGACTATGAATTATAGATGTTGATGAATGCAAGGAACTCAGGAGATGGATCTTTTAAGTTCTCATTTGTCCTGCTCTGTGGTTTTTGTAATTCTCCTTCTGTACCTTGTTTGCCCAGGAACCTGCTTTTGAATCCACATTAGAATCCAACTAAAAAGATTTTTAGTAGACCCTGGCATTCACTGCCATAGTCCTCCTACTGCCAGAGTAGTTTTAATTCTGCTCTTGTGGTTTTGCTGACCTTGAAGACAGGTTTAAAAGGAAGAGAAATCAAATTTAGAGAATGGTGACCTGAAGATGGTTTCCTCTTGCTGGCATGCTTCATAAGGCCAGTTCCTTCTTACCCTCTAAGTCTCAACTTAAATATCGCCTCCCAGAGGCCTTTTCTGATCTTATTTTGCAGACTAAAGAAGGGCACTCTGCTTTTTTTGTTTTGGTTTTTTAATTCTCTTACCTATTTGCTTCATAGCAGTTACTACAATTTGCAATTTTTATCTTGGCTGTTCATTTTTGACTGTTTATCCCTCATCATTACCCTGAATGATAGAATGCAATTTAAGAATTATTGGCATACTGTTTATGATATAATCTCCCAAGATCATGATTGAATATTTCTGAGTATCAGAAGCATAGTTACCTTTTGAAAGCTGAAGATATCTGTCACACTGAATATTTTCCTTCTCGTTATTTGCTTCACATTTTTAGCCCACATCAGGGGCAATGTTGAAGTCTAATAGTTAAAATCATTGCCTGGTAATCAGAATTGGACCTAGTAATAGTCAAATATTAAATCTCTGTGCCTCTTGATTAATCCATATCCATATTCCTAATCCATATTCTGTTTCTCCAGGATGTTCTGAAAATAAATGTGCACTGCTTAATTTTTTGGGAAATGGAATACATGTGGATTACCATTGTCCTCTAAATGTTCTTCATTGGGTGGCTTCTTAGGTAACAACAGAGGTGACGATTCTTTTATCACTTATCTCTTGTTGCACAAGAAACCACCCTAAAAATCTAAGTGGCTTAAATCAACAAACACTTTATTTGCCTATGATATGTGAATTAGTAATTTGGGCGGAGTCAGCTGAGCAGTTCTCCTCTTGTGGATACTCACGTAGCTGCCATCATCTCGTGGCCTGAACAGTGCTGGATGTATAAGATGGCCTCCTAATACATGTATTGGTGCAGGCAGTTGGTTAGCTCAGGCTTCTTTGACCAAGCCTGGAGTCAGTATAAACTGAGACTGTGCAAGAGCTTGGTTACAGGGGTGCTGGATTCATCAGGGGCATGACTGAAATAGTCAGCCATAACTCTCATGTATGTCACTAGTAGATAGAGACCCTATTGTACCTGCAAATGAGGACAAATAAATTTTAATATTGGACTGTAACTTTTAAAGAGAAATCAGCAGACTTGCTCCTCTCAGTCCTACAGTCATTCCTGAAAGGGAAACGTAGGCTACATTTGGTTTTGCCTTCTTGCCCTGTGATGCCATGAAGCTGGGGAGTTAGGTCAGAAGCTTAGACCTCAAAAAACAGCCCAGTGTGAATTTTAAGCCAGTGCTCAGCCCTGTTACCCATATTGATCTCTATTTGTGTTGTCTGCAGGTCCTAGAATGGGCTCAGGAGAAGCGGAAGCTGAGTGTGTTACACATCCATGGAGTCTATACCAACCCTAGTGGCATTGTCCTTCATCCAGCTGGGTATCAGAATGTGCTCAGGAACACCGAAGTCATGGTGAGTGGGACTCATCTTACTGGTCTTGGAAATCCTTCTTGGGAAACCTCTTTATATCTTATAGGTCTTAGAGCAAAAACCTTTTTTTTTTTGCATTAATTAAAAGTTGGATGGTCAAATATCTTTCCCATGCTTCACAGCTTGGGTGTGCATGTCATCCTAAGAAATGTAGAACTTCCCTTAAGGTATCAGACAGAGTTTTCATTTGTAATTGGCCCCCAGCAGATGGCACTGTAATCATCTTCACAAGCAAGGAACATGTTAGTACCTTCTTCATTATTTGGTTTGTTAACAGCCCTTTCTACACCAGAAATGGTTTAGGTGTTATTATACTGACCAACCACTATTAGAACATGTATTCTGAAGAGATTGTGTAAATAGTGATGGTCTTATATTTAATTAGCTGAAATTGTATTTATTGTTCAATGGAAAAATTAAAAAACAAGTAGGCTATGATGATAAAATGGGGGTTTTTCTTCATTGTACAGAAGCTAGTTGATCTTCTGAAGTGTAAGCTTTGAACTTATCTACACATACATGTACAAAACAAGAAGGACTCCCTGATCATTGCTACGTATGGAAAATTCACTGATCCCAACTCTAAAGAATAGTCTATACTTTGTTTTCAGTATTGGGTCACATAGAATGGTAGCATCTATAAAAGATGTGATGTTTTCTAACACCCATTCTTTCTCCAGCATGTGCTGTAATTGTTTCACTGACATTGAGTGATCCCTTAGACAAGATCACTTATGTGTGTGTTTGTGTATATATATACATACATACATATACATACAGACACATTTACATATCGATGTTCTCAGTATCAGATTTTCTTTGAGCAAATCTGGGGATGGACTTATCTGCTCTGGTGATCCATGGTTCAATTTATAGGGCAAAAAGGCATATGTGGTCAAGGATATAGAAAGAGTTAAGATGATTGAAGATCTACTTATTGCCTAATGGCCTCTGGGCACAGTTCTGAAAAACAAATGATAAGACCACAAGACCAGTGCGAAGCCTGTGAGACCCTAATTAGAGAGTCTGTAGAAGAATGCATATAGAGATAGCATTCTAGGTCCGTCACAGACTGATTAAACATTCAGACCAAGTTATGGTGGTGAACAAGCAGAAGATGAAACAGCATCATAGAAACACATCTACTCTCTTCACTCTCTGGGATTGGTCATACAGTCTGTTAGATAGAGCAGTTAGGAACCTGTTGACTTGTGTTTTACATGTGTCTGTGTGTGTCTTCACAGAGTCATTAATATGTTGTTTTTCTTCAAGAGAGAGATTCAGAAACTGTATGAAACCAAGTCATTTCTTTTCCTGGGTTGTGGCTGGACTGTGGATGACACTACTTTCCAAGCACTTTTCCTGGAGGCTGTCAAGCATAAATCTGACTTAGAACATTTCATGCTGGTTCGGAGAGGAGATGTAGATGAGTTCAAGAAGCTCCGAGAAAACATGCTGGACAAAGGGATTAAGGTCATTTCCTATGGAGATGAATATGCCGATCTTCCTGAATATTTCAAGCGACTGGCATGTGAGATCTCCACGAGGGGTAGATCAGGTAAGATGTGTTTTACGCTGGGAGGGATCCAAAATCTACACTCCATCCTCTTGTGTATTTGTAATGGGTAAACTCAGTACCAAGATGAGGAGCAGTATAATGCTTACCCCCATTATGAAGGGAGGTCACAGTTAGTTTTCAGGTTAGACTAAGATGCCATTTGATTAGTAGGAAAATGAATAAAAGGCATACTCCAACAGTTCAAAATGGAAGTGTAGGAATAATTGCTGTAGCTGAGGATGTGGGGAAAGAAATAGATTCATGTGCTTATTTGTGGAAAGGTAAAATTAGTACAGGTTTTCTGAAGGGAAATTTAGAATATGCATCAAAACGTAAGATCTTTGACCTGGAAATCCCATTCAAGATAACTTATCCTAGGAGAAATTTCTTCTAAGGAGATAATTAGATGTTTGCTCAAAGATGTATGTGTAAGACCATATATATATATATGTAATGTGAAAGTAACCTAAAATGGTACCCATCAATAGAAGATTCTATAATTATCTAAACAATGAAGCCAATAATTGTGTATGTTTACATATACAGATAAATATCTAGAAAGTAGGTTATCTCTCTGCAGTAGGTTTTAAAATGTTTTCTAACCTGTTCTGTTAGCATTTTCTCCTATGATTCTACATTATATTTTTAAACACAAATTTTTATAATGCTACTTGGAAAGTGTTAAGGTGGTATTCAAGTCCAAAGTTGACGTTTCACCTGTATTTTCTAACCAGAAGAAAATATTATAACAAGGATGAGCCAAATGGGGTAAAAGGTACAATTTACTATTGACCACGGGTGAGTTCCCAATAACCCTAAAAAATTCAAAACATTTTGGTATTAGCTAAATCAAAGAATACTTTTTAAAACCTTACATTAAATAAAGCCAGGCTTCAGAGTATGCCCATTCTTTTTTCAATTTCTTTCTAATGTAAACAACATTGCCATGAATGACATCTTTGTCTCCACTGTTTTTTTTCTTTGATAATTTCCTTAGGATGAGTTCTCAGCATAATTTCTATGTCAAAGGGCATGAACATTTTTGTGGTCATTACATATTGCTAAATTGTTTTCCAACAGGGGAATACCAAGTGGTAACCACATCAGTTTGTAGGTTTGAGTGCTGTATCTTTTATTTATACTCTAATTGGCCACATTTCTGATTATTCTTTTCTTCCATGTGTTAATTTTTATACTTCCTCCCTGCACCATTATCTCCCTCACTGTTATGCAATAGAATTTTCTGTGATGATAGAAATATGCTATAGTCTTCACGGTCCAGTACCATAGCCACAAGCCACATGTGGTTAGTGAACATTTGAAACGTGGCTGGTGTGATTACGGAACAGGATTTTTTTTCAATCTTCTCAATTTAGTTTAACCTTTGTCCCCCCTATTTTTAATTTTTATCCATATTTTTTAATCTGGCCATACCCTAGATAAAGGGAGCAGCACATGGTTTTCATAATTACACATACTGTAAAAGCCCTATCATTATACAGTCATCTTCAAGAAACAAGGCTACCGGAACACAACTCTGTGCTTTCAGGTACTTCCCTCTAGCCACTCCAATATACCATAAACTAAATAGGGGATAACTATATAATGCGTAAGAATAACCTCCAGGATAACCTCTCAAATGTTTGAAATCTCTCAGCTACTGAAACTTTATTATTTCTCATTTCTCTCTTCCCCTTTTTGGTTGAGATTTCCTCAGTCCCTTGATGCCAGGTCCTGGCTCATTCAGGGATTTCTCTCCCACATTGCCAGGGAGATTTACACCCCTGGGAGTCATGTCCCATGTAGGTGGAGGGAGAGGGCAGTGAGTTCACTTGCTGTGTTGGCTTAGAGAGAGAGGCCACATCTGAGCAACAAGAGGTTCTCTGGGGGTGACTCTTAGGCCTAATTTGAAGCAGGCTTAGCCTTTCCTTTGCAGGGATGTTTCATAGGGACAAACCCCGAGATCAAGGGCTTGGCCTATTGACTTGATTGTCCCCACTGCTTGCGAGAATTTCAGAAATTCTCCAAATGGGGAAGTGGAATATTTACCCCTTTCTGCCCATTCCCTCAAGGGGACTTTGAAAATACTTTCACTATCCAAATCCCTCTGGGTTTTATCAGGGCATCACACTAACCTGGACAAACCAACAAAATCTTATGCCCTATTCAAGATTCCATGTACTTACGGTGTTCAATTAAACTGACCGTACAAGTAAAATTAGGAAATGCATCACCCAAAATATAAATTTTGCACCAAATAAACATCTCTCCCTTTAGTCTCACAGAAGTTGCAGTTTTAAAATATGGATGATATCAAACGAATAGAATTTTAAAGTTGTTAAATTTAAAACTAAATGGAGGGTGCACGGGTTCAGTGGTTAGAATGCCCGCCTTCTGTGTGGGAGAACCACGTTTGACTTCTGAACCATGTACCAAAAAAAAACCCTAAATGGACACACGTGACTAATGGTGATACCATATTGGGTAGTGTAGGTCTTAACAATGTGGGACATGCTTTTCACTCTTCTCCTTGGTTGAATGTGCCGACTTGAGAGTTGCTCCCTTGTCCCTAGTCAGACTGAACTTTTCACCTAAACTTGGCCCTCTAGGAACTCACAGATGCACTGTGCCTTGATAAAATGTTTTGTCTGCAGTCGTAATGTGCCCAGGAAACTTACTCCTTCCCCATTATGTAATGTAACTCTGCAGACAAATGTAGGGTTTCTCCCCACCCTCTCGTTTTCTCCCTTATAATGCCATCCTTTTCAGTTAGACCATATGCCTCTCCCTTTTTTTTTGCTCTTGTTTTAGCTTTTCAGTCTGTCTGATACTGATTTACACTCTCTTTAGCAGGAATGGTGAGAGAAGGTCAACTAAACGGCTCCTCCACAGCACACAGTGAAATAAGAGGTATACTATTTCCTTTCCTACTATTTATCAATTAGTAGAAAATGTTTTGATAGGACTTGGCTAAAACTATGGAGGATACTGAGTTTACCTTTCCTACATGTTAAGGACTATTTCCCTAGTATCTACAACTTTAGATACTTGTTTTTGTAAAACTTCATTTCATTCTCTACCTTTCTGTCTCCCCACAGGTTGTAGTACATGAAAGGGTGAGAGAAATCACCAACATTAGACCAAGCTGTTTGAGGCCAGGCCTGCCTTACCATGGACAGCGTTTAACAAACTTACAAGAACTCAACACAGCTTCTAGGAAGTACCAAAACCCAGAGGTTTAAAGTTGTGGGTAGAGTGGGGGAAAACGTTCCAACTTAATTGTTCATGTCAGCTGGTTCTTGATATTCTGCCGTCTGTTCCAGTTCAGGACCCCAGGCCCGAATGTAGGGCATCCAGGCCTCATACTTGTGTGAGCCCAGGTGAACGCTGCTGCTTGTGGCTGCAGCTGCATGAAGGACTTGGGGACCTGGAGGCCATGGCCCTTGTTACAGTTTTGTACTCTATACTTGGTTTTTCAATTAAGCTTAATGGCTTTTTAAAAATATGACTTGAAGCTCTAGTTTTCTAGATCTTTTACAGTGTACAGTATTTTATGTAACTGAGGTGTATTAAAAGCCTATTCATTTACTTCCCAGGGCCCTGGCTCTACTTTTAGAGTCACTTTAAGAAAATCCTAATCTGCATCAAGTTATTAGTAAGCCTAATTTTTGTACTTAAATGTAAATTTTAAAAGTTGTCTTTGGGTGGGCCAAGGTGGCTCAGCAGGCAAGAATGCTTGCCTGCCATGCCAGAGGACCCGGGTTCGTTTCCGGGTGCCTGCCCATGTAAAAAAAAAAAAAAAAAAAGTTGTCTTTGCACCTTGGTGTGGGATAGTCTCATTGTTGGGAAACTGTGTTCCTTGAGCATTATCATGATCAACTTCTGTTGTGTTTCCCTTCTTTTCATATAAGCCCAAGAACTATAGTTTGATGTGATATGGGATCTTAGTCTTGAATCCTACATAAAATAACACCAAGACCTAAAAGGCAATTTATTTATGAAATTTATTCTTATATAAATTATGTATTTCTCTGGGCAGACAGCCTTTACCTTATTGCACTAATAGCACATCTGTAATATCAAGCTACAGGGCAAATCTTAACAAGAGGTTTGCATTTGTCAACGTAGCACTTGTCTACCAGGCACTGTAGAGGGGGGAGGAATGAGAAGCAGCCAGGATCTGCTCAGAAGGTAAAGAATGGGTAGGGGGACAACATATACCCTTCTGACAGTTTCATATACCCTTCTGACAGTTTTCTCCTGGGAAGGGGAACATGCAAAGCTTACACCTGGATTCTAAGAGTAGGGAAGAGAAGCAGGGACCCATTGTTCACTGCTAACAAGTCACTCTGGCCTTGCTGATGCTTTGGGGGAACAGTTTGGGTGGGTCATCAGAATTAGCAGCATTTAAAATAGGCTGTACACTGCCAGTGAGGTGGGTGTTTTCCTGGCCCCCAAGGACCTGAAAGCTATGTATCTAGGGACAGGTGCCACTCGACCTGGAGCTTGCTCCCAGAGAATCTCTTAAGCTAATGGAGCTGGGACTTCAAGTTGCTAATGAGTCTCAGATGTCCCTAGGATCATAGCCATATAACACTGCAGAGCTCTGGGGTTGAGTCTGTAGGCAGGTGAAGGGAATGCCTGAGTAGGAGGGGGAGGACCCTGGAAGGGGGTCAGTGGGCAGTGACTGTAACATGATTAGGCCCTCCTTGTAGATGGAGGCTGGACAGGGAGTGGGGTCAGGAGGAGCTGCAAGCCCCCAGGGCTCCCCGCACTCTGCCTCTATAGTACACTGAAGACAAGTTGCTCACATACTCTAAAGCACATTCTTGATACAGGAATAAGGGTTTGTGGGGGGAAGCGGCAATTTGGTATTGGGTAAGAGCCACATTAGGCCTTCATGAGGGCAGCCACCACAGCCTTGGCGTTGAGACTGCGTAGATCACAGTAGGTCTGGCCAGTACCCACAAAAACAATGGGTTTGCTTGTGATGTATGTCATGGAAATAGCAGCTCCCACCTGAAGTGCAGAAAGGTGATCAATTCAAGCACACTTTCCCTTTCACCCACTTCCCCAGTGATAGGAAGCTCTGAAGCCAGTATCTTTACAGCCTGAGCTTCCTTGTGAAGGACGGGCATCCTCCCACCCCAGTCCCACTTTGACCTGTGTCCTTTATCAGTATTTACCTTGTCATCAATGGTATCAAATTTAGTAAGGACAATGCCATCAATGAGCCGAGGTGTTTGGGCCATAGAATGGTCAGCCAAGGCTCTGTTGAACTTGACCTGGAAAGGAAAAAGGCAGCATAAGCGTAAGCAGCACCTAATTGGCCAAAGCCAATTGAGTGGGAAGGGAACTAGACCCTAGCCCTCACCAGCTGATCCACGGCCTCGTTGCCTACTAAGGCCTCCCCCACAAACAGCACCAAATCAGGTGTATTGACAGTAATGAGTTTGGCCAAGGCAGTCATCAAGGGGGCATTGTCTTGCATGCGGCCAGCTGTGTCCACCAGCACCACATCAAAGCCTTGGTTACGTGCTAGAGAGAAAAAAAGTGGTCAACTCAAAACACGGGCACTCGTGCTCAGTTCTAGCTTCATCTCAAGAGGTCCTAAGGGGGCCTGGCTTTATTAAAAACCAATCTCTCTTACTTCTTGGAGGGTTCTGGGTTTGGTTACAAGCTAATGGTGAGAAAAAACACATTCTGCTCGGCCATCATCAAGTATATTTGGGGAAAGGATGACAGTAGGGTAAAGGACACCAAATTCAGGTTTCTTTGGTTGGAATATATTAACTTGGTGAGTTGTAAAGAGTTGGAGCTATGTTATATGCACAATGGGAGGGATGGTGAGGGAGCAGAGCCACCTAGAATTTCTCAGCTGTAAGATAAGTTTCATTCACTGCTGGTCATGACAAGTCACAAATCTTACTTTCTCTTGTTATTTAACAGTAAGTTTATAGTTGAGAACCCAAGGAGGAAAAGGGCCCAGGCAAACCCCCACGCCCTCTCACTCCCTGTGGACTGTACCAAAGGCAATAGCTTCCATGGCAATGCCGGCAGCATCCTTGCCATAGCCCTTTTCAAACAACTGCACCATGGTACGGCCACCATGATTCTCTGGGGGGTGCAGAGCACTCAGACGCCGGGTGTGAGTGCGCAGCTGTTCCACTGCCCCAGCACGGAATGTGTCGCAGGCAGCAATGAGGACACTGAAGCCATTCTCTAACAGCCAGAAGGAAATCTGTGCAGAAGAGATCAAGAAAACTGTCACCTAGAACCAGAGCTGCTAAAACATGGAGAGTGAAGAAATAATGCAGAGATGGGTCACATTGACCTTGGCGAGGTTAGTAGACTTCCCCACTCCATTCACACCACAGAAGGTAACTACGTAGGGGCGCTGGCGACGCTGGGCATCCATGATATCTCGGAGCATATCTACCCGACGCTGTGGCTGCAGAATCTGCACCAAGGACTCCTGTAGTGCTTGCTTCACTGTTGAAGTCACCGCTGGGGAGCAGGGGGGTAGAAGTCATGAAACCCAAAGCACGAACTCCAAGAAAGACCAATATGTTTATGAGCTAAAGGGACTAGAATTGGGATGATAAAGGATCTTGCCTCTGGAATCCTGGCCATGTCTGGTAACTATTCTAAGTACTACACAAGTCTAAGTTCCTTTAACCCTCCTGTTACATAACAGAAGTTGAAAAGTTTGCCTGAAGTAAGATAATTAGCAAAAATGGAGGCTGAGGCCTGTGCTTTCTACCTCCTGGTATTCACAATCCTCTAAGCACTTCTAGTTTAGGGAGATACTTACTGCTGAATGTCCCCATCACTTTCCCTTCCAACTTGTTGGCAACAGATTCACAGAGTTGGACTGCTATGTCTGCAGCCACATTCTTAGCTGAAGACAAAGAAGGGGATGGGTGTGGTATGAGTGCCGTGTCAGCAGTGAATGATCCTTATAGTGGCTCTGCTCCCTAACCATCTTCCCCACCGTGCACTTGGTGCAGTCTCCTTATAACTCACCAATAAGATGATCACGCATCTTGTCCAGCACAGACTCCATATCTTCACGACTCAGGCTCTTGGAGCCCACAAGGCCCTTCAGCATCCCAAACATGCCTCCCAGAGTACCCTTTGTAGCACTGCTGGCAAAGGAGATAAATACACCAAAAGTCAGTGGGCAGGAGGCAAATCATATCAGTTCTCGAGCCACACACACAAACCCCACACCCCACCTGAAATTCCCCTACCTAGGTTTGGTGGGGTTTTGAGCAGCCCCTTCATCCTCTGAGCTGCTGCAGTCCAGATCCTGAAGCTGCCCCCCAGGCCCAGTTCCTCGAATCTGGAGGGTATGGGGAAAGGAAGGAGAGGGGGTCAGGAAAAGTAAGGGCTCTAAGGAAAAAAAGCCCAGGGTTTACCCTGTCCACATTGTTCTGTCTCTTGATTTGGAGCAGCTGCAAACATAACTCAGTCTCTCACTTCAAGAAATCCAAGTGCCACTAGCCTCAACTTTCTCCCCAATTTTTTACTAATGGTAACCTTCACTTTGCCTCTCTCCTCTCCCCGAGCCTCTTACCAAATTGATGTCCTCAGGCAGGGTAACCTCAGGAGTTCCATTGGTGGTGGGAGTACTGTAATCCAAGACTTCCTTGTTAGCACAGCCACCAAGGGCCCACACGCGAGGCACTTTTTTGCCCTTCTCCTTTGGAGCATCTGACTTCAGGGATTTGCTGCAAAGGGTTTTTTGGAGAAGCAGGGAAGGAAACATCAACCCATGAGCTAAATAAGAACTCCCCTGTCCCCAAGAAGGCAGTATCTAAGAAGCACTGGAGAAAGAATGCTCACCTGGACTTGTCCACCCCCCTGCCATGCTTCTGTATAAACTCTTCTCGCTTCCTGCGGATCAGCTCCTCTTTGGAAAGTTCTACCCCATCCTCAGACCCCACTGGGAGACCTGACTTTTCTGCAGGGACTGCTTTGCTAGTAGCCAAAGGGCCATCAGAACCTGTTAGGAGGAACTTTATTGGAGAAAAAGGACCAAATCCCAACAAAACAGACAATGGGAAAAAGTTTCCCAAATCTATAAGAGAAAACATGGAACAGACACCTTGGGGTCACAAGAACTGGGGAAGGAAGGTAAGGCTGGTGGGCATCTGAGCTAGTGGGAGTGGGACGGGGGCAAGCAGTGATAAAGGGAAGGAGGAAACCACCTCAATCCTTAGCACCATATCAGCACCTCATCATGCCCTGATATATCCACGGAGCCCAAACTTACCTTCCTTCTTGGCCCCCTTGTTTTTTTTGCTGTTCTTTGCCTTCTCCTTAGGCTTTTCCCCCCGTGTCTCAATCATGGACCTTGCAGGTTTCTTGGCCTTTTCAGAATCTTCAAATTTCTTCATGGTAGTGGGAGCACGGATCTTACTGCTCTCTTCTGCTTCACTAAAGAGAAAAGAGAGTCATTGGTCCTTATACCCCATGCATGAGGAAAGATCCAAGTCCAGAGAAAGGACCCTCACAGCAAAAGGGTCAATGAGAACTGAGCAGCAAATGTAGGGCACAGTCTCTCTCAACCCATAACTTACTACCCTTGAAAACTGCCCTCCAGAGGAAGGGGAGTTATGGAAACTTATTTTGGAGAGGGGAAGCCTCTCACCGAAGAAGCCGCAAGAAGTCATTTTGGAAATCAAAGGTGCCATTCAATAGACTTAAAGCACTCTGTTGTTGGATCTCTGTGCGGTACTTGTCCCGAAATAGACGGTGAACGTCATCTATCAATTTGTCTACATACGTCAGCGTTAGGATCTTTTGAAAACCAACCTATGCAGGAGAAGAAATAGTCAATAGATCTGCTTGCTAGGCAACCCAGAAGGGAGAGAAGCCAACCCCACCCAGCCTCCAGAGACTGGCTCAGCCACCTGGCAGGTTCCCCTAAACTGAGGGGCAGCCAACCTCTCTGAGCTCAGGAGTGTCTCCCTCATTCTCCCCCATCCCCACACACCCACCATCCCAGTTTTCTCAGTTACTTCATCATATACCATTGCAGTTTATTCGAGTTCTTTTAACAGTCGGCTATGATGAGATGTAATCACTGCCCCTCCAAAATAAAAAATACCTCCGCTTACCACAAACACCAGCTCAAACTGGTTATCCAGTTTATACTTCAGTGTGAGTGCCTCATGGGTGAAGGAGTTGTTACCTCCCCGTTCCTGGAAAAAGAGTATGCCCTAGAGTTCAGTTTATCCCCAGAAATCCAGATCTGGGCCCCTCGAGGATTACCTTTGGGGAAAAAAGCAGACACTCTCCCCCAAAGTCAAACCTGTCCCCAAGACAAGGAGATGCTGGGGCACTTCTCTCTAGCATTCCACCAGGTAAAACAGGAGATACTAAGTTGGGGGAGGTGAGAGAGAAGGCAAGCCACGTGGGAGCCTGAGGGGAAGCGGTCCTCATATAAACAAATCCATTAGCAGCTGTTCACGATTTACAACTTTCAAAAGGCGTTTCCCCATCCATTATCTCACCCACCCTCTGAAACAAAACAGAAAACAAAGCTGCGGGGGGTGGGGAAGAGGGCGGTGAATGGAAGGGGTGGAAGAGTCGAGAGGGGACGGAATCCGACTGAAGACCCCAAACTGAGTGGAGGGGACAAGAGTACGTCCCGAACTTGAGGAAAGACGTAACGGGGACAAGAGAAAGTAGTCGAGTCACGGTGATGGGTGAGTGGCCAGTTTGAAGTGGGTGAGAGGAAAGGGATCAGTCGAGGCGGACTAAGGACAGGGGTCAGGGAGTGAGAAGATCCCGCGGGGGCGGTACCTGCAGCAGCACGGAACGAATCAACGCGTTAACGGGCCCGGTGCAGGAGTCGCTCACGCCCTGGAAGCACCAGAGCACCAGCCCACCCTTGGAGAAAATGGTGAAGAAGTCGAGCATGGCGGCAGCGGAGAAGAAGCTGGGGCCAGCGATGGTAACTCAGGCCGCAATCGCCGCCGCTTCCTGCTGCGCCAGGCGTAAGACACGTCACACCAGCAGCCCCGGAAACCGGCTCAGCCGCGCTTCCGCCCAGCGCCGCCGGGTTCCCTGCCCCTCTTCCCGGGTCGCGCAGGGCTGACGTCACCCAAGGCTCGCCAATGGCAGGTGGGGGCGGGGCCGAAGGGTCACCGGCAAACGGCAGACTGCGGTGTGGAGGGGCAGGGCCCAAAGAGGACTACAGGGGTGCGGGGTGGCTGCTGGCCAATGAGCGCTTTCGTCGGAACCGTGCGTGGCGCGGAGCAATGACGGCAGCGTAGATGCTAGTGGCCACGCAGGGGACAGTCCTCGGAGGGACTGTTCTCAGAGGTGCCATGCTACGGAGTCTGCTGCGACTCGCCGTGTGCCGGGGCCTGTTGGCCCGAGGGCTAGGCACACGCAGAGGAGGCTCTACCTGGGGTAAAGCTGAGGGCAGCAGATTCTGGGTATCGTGGTTCTGGGCACCCCAACCCCCCCGCTCTGTGGTCCTCAGGACCCGCGCCCCCGGCCCACGCTGGGAAAACATTGGTTCGCCTGTAGGAGGAGGCAACAACCTCACTGCCGGACTTCTAGGGCCTGGGTCGGGGTATGGGTCCTAACGCCGCCGTTCAGGAAGCCAGTCCCACGTCGTTCTGTCCCTCAGCTTACCGCCACAATCACAGGGAGCAAGGCTGATTTATTGGTTGCAGAGATGTGCATTAAGTTTTGCCCGCGTGCAGGGTACTGTGCTCAGTGCTGTGGCTGGAGGGAAGAAGAGGACAGGACTCACTTTGTATCCTAGAGATGTCTGGCGTCTAGTTGGCGACGTCTTTGGTTAATCGACCAGTTCAAGACTGCATGGAACCCAACTTCGACAACACGCTGCACTGCCAGGCCATCAAGCTAGTATACTTAATTATAGGAGTACCTGGGGCAGGTAGGAACTGAGAATGGCCTAAAGGATAATGCTTATAGGCTCAAAAAAGGTTAGTGTTGTAGGCTATGGAGAACTGAGCAAAGGTTTGGAAGAGGAAAGCATTGTCTTTGTGCAAGGAGCTAGCAAAAAAAAAAAAAAAAAATCTAGATAGCAGAGACTGGGTAGCAATATGAAACATAGTGTGGGCACTTTAGGTAAGGTCAGATCAAAGAAAGATTTAGATCTGCTGAGAAGGATTTGACCATTGTATTAGAAACAGTGAAGAGTCTTGGAGATTATCACAAAAGTAAACACAAAAGTATTCATTTATTCAAGACACTTCTTGAGCACTTAGTATGTGCCAAGTATTGTGCTAGGTAGGAAATTCAGTGGTGAATAAGGTAAACACAGACCCTGCTCTCATGAATTTTGCAGTATGAAGCAAAGTTCCAAATGTGTCTCTTGCTGCAAAAGAGAGGTTCACAGAGATAGAAGTCTGTGTGATAGGGAAATTTCCTGAAGAAGGGAAAACTGAGCTGAGATCTACTGGAAACAAGGATTTGACCAGGCAAACTGGGCACAGAGTTTCTGAGCAGAGAAAATACATATGCACATTCCCTATAGAAGGAGGAACCAGAAGATTGGAGAGTGGGGGAGTCTGGGGCAAGATGGACAGGAGCCAGTTTGTACAGTGCTTTTATAGGCCACGTTAAAAGACTGGACTTTATCCCTTAGCATATTCAAAAGCTTTTATAGGCCACGTTAAAAGACTGGACTTTATCCCTTAGCATATTCAAAAGCCACTGGAGGGTTGTAAGCAAGGGGATATGCAATTAAATTAGTGTTTTTCTAGATCATTCTAGCTATGGGGTCAGAAAAGAGGTTGGCAGCTGGGGTGGAGTGGGCAAGAAAGGAGTTAGTGGGAACAGTTAGGAGGCTTTTGTAGTAGTTGAGGTGAGAGATTATGGTGGCTTGGCCCAAGATGATGGTAGCAAAGATGGAAAGAAGGGAACAGATTGCAGAGATATCATGGAGGCAGAGTCATCAGGCCTTGATGATAGGACAAGAGCACATTTATTGGTGGGATGGGTACTGTGGGTAAGGTGCCACTCTCAGCTGCCATGCTTCAGGGGCGCTATAGCTCAGAATATGCCAGGACATCTTAGCCTGGGGGCCTGTGATATCCAGTTGGAGATGACCAGACAGTTGAATATATGAATCTGGGACCCAGGTGAGAGAGGGGTCTGCGCTAGAGATAAATATATGTGAGCCACCTATCCTGGAAAGAGAGTACAGAATATTAATTTTAGGAAGCTGAATCTTGCAGTGCTGGGCATGGTGCATGAAAAGGAAGAGAGACTGATGGCAGACAGACCAGACAACAAAGCTGTGGCAGTACTGCCAGGCATGAGTTGACCTTATGAGAAGGAAAAACAGTGGGACTACCAACTCAGTCTATTCTTGTACCCTTCCTCCAGCTTCCCCCTACAGGGAAAGGAAGTGTGTGGCCCTGTCTAACCATATTTATTTCCCACAGATTGGGATGCAGAGTTGTCCAACGTTAAGAAGAAGATCCAGTCAATCCTGCCTGGAGGGACCTGGGACCCACTGTATGACACCAGGCACTTGCCCCCTGAACGCTCAGACGTGGTGATTGTGGGAGGTGGGGTGCTTGGCCTGTCTGTGGCCTACTGGCTGAAGAGACTGGAGAAGCAACGAGGTGCCATTCGGGTGCTGGTGGTGGAACGGGACCATACGGTGAGGTCTGGGGTAGGGCAAAATCATAAGTGGGGCAAAGAAGGTGACTTGTGTTTTAAGGACTCCAGTGACAAGGGATGGGGAGGATTCAAAAGACCTCAATCTTTGGGGGCCTAAAAGGCAGGGACTGTGTTTTGGGCCTTGTTGAGTAATAGTCCCAGGTTTCTTCTTCCTCAACCTAAGAACCTTGGCAATAAATTGTGGTATCTTGCAAAATCAGTTTCACAGTGTTGGACCTTTTGGGATCTCACACGTCTGGCCAAGAGGGCTTGTATTTAAGCTAAAATACAAACAACTATCTCAGCTTCCTTCTTTTAGGCTTCTTTACTTTGGAGGTTTTTGCCCTTTAGTTCTTCCTGTCTGCCACTGCCAGCAAACTGCTAATCTTACTACTTTGATCATATCCCTCTGTTTTCTAATTAGAAAATCAGATGTTCCCTTCCTGCCTTTGTCCTTCCAGGCCATCACTATTTTGTACTGCTGTGCCTAGTCCTATTTAGATAGCTGACCCTCTCTGTTAATAAGGATTTTTATAAGCATTGTCCTCTTTAGGCTGCTGGTTTATCTATTTCAACTCTTCTGAGAATATAAACTTGAGTAGAATTCCCCTAAACTTAAGTTGTATAGCTTTAGTTTCCATTACAGTATCCTACACACGAGGGACAGGATCTCCCTTCACTTTTCTTGTCTCTCCACAGTATTCACAAGCCTCTACAGGGCTTTCTGTGGGTGGGATTCGTCAGCAGTTTTCATTGCCCGAGAACATCCAACTTTCCCTCTTTTCAGTCAACTTTCTACGGAACATCAATGTATGTGCAGTAAGATTTGGGGGGTTGGGGAGGTGACCCCTCTTTAGCCCAGAGAGAGGAGCATCCCACAGCTAGGGGATCCTGGGAGCAGGAGTGGTTCAGGCAACTAGGGATGGGTCCGTTAGCTTTTCTTCCCAGTGGTGGTGCTTAGAGGAGGGCTTATCTCTGGTCCCGGGGAGCCATGAATGAGGAAGCCAAGAAAGCCCTCCCTCCCTTCTTACGATCTGTGTCTTGTCGGGGCTTTTCTTTGCATACAGGAGTACCTGGCAGTAGTTGATGCTCCTCCCCTGGACCTCCAGTTCAACCCTTCAGGTTACCTGTTGCTGGCTTCTGAAGCGGGTGCCGCAGTCATGGAGAGCAATGTGAAAGTGCAGAGGTGCGTGCCCAGCCTCATGCATTCGGAGTGCCTGCACCAAGTCAGGCAGCTGGGAAAAAAGAGCTGATAGGACACATCCCTGTTCCCCAGGAGGTCAGTCCTTTAGAAAAGACACACACATACAGATACAGACAAAGCATTGCTGCAGTGGCTCCTAAATGTGCCAGATAGTGAAGAACTGCCTGAGGCACATCTGACTTAACACATCAGAATCTCTGGGGAGGCACCAAGGAGAATCTGGGCCTTTAACAAGGACCCTAAGTCAGAGGTCAGCAAACTTTTCCTGTAAAAGGCCAGAGAGTAAGTATTTTAGACTCTGTGGGCCATACGGTCTCTGTTGCAACCACTCAGCTCTGTTGTTTTAGAACAAAAGCACCTATAAGCACTAAAAAACAAAAATATAAATAAATGGGCACGACTTTATTGCAATAAAACTTTACAGAAGCATGCGGCAGGCCAGATTTGTCCATAATCTGCTAAGTCCTGCCCTAAGTGAGTCTTGTGATATGTCAAGGGTAAATATTTGTGTGATGTATTTTTTTTTATGTTTATTTAGCAAACACTTCTGTTAGTCTCCCTAATGACATCAGGTACTTCCTGAATGCTGTACAGATATTAACTCACTTAGTTATGAGAACATCCCTGTTCTACTTTGCTAGCTGCCAGAATGCAACACACCAGAGACGGATTGGCTTTTAATAAAAGGGGACTTATTTTGTTAGTTCTTCAGAGGAAAGGCAGCTAACTTTCATCTGAGGTTCTTTCTTACATGGGAAGGCTCAGGATAATCTCTGCTGGCCTTCTCTCCAGGCTTCTGGGTTCCAACAACCTTCCCTGGGGTGATTCCTTTCTGCATCTCCAAAGGCCTGAGCTGAGCTGCGAGTGCTGAGATGAGGTATGCCGAGCTGCTTGGGCTGTGCTACGTTGCGGCTCTCTCATTTAAGCACCAGCCAATTAAGTCAAACGTCATTCATTGCAGCAGGCACGCCTCCTAGCCGACTGCAGATGTAATCAGCAACAAATGTGGTTCTCATACCATTGGCTCATGTCCACAGCAACAAAACAAGGTGCCTTCACCTGGCCGAGTTGACAACTGAATCTAACTACCACAATCCTCGTTTTATATATGGAGAAATTGAGGCACAAGGACCTAGTAAATGGTGGTACTGGGTTTGAACCAGGCAGTCTTGCTTGAGAGTGTGTTATACATTATGTTGCCTTTGGGATTTAGCTTCACAGAGGTCGTATTTGTACTGACGAACAGGATTGTACCAGGGTGTAGACAGGAAAGCCATTCCAAGCAGGAATGGGTGGGTGGGGAAATCACCCAACATGTTGTGAGAGGATATGGGATGTTTAGGGGATGATGTGTGGCTAACAGGAGACCAGGATATAGGATCAGATGCTGAGAGCCCTAATAAGAGTGTTTGGCTTTAACCCATTCAGCAATGAGGAGAAAGGTGGGCATTTTAGGCAGAGAAGTACATGAATGAGCTGGAATCACCTGGTGGAGTTGGCGTCTGGATTTCTCCCCCTCTGCACACTCACCCTCTCTCACACACACACACACAGACCCACACATTTCTCTCAGGCAGGAAGGAGCCAATGTTTGTCTGATGTCTCCTGAGCAGCTTCGGAACAAGTTTCCCTGGATAAACACAGAGGGAGTGGCTTTGGCATCTTATGGTGAGGCTTGATTGGAGAAGGGACAGTTGTCCTAAAGGTCAGGGATTGAGGGGTGCCTCAGGTTGGCAGTCTCAGCAACCTACAACCCAGCTGGGAAAGGGACGTTCCCCACCTGGCCAGCAGGCCTCCCCTGGACCAGATGAGTGCTGTCCTTGCCCAGGATTTGACTCTGGATCCATTGGTCAGGATTATTTTCCCCAGTTGATGTGCCCTAAAGGAGATAAGGGACAAGAAATAGAATAGGAGCAGGGGGTCCTAATCCTGCCTCGTGAGTCCCTCTTTTCCTCATCACAGGGATGGAGGATGAAGGCTGGTTTGACCCCTGGTGTCTGCTCCAGGGCCTTCGGCAAAAGGTCCAGTCCATGGGAGTCCTCTTCTGTCAGGGAGAGGTGACACGTGAGTGTGAGGCCCCCTCACCCATGACCTGTTCCTTTTCCCAGCAGAGCACAGACCTAGACTGGGTCTTACTTCCTCATTCACAGCCTCAACCATGGTTGGTGGGGGGAAGGGGTTCTCCTTGAGGGGTGGACGTGGCCATCCTGACTCCAGCTCCTGAGGAGGCTTCTTTGAGACTTTGGGACCTGCTCCAGTTTCCATCTCTTCTGGCCTGAGAGGGCCACGTTCATCTCAGTTAACACCATCTCTGTTCAGGGTCTGTGGGAAAGCGCCCATCTTTCCTCTTTAAGGCCTCAGAGCTTATTTTTTATTTTCTCTTTCCTATAGGTTTCATCTCTTCATCTCTTCACATGGAGAACTCAAGTGGGGAAGTGGTGACATTGAAAAGAATTCATGAAGTCCATGTAAGTTCCTGGTCTGAGTGTCTTTCTTACCAGAGTTGGGGGGGGGGGGGGCAGTAAAGGTAATGACTGACCTTATTTTGATCTACACTTTCCCATATGTGTAAACTAAAGCTTAGGAAGAAACATAGCTCTCATGGTACCCAGGGTCTTGCCCCTCCCTCTGTGCCTGCAGGTAAAGATGGACAACAGCCTGGAGTACCAGCCTGTGGAGTGTGCCATCGTGATCAACACGGCAGGAGCCTGGTCGGGGCATGTTGCAGAGCTGGCTGGTATAGGGAAGGGGCCCCCTGGCACCCTCGCGGGCACCAAGCTACCTGTGGAGCCAAGGAAAAGGTGACTTCCCCTAGGGCAGCTGAGGAGGTTGGCAAGAGAAGGAAAGAAATGATATAAAAGTTAGTTATGTGTGTGAGTGCATGTGTGCATGTGCATGTGGGGGTGGACAGCTGCTGGCCATACTGTGCCCTTGGTTTCCCAGCCCCAATGGTTTTGGCAGGTACGTGTACGTATGGCACTGCCCCCAGGGACCAGGACTGGAGACGCCACTTGTTTTGGACACCAGCGGAGCCTATTTCCGCCGGGAAGGATTAGGCAACAACTACCTTGGAGGCCGCAGTCCCACTGAGGTAAGCTTTGTGGGGTGGGAGTGCTGGGAAGGAGACATGGACCATCAGTCATTAAAGAGTCAGGCTCCTCTGGAGGGCCCCAAGCTGTGGTGTTGATGCTGCAGTCCCTCCTGGGTGGAGTTGGAGCCTCACCCGACCCACGCAGGGGATTGATGAAAGGCACTTGTGAGGTCCGGGTCTGGCCTGTGTCCTAGGCAGTCCCATATCAGCCTTTCCCCACCTCTCACCCCAGGAGGAGGAACCAGACACAGGGAACCTGGAAGTGGACCACACTTTCTTCCAGGATAAGGTGTGGCCCCATTTGGCCCAGAGGATACCAGCTTTTGAGACTTTGAAGGTAATTAGTGACAGATGACACTGGAGAATCTGGTCCCCTTGGAAATTCTGTCCTCTGCCTACTCCCTCCACCTCCCCACTGCTGAGGAATCTGTGGTCCCCAACCCATGGGCCCTCAGTGGGTGTGGGAGGGCACCATCTGCTGGTCCTTAGCTGGGAGTGAGGTGGGCCCATCCACAGCCTTTTGCACCCAGCACTTCATGTACCTGCAGGTCCGGAGCGCCTGGGCTGGCTACTACGACTACAACACCTTCGACCAGAATGGAGTGGTGGGCCCCCACCCGCTGGTCGTCAACATGTACTTTGCCACAGGCTTCAGTGGGCACGGGCTCCAGCAGGCACCTGCCGTGGGGCGAGCTGTGGCTGAGATGGTGTTGGAGGGCTCCTTCCAGACCATCGACCTGAGCCCCTTCCTATTTAGTCGCTTTTACTTGGGTGAGAAAATCAAGGAGCACAATGTCATCTGAGCTGTCACCCTTGGCTCTGATTCCTCTTCCTGCTCAGTTCCTCACCTGCTCCATGCCGCGGTCTCTGTTCTCCCTCACGGTGGGTGAACAGGCCTGCCTAGCACCTCAGTCCCCTTCCCCAACTCCCTCTCCTCCGCCAGGCCATCTGCCCCATGTGACCAGGCAGGCAGGCTGTGGGCTCTGAAGTTTCTCCCCTGAAGCCCAAGCTGAGGGCGACTAATGGGGCAGGACTCTAGGGCTGACCTCTGGCCCAGGCTGTTGCCAAGGCCAACCTACTGGACAGACACCTCAGGGGTTGTGAGGATGGAGCCCAGGACCAGCCCCTCTGGTCCTCACTCAGCAGGATAGCCTCTGCCCTCTTGGCAGAGCCCAAGCAGCTGAATGTTCTAGGCCCAGATTTGACATGTCTGTTTATCCTTTTCATCAACCAATAAAGGTGATTAACTTTCCTTCTGGTCTTCCATCCCTTCCACTTCTCATCGCATGGCAGTTGCCCTTGAAGCATTCCACCAGCCTTTTTTTTTTTCTTTTTTAATTTTTATTGACAAAACAACGTACAAACACACACACTTTTAACATACAAAGATTCCATGTATGGTGTACAATCAATGGCTCACAAAATCATCACATAGTAGTATATTCACCACCATGATCAATTTTTAGAACATTTGCATCACTCCAGAAAAAGAAATAAATAAAGCTCACGCATACCATATCCCTTACCCCTCCCTCTCATTGACCACTAGTATTTCCATCTACTCAATAGATTTTAACCTTTGTTCCCCCTATTTTTTTCTATACCCCTTACCACTCCCTTTCATTGTTCGCTAGCATTTCAGTCTACTCAATTTATTTTAACATTTATTCCTCCATTATTTATTTATTTTTAATCCATATTTTTTACTCATCTATTAATATCGAAGATAAAAGGAGCATCAGACACAAGATTTTCACAATCACATAGTCACATTGCAAAAGCTGTATCACACAATCATCTTCAAGAAACATGGCTACTGGAACACAGGTCTACAGTTTCAGGCACTTCCCTCTAGCCTCTCTAATACAACTTAAACTAAAAAAGGGATATCTGTATAATGTGTAAGAATAGCCTCCAGGATAACCTCTTGACTCTGAATCTCTCAGTCATTGACACTTTATAAGAGGTTCTCTGGGGGTGACTCTTAGGCCTAGTTTCAAGTAGGCTTAGTCTATCCTTTGCAGGGATAAGTTTGATATGAACAAACCCCAAGATTGAGGGCTTGGTCTATTGCTTGCAAGAATATTAAGAGTTCTCCAAATGGGGAAGTTGAATTTTCCCCCTTTCCTACCATTGCCCCAAGGGGACTTTGCAAATACTTTTTTCACTGTTCAGATCATTCTGGACACACCTACAAAATCTCATGCCCTATTCAAGGTTCCATGTACTTATGTCCACCAGCCTTTCATACCAGAAATGGGGAAGCACAGCTGCTTCCTCTCAGGAACTTGCTTAGATCTGAGGTGTTAGGCAAGTTGTTTGCAAGTGAGGGCCTCTTTCCCACGTTTGGTTGTGGAGGGAAGGGATGTGTTCGCTTGTTGATTCAATCAACGTAATTCCACCCCTGCTCCTGACTGAGTCCAGAGCTAGATATTAGATATCCCAGCAGTGAAGCACAGTGTGCATCTTCAGCGCTTTCTCATCTAAGCCCTGCCCCCGTGGGATCTCCAACTCTAAGTGAAACCATTGCCCTACCCCCTATGTGGGTCATGACATCCAGGGCTGAAAGTCTCCCTGGCAGCATGGAAGATGACTCTCAGGGATGAGTCCGGCCCTGGTACCATGGGATCAACAATGCCATCTTGACCAAAAGGGGGAAAAGAAGTGTAACTAATACAGTATCAGTGGCTGAGAGAGTTCAAATAGAGTCAAGAGGCTACTCTGGAGGTTGCTCTTACGCAAGCTTCGGTTAGACCTTGCTAACTATCATAACTTGCCAACCCCCAACCAAAACCATTCCAGTCAATCCTAAAGAACACCTAGGGAAATATATAAGATTCTACATAGGTTTCATGCATTACAGTAACTTTCTAGAAACCTACAACCTCCAGATGTGTCCCTGGACCAGATAAATCCTAAAACCTAGAGGGCCCAGCCTTTCCAGAATATCAGCTAGTTTCATCTCCCTACCCCATATTATTGACAGCTCCTTCCAACATGAAAAAGTTAAAATGGCTATAACCCAAATACCCCTAAAAAGTGGGGTAGAAAGATCAAAGGTGATGGTGGAGTTATACAGAGAAGGTAGGGTTTAACAAACAAATATGATTGCTGAATCATTAAGTTGATATTTCTTTTAGTCTCCAGTATCTCAGAGCAGCTAGAAATAAAAACCTAAAATTGTGGAATTGTAACCCATGACAAACCCTGAAATATGTATTACAACTAATTGTTATGCTGTGCTTTGAAATTTATTGCTCTTTTGTATATATGTTATTTTTCACATGCAAAAAAAGTCAACTGTGGGTGGGCAATGGTGGCACAGTGATAGAGTTCTCGCCTGCCATGCCAGAGATCCAGTTTCAATTCCCAGTGCCTGCCCAAGCGAAAAAAAAAATGTCAATTGTGATGATAAAAAAAATATATATTCATTTCTTCTAGTCTCCTGTATTCTGGACCACCTAGAAGGAAAAATCTGAGATGATATGGTAGCACATGACAAACTCTGGGATCTTTCCTGTAATTACTTGTTGGAAAGTGCTTTGAAAACTATTGCTTTTTTCTTTCTTTGCTTTGTATCTGTTATATAATGCAATTAAAAAAACAAAACAAAACTGTGAGATCTCTACAGTACTGGGATAAGCACAGACAGTGGATATTTCTTCTGGGCTAGGTGGGGGGCGAGGGGCTGGCGGCAGGAAGGTGGTTTGTCCATGGAGATTCCCAGGGGGGTTGACCTCTGAGCAGAACTTGAAGGATAAGCTGTTTTAACAGAGTGAAAGGTTTGAGGGAGGGAAGGGAGTAGATTCCAGGCTCGGGGGGAAACCACATGCAAAGGCCTAGAGCAAGAGTCAAGGAATGATAAACTATTGCTGTGGCTGGGACACGGAAAGGTGGCCAGTCAAGCAAGGTCCAGGGGCTGAGGAGTCACACGAGGGAACTCGGTTTCTATCCCATAGGCAGGAAGCCACCAGGTTTTAACCAGGGAAGGGACAGGCTCTCATTTTCCTTTGAGAAGAATCCCCATGTTTACCTGTGGAGAAAGTTCTGTAGGCTGGCAGTAGTCAGGTGGGAGACTGGTGCTGCACTCCACTTGACAGGTATAATGGGTGCCTAGGCTGTCACCCAGAAATAATTGGGGGCTCGAGAGGGGTAAAGAGGGAGCAGAAGAGCATTTAACAGTAGCAACAAGAAATGGGGTCAAGTAAAATCCAGGTTTTGCCTCAGACAACTAGGTGAATGTAATGTCAGGGAAGAACATGTGGGGACAGAGTGGGTAGGACAGTTGCAGACATGTCAAGGGTAGGACGTCCAAGATGAGATGTCTAGTAGGGAGTTGAATTTGTTGGCGTGGGTTGGGGATCTGAGCTGTAGACAGCTGTGGCCATCATGGAAGAGGACGGCATTACCTGGGAGGCCAAGGAGGGGGCATGGAGGGACACCAGCAACACCAAAGGGATGAATTAATGAGGAAGACACTGAAGAGGCAGCCAGAGAGGCAGGGGCAAAGCCAGAGGTGTGTAGTGCCAGATGCTAAGGGGAAAGCAGTCCCAGGAAAAGTGGTCAGTGGACACAAGGCAGACGCATCTGAAAGGGGTCATCAGGGATCCCAGGGAGGACAGCTTCAGCTTCAGTGGCATCTGAGGCAGAGATGATTGTAGAGAGTGGAGAAGTAAATGGGAGTGAGGCTAGGAAAATGGTTGCTCTCCCTCAAAAATGGCCTTTGGGGAGAGAATGGAATGAAAAAGAAGGAACTGGAACTCACTGACCATCAGTTGGGGGAGGAAGTTAGGGGAACTGTGCTGCTAGTGAGGTAGCTTTCATGTGCATGTACAGGGCCGGGGTGGGCATAAGGGGTGAGCCAGGGCTTAGTTGATGAGAAGACTGACTTGAGGTTCTAAATACCTGAATATCTTGTGGCATGATGGCCATTCATGCCTCGGACCATCTATCTCTTAATTAATGCGAGAAATAATTTAACGTTTTAAGATGGGGCAGAGGTACCTGAAGGCAGTGTTGCAAGAAAGGAAGGTGGGAGCAGGGACCTTCAGGCCAAACCTGGGAAACCAGCCCCATCCTACCTCCTAAGGCACCCCCCTAGTGTACCCAGGATTCACTCATCCTTCCTCTGCCCCTCACCCAAAGTTTCGCCCTTCAAGACATCAAGGGCTGCACTTAACGAAGCATGGATTAAGGAATCCTCTGTACTTCACAAGGAGTGGTTCAAACTTCCAGGTGGGTACTCGGTGTTGCATCTGTGCCTCTGTGTTAGGGAGGGGGATCGAAACTTCTTCTCTGTCCCCCAGCAGGCTGTCACCGTGCTTCTACTATACTTGGATCAGTATGATTGTCACTTGCTCTGCTTCCTCAGCTGTACACCAGTGACTTCACACACCCCATTTCAAGGAAATTTCAGTCCAGTGAGAGGGCTACAATGCATTAGAACAACCTCACGACGTTCTATAGGGCTTGGGGACACAGATGGGAGACAGGGTTAAGAAGGAAAAGTTTTACCGAATGAGCTGCAGCAATGAGCTCTGCAAGAACAGTGGCATTTTGGGGGCTGAGGTGGGAAGGGAGAGGTCAGCAAGAGCAGCCACACTGAGGAGGGAGGGCAGAGCAGACTGGTGTTTGATGCAGAAGGAAAGCAAACTGCCCAAAGCTTCTGGGCACAGAGCAAGGTGTCTTATGTTCTTAGTTTCATTTAATCTTTATAACACTCAGAACCAGACACTAATTTTAATGAGATTATGGGATTTACCTGAGGCTGCACAACTAGTAAGTGATCCTGGGTGTGACTCCAGGCGGTCTCAGGTACAAATTCCTGGCCATCCCTACCCCCTAAACACACACCCACATCCCCTCCCAGGGATTACTGACTCATTCATTCTGGCTGGCCAGAAATGTAGGAAATCAGATTGAAAAGGGAGATAAAGAATCTTAATCTTAGATCTCTTAGACTGGCCCAATTAAACCACTGCCGTCTAGCATTTCATAAACATCTTTAGGATGGTGTTTCCCAAAAGGCTGTGCCATGGAATATGGTTCAGGAAGAGATTACTATTTCTTCTAGGGCGAAATAAGCTTGGGAAAATGCTGCATGTTCCATTCTCCCCTTGGAGCTGCACATCTCCGGGGCTCTAAGAAGTCCGGGGGAAAGGATTCACTTAACTATAACCCAGGAATCCCAACATCTTGCCCACGTGGCTTCTGGCACAGCTCTGTAAGCATCCTGCACACTCGTGTCCAGTAATGCTGACTGGGGAATGCCCCACCACTTTAGTAAAACACAAGGCTTTGGCGCTAGACATGGTTCTCAGCGTGGCATCAACATTTGGGGAGTGTGGAGCAGGGCCGAATGCCCCTGCCCTGGGGGTCTGACTCCCCAAACCCTCTGGGCCTGCCTCTCCTGCCTTATTCAAGCCCCACTTTACCACTTCGTGTTTGCCACCTTTGGGAAAGACCTTTAACCTCCAAGTCTCATTTTCCCCAGCAGTAGAAAAAGAATAAATAAATAAATAAATAAAAAGGTCTAAACACCTCCCTTGTAAGGGGTTCAGAGGAATAAAGGAGTGAACTATGGATTTCTTTCCTTCTCCCCCCACGTGAAACAAAAGGAAAATATTTATTCCTTCTAGTGTCCTATATTCTGGAGCAACTAGAAGGAAAAATCTGAGAGTATGGTATGGTAGTCCATGACAAACTCTGGGATCTATCCTGTAACTACAGAAGAGTGCTCTGAAATGTATTGCTTTTTTCTTTCTTTGCTTTGTATAGGTTATACTATACAATAAAAAAGTTAAAAACAAAAGGAAAGCACGGTGTTTCATGATGGTTCCCCAGGGGCAGCCTCCTACCCGAAGGTAAAGCCGGAGCCCTCCTCTGCTCGTCGAAAGGCAGGGCAAGACGCGGACGAGAGGGCACCGCGGCCCCGGGCGCAGCCGCTACCCCGACCCCTGCGCTTCCGGGTGCTAGCCCGGCGAGGCCCCGCCCAGCGCCGCCGCGCCCCAACTCCCTCCCGGGTCCGGACCGGAGGCCTGTCGGGCGGTTTCCGGGGCCGCCCACCCGCCCCGGGCGTGCGCGCGCCACTTCCCCGCGTCCAGACCAGGGCCGGGGGCGGCGGGTCTGCGGCCCCACCGCGCCAGGTGAGCCCTCGGCGGGGTGCAGGGTCGGGGCGGAGCGGCCGGCAGCAGGGCGGGCCGCGGGGGCCTCTGGGGCAAGCGGGAACCCCGCGCGCTGGCGAACTTTTCCCGGAGGAACCCAGCCGGTCCTCAGGCCCCGACTCCTTTCTTCTCTCGGGCCCCACCCCTGGGGCACATCTTCCCCGACGCCTTCTTTCCTCCTCCTTTTACCTGCCCTCTTGCACCCGGAGCAAGCCGGCGGATGCGAAAAGGCCCTCCGGGAAGGCTGTCTCCTTTTCTGCCGCAAAGTTCCTGCAGGGAGCCTCTCCTTTCGTTTCAGTTGTGGCCCTGTGGATCTGTTTGCATCTTTGTCTCACTGTAGTTACTGTTTCTCCTTATATCCTTCCCTGACTTGTCACAGCCTCTCCCTCTGCTTTAGTGATCGTCTTTGTGACGGCGTTTTAGCGAGGACTAGGACTTGATTTAGGGTGAAGGGCCCGACATCCAGTCATTTCATGGAAATCTGCCATGGGCTAGGTGCGTGCTAAGAGCTGGAGTGACAACATTGAGCAGGACAGATTCAGACTCAGCTTCATGGAGATCCATGATTCAGAAATCACACTACAGTGCTAACTGGAACTGAGATAGGGGAGGTTTGGAGTACACCAGGAGTAACATACATATAACATAAAATTTGCCATTTTAACCATTTTTAAGTATACAATTCAGTGGCATTAATTGCTTTTACAATATTATGCTACTGTCATCACCTTCCATTTCCAATACTTTTTCATTACCCAGAACAGAAACTCCACACCCATTAAGCAGTAACTCTCCCTCTTCTGGGCCCCTGGTAATCTGTAATCTATTTTCTGTCTCTATGAATTCGCTTATTTTTGATATTGCGTATGAGTGGCATTACACAACATGTGGGCTTTTGTGTCTGGTTTCTGTCACTTAGCATGTTGTTTCAAGATTCAGCCGTGTTGTAGCATGTACCAGAACTTCATTCATTTCCTATTAGTGCAGTAACAATTCATGACAAATTTAGGGGCTTAACACAGCAGGCATTTATTACCTTATGCTTCTGGAGGTCAGAAGTCTAGAATGGATTGGCAGGGTTGTGTTCCTGCTTCTGAAGGCTCTAGGTGAGAATCCGTTCCCTTGCCTTTTCCAGCACCTAGAGCACCCATGTTCCTTGGCCTGTGGCCCCTTCCTCACATCACTCTGCCTCTGCCATCACATCTCCCTCTTGTCCTCCTGCTCCTCCTCTAAGGAACGTTGTGATTACATCATGCCCACCCAGATGATCCAGAATAACCTCCCATCTCAAGGCCCCTAACTTAGTCTCATCTGCAAAGTCCCTTTGCCATGTAAGAAAACAGTCTCAGGTCCTAGGGATTAGGCTGTGGACATCTTTGGTGGCCACTGGACAATTAGTCTATCTACCCCAGATAGTAATTCCAATTTATCAGAAATGAAACATGACTTATAAATGATACATATTCTAATCCCAGGACTCCATAGGTGTTGGTACATTCTCTATATAATAGAAATTGGAGACTAGTTAGATATTGAATAATATTAAAACAGTAATTAATAGACTGAGTTTTATATAGCAAAACTTCTTAACACCTCACTCTCATAATAAATTTCTACATATAATATTGGAAAAGCATTCTAGAAAACACTGAAGGCATCATGCTGCCTCTCGTTTGAAGATGCTCTTTACTAATTTTTGCTCAATTCTTTGCTATTATCTAAAAAGTGGTATTTGGGCTTATATCATTCTACTTTCTGAACTTTTAAACGGCACAAGTGACTATCCCTAAGGCCACACAGCCAATCAGAGAATAGACAGTGTTAGTGAGGAGGCCTTCCAGTTAGAGATTTGGGTTTATTGTCTTCTTACTAGCTCAACACTATATGTCAATATAGTGACTCAAGAAAGGCCGATCTGGGAAGGCACGTGGCTGCCGTATGCTGGTCCTTTGGTTTCTGGTTTCAAACAGCTTCTCCAGCGGCATTTTCTTTCTGCTTCTCTCTGAAGCTTTTTCCAAAATGATTCCCTCATAAATGATTAATATGCAACTATGTGATGATATTAAGAATTACTGATTGTATATGTAGAATGGAATGATATCTTAATGTTTTGTTTGTTTTTTTAATTAATAAAAAAAGTTAAAAAAAAAAAAATGATTCCCTCTTAAAGGACTCCAGTACGTAACCCACCTTGAATGGGTGGAGACATCTCCATGGAAACCACCTAATGAAAAGGCCCCACTCACAATTGGGTGGGTCACATCTCCATGGAAACAACTTAATAAAAAAGATCCCACCCTACAATATTAAATCAGGATTAAAGAACATGGCTTTTCTGGGGGTGCACAGCCTTTTTAAACGAGCACACCTTGGTATCAGAGTGTTCGCATAGTATGACATCCTTCAAACTTTGAAACCTCCTGTTTCAGTGTCTAGTAATACTTGTTTCTGTGTAAGTTCCCGGAGCACTTGTTTTGATCTCTGCAGATCTGGCAAATAGTGAGAAAGCAGCCCTTCTGCCAGTTACCCCACAGCTTTGTTTTCTACAGCCACATTCTGGAAAAGTATCACTTGAATGCTCCAGTGCCATCTTGAATCTGGACAAATTCTGCTCCCCTGAAAGTTTTCTTCCAGACACCTGGGCTAAAGGAACCTTGACTGTCAGGAACATTCCTGTCGTTATGGTGGGAAGTGAACATGGCAAGCTGAATGCTAACTCTTAAAGACTTTTGATCAGCAGTCCATCTAAGGTATTCTTGGTCCTTTGCATTTCCATACAAACTTTAGAAGTAGTTTGACGATCCCTGCCATCATCACCAGATTAAAAAAAAACAACCATCTGCTGGAATTTGGGATAGTAGTTTGGGGAAAATTGACTTTACCACATCAAGTCTTCTAATCCATGAACATAATCTATCACTCTATTATGCAGATAATTTAAATACATACTAACCCATAATATTTTATAAGTATTATATACCAGGCACCAGTACCACTTTCCATAAATAACTCACGTAAGTGTCACCAAAATGCTGAAAAGCAGGTCCTAGTTTTACCTTCGTTTTACAGATGGAGAAACTGGCGCTTAGCCAGATTCAGTAGCTTGCCCAAAGCCAAGGTTAATAAGAGGAAAGAATCCAGATCCAGCACAGTGATTGCAGAGGCTGAGTCTTCACTACTGTGTGCCACCACCTGCCTAGGCTCACAGCTGAGGGACAGATGAGAAGGGGTTATTCAGGAGAAGGCCAACTTAGAAGAAAAGTCTTCCAAGGCCTCTTTGCATATACTTTTTCTATTGTTCAGCGTCTTTCCCCCCCCCTCCCAGAATACATAATTATTTGTCCAGATAGTAACTGTCTTTCCATTTCAGCATTTTCATAGGACATCCCTACCAAGAACTGCCTGCCAGCTGCCCTTCTCCCGACCCACAATATGCTCTTGCTCAGGGCTTGCTGAGCTCATACCCTCTAAGTCTGACTACATTTTGCAGATCTGGGTTTATCTAGAAACTGTCCAGTCACCGTGATGTTTCTCCTTAGTCCCATTAGAGACCCACTTAGACTGAGCCCTCCCAGGCAGGACAGAAACAGCTCCAGGAGCCCCGTGCTGGGATCAAGAGCAGGGCAAGTCCAGCTTTGTGATCGTCTCTCTCTGTCCTTTGCAGGATGACTGCTCCATGAGGATAAGGCAGGGCCTCCTCCCATTTCTTGCTTTGCCAATGCCTCGTTTCATGGGCTTTGTTCTGAGCCCAACACTATGGCATCACCAACCTCCCCCCCAGCTCCTCGATCCCGGTCCAGGAAGCCTCTAGGCAAGATGACTGGTGAGTGGAAGCAGATTCCTCCTGGACCTATGTTCTTAAATCCTGCTGCTGTTGCTCTAATTGCAGACCTTGGTATCCATATTGGTGAGGGGTGATGTACTCAGTTCAGACCCAGGAGGGAGATCCAGGAAGGCTGATGACCAGGGGTCCTGACTTCATCCCCGTGCTCAGATGCTCTGGGAAGACCCAGTGGGGAGGCATATATAAGTGGAATCCTCAGTCCTCTGAGCTCACCGGTTTCCCACGGCTGGTCAGCTGGCCTGGAAACCATTGTGCAGAGCACCTAACACTGTCTCTCTCGTCATCCAAATCTCTGTCCCAGAAGAGAGGAAGGAGTGGAACAGAGAGAAAAAACTGTCACTCTCCACAACACCAAACAATCTAACCCTATCAAACACTGGACAAGCAGTTAATACCGTTACTGAGAACCTACAGTACACCTGATGT
Source organism: Tamandua tetradactyla (assembly GCF_023851605.1). NCBI lineage: Eukaryota > Metazoa > Chordata > Mammalia > Pilosa > Myrmecophagidae > Tamandua > Tamandua tetradactyla. The sequence continues at coordinate 10,478,548 of NC_135334.1, read as the reverse complement.
TGAGATAGCTCAGTGACTCCTCAACAACCAAAATGAACCTTTTTGACCAATAAGGAAATGGAGACGTAGACTAACTTCCTTGAGGTTAGACAGAAAGCAAGCAGCAGATCCACAAATAAATCTGAGTGTCAGAGTCTGAAGTAGAGGTTTGGAATCACTAGCTCTGTGCTCTTCAGGGTCTCTGAGCAGCTGCTCTTTCGTCCATATTTTTATTTTGCCCATTCAGAAACAATCTGTAACTTTTTAGAACCAAATAGGTGCCCGTCCCCCTCACTTTTTCCCATAGCGGGTAGTGTAGTTTCATCTAAATTCACTTCCCCTCCATACTTTAAGTGGGCTTTGGGACTGACTAGTCCTTTCTAGCATAACGTACTTCTCCTTGTAGACTCAAAGATGGTTGGACAGTCAGGTCTAGTGGAAAGTTTGAGTTGAGGTTTGGGCTGGGGGTACCAGAATTATAGGTGACAAGGCCAAGCTGGTAAAACACTCCTATATAAGGATTCCAGAGTTGTCGAGTGTTCCTGAAACCTTGAAAGCTATAGGGAACTTTAGGTAAGTTCTGAAGGCCATATTGGTCCCTGAGAAGCAGATGTTCCCCAGGTCCTGGATGAGACCAGCTGGAGGCCTGCCCCTGTGAGCTTCTCCCTGCCGAGTCAGAAAGCAAGTGGCCCCTAGGAATTTGCTTGCCTGTGCCTTGTGTTTCTCCCCTACAGACTGGTTCAGGCAGACCCTACTGAAGCAGTCCAAGAAGATGCCCGTCTCCTCAGAAAGCTCCCCCAATGATGTTTCAGAGTCTACCTCACAGGACAGCCCCCCAGCCCCAAGCTGCAGCTCAGTCACATCTCCCACCCCCACACCAACACACGAGGGCACCAGCAGCAGTGGCCGCTGGAGCAGAGACTATGACGTCTGCGTGTGCCACAGTGAGGAAGACCTGGCCATCGCCCAGGAACTGGTTTCCTACCTGGAGTGTGGCGCGGCCAGCCTGCGCTGCTTCCTGCAGCTCCGGGATGCGGCCCCAGGGGGCGCCATCGTGTCGGAGCTGTGCCAGGCCCTGAGCAGTAGTCACTGCCGCGTGCTGCTCATCACCCCAGGCTTCCTCAAGGACCCGTGGTGCAGATACCAGATGCTGCAGGCCCTGAGCGAGGCCCCTGGGTCAGAGGGCCGCACCATCCCCTTGCTGTCGGGCCTGAGCAGAGCCGCCTACCCCGCTGAGCTCCGCTTCATGTATTTTGTGGATGGCAGAGGCCCCGAGGGCGGCTTTCGCCAAGTCCAGGAAGCTGTCGTGCGCTGTAAGCTATGGGAGGTAGGGAGGAAGGGGATTCCGCCACAGCCCCTGGCGTGCTTTGGCTTTTAGGTGACACCCACGGTAGCCTCCCAGTCAAAAGGGCAGGCTCTGGAAAAGACCTTATGGGTTTATATCCTGATTCCTTCACATTTTAACTCAAGAGTTACATGGGCCAGTGTTTAACCCATAGAAATTACTTGGGTAAACTTGTGCTTCAGATCCTTGTAAAATGAGGAGAGTACCTACCAAAATGAGTTAATACACATAAAGTGTTGTGAATCTTGCCTGTTGTGGGTAAATGCAGAGGTGCTGGGATTTGGGGAAGGCGACAAGTCCTGTGATTCTGTTTGGCCTCTTTCAGATCTGCAGACACTCAGCTGACCCTTCTTATGTCATCATGGGATCCAGAAAGTGGGAACAAAGTTGGAAATAAAAGTTAGAGAGCCCAGCCAGGGCCTCCGGTTCCAGCAGAAGATGTGACAAGAGGCATGAGGAACCAGAGTCTGCAGCCTGTTGTATGTGACCCTGGGGTGGGATTGCTCATCAGGCTTCCATTTCTGTGGGCTCCCCAGAAAGGCCATGGGGAAGTCGGGGACTCCCCAGGAAGGCCATGGGGAGCCAGGGACTCCCCCAGGAGGGCCACAAGAAAGCTGGGGATTCCCCAGGAAGGCACTGGGGGAAACCATAAAGTAGAGGTGGTAGGAGGCAGGGCTGGCCCCAAGCAGGTGTTTTGTCCCCGGCCTAAGTGGACGTGAAGCCTGGTACATGCTCTGCTTTCGTTCCCTGGAATCAGCATGGGTGTAGCTATGCATCCCTTCCAAAGAAAAGGTGACTCAATGAGGGAGCTAGAAGCCTGGACTTCATGCTTCAGTACAGGGGTCTACCAGTTGCCTGGAAGACGTGCACCAGGAGAAAAGAACAGTATCAATTCCTCACACTCACAGCAAAACTCTTCTCTTTCCCAGTGACTTTGGTTCACTTCAGATGCTGCAAGAAAGCTGTGATCAGCGCTGTACTGTCTGCTTATCATACCAGCATTGTTCAAAGACTCAAACCTAAAAGCCATTCTGAATGTACAGGAGAGGGGAGGGGGCAGGTGGGGTAAAGAGGAAAACCAGGGCTTAGAGCCTTCCTCTGGGATCAAAAGGCCTCTGATGCTTTGGCACATCACCAGGGGTCTGGCCAGAATCACTGCCCAGTAGCTGTTTTCCTCTTTGGGATGAGTGGACTCAGCGTTTTCCTTCTGGCAGATGACTGAACTTTGGAGGACAGGCAGGGTTGCATTCACCTGTTCTCAGTGTGCTGCTGACCTGAACTCTGACACGTTCATTTCCACCTAATGTGTACTTTTGTGACTCTTCTCTCATTGACCCCCATCATGTCCCCTCCTGAAAAAAAGATTTTTAATTTATAAATTATTTTATTACATAAAGTATGAAAGAATAATATAATGTATACTTATGTGCCAGCCACCTGGCTTAAGGAATAAAGCCTTACAATCCCTGTGGTGCTCCTGCTGTCCCTTCATTATATTCCCCTTCCTTCTTCAGAAGGAACCACTGTGCTGAAGTTTGAACTTATCATTCTTAGCTTTTCTCTGTAATTTTACTACGTATCCATCCCGTTTGTGAGATTTATCCATATTGATGTAATTCCAGTTAATTCTGAAATACCAGTGGTCAATGAGAGCAAGGGGGGTAAGTGGTAAGTAAGGGAGTTAGGTATGAGTTTTTTTTTTTCTGGAGTGATGCAAATGTTCTAAAAATGATCATGGTGATGAATACACAACTATGCGATGATAGTGTGAGCCACGTATTGTATACCACGTATGGACTGTATGTGTGTGAAGATTTCTCAAATATAACACATATATTTTTATATTCTTATATAAAAATCTTTGACAGATGCCTCTGAAGCCAAGCTGGGCTCTGCAGTGTCTACATTAAAGGTTCTTTGTACTTTAATAGTATATATTGGAAATTAAAACTGGTGAAATTAAAAGAAAAAAAAAGGCACTACCCCGCCACCTACAAAAAAACCATATAGGTCTGTACAATGCAAAAAGTGAACCTTAATGTAAAGTACGGGTTATAGTTTTAGGCATAATTATAATAATATTGTTTTATCAATTGTACCAAAACTATTACAGTATTGAAAAGTTTCAATAATAGGGAAAACTGTGTGTGAGAGAATATATATTGCAACTCTGTACTTTCTGCATGCTTTTTCTATAAACCTACAACTGTTCTAATAAAAATATATATAGGTTCAAAAAAAAAAAGTTCATGGCCTTGGAGTTTGGAACAGGTTCTACTATTGTCACTTGTCCTGGAGGACATTGGTTCTATTCCTGCATATAGTTTATAACCTCTTACTGAATGTATATTCCCAGAAGGCAAGAACAGATCCAGAGAAGGTGTGGACAAGAAGCATGTATTTTTTTGTGGAAGATAAGTATTTCAGGTCTTAAATTCTCTCCTGCTAACTCTGTTTTATGAAACAGCCTTTTATCCAATCCAAAGATTTCTGGTTGAAATAATCAACACCCAATGAAACCATCATTGACGCATGATACACTTTATTACTGACCAAAAAACTAACTTAAGAGCTGGGACTCAGCACCAAGAAGAAAACCTTCTCAACCAAAAGGGGGAAGAGAGAAATGAGACAAAATAAAGTGTCAATGGCTGAGAGATTCCAAACAGAGTCGAGAAGTCATCCTAGAGATTATTCTTACACATTAAATAGATATCACCTTTTCAGTTAAGGCGTAACAGAGAGGCTGGAGGGAACTGCCTGAAAATGTAGAGCTGTGTTCCAGTAGACATGTTACTTGAAGATGATTGTATAGTGATATAGCTTTTGTAGTGTGACTGTGTGATTGTGAAAGCCTTGTCTCTGATGTTTCTTTTATCTATCTTATGGACAGATGAGTAAAATGTATGGATTAAAAACAAATAAATAATAGGGGTGTTCTAGTTTGCTAGCTGCTGGAAAGCAACATACCAGAGACAGACTGGCTTTCAATAAAAGGATTTATTTAGTTAACATATAGTTCTTCAGAGGAAAGGCAGCTAACTCTCAACTGAGGTTCTTTGTCACGTGGAAAGGCACAGGGTAATCTCTGCTGGCCTTCTCTCCAGGCCTCTGGGTTCCAACGACTTTCCCCGGGGCGATTTCCTTCTGCATCGCCAAAGGCATCTCAGGGAGTGCGGAATTGAAGTATGCACAGCTTGGGCTGTGCTACGACTAGCTCTCATTTAAGCACCAGCCAGTTAAATCAACATCATTCATTACAGCAGGCAGCCTCTTAGCCGACTGCAGATGTAATGAGCAACAGATGAGGTTCAGATACCATTGGCTCATGTCCACAGCAACAGAACTATGTACCTTCACCTGGCCAAGTTGACAACTAACTCTAACTATCACAAGGGAAAACAAACATTAAAATAAATTTAGTAGATTGAAATGCTAGTGCTCAATGAAAGGAAGGGGTAAGGAGTATGGTATGTATGAATTTTTTCTGTTTTCTTTTTCTGAATTGATGCAAATGTTCTAAGAAGTGATCATGATGAATATATATAACTATGTGATAATATTGTGAATTACTGATTATATATGTAGAATGGAATGATCATATGGTGAGAATGTGCTTGTATGTTGGTATGATTAATAAAATACATTAAAACAAAACAAAAAATAACTTAATAATATCTAACATTCAAAATTGCAAAAATTGTCCTCCCCCATTAGATTTCTATGACAGATTAAACTCAAAATAAAACTAATAGTGGTCAAAAGACTGAAGGTTTTTACTAAAATTTCTAAGTATTATAACTTCTTTACGAATTTTAGATATACAGAAAGCCATGGGAAAACAGACAAATTAAAAAATAACAGCCAAAAACCATGACTTCCAGGAGTACAAATCTCCCTGGCAATGTGGGACAGAAATCCTGGGATGAGCTGGGACCTGTATCAAGGGATTGAGAAAGTCTTCTTGACCAAAAGTGGGAAGAGAGAAATGAGGCAAAATAAAGTTTTAGTGGCTAAGAGGTTCCAAACTGAGCCAAGAGGTTATCCTGGAAGTTATTCTTATGCATTATATAGATATCCTTTTTTAGTTTATGGTGTATCGGAGTGGCTGGAGGGAACTACCTGAAACAGTTTGAGCTATGTTCCAGTAGCCTTGATTCTTGAAAATAGTTGTGTAAAGATAATTTAGGGATACCCAAATCAATAGGCCATGCCCTCGATCATGAGGCTTATTCTTGTGAAGCTTATGTAGGTAGCAGAGAAGTTTAGACTACCTATAGGCATGCCTAAGAGTTACTTCTGGAGGACCTCTACTGTTGCTCAGATGTGGCCTCAGTCTCTCTAAGCCCAACTCTGCAAGTGAAATCACTGCCCTCCCCACTATATGGGACATGACACCCAGGGGTGAAAGTCTCCCTGGCGATGTGGGAGAGGACGCCCAGGGATGAATCCAGACCTGGCACCGTTGGATCAACAATTCCATCCTGACCAAAAGGGGGAAAAGAAGTGTAATTAATAAAGTATCAGTGGCAGAGAGAGTTCAAATAGAGTCAAGAGGCTACTCTGGAGGTTGCTCTGATGCAAGCTTCAGGTAGAACTTGCTACCTATTATAACCTGTCAACCCCCAACCAGGACCATTTCAGCCAATCCTAAAGAACACCTAGGGCAATTTATAAGATTCCACAAGGGTTCCGTGCACTAGAGTAACTTTCCAGAAACCTACAGCCTCCAGATGGGTCCCTGGTCCAGATAAGCCCTGAAACCTAGACCAGCCTCTCCAGAACATATAGTTCCATTTCCCTACCCCATATTAATGACAGACCCTTCCAATATCAAAAATGACTTGCCATAGGCCAAACAACCCCAAAGAGAGGCAGGGAAAAATCAAAGGCGGTAGTGGAATTATACATAGAAGATAGGATTTAACAAATGAATATGAATCCTGAATCATTAAATTGATCTCTCTTTTAGTCGCCAGTATTTTAGAGCAGCTAGAATTGTGCTGCTAAACCTAAAATTGTGAAATCTAACCCATGCCAAAGTCTGAAATATGTTCTACAACTGATTGTGATGCTGTGTTTCAAAATTTATAGCTTATATGTATATATATGTCATTGTTCACAAAAAAAGAAGGAAAAAAAGTCGATTGTGATGATAATGTATTTACGCCCTCTAGCCTCCTATATTCTGGAGCAGCTAGAAGGAAAAATAAAAGTATTGTATAGTAGCCCATGACAAACTCTGGGATCTATCCTGCAACCACTTTTTGAAGAGCGCTTTGAAAACTATTGCTTTGTATATATGCTATACAATAAGAAAAGTTAAAAAAAAAAAATATATATATATATGGAACATTGACAATGTGACTGTGTGATTGTAAAAACCTTGTGTCTGATGCTCCTTATATCCAGGGCACGGACAGATGAGTAAAAAATATGGTTTAAAAAATAAATAAACGATGATCATGCATCTATGTGATGATGTTAAGAATTACTGATTGCATATGTAGAATGGTATGATTTCTAAATGTTGGGTTAATTTCTTTTTTTCCGTTAATTAATAAAAAAAAATAATAAAAAAAAATAAGAGCCACAAAAGAAACATGCAATGCAGAAATTACAAGTAAAATTTTTACATGGAAACAAAACAAAATTGTAATGGATGAATCATTCATATGTCAGGGAAGCACAGTCAGATGGATGCACAGCAGGCAGAAGCCACCAGGTCAGAAGAAACAGATTGTTACAAATGGTCCCTCTGCCCCTGTGTTTCTACCTTTCACCAGCTAAAAGTGTCTAATGTCGACGAAAATGTCTGGAAAAAAATAAAATGGGAAAATGGAAATGGCTTAAGTTTACATTTCTATGTCTATACACACACACACACACACACACACTCATACATTAGACACACACCTAGATTTGGACCACGAAGTAAAACTGACTTCACAGATGCGTTTCAGAAATATCCCTTCCAGGAGAAACACTGTTATCTGTTAACAAGTGGAATGCAACTATGCGAACTCGGTGTCCTGCAAGCCCAGGGTCCTCCGGGGGACCTCCCACGGGAAGGAAACTGTGACGCAGGCACCCCGCGCGCGTTTACTGACGCGCCGCCTCTGCCCTCAGCCCTGTAGCACAAGCCCTTCTGGCAGAGCATGTCGGGAGTTATAGTCGCTCCTCATCGCCCAGCAGAGCGCCCGGCCGTGAAAGGCGGGGCCGGCGGCTGGAGTTTGCGCAGGCGCATACCACGCCACCGAGGAGCAATGGCGGACGCCGCTGTTCAACCCCTCAAGAGAAAGCGCGAGCTGGGTGGAGAGGAGGCGGAAGGCCCCCACACGGAAGAAGAGAACGCAGGTGTTGGAAACGGTGCTTCTGCCCCCGTCTGCTTACCTTTCTCCGGCTTTAGAGTTCAAAAAGTGCTGAGGGAGTCTGCGAGGGACAAAATCATCTTCCTCCATGGGAAGGTACCTGTTAGGCCACCGAGCTGGGGCCGCGGGAAGTAGTGAACCAATCGTCGCCTTGGAGGCGGGGTTTTTCCTCATCGCACTGGAAGATACCAATCGTGCTTCTCGGGGGAGGTGGAGTGTGCTACTAGTATGCATGGCGTGGGGGTGTGTAAAGGAGAGACGAATTGAAACTTCGAAGTCTATTTTTCCTTCTCTAAAAGGAGCAACTACAATTTGTAGATTAAAAGTCACGCGTCAAATTCCTCCATTTATGCATTCAACCTATAAAGGTGCGCTGTCCCTGTCCCCTGGAACAATATAGAGATTGTAGGGGACATGGTTTCTGCTTGACAGGACTTCATTCTTAACAGAGGAGAACAGTTTATTATATTGATAACAATTACTCATGTCATGCACTGACAGGCAAAGCCCTAGCTAGATGCTGGGAATGTAGAAACGAAAAGTTACCATACCCGCGCTTAAGGGGTACATATTGTTACGGGGGAGCCATACACAGTAGTTCCCATACCATGTGATCAGCTCTCTAACAGCGGCTGAGGAGAGACTGCGACACTCCCAGTAACTGGTCAGTGACAGTGGGGACCCCAAGGGTAGGTGTGGAGGTTCCCAGAGCTTGTAGCAAACATGAACCTTTGGGGGGACCTAGAGGACCCCAGCCTACTTTTCTGTGTGTCTTGCTTTTTGCAGGATGCTGTCATTCTCTCAGCCCCACCTGTCTTCAGTCTGCAGCACCTGCTGAAGATTTTAGCCATGCATGCCTTTTGGCTGGGTGTTGGGAGACCCCAATTCTAGCACCCCTGACAGGTTATTTGACTTTGGGCAAGTCACTCAATCTCTTTAAACCTCAGTTTCTTCATCTGTAAAATGTGTGTAAGGAGAGGGGTGGGAATCTGACCAAGGCCTTGTGAGCCTAAAATAAAAGGAAGCTGAGGAGAAGCTTTGCATCTTTGGAAGAAAGCTGTGAGAGCTGTCGCAAGGATTTTGGTTAATGAGATATCTTCTTTGTGAGGAGGTATCCCCACAGGGAAAATTTGTAAGAAAAGAAATCTCAAGTGTTGGGATTTCAGAGACGCTGGGAACTTATGCCTCTGCTGTCCAGGCCTCACCTGAGGCTCTGCCCCTGGGTCCCACTGATAATGTGTCTGTCCACAGGTGAATGAGTCCTCTGGGGACAGGAATGGAGAGGATGCCGTTGTGATCCTGGAGAAGACGCCATTTCAGGTGGAACAGGTGGCCCAGCTCCTGAAGGACAGCCCTGAACTCCAGCTGCAGTTCTCCAACGACATTTACAGCACCTATCACCTGTTTCTTCCAAAGCACCTGAGTGGTGAGCAAGTGCTTGCTGGGATGACTACTAATGGGAAGAAAGGAGTGGGGGGGAATTAGGGACAGTGGTCACCAGGACTCATCATACCTGATTGGTATATTCTAGCACAGTAGTTCTCAGTGGAAGGAGGGGGGCATTATGTCCCCCAAGGAACATTTGGCAAACTCTGGAGACATTTTTGGTTTTCAGAACTGGGGTGAGGGTGGGGGTTCTACTCTTATCTAGTGGGTAGAAGCTAGGGATGCTACTAAATATCCTACAATACGTGGGTTGCTCCAGTCTTCCCCCACACATACCACCCCAAACAAAGAATGATCCAGCCCGAAATGTCAATGTTATGGCTCAAAACTGAGTCCTTGCCTGATATGCACAGTCAATCATTTGAAACTGGGATTTTGAGAAGAGAAAAAGTTTATTTAGCAAAGGCCAGCCTTGAGAAGACAAAAGGAGGACAGTCCTTGCATCTGTCTCCCCAAATTGGAGAAACATTCAGTGTTTTATAGCATTCAAACAAAGCCAGGTAGGCTTAGGATAATGAGGAAGGTGGTTTGAGATGAGAACGTGAGAGATAGTCTAATCACTGAACATGTGTAGATTGATTACGTACTTAGTTTATTTGAATTTTAAGTTTTAGATTACTGTGCATATCAGGCTGGCCAAGTGTGATTAGAACTGTCTTGATTTAGCAAGATAGCTTAGGAATTGAGTGGTCAGTTCAGAGCTGACTCGTATTAATTAACAAGGGGGCTACATGTATGGGTGCCTTACTTCAGGGTTGCAAAACAAGTCGAGGGAATACAAACGGCAAGATGAGAGAATACAAAAATGGGGCCAGTCATGAGTTGTTAGCATCAGCATTAAAGAAACAAGGCATCTGGGTTACAGTTCAGAGAATTAAAATGATTTCAAATATTTGCTTCTGGCTAATTACAATATATCAGAAAGTCAGAAAACATTTAGATAATAATTCAGTAACCAATTGTATTTGTTAGCAATCTGTATCTCACTCTGTAAGTGCTGATGTTGAGAAATCCTGTACTAGTTTCATATGTTTTGGGGAGGGAGTGTGATTCATGGAATAGTCTGGCTTCATTCACTGATTAATAATAATTATTCTTATTTATTCACATTTTACTGTTGGACTAGCCACTGTCCAAGTATCTCTTACATGTTTTATCTCATTTATCTCAGTGTGGTCGGATTTTATAGGTGAAGAGACAGGTTTTGAAAGGTGTTTGTTTCCTCATTGCTAAAGCAAATACCATGCAGTGGATTGGCTTAACCAATTGGGATTTATTGCCTCATAGTTCTGAGGTGAACAAGAAGTCCAAATCAAGGCCTGATAAGGCAGTGCTCTCTTGTGAAGACTGACATTCTGGGGCTGGCTGCCAGCGGGCCTTGGTCCTGGGCCCCTCTGTCACATGACAGTGCACATGGCAGCCTCTCCCTTCTATTATGGTTTCGTTGACCTTCAGCGTCTGGCTGTTCCCACTGTGTTGGCTTTTTTCTTTCTCTGTGACCTTTCCTATAAAGCCTTTGGTAAAAGGATTAAAACCCATTTGGGGCTGCTCTTTATCCTAAGTCACCTCATCCAAAAGTCCTGTTTACAAGGGTTCACACTCACAGGAATAGATTCAGTTTAAGAACATGTTTGCCTAGGGTGTGTGTACGTGTATATATATGTTTGTTTTGTTTTGTTTTATGTACAGAATAGTTTTTATTGCTCAACAATTTCAACATGTATGGGATGTCCAAATTAAAGTAATACCTATATGATTTTATCTATTTTAGCATCCCAAAGAGAGTTGGGATGCCTGAGTTCCACTTGAGCTTACTATAGACAATTTAAAACATTCATGGGTTTTAATTATATCACTGTGAAACAAAGGGATTCTATTAAGGCTGGACAATATCCAAAATCTTTTTCTGTCCTAAAATCAACAATTTTTTTTGACTCTTCAGAATGTCGTGAAATAAGGCGTGTGACTCTAGAAGGTATCATTTTATCAGGGCATATAAAATGTTTATACCAGAACCTGATGACACACACCATGGGATCAATAAAATCTTAATATCCCTAAGTTTCAGTGAGTCAACCAGATCCTGTCTTTTCCTCTTCTAATTGATCCTGAGACCCTAAGAGGCTATGGACTTTGAGGATAAGTCCTAAAACAAGTAATAGAATTTCTGCTTCCAAGGAAGATCATACTTTTTTGTTATGACATTAAGAGCATAAACTGCAGCATACTGGTTGAAAATCAGTTTTTTTCCTACTTAATTTCTATCTGCCCATCATTGAATATTTTTCAAAAGTTTATAAACTACACATGACAAAAACTAAAAGAACAGTGTATGCTTATATATCAAAAAAATTCTAATACTGTTTTATATTAACTTTAATTGACATGATTTTAAAATAAACATATTGCAAACACATACTAAGGTTAATGGAACATAATATGGTTTCTTGTCAATTTGAATATGTTTGGAAACCTAAGCTATAAAGAGTAGATTAAAATATATAAAAATATCTTAATTGTTTTTGTGAGATTTGGCTAAGTTTATACTTCCCATCAAAAAGATATGCAATCCATTTGTGATTATTTCAATTCCCATAACTTTCTGTGTCTTGAGAGAGGTGGTTAAACTACTGGAAGAGTTAAGATGGTAAAAATTCAAGATGTCTTCAGTTTCAATTGCTGAAACTTATTTATGCTCATAATCAGAAAAGGCACAATGTTTTTATTGTTGCTACTTTTGCTATAGTTACAAAGTTCGTTCCTATGTTTTTTTAAAATTTATTTATTAATTTAAAAAATTATCAAATAAAACGTGAACATATGTAGTCAGTAATTCACAATATCATCACTTAGTTGCATATTCATCATTTCTTAGAACATTTGCATTAATTCAGAAAAAGAAATAAAAAGACAATAGAAAAAGAAATAAAACAAACACAGAAAAGAAAAAAAAAGATTATACCTACCATACTCCTTACCCCTCGTTTTCATTGACATTCCTGTGTTTTTCATGATACAGTTCATTACTCTGACTACAATTAAATTACAGATAAGTATAATTCTATTTTAAATGATATGGTTCAGGTAAAATAAATAGAAGTTATACAAGGCCCATGACAGTGAATTTGTTACCTGAGCAAAAACATGTTAAGTGCATTTTATTTTTTTATAACTAATATCACCTAGTTTCTTAAAAAATATTGATAACAGGTTTCCAAATTTATTTTTCATACCTCCTCTTTTCTTGATAAAACCGATGGCTCATGTGACCTTAATTTTCTTTCTAAAATAAACTATTTCATTGTTATAAACAGGGATAAAAAGCGACGCCAAAAAAAAAAACCTCCTCTATTAAGTATGCCACCTTACATAATAGTCATGTTATTGTGAGAGACTACCGGAACAAGGAAAAGGCATTCACTCTCTTCAGTTATCCATTTACTTATTCTGAATTTATCATTGGGCAATATCAAACACACATTCTTAATAAGGAAGAGAGAAATAACTTTAAATTATGAAAAAGTTGTGATATATTTAAAATATGGATGTACTATTACGTATTCCTCTAACAAAGACATGTGGAAGAGATTCACATATTTTCACTGTATTTTCTGGATAAGTTTTGCCTTTCTTCTGTAGGTTTCCCCTCATGAAAATCATCTGCATAATTTACCTTATAATCATTTTGCATTCCAACTTCAAATGTGTTATCCTCTTTCTGCATACTTTTAACATCAATCAATCCTTTCTTTTCTCTAGTGCTCCCTTTCCAAGGAGTTAAAGTACCATGATGTCCTTTCTTTAGGCATTCTTTCTGATGAAAAAGTTCATCAGTGATACAAGAAGAGTTATGTTCATCTAGGTATGTGTCTTTCCTGAGGATTAGTTTGTCTACAGCATACTGGAGTTCTTGTAGCCAAACTAATGAAGTCATATAACTCAAAGTTTTCTTTCCTTCATAATTTGTAGGTTTCTCAAGACTGGAACTAGTTTTTAGTGTTAAATCGGTTATGTTAACTGATCTGCATTTTTAAACGATACTGGAAAAATCAGACATTTCCAGTGCACTCATTCTTTCACTCTTAGAAAGACTTTTTCTGCAATTAAACTGAACAGAGCTTGAGATAACTGACATTCAGAAAGGAGATTCCTTTCCTTAGATGAACAGGTGAAAATTAATCATCGTATGAGAATTCCTCACAATCTAGAGTCTCTGTGACAGGTTTTGTCATAAACTGTGGCCTGTTTACCAATTTAAAAAGTTTCAGTTTAGGCATGGTAGATTTCGTGCTGCTGTACTTTTTTTTTGAGGATGAATGTAAGCACTCTGACATTCTTTTTACCTTTGCTGAGAAACTTTTTGGAATTGAATTTATCAAAGAGTGCTCTCTTTTTTTTTTTAATTAATTAACGGAAAAAAAGAAATTAACCCAACATTTAGAAATCATACCATTCTACATATGCAATCAGTAATTCTTAACATCATCACATAGATGCATGATCATCGTTTCTTAGTACATTTGCATCGGTTTAGAAGAACTAGCAACACAACAGAAAAAGATATAGAATGTTAATATAGAAAAAAAAATAAAAGTAATAAAATAGTAAAAAAAAAAATTTTAAAAACCTATAGCTCAGATGCAGCTTTATTCAGTGTTTTAACATGATTACTTTACAATTAGGTATTATTGTGCTGTCCATTTTTGAGTTTTTGTATCTAGTCCTGTTGCACAGTCTGTATCCCTTCAGCTTCAATTACCCATTGTCTTACCCTGTTTCTAACTCCTGCTGAACTCTGTTACCAATGACATATTTCAAGTTTATTCTCGAATGTCCGTTCACATCAGTGGGACCATACAGTATTTGTCCTTTAGTTTTTGGCTAGACTCACTCAGCATAATGTTCTCTAGGTCCATTCATGTTATTACATGCTTCATAAGTTTATTCTGCCTTAAAGCTGCATAATATTCCATCGTATGTATATACCACAGTTTGTTTAGCCACTCGTCTGTTGATGGACATTTTGGCTGTTTCCATCTCTTTGCAATTGTAAATAACGCTGCTATAAACATTGGTGTGCAAATGTCCGTTTGTGTCTTTGCCCTTAAGTCCTTTGAGTAGATACTCAGCAATGGTATTGCTGGGTCGTATGGCAATTCTATATTCAGTTTTTTGAGGAACCGCCAAACTGCCTTCCACAGCAGTTGCACCCTTTGACATTCCCACCAACAGTGGATAAGTGTGCCTCTTTCTCCGCATCCTCTGCAGCACTTGTCATTTTCTGTTTTGTTGATAATGGCCATTCTGGTGGGTGTGAGATGATATCTCATTGTGGTTTTGATTTGCATTTCTCTAATGGCCAGGGACATTGAGCATCTCTTCATGTGCCTTTGGGCCATTTGTATTTCCTCTTCTGGTAGGTGTCTGTTCAAGTCTTTTTCCCATTTTGTAATTGGGTTGGCTGTCTTTTTGTTGTTGAGTTGAACAATCTCTTTATAAATTCTGGATACTAGACCTTTATCTGATATGTCATTTCCAAATATTGTTTCCCATTGTGTAGGCTGTCTTTCTACTTTCTTGATGAAGTTCTTTGATGCACAAAAGTGTTTAATTTTGAGGAGCTCCCATTTATTTATTTCCTTCTTCAGTGTTCTTGCTTTAGGTTTAAGGTCCATAAAACCGCCTCCAGTTGTAAGATTCATAAGATATGTCCCAACATTTTCCTCTAACTGTTTTATGGTCTTAGACCTAATATTTAGATCTTTGATCCATTTTGAGTTAACCTTTGTATAGGGTGTGAGACATGGGTCTTCTTTCATTCTTTTGCATATGGATATCCAGTTCTCTAGGCACCACTTATTGAAGAGACTGTTCTGTCCCAGGTGAGTTGGCTTGACTGCCTTATCAAAGATCAAATGTCCATAGATGAGAGGGTCTATATCTGAGCACTCTATTCGATTCCATTGGTCGATATATCTATCTTTATGCCAGTACCATGCTGTTTTGACCACTGTGGCGTCATAATATGCCTTAAAGTCAGGCAGCGCGAGACCTCCAGCTTCGTTTTTTTTTCCTCAAGATGTTTTTAGCAATTTGGGGCACCCTGCCCTTCCAGATACATTTGCTTATTGGTTTTTCTATTTCTGAAAAATAAGTTGTTGGGATTTTTTTTTTTTTTTGATGTTTTTTTTATTAATTAAAAAAAGAATTAACAAAACAATTAGAAATCATTCCAATCTACATGTACAATCAGTAATTCTTAATAACATCACATAGTTGCATATTCATCATTTCTTAGTACATTTGCATCGATTTAGAAAAAGAAATAAAAAGACAACAGAATAAGAATTAAAACAATAATAGAAAGAAAAAAAACAAAAAAAACAAAAACAAAAAACCTATACCTCACATGCAGCTTCATTCAGTGTTTTAACATAATTGCATTACAATTGGGTAGTATTGTGCTGTCCATTTCTGAGTTTTTATATCCAGTCCCGTTGTACAGTCTGTATCCCTTCAGCTCCAATTATCCCTTCTCTTTTTTTTTTTTTTTTAATTAACGGAAAAAAAGAAATTAACCCAACATTTAGAGATCATACCATTCTACACATGCAATCATTAATTCTTAACATCATCACATAGATGCATGATCATCCTTTCTTAGTACATTTGCATTGGTTTAGAAGAACTAGCAACATAACCGAAAAAGATATAGAATGTTAATATAGAGAAAAAAAATAAAAGTAATAATAGTAAAATCAACACAAAACAAAACAAAAACCTATAGCTCAGATGCAGCTTCATTCAGTGTTTTAACATGATTACTTTACAATTAGGTATTATTGTGCTGTCCATTTTTGAGTTTTTGTATCTAGTCCTGTTGCACAGTCTGTATCCCTTCAGCTTCAATTACCCATTGTCTTACCCTGTTTCTAACTCCTGCTGAACTCTGTTACCAATGACATATTTCAAGTTTATTCTCGAATGTCCGTTCACATCAGTGGGACCATACAGTATTTGTCCTTTAGTTTTTGGCTGGATTCACTCAGCATAATATTCTCTAGGTCCATCCATGTTATTACATGGTTCATAAGTTTATCTTGTCTTAAAGCTGCATAATATTCCATCGTATGTATATACCACAGTTTGTTTAGCCACTCTTCTGTTGATGGAGATTTTGGCTGTTTCCATCTCTTTGCAATTGTAAATAATGCTGCTATAAACATTGGTGTGCAAATGTCCGTTTGTGTCTTTGCCCTTAAGTCCTTTGAGTAGATACCTAGCAATGGTATTGCTGGGTCGTATGGCAGTTCTATATTCAGCTTTTTGAGGAACCACCAAACTGCCTTCCACAGTGGTTGCACCCTTTGACATTCCCACCAACAGTGGATAAGTGTGCCTCTTTCTCCGCATCCTCTGCAGCACTTGTCATTTTCTGTTTTGTTGATAATGGCCATTCTGGTGGGTGTGAGATGATATCTCATTGTGGTTTTGATTTGCATTTCTCTAATGGCCAGGGACATTGAGCATCTCTTCATGTGCCTCTTGGCCATCCGTATTTCCTCTTCTGAGAGGTGTCTGTTCAAGTCTTTTTCCCATTTTGTAATTGGGTTGGCTGTCTTTTTGTTGTTGAGATGAACAATCTCTTTATAAATTCTGGATACTAGACCTTTATCTGATATATCATTTCCAAATATTGTCTCCCATTGTGAAGGCTGTCTTTCTACTTTCTTGATGAAGTTCTTTGATGCACAAAAGTGTTTAATTTTGAGGAGTTCCCATTTATTTATTTCCTTCTTCAGTGCTCTTGCTTTAGGTTTAAGGTCCATAAAACCGCCTCCAGTTGTAAGATCCATAAGATATCTCCCAACATTTTCCTCTAACTGTTTTATGGTCTTAGACCTAATGTTTAGATCTTTGATCCATTTTGAGTTAACTTTTGTATAGGGTGTGAGAGATGGGTCTTCTTTCATTCTTTTGCATATGAATATCCAGTTCTCTAGGCACCATTTATTGAAGAGACTGCTCTGTCCCAGGTGAGTTGGCTTGACTGCCTTATCAAAGATCAAATGTCCATAGATGAGAGGGTCTATATCTGAGCACTCTATTCGATTCCATTGGTCGATATATCTATCTTTATGCCAATACCATGCTGTTTTGACCACTGTGGCTTCATAATATGCCTTAAAGTCAGGCAGCGCGAGACCTCCAGCTTCGTTTTTTTTCCTCAAGATGTTTTTAGCAATTCGGGGCACCCTGCCCTTCCAGATAAATTTGCTTATTGGTTTTTCTATTTCTGAAAAATAAGTTGTTGGGATTTTGATTGGTATTGCATTGAATCTGTAAATCAATTTAGGTAGGATTGACATCTTAACTATATTTAGTCTTCCAATCCATGAACACGGTATGCCCTTCCATCTATTTAGGTCTTCTGTGATTTCTTTTAGCAGTTTTTTGTAGTTTTCTTTATATAGGTTTTTTGTCTCTTTAGTTAAATTTATTCCTAGGTATTTTATTCTTTTAGTTGCAATTGTAAATGGGATTCGTTTCTTGATTTCCCCCTCAGCTTGTTCATTACTAGTGTATAGAAATGCTACAGATTTTTGAATGTTGATCTTGTAACCTGCTACTTTGCTGTACTCATTTATTAGCTCTAGTAGTTTTGTTGTGGATTTTTCCGGGTTTTCGACGTATAGTATCATATCGTCTGCAAACAGTGATAGTTTTACTTCTTCCTTTCCAATTTTGATGCCTTGTATTTCTTTTTCTTGTCTAATTGCTCTGGCTAGAACCTCCAACACAATGTTGAATAATAGTGGTGATAGTGGACATCCTTGTCTTGTTCCTGATCTTAGGGGGAACGTTTTCAATTTTTCCCCATTGAGGATGATATTAGCTGTGGGTTTTTCATATATTCCCTCTATCATTTTAAGGAAGTTCCCTTGTATTCCTATCTTTTGAAGTGTTTTCAACAGGAAAGGATGTTGAATCTTGTCAAATGTCTTCTCTGCATCAATTGAGATGATCATGTGATTTTTCTGCTTTGATTTGTTGATATGGTATATTACATTAATTGATTTTCTTATGTTGAACCATCCTTGCATACCTGGGATGAATCCTACTTGGTCATGATGTATAATTCTTTTAATGTGTTGTTGGATACGATTTGCTAGAATTTTATTGAGGATTTTTGCATCTGTATTCATTAGAGAGATTGGTCTGTAGTTTTCTTTTTTTGTAATATCTTTGCCTGGTTTTGGTATGAGGGTGATGTTGGCTTCATAGAATGAATTAGGTAGTTTTCCCTCCACTTCGATTTTTTTGAAGAGTTTCAGGAGAGTTGGTACTAATTCTTTCTGGAATGTTTGATAGAATTCACATGTGAAGCCGTCTGGTCCTGGACTTTTCTTTTTAGGAAGCTTTTGAATGACTAATTCAATTTCTTTACTTGTGATTGGTTTGTTGAGGTCATCTATTTCTTCTTGAGTCAAAGTTGGTTGTTCATGTCTTTCTAGGAACCCATCCATTTCATCTAAATTGTTGTATTTATTAGCGTAAAGTTGTTCATAGTATCCTGTTATTGCCTCCTTTATTTCTGTGAGGTCAGTAGTTATGTCTCCTCTTCCATTTCTGATCTTATTTATTTGCATCCTCTCTCTTCTTCTTTTTGTCAATCTTGCTAAGGGCCCATCAATCTTATTGATTTTCTCATAGAACCAACTTCTGGTCTTATTGATTTTCTCTATTTTCATGTTTTCAATTTCATTTATTTCTGCTCTAATCTTTGTTATTTCTTTCCTTTTGCTTGCTTTGGGATTAGTTTGCTGTTCTTTCTCCAGTTCTTCCAAGTGGACAGTTAATTCCTGCATTTTTGCCTTTTCTTCTTTTCTGATATAGGCATTTAGGGCAATAAATTTCCCTCTTCGCACTGCCTTTGCTGCGTCCCATAAGTTTTGATATGTTGTGTTTTCATTTTCATTCGCCTCGAGGTATTTACTAATTTCTCTTGCAATTTCTTCTTTGACCCACTCGTTGTTTAAGAGTGTGTTGTTGAGCCTTCACGTATTTGTGAATTTTCTGGCACTCCGCCTATTATTGATTTCCAACTTCATTCCTTTATGATCCGAGAAAGTGTTGTGTATGATTTCAATCTTTTTAAATTTGTTAAGACTTGCTTTGTGACCCAGCATATGGTCTAGCTTTGAGAATGATCCGTGAGCACTTGAGAAAGAGGTGTATCCTGCTGTTGTGGGATGTAATGTCCTATAAATGTCTGTTAAGTCTAGCTCATTTATAGTAATATTCAGATTCTCTATTTCTTTTTTTTTTTTTTTTTTTTTAAATTTTTTTTATTAATCAAAAAAAGAAAAGAAATTAACACAACATTTAGAGATCATTCCATTCTACAAATGCACTCAGTAATTCTTAGTATCATCACATAGGTGTATGATCATCATTTCTTAGTACATTTGCATCGATTTAGGAAAAGAACTAGCAAAACAGCAGAAAAAGATATAGAATGTTAATATAGAGAAGAGAATTAAAATAATAATACTAATAAAATATATATATATATATATAAAGGAAAAAGAAAAAAAACAAAAAGAAAAGATACAAACACACAAACAAACAAACAAACAAAAAACCGTATTTCAGGTGCAGCTTCATTCAGTGTTCCAACCTAGTTACATTACACTTAGGTATTATTGTGCTGTCCATTTTTGAGTTTTTGTATCTAGTCCTGTTGCACAGTCTGTATCCCTTCAGCTCCAATTACCCATTATCTTACCCTGTTTCTAACTCCTGCTGGTCTCTGTTACCAATGATATATTCCAAGCTGATTCTCGAATGTCGGTTCACATCAGTGGGACCTTACAGTATTTGTCCTTTAGTTTTGGGCTAGACTCACTCAGCATAATGTTCTCTAGGTCCATCCATGTTACTACATGCTTCATAAGTTTAGTCTGTCTTAAAGCTGCATAATATTCCATCGTAGGTATACGCCACAGTTTGTTTAGCCACTCGTCTGTTGATGAACATTTTGGCTGTTTCCATCTCTTTGCAATTGTAGATAATGCTGCTATAAACACTGGTGTGCAAATGTCCGTCTGTGTCTTTGCCCTTAAGTCCCTTGAGTAGATACCTAGCAGTGGTATTGCTGGGTCGTAAGCCATTCTGCCATTCTATGTCTTTTGATTGGGAAATTCAGTCCATTAACTTTTAGTATTATTACTGTTTGGATAATATTTTCCTCTACCATTTTGGCTTTTGTATTATATATATCATATCTGATTTTCTTTCTTTCTACACTCTACTCCATACCTCTCTCTTCTGTCTTTTCGTATCTGACTCTAGTGCTCCCTTTAGTATTTCTTGCAGAGCTGGTCTCTTGGTCACAAATTCTCTCAGTGACTTTTTGTCTATACATGTTTTAATTTCTCCTTCATTTTTGAAGGACAATTTTGCTGGATATAGGAGTCTTGGTTGGCAGTTTTTCTCTTTTAGTAATTTAAATATATCATCCCACTGTCTTCTAGCTTCCATGGTTTCTGCTGAGAAATCTACACATAGTCTTATTGGGTTTCCCTTGTATGTGACAGATTGTTTTTCTCTTGCTGCTTTCAAGATCCTCTCTTTCTCTTTGACCTCTGACATTCTAACTAGTAAGTGTCTTGGGGAACGCCTATTTGGGTCTATTCTCTTTGGGGTGCGCTGCACTTCTTGGATCTGCAAATTTAGGTCTTTCATAAGAGTTGGGAAATTTTCAGTGATAATTTCTTCCATTAGTTTTTCTCCTCCTTTTCCCTTCTCTTCTCCTTCTGGGACACCCACAACACGTATATTTGTGCGCTTCATATTGTCATTCAGTTCCCTGATCCCCTGCTCAAGTTTTTCCATTCTTTACCCTATAGTTTCTGTTTCTTTTTGGAATTCAGATGTTCCATCCTCCAGTTCACTAATTCTATCTTCTGTCTCTTTAAATCTATCATTGTAGGTATCCATTGTTTTTTCCATCTTTTCTACTTTATCCTTCACTTCCATAAGTTCTGTGATTTGTTTTTTCAGTTTTTCTATTTCTTCTTTATGTTCAGCCCATGTCTTCTTCATGTCCTCCCTCAATTTATCGATTTCGTTTTTGAAGAGGTTTTCCATTTCTTCTGCACTAGTTGTCTCAGCTCCTGTATCTCATTTGAACTATTGGTTTGTTCCTTTGACTGGGCCATATTTTCAGTTTTCTGAGCGTGATCCGTTATCTTCTGCTGGCGTCTGGGCATTTAATCAGATTTCCCTGGGTGTTGGACCCAACAGGTTGAAAGATTTTTCTGTGAAATCTCTGGGTTCTGTTTTTCTTATCCTGTCTAGTAGGTGGTGCTCGTGACACTCGTTTGTCTGCGGGTCCCACCAGTAAAAGGTGCTGTGGGTCCTTTAACTTTGGAAAACTCTCGCCGTGGGGAAAGTTCGCCAGCCGAAGCGGCTTGGAAGAGTGCCAGCCCGCCCGGGGGTCCGAACGTGGGGAGGGTCGCCGGCCGCCGCAGTCCGGGAGAGCACCCGTCCGAATTTCCTAGTCGGCCCGGGGCACCAGGCGTGGCGGGACGGCACCAGCCGCCGCGACCCGGGAGAGTGCACCGTTCCCAGCCAGACCGGGGAGTCACGTGTTTGGAAGGGACTCCCCCGGTCACCGTTCTCCGTGGCCTGGGGATTTCCGATCCAATTCTCTTCGTTGGTCCGGGGGTCGCGCGTGGTCGGGGCGCCAGCCGCCGCGGCTTGAGGGGACCGCCTGCCCAATTCTGCCAGCTGGCCCTGGAAGGAGGAGGGGAGGGACTCCGGCCGCTTGCCGCCCCGCCCGGGGAAGCCCGCGCCCCTCGGCGATCTCACTGGAGCGGTTTCTCCCAGCCAGTCACCCGTTTCAGGATGGGGTACGCTGTCTTTTTGATCTCTGTCGTGGCTCCGGGAGCTGTTCTGTATCGTTTCTACTCCCCTAGTAGCTGTTCTGGAGGAGGAAAGGTGAGGATGGCACGGCTGTCGAGGACGGTGGCGGAGGAGCTGGTGAAGGCGGAAGAGGGCACGGTGGTGGTTGGAGAGCCGCTGGAGTAGGAGGAGAAAGGGAAGGATAAGATGGCGGATGGAGCGCCGCCGGAGCAGAAGGGGAAAGAGAAGGGCAAGATGGCGGCGGGAGCGCCGCCGGCAGAGAAACACGAAGAGGAGGGCTAGATGGCGGCAGGAGCGCCGGCGGAGAAAGGGGAAGAGGAAGGCTAGATGGCGGCATGAGTGCCGGCGGAGAAGGGGGAAGAGGAGGGCTAGATGGCGGCGGGAGCCCCGCCAGTGGAGAAAGAAAGCAAAGAGTGGTCTTTTGTGTAGCTAAAGTAGAAGACAAACTGTATTTCTCATGAAATATCTCCTTAGATGTTCTTCAGATTGTTTTTTATCAGGGATGACCACTTCACTTATAATATCTGTTTGCCAATTTATTTTTTCCTTTGAGAAATTATTCACGGATTTCTGAGGACTTGGCTTGTTGAGGTAATTGCAAGATGTTGATGAATAAATACTATTTGTTTTCAGGAAAGGTGAAAAAATACAAATATTTTTAATTTATTTAATGAATCCTCCCCATTTCGTTTCCTGGTTTCAAATCCAGAGTTTGCACAAAGATCTTCAAAAGATGAATGTAAATCATCAGCAAAGGATTCGTCTAAACTAGAAGTATCATGTGATATGGTCACAGGTGCTTTGTGCAGAGAACTAGCTAGATTATCATGAACCTTTTCAATCATTTGGGAAGATGTAAAGGAAAGACTTTCCCTTTTTCCTTCATCTCCTGTAATCTCTTTTCCATTGCAGTGTGATGACTATTCATTTTATTTGTAGGACTATACAGTAATGAACCATTAGACTCAAACAAGAGACCATGAAATCATTATCTAGAGTTGTTTTTTGCTTTTTTTTTTTTCTTTAGCCCTTTTCTCAAAATTTTTTTCAAGTCCTTTATCATTTTCTTGTGTTTTGGGAATAAAGTCTTTGAGTTGCATACATTTATGTTTTTTTTTTAATTAGGCATGGTGATTGTTCATTAATATTAGTTGAAGGGAATAACGATTCATTAGCGTGTACTTCAGCTGTTGTGCATTTTTCAACCCAGAGCACTGAAACAAGTTTTACCCCTTTCTTCTTCTGTGCTTTGTTCCAAGTGCTCTGGTATCCATCTTTGAATACAGCATGAGTTCCTTGCTTGTTAAAAGTTTTTGAAACCTTTGCCCCCAAATCTGTAAGTTGGTTTGTAAGTGTTTTTGAATAATATTCTATTCCACTGGATAACCACACTTCAACATATGCCACTATATCTTTCAGGATACAGCTCCCTGGGGCCCTGGGAACTGCCATAAGGGGACAGGGCACAAGCCTACCTCACTGGGTGGGATTTGGGACTAGGCTTCTTACCTGGGGTGTTTATCTAAGATCACACAGCCAGTAGTTGGCAGAAAAACTAAGCTCTTTCAGTAGACTAAGGTCCTGCTCACCACATAGCTGTGGACCAAGCCTTGTGCCAGATGCCGCAAAGATCAATTACATTTGCAAAGAAACTCCCTTTTTGGTGGAGGAGATGTATAGTGTGGCCAGGGGATGGTCTTGAGAAGGAACTTGTGGGTTAACAGCAGATTGGTTTTGAACGCAAGTCATTTCAAATTTATTTTAAAAAAGAAAGAACATTCCAGGCATGGCAGGAGCGTCTTTTCTTTGGATGATTTAGAGTTTGTAGACAGCTTTTTTTGAAGCATGGGGGATGTGAGTGTAGACCTTAAAGGTTCCTTCCCAACCAGGAGATTCTGGGATCCGTTTTGTGGCACATGGCAGTTTGTTGTATCCTTCTGTTTTGTTATTTGCCCTCCAGCCTTTAAGAACAAAGCTCAGCTTCACAGATACCAAGCCACAGTCTTTTGGTAGATATAGTCTTCTCTGTCCCTTCAAGAAAGAGTGCTATTGTTGTCCTTTGGAAATATACGTGAACACTTGATGTGAGACAAGCAATCCTTTCACGCCTGAAAGCAAAACATCCTGGTCTTCCTTTGAAAGAAAGCCAGATGGATTGGTTTGACTTGACAGAAATGGACATCTGTATTTACTTTCTCCACACTGACATTTAAGCAAATGTATTCCTCAACACAAGGTTGGGTGAAGCATGATAGAAGGCACTGTAGCCAAACATGATTTGGGGCGGCACCCGAACTGTGGGCCCCAGGGCCATGTTTTTGCTGTCACCCCTTTCCCCTGCCTTCCCCAGTCCCTCCCTCCACGTACCCTCCCTGCCGTCAGCCATGATTCAAAGGATTCTGCTCTATAGAGCAACCCTGTAGAATTCATGGCCCTCCCTTTTTATTTATTTTTCTTTTTTTGCAGTGCTTCTCTGTATTGCATGCAAGTGGTTGCTGGCCACAGCTGTCTCTTATTCTTTTTAATATTTTATTCCAAGATAAGCACCGAAAGAAACAGGCTCGCCACTCAAAATCCAAAATCTCTCTCTCGCCCTTCCCCTGATCTCCCCCCTCCCACTGGAAGTCTCTTCTTGTCCAGGCTCATTGGCTTCTTAGCATTAAGTGGTTAGCATAGACATAGTACATGATAACTCATTCTCCTTAACTCAAACCATGCGTCTGATTTGGAAGTCACAGTAAATGGCTTCAGGGCTCTGTTCCAGTCTCTTTCTTCATCTTTAACTATATACTCTCTTCCTAGAGGATATTCACAGGGTTGACAGGCCCTTCCTTCCTTCCTTCCTTCCTTCCTTCCTTCCTTCCCTTCCCCTCCCTCCGCCCCCTCCCCATCCCTTCCCTTCCCCATCCCTCCCCTTCCCACTCCCCCTCTCCCTCTCCCTCCCCTTACCCCTCCTTCCCTCCCTCCCCTTCCTTCCCACCTTCCCCTTACCCCTCTCTCCCCTTTCCCCTCCTTCCCTCCTCTGTTCTATTCATTGAAGCAAAATTTTTTCATGTTTATTGACCATTTTTGTTTTACTTTAATTAAAATGTCTGCTCATACCATCTCCCTTATTTTTCTATTGGAATATTTGTTAAATTCTCCCATAATTGCATTCTTGTGAATTTTTCTTAGTTTACTGTTTTTTTTTCTTTCATTAACTTTATTTTGAAATAACTTAAAACAGTTAGCAAAAATAATACAAAACCCATACAGAGATCTTCAGAATATCCCCCACAAGCTACCCAGATTCACCAATTTTACCATTTTGCTACATTTGCCATTTCTTTTCCTCCTCCCTCTCTCCCCCACTTCATTTTTCTTTCTTTTTCTTTTTCTTTCTTTCTATCATCTATCTATCTATCTATCATCTATCTATCTGTATTTCTATCTCTCTATCTTCTAAACATCAAGAGTAGATTGTGTACTTCATGATCCTTGAGCCCAGATACTTCCATTACCAGTTACTAAGAATAAGGATATTCATTTATAACCACCTGTTCTAGTTCACTAGCTACTAGAATGCAATATACCAGGAACAGAGCAGCTTATAAAAGGGGGAATTTGTTAAGTTGCAAGCTTACATATTCTAAGGCCGTGAAAAATGTCCAAATTAAAGCAAGTCTATAGAGATGTCCAATCTAAGGCATCCGGGGAAAAGATACCTTGGTTCAGGAAGGTCGATGACCTTTCTCCCTGAACTGGAAAGGCATATGGCAAACATGGCGGCTTCTGCTAGCCTTCTCTCCAGGTTTCTTGTATCATGAAGCTACCCAGGGGGTGTTTTCCTTCTTTATCTCCAAAGGTCTCTTGCTGTGCTGCAGGCTCTGTAAGTCTTTCCAAAAATGGTTGCCTCTTAAAGGACTCCAGTAAGCAATCTCACCTTGACTGAATGGAGACACACCTCCATGGAAATATCTAATCAAAAGTTACCACGCACAATTGGGTGGACCACATCTCCATGGATAATTTAAAAACTCCCACCTGGTAATACTGGATGAGGATTAAAGGACATGGCTTTTCTCAGGTCCACAAATTCAAACCAGCATATCACCTTAAGTATAGTTACTAAGTTTAATAAATTTAATATTGACATTAATGCTTACAGTCTATTATTATCCAGTTTTTTTTCATGTCACAATCATGTCTTTTTTTTTTTTTTACAATAATAACCACCTTAAATTAATGGCTTTTCCAGTAATAAAATTTAAGCTGAGTCAGAGAGAAGGACTTTTAAAAAATAATTTTAAAAGAATGTATTGTGCTTTCACTGTATGTATGGATTCTCTCACACTAAATGGTGAGATGCCTTTTTAACTAACAGCTTTATAACCAACACAGGAGCAACCGACAGATTCCCAATAGTAACACAAGTAATATGTAACCAGTTTTGCAAAAATAATAATTGCCCATCAAGTATAATGAGACATAAAACTAAAACTAAAACGTTCTAAGTTTAGATGTTCCATAAACAAAGATAAAATTTTGAGGAGTAATGCCTGATGATAAAGCATATACTTGCTCAAGCTGCTTTTAAAATAAAATTGGCAAATAAGTCTTGGCTTTTAAACAAATGAAAAATAATGTTTTTTTGGAGGCTTTTCTTCTCCATTATTAGATCCAGTCCACATCATGTATTGCATTTAATGATGATTGTCTTAGTTGCTCTTTTTTTTTTTTTTTGAATTGTTGGTACATATATACAACATAAACCTTCCCATCTCAACCCCTTCTAAGCACACTATTAATGACTTTCATGGTCTTGCTCTGCCCATTAAATGGGCACTAATTTAGAAGTGATACTCAAAATGAGAGTGACCGAGATAGTGAGTTTGTTTGAAACCATGCCTTGTAGTTGAAGCACAGGGCAGGAGGGAGGAAGAGAGGAAGGAGACAGAAAGGATCATGGCTGTCTTCTGATACAAATGGCTGTGAAAAGAAAGGTATCACTTGAAGAAATGGCTTCCTAACAATTTTAAATTGTCATCAA
This sequence comes from Tamandua tetradactyla, assembly GCF_023851605.1. Taxonomy (NCBI): domain Eukaryota; kingdom Metazoa; phylum Chordata; class Mammalia; order Pilosa; family Myrmecophagidae; genus Tamandua; species Tamandua tetradactyla. The sequence continues at coordinate 10,451,448 of NC_135334.1, read as the reverse complement.
TAAAAGAGATTTGTGTCGCTTTCAAAGTATTACAGCCTGTGTTCAAAATATATAACCACTTCTTTAAAGATTTTGTTTAAAGGTCTTAATGGTTTGAAATTATATAAGATGGTCTTTTCCAAGTTTAAGATGCCATTAATACCGTACCTAACAAAGCTAGCAAGAACGTAGTGCCATATGCCTCAAAGTTGGTAAGAATTATTTTCATGCCAGCCAAAATATGGACATATATAGATTTTGGAAAAATGGGTTGTGCTTTTGCTATACCTCTTTATCTCTTTTGTTTTCCATGGCACGAAGTTCCCTTCTTTTGTCTTACCAGACAGACTTTTTTTGTGTCCATAGAGTAAATCTTTTAGGCTCTGTCAGCCACATAAGGTCTCTGTTGGACATTCTTTTTTTTTCTTTTATTTTTTTAAGCAACCTCTTTAAAAGTGAAGGAAAAAACAATCACTCTGCAGTCCATGGGTCAGATTAGGTTTGCTGGCCATAGTTTGTTCTAGATTTTTGCCAATCAAAAGCGCTTGCTGTCTGTGGACCAGCACCTACCTCCTGGGAGCATGTTAGAAATGCAGAATCTCAAGTCCTACTCTAGACAAGGAGAACCAGAATCTGCATTTTAGCAAAATCCCCAGGTGATTTATAATGTGCGTTACATTTGAGAAGCACCAACTGTGTTCCCGTGATCCCTGCATTCATTCCTCCATTCCTGGCCTCTCCGGGAACTCCAAACTCAGGTTGAAATCCATACCTACTTGGCTTCCTCATTCAGAGGTCTCAGGTACCTCAGCTGAACATGGCTCAAATAGAACCCTTGATCACCCACCTACTCTGAGCTCCCACTTTCCCCCAATCCTCCCTATTTTCACCCGTCATCCACCTACTGGCTCAAGCTGAAATTCTATTGGCTCAATCTCCCTAATCAAGCCTGAAACCCTCTCTTTGCTTTCATCTCCACTGCTATCCTCGAGCTGTCTTCAGCAGCTGCTTACTGGTCCTCTGCTTTCTGTCTTTCTCTCCTCCATAGCACATCCAAGGTGACCTTATAAACAAAGAAGCAGATCCCATCAACTCCCCTGGTCAAAACCTTCTAGTAGCTTCCTGTTGTGCTTAGAGTTAAGACCAAACTTCTTGCCAACATCAGTTTCTAAATTATGCAAAGCCCTGCACTGTTTGGCCCCTGATTTTCTGATCTCATGCTTCTCAATTATTCTTCTGCCTGGTGACTTTCTTCCCATATCTTGGACATGTCAGGGTCTTTACACTTACTGTTTTGCTTGCCTGAAATACTCCTTCTTCCAGTCTCCATAGAGAGAGCCTATTTTCATCGGTCACGTCTGGCATTCATCATGAGCTCAAATGTCCTCTTCCTTCCTTAGGGGTCCCATGAAATTGAAATTAGGACCTTGCCACCAGTCCCATTCTGTTAGCCTTACTGTTTGTTTCTACCATGTACCATTTTTCTGTTCCTGCTATTTGCTTGTTCATTTCTTGACAGGCTCCCTCAGTTACAATGTACGCCTCACCAGGATTGGGACCTTGTCTCTTTCACTGGCGAATCTCTAGCACCCATTGCGAAGAATATACTAGATGTTCAGTAAGTCTTTGTTGAATGAATGAAGTGTTTTTAAGACAGGCAAAGCTCAGAAATAGTTGTAGCTTATATTCAATATAGCCTTTTACATTTTCCAGAGCTTTATCATATATTTTGTCATGTGATTAAAAAAATTTTTTGTATTGTGGTCGCATAAACACATACAACTTAACATTGCCTTTTATAACCACTTCCAGGTATACAATTTGGTGTTGTTAAACAATGTTGTGCTGCCATCACCACCATCCATTTCCAAAACTTTTCCATCACATCAAACAGAGACTCTCTATATTGTCATGTGATCTTCACAACCACTCAACAATGTAGGTGGGATGATTTCCATGTTACAGGTGACAAAGCTGGAGCTCAGGTTAAATGACTGGCCCAGGGTTGCACAGTTAGAGTGGAGTCAGAGCAAGGGGAGTCTCCCAAAGTATGTCTGGTTCCAAAGTCTGTGCATTTTCCATCTAAACATAGGGCCTTGTTCCATGTGAATTAACGTTAACATAAATGCAGAATAGAATTTAAAGTAGACATGGGTTCTACTTTTGCAGATTTTTACATTGTGGGAAGAACAAGGGACAGACATAACAAACAAGTAAATATTACAAATTGCTTATAAGAGCTGGGGAGAGGATACACAGAGAGGGCTGTTAATCTCAGCTGGCAACTGAGAATTCAGTCATGAATCTCAGTTGGACTTGTAATACCCACTGGTCAGTGGCCTGGCTGGAACCAGCCCTTCAGCCCATTACTGCTTTACCCGTTGGAGACTCGTCTGGCTGAGCCCTGCCAGTTCTTTACTTGTTTGGACAGAGCCCAGTGCCTTGGCTCTCAGCCCTGGCTGAAGTTTCACCCCAGAAATTCTGCTTTAATTGAATTGTTGTGGGGAAAGCTTTTAAAATCCCATCCTACCATCCACCTCAACCCCAAATGATTCTCATGTGCAGCCAAGTTAGAACCACTGGCCTCACAGTTAAGAATGTAGTCTTTGGAGTCAGGCCGACTTGGGTTTAAATCCCGCCTCTGCCACTGTTCATTAGCTGTGTGACCTGGGAGAAGTTACTTAAGCCCCGTGAGTCACAGTTTCCTTATCTGTAAAATGGTGTGAAAATCAAATGAGTTTTTGTAGTTAAAAGCACTTGGCATGGGTGGGCAACGGTAGCTCAGTGGCAGAGTTCTCACCTGCCCTGCCGAAGACCTGGGTTTGATTCTTGGTGCCTGCCCACGTTTAAAAAAAAAAAACACTTGGCATATGTTGAATAGTAGCTATTATTCTGATGTGTTGTGCCCTCTATTGAGTCCTGGAGTTTGGGGATGAATAAGATACCATCCCTGCCCTCACGGTCTTGTAGGGGGTCTGCAAGTGATTATGAAGTGTGATAAAGTGTTGCAGGTGCAGTGCTAGAAATCAGAAGGGTCTAAAGAGAAGCACTGTAGGAGATGAGTGAGGGTTGAGATGGTTATTTTCATTGATGCTTGCAAGGTTTGCCAGACATGCTTGGGTGAAAGGGCAGTATAGTCAGAGGGAGAAGGTGAGCAAAAGCCTGGAGGTGTCCTCCAGGGACTGCTGGTAGTCCTTTGGTGTAGTGCTTCATGGAAAGTGAGGATAGGGAGAGAAGGGGCTGAGGTTGTCATGGAGGGCCCTGTGTGCCCTGCTGAACTGTCTGGGCATGAGAGCCCTGAAAGGATTTTGAACAAGGAATTGACATGGTCAGCTTTGGTTTTAGACACAGGGTGTAAGATGGATGGGAGCCTGTTCTAACTGGACACAAGTAACCATGTGAGATATTGAGTGATTGGAAACCTGCATTGAGGTGGTAGCAGTGGGCATAAAGAGGGGGTATGCCAGTTTGAATCTACTGTATACCCCAGAAAAGCCTTTAAAAAGTAAAAGTTCTTTACTTCTCATTCACTATTGCTGGGTGGGAGCTTTTTGATTATTTCCATGGAGATGTGACCCAATTGTGGGTGGTAACATTTGATTAGATGGTTTCTGTGGAGATGTTCTCCATCTGTTCAAGGTGGGTTTGTTTACTGGAATCCTTTAAGAGGGAACCATTTTGGAGAGAGCCACCACAGCCCACATAGCCAGAGAGACCTTTGGAGATAAAGAAGAAAAACATCCCCAGGGGAAGTTTCATGGAAAAAGGAGCCAGGAGAGAAAACTAGCAGAGGTCCCCATGTGCCTTCCCAGCTGAGAGAAAAACCTCGAACTTCATCGGCCCTTTCTTTGAACTTAAGGTATTTTTCTTTGGATGTTTTGGGTTGAACATTTTCACAGCCTTAGAACTGTAAACTTGTAACTTAATAAATTGCCTTTTTAAAAGTCGTTCCATTCCTGGTGTATTGCATTCTATCAGCTTTAACAAACCAGAACCTAGTAGGTTCTACCTACCAGGCTTTATGGAACGAGACTAACAGTGTTTGTCCCCTGCCTACATGTAGAAGACAGAGATTCTTGAAGGCAGGAGTAATATCAAGTCCATTTCTAATCCCCATATTAGGTGTTTGTGGTGGACTGAATTGTGTACCCCAGTCTGGACATGTTCTTGGTCCGCATTCTGCTGGGTGAGGACCCATTGTAAGTAAGATCTCTCAAGGCCTTGCTTTAGTTAAGGTGTGGCCCTGTTGAATCAGGTTGGGCTTTAATCCAAATGACTGGAGTCCTTTATAAGCAGAGTGAGTGAAAGACAGAGAGAGAAGTCAGACATCATAGAACCTGGAAGAGAAAGGAGACACCACCACCATGTGCATTGCCATGTGAAGAAAAGCCAGGGAACCCTAAAGTTTGCTGCCCAGCCAGAAGATGCTGACCCTGGGAGGAAGCCGACCTTGTAGGCTCTGAAACTGTGAGCCAATAAATATCTCTGTTAAGCCAACGCATTGTATGGTATTTGTTTTAGCAGCCAAGAAACCAAAACTGCTTAAAAATAATGGACCCACAAGCTGGACCCACCACTGTCTGTAGGTGCTTTTCCTGTGGACCAAGCATGTTGCAGCCACAGGGTGGCAGCACGTCCACAGTGTTCCTGCGTCCTCATTTCCTTGGCCTCTGGAACTTGTAGCCAGACTTCTCAGCCCCCTCCCCTCATTAGTCATGGAATCACGAACTCTAAATGCCTCCTGGAGGGACTTGAAGGCACTACACCTGAAGCTTCTGTCCTCTGTGCCCCTTGTACAGTCATGACTTTGCGTTTTTCTGCTGTCTGTGGCTGCTTCTCCAGAGCTCCTCCTCAGCATACTGCTTGGTTAGGGGATGCCCCCTCATTTTTTGGCTGGCCACTCTCCTTCTGGACTCAGCAGAAACCATCTGCTTTACAAGATGTTTTGGTTTCCTAGGGCTGGGTGGCTTAACACAACAGAAATTTATGTCTTAAGAGTTCAGGAGGCCAGAAGTTGAAAAGCTAGGTGTGAGTAGGCCAGGCTCCCTCTGAAGTCTGCAGGGAAGAATCTGTTCCTTGCCTCTCTCCTGGCTTCTGGTGGTGGCCGGCAGCCCTTGATGTCCCTTGGGTTGTGGCATAACTCAGTCTGTCCCTCTGCTCTCACCTGGCCTTCTCTCTCTGTGTCTCTTCTGTCCTTCTCATGAGGACTCCAGTCTTATTGCATTAAGGGCCCACCCTGCTCCAGTATGACCTCATTTTAGCTTGCCTCATTTTATCTGTAGTGACCATATTTCCAAATATCAAGGGCACTTTTTGAAGTGCTAGGGATTAGGACTTCAACAAATCTTTTTGGAGGGATACATTTCAACCCGTCACACCTGATTTCTTCTGGTATTTGTCCAGTCATTGGCAAATTTCTTCTTTTCTTCAAGTCTGACAATTTTGCAGTCTCTTTATTGATTCTTCTGAATTCCCTCCCAGCTGCCCATCAGAGGCTGCTCCTCTGGGCTCCATATAGCCCCCTGCTCCAATGACATGATGGAAAGTGCATGGACTTCCAAGTTAGTCTTGCCTGGGCCATCTCAGTGCTGACACTTCCCCGTGATGTGACCTTAGGCAATGTGTGCTGTTTCTGGGCTTTAGTACAGTCATTGTAGAAGCTAAGACCAGCCTAGAGTTAGGCAGAGCTGGGTCAGCATCCTGGCTTTACCATTTACTCACTGCTGAGATAGGGGCGAGTTTCTGTATTTATTCATTTAGCAGATAGGAAATGCCAGGTCCTGTCCTAAATGCTAGATGTGCGTTAGTGAGTAAAACAGGCATTGACCCTGTCTTTGGACTTCATGTCCTTGTGGCGAAGGCAGACAACAAGAAGACAGATGACTAAATTTGGGCTGTGAACAGGGGATGGGGGCTGCTTAGGCCAGTGGCCTAGGAAGGCTGTCTGCAGACATGACACTTGGGCAAAATCTGAACTAGCTGTGTGAAGAGGTAGTAAGGCGTGTGGGGAGGATGTTCTGGATGAGAGAGCCTCATGTGTTGTGGAGCAGCAGGAAAGAGGAACAGAAATCAGAAGTCATTTTTTGGGGAGCATAGTGGGAGCGAGAGGATGGTGGGTCAGGGGTATGGTACAGATGAGTTTGGGGAAGTGGCTTTAATTTTTTTCTTTGTTGAATTAGATTAGTAAGTGAACATACCTCAAAGGATGGTTGTGGAAAAAATGAAATAAGGAAGTGCTTTCCAACATCTTTTAGCATCTGCTCATAGTAAGAGAGGCATTTCATATTGTGACCTCATACCCATCAATAAAAAATGCATAACTATAAGTGAAATAATGTTTACCCTTACTTCAGGTGTCTCATTCTGGTATCTTCAATTTAATTCCAATCTTGTCTATTTCTTTTTTGTTGTTTTTTTAATGTCTGTGTTAACTTCCTAGATATATTTAATGACAATTATCATGGGTTATCATCCATTGAGATAAGATATATAAAGCTCATGGCACAGTAGCCAGCTGCAATGCATATTCAGTAGAGGCTAGTTATTATATTACTGTTTTTCCACCTTTAAAATTATGTGACATATTCATTAGGGAAATGCAAATCAAAACCAGTGAGGTACCACCTTACCTCACACCCACTAGAGTGGCTGTTATTAAAAACATGAAAAATAACAAGTGCTGACAAAGATGTGGAGAAGTGGGAACTGTCATCCCTTTTTTGGTGAGAATAAAAAGTGGTATAGCTCCTGTAGAAAATAGTTCAGTGGTTCCTCAAAAAGTTAAACATAGGACTATCACATGACCCCACAATCCCACCTCTAGGTATATACCCCATTTGAAAACAGGGACTCAAACATTGTACACCAATGTCCATAGCAGCATTATTCATAGTAGCCAAAAGGTGGAAGCCAACCCAATTGTCCGTCAACAGATGAATGGATAAACCAAATGAATGGATAAACCAAGTGAATAAACTAAAATATACAGTGGGACATCACTCAGCCTTCAAAAGGAGTGAAGTTCCCAGACAGGCTGCTATGGGTGAACTGTGAAGACATCTGTTGAGCAAAATAAGTCAGATACAAAGGGGCAGATATTCTACGATTCCACTTACATGAAATAGCTAAAATATGCAAATTCAGAGACAGAAAGTAGAGTGCAGGTTGCCAGTAGTGAGGGACAAGGGGATTGGGAAATTAGAGATGTAGAGTTTCTGTTTGAGGTGATCAGAAAGTTGTGATAGTGGGCGATGGTGAGGATACTGCAGCACTGTGAATGTGATTCATCCTACTGAATGGTATGCTTGGGAGGGGTTGAGATGGGAAAGTTTATGTTGTTTATATGTTCCCCCAGTTTAAAAAATAAAGAGCAACTAAAAAGATGATGATAGTTAAATGAATCCATGATTCTGGACTGGAGCTACCAATGGAAGAGGACAGGCCCAATAAGGACATTATTGGGACACATGGAAAAGCTGGCATTTAGACTGTAATCTTTATATCAATGTTAAATTGTGTGAATGTGATAACTGTATATAAGGTGGTTATATAAGTCATTATCTTTGTTATCAGAAAACACTCAAGAAAGTATTGTGTGTTCAAGGAGTGCGATGTATACAACCTACCATCAAATGTTTAGAAAACAGATAGATAGCCAGCCAGCCAGCCACCAGATAGATGGGTAGATATCTATATAGAGACTGATACCATGTATATGGCAAAAAGTTAAAAGCTGTAGATCTGGGTATCTGGGTGGAGGATATGTTGGAGTTCTCAGTGTGGGTTTTTGTACTATTTTTGAAACTGTCCCGAAAGCTTGAAATTATTTCAAAACAAAAAGTTCAAAAAAAATAGCAGTTATAGATGACTTACAAATATCTATTGATGTTTATCACAGCCACAAGTCTATTTTAGTGGAGACAGACTTATTTATTCTTTCTTGTGTTCCTGGTCATCTCTGCTTTCTATTTGGGAGTCTGGATTTGTGTGTGTGTATGTGTGTGTGTGTTTAATATCCTTAAGGTGGAAATAAAAGAGAAAATAAGGGGTGGGCCACAGTGGCTCAGTGGCAGACTTCTCGCCTGCCATGCCGGAGACCCGGGTTTGATTCCCGGTGCCTGCCCATGCAAAAAAAAATAAGGAGAAAAAGTAAGATACATTCATGTATATATACATATTAAATGAATAATTATGTAACATATGGAAAAGTGCATGGCCATGCGAGTAGTTATCCTTTTCTCCCCCTTGTTGCCTTGTGGCAAACTTGAGAGACTCACGGGCTTGATGGCTGGCATCTTAGTGCTTTCTCTGGCCCCTGGTCATTGATCCTGCTACGCAGACTCTCTCATCTGGGACCTGTCAATGGGGCCCTTTCATTGAACTCTCTGTGTTCTCTTACCTGGGAAGAAAGGGGTGGGAGGAGTATGGAGGAGGGTGTGATTCAGAAATCCAGACTGTGTCTAAAAAGACTGATTGTTTTCCACCACCATAAAGAAGAGGGTGTGGGGGGTGGAGTCTCAGGTTCTGGAGGAGATGGGTGACTCTCTGTGAGTGAGGCCAGGGCAGGGAGGAGAGGGATAGGATTCTGGGAATTGCATCATCCTTTGGTTGCATAGAGCTCCCAGTACTTTAGCTGCAGGCCAGGGTTTTCCTCCCTGGGCTCTTTGCAGAAGAAACTCTGGAAAGGAGGGGTGAGACAACTTATTTAGGAGGAGCATTTTAAGTTTCCCTGGCAGTGTTGTTCATAATAGAAAAAACTAGAAACAGTATGAATTCAGATAACAGTGGAATGGATAAATAAATTGAGGGGGTTGCCTACAGTGTCCTCCTTCTCTATGACAGTGAAAATGAAGGACCTACATTCCCCCACATCAACAAGGATGAGCCTCACAATCTAAGCAAGAAATGGAAGGCACAGCATACACACGGTGAATCCAATGATAGGAAGTTAAAAAACAAGCAGAACCAAACAACATATTGTTTAAGGATGCATGCATATATAATAAAACTACAAAGCAAAAAAGAAATGATTAGCCCGAAATTCAGGTAAATGGTTGTCCCTGGTGGGGTGGGAGCAGACAGGGCATCAGAAGTTGTGATAATGTTTATTTCTCAGATTTTGTGTTTGGTGCATGGGTGTGCTTAACTTTCTTTCATACTCATTCATAGTACAGTATATTACCCAATTAAAAGTTTAGAAAAATGGGTAGGTCCTTAGAAGAACTGAGTCTGTTCATCCATGAAGTCATAGGGCTCTACCCTCGTTCTCACTTTTGGTGTTTAGTTGTCGTTGCTGAAAGTGAAAGTGTTCAGTTTAGGCCTCTGTCGGTTGATGGGCCCACCTCCTCTTCGCTGAGGTATGGGAGTGGTCAGACCACTTCCTCTGTAGTAGATGTGGGGAGCTCTCTGTTTTGCAGGACCCACTCCGAGATGACGCCAGCCCCAGCAGAATAGAGCAGTGTCGATGGTCCTCTCACAACTGAAAGTAAAGACCAAGTACCAGGCTTCCCAGCCCTGCTCAAGCACAGCCTGACACGGGTTCTCACCCGGCCCCCTGGGGCCCCGTGTCAACCCTCCCATTGCAGCTGAAGGACAAAAGTCACCTGAACAATGACCAACAGGGGTGCTTTGTGTGGGTAATGATATCCTCTTCTTGTGTGAGAGCCATATCGCTGGGGACTGTTCCAGGGATGTCAGTGAATTCCTCTGTGACTCAGTTTCTCTGAGTGAGAAGTGAGGAATCAAACAGCTGGTTCCCCTACATCATGAAGTTTTCTATATCAACCGAGATATCATTATTTAGTAAAGTGACTCTTTTATTTTATTTTATTTTTTTAAATACCAAGAAACATATAACAAACGCAAAACATTCCTATTTTGATCATTCGTTCTACATATATAATCAGTAATTCACAGTATCATCACATAGTTGCATATTCATCATCATGATCATTTCTTGGAACATTTGCATCTATTCAGAAAAAGAAATAAAACGAAAACAGGAAAAAAATTTATACATACCATACCCCTTACCCTTTCCTTGTAAAGTGACTCTTAACTAGAACTATTTGTCGAAATTGCTTAAGGAGCTGTGTTTTCAAATAGAAACTGTATTTACTGAGTAAGAATCTCTGGCATAGGGCTCGGAGGTTTGTCAAATTAAAACCGTCACATAGTAAAACAACCAAATGCCACAGAAGGCTAGAATGGGAAAAAGCAGGCTGTTGTCACTCTGCCCCACCCTGGTCCTGCTTTCCAGGAGCATCACTGTCAAGGGCATTTCTGGGTTTGATCCTTCTGGTTATTATCTCTAGACGCTTAACTGAATACTGTGTTTATGCAACTCTTTCTTCATTGTCGGATTGAGATTATCTATTGGTTCCCCACTGTGGAAGGTGGAAGGACTAGCTCCTTCTTACTTCCTCAGCCTCTCTCTCCTCCCCTCTCAGTTTCTGATGGTTTTCTTGTACTTTTAGCTTTTTAATTGATTGCCTTTGGAATCCTAAATCCCATCTACTCTAGGTTTTTCACCATGTTAGGTGAGTATCGGTGCCTCCCCCTCTCCACCCCCCTCTTCTGTCCTTTACCGTCTCTCACCTTCTTTCAGCTGTACTTTCATGGCACTTTGTCAGTGTGTTCTGTAAGCATGGCTATAATGAAGTCGTTTATGATTTGTCTACAAGTTGATTCCAAGGTGGAAACCTGTAAACAGTATTTACCCTGCCATGGCCATGTTAATATTTGCTGCAGACTTGAGCAGAGTGCCAGGATTATAGAGTTCCTTCTCTTCCTGCCCGGAGCATAACCCTAATCCCTGTGCTGCTTTTGGTATTTGGGCCAAAGGCATTCTCTTTTTTTTATCTTCTCACAATTCCTATAAACCATGATGCTTTTTAAAATATATATATGTATTTTTAAATTTTTTATGCTTTATTTTTTAGAGCAATTTTAGGTTTACAGGAAAATTACACGGAAAATATAAAGTTCCCTTATAGCATTTCCTCACCCTCATATAGTCTGCTCTGTAACATCTGTCATGAGTGTGGTACATTTGTTACAAGTGGTGAACAAGTATTGATACGTTATTAATTAAAAGCCACAGTTTAATTAAAGGTACACTCTTGTGTTACACTGTTCTGTGGATTTTGACAAAGCATAATGTCATGTACCCATCATTACAGTATCACACAGAATAGTTTCACTGCCCTAAAAGTTTCCTGGACGCCACCATTTCATCCCTACCCCTGGTAACCACTGATCTTTTCCTGTCTCTGTAGTTCTACTTTTTCCAGAACATAAAGTTGGAGTCATACAGTAGGTAGCCTTTTCAGACTGGTTGCTTTCACTTAGCAATACACATTTAGGTTTCCTTTGTGTCTTCCCATGGTGTTGTGATAGCTCTTTTTATCACTGAATAATATTCTATTGTATGGATATACCACAGATTGTTTATCCAGTCACTTCTTGAAGGACATCTTGGTTGCTTCCTTTTTGGTAGGTATGAATAAAGCTGCTGTAAGCATTCTTGGACAGGTTTTTTGTGGACATTAGCTTTCATCTCATTTGGGTAAATACCTAGAAATACAGTTACCGGTCCTGTGGTAAGACTATGTTTAGCTTTGTAAGTAACTGCCAGATTGTCTTCCAAAGCAGCTAGACTCTTTTGCATTCCCTCCAGCAATGAATAAGAATCCCCATTGCTCCACATCCTTGTCAGTATTTGGTGTTATCAGTGTTTTTATCTTTAGCCATTCTAAATAGGTGTGTATTGGTATCTCGTTTTAATTTGCAATACCCTAATGACACATGATATTTAGCATTTTTTTTACATGCTTGTTTGCCATCCTTGTATCTTCCTTGGTGAGGTGTCTGTTCATACCTTTTGCCCATTTTTTTAGTTGGATTGTTTTCTTATTGTGGAGTTTTAAGAGTTCTTTGTCTATTTTGGATATAAGTCCTTTCTGATAGATCTGTTTTATAAATATTTTCTACCAGTCTGTGGTTTCTCTTTTCATTAACTTAAGAGTATCTCTTGCAGCATGCTGCTTTTAGCTTGTTTCATATTCAAACCATTATTTTATTAACTTTTAGTTTTTCATGGAGTTTCTAGCTGTTTCTTTTTTCACTGTGGTTAAACAAAGAATAATGTGCCTGTACTATGTTCTTGAAATTATCTAGCTGCTTAGTTTGACAGTCCATAACATGGTATTTCTTTCCTTCCTGAAAATATTTTTTCCAGAATTCTCTTTTCCTGTTACTCCAAAGAAGTGATTTGTTAGGCATGCTGTAAAGCTGTTGACCGCAGACTTCCTTTCACAGCTTTCTTCGATTAGATCTTCTGTTTTCTGGATTCTGTCTTTTCTATCTTGTTTTACTCTTTTGTGTAGCTGAGGTATATTCTTAAGTACTTCCTCAGAAGTGTAGGAGATAAAATTTGAATCCTTTATTTTGCCCTGACTTTTTAAAATACATTTTTATTGTAACAGATAACATATATACAAAAAAAGCAATAATTGTCAAAGCGTACTTCAACAAGTAGTTACAGAACAGATCCCAGAGTTTGTCATGGGCTGCCATTCCACTACCTCCGAGTTTTCCACAAAACAGTAGAGGCTAGAAGGAATATTAATACAGTGAGCCAGCAGTCATATTCATTTGTTAAACCCTATTTTCTCTGTTATATCTCCTCCTTCTCTAACCCCTCTCCTAATCTATAGGGGTCTTTGGGCAATGCCCATTCTGACATTTTCATGTTGAGAAGGAGTGTCGACACTAAAGAAAATAAGCAGTCAGTAGTCTTGGAGAGGCTGGTCCCTCTGGGTTTCAGGATTTATCTGACCTAGGAACCCTCCAGAAAGTATAAGTTCTAGTAAAGCAAATGTAGTGCATAACACTTTCATAGAGTCTTAGTTCGAACCCTAGATGTTCTTAAGAGTCAACAGGAGTGATGTGATTTGCAGTTTAGCAAACCATGGAAGTTACCTCCAGAATAATCTCTTGACTCTATTTGATCTCTCTTGGCCACTAATGCCTTATTTTATTTCAATTTTCCCCCTTTTGGTCCTGAAGGTCAGTCCCAAAGTGCCAGGGCCAGGCTTATTCCTGGACATGTTGTCAGGGAGACTTTCACCTCTGAATGTCATGTCCCATGTAAGAAGGGAAGGTAATGATTTTCTTTGTAGAGTTTGGCTTGTAGAGAGAGAGGCCACATATGATTAACTGAAGAGGTTTCCTGGAAGCAAGTCTTAGACATCGTTATGGGTAGTCTTAGCTTTTCCCCTTCAGAAATAAGTTTCATAAGGGCAAGGCTCAAAATCAAGGGCTTGGCCTAATTTCTTACGAGTTGCAATGGTTGAGAGAATACCCAGGGATTCCCAGATGGGGAAGTTTAATAGTTCCACATATATATATGTCCCCCCCACCCCTGCCTTTGGATTCTCAAGGAACTCTACCAGTACTTTTGAATTATTAGCCCACCATAGTCTGAATGTATCCTGGCATTACATTAAGCGATACAGAATTACAAGGCCTCATTCCCATTTTAGACTCGAGAAGGTTTGGATTGTTTAAATGAGCTATCCAGACAGATTGATTTAGATTAGGTATTATTGAAAATGTAGGTTCTAGACATAATAAACCTCTCTGCCTTTGGTCTCATATAGTAGGTGAAGATCTAGAGTACCATGCAATATCATTTTTTACCCTGTATTCTGATTTACCTTAGACCCAGCCAGATTGGCTTTATTTATTTATTTTTTTCAATCTACTAAATTTATTCTAACATTTGTTCCCCCTATTATTTATTTATTTTTAATCCACGTGTTTTACTCATCTGTACATAAGGTAGATAAAGGAAGCATCAGACACGAAGTTTTCACAATCACACAGTCACCTTGCGAAAGCTATATCATTATACAATTATCTTCAAGAAACCTGGCTACTGGAACACAGCTCTACATTTTCAGGCAGTTCTCTCCAGCCTCTCTGTTACTCCTTAACTAAAAAGGTGGTATCTATTTAATGTGTAAGAATAATCTCCAGGATAACCTCTTGACTCTGTTTGGAATCTCTCAGCCATTGACACTTTATTTTGTCTCTTTTCTCTCTTCCCCCTTTTGGTCGATAAGGTTTGCTTAATCCCTTGGTGCTGAGTCTCAGCTCATTCTAGGATTTCTGTCCCACATTGCCAGGAAGGTCCACACCCCTGGGAGTCATGTCCCATGTAGACAGGGGGGGAGGGGCAGTGAGTTTCCTTGTTGTATTGGCTGAGAGAGAAAGGCCACATCTGAGCAACAAAACAGGTTCTCTTGGTGGTGACTCTTAGGCCTAGTTTTAAGTAGGTTTAGTCTATACCCTTTGCAGGGTTAAGTTTCATATGAACAACCCCCAAAATTGGTGGCTCAGCCTATTGCTTTGGTTGCCCCCATTGCTTGTGAGAATATCAAGAATTCTCCACTTGGGAAAGTTGAATTTTCCCCCTTTTTTGCCATACCCCCAAGGGGACTTTGCAAATACTTTTTTACTCACTGTTCAAATCACTCTGGGGTTTATCAGGGCATCACTTTGGACAAACCTACAAAATCTCATGCCTTACTCAAGGTTCCATGCACTTATGGTGTTCAGTTAAGCTGTCTACATAAGTTATAATAGGAAATGAGCTAGTCAAAATATATAGTTTTATACCAAATAAGCATTTTTTGCTTTAGTCTCACACATAAAGTTTTAAAATATTAATTACCATCCATTTTTAACACCCTGCATTATTGACATTCCTTTGTTCTTCCTCATATAAAACATTTTAAAATTTGTACATTTAGTCACCATCATTATACACGCTAGGCATGCGTAGATTGTATCATCTCAGTATTTATTGTCTATCTTTCCTTCTGATTTCATTTGTGTCCCCATGCCTCCTCCCTCTATTCTCACATTCAGCTTCATTTAGTGTTCTAACATTATTGTATTACAGTTAGGTAGTATTGTGCTATCCATTTCTGAATTTTTACAATTAGTCCCATTGCACAATCTGTGTCCCTTCAGTTTCAATTACCCAATATCTACCCAATTTCTATTTCCTGATGACTGCTGTTCTTAACTGAAATTATCCAAGTTCATTCATTAATGGTAGTTCCTATCAATGAGACCATACAGTATTTGTCCTTTTATTTCTTGCTGATCTCACTCAGCATAATGTTTTTAAGGTTCATCCATGTTGTTGAATACTTCATAACTTTATTCTGTTGTACAGCTGCATAATATTCCATTGTATGTATATACCACAGCTTGTTTAGTGACTCATCTGTTGATGGATATTTGGGCTGTTTCCATCTCTTGGCAGTTATAAATAATGCTGCTATAAACATTGGTATGCAAATGTCCATTTGTGTCTTTGCCCTCATGTCCTCTGAGTAGATACCTAGCAATGGTATTGCCAGGTCATATGGCAATTCTATACTTAGCTTCCTGAGGAACCACCACACTGCCTTCCACAGTGGTTGTACCATTTGACATTCCAACCAACAGTGGATAAGTGTGCCTCTTTCTCCACATCTTCTCCAGCACTTGTCATTTTTTGTTTTATTGATGATGACCATTCTGGTCAGTCAGATTGGCTTTATTTTTAACTGTAATTCAGGCCTGATCTCTTTTTCATTTCCTTTAACTGTTATTGTATATAGCTATGTTAATTTTCAGGGCTGTAGCACTTCATTTCTAGGTCTTAGATGTCACAAAGTTATTCAGAGTTCCAGGGAAATACCCTGGATACACATATGCCTCAATGTCTCAGAATCTAGAAATACATTTACAACTTCAAACCAAGTGTGGTTGCTATAAGGACTTACAATCTAGGTTCCAACTTTCTTGTAAGTATTTTCTGAAAGAGACCTTAGTATATTTATTCTTTTGTTTCTATTTTTTGCTTGTTTTGTTTTTTCCTTGTTTCTCACTTACTTTGCACAACAAATTGTCCTCAAGTTTTATTCGGTTTATTGCAAAAAGGAATGTCCTTCTGGTCAGTCAGATTGGCTTTATTTTTAACTGTAATTCAGGCCTGATCTCTTTTTCATTTCCTTTAACTGTTATTGTATATAGCTATGTTAATTTTCAGGGCTGTAGCACTTCATTTCTAGGTCTTAGATGTCACAAAGTTATTTTTGTGACATCTTTTTTTTGTAGCTGCACCATATTCCATCATATAAATGTATCACACACAGTTCACCATTCCACTTTGTTGTACCCTTCAGCTCCCTCCATCTATTGGGTATTATAGATAATATTCAAAATAAACAAACCATGTCATACTGTATCCTCACTTGGTTGTGCAATCAATAGCACTCTCAATTTTAGACGATTTTCATTGGTCAGTAATAACAAAGAACCACAAACACAGCATCACCAACTATCAAATCAGAATTACCCTTTATTATTTGTCCCTCCCCTCCAGTTGATTTCCCCTAGTATTGCTGTGATACTATTGAAATCTTCCTGTTAACATTTTTAGTTTTCTCCCATACCCTTTACTATTAACTCTTTGTCCACTGTTGAACCTTTGAAATAGTCCATGTGAGACCTTATTTATAATTATAGATTTAATTAGTGTGATACATGGCACTGTACATGCCCTTTCAGTCATATTCACCTTCAATATGGTAATGTTATGTACAGTCCTACTAACTAGTTACTATCACTTCTATCTGTTCCCTTGCATTTAGGTTCAGCCTCATTGGGATAGCCTTTTTTCCATTTATAGCTTTTGTGTACCTCTAGGTCTGCTATATTCTACAGTGTAACCTGTGAGATCGGAATTATAATAGCAAAATCATACAGTATCTATCCTTTTTTTGTCTGACTTATTTCACTCAGCATTATGTCCTTGAGGTTCATCCATGCTGTCATATGCATCAGGACGTCACTTTGTCTTACTGCTGCATAATATTCCATCATATGTATTACCACATTCTGTTTATCCACTTGTCTGTAGATAGGCACTTAGATTTTCCCATCTTTTGGCAGTTGTGAATACTGCCGCAGTGAACATCAGGGTGCAAATGTTTGTTTGTGTCACTGCTTTCAGCTCTTCTGGGTATATACTGAGTAGCGGAATTGTTGGGTCATAGGGCAACTCTTTAGTTTTCTGAAGAATCACCAAACTGTTTTCCACAGCGGCTGCACCATTATACATTCCCACCAACAATGAATGAGTGTTCCAGTTTTTCCACATCCTCTCCAACATTTGTAGTTTCCTGTTTGTTTAATAGCAGCCATTCTTACAGGTGTAAGGTAGAATCTCATTGTCTTGATTTGCATTTCCCGTATAGTTAATGAAAATGAGCATCTCTTTATGTGCTTTTTAGCCATCTGTATTTGCTCTTCAGAAAAGTGTTTTCATATCCTTGCCCATTTTATAATTGGGTTGTTTGTTCTTTTGTTGTTGAGTTTTATAATTTCTTTATGTAACATGGGATATTAAGCCTTTTTCTGATATGTGGTTTCCAAATATTTTCTCCCACTGAGTTGGTTGACTCTTCACCCTTTTGACAAAGTCCTTTGAGGTGCAGAAGCTCTTGGTCTTAAGGAGTTCCCATTTGTCTATTTTTTTCTTTTACTGCTTGTGTTTTAAGTGTGAAGTTAAAGAAGCTGCCTCCTATTACTAGATCTTGAAGATGTCTCCTTGCATTTTCTTCTACTTTGCTCTCACTTTTGAGTGATACTTTGACTGTATACAGAATTTTAATGTACTTTCACTTAAAACCTTAAAGCTGTTGATCTTTTAATCTCAAATATCCATTGTTGCTAAAACGGTATCTGATACCAGTTTGATTCTCATTCCTTTGTACGTAACTTGAGAAGTTGTTTTTTGTTTGTTTGGTTTGTTTTTTTCCTACTCTGGAAGCTTATAGTGTGTTCCTGTTATCTCTGGTATTTTGAAATTTTGTAAGGCTGAGGTGTGGGTTTTTTTTTTTTTCATTCATTGTGCTGGGTACTCTTGGACCCTTTCTATTTAAAACCTTTTGTCATTCTTCCACACTGAAAGTTTTTTCTATTACTTTTTTTGATAATTTCCTTTCCATCGCTTCCACTGTTTCTTCCTGCTAGAAATCCAATTAGCTGTTAGACTTCCTTGATTGATGCCCTGTGCTGCTTCTGTTCTCTCATTTTTTCCTTCTGTGTCCTTCCTTCCTACATCCTGGTGGATTGCCTTGACTTTGTCTTCCAGATTTTCTACTGAAGATTTTAATTTGGCAGTGATAGTTTTAATTTTCCTTTCTCTGGTTTTCTGTGTAATTCATTTTCATAGCCTCTTGATCCTGTTTTATGGAGGTCAAATGGGGTTAAATCTCCCTGACACACTAATTAGAATTGTTTTAAAAATTATCTTCTGGTTCTTGAATTATCTCATTTCCTCTAGGATCTGGTTCTGGTTGCTTATCTTGGTCATCCTTTTTCAGACTGCTGGGTTTTCTTCAATATTTGGTGATTTTCATTAATTCTTTTGTGTTTACAAACGAAGAGCCAAGCTGATTTCCTAGGGAGCTAATGTGAGTTTCTTCTGCTCTGGCCTTATAAGTTCTTTCTACAATAGGCCTCTCCTTGTGAATAGTTGCCCTCTGGGGCTGTCTGGCTGAGGGGTGGGGTTTGTGCTTGCCAAGCTCTGCTAAATGTATGCAGTGAGATTGGGCACTCTGGCGCACCAGCACCCACTCTGGAGCCTTCACTCTCTCTAGCCCAGAGGTTGGCAAATGTTTGTGGGCCAGACTGGCCTGCCTGGTTTTATATGGCCTTGTGCTCTATGAATAGTTTTCATATTTTTAAAGAGTTGGTAAAAAGCAAGCAAACACACACACATAAAATGAAGAATATGAGTCCAGATATAGCCTGCAAAGCTGAAAATATTTACTCTCTGACCCTTTAGAGAAAAATTTGCTGACCCCAGCTCTAGTCTGCCTGTTTACTCTTTGGAGGATGGCTCTCCTATTTTCTCCTGAAATTAAGTGCCTGCCCCTGATATAAGGGCATGGCAGTGGATGGAGCCAGTTAGTGCTGCTGTGCGCTAAATGGCCCTTTAGTTGATCCTGATTTTCATTTCCGCTTCTCTTAATGTCCTATTTACCTGCTTATTCTGAGCCCAGAGCCTCTCCAAGTTCCCTTGGCAAGGCTGGCAGTCAACACACACGCACACACGTGCACACACACACACACACACACACACCCTTTGGCCCACAGAATGCTCCAAGCTGCAGCTTCCTCTAGTATTGTCTCTTCTCTTTGCCAACTGCCTCCCTATTCTTGTTCTCTTCACTGTTATGAGTTTATTCCTTTTTGTACTTCATTATCACCATTGCACAGGTTTTTTTTTCTTCTTAAAATTTTTATTAATAAAACCAATTGACATATAACACGAGCATTCTTTTTTTATGCTTCATTCTTTTTTTTATTAATTAAAGAAAAAAAAGAAATTAACACAACATTTAGAAATCATTCCATTCTACATATGCAATCAGTAATTCTTAACATCATCACATAGATGTATGATCATCATTTCTTAGTACATTTGCATCGATTTAGGAAAAGAACTAGCAAAACAACAGAAAAAGATATAGAATGTTAATATAGAGAAAATAATAATAATAATAATAATAAAAAAACAAAAACAAAAGACACACGAGCATTCTTAATGTATGAACATTCCATACTTGGTGTGTAATCACTGGCTCACAGTATCATCACATAGTTATATATTCATCATCATGATCAGTTCTCAGAACATTTACATCACCCCAGAAAAAGAAATAAAAAGAAAAAAACTCATGCATACCATATCCCTTATCCCATTGTGGCCATGCTCAGACCTGGCATTTGTGAACTGAGACAAGCATGAGACCCCAAGCTTTCCCAAACTCTCATGTCCAGAGGGAGAGTCCTAGATGATCACACACAGTGGGTGGGAATGTAAATAAGACATGGTCATATTCACAGAATTGTAAAACGTGTGTCTCCTTGAACGAGCATTTCCACTTCCACGTACCTGATTTAGAGAATCACTCATCAACATGAGCAAAGAAGTACAGGAATGTTCATTACCACTTTATTTGTGATAGGAAACAAAACAAAACAAAATAAGCTAACTGATCTTTGGGAGAGGAGTGGTTAAGTGAGATATGGCATGTACACATCGTGGGTTGCTATGCAGTTATTAAAAAGAAGGAAGGTCCATCTATACGGGCTGCCTTGGAAGAGCTCCAAGGGCACAGTTAATCCATAAAGGATGAATTCACTTGCGATTTAAAAAAAAATACCTTTAGATACATACGTTCATATTTATGTAAACTTATTTATTTTTTTTTTAACATGGGCAGGCACCGGAAATCGAACCCAGGTCTCTGGCATGTATGTAAACTCGTTTTTTAAAAGACTAGAGTGATGAACACCAAACTCTTATTCATTGTGTGTCTCAATGAAACGGACTGGGGGTAGAAAAAGAGTGGACTGTCTCTCACTTTGTACTCTCTATACTTTGAATTATTTGAGAATATATTCAGGTGATGCTTGGATTTTTTTTTTTAAACAATGTGAACCTTCTCACCAAACAAATAAAACAAAATCAAGAAACATGGAAAATTAGTCTGATCAACAAATTGGTGCTGGAAGAACTGGATATTCAAATATAGAAGAATGACGTTGGATTCCTTACTTCATATCATATGTAAAAATTAACTCAAAATGCATCAACAACCTAAATTTAAGAGCTAAACCAAAAAAATTGTTAGAAAAAAGCATAGGGGAAAATCTTCATGGCTGTGCTGGTTTGGAGGGATGTATGTCCCCTAGAAAAGCCATGTTTTAAGCAAAATCCCATTTCGTAAGGGTAAAATAATCCCTATTCAGTAGTGTATGTTTGAAACTGTTATCAGAGCATCTCCCTGGACATGTGATTTAATCAGGAGTGGTTGTTGGGCTGGATTGGGTGACGACATGTCTTCACCCATTTGGGTGGGTCTTGATGAGTTTCTGGGGTCCTATAAAGGAGGAAACATTTTGGAGAATGAAGAGATTCGGAGAGAGCAGAGAATGCTGCAGCACCACGAAGCAGAGAGTACACAAGCCAGTGACCTTTGGAGATGAAGAAGGAAAACGCCTCCTGGGGAGCTTCATGAAATGGGAAGCCAGAAGAGAAAGCTAGCAGATGACACTGTGTTCGCCATGTGCCCTTCCAGCTGAGAGAGAAACCCTGAACTTCATCGGCCTTCTTGAACCGGGGTATCTTTCCCTGGATGGATACCTTTGATTGGACATTTCTATAGACTTGTTTTAATTGGGACATTTTCTTGGCCTTAGAACTGTAAACTAACAACTTATTAAATTCCCCTTTTTAAAAGCCATTCCGTTTCTGGTATATTGCATTCTGCAGCTAGAAAACTAGAACAATGGCCTTGGATTTAGCAGTGGGGTTCTTGGCTATAACACCAAAAACATGGCCAACAAAAGGAAAAATAGACTGAATTGCATCAAAATTAAAAACTTTTGTGCACATTATCAAGAAAGTGAAAAGACAACCTACAAAATGGGAGAAAATTATTGCTAACCATATATATAGCTGATAAAAGTTTAATGTACAAAATGTATAAAGAACTGCTTCTACTCAACAACAAAAAGCCAAACAACCCAATTAAGAAATGGGCATAATTTCCTAATATAACTTACGTGGACAACTTAATTGAACACCGTAAGTACATGGAACCTTGAGTAGGGCATGAGATTTTGTAATGTTGTCCAAAGTGATGCCTAGATAAATCCCAGAAGGATTTGAACAGTGAATAAAAAAGTATTTGCAAAGTCCCCTTGGGGGTATGGCAAGGAAGGGGGAAAATTCAACTTCCCCAAGTAGAGAATTCTTGATATTCTCACAAGCAGTGCAGACACCACAGCTATAGGCTGAGCCACCAATCTTGGGAGTTGTTCATATGAATCTTAACCCTGCAAAGGATAGACTAAACCTACTTTAATAAATTAGGCCTAAGAGTCACCGCCAAGAGAACCTCTTTTGTTGCTCAGATGTGGCCTCTCTCTTTCAGCCAACACGACAAGCAAACTGACTGCCCTCCCCCTCCCTACATGGGACATGACTCCCAGGGGTGTGGACCTTCCTGGCAACATAGGACAGAAATCCTAGAATGAGCTGAGACTCAGCACCAAGGGATTGAGCAAACCTTCTCGACTAAAAGGGGGAAGAGAGAAAGGAGACAAAATAAAATGTCAATGGCTGAGAGATTCCAAACAGAGTCAAGAGGTTATCACGGAGGTTATGCTTATGCATTAAATAGATACCACCTTTTTAGTTGAGGCATAACAGAGAGGCTGGAGAGAACTGCCTGAAAATGTAGAGCTGTGTTCCAGTAGCCATGTTTCTTGAAGATGACTGTATAATGATACAGCTTTCACATGTGACTGTGCAATTGTGAAATCCTTGTGTCTGATGCTTCTTTTATCTACCTTATGGACAGATGAGTGAAACACGTGGATTAAAAATAAATAATAGGGGGAACAAATGTTAGAATAAATTTAGTAGATTGAAATGCTAGTAATCAATGAAAGGGAGGAGTAAGGGGTATGGTATGTATGAATTTTTTCTGTTTTCCTTTTATTTCTTTTTCTAAATTGATGTAAATGTTCTAAGAAGTGATAATGATGATGAATATACAACTATGTGATTGAAAAAAAAAGAATGTTCATACTGTATGTTGATTGGTTTTATTATAAAAATTTAAAAAAAAGAAATGGGAGTGACAGTCTGTTAGGTTTGTTTCTTCATGCTAAAGTGTCAGTTTGGTTTTGTGAACTGGTCAAAAATTCACAGATCTTAAATGTTTTGGGGAAATTTACATTGGACACTGCTCTTTGTCTAGCAAATAAAAGGTGTAAATATACTCCTGTTTTTAAAAAATGAAAAAAAGAAAGAAATGGGCATAGGACTTGAGAACACAGTCCTCAGAAAAGATATACAAATGGCCAATAAGCACATGAAAAGATGCTCAACATTTTAGTCATTAGGAAAATGAAAATAAAAAACCACAAATACTACTTCCCACCTAATATTAGGGTGTGTGTGTGTGTGTGTGTGTGTGTATGTGTATATAACACACATACCTTTTTTTAAACATTTTTTTATTGTGAAATATAACATGTATACAAAAAGCAATAAATTTCAAAGTGCATTCTAACAAGTAGTTATAGAACAGATTTCAGAGTTTGGTATGGGTTACAGTTCCACATTTTCAGGTTTGTCCTTCTAGCTGCTTCAAGACACTGGAGATTAAAAGAAATATCAGTATAATGATTCAGCAGTCATAGTTATTTGTTAAATCCTAACTTCTCTTTTACAACTCCTCCTTCTCCTTTGAATCTTCTCCCAGACTTGAGAGGTATTTGGACTATGCTCATTCTAACTTTTTCATGTTGGAAAGGGATGTCAATAATATAGGATAGAAGAATGGAACTAGTTGATGTTTCTGGAGAGGCTGGCCCTTCTGTGTTTCGGGACTTATCTGGTCTAAGAACCACCTGGAGGTTGTAGGTCTCTGGAAAGTAATCTTAATATGTGAAACTTTTGTAGAATCTCAGATAGAGCCCTAGTTGTTCTTTAGGATTAACAGGAATGGTTAGGTTTTGGCACACCATGATACCTTAGCCATTGATACCTTATTTTGTTAAATTTCTTTTCCTCCTTTTGGTCAGGAAAGCCTTGTTGATCCCATGGTGCCAGGCTCAGGCTCAGGCTTGTCCCTGGGAAACATGTCCCATGTTCCTAGGGAGAATTTTACCCAACTACTAGGATGGGTATTATTTTAAAAATGGAAAATAACAAGTGTTGGCAGTTGTGGAGAAATTGGAAACATACCCCCCCCCACCCCCCACTGCTGGTGAAAATGTAAAATAGTGCAGCTGCTGTGGAAATATTTGGTGGTTCCTCAAAAAAGTTAAACAGAACTACCATAGGTTTAGACTCAGAGGAATTGAAAGTAGGGACTCAAACAGATACTTGTACTCTAGTGTTCATGAAAGCATTGGCTGACAGTAATCAGAAAGTGGAAGCAACCTAAGTGCCCATCAACTGATCTTAGATAAACAAAATGTGATGTATGCACCCAGCAGAATACTGCTCATCTGTAAAAAGGAATGACATTCTTATACATGCGACAATATGATCAACCCTGAAGACATCATGTTGAGTGAAATAAGCCAGACGTAAAAGGACAAAGATTGTATGATTCTACTTACATTAAATATCTAGAATAGGCAAATTCTAGGGACAGGAAATAGATTAGCGGTTACCAGAGAGCAGGGACAGGGAGAGCTTACTGGGTACAGAGATTTTGTTTGGGAAGATGAAAAATTTTGATAATGGATAGTGGTGATGATCACACAACATTTTGGATCTAATTGATGCCATCGAATTGAATACTTCAAAATGGAAATGGCAAATTCTATATTATATGTATGTTACCACAATTTTAAAAACTTAGCCTGAATTAGGGCCTTTAGATGCTTCCTTACCTCACAGCCTGAATGACTGTCATCATGTGGAGGCTGCCAGTTCATCAACAAGTGCTGCATACTTCCATTTGCTAATGCTGCTGATATGCAATATACCAGAAATAGATTGGCTTTTACAAAGGGAATTTGTTAGGTTACAAGTTTTCAGTTCTAAGGCCATGAAAATGTCCAGATTAAGGCATCAACAAGAGAATACCTTCACTCATGAAAGGCTTATTGCGTCCATGGTTTCACTGTCACATGGGAAGGCACATGGCAATGGCCCTTCTCTCCCAGGTTGGTTTCAGAATGGCCCTCTTAGCTCCATCTGCTTTCACCTGGAGCATTTTCCTTCTTCAAGTGTCCTTTACTTGGTTTCATCTCTCTTCTCTCTGTATTGATTCTGAGCTCTCTCACATGTGTTCTGCCTTTTATTCCCTTCATGGTGGACTCCGGTAAAAGAATTAAGACCCACCTTGAATTGGGTGGGCACATCTCCATGGAAGCAACCTACTCAAAAGGTCCTACTCATGATAGGTCTGCACCCACAAAATTGGATTACAAAAAAGTGGCTTTTTTTGCATAACAGTTTCAAACCGGGACACATATGTACCCCAGACTATAGGGATTTACACCTACCTATGGGAGATACACCTGTGAAGTGCTAATTAGGAGTATGAGGCCTTCTGTCCTCAAATACAAGCTATGCTTTTGTGGGTTGGAGTGGATGGAGGTTGGAGGCATGGGAAGCCTCCAGGGATGAACAGGATGTGGGGATGCTGAGGGCAGGAGGTGGAAGGGGTATTCCAGGGCAGGGAGGGGAAGGCTACAGTGTGGGTAGAGTGGACTCATGTGCCATTGTTGCAGGCCAAAATTGAACCCTCCTTGAGTATTTGTTGGTTTGTATAGATTAGTGTGCTGCCCTGAGACATACCAGAGTAATTTGGTCAGAGAATAAAAAAGTATTTGCAAAGTCCTCTTGGGGGACTGAGGAGAAAGGAGGAAATATTCAACTTCCTCATACTGGAGAATTCCTGACATTCTCTCAAGCAGTTGGGACAACCAATTCAATAGGCTGAGCCCTTGATCTGGAGGCTCACCCCTACGAAGCTTATTCCTGCAAAGGAGTGGCTAAGCCTACTGATAAATATACCTAAGAGTCACCCCTGGAGAGCCTCTTTTGTTGCTCAGATGTGACCTCTCTAAGCCAACTCAGCAGGTGAACTCACCGCCCTCCCCCCTACATGAGACATAACTCCCAGGGGTGTAAATCTCCCTGACAATGTGGGATCTGACTCCTGGAGATGAACTAGGACCTGGCATCTTTGGAATAAGAAAACCTTCTTGGCCAAAAGGGGGAAGAGAAAAAATGAGACAAAGTTAAGTTTCAGTGGCTGCGAGATTTCAAACAGAGTTGAGAGGTTATCTTGGAGCTTATTCTTACACATTATATAGATATCCTTTTTTAGTTTGTGGTGCATTGGAGTGGCTAGAGGGAAGTACCTGAAACTGTTGAACTGTGTTTCAGTAGTCCTGATTCTTGAAAACAATTGTATAACTATGTAACCTTTACAATGTGACTGAAAACTTTGTGTCTGATGCTCCTTTTATCCTGAGTATGGACAAATGAGTGGGAAAAAAAAAAAGAAAAATAATGGAGGGAGAGAAAGGGTAAAACTTGGGTACATTGAAATACTGTGGGTCAGTGAGAGGGAAGGGTAAGAGATGTGGGATGTATGAGTTTTTCTTTTTTCTGGAGTGATGCGAGTGTTCTAAAAATGACCATGATGTTGAATACACATTATGTGATGATGTTGTTAGCCATTGATTGCATAATATGGTTGGATTGTATGTGTATGGATATTTCTAAGTTGAAAAAAAAAAAAAAAGTGAACCCTCACCCAATGTGGAGTGGTCAGGAGATCAGTAGAAGCCGAAGAGGAAAGGTTTATTTAGCAAAGGCCAGCCTCCATAAGATAGGACAGTATTCTCAAATCTGTCTCCCTGAACTGGAGAAACTTTCAGTATTTTATAGCATTCAAACAAAGGCAGGCAGGCTTAGGATAATATGCAACACTGTTTCAGATGACAAGGTTAGTGATAGTCTGTTGAGTATGCATAGAGTGATTAAGTACTTTGGCTTCTGCACATGTCAGGTGGGCTAACTTTGGTTAGAATAGACTGGGTTCAGAGAGATAGTTTAGGAATTTGGGGCATTTAGTTCTGGGCTGATGCAAATTAATCAGTAGGGGCTAAGTGCAAGAACAACTGACTTCAGGGGCTATGTTCAAGGGCACCTGACTTCAGGGGCTACATGCAAGGGCACCTGATTCAGGGTTGCAAAACAAGATAAGGGGATTCCAGGGAGGTCAGTCAGGAGTTGTTTTGGTTACAGGGTGCAGTTTCTAAGCATAGCATCAGCAAAACAGAACTTCTGGGTTATAGTTCAGTAGTTTTTGTTATTATAATTAGGAAAAGTTTTCTTTTAGGTTAATTTTTTTTTTAAGCGCCTGTACTTTGGCAATTAAAGCCAATTAAGGCTACTCTAGCTGAAGCTGTTAAAAACAAGAATTTATTTATGAAGTATATAGTTGGGGGGTTGGGAGATCAGAGAAAAGAGAATGGAAACTTTTATAACAGAGAGGGAACTGCTTCAGAAAGTGGTCAGGGTGGGGATATGAAAAGCAAGTCAGGGTCAGCTACACCATTCACAGTGGGAGGACTTTGAAATGAGCTTTGTTAATGGGACAGGGGTAAAGGTGAGTGAGACCATATGAGTCACTCTTGACTCCTCTGGTTTCTTTAGCTGAGGCTACCTAAAGAGGATCGATTTCTGTCTACTTTCTCCGTTGGGTGCTTCTGAGCTCCAGATGCCAGCAAGCCAGCCCCTCCCCCTGGGGCTTGGAAATAGGGTAGAATAACAGCAGGTGGAAGGAATCATCATGGGGAAGTCCCTGCCACCTGAATAAAATTCTTAACCCTGAGGCTGGACTCTATCCCTCCCTCTTCACCATCTGATTGCCCCACACTCCCCTGCTCCTCAACACAGGCAGCCCTGAGTACTCTCCCCGCAACCTCTCAGGCCCCTAACTCCTCCGGTCATCAATCAGCCAAGAGCAGAAACCTTTGTGCGGTTCTGCTTTGATACTCAGGATTCCACCAGGCCAGGAGAAGCCGTTTGCATTCAGAACCTGTCTGACAGTGGTTAGATCCTGGGCTATGGAGCTGTAGCCACCCGTTGTAAGACCAAATGTTTTCTTTCTCCTGGCCCCTGCTTGGGAATGCCAGTCCATGGCAGCTGGGCTCTGTCTTTCAATCCCAGGCCTATTTCTTCTTGAGTGATAGCCTTGAATGCTGCTTGCTCTGGGCTCCTCTCAGTAGGGGACTGATGCTGTAACTTTTGGCCCTCTCCCTTCCCCACCCTACACACACACGCAATATGGCAGGGTCCTCGGGAGTTGCGCAGGGGCTACTGATACCTGTGCTCCTTTCAGAGCAAATTAAGCAAATACCTTTAGCCAGGCATTTGAGAGACAGCCCCTATTTGGAGCTCTTGAGTGTTTGGCCTAATAATTACTTTTATATTTTCTGACAAGTGTGGGGATGTGGGCCAGCATGGGGGGCAGTGAGCGGGATATCATGGCAGCATCTCCATAATCTTATTAGCTATCAACTCTTGATCCTTCTGTTTCAGTGGAACTTTGCTGAGGAACTTTTAAGCCTTGCAGTCATCCCACAGCCACATTTCCTGTTCCCAAAGGCTGGGGGGTTTCTTCTGAGCAGCTCCTCTACATTGTAACTGCAGATGAGAGTGTCTGTCTAGGCTGCCTCACCAGCCAACAGGTTTTCTCATGGGCCAGGAGACGCTGGATGTTTGCCACTGGGACTTGTTAGAACCCTCTCTCCACCTTCCTGGACTTCAGTGGACTGAGGGGAGGAAAGAGGGAAGTTGCCGAGGACTCACACAAGGCACTTGTCAGACCCAGAGTCTTGCTAAAATCAGCATCTGCCTCTCCTCCGTCTCTAACGGCATCTCTGTGCTTTGTAAAGACAGGTAATTAGCGGTTTGGAAGTTTGTTAAGTGGTTGAAGCTTCCAGAAGGAGCCACACCTTCCAGCCCTGTTTGTCCTGAACACAGAGGCCTCTGTGGGTCTCTCCCCTCTCCAGCATTGGGCAAGCCGTGGACATCCGCCACCACATGCCTGCGGCTGGGGGATGGCTTGAGGTCAAAAGCAGCCATCTTTCCCTGTACCCTCTGGCTTGGTCTTTCTGGTCACCATAGGGCCAGGGCTATGGAGAGTGTTGCTGAGGGAGTGGGTGATTCCTGAGAGGAGGGAAGAAAACGCAGCTCCCGGAAAGACCCTCCCTGCAACCCCTCTTTCTTGCCATATCTTCTCTAGGAGCTGCTTTGATGAGGTGCCTGGACTCAAACCTTGCCAGTCTGAGCTATCCGATCCGCCACCAGGGTGGCTCCGCTTGGCTCTCTGGGTAGGAGGGGAAGGCACAGCTTTGCACTGAATCATTCTTTGCCATTGTTTCTCCCCTGGGTCTGTACATCTGGGTCAAATAAGTTGAAACTGGCTCATCGTAATAAAAGGAGAGGAAAAGCCACAGGCTGCGCCATAGAAATGACCTCATCTGGTAGAACTCATCAGCAATGGCTGGAAAGCAGTCTTGTTGGAACATGTGTATGGGAAGGAGAGCAGACTGTCTGTGGTTTGCATTTTCATGTTTCATGTGCAACAGCATTTTCCTGGGGATTTGGCTAAGCCAGCTTTGGCAGAGAGCGAGAGGCAGCTGCTCTTAACTTTCTCTCAATAGCCCTGCCTCCCAACTCTAAAAGCGGTTGTTTGGGATTTGTTGTCCGGTTGGAGGAAAAGGGGTGGCTTTACGTACTGGAGAAGGCCTGGCAGGAAAACCCTAAGGGTCTGTCCTAGCTCCAGAGTGCATCAGCCTGTGTGCCTCAACCTGGAGCTGTGTGAGAAGGACCAGGTGGGCAAGTCTGTCATTCAGCTGGGATGAAGTGGTATGACCATTCGGGTTGTTCATACATTTCAGAAAAAGAGCTGCTGCCCGAAGCACCACAAGGGCTGGCAACACCATCACCAGTCCCCTCTCTGGGACCTCCAAGCCTCCCCAACAGCCAGCATTGTTCTGCTTGTCGTGGGAGGTTGGTACCGGCAGACATAAATCACAACAGCCATTGTTCCTGGCGTGGACCAGTCCTGTTCCAGGTGCAGCTGCAGCAGGATCATTCTCCACCCCTCTGAGCTCCCCCAAGATTGTTGTTGCTCAGTATCTGGCTGTTATGCACCCCAAACATCCCTTCAGTGATGTTTGGAGGTGACTGAGACCCCACTCCCCTGTACCCTGCCCCTGTTCCAGGAAGCATGAGCATTCATTGGTGGTGGTCCTTGTGTGCACTGAGTGCTACCAGACTCCCCCTCTGTACCCCATCGCTCCAGTGCCTATTATGTCCTTTGGCTTTTTGGACAGCTCTTTCTGTGTCTACAGCAGGGAACTAGTCATGATTCTCTGGTTAGGATGGCCTTCAGGGAGCCAGGGCTCATGCATCTGTTTCTTAGGAAGAGGCCTGAAAGAGGATGACCAGAGGTATAGGAAGGCAGTATTGCACAGAGGAACCAGAGTCCTAGGTTCAGGTCGTAGCTCTACCACTTATTAGCTGTGTGACCTTGGCCACATTATTTAACCTCTCTGGGTCCAAGTTTCAAAGGGTGGTTTGTTTTTCTATTTTAAATAGATTTGTTACACAAATGATTGATACCTGCTTTTAAAAACTCAGTACAGAAAAACAAATTTTTAAGCTTTTTTTTGTGTATGTGATTATATACAAAAAAGCAATAAGTTTCCGAGTACATTTTAACAAGTAGTTATACAACAAATTCTAAAGTTCGCTATGGGTTACAGTTCCACGATTCTTCATTTTTTTCTTCTAGCTACCCCAGGAAACCAACAGAAATATCAATATAATGATTCAGCAGTCATACTTATTTGTTAAATCTTATTCTCTGTTATACTCCTCCTTCTCTTTAAATAGCATATATACATAAAAGCAATAAATGTCAAAGTACATCACAAAAATTTGTTGTAGAACAGATTTCAGAGTTTGGTATGGGTTACAATGAAACAGTTTTTTAGGATTTTTTTCTAGCTGCTCTAAATGCTGGATGCTAAAAAAGTGTCAGTATAAGGATTCAGCACTTATACTTATTTGTTAAACCCTACCTTCTGTGTATAACTCCACCATCACCTTTGAACTTTCTCCCACTCTTTAGGGCTATTTGGGCTATGCCCATTCTAACTTTTTTATGTTGGAAGGGGCTGTCAATAATACGGGGTGGGAAGATAGAACTAGTTGATGTCCTGGAAGGTCTGGTCTGCATTTTAGGACTCATCTGGTCCAGGGACCCATCTGGAGGTTGTAAGTTTTGGAGAGTTACCCTAGGGCATGGAACCTTTGTACAATCTTCCCTAGTATTCTTTAGGATTGGCAGAAATGGTTTTGGTTGGGATTTGGCAAGCTATCATAGGTAGCAATGTCTAACTGAAGCATGCATAAGAGTTACCTCCGGAGTAGCCTCTCGACTCTATTTGAACTCTATCAACCACTGATACCTTATTTGTTATACTACTTTTCCCCCTTTTGGTCAGGATAGCATTGAGGATTCCATGGTGCCAGGAATCACTGGGGGTCATTTCCCACACTGCCAGGGAGACTTTCATCCCTGGGTGTCCTGTCCCACATTGGGGGGAGGGCAGTGGTTTTACTTGCAGAGTTGGGCTTAGAGAGAGAAAGGCCACATCTGAGCAACAGAAGAGATCCTCTGGAGGTGACTCTTAGGCATACCTGTAGTAGGCTAAGCTTCTCTGCTACCTATATAAGCTTCACACTGGCAAGCCTCAAGGTCAAGGGCTTGGCCTATTGATTTGGGTATCCTTAATGTTTGACACAGTATCCGGGGTTTCCCTGGTGGTAAAGTTAAATAATTCCATAATTTTTCTCCCATCCCTCAAAGGGACTCTGCCAAACTTTTTGACTCTCTGCTTAGTGCACCCTGGGATGTATCCAGGCATTACATTCAGCTATACGGGATTAAAGGCTCTCGTTCTTATTCTGGGCTCCTTGTGTTTGGATTGTTTAAATGATCTATCCAGACAGGTTGCGTTAGATTATGTGCTACATAAAACCTAGGTTCTGGACAGAGTAAACTTTTCTTCCTTTGGTCTCGAAGAATAGATGAAATTCTAACATGGAAGCAATTTCATGCTATGGGTTATGCTTAACAGGAAAACGTCAGCAGTACCACAGCAGCAGCAGGGGTGAATAATAGGGGAAAGGACAGAGTTAAGAGGTTTAGATTTCTTATTTGGTGAGGGTGTGTTTACTGGTTATTTTTCTCTTGGGAACATTGAAATGATCTAAAATTGAGAGTGTTGATGAACTGTGGACTTTAAACATTATACATGATGCCTAATGAATGCAGGTGGCTGAAGGATGCACTGATTGAGAAGTAGATTGGCGAATGATGTTGTATACATATGACCAAATATTGTGCTGCTATAAAAAGGAATGAAGTCATGAGACATGCAACAGTATGAATGAACCTGTGGGACATTTGGTGAGGCAGAATAAACCAGAAATGAAAGAACAGTTATTGTGTGATCTCCTTTAGAAAATGCTTGCAAGAAAACAGGGGCCTAGATTGTAAGCTCTTATTAGCGGACACATTTTTCAGAGTGGCAGTTATTGTTTCTGGATCTTGAGAGGCTGTCTTATATATCTATAACCTGGTATTAAGAGATAAGAACAAGCCGATCAGGTCAAGATTAAGGTAATTCAGAGCCTAGGGATAAGGTAGACATTTTCTATATTTTAGGACCACACCTATTCTTTAAGACCAAAAGAAGAAAGGTTTATTTTGTCCAGAACCTAAATTTTCTGTAGCACATAATCTAACTCAACCTGTCCAGATAGCTCATTTGAACAATTGAAACACAGGGGCCCCAGAATAAGAATGAGGGCCTTTAATCCTGTGCTTAATGTAATGCCTGGGTACATCGTAGAATATGCTAAGCAGATAATCAAGGGGTATTGGCAAAGTCTTTGAGGGATAGGAGAAAAGAAAGGGGAAAAAAAAAAAAAAACCGCCATTTTCTTCCTTACCCCTGTATTCTGAATTACCTTAATCCTGACCCAAATGGCTTCATTCTTACCTCTAACTACCAGGTTATACATGTGTAAAACAGCCCCGCAAAATCCAGAAATAGCGATTACCACTCCAGATTAAATGTGACTACTGTAAGAGTTTACAATCTAACCCCTAGAATGAGCTGAGACTCAGCATCAAGGAATTGAGAAAACCTTCTCTACCAAAAGGGGAAAGAGTGAAATGAGACAAAATAAGTGTCAATGGCTGAGAGATTCCAAACACAGTCGAGAGGTTATCCTGGAGGTTATTCTTACACATTAAATAGATATCACCTTGTTAGTCAAGATGTAGTGGGAGAGGCTGAAGGGAACTGCCTGAAAATGTAGAGCTGTGTTCCAGTAGCCATGTTTCTTGAAGATGACTGTATAATGATACAGCTTTCACATGTGACTGTGTGATTGTGAAAACCTTGTGTCTGATGCTCCTTTTATCTACCTTATCAACAGACGAGTAAAACATATGGAATAAAAATAAGTAATAGGGGAAATAAATATTAAAATAAATTTAATTTGAAATGCTAGTGATCAATGAAATGGAGGAGTAAGGGGTATGGTTTGTATGAATTTTTTTGTGTTTTCTTTTTATTTATTTTTCTGAATAGATGCAGATGTTCCAAGAAATGATCATGATGATGAATATACAACTATATGATGATATTGTGAATTACTGGTTATATATGTAGAACGGAATGATCAAAAGTTAAGAATGTTTGCGTTTGTTTGGTGTTTTTTGGTATTTAAAGAAAAATAAAACTAATTAAAAAAAAAGATTACAATCTAGGCCCTAGTTTTCTTATAAATATTTTCTAAATGAAGTCATACAACATTTGCTCTTTTGTTTCTGGCTTATTTTGCCTCACCACATGTCCCACAGGTTCATTTACATTGTTGTATGCCAGAAAAACAATTTTAAAAATTCTGATTACATGTAACTTCACCACCCAGAGAAAACCTCTGCTAACATCTTGGTACATGTCCTATCAGACTTAGTTTTGTGTGTACTTGTATATGCAGTTGCTTGCATACACCCTCTTATAAAAAAATAAATGACATCATGGCCTTACTCTCTCTAAGCCCAACTCTAAAAGTGAAATCATTGCCCTTCCCCCTACATGGGACATAACATCCAGGGGTGAAAGTCTCCCTGGTGGTGTGGGAGATGACTCCTAGGGATGAATCCAGCCCTGGCACCATGGACTCAACAATTCTATCCTAACCAAAAGGGGAAAAAAGTGTAACTAATAAAATGTCAGTGGCAGAGAGAGTTCAAATGCTGTCGGGAGACTTGCTCTTATGCAAGCTTCAGTTAGACATTGCTACCTGCCAACCCCCAACCAGGACCATTCCAGCCAATCCTAAAGAACTCCTAGGATTCCACAAGTGTTCCATGTACTACTGTAACTTTCCAGAAACCTACAACTTCCAAATGGGTCCCTGGACCACTTAAGTGCTGAAACCTAGCCCAGCCTCTCCAGAACATCAGATAATTCCATCTCCCTACCCCATAATAGTGACAAACCCTTCCAACATGAAAAAATTAGAATGGCCATAGCCCAAACACCCTTAAGAGAGGAATAGAAAGATCAAAGGTGATAGTGGAGTTATACAGAGAAGATAGGATTTAACAAATGAATATGAGTGATGAATCATTAAATTGATATCTCTTTTAGTCTCCAGTATCTTAGAGCAGCTAGAAGTAAAAACCTAAAATTGTGGAATTGTAACCCATGTCAAACTCTGAAATATGTTCTACAACTAATTGTTGTGCTGTGCTTTGAAATTTATTGCTTTTTTTGTATATATATGTTATTTTTCACAAAAAAGAAAGAAAAAGAGTCAATTGTGATAAAACGTATTTTAAATTTATTTAGCAGGTATGAAAAAATTCAGTAAAAGAGTAGAAGTTGAAGCTGATATAAATTTCCTTAAAAGTAGAGATGGAAAATGGGAGAGAAAAGATACGGAAACTGGAAGATGAGTCTAAGTGGTCAGATATCCAATAATTGGAATTCCAGAAAGAAAGGGCAGAGAAAATGGGGAAGAAAGTCATCAAAAAAATAATTCAAGACATATTCTCAGGACTGAAAAATATGATTTTTAAGAATGAAAAGTCACCCGCACCCCCCCCCCCCCCCCAAAAAACAAGCCAAGACCTGTCAACGTGGTCAGAACATCTAGGACAGCTAGAAAGAATCAGGTCACATCCAAAGGACTGGAAATCAGAATGGCCCAGACTTCTTGACAGCAGCACTGCAATCCAGACGATCACAGAACAGTGCTTTCAGTATATGAGGGTCATTGCTTTCCATCCTAGAATTCTTTAGCCAAATCCTTAAGTGTGACAGAATAAAAGGATCTGCAACTATGCCAAGTCTCAAAAGTTATCTCCCATGCACCACATCTCAGGAAGCAACTTGAATTTGTGTTGTAGCTCAGTGGATCTTGTTGCATGGTCCCCTGCCAGCTGTATCGGTTATCTGAGAGCTTGTTAGAAATGCACATGCTTCTCAGTGTGGACAATCAAAGCAATAGGCTAAGCCCCCAGTCTTGGGGTTTGTTCATATGAAACTTAACCCCACTAATGATAGGTTGAGCCTACTTAAAATTAGGCCTAAGAGTCACACCCAAGAGAGCCTCTTTTGTTGCTCGATGTGGCCTCTCTCTCCAGCCAACACAACAAGCAAACTTACCACTCTCCCCCGTCTACGTGGGACATGACTCCCAGGGGTGTGGACCTTCCTGGCAACGTGGGACAGAAATCCTGGAATGAGCTGAGACTCAGCATCAGGGGATTGAGAAAACCTTCTCGACCAGAAGGGGAAGAGGGAAATGAGAAAAAATAAGTGTCAGTGGCTGAGAGATTCCAAACAGAGTCGAGAGGTTATCCTGGAGGTTATACTTACGCATTAAATAGATATCACCTTGTTAGTCAAGATGTAGTGGAGAGGCTGAAGGGAACTGCCTGAAAACGTGGAGCTATGTTCCAGTAGTCATGTTTCTTAAAGATGATTGTATAATGATATAGCTTTCATAGTGTGACTGTGTGATTGTGAAAACCTTGTGTCTGATGCTCCTTTTATCTACCTTATCAACAGATAAGTAAAACATATGGAATAAAGATGAATAATATGGGGAACAAATGTTAAAATAAATTTAGTGAAATGCTGGTGATCGGTGAGGGGGAGGGGTGGGGAGTATGGTATGTATGAATTTTTTTCTGTTTTCTTTTTATTTATTATTCTGAGTAGATGCAAATGTTCCAAAAAATGATGAATATGCAACTATGTGATGATATTGTGAATTACTGATTATATATGTAGAATGGAATGAGCAAAAATTACGAATGCTTGTGTTTGTTTGGCGGGTTTTTTTTTTTTGGTATTTAAAAAAAATTTTTTAAATAATAAAAAAAATAAAACAGCTATGCTATTAAAAAAAAAAAGAAATGCACATGCTTCGGCCCAACCCAGACCTTCTGAATTGGGAGATTTTGATGCACACTGAAGCTTGAGAACCACAACTTTAGCAAAATAAGGATATAAACCATGAAAGAGAAAGATAATGGATCCAGGAAACAAGGTACCCAGCTGCAAAAGAAAGGCAAAGGGCATCCCAACCTGATGCTCAGAGAACACAGAGATGGCTATGGAGCAACCAGATGCACCCAGAGACCCTTTGCTGGTATGCCTCAGTGTACCTGACAAGCCTTAGCATATCGAGAAGAGATTTCTTTCTTTTTTTTTTTTTTTGACATTTTTATTAATTAAAAAAAAATTAACAACAAACAAAACATTAAGATATCATTCCATTCTACATATACAATCAGTAATTCTTAATATCATCACATAGTTGCATATTCATCATTTCTTAGAACATTTGCATTGATTTAGAAAAAGAAATAAAAAGACAACAGAAAAAGAAATAAAACCATAACAGAGAAAAAAGATTATACATACCATACCCCTTACCCCTCGCTTTCATTTACCCCTAGCATTTCAAACTAAATTTATTTTAACATTTGTTCCCCATATTATTTATTTTTATTCCATATGTTCTACTTGTCTGTTGACAAGGTAGATAAAAGAAGCGTCAGACACAAGATTTTCACAATCACACAGTTATATGTGAAAGCTATATCATTATACAATCATCATCAAGAAACATGGCTACTGGAACACAGCTCTACATTTTCAGGCAGTTCCCTCCAGCCTCTCCACTACATCTTGAACAAGGTGATATCTACTTAATGCATAAGAATAACCTCCAGGATAACCTCTTGACTCTGTTTGGCATCTCTCAGCCATTGACACTGTATTTTGTCTCATTTCACTCTTCCCCCTTTTGATTGAGGTTTTCTCAGTCCCTTGATGCTGAGTCTCAACTCATTCTAGGGTTTTTCTCAGTCCCTTGATGCTGAGTCTCAGCTCATTCCAGGACTCTGTCCCATGTTGCCAGCAAGGTCCACACCCCTGGGAGTCATGTCCCATGCAGAGATGGGGAGGGTGGTGAGACTGCTTGTCATGTTGGCTGGAAAGAGAGGCCACATCTGAGCAACAAAAGAGGCTCTTTCTGGGGTGACTCTTAGGCCTAAATTTTAAGTAGACTTGACCTATCCTTTGTGGGGTTGTTTCATATGAACAAACTCCAAGACTGGGGGCTCAGCCTATAGCTTTGGTTGTCCACACTGCTTGTGAGAATATCAAGAATTCAACTTGGGGAAGTTGAATTTCTCACCGCTCTCACCATTTCCTGAAGGGGGCTTGCAAAAACTTTTCCACTCACTGATCAAATCAGTCTGGGATTCATTGGGGCATTACTCTGGACAAACCAACAAAATCTCATGTGCTACCTGAGATTCCAAGTACTTATGACGTTCAATCAGACTATCTATGTAAGTTATATTAAGAAATACTCTAGGAGAAGATGGCGGCTTAGTAAGACGCGCGGGTCTTAGTTCCTCCTCCAGAAAAGCAACTAAAGAAACAGAAACAATACGAAACAGCTCCCGGAGTCACGACAGAGACCAAAAAAGACAGCGTACCCCATTCTGGAACGGCTGAACGGGTAGGGAGAATCCACTGCTGTGAGATACCCGAGGGGTGCACGTTTTCCCGGCTGGGGTGGCTGGCGTCTGGGGTCCCCTCCACGCACGTGGCTCCCCGGTCTGACTGGGAACATTGGATAGCGGAGCCCTCCCGTCACGCTTGGCGTCTCGGGCCGGCTGGGCAATTTGGACCGGCACTCCCCCAAGCCACGGCCAGCGACCCCCGCCTCCACGCGCGGTTTCCCGGCCGACTGCCCCGCAGACAAACGACCGCCACGAGCGCCACCTACTGGGCAGGAAAAGAAAAACAGAGCCCAGAGATTCCACAGAAAAACCTTTCAACCAGCTGGGTCCCACACCCAGGGAGATCTGATCAAATGCCCAGACACCAGCAGAAAATAATGGATGACGCTCGGAAAATTGAAGATATGGCCCAATCAAAGGAACAAACCAATAGTTCAAATGAGATACAGGAGCTGAGACAACTAATGCTGAATATACGAACAGAAATGGAAAAACTCTTCAAAAACCAAATCAATAAATTGAGGGAGGACATGAAGAAGATATGGGCTGAACAAAAAGAAGAAATAGAAAATCTGAAAAAACAAATCACAGAACTTGTGGGAGTGAAGGACAAAGAAGAAAAAATGGAAAAAACAATGGATACCTACAATGGTAGATCTAAAGAGACAGAAGCTACAATTAGTGAACTGGAGGATGGAACAACTGAATTCCAAAAAGAAACAGAAACTATAGGGAAAAGAATGGAAAAACTTGAGCAGGGAATCAGGGAACTGAATGACAATATGAAGTGCACAAATATACGTGTTGTGGGTGTCCCAGAAGGAGAAGAGAAGGGAAAAGGAGGAGAAAAACTAATGGAAGAAATTATCACTGAAAATTTCCCAACTCTTATGAAAGACCTAAATATACAGATCCAAGAAGTGCAGCGCACCCCAAAGAGAATAGACCCAAATAGGCGTTCTCCAAGACATTTACTAGTTAGAATGTCAGAGGTCAAAGAGAAAGAGAGGATCTTGAAAGCAGCAAGAGAAAAACAATCTGTCACATACAAGGGAAACCCAATAAGACTATGTGTAGATTTCTCAGCAGAAACCATGGAAGCTAGAAGACAGTGGGATGATATATTTAAATCACTAAAAGAGAAAAACTGCCAACCAAGACTCCTATATCCAGCAAAATTGTCCTTCAAAAATGAAGGAGAAATTAAAACATTTATAGACAAAAAGTCACTGAGAGAATTTGTGACCAAGAGACCAGCTCTGCAAGAAATACTAAAGGGAGCACTAGAGTCAGATACGAAAAGACAGAAGAGAGAGGTATGGAGTAAAGTGTAGAAAGAAGGAAAATCAGATATGATATATATAATACAAAAGCCAAAATGGTAGAGGAAAATATTATCCAAACAGTAATAACACTAAAAGTTAATGGACTGAATTTCCCAATCAAAAGACATAGAATGGCAGAATGGATTACGACCCAGCAATACCACTGCTAGGTACCTACTCAAAGGACTTAAGGGCAAAGACACAGACGGACATTTGCACACCAGTGTTTATAGCAGCATTATCTACAACTTCAAAGAGATGGAAACAGCCAAAATGCCCATCAACAGACGAGTGGCTAAACAAACTGTGGCGTATACCTACGATGGAATATTATGCAGCTTTAAGACAGACTAAACTTATGAAGCATGTAATAACATAGATGGACCTAGAGAACATTATGCTGAGTGAGTCTAGCCAAAAACTAAAGGACAAATACTGTATGGTCCCACTGATGTGAACCGACATTCGAGAATCAGCTTGGACTATATCATTGGTAACAGAGACCAGCAGGAGTTAGAAACAGGGTAAGATAATGGGTAATTGGAGCTGAAGGGATACAGACTGTGCAACAGGACTAGATACAAAAACTCAAAAATGGACAGCACAATAATACCTAAGTGTAATGTAACTAGGTTGGAACACTGAATGAAGCTGCACCTGAAATATGAAAAAAAAAAAAAAAAAAAAAAGAAATACTCTAGTCAAAATATAAATTTTGTAACAAATAAACATTTTTTGCTTTAGTCTCACACATAAGGTAACATTTTAAAATAAAATTTGTACGTTGTACATTTCACTATTATTATACACTCTAGGCATTCCTAGATTATACCATCTCGATCTTTAACATCTATCTTTCTTTCTGATTTCATTTATGTCCCCAGCCCTCCTCCCTCTATCATTCTCACATAACAGCTTCATTCAGTGTTTTAACATAATTACATTACAGTTAGGTAATTAGTAATGTAATGTAATGTAATGCTGTCCGTTTCTGAGTTTTTGCATCCAGTCCTGTTGCACAGTCTGTATCCCTTCAGCTCCAATTACCCAATATCTTACCCTATTTCTATCTCCTGATGGTCTCTGTTACCAACGACGTATTCCAAGTTTATTCACTAATGTCAGTTCATATCGGTGAGACCATATAGTATTTGTCCTTTAGTTTTTGGCTAGTCTCACTCAGCATAATGTTCTCAAGGTCCATCCATGTTGTTACATTCTTCATAAGTTTATTCTGTCTTAAAGCTGCATAATATTCCATCGTATGTATATACCACAGTTTGTTTAGCCACTCGTCTGTTAATGGACATTTTGGCTGTTTGCATCTTTTTGCAATTGTAAATAATGCTGCTATAAACATTGGTGTGCAAGTGTCCATTTGTGTCTTTGCCCTTAAGTCCTCTGAGTAGATACCTAGCAATGGTATTGCTGGGTCATATGCTAATTCTATATTCAGCTTTTTGAGGAACCGCCAAACTTCCTTCCACAGCGGTTACACCATTTGACATTCCCACCAACAGTGAATAAGTGTACCTCTTTCTCCACATCCTCTCCAGTACTTGTCATTTTCTGTTTTGTTGATAATGGCCATTCTGGTGGGTGTGAGATGATATCTCATTGTGGTTTTGATTTGCATTTCTCAAATGGCCAGTGACATTGAGCATCTCTTCATGTGCCTTTTGGCCATTTGTATTTCCTCAAGAAGAGATTTCTTTTAATGGGAATGTGAATTTGGAGATGAACTAAAGACAACTTTACAGAAAATTAAACAAAGTAATTATTAACTCCATGTATCAAAAACTGCTAACCAATCCTAAAGAACACCTAGGGCATTATATGAGATTCTACAAAGATTCCATGCACTTGAATAACTTTCCAGAAACCTACAACCTCCAGATGGATCTGTGGACCAGTTAAATCCTAAAATGCAGAGGGACCAGCCCTTCCAGAACCTCAACTAGTTCCATCCTCCCATACCATATTGCAGTTCCACAATTTTAGGTTTTTACTTCTAGCTGCTCCAAGACACTGGAGGCTAAAGGAAATATCAATATAATGATTCAGCGATCATACTGATTTGTTAAACCCTACCCCCACTGTTGAATTTTACCAGTTGTTCCAGCACTGCCTTTAAAGCAGCTTTCTATGCTGGTGACCCAGGTTCGATTCCCAGTGCCTGCCCATGCAAAAATAAATAAATAAGTAATTAAATAAAAAATCAAAGCAGCTTTCTTCCCTGTCCTGGTACCAGGATCCATTCAGAGATCATGCATTTCCTTGAGGGATCTGTCTCTTGAGTTTCCTTTAATCTGAAACACTTCCTTAACCTTTAGTTCATCCTTTATAACTTTAACACTTTTGAAAAACTAAAGCCACTTGTTTTGTAGTAGGTCCCTGGATTTGGGTTTGCTGATATTTTCCCATGATACAATCCCATTAGTAGGCATCTGATGTCCATTAGCCCCTTTACAGATGATGTTACTTCTGCTCACAGGTGAAGGAAGCCTGAAGGACTTCCCTGCTATGAAGTTACTTAGTTTCCCTTTAGGGTTAATAAGTAACCCTTGGGCAGGTGGTTTTATGTTTTTTAATCTACGGATTTTATTGAGATATATTCACATACCATATATTCCTTCCAAAATATACAGTGTCCTACAGTATCATCGCTTAGTTGTGCAGTTGTCATTACACTAAATTTTAGACAATTTCCGTTGCTTCGAAGAGAAAAATAACAGGCAGACACAAAAAAAGGAAAACCCAAAATACCCCATATTGATCCCTAGTATTGGTATGATACACATGTTACTGGTGATGAAAAATATGAAAGTATTACTGTTAAATATAGCCCACAGCCTGCAGGGGTAAATTTCCCCATATGCCACTCTGTTATTAACTCTTTAGACAAGTGTTCATGTAGTTCATGCAAAAACTTACTTATATTTGTATTAATCAGTGACATACATGACTTGAAACAACCTTTTTCAAATTCTTCCATAACAAAGAACTATTACTTATAATTCCAATAACGAACCTCCATCACCTCTATCCATCCTAAACCTTGAAGTTCAACCTCATTAACAATTCTGTACATATTAGGTAATTGTTACCCTTTCTCTAGCTTCTATCTCTAGATAACCTAAATTCTACATTTTAGGACTCTGAGTTTACATAGTCTAGTTGGTTCATACAATGTCTGTCCTTTTTGTATCTGGCTTATTTCATTCAGCATTATGACCTCAAGTTCTATGCATGTATTCTTGTGCTTCAGGACCGCATTCATTCTTACTGCTGCATGATAGTCCATCATGTGTATGTAGATTTTATCACTCATCTGTTGATGGACAGTTGGATTGTTTCCATCTTTTGCCAATTGTAAATAATACTACTGTGAACATCAGTGTACAAATTTCTATTCATGTCCCTGCTTTTGGATCTTCTGGGATATACCGAGTAGCAGAATTGCTGGGTCATAGGGCAACTCGTATTTAGGTTTCTGAGGAACTGCCAAACAGTCTTCCACAAAGGCTGTACCATTTTACATTCCTGTCAGCAGTGAATAAGTGTTCTCTTTCTCCACATTCTCGCCAACATTTATAGTTTCCTATTTGTATAATAGCAGCCATTCTTATAGGTGTGGGGTAATATCTCATTGAAGTTTTGATTTGCATTTCCTTAATAGCTAGTGAAGATAAACATCTTTTCATATGCCTTTTTTTTTTGCACGGGCAGGCTCCAGGAATTGAACCCGGGTCTTTAGTGCAGCAGACGAGAACTCTGCCACTGAGCCACTGTTGCCTGCCGATGATTTTTAGACATCTGTATCTCCTCTTTGGAAAAATGTCTGGGCAAGTTTTTTTTCCCCCCTAGATAAGGGTCTTCTCTGCAAACTCCCTCTTCTACCCTAGGTGCAAAAGCTGCTTATGACCTTCAGCATGACAGCTTTCCAGCTTCAACAGTTGTAAGATATATTCTCTAACTGACCCCTTATGTCATGATCGTTTTATTTAAACAAATTTTTTTATAATTTAGTAGATTAAAAATGATACCTTAGTTTGATTTAATTTGCATTTCTATGATTTCTAGAGAAGTTAAAC
This sequence comes from Tamandua tetradactyla, assembly GCF_023851605.1. NCBI lineage: Eukaryota > Metazoa > Chordata > Mammalia > Pilosa > Myrmecophagidae > Tamandua > Tamandua tetradactyla. The sequence continues at coordinate 10,408,221 of NC_135334.1, read as the reverse complement.
TTTTTTTGATATATATGTATGAGCCCACATATTTCTTTCTATGTGAATTGTCTGTTTATATCATAAGCCTATATTTTTGTCTGCTAACATGTTGGGAGTATTTTTACCAGTTTTTTTTTTTGTACGTATGTATATATCACAGTTCCCCCTTCAATTCCTCAATCAATGTACTCTTGGGCCTCTTCCGTCCATTGCAAATTATGAACACTGCCACCATAAACACCAGTGTGCAATTGTCCATTCATGTCCCCACTCTCAGTTCCTATAGGTATATACAGAGCAGTGATGTTTCAGAATCATGTGGCAACCCCACCCCTAGCCTCCTATGGAGCTAGCACACTGCACTGCTCTGCTTCCCTACCAATAGTGACCAGGTACATCTCTCTCTCTCCACATTTTCTCCAGCACTTGTATCTCTTTGTTCATTTTTTTTTTTTATTCAGCTACCTCCCCTTCCCATCTCCCACCCCCAGTTTGAAGTAGGATTGCAATGAGCCAGGTACCCAACTAAGCATTTCCCAACCACATACCCACTGAGCACTTATAACAGCCTGAGAAGGGGAGGACTATCATCAGCCCTTTTTTTTTTTTTTTGAATCTTTATTGTGAATTGTCCATGTTAAAAATGTGAAGTATACAGAAGCTGTCGCTTGTGAAGTCATTTGCGTACTCTAGCTGCAGAGATGCATCATCTAATTCATTGCTATATATAAACAGAGATTTTCTTCCTGGACCATATGATTTGTAGTTTGCTCTCTTTACCAGAGTCATAATAGTGAAATCATACTATATTTATTCTAGGCAAATGTTTTTGAGACTGCAAGTATATCCTGTTCCCCAACATATTTACATCGATGGCTTAGACATTTATTGGGTGTTGACTCTCTGTTTTTTATTTTTATTTTTAACTGTTTGTTGCATTCACTGACATAGGGCACAGAATTTCCTGTTTTAACCACATTCCAGTGTACAATTCAGGAGTATTAACTAAATTCACAGTATTCTGCTACTATTACCTTAGTGACAGCTGTTACCTCCTTTTTTGTTTCCTCAAACAGAAACTGTCACCCATTAAGCTGTAACTTCCTCTTCCTACCCTGCATCCCTGCCCCTAGTAACGTATAAATTACCATCTATCTCTATGAAATTTGGTTCTCCTAGAAAAAGATCATAAAGTATCTTGCTGTGTCTGGTTTAATTCGCTCAACAGGATGTCTTCAAGGTTAATTTGTGTTGCTGCAGGAGAAGGGCATTAACTCTTGACCAAACCCCTCCTGGAGTTCAGCTACAGGTCAGTATTCTGATTGGCATTTAGGTAAACACTCGAGCTTAATTTTTGCTTCCAGTGAGAAATTGAGCATTGTGAAATATATTGATTTTTATCTGAGAGGCTCTATTCCCTTTAGAGCAAAAATGCTCTTGCCGAGTTAAAAGTCTATAAAGACCAGGTTTATTCATTCATTTGTTCAATCAGTATTTGTTCATGCCACGTGATTCCTGGTGCCATGGGGATAAATGGTAAAAAAAAAAAAAAATAGACAAAATCCCTGCCCTGCTAGAACTTACATTCTTGTGGGGAGAGTGGGGGCAGGGTGGATCAGACAATAAAGACCTAAGAATAAGTTTGTACTCTTTTTCAGATAGTGATAAGTGAAGGAAAAGGAAGTTGGCAAAGGAGATCGAGTGTGCTGAAGTAAGTGGTACTATTTTAGCCAGGACTGTCGGTGCTCCAAGGAGCTAACCTCTGAGGTGTGGGAGGCACCAAGTGCTTCTCCAATCCCAGAGCCTGCCTGGCAGAGGGACAGCTGGTGCAAAGGCTTAGACCATGCTTAATGCATGTTAGTGTAACAGACAAGACATGGGAGCAGAGCCAGCAAAGGGAGAATGGTGCTGCTGTCTTGGTGTCCTAGGGCTGCTTTAACAAAGCTCCATTAACTGGGTGGCCTAAAACAACAGAAACATATTGACTGACTGTTCTAGAGGCTTCAGATCCAAAATCAAGGTGTTGACAGGGCCGTGCTGCCTTTAAAACCTGTAGACAAGAATCCTTCCTTGCTTCTCCCATTTCTGGTTGTTTGTTTACAGTCCTTGGCGCTCCTTGGCTTGCAGCTGCTTCACTCTGATTTCTGCTCTTTTGTCCCATGACCTTTTCTCTTTGCCTATCTATGTCTGTGTCCATATCCCTCTTCTTAAAAGGACCCCAGCCATATTGGATTATGGCCTCCATCCCACCCTTCTACTCTAATTTGGCTTCATCTTAACTAATCACATCTTCAAATAAAGTCACATTCATGGGACTGGGTTTTAGAATTTGAGCATTTCTTTTGGAGGATCATGGTTGAACCCATGGCAAGTAGTAAATGAAGACAGAGAGACCACCAGGGGCAAGGTCACAGAAGGCCATGTGAACAAGGATGTACAGCTGCTGGAGGGGCCATCTGCTCTAAGAGGCCCATCCCCTGCAGTGGGCCTGCATTAGTTCCTTCTCAACAGCAGCCCTTCAGGAGCCAGCATGTGATTGCTGGCTTGCCCCTGGCCAGGGCTTCTGGTGGTAGTCTGAGAGGAGCTGGGCCCCTGAGGAGTGATGGTGCTGAAGAGCTCTGGGAGGGATAGCCATGGGGTTTCTGAGGAAAGGAAGAAGGACAACAGGAAGGGAGCAGTTGGGAAATGCCTCCTTCCCTCCCACCAACACCACCCCATGCCATGCTCTGTGGCCAAGGGTGGAAAGTAGGAGAGAGCTGGCTGGGGCAGGCCTTCAACAGACCTTGGCAGACAAGGGCCTGCTTGGAGGCTCAGTGACTTTCTGATCTGGGTCAGTCAGGGAGCCCCAGGTGTAGATCCTCAGGCTGTGCCCATGCCAGCAGAGTTAGACTGTCCTCCAATATCAGCTCTGCCTTTGTTCTCAGCCATCCTGCCCAACTCTGAGGGAATTCCACTGCTAACAGCTTTTCTCCCCATTGCCCAACCCAGTCAACTGAAGGAACAACAGAAACAAGAAGAAAAGCCAGCATTTGTGGAGTACTTTTTTTTCTTTGTGCAAGGCACTCTCTAAATGCTTTCCGTTTACTAACTCATTTAATTATCACGCAGCCCCATAAAGTAGGTCTGTTATCACCAGCCTCTGTTCACAGGTGAGGACACTGGGGCAACAGAGAGTCCCATCTTGTCCAAGATTACATAGTTAGGAAGTATTATCACCAGCTCCTGTTCACAGGTGAGGACACTGGGGCAACAGAGAGTCCCACACTTGTCCAAGATTACATAGCTAGGAAGTACAGAGCCAGCGTTTGAACCTGGGCTCCAAAATCTCAGCGCCTAGCCACAAAGCAGTTCTGCAGATATCAAGGACCGAAGTGGTGCCATTCAATCAATTTCAGTCTCCTGCCTCATGAGACCTTGATAAACTTGACCTCTGACCATTGGCCTATGACCCTGGGCTGTTAGAGAGCAGTGAGAGTGAGAAGTGAGGAGCTGCCTTTTGCTGATTCCCAGAGAGTTGTGAGGAGGCCTGCATGTCTCCCTTTCAGCATAGTCAGATCCAGGGATTCCCAGGAATTGGGGTAACCTTCGTTTAGCACATCTAGTGGTCCAAAGAACATGTTTTGTTTCATATTAACAGTAACTCTGTGGGGCAGATTTTATGGGCACAGTTTAGCAGATTAGGAAACCGAGACTCTTAGGAGGTTAAATCCCTGAGTCACACAGCTGGTTGGGGAAGAGCTGTCTGCCCAGCTCAGGTGTAGAGTCCCTGTCTTTGCCCCCAGAAACGACAGACCAGGGCGTTTGATGCTTGCAAGAAGTCCTGTGCTTGATATGCTATCGTCCTTCAGCAGCCACCAGTCCTCACTTTTGTATGTCACTGCCGGGCTACTGAAAGAAATATTGGGCATTTAGGGAGCAGCTGTGTTGGAAGAGCTATACAGTTCCAGATTCCAATCTGGCCTCTGCCACATCTCACAGTGTAATATGGATAAGTCTGAACCCCTGTGAACCTAGGAAGTGGGGGATTAAAAGAACCTATTTGTACATTGCTGGTGGAAATGTGAAATGGTACAGTCACCTTGGAAAGCAGTTGTGGTGGTTCCTCAAAATTTTCAATATAGAATTACCATATGACCTGGCAATTCCATTCCCAAGTATATACCCAAAGAAATTTAAAACAGGGACTCAAATAAATGCATGTACACCAACATTGATAGCAACATCATTCACGGTAGCCAAAAGGTAGAAACAGCCTAAGTGTCCAAAGACAGATAAATGGATAACTGAAATGTGGTCTGTCCATACAGTGGTATATTATTCAGCCACCAAAAGGAGTGAAGTTCTGAGACGTGCTACAAACATGGCTGAGCCTTAAAAATAGCCTTATGCTGAGTGAAAGAGGCCAGAATCAAAGGGCCAAATATTGTATAATGTCACTTAAATGAATTATCTAGGAATAACAAATTCTCAGAGACAGAAAGTAGATTAGAGATTACCAGGGGATAGGAGGAATGGGGAAGGGGGGATTGCTTGGTGGGTATAGAGTGTTTGTTAGTAAAAAAACTCTAAAAACCTAATAATTTCCTTGAAACAAATATGAAAGCCTAGGTTGGTGGGGTTTTTTTTGTTGTTGTTGTGTGTTTGTTTTTGCATGAGCAGGCACTGGGAATCGAACCCGGGTCTCTGGCACAGCAGGTGAGAACTCTGCCTCTGAGCCACCGTGGCCCACCTGGTTTTTTATTCTTTTTAATGCAATTTTATTGAGATATATTAACACAGCATACAATCCATCCAAGTGCACAATTGATAGCTCACAGAATCATCACATAGTTCATCACCACATTTGGTTCTATTTTATCATCAGATAGTTGTGTGTTCATCACCACGATCATTTTTAGAATATTTGCATCACTCCAGAAAAAAACATAAAAAGAAAACGTCCATACATTCCACACTCCTTACCCCTCCCTCTCTTTGACTACTAGTATTGTAACCTACCCCCTAAAATTTTACCCCTTCTCCCCTCCCCCTAATGTTTAATTATTTTTCTTCTTTATTTTTTTTTTTACTTATCTGTCCACACCCTGGATAAAGGGAGCATCAGCCACAGGTTCTCACAATCACACAGTCACATTATAAAAGCTATGTAGTTATACGATCGTCTTCAAAAATCAAGTCTACATGAAGAAGAACAAAGGAATGTCATTACTGCAGGGTGCTGAAAATAGATGGTAATTAACATTTTAAAATTTCAACTTATGTGTGAGACTAAAACAAAAAATATTTGGTACAAAATTTATATTTTGACTAGTGCATTTCCTAATATAACTTATGTAGGCAGCTTAATTGAACACCATAAGTACATGGAACCTTGGGTAGGACAAGAGATTTTGTTGGTTTGTCCAGAGTGATGCCCCGATAAATCCCAGAGTGATTTGAACAGTGAATAAAAAAGTATTTGCAAAGCCCCCTTCGGGGAATGGTGAGAAAGGGGGAAAATTCAACTTTCCCAAGTTGAATTCTTGATATTCTCACAAGCAGTGTGGACAACCAAAGCTATAGGCTGAGCCTCTAGTCTTGGGGTTTGTTCATATGAAACTTGAACCCACTAAGGATAGGTCAAGCCTACTTAAAATTAGGCCTAAGAGTCACCCCCAAGAGAGTCTCTTTTGTTGCTCAGATGTTGCCTCTCTCTCCAGCCAACACAACAAGCAAACTCACTACCCTCCCCCTGCCTACATGGGACATGACTCCCAGGGGTGTGGACCTTCCTGGCAACGTGGGACAGAAATCCTAGAATGAGCTGAGACTCAGCATCAAGGAATTGAGAAAAACCCTAGAATGAGCTGAGACTCAGTATCAAAGGATTGAGAAAACCTTCTCAACCAAAAGGGTAAAAAGTGAAAGGAGACCAAATAAAGTGTCAATGGCTGAGAGATTCCAGAGTCGAGAGGTTATCCTGGAGGTTATTCTTATGCATTAAGTAGATAACACCTTGCTATTCAAGACGTAATAGAGAGGCTGGAGGGAACAGCCTGAAAATGGAGAGCTGTGTTCCAGTAGCCATGTTTCTTGAAGATGATTGTATAATGATATAGCTTCCACAATGTGACTGTGTGATTGTGAAAACCTTGTGTCTGATGCTCCTTTTATCTACCTTGTCAAGATGAGTAGAACATATGGAATAAAAATAAATAATAGGGGGAACAAATGTTAGAATAAATTTAGTAGATTGCAATGTTAGTGATCAATGAAAGGAAGGGGTAAGGGGTATGGTATGTATAAATTTTTTTTCTGTTTTCGTTTTATTTCTTTGTCTGAATCGATGTAAATGTTCCAAGAAATGATCATGATGATGAATATGCAACTATGTGATGATATTGTGAATTACTGATTATGTATGTAGAACGGAATGATCAAAATAGGAATGTTTGCTTTTGTTTGGTGTTTTTCGGTATTTAAAAAACTAAAATAAAAAATTAAAAAAATTTAAAAATTATACCATCTCAGTCTTTATTGTCTATCTTTCCTTCTGATTTCAATTGTGCCCCCAGGCCCCCTCCCTCTATCATTCTCACATTCAGCTTCATTCAGTGTTCTAACATTATTATATTACAGTTAAGGTAGTATTGTGCTATCCGTTTCTGAATTTTTACAATCAGTCCTATTGCACAATCTGTATCCCTTCAGCTCCAATTACCCAACATCTACACTACTTCTACCTCCTGATGGTCTCTGTTACCAACTGAAATTCTCCAAGTTCATTCACTCATGTCAGTTCATATCAGTGAGACCATACAGTATTTTTCCTTTTGTTTCTGGCTAATCTCACTCAGCATAATGTCCTTAAGGTCCATCCATGTTGTTACATGCTTCATGACTTTATCCTGTCTTATAGCTGCATAATATTCCATTGTATGTATATTCTACAGCTTGCTTAGCCATTTGCGTGTTGATGGACATTTTGGCTGTTTCTATCTCTTGGCAATTGTAAATAATGCTGCTATTAACATTGGTGTGCAAATGTCTGTCTGTGTTCTTGCCCTTATGTCCTCTGAGTAGATACCTAGCAATGGTATTGCCGGATTATATGGCAATTCTATATTTAGCTTCCTGAGGAACTGCCACACTGCCTTCCACAGCGGTTGTACCATTTGACATTCCCAACAACAGTGGATAAGTGTGCCTCTTTCTCCATATCCTCTCCAGCACTTGTCGTTTTCTGTTTTATTGATAATGGCCATTCTGGTGGGTGTGAGATGATATCTCATTGTGGTTTTGATTTGCATTTCCCTAATAGCCAGGAAAGTTGAGCATCTTTTCATGCGCCTTTTGGCCATTTGTATTGCCTCTTCTGAGAAGTGTCTGCTCATGTCTTTTGCCCATTTTGTTATTGGGTTGCCCGTCTTGTTGTTGAGTTGAACAATCTCCTTATATATTCTGGATACTAGAATTTTATCTGATATACCATTTCCAAATATTGTCCACTATTGTGTAGGCTGTCTTTTTACTTTCTTGATGAAGATCTCTGATGCATAAAAGTACTTAATTTTGAGGACTTCCCATTTATTTATTTATTTCTTCAATGCTTGTGCTTTGGGTGTAAGGTCTAGGAAACCGCCTCCTATTATAAGATTGATAAAATATTTCCTTGCATTTTCTTCTAAAAGTTTTATGGTCTTAGATGTAATGTTTAGGTCTTTGATCCATTTTGAGTTAACTTTTGTATAGGGTGTGAGATATGGATACTCTTTCATTCTTTTGCATGTGGATATCCAGTTCTCTAGGCACCATTTATTGAAGAGACTATTTGTCTCAAGTGAGTTGGCTTGACTGCCTTATCAAAGATCAATTCTCCATAGATGAGAGGGTCTATATCTGAACACTCTATTCGATTCCATTGATCAGTAGATCTATCTCTATTCGATTCCATTGATCAGCAGATCTATCTTTATGCCAGTACCATGCTGTTTTGACCACTGTAGCTTCATATACACCTTAGAGGCAGGTAGCGTGAGGCCTTCAAGTTCATTTTTCTTTCTCAGGATATTTTTAGCTATTCGGAGAACCCTGCATCTAATATTTTTATATAATGCTTCAGGAATAGATCTTAAAGACAGGTATTTGGTATTTTGATTTTGGTATTTCAAAATCAGTTGGGGATATTTCTCAAATGACCCTCATCCGCCTTTATCCCCTTACCATAGATTCAAGATATGCTCACCAGGAAAACCCAAGAGAGAGCAGAAGCCTGGCAGGTACATGTGCTAATGCCCCAGGAAATTCTCATACTCACCTACATACCTTGAAGCCCATAAAAACCACCAACCTAGCACACCGTCTAATTTAAACTGTATGGTCAGTTTATTCAAACACCATAATTACATGTTATCTTTTTTAGGGAATAAGATCTCCTTGATTTGTACAGGTTAGTGTGATGTCCCAATACATTACAGAGTGATTTGGGCAGAGAACAAAAAAGAATAATTAGGGGACTGGGGAGAAAGGAAGAAATATTCAATTTCCTCATCTGTGGAATTCCTAATATTCTCACAGGCAGTGGGGACAACAAATTCAAGAGGCTGAGCCCTCAATCTTTTCTTAAATTTTTTTATTGATAAAACTTAACGTACAAACATTCTTAACATACAAACATTTCATACATGGGGTATCAGTCAGTGGATCACAATATTATCAAATAGTCGTGCATTTCTCACCACGATCTTTTTTTGAAAAGTCCCACGTTGCCAGGAAGGTCCACACCCCTGGGAGGCATGTCCCATGTAGGCAGGGGGAGGGTGGTGAGTTTGCTTGTTGTGTTGGCTGGAGAGAGAGGCAACATCTGAGCAACAAAAGAGACTCTCTTGGGGTGACTCTTAGGCCTAATTTTAAGTAGGCTTGACCTATCCTTAGTGGGTTCAAGTTTCATATGAACAAACCCCAAGACTAGAGGCTCAGCCTATAGCCTTGGTTGTCCACACTGCTTGTGAGAATATCAAGAATTCAACTTGGGAAAGTTGAATTTTCCCCCTTTCTCACCATTCCCCGAAGGGGGCTTTGCAAATACTTTTTTATTCACTGTTCAAATCACTCTGGGATTTATCGGGGCATCACTCTGGACAAACCAACAAAATCTCTTGTCCTACCCAAGGTTCCATGTACTTATGGTGTTCAATTAAGCTGCCTACATAAGTTATATTAGGAAATGCACTAGTCAAAATATAAATTTTGTACCAAATATTTTTTGTTTTAGTCTCACACATAAGTTGAAATTTTAAAATGTTAATTACCATCTATTTTCAGCACCCTGCAGTAATGACGTTCCTTTGTTTTCCCTCATGCAAAAACATTTTTAAAATTTGTACATTTAGTCACTATCATCATGCACTCTAGGCATTCCTAGATTATACCATCTCAATCTTTATCATCTGTCTTTCTTTCTGATTTCATTTGTGCCCCCAGCCCTCCTCCCTCTAGCATTCTCACATTCAGCTTAGACTGAATGAGTGTTCTAACATTATTGTATTACAATTAGATAGTGTTGTTCTATCCATTTCTGAATTTTTACAATCAGTCCTATTGCACAATTTGTATTAAAAAAAAATGTTAGAGTGGTGATAGGTTGCAGATATTAAAAATTGGGAAAGGCACTTAACTAAAAACAGGTAGTGCTGAAGCAATGACCCTAAGCAATGGAGTCTATTTAGTACAGCTACAAGGTTTCCTTCTGATTAAAACAGTGGTTCTCAACTGGGACAACCCCCCCCCCAGGATACATTTGATGTTGTCTGGAGACATTTTGGTTGTCATGATGAAGGACGGATATCTTAGTTTTTCAGGCTGTTCTAACAAAGCACCACAGACTAGTTGGCTTGACCAATGGGGATTTATTGTCTCACTATTTTGGAGGTTAGAAGTCCAAAATCAAGGTGTCCCCAGGATCAAGCTTTCTTTGCAGTCTGTAGTCTCCTGGTGGTGGTTTGTCAGTAGTCCAGAACCAGTCTCTGCCTCCATTACATCACTGCATCTCTCCTTGTCTGTCTCCTACTCCAAGGTCCAAATTTCCTGTTTATAAGGATTGTAGTCATATTGGATTAAGGCTGCTCTGAGTCAGTTTGGCCTTATCTTAACTAATGCCATCATTATAAATCCTCTTTGCAACTAGGTTCACATCCACAGGACTGGAAGTTGGGACTTAGACGTGTTTTTGTGGGGACATGATTCAGTCCATGGTTTTACCTGGCATCCTGGTAGAGACAAGGATGCTGTTAAACATCCTGTAACACACAGATGGGTCCCTCCCCCCACAACAAAGAACAATCCAGTCCAAAAGGCGGGTGGTACCAAGGTTGAGAAACCCTGAATTTAAACAGCTAGCATTTATGCATCATTTGTCATTGCTACATATTGTTCTAAATGGTTTACAGGCCTTACCTTGCTCAGTCCTCACAACCCCATGAAGAAGGAGCTATTCTTATCTCCATTTGACAGTAGGGGAAGTAGGGGACAAGGAGATTAGATAGCCAGACGGGGTCCCATTGGAGTCAGCAGGGAGCAGGAAGTAGCAGGATGTGAACTCAGCAGTCAGCTCCAGCGCCTGTGCTTTTAACCTCTGTGCTGTGACTACTTGGCTTGAACTCATATCCTGAAAGTTACATAGCTAGAGATTTGGAAGAAAACCCTGGAAGAGCTAGAAACATTTCATGCCTTTGTCTGTGTAAAACAGAGGGGGCCAGACTGGGCTTTAGGTGAAGAGGGCCTCAGTGACCCATCATGGAAAGCTTGTTTTTGCCAGATTTTGAGTATGGCTTAGCTCACAAATTTAATGACATGAGATGCCTCATGTCTGTGGATCATGGAAGAATATAATTTTGTATGTTTTCGTTCACATCACTGGGGGACCTGACCATGGTGTCTGTGGGAATGAGAGTGACAGAACTGGGCACAGAGGGTAGGTTTTACCTCCCCAGCCATGGGCTATGTTGTTTCATTACAGATGTAAAGACAACCGTGGTGTACCCTGCCACCGAGAAGCACCTGCAGAAGTACCTGCGGCAGGACCTCCGCCTAGTCCAGGAGACAGGAGAGGATTACAAGAATGTCACCTTACCTTACCTGGAGTCTCAGAGCCTCAGTATCCAGGTGACCAGCTGCCTCATCCCTGCCTGGCCCAGAGGAGTCTGATCTCGAGTGCCCTCACTATGCCCAGTTTATCTTCCTGCAGAGGTCTGGTGAGGTCTTACCAGGGACCATATACTTTCCTTGGCCGTGGTTAGAGCCCTGTGTCAGAGCCAGTGCACAGTAGCTATTAATATGTGAGACTGACTGATGGGGAGGAAAATTACAGAAATGCAATAGAGAGCCTTACATGTGATGGTTGCTGTTTTATACTGGATGGTCAGAGAGGCTTCACTGATAAGGGAATTAACACTGGTCTTGAGTCCCACCTGAAGTGCTGAGACATGCTACCGAGGCCCTCTAGGGAACCTCAAAGCAACCCCAAGCACAGGGAGAACTTGCATCCAGAGAGACTTGATGTCGTCTGTGAATGACTGCAGCCCCCTTGCATCTGTGAATGATAATGGTAGATAATAGGGTGCTGGGGTGGGCCTGCCTAGCTCAGGCCAAACTGTATTCTTAGTTTAGCCCACAGCAAATAGCAGCATCCAGGAGATGAGTCTCAGAGTAAAACCTTCCCCCTCACTTATTTTTCCAACTAGAGCAAGACTCTATTGCCCGTGGGGGCTTGGTACTGGCCTCTTCTCCCAGGGCCCAGTTTGCTGCTTGGCAGAGTCCTCTGAGTGAAGCCACTGGGCCATATACAATGCCATTTAACTTAGAAATCCCAGCATCTCCACGGGCCCAGGCCCAACGCCAACTTGAGCCTCGGCCTGGAATGGGCCCCCTGTGAATACTCAGCACTAAATGTGATTGATGCTCATTGATGGCTCTTTTTCTTGCTTACTTACCAGTTCTCACTGTCTCCATCTCTTTATTACTCACTCTTGTTCTCTCTGAACATTTCCCATTTGTTTTCGCCAAGATTCAGGTTACAGTGACAGAAAGTATCCTTACAAGGCAGGGCTTCTGAGCATGACGGCCCCGCAAGGTGCATTATACTTGGGAGGAGTAACGAAAGGGAGTTTGGCAGGGCCCAGGAGCATGACGTTTTTGAGGGGGGTGGGGGGGAGCCTGGGTGTTGTCACACTGGGTGAGACCAGCTGAAGTGTTAAAGCCCTGGCCCCTGGGCAATATTTATACAAGTTTCTTCTGGTTCAAGTTGTCTTGATTGCTTGATAGAATTAATTTTTTATTGTATAATGTAACATATACAAAGCAAAGAAATAAAGAAGCAATAGTTTTCAAAGCACTCTTCAACAAATAGTTATAGGACAGATCCCAGAGTTTTGTCATGAGCTACCATATGATCCTCTCAGATTTTTCCTGCTTGCTGCTCCAGAATATTGGAGGCTAGAATACTTAAATATATTTTTATCGTCACAATTGACTTTTTTTCTTTTTGTGAAAAATAACATATATACAAAAAAACTATAAATTTCAAAGCACAGTACCACAATTAGTTGTAGAACATATTTCAGAGTTTGACATGGGTTGCAATTCCATAATTTTAGGCTTTTACTTCCAGCTGCTCTACGATACTGGGCTTAAGGTGAAGAGGGCCTCAATGACCCATCATGGAAAGCTAAGAAATATCAATTTAATGATTCAGCAATCATATTCATTTGTTAAATCCTATCTTCTCTGTATAACTCCACCATTACCTTTGATCTTTCTGTCATTCTCTTTAGGGGTATTTGGGCTATGGCCATTCTAAATTTTTCATGTTGTTGATTTATTTTTTACTTTTTAAGTCTCAGCACAGGTCCTAGCCTCTAAGTGACCATAGGAAGTGTGACTCCATCTTCCTAAACAGCTACTGCTGTTCAAGGTTCTAGAGGGATCCCCTGGAATATGTGCTCTGCTGTGCTAGGTGCACATATATGGGAGTCAGGAGAGGAAGCTTCTGATATAGTTGGTGTGAATCATCTATGTATCTTATTATACACTGTTACATGCCAAGTGGAATTCATTTTGCATATAAAGCAGTAATTCCACTACTCTTTCAACTTGTCCTTTCTTGGCTATTTTTAGCAAGTTTATAAGTGCTTGGGTTCACAGGTAATAGGCATCATATTTATTGAGCATCTATGGCATGCCAGGCCCTGTATTGTGCTCCAAAGAATCCCCTAGATAAAGGAAGCTTTGGTGATGCTCTCACCATCTAGTAGGGAGGATAGCTGTTAGACCAGAAATTGCAATGATGGCTGTGTCCTTGGGTGGTTTCCCTCCAAGTATCCCACCATATCACAGTGGTGATATGGGGGTGGGAGGTGACCAGCTCAGATTGCAGGGGTGCATCACAGAAGAGGGAGCCCTCTGGTTGAGTCTCAGGAGACAATTAGAAGTTTACCAAGTGGACAAGGCAGGACAGGGTGCCCCAGTTCAAGAGAGTAGTAAGTATAGGGGCAAGAGGATTGCTTGACATATCAGGGGAGCTGTGAGGAGTTTGGAATGATTGGAACGCAGGGTGCTGGAGCATGAATAGGTGATCCAGAGGAGGCAGTGTCTAGGAGGAGGAGTTAGGACTACGTCCAGGAGGCCAGGAGGCCTAGACTACACTGATCATCAGGATTGTCTGCTGAGAATTTTTTTCTTAACATTTTTTTTTTTTTGAATTGGCAGGCATTGGGAATTGGACCCAGGTCTCTGGCGTGGCAGGCTAGAACTCTGCCTGCTGAGCCACTATGGCCCGCCCAACATTTTTAAATTGTGACATCTAACATATATTTAAAAAAAGCCATTAATTTCAAAGTATGTTTTAACAATTAGTTGTAGAACAGATTTCAAAGTTTGGTATGGGTTACAGTTCCACAATTTCAGGTTTTTCCTTCTAGCTGCTCCAGGACACTGGAGACTAAAAAGAAATATCAATATAATGATTCAGCAGTCATACTCATTTGTTAAATCCTAACTTCTCTATTATAACTCCTTCTCCTTTGATCCTTTTCCCAATACTTAGGGATATTTAGGCTATGCTCATTTAAAATTTTTCGTGTTGACAATATGGTATAGGGGGATGAAACTGGTTGATGTTCTTAGAGAGACTGGCACCCCTGGGTTTCAGGACTTATCTGACCTAGGAACCAACTGAAGGATTTAGGTTTCTGAAAAGTAAACCTAATATGTGTAACTTTTAGAGCATCTCAAATAGAGCCCTGGATGTCCTTTAGATTTAACAGGAATTATGTTGGTTGGGGTTTGGCAAACATTGGCAATTAGCAATACCTAGCTGAAGCTGCCTAAGAGTTGCCTCCAGAATAGCCTCCCTACTCTATTTGAACTCTCTTAATCACTGACACCATATTTTCTTACATTTCTTTCCCCCTTTTGGTCAGGAAGGCCTTATTGACCCTACAGTGGCAGGTCCAGGCCCTTCCCTAGGAGTCGAGTCTCACACTGTCTGGGAGACTCGCACCCCTGGCCACCATGCCCCACATAGTGGGAAGGGTAATGATTTTACTTGCAGAGTTGGACTTAGAGGTAGAGAGGCCACATCTGAGCAAAACAAAAGATTTTCTAGGAGTAAGTCTTAGGCGTAATTATAGGTAGGCTTATCTTCTCTGCTACCGAAATATGTTTCATAAGAGCAAGCCTCAAAATCAAGGGTTTGGCCTGTTAACTTAGGAGTCCCTAATGTTTTTTTTTTTAATTTATTTATTAAACATAACAATATACAAACACAAACATTTTTACCATATGATCATTCCATTCTTCATATATGATCAGTAACTCACAATATCATCACATAGTTGTATATACATCATCATGATCATTTCTTAGAACATTTGCATCAATTCAGTAAAAGAAAAAGAAAACAGAAAAAAATTCATGCATACCATGCCCCTTACCCTTCCTTTTTATTGATTACTAGCATTTCAATCTACTAAATTTATTTTAACATTTGTTCCCCCTATTATTTATTTATTTTTAATCCATATGCTTTCCTTGTCTGTCGATAAGGTAGATAAAAGGAGCTTCAGACACAGGGTTTTCACAATCACACAGTTACATTGTGAAAGCTATAGCATTATAGCTTTCATCTTCAAGAATCATCTTCAAGAAACATGGCTACTGGAACACAGCTCTACATTTTCAGGCAGTTCCCTCCAGCCTCTCCATTACACCTTAACTAAAAAGGTGATATCTGTTTCATGCGTAAGTATAATCTCTAGGATAACCTCTTGACTCTGTTTGGAGTCTCAGCCACTGACACTTAATTTTGTCTCATTTTCACTCTTCCCCTTTTGATTGAGAAGGTTTTCTCAATCCTTTGATGCTGAGTCCCACCCAGCTTATTCTAGGATTTCTGTCCCACACTGCCAGGAAGGTCCACAACCCCTGGGAGTCATGTCCCACGTAGAGAGGTCCCTATTATTTGAGAGAGTATCTGGGGGTTCCCAGGTGGGAGAGTTTAGTAATTCCATATTTTTTCTCCAGTCTTCAAGGGACTTTTCTGCTGAGTTTTTTGGGGTTTTTTTTTTTTTTTTTTTTTTTTTTTGCGTGGGCAGGCACCGGGAATCGAACCTGGGTCTCTAGCTTGGCAGGTGAAAACTCTGCCTGCTAAGCCACCATAGCCCATCTCTGAGAATTTTTTTCAATTGATAAATCTTATCATACAAACATTCCATACATGGTGTGCTATGAGTGGCTCACTTGATCATTTTTTAGAACATTTGCATCACTCCAGAAAAAGAAATAAAAAAAAAAAAAAAAAAAAACCTCATACATACC
The DNA here is from genome assembly GCF_023851605.1 of Tamandua tetradactyla. Lineage (NCBI taxonomy): Eukaryota > Metazoa > Chordata > Mammalia > Pilosa > Myrmecophagidae > Tamandua > Tamandua tetradactyla. Next base: position 10,392,387 of record NC_135334.1, on the reverse strand, counting down.
ATATCCCTTACTCTTCCCTCTCATTGACCACTAGTATTTCCATCTGTTCTAGTTTGCTAGCTGCTGGAATGCAATACACCAGAAATGGAATGGCTTTTAAAAAGGGGAACTTAATAAGTTGCTAGTTTACAGTTCTAAGGACAAGAAAATTTCCCAGTTACAACAAGTCTATAGAAATGTCCAATCAAAGGCATCCAGGGAAAGATACCTTGGTTCAAGAAGGCCGATGAAGTTCAGGGTTTTTCTCTCTCAGCTGAGAAGGCACATGGCAAACACAGAGTTTCTCTCTTATCTGGAAGGGTACACAGTGAACATGGTTAGGGGTCCTCTCTCATCTGGAAGGGCACATGACAAACATGGCATCATTTGCTAGCTTTTTCTCCTGGCTTCCTGTTTCACGAAGTTTCCTGGGAGGCATTTTCCTTCTTCATCTCCAAAGGTCGCTGGCTGGTGGATTCTGCTTCGTGGTGCTGCAGCATTCTCTGCTCTCTCCAAATTGCTTTCATTCTTCAAAAGGTTTCCTCTTTTATAGGACTCCAGAAACTTATCAAAACCCACCCAAATAGGTGGAGACATGTCACCTAATCCAGTTTAACAATCGCTCTTGATTAAATCACATCTCCAGGGAGATGATCTGATTACAGTTTCAAACGTACAGTATTGAATAGGGATTATTCTGCCTTTATGAAATGGGATTTAGATTAAAACATGGCTTTTCTAGGGGACATACATCCTTTCAAACCAGCATACCATCTAACCAATTTATTTTTACCTTTTCTCCCCCTATTATTTGTTTATTTTTAATCCATATTTTTTACTCTTCTGTCCATTCCCTAGATAAAAAGGACCATCAGACACAAAGTTTTCACAGTCACACAGTCACTTTGTATAGCTCCCAGGGGTGTATGATTTATACCCCTGGGAGTTATGTCCCACATAGTGGGGGAAGGCACTTGCCGCCTTGGCTTAGAGAGAGAGAGGCCACAACTGAGCAACAAAAGAGATTCTCTGGGGGTGACTCTTAGGCAGAATTTTAAGTAGGCTTAGCCTGTCCTTTGCAGGAATAAGTTTCATAGGGGTGAACTCCAAGATTGAGGGCTCGGCCTATTGATTTGGTTGTCTCTACTGCTTGCGAGAATATTGGAAATTCTCCAGTTGGGAAAGTTGAATATTTTTTTCTTTTTCTGCTGAGAATTTCTAAATGTGACTGTCCTGAATCACAGTCTTCAGAGAGTAGGCCTGGGAAATGTATATGGGTTGTTTTGTTTTGTTTTTTAAAAAACTTATTTAATTGTATAGTATAACATACATACCAAACAAAGAAATAAAAAAAAAAAAATAGTTTTCAAAGCACTCTTCAACAGGTAGTTAGAGGACAGATCCCAGAGTTTGTCATGGGGTACCATACCATCCTCTCAGATTTTTCCTTCTAGCTGCTCCAGAATATAGGAGGCTAGAGAGAGGGGTTACATACTTTTTTATCATCACAGTCTACTTTTTTTCCTTCTTTTTTTGTGAAAAATAACATAGGTACAATAAAGCTATAAATTTCAAAGCACAGCACCACAATTAATTGTAGAACATTTCAGAGTTTGTCATGGGTTACAATTTCACAATTTTAGATTTTACTTCTAGCTGTTCTAAAATACTGGAGACTAAACGAGATATCAATTTAATGATTCAGCATTATATTCATTTGTTAAATCCTATCTTCTCTGTATAACTCCACCATCACCTTTGATCTTTTGATCCCTCTCTTTAGAGGTGTTTGGCTATGGTGATTCTAAATTATTCATATTGGAAGGGCTTGTCACTAATACAGGGTAGGAAGATGAAACTATCTGCTGTTCTGTAGAGGCTGGGCTAGGTGTCAGGACTTATCTGGACCAGGGACCCATCTGGAGGTTGTAGGTTTCTGGAAAGTACTCTAGTGCCTGGAATGCCTGTGGAATCTTATATATTGCCCTAGGTGTCCTTTAGGATTGGATGAAATGGTCCTGGTTGGGGTTGGCAGATAGGTAGCAGGGTCTGTCTGAAGCTTGTGTAAGAGCAACCCCCAGATTACCTCTCGACTCTATTTGAGCTCTCTCTTTATTATAATATTTATTAATTACAGTTCTTTTCCCCCTTTTGGTCAGGATAGAGTTGTTGATCCCACAGTGCCAGGTCTGGATTCATCCCTGGAAGTTGTCTCCCACGCCGCCAAGGAGACTTTCACCCTTGGATGTCATGTCCCATGTAGGGGGAAGGTGTATGTGAGTTTTTTGTTTTTTAAAAAATATCTCTGCTACTTCTAAGGATCACCACATTTGAGAACCATTGCTCTAGGCAATGAGGTTAACATGCTCAGATTTTGGAGTTGAGTGAGAGTAGAAGCAGAAAGTCTCCAGCAGCCAATATGGTCTGAAGCAAGGATGAGGCAGCAGGGATAAGTTCAGTAGTAGTTTAAGAGGTGAATTTTCACAGGGTTTAGAACCTAAGAGGTGAGGGAAAAGTCTGGGGGATCCCTGGTTCTGGCCTGGACAATGAGTGGAGGAAAGATCATGAAGCAGGATGGGGAACGTGGACAGAGAGGGCTGGGCTTACATGGAAGACAATGGATTCCTTTTGACCTTACTGATCATTCAGTATGTTCCAGGAGCTGGTCTAATCATTTTCAACTAATCACCTTATGTAATCTTCACGACAGGCCTTGGTGGAGCTGAATCCTAGGCCAGGCTGTCTGGCCCCAGTGCCTGTGCTAGTCTGCTCCTCAGATTTGTATTCTTGTGACTTCCCAGTGAAAATGCCAAAAAGGCAGTGGGATATTTGGATCAGAGCAGAGAGGTCATTGGGCTGGAAATGTCAGCCTGAGAGTTGTCACCAGCCTTTGCCATCAGTTAGGGTTTGGATTCTCCCTCTGCCACCTAACAACAATGTGACATCGTCCTTAACTTCTGAGCCCCAGTTTCCTTGTGTGGCAATAAGTCTAACAGATCCTTAAGCCTCCTAGTGGAAATTGAGAGAGGTGACAGCTATCATGTGCTGGCTGTTTCCAGCACATAATAGGTGACAAAATGGTGGCTGTCATTGTCCACAAAGAGGCTCAAGGGAAGAACTTGGATCTACAAGCAGTTCATGGGAAGAACTTATATCTATTCCCCACTCTCATCAATGGACAGAACATCTAGACAGAGGATCAAAAAGAAACAGAGAATTTGAATATTACAATAAATGAGCTAGACTTAACAGATATTTATAGGACATTACACCCCACAACAGCAGGATACACCTTTTTCTCAAGTGCTCATGGATCATTCTCAAAGATAGACCATATGCTGGGACACAAAGCAAGTCTCAACAAATTTAAAAAGATTGAAATCATACACAACACTTTCTCAGATCATAAAGGAATGAAGTTGGAAATCAATAATAGGCAGAGTGCCAGAAAATTCACAGATACGTGGAGGCTCAACGACGCACTCTTAAACAACCAGTGGGTCAAGGAAGAAATTACAAGAGAAATCAGTAAATATCTCAAGGCGAATGAAAATGAAAACACAACATATCAAAACTTATGGGACACAGCAAAGGCAGTGCTAAGAGGGAAATTTATTGCCCTAAATGCCTATATCAAAAAAGAAGAAAGGGCAAAAATTCGGGAATTAACTGTCCACTTGGAAGAACTGGAGAAAGAATAGCAAACTAACCCCAAAGCAAGCAAAAGGAAAGAAAGAACTTATATCTACAAGTTGCCCAGGGGAAAAACTTGTTTCTATAAGCCCTACAAGCCAGCAGGACTAGGACATCTGGGTGGTGTGCACAGGTTGGCCGGAGGAAAGATCTCTAGAGGCAAGTGAACAGAAATAGTGAAGCAGAAGAAGATTGTAAGGGAATGTGTGATGTCACAAAGGACAGCAAGGGAGGAGAGGGTCCAGAAGGAGTTGCCAGTGTCATCTTTGGCATTGAGGCTATTGTGGAAACCTGGTCTCTGTGTACCCATAGCCCCATGCTCAAGGGGTCCGGCAGGTTCTTGTGGGCTTGCTTCTGTGGTGTCCCTTCCCTATTACAGTGAATGCTCTTCCCTTATCTGGGCTTCTGGCCTTGCAACTTTATCTGGAGTCATGCTCCCCATTGCCTTGTTCCTGATTTCTGTTCCTCTGGGGACAGGAGGCCCGTGGCACCAAGGGCAGGCTCTGGAATGCATGAGCTTCCTCCTACTTGCTGTTCCCTCCTCTGCAAACTGATGGCGATATTAGCACCCACCCCACAGGACCATGGTGAGGGTCTGTCCACTGCCCTTAGTGCCTGGCAGGTCTCCTCTTACCTGCTCCTCTTCCCAGCATCATCTCCCTGCTGGTCACCCACTCCTCCTACCTCATACCTATTTCTTTTTATTATACTTTCAGCATTGCTTTTGCTCTCATCCCATTTCTCTTTTAGCATTGTCTTTGCTCTCATCCCTTTTGACCTTTTTTTCCCCTTCCCTTTTACCTCTTTGAGTTTTTCAAGCTCCTTCTTCTGCTTTTTTTAAAATTAAAATTTAGTTGGATATAATTGTTAATTCATATGTACTTAAAGAAATAGTACCCTTGACCCAGTCTCCTCCAAAGGTAGCACCTGCAGAAGTATAGTATCACAGCCAAGATGTGGGCACAGGTACAGTCATGGTACAGAACAGTCCCACCCCCCTGGGGAATTCCTCTTGCTGCCCCTTTAGAACCATATCCAATGCCCCCCTTCCCCACTCCCCATTCCGCCATTAACACCCCCCCCCCCCTCCGCAACCACTCATCTGCCATCCATCGCTACAATTTTGTCATTTCAAGAATGCTCTATGAATGGTGTCGTGTAGCATGCAACCTTTCAGGATCGGCTTTTCTTTTCACTTTGCTCAATTCTCTGGGGATTCATTCACATTGTTGGCTGCATCACTAGTTCATTCATTTTGATTGCTGTGTGATATTCCACGATGTGTCTACATCACTGCTTGTTCAGCCATTTGCCTGCTGAAGGGTGTCTGAGTCATTTCTAATTTGGGGCTCTTTGAGTGCAGCTGCTGTAATGCTCCTATGTAGGTTTTCATGTGAACATAAGTTTTCATTTCTCTGGAACAACTGCCCAGGAGAGTATCACTGGGCCATCTGGTAGTTGCATGTTTAGCTTTAAAGAAACTGCCAAACTGTCTTCCACAGTGGCTGCCTTCTGCTTCTGAGGATTCCAGGTCTGGGCAGGGCTCCATGCCAGTGTGCTCACTCAACCTCGTCTCACTCAAAATCCTCTCCACAATTTAACAAATGAATTTGAATGCTGGATCATTAAATGGATACCTCTTTTACTCTCCAGTATTTTAGAGCAGCTAGAAGTAAACACCTAAAATTGTGAAATTGTAACCCATGTCAAAGTCTGAAATATGTTCTACAACTAATTGTGGTACTGTGCTTTGAAATTTATGGCTTTTTTGTATATATTTTATTTTTCACAAAAAAATAAGTCAATTGTGATGATAAAAAAAAATATTTAAGCCCTCAAGTCTCCTATATTCTGGAGCAGCTAGAAGGAAAAATATGAGCGGATCGTATGGTAGCCCATGACAGACTCTGGGATCTATCCTGTTAACCACTTGTTGAAGAGTGCTTTGAAAATTATTGCTTTTTTATTTCTTTGCTTTGTATATATGTTATACTATACAATAAAAAAGGTTAAAAAAAGATAACAAACAATAAAAATTAAAATTAAAAAAAAAAAATCCTCTCCACAGCCCTAATATGTAAACTTACTAGCCCCATTTTCCAAAGGAGGAAGCCAAGGCTTAGAGGGATTAAATAAACTCGCCCAAGGTGACAGCTAGTTAGTGGTAGAGCTACAAGATGAAACCAAACCTTGTTCCCTTTCTGAGGCTGCATGCATTGGAAGTTGGGAGTTCCTTACCTGTGGGCAAAAGAGGAACTGGATAGAGGTGGAGGTGGGTGTGTCCTGCCTGCAAGAGGCCCTGGGGGAGGGTGTCCTGCCTGTGAGAGGCCCTGGGGGGGGGGGGGACATCCTGCCTATGAGAGGCTCCTCAGGGTGTTCTCCCTGCTAGGGGAGGGAGGGTCCACCAAAGGATGGGGGGTCCACCATGGAAAGTGCATCTGATGGGGGGTATCCTGCCTGCAAGGGGCCGTGGGGGAGCCGTCCTGCCTACATGGAGGGACAACGTCTTCCTCCCTCCCTTTTATTTTTGGGGTGCTTTAGGTCAGGTTCTGGCTGGCTTTGTTCTCTAGCAGCACATTCCCACAGAGGTTTCCGGTAGGAGAGGAAGTGTCTTTGGGAGAATCTGACCTTGGGGCTGTATACTGCTCTGGCCACCAAGCTGCAGGAGGAAGCTACTGCTGAGCATTCCCCAGGCCCCTCCCAGGAAGTAGCACTGGTGAGGCTCTTCTTGGGAACGGCCCTTCTTTTACCATGGGTAAACCACATGTGACAGCCGCAGTGTGCGGGTCTTATCAAGGTTCAGGATACTTTCTACCCTGAAGTACCTCCTGTGGGTGGTTGCAGGAGACCTGGAAGATCCCAGTTTACCCTGAGGCCAGGATAGTCTCAGCAGGTGCCCTCTGTGTCCTCCTGCCCCTTCTCAATCTGTTGGGTGCTTGACCTTGGCCAAGCCACCCTCTAACTGAGGATATAGTATGTCAGCCCTCAAGGCCCAGCATGTGAGGTGTGTTTCTGGTCTCTAAGCCAGTGCCCTACCCCTGACCTTCAGGGACAAGCAATTTGGGGAGTGGGAAAGGGGACCCTCTGCCGGGTGGTTTGGTTGGGTAGGCTCCTGAACATCCCCCATCTCGCTGTGATATAGCTTCCCCTCCCCCTCAAGGAGCCTGGAAGCCCTTTGGGACTGAGAGGCAGAAGTGGGCAGCAGGGTAGACACCTCCTTCTCTGGCTTCCCTGCATGGTGCACTGTCCTGAAGCAGTTCGCCTTTGTTACAAGCCCTTAGAGGAGCCTGAGGTCCCTGGATTTGAGCTGTATGAGTACGTTTCTCTTCCTAACCCTCCCTGCAGTCTGACTTCCTTAGGGAGGCCACCCAGGACCTGCAAAGAGCCCATGGGAAGTGTCCTCTGAAGATCCTCAACAGCTGACCACAGGGTGTAAGCTGGCCAGAAGCCTGAGACCCTGTCCTTGCTGACACTCTGGGGTGTGCTGCAGTTCCAGAGGCAGCTGCGCATGCACCACAAATGCACCTAGCAGGGTGAGAGGCCCACCTACACTGACATCAAGCACCAGAGGTTTTTGCCACCCTGGACATAGTTGCTCCTTAACAGAAGGCCTCAGTGCACTCAGTTCCCAGCCTGACTCTTTGCCCCATAGTCCTGAATAAAGTATACTGGGGTCCATGGAGACGGTTTCTCCCTTGAGTCTTAGGCAGGGAGGAAGAATCACTGCTTTGGGGGACAGATGTAGACCAGGTCTGAGAGGACACAGCTGAGCATATGCACCACACTGACCAGGCCAGAGCTACGTTGGCCCTGGTGAGGACAGCTTGCAATGACTGTGGATTGGCAGGGTGGGACCCTAAGAGCAGATCCACAGGACAACCCAATTTTACAATCCCTGAGTTCAGTGGCCTTTTCTGGATTGATTTTCCTTCCCAGAGGACCCAGAGAGCTTACCTAACTCGTTTGGGTGTCACCCAAGAGGCAGTGAGTTGAAATGTGAACCATCTCTCTCTTCCCCCACCCCCCTTCAGTGGGTATATAACATTCTGGAGAAGAAGGCAGAAGCTGACCGGATTGTTTTTGAGAACCCGGATCCCTCTGATGGCTTTGTCCTCATCCCTGACCTTAAGTGGAACCAACAGCAGGTAAGATTTCTTGCCAGACTCCCTGGTCTCCATGTATGCTGCTCCTGGCCCTCCAAGGACTGCCCTTCCTCTCACTTTGGCCTCTTGTAAACAGATTATAAGTACAAAAAGGGATGGCCTGAGCTCTCTACAGCAACAGAGCACATACCTGTCATACACAAGTGCACATTAGTAGGTCAGCTTCATGATGCCCTTTCTGGCTCTCCTCCCACCCAAAGGGTGAAGAATGTGGTCATGTTTGTGCCTCTGACCACACGAGCCATTCCCTAACCAGTCAGGCAGCCTGAACTACCACCTTGCCCTCCAGAAGCCTGGGTGGAATGTTTACCTTCCCTCTGACCCCTGTGATCTGCAGATCCAGGCAGGCCCCTGTTCTGGAGCACTGGCAGGCCTGAGCTGCAGTAACCAACCCACAGAAGCTCCCATGCAGACTGTGCAGCAAAGCAGTCTTGTGGCGCAGGCTCCTGCCAGGAGCCCCCTCAAGCTTCTCGGTGCTCCATCACCTGGCTATCTTCACTCACAAGAATCCCTCTCTGGCCTATTTCTCTCTCCTCCTTTCCTTCCCACCCTCTCTCCCTTCATCCAATGCCAGTTCATCACCAAAATCATAACCTGCCATTGTCTCCTTGGGTGAGACTTTAGCCTGGACAGTATCAGACAGAGCCACCCTGTCCCAGGGAGTATTGTCTGTACCCCAGACTGGAATTAGGCAGTGCTTAGCCTGGACGGGCCGTTCACAGCTGCTACACCAGGAGTGTGGGCCAGGAAGAGTAGAAGAGGAAGGTGGGAATAGATAAGCTTCCTCTCTCCTCGGCTTGAAACCTTTGCATGATCACACTGAGATTTGCTGTTCTGCTTTAGGTGGGACCATCTGCTCCTAACACAGGAATGAAACTGCCCCGCCAGGAAGCTGAGCTAGGGTCTGGGCCCCAGCTGCTTTTCCAGGGGATCCACCCCTCTTGTTTCCCCTGCTGTGGCCTGCCCTTTAGGCCTCATGATCCAAAGCTGAGCTCCCCCAAAGTTTGCTTGTTTTTGATGTGGTGATTTCCAGAACTGCCATGCCTCTCCTCCACTGCCCCCATAAGCAGTCGAGGGTCTGTGGTTGGGGTAAAGAGACAGGATTTCAGCCGAGGGGCAGGTACACAGTGGAGCACCATCTCTGCCTCTTGACAAAAGGCTCGTGGAAGTTCCCAAACTGGGCTGAAAGGGTGGAAGGGATTTTATAGGGAGTTTCCAGAAGTTGCAGCACTGACTGATGATTTATTAGAGCCAAGTCTGATCAAAGGAGGTGACCCCTCCAAATGTGGGGTATTACAGTGGAGAGAGGCAGAGGGAACACTTGCTTCCACTCGCCTCTTCCCCTGCAGCCAATCCCACCTGACCCTCCTCCAGGAGGAAGGCAGGAGTGGCTGCAATGTTTGAGGGCTGGAATGCTGGTGGCATCTTGGGATGATGCCGGTGGGTAGTCTTGCACCCCTCCACCCACCTTTCTGTCTCCCAGTACAGTCATGTGCCTCAGGGCTTTGGGCTCCAGATTGGGTCATGGGATGGGGGGGTGCCTTAAAGCAGGCAAGAAGAACCTGGGACTCACAAGCCCCTTGAACACTGAAAGAGCTCAGGATTTTCAGGAGGGTTGTGCTCTGGAGGGCCAAGAGACTGACATGTCCATCTCCACTTAAGAAGACCTGAATATATCAGAACACCCGGCACTGAAAACTGGCTGTTATCCTTCAGACCCAGTGCTGGCAGGTAAGGCAGGAACTGCCCTCTCTGTCCCTTTTACAACAGGAAAGATTTAAGGATCTCTGTTGGGCAGTCAGCCACATGGCTGAGCTCCTCACCCTCAGGGAAGCCAGGGGTTATGAATGAGCTGGCTGGAATGTCAGCCTTCCCTTGGTGGCAATGCAGACTTAGTTGTTCTTAATCTCTTCTTAATTGCTACTTGTCTCTTAGAACCATATTTCAGCTTCTCAAATCCATGACTTGTATGAGAACACTGAAATCGGGAGCTCCCTTAGAGTTAGGCAACATGCCCATCAGGGAGACAGGCCACCACACCTGGACTTTTTTATTCTTTGTCCCTGAACTACGGATGACTTATAGAGAAAGAGGAGCACTGGCATTTGCATGAAGGAGCCTTCCCAGTCACCATTCCTCTCCTCCTACCATTTCTCCCAGCCCCATGGTCCCATATTAGAGGGTCTTCATGCACCCACCTACCCATCCATCCATCCATCCATCCATCCGTCCGTCCATCCATCCATCCACCCATCCATCCATCCATCCGTCCAATAAATATTTATCAAATATCAAGTGACAGCTCTTTACTAGGAACTGTACTTCCCTGGAAGTTATAATCACCTCTTCTCAGTTTTCTTAAGAGATCAGCTATACCTTTTCCTCCCTTCCCTTTCCATCCCCTCCCGTCCCTTCCCCTCCCCTCCCTCTTTTTGAGCTAGTTATGCAATTGGTAAAAATACAAATAGAGCCAAAGTAAGTTTCCTCCCCCCACATTCCTCCACATCCCTTCTCTTAAAAACAGCTATTGTTGCTAGTTTCTGTCTCTCCTTGCAGAGATATTGTGTATATATGTTTGTGTATGTACAGACATATATACATTTTCAGTTCATATATTTTTTAAGTTGATCTGTCCAAAGTTCTTAGACTAAGGAAGAGTGTCCCTTTGAGTCACTATAGAGATCAAGAAATGCCTCTCCAGAACTCCAGCTATTCTCTGCCTTGCCCCTTGCTCGAAAACTGATACTTTGATTTTGCTGCTCTGGGCCTTATAAAAAGAGATTGATGGCATCTGCCTCCCCAGAGTGATCGATGGGCCATCTTCCTGTGTATGAGTCTGAGATCCTCACCTGCCTCTTGTCTAGCTTTTTCCAAAGAATTTCTCTGGCCCAGGGGGTGCATACTGGCTGCCTGCAGAGAATCTCGGGTCATGTCTGATATCAAAGAATGGGCTTCTTTCCATTCCCTCTCCCAGATTGTGAGCTGACACCCACAGCAGTGGATTGGAGACATGTGATATGATGTCATGTTTGGGATTTGTCAGCACACATCATCTAAAGCGAATGCTATGTTCTTTGGGAGCCCTATGACGGTGACATGTAGGACAGCTGAAAATAAATGCACTCATTACATCACCGCCACCACCATGCTGAAACCATTTAGGTACCTGGCTTCTCCTTGGACCCCCAGCTAATGAGAGTAAATTTCCTGGGTGCATACCACAAGAAGGGAAATTTCAGAAGGTACCAAGGCCTGGGTGGGTACAGCTCAGCCTCTTGCCAGGAGATTCCCGGGGGGCTCACCTGTAGCAGACCTGGAACAAACATCCCAGACTCTTAAAACTCAGCAGAGAAGAAACGTCCATGGCATGAAGAGGCTATGACACAGTTGGATGTTAGGCAAATCATATAGAAAATCTCATTCTCAGTTTTTAGATCAGGCCTCTGGCAATTTGGTCTGGTGACTCATGGCCCCCAAATTATCTCCATGTGGAATCTAGCAGCTCAGTCAGCAGAGGCCATCCCCTGATGGCAGAAATGCCTCAGACTTAGAGGCCAAGTATAGCTGCATTCTCTCTGGGCCTTGCTCCTTGGAGCCCTGATGTCTGGGGCCAGCCTAGCACATGGGTGTAATAACCCAGACATGGCCAGGGCTTGGCGAGCAGGGAGGGGTTGGGAGGGCCTTCTGAGCAAGAGAAAGAGTTTATTTGATCCCTGGCTCAAGATTCTGTTGACTTTGCTTGTTTGTCCTGTTGCAACCTCCAGGTTTTCAGCCAGTCTGTGTTTTCTGTGAGCCCACGGAGGTGGGGGAAGCCAGAAATGGGTGCCCCATACTGAAGGTGGTCACTGCCAAACTCACCCAGGCACCTTTTCCATCCTTCTAGTCCCTCTCCCCCAACCCCTTGAGTCTTTGATTCCAGACAGATCCAGTTGTGCTCTTCCCCCTCCATATCCCACGCTTTCTTGCCTCTGAGCCTTTGCTTGCACTGTTCCCTCATCCCCTGTCTTCTTTTTCAAGATGCCTTCCTTGATTGCCCTTGCTAGCTGTCATCTTTCCTTCCTCCTCCTGCACTTCACCTGCACTTTGAGCACTTCATATCTTGTGGTGGTGTTGCTTATGTACATGCAATTAGATTGTAAACTTCTTAAGGGAAAAAGCTGTCCTTGACTCCCTTTTTTTTTTCTTGGCTCCTTTCTGAACTTCTTCCACCCCATCTCTGGAGAGTGGGTCCTCTATAAATACTCACCCTCTGATATTCTTTAGCAGGAAGGATAAACAGAAGTTCTGTTCCTTATACCAGCCCACCTACCCTGAGTACATAGGCACCTGCATCGCCTGGGGCTTGGTTCTGCTGTGGGGTCTCTGGCTTCAGTTGTGACTGGCCCTGTAGGCCTGGGGCTCAGGGCTTGCTGGTGGGGAGGGGGGAGGGGATCCCGGGTAAGCCTGGGGCTTCCTCTGGTTTTCCTGCCTGTCTCTTCCCAGCTCGATGACCTGTACCTGATTGCCATCTGCCATCGCCGGGGCCTCAAGTCCCTTCGTGACCTGACGCCAGAGCACCTACCATTGCTCAGGAACATCCTTCAGGAGGGACAGGTGAGTGACCTTGCTGGAGTCTATAGCAGAGAAATTACATTAAACATCCAGTGAATTCCCTGGGCTGCTTTCCTTGCCCTTCCGAGAAGTTCACCTTAGAAAAGGACTTCTCTGTGGAGTCCAGTCACAGGGACTATTACCTAAATTGATTTACCAGGTCCTCAGTCATCTGCCCCTACCCTACCCTCCAGCACAACTGTCACCCACTTCCCTCACCCCATCTCACCTTCCCCAGCTTAGGCAATGTGACTCATTTTGGTCTCCCTGCCTTTCCCACACAGGTCCCCATTCCAGAACCCTTCCACTCTCCTCTGCCCTGTAGACTCTGCCCTCAAATCTGAACCCCTCCTCAAAGCTTGTGGAGTCACTCCCCTACTCTAGTCTCCTACTCTAGTCCCCTACTCTGTGTGTATGCACACGAACAGGTACCTGTGGGGGTCTTACCTCCTTGTCCTTGTTGAGGGCAGAAACTGAACTCTGTAGCACCTGCCATTCTGGGATAAGTGTTGAGCTGAATGAAGCAGAAAGGAGCCCTGGGGATGGGGTGGAGATGGGGGGAAAGCAGTTAAGATCTTGGGTTGTGGTCCTGGTTCCGATACTTGGACCCAACCAGCCAAGTTTTGAGCAGGTCACTTTGCCCTTCTAGACCCCAGTATCTGGATGGGATCCCTTCTAAAGTCACTACTCTGTGGAGTCAGTGCTCACCCTTTTTTCCCCTCTGGAGCATTGGAAGATACTACCATTATTGCCAGGACTGACCATCACAGTAATGCCCAGCCATGGGAAAGAGATGTCCTCCTTTTGACAGTTGCTGCTCCAAGGCTTTGATGAAAACCTGGAGGAAAGGCTAGAAGTGGGTTCTGCTTCCTGTTAGCCTCTGCCCCCCAGTTTCTACCTTGTCACTCTGCCATAAGCCACTTTCTCCTACCACTCTGCTCCACCACCACCACCTGCCCACATTAGCTGGCTGCCTTTTATCTTTTTGGATGTGACTTCTTTTATTTTATATTACGGCAGCCGCTGGATACAATGGGTGGCAAAGACAGTGTCTTCCTCTCAGGGAGGCACCGAGCCAGCACTTTCATCTGTCCTGGCAACTTAGGTAGCCTCATCCTGGCAGGCCGGACCTGCTTATCTATCTCCGGAAGCCCTTTGGGTGCCTTGGCCCTGGTCTTACCCCATTGCAGAGATCCCTGGGGTGAGCTCCAAGTTAAGACGACAATTCTGGGGTTGTATTCTGTGCTTACTGAAGCTCTTGTCTTTTTCTCTTCATATCCGACATCCTCAGGGATTTACCCAAAGTGGTCATCAGAGTGCTCTTAATTCCAAACTCCTGAAGAGGGTTTGGTAGGAAAAGACCCACCCCTGAGCAAGGTGGAGGTGGGCAAAGGGAACCATCACCAAAGGAAAGGTTTCCCTCTTCACAGGGAGTCTGGCTGAGGCTTTTGTGGGTCATGCCTTCCTGAGTCTGACTGGGAGCAGCTCTCCCCACTCCCTGCTCTCCATCCCCCCAGTTCTTTCACTTTTTCCATGTTCTTAGCTCAGCCCCATTCCATCACCATTGTTTCCAAGCTCCACCCTGGGCTACACTAAGAAAGGGACTGAGGCTTATTGATTGCTTACAAATCCTGGGGGAAGGACAGCTCACGTAGTCTTGGCTATATCAGGGCCATCTTTCAGCACGAGGATTCCCTAGATTCCCAGGAGCAGCTGTTTGAGGAAGAAACTGTTTCATACAGGTTGTTGTGGGGAACCCTGATGAGACCACTGCCCCTTTCCTCAGGGGAAGAGTCTCAGCACTGCATTTGTGTGTCTCCTCAAAGGGAAGGCAGAGATCTGAAGCAAGCAGTGGACTGAGGGCAGGTTGAGGGTAAGGGAGGAGGAGGAGGACTCTGGCGAGAGGCCTAGCATGGGGTGGCTGCTCACTCTCCTCTTTCCTGCCACCCCCTTCCTCCTCAGAACGCCATCCTCCAGCGCTACCAGGTGGCAGGCGACAGCCTCCGAGTGTACCTGCACTACCTGCCCTCCTACTACCACCTGCACGTGCACTTCACCGCTCTGGGCTTCGAGGCCCCTGGCTCAGGGGTGGAGCGCGCTCACCTATTGGCGGAGGTGATCGAGAACCTAGAGTACGACCCAGTGCACTACCAGCGGCGCACCCTCACCTTTGCCCTCAGGGCTGACGACCCGCTGCTCAAGCTACTGCAGGAGGCCCAGAAAAGCTGAGCTGATTCAAGCACTGTCAGGAGAAGAAGAGATGTGTGGGGATTTGGGGAAGGAACAGGGACTTTTTATCACCAAGTGGAATTTTTTTAAATGTGTTTTGTGTTCGCTTATTCCTACTTTTTGAATAAAGAATTGGGTCCATTGGGTGTGGACTGACTACATGGCCTGGGGAAGGGAGTGATAGAAGGAGCTGGGTGGGCAGACCCAGTGAGAAGGCCTTGGGAGGGGAGGACAGTCTGCAGGGGAGGCTTTGCTGACACATGGGAGCTGCTCTGGAAAGGTTCCAAAACTTTCTCAAAATCCCTGTGCTCACCCTCCTGGGTGGGGTTTCCTTGTCCTTAATCTGATGGTGCCTCTCCTGTTGGCTCTTATGGCTCTGCTCCTGTGATGCCAATCTTCTCATTTTCTGTATCTTTCCGGTAATTTTCTAGCTCTGCATATTCAGAAGTTCTCCCAAATCACCAAATGCAAGACTTTTCTTTGGAAATAATCTGCAGAGGTTTTTGACAGTTGTTCTTCTTTCCCTTTCCCAGTATCACAGTCACATCTCCTCGTTTCTGAATCAACCCTCTTGGTAAACTTCTTGTTAATAAAGACAAGGGATTGATGCCTGGAAGTGGGAGGGTTTTAATAGGAATCAGATGATGCAAGCCTGCCTCTGCCCAATTATTTGGTCAGTCAGTTCCTGTCCTTGAGTTTATTATCTAGGCAGGAAGACAAAACAAGCTCACATGGAAATCAAGTACAAAACAATGCATCAGCATGGGCAAAATGCTGTGGTTACAGTTGAACACAAAAGCTCCTAGGGGGCTCAGGTTCAAGGTGTCTGTTCAGCATCACCGGTCTCCATTCATGAATGCTCAGGCTGGAAAGGGACATCATAGTCAGAGACTGACAGGCCTCTTAGGTGGCCATCCAGGGTTCATCTGGGAAAGGTGGCATCCACCATGGCACTAACAGAGGCGCCATGTCACATTGGGGGCACTCAATCAAACGCCAGTAACTTTGTCCAGCACAAACGGCGAAGGTGTCACGTTGCCAGAGAGGGTGCGGGTATTTGGTACCAGGTAGGGCTAAGAACAGGCATCTTGCTTGGGAAGCTTTGTCAGGGGAACCAGGATGTTGGGTTCTGCTAAGTTTCAGGAGAAAGAAAGAGAAGGCAGAGAGGGGTGGCTATTATTCAGCATCCACTGAACTTAGCAGCCCTGGATTCAGATTCTAGCCCATTCATCTGTGATTCATTCACCCACCCATCACATGTTTTTTTTTCAGTGCTTTCTGAGGGCCAAGCACTCCCTAGAACTGGGAAAATGGTGAACAAATGACCAAAGCCTCTGCTTCCTGGAGTGGACATTCTCTCCATAACCTCAGATAAGACAAAAGGCATCCTGAACCTGTTGGCTTCATCTGTCGAGAGGGTCTCATCTATCTTACAGGTTGAGGTTCCCATGAAATGACCTGATACGTAAATGTAAAGAATTATAATGTTGCTTTATTCTGAACTTTGATTTACAGATTGACTCTGGAGCAAGACAGCTGCTAGGTATTATGGTAAAGAGATGGCTGAGGGTGGGCCACGGTGGCTCAGCAGGCAGAGTTCTCACTTATCATGCTGGAGACCTGAGTTTGATTCCCGGTACCTCCCCATGTAGAAAAAAAAAAAAAAGAGATGGCTGAAACAAAACCCCTGCCCTCAAAGTGCCGTCAGTCTAACAGGGAAGGCAGATAAACGGACTGTTCAAAATAGGAATAAAAAGACACTACATTTGAAGCTAGTCTGAAAACAGTTACGTATGAGAGTCTGGTATAATAGGTTACCCTACAAAGACATATGAAGTGTGTTTTTGGCATCTTAGTGGTACTCGGCCCAGTGACACACCACCGGTACCTGGCTGGGGCTGCCTGCCTGGACTCGCTAACTGGAATAGGCTTTGAGATCAAGGAGACTGAAGGGGAGCTGGGTGGGCCCAGGGAGCTACAGGGCTGGGTTGGGGCAGCTTTGGCTCCTGCCACGAGGCCTTGTTTCTCCTGAAGATGCTGGCAGCAGACACTGGATGCCCGTGAAGTGAAAACATTTTCTTGGTCTCAGGCAGAAGTTTGTGCTTCCCAGTGTTTAAGAAAAATAAGAATGGTAAGGCTGTCTTATTTTGCCAGGGCTGCTCTGACAAATACCACAGAATGGGTTGGCGGAACAAGAGTTTTCTGACTTACAGTTTTGGAGGCTAGAAGTCCAACATCAGGGTACCGGCAGGCCACATTTTCTCAAGTCTATAGCGTGCCAGTGGTGGCTCGGTCTCTACCTCCTTTACATGGCAAGCTGTCTCTTTCTTGTCTCTGGTTTCCACTTCTATGTCCAATTTCTTTGCTGATAAAGACTTCCACCATATTGGACAAAAGCCCACTGTCATTCAGTCAGGCTGCACCTTAGATCATAACATCTTCAAAGTTATCATTTACAAACAGGGTTTATGACCCACAGGACCTGGCATTAGGACTTGAACAAGTCTTTCATGTGGGACCTGATTCAACCCCTAACAAGGTCTAAGGATTAGACCTTTCCTGAACTGTCATGAAGGTACATGAAGCCAGAGAAGAGGAGGAGAGAGGACACTATCACAGCGAGGTCTTTTCTCACAGAGTAGAAGGAGCAATCTTCAGATAACGTCTCCTTGCATACCAAGTTCTATCAGTGGGACTCTCATCTGGCTTCACAAAGGGGGCATGTGTTTGAAAAGATAAGCAGGTAGCCAACAGTAAATTGAAAGAAAGAAGTGGCAGCCTCCCCAGGAGGCCAAGTCTCTCCCTGGAACCACACCCTGTGAAGGACTGCCTACCCCTTCAGACTTGAGTCACTGCCCTCTCTTTGCTGTGACTACCTAATCTGCCCCACCACCACCACCACCACATGGGGCAAATGCCGTCCCTTCTCTCCTCCTTGTTCCAGGTTTATTCATCCATCCATCCACTATTTTTCTACTGACCATCTTCCATGGGCCAAGAAGATGATGGGAACACGAAGTTGATAAGACCCTGTCAACCTACAGTCTCAAGAAACACAGTTCAGTGGGGCAGGTAGGAGAGCCTTTGATGAAATGGTCATTTGGGACTGTTGTTCTAGAGGGAGAGCCCAGTTTTGCTCCATGGTAGCACTGAGAGATGGAACTTACACAAAGGCCAGCTGGGCTTTCAGAGGGAAAAGGGTCAGTTCTCCCCCTCAGCAACTGGAATGGGAGAAATGAAGACCCAGTGACATTGGACAGCATGCCAGGGAGCAACCCTGCCAGTTGGAAACTGTTCTGGGAAAATACCTCAGGATTTTGCCTCCTGCCCCCACAGACCTCAGCAGTGGCCACTGTCACTGCCCAGAAGAATATTTGCTTCTAGTCCAGGAAATAGCAGTCAGATGTGTGATGTGCCATGAAATATGCACCCCATTGACTTTGAGGACTTGCCTGCCTTGGCTGCCACCTGAAATAATTCCTTCATGGTGACGCCGTTGTACCTGAATCCTGGGACTCTCAAAGAGCTGTGGGAAGCTGGCTGAGTCAAGGGCCAGTGGCTTTGTTATGCCTCATCTGAACTCCCTGATGGCGTGGAGAAGGTCACGAAGGCCCAAGCTTTCTTACCAGACACTCCCCTCTTCGCGGGTTCCAGGGATTCTCTGTTCCTGGGGATCAGAGGGCTCCAAGTGGGCTCCCACCACCACCCGAGGGCTTTCACCTCCAAGTCAAGGCACTAGAGTCTGAATCCAGATAATGCAAAGTAATAGCCACTCCCCTCTACCTCCTCCTCTCCTCCTCCTAACACTCAGCAGAACCCAACATCCTGACTCCCCTGCGAAAAGTTCCCAAGCAAGACGCAAGTTCTCTGCTACCAAATGCCAACCCCCACTCTGGCAGTGGGATACTTTTGTCCTTTGTGCTGGACAAATTTACTGATGTCCAGTTGAACGTAATGCCTCTATCTCTGCCCTGTTCGCGTCGTGATCAATGCCACCCTTCCCAGATAAATCCCAGATGCTCCGTTACTGGCCGTCAACCCCAACACTTGGCCTAGTTTCCTCGTGACTTGACTGGAGAAGGAAAGAAGCTGTTGGAGGCATGACTACTATTGTTCTTTGGCTTCTCTCATTTTGCTGAAAAATTTCCTAATCAAGCAAAATTGCTGAGCATTCTGTATTGTCAACATTCCTTCATGAAACAGAAAAACAGCATATGAGAATGAGTTGGCTGGGCAAGCCCCACTTTGTGTGTCCCTACTGAATTCAGATCCTCAATTGAGAAACAAGTCAAGAAAAAATTACATACAAAGTAATATTTGAAAATGTTTCTGTTGTCAAATCCAAGACATTTTAATTTGTTTTATTTCTGAATAGGTTGAGGTAGATTTGCAAATTCTTCCTTCTCAGAAAACACTCTTTTTATTCTGAATGTGTATATACAGTGTTAAAATGTCCCTTTTTGTATAAGAAGAGGGCAGTAATTTATGGTAGTTATTTGTAAAAGTATCCTTACTCAGCAAAATGAATGTTGGCAACCCTAAGTTTGTCTTTCCATTATTATTGTTGTTGAAATTTATTGGATTCTGAAATCCCATGTGTTCTAGTTTGCTAGCTGCTGGAATGCAATATACCAGAAACGGAATAGCTTTTAAAAAGGGGAATTTAATAAGTTGCTAGTTTACAGTTCCAAGGCCGAGAAAATCCCAATTAAAACAAGTCTATAGAACTGTCTGATATAAGGCATCCAGAGAAAGATACCTTGGTTCAAGAAGGCCGATGAAGCTCAGGGTTTCTCTCTCAAGTGAGAAGGCACATGGTGAACACAGGCAGGGTTCCTCTCTCATCTGGAAGGGCACATGGCGAATATGGCATCATCTGCTAACTTCTCCTGGCTTCCTATTTCATGAAGCTCCCCGGGAGACATTTTCCTTCTTCATCTCCAAAGGTCACTGGCTGGTGGACTCTGCTTCTCATGGCTATGTCATTCTGCTCTGCTCTCTCTGAATCTCTCATTCTCCAAAAGGTTTCCTCTTTTATAGGACTTCAGAAACTAATCAAGACCCACCCAAATGGGTGGAGACATGTCGTCACCTAATCCAGTTTAACAACCGCTCTTTTTTTTTTTTTTTTAAAGGAAAGACAGAGAGAAGGAAGGAAGGAAGAAAGGGAAACATCTTTAAACATTTTCTTGTTTTATTGTATTTTGTTTTTCCGTTTTTTGTTACATGGGCTGGGGCCGGGAATCGAACCGAGGTCCTCCGGCATAGCAGGCAAGCACTTTGCCCGCTGAGCCACCGCGGCCCGCCTAACAACTGCTCTTGATTAAATCACATCTTCGGGGAAATGATCCAATTACCGTTCAAACAAACAATACTGAATACGGATTAGAAGAAACGGCTGCCCTTACAAAATGGGATTAGGATTAAAACATGGCTTTTCTAGGGTACAAACATCATTTCAAACCAGCACACCATGTAAATTTGAAGTTATAAAATTTTAGAGAATAAGCAGGGACTAAATCTGTTTAAAGTGTTTCAATTTAATAAATACACTTTGAGCATTAGCCCTGCTTTTAAAATTCTTTTTAATAATTTTTTTAAGCTAGACCCTGGAGAAAGGGCTCAAAGGGAGTTTACCAGTTAGTGAGGAGTGTAGGCACTGATTTATTATAAGAGGGATGAGAAGCAGTGGCTTGCTTTCTCACTCTTCCATAGAGGAGGGAATGGGAGGTTAAGCCAAGAGGAGCTAGACTCCCAGACTAAAACTTCCAAGTTAGCCGATGGCATGTCCAAGAAAGTCCTCGAAGTCAGGGGAACTGGTAGGATTGGAACTCAATGTGGCTGGAACTTAGAGCTAAGGCAGGGAGTGGCAGGAGATGATGCTGGCATAGCTTCTAACATAGGGGGCACACATACAGTTCGATCACTAGCCAGTTTTTCCTTCAGGACCGTGATGATGAAATGAAAGCCAAAGCTGAGGGGGGTATTTCATAAAGTTCCTTCCCCCCTTTGCTTGGGAAGCAGTGTGGTCTGGTGGTTCCAGCATGGAATCTACACCATAGGAAAGTATGATCTTGGACATAACTACCTATAAAATGGGAGTTGTAGTTGTTCCTATTCCAAAGGTTTTTTATGAGGATTAAATAAGAGAATCTTAAAACACAGAAGACACAGTAATCACTCAGTCAACGTCAGCTGCTATTTTTCTACTGCAGAGAGGCCATAAAAGGATATCAGCAGGGATATTTGGGCTAGATATTCAAAAGAACTTCTTGATAAGAAGGGCTGTGAAATCTTAGACTGTGCAGCAGAGGCATAGCAACCAAGAAATTTCAAGGAAAAAGGCAAGTCATAAACTGTCTGTGGTTAATTGCTCGTGACCCTAAACTAACAGGCAGAGCTGTGTGCACTGACTTCTCGGGCTCTCATCCAGCTTCAAGGTTCCTGGAATGCATGAGCCTTGGCCTACCTACAACAGTGATGTCCCCTGCTATTAAGAACCCTGGGAACAGCTGAGTTCCATGGTCCAGCCATAGAAATCTGATAAAAATAGGAGCTGAAATACCATCCCAGAGTTGCTATTTTTAAAAGCATCTGAGCTGCTGGATTGGGTTTATTTCTTCCTCAAACGGCATCTCGCTGTTCCCTCCTCCTGGTGGGCAGGATGCTAACGTGGCACATGGCACATTTGTCAAGCAGCTTGCGCCAGTGGAGGAGACACGTGGGCCCAGGGCCCCTCAGCTCTATGGCCATCTGCCCCTCCCATGCCCCTCTTCTCCTCAGATTGCCCCAGGAGGAAAATGTCCAAAGAAGAAATAACCAGAGAGGTAAAAGGAGGTAGAGGAAATGGGAATGGAGACAATATCTCTTGAAAGGAGATTGGGACTCAGGTCTCTTGTTCCTCAGGTTGTCTTGGCCTGCAATTGGCACACCGAGCCTCCAAGAAAGAAGGTCCGCATGTGCCAAAGCTCCATGGCCTGCCCCACCATGCCATCTTGTTGAGTAACTCTGTGCCTTGCAGATGGGCCAAAGGAGCCTAGTGGGACCAGGAGGGCCTCAAGACAGCTCTAGAACCCAGTACTTGGCATCAGAAAACACCAGAATGCATCCATCCTGCTCCATGAACAGTCTTCAGCCCCAAAGGCAGCTGGCTAAACATCTGGCCTTTAAGAAACTGGAGGGAAAAAAATCCCAAGTAAACACACTGTGCCCTAAGAGGAGAGGATCAGAGTTACAGTTAGCTATTAGGCACCCAGTGACCAGGCTTGGGCCAGGCTGGAGAAGCAAGAGAGGGTAGAGACCTGAATCTAGTGTATAGGTGACAGACTCCATGGCATAATGATAACACACACATATATAGCACATTACACTTTGAGAGCAAGTTCATAAGCACTGCCCCATCTCATACCAATTTAATACCCTTTGAGTAAGCAGTTATTTCCTACTTTCTTTTATCCCCCCTAGTAAGGAAATCCATAGAGTGAGTTGGGACTCAGGTCCCCTAGAGCAACAGTTGGCCCTTAAATTCTGTTTTTGGCAGAACAAAGATTATATGGTTCAGCAATTCAGCAAGATATTACAAACTGGGTTGAGATCTAGTTAGCAAAGGTTAGAGTTTTGGGTTGACTTCCATGCTAGTCATTTAGGGCAGCTGCTTACTGTTTTTGAGTCACAGTTTTCTCTGTAAAACAAGGAGGATATTCCCTCTTCCTCTTGACCTACTCTAGGCAGGGACTTAGTCATTGTCTTCTTTTGCTTTCTACTCAGATTAGTTCCAGACCCTGAGCTGATACGCAATAAATATTTATTGAATGAATGCTTGGATGATAAAGCCAAAGGCATCGTTTAAGCATAATTGTTAGACATTAGTGAAGTGAAAACAAGCCTCTGCCCTTGCAAGGTACAATTCAGGAGTAATCTTGGGGGCTAGCTCCTTTCATCAGCACAGAGAAGCCTGACAGCTTCAGCCCCAACCGTCTTTGAGTTGGCAATTATGAAGCCCCTTTGCACTAACTGTGGGTTACTCACACCTTGCACTTAGTCATATCCTCTCCTGCCTTCTTGAATGGCGTCCATTGTAAGCCCTCTCTCTATAGCTGGATGGTAAACTTCCGGGGGACCGGGACTGCATTTCACTTTCCTCTGAGCCACTGTTGGCCCCCTCAGGCACTGTTCACACTGGCACGTAGGGAACACTGGGCTGACCCATGATACAAAAGGTCCCTGGGGCTGTGAACACAGCCCGCGCTGGGGAACACTGTCCCACGATAGCCTCTGGATTGGTCTCCCTGGGCCTGAGTGGGTTCCCAGGTCTGGCCGGGAATGTTTGGGCCCAATGAACCAGGGTCAGGGGCCTGGTGGGTTTTTTCCCTTCGAGACAGGATGTCTGGCGCCTCCAGTAGGGAACGGAAACCGAGAAGCTATCTGAAGACCTAGATACGGTCTGCAAGTGACTGTGGCAGAGGAACAACGAGAGAACTGCCAATCAGCGCGGGCAGAGAAAGGGCCCATATCTGGGTCCTTGGTACCTTGCCGGCGGGCATGCTGGAAGGACGAGGGTGCAGGGGCCCCCGGAACAAGGCCCTCCCTCTTTCCTGCCTCGGTTTCCTCAGTGAGGGCAAGGCACGGTTCACCGCGTGGGAAAGTGGAGAACCGTTGCTTGGGTCTCACTGTTCCCAGAAGGGATGTGGAGGCTGCGCTGGGCATATCCATCCTGGCGCCGCCTGCCTCGGCTCTGCCCTCGTTCCATTCGGCCTCCAGGACTTGGTCCTCCGCCAGCCCCAGCCCAAGGCCTCGGCGGCTTCCACGCCATGCCCCGCAGCCTCGTCCCCGCCAGGCCGCCTAGTCCTTGTCCTCCTCCTCTTCCTCCTCCTCCTCCTCCTCCTCCTCCTTCTGCTTCCTCCGCCTCCCGCCCGCTGCGGGATCGGCCCCCGGCCGTGTGCGCACGCGTGGCCGCCGGGTCCCCGCCCCGCCCCGCCCCGCCCCGCCGGCGGCCCCCGCCCCGCCGCGGGCGGCCTCGCCTGCTCCCCGCCGGCCTCGCGCCGGGACAGGGACGGGCGCAGCCAGCCGTCCAGAGCGTAGCGCCGCCAGCCTGCGCCTAGCGGATCTAAGCTGCGCGCGGAGCCGGCCGCCCCGCCCCGCTCACCCCGCCAGAGTGAGTACGCGGCGGCGGGTTCCCCGGGGGCCCGCGGGCGGGGAGAGGCGCGGGGACCCGGGCCCCTGGCCCCCGCGGCTCCCGCTGCCGGGGAGGGGTCCTGGAGCCCTGCACGTGGGCGCGGCGCGGGGGTCGGTGGCGCGCTGGGGTGGCCGCAGCCGTAGGCAGCCCGACTCCCGGGGTCCCTTTCTCCTGACCGGATTTGAGCGGGAAGCCCGATTCTCATTGCTCCCTTGGAGGAAGCCAACAGAACGGCTCCTTCTCCGGAAAGTTTCTCGCTCCCACCCCTGCTCCCGGGCATCCTCTGAGGGCTGGTTTCTCCCACAACTACCAGATCAAGTCTCGGAAATGTGGGCTGCTTTTGCAGGAGGTGACAGGCTCTGCTGGGTCCATCTGTCCCCGGAGTCACAAGGTCTCTGAGCAGAGCCAAAGCTGGGGGATTCCAGCCCAAGGCGGGCCATGCCTGGGACCCAGGGCCCCATGGTGGGGGGTCTTTTGGCCTAGGCCACTGCCTCAGAGCACCCTGAGTAGTGGTCAGTGGGAAGGGGTGGGGGTGGGGGTGCAGAGCCTCTGGGCTCAGCTGTGTGCTATGGGTGCCTCCCGGGGCCGTTGCTGGCAGGGACCTCCCAGCCTGCCCAGAGCTGCCAACAAGTCTGCCAGCACTGCCCCCTCCATTCCCAGACCTTGGGGGAGGCTCGTCTTGGCAGCCAGTGGCCTAATCTACTGTTTCTACTTCCCCTGAGGGTCTGTCTTGAAAGCTGCTGCCAAAAGGCAGTGTGGGGGTGCCTAGCAGTGCCCTGTCTGACCTCATGGCCACCCACGGGATGCTATCCCCTCTGGCTTCTTGGAGGAGCTCGGAGGCTTCTCTCTGCCTTGCAGGGAGGCACGGCGTGGAAGCCAAGTTCAGGCAGACTCTTGTTCTTCACAGAACCAATTCAGCATGGGCTGAATTGTCACAAGGGGCAGAAACCCAATGCTTTTGTCTCTGGAGCTGCCCAGGACCCATCCCTGCAGACCCCATCCACCCACCTGCCTGTCTGCAGACTCCAGCATTGGCATCTGCCAGGGAGATATTAAACGAGTGCTTGCTATGTGTTAAGTGCTTTCGAGGGGTGGCCGCACAGAGTAAGAGCTACATGTAAGTGTTGGCGAGTATTAATATTTCTTCCACGCTGTTACTCTCAGAAGCTGCCCTGTAATTCTAGAAAGGGTATCCAGAAGGTGCCAGCTGTTTGGGGCCTAGAAGATATCTTCTGAGACTTTGTAGCTTTGCAGGCAATGGGTTTGGGAGCACCCCGTGCCCGGGGTGGGGGGTGTCCGGTTCCTTCTAGTCTGTCCCTGCGCTTCTCCCCCCGCAGTCCCAGAGTGTTCTGCCTGCCTGTGCCTCAGCAGCACTGCACAGGGTGGAGACCTTGGATTCCAGAGGACACAGGGCTCCACGAAGGAGCGAGGCCATGCAGGGGGATGAAGGAAGAGCCTGTGTCGGGGCCAACCCCACCTGCTACAGGTTGACAGGGATTGGGAGGGGGAGGTCCAGATGGAAGGAGAGGAAGTTAGAAAAGTAAGTGAAGAGTCACCTGCCTGGATTTTGGACCGAGAGGGTGTCTTTTGGCTTGGAAGTAGGTTGCTCCTCAAAAGCCAGCAGGGCTCCCCTTCCCTGTGAATGGAGAGCCAGGCGGAGGAAGGCTGTAGTGCCTTCTGGCTGTCTCACTCCCACCCCACCCCAATTCCCTTCCCTGCCCACTCCTTGGAAACAGAGCACATTACCCCCCCCGTTTTTCAGATTCCTGTGAGCCAGTTTTCTGGGTAGAACCATGGGATTGTAATGAATCCTAGAAAGGTCCCCCCTTCATGAGGCAGGAGCAGAGACTAGACCTCTGTTTTCTGTGCCTCCTTGACCTGAAATCATTCTGTAGTTGGCCCCCCGCTGGCCCTGGCACCTACCTTTGCATTGGGGGCCGACCCCTGCCCTATCTGGGCACACTCAGCATCTCTCTGTAGAGAGGCTGCCCCGGGGAATTCTATAACCCCGGTGGCAAAGTGGCTTGAGGGTGTGCACCATCCATTGCAGGAAAGGGGTGTCTTCCAGGCCCTGGGTTAACTGACTGAGGAGAGCACAGCCCAGCTCAGGAGCCCCAGTCTCCAAAAAGGGATTGCCAGGTCAGTGTCCTGGAGTGTCCTATGAGGTCCAGGCCTGCGGATTGCAGTCAGGGTGGCCGTCAGAGCCCAGCTGAGCTCCCAGCCCCTCGGAGACAGACCCTGGGTGCTGGAAAGCAGAGTAGGCAGGTAGCGCGGGTTGGGCCCCCAGGAAGTGTACAGAACCTTCCTGCAAACAGGGGCTTCCAGCCTCCTCACTCGCATTTGCCTGTGGTTGACACTTTTCTGCAGCAAGCTGCTGCCGCTGGTTTAGCTGCTGCCGCTGGTTTAGCTGCTGCCGCTGGTTTAGCTGCTGCCGCTGGTTTAGCTGCTGCCGCTGGTTTAGCTGCTGCTTCTCCTTCCCCTAGTCCTCGGAATCCTCCTTTTTTTCTCAAGACCCAAGGTCTTGACCTGAGCTTTTGGTTTCCATGAGGAAATAGGCTTTAATGATTGCAGCCCTCAATTACCCCTCTGTTCTCCATTCTTAGTGAAGTCTTCCCAGAGATGGTCCTGGGCTCTCCTGGGCTTCCGAATCACCCCTGAACCCTACTGCCTTCCCAGGGGTGGGGGAGGGCGGCATGTGTAAGCAACAATCCTTATCCTAAAGATAGAGGAAGTGGCAAACATAGCCTTTAGTGGGGGCATCACACAGCAGCACTATATGACATCTGGGACACATGCCAGGTACCCCTGGGCCTACCCTGGAGCTGACCTCTGCCAAGGGGCTGCCTTGGTTAAGTAGCTTAGCAGGCTGAGGAGGGACGTACTCAGGGCTGCAGGTTATCTTTTGCCTTGGACCTTTGCCTGGGGCCTGGATACCTACAGCGGCCCACTGCCCTATCTCTGCCCCTCCCCCAGGCCTTCCCCCACCCTCCTCTGCAGTGAGACAATGTTTGCTCTGGAATCTAAAGCCCCCAGTTCTGCTCCCAGCCCAGCAGGGAGGACGCTGGTGCCACCCAGGGCTGTGGGGAGGTGTGCTGGGACCTGTTTCCCACCCAGGTCTCTGGAGTGAGGAAGGCCTGGCCGCAGAGGCCCAGAGGAAGCTGCAGCTGTAGTCCTGGCTCCCCTTCTCCTGCCCGCAGCTTCCCTTCAAAGCCTCCTGGGTTGGGGCTCAGAACCCTGCTTTCCTGTTAGGGGAGGGGGAGGGCATCTGGGAAGAGGGCAGGGGCCGGTTTGGAGACAGGGCTCCTTGGGCCCATGGCAGCACCTGACCTCATAAAAAAGGGACATGGCAAATAACGAAATAGTGCCCAACAAACGTCAGAAAAGGATCTGCTTATTTACATTGCCTCCTGTGAGCCTCACACAGCTCTCTTCTTAACCTCAAATATAAGGAAAGAAAGGAGGAGCAGAGATTTAACTCCTTGCCCAAGGTCATATTGCTGGGAGGTCGTGAACCGGGATTCAAATCCAGGCCCATTTCCAAAACTTGAGGTTTAACCCCAATTCTCTGTCACCACCCTCAAAGCTCATTTTATTGCTGCTGCATCGGGTGGGAAGGGATTTGTTCAAGGTCACTGTGTATTGGTGACTAGGGTGGAACCCAAACTCAAACCCTGGCCTCCTGATTCCCAGTCCTGGGCTCTTTCTACTGCCCTGAACCCCAAATTCTTGTCAGGCCTGTCTTGGAGCCTGCATCCCCCAAGTTTACGTGGTTGGCTGTTGACCCTCTCTCAGTTGGGCAGAGCTCTCCCCGCTTCCTTCCCTCCTTCTCCCCTCCTCCCTTCACTCCTTCCCCCTCCCCTTCCGTCCCCTGCCAGCCCCCCTCCCTTTCCCACTTGCCCACCAGCCCGCCTAATTGCTTCCATCTGGTCTGCCTGCCAGCTCCTATTCCTTTGGAAATGAGGCTCCCAGGCTGCTGTCCACATGACTGCAAGGCCTCCTTGGGCAACCCCTAAGACCCGCAGGCCAGCAAGGGCCCACCCAGATCTGGGCTTAGGAGCCGGCTGAGGTGGTAACTGTGGCGTCCGCCTGCCCAGGTTTCTCTAGGCTGCACCACCCTCTGTTCCTTGGGCTCCTGATGTGCCTGCCTGGGCTATCTGCCTCAAGGCCAGGAGAGGGCCCCCAAAACCCCCTTCTCAGTCCAGCACTGTCAGGCTGGGATGGCTTGGGGTGGGGGTTCTTCCTGCCCCTATCCCCCCCCACCCACCACCATGGAGACCCAGCAACAACAGCTGTCCTGTCCCTTACAGTTTGCTCAGGTCATGAGGAGTGCCTGGGCCTCAGATAAGCCGAGAGACCCTGGGCGGGGCGGGGAGGTTCTGGCAGGAGGAAATTAGGGGCTATAAGGGTGTGCCCTGGGGAACCCACTGCCCGGAGATTGGTAGGAAAGAAGTGCAGCCGGGCCTAACTGAGGAGGTCAGGGGATCCAGTTGCTATAGGTCATGTGAAAACAGATCAGACTTGTTCTGTTTGTCCCAAGAATTGACTCAGAACCAAAGAGATGAAGCTTCAAGGTAATGTATGTTGGCTAGATTTAAAATAAAATTTGCACACATTAACAACGCATTGAATGCACTAGCTGCCTTCCAAGGACGCTCCCGAGGCTGGCTGGGGGTCTCCTGGGTGGAGCTAGAAATTTCCGGAGGGTCATCATTGAGGAGTCCAAGCCTAAACAAGTGACCTTGACAGCTGAAGCACAGACGGCCACCCTCGGCTGGGAGCATATGTGGAATGGGTTTGCAAACCTTTAGGGTGTTTTCCTCTCTGAGAATTTAGGGCTCCCTGGTAAACTCGAGTAATCTGTCTACCTTGTTCACTGTTGTTTTCTTCATGCCTGACATGATGTCCAGCCAGTAATAAATGCTCAATAAATACGTCCTTGGTAAGTGAATGGTAAATGGCACCCGGGTTTTCTAGCTTTGTCTTTCCCCTGTCCCTACTTTTTGTAGGACAAAGGGAGAAGAGCCTCCATTTTGACAGGTGAGTTGTTTGCCAGAGAAGGGCCCAGAGAGACAGGCTGGAGGCAGCCCCCGAGGCGTGCATACCCCCTACCCCACCCACCCCAGGAGTAGCCAATGAGGTATCTGCACCTGGGTCCCCTCCCAGTCTGATCTTCAGGTTCCTGTGCCTTGCAGCCCCCCCTGAACCTCCTGCTGACCCCAGCCCTCTTTTTCGGGGCCCAGGCAATGCGTCCCCCAGGGGTGGCACTTCACATTACCCACCCGATCCTTGCTTCACCCCGAATAGCTCCACCTCCTTTCCTTTTAGATACTGAGTTTCCGTTTAAAATTTCAGTTGAAACGGGAACAGAATTTCCTGGCTTAAAAACATTTTTTTTTTGGAACCCTCCCCCCCCATTCAACTCCCTGATCCCAGTAACATGACACATGGATTCTGACCTCCTCACTTCTCAGAGTGTCCCCCTATCCTCCCCGGATGGCTTGGATGCCACTTCCTCATATCGCACGTGTCCTGCAGTCTGATTCCACTCAGAACATTGTCTCCTTCTACTGAGCTCTCCAGGCCTGTGACATGGCGGGGACTTGGATGGGTGGGGAGGCGGTCCCCCCACCCCCACCCCTGCACGCAGCAAGGGCCCGGGGGCTGTGGTCTCTCAGGCCCTTTTCCCAGCTGCCCAGGCACTGCAGCCTGAGGCAGGACATGTTGCCTATGTTAGCCCAGCTTCCTCCTGTAACACATTAACACTTCTTAAATGACATAGCCCTCAAGATAGCGTCCTTGTGTCTGGTGACTCCGACTCACTCAAGGCCAGCTGTTGTATTTTCTGTGGTGCCAGGGTGGGATCCAGAGACAGAAGAGCCCCTACTACCTGCCCACGGGCCGGAGCCACACCTGGACACAGTCCTTTGCTCCCTGCCTATTGGCCAGCAGTATGTCCTTGGGCAGGTCTCTCCCTCTCTTCATTGGTTCTTGGCCAGCATATCTGCTAATTAGGGTCCCCAGCACCTAGGGACCTGCAGGCACAAAGGAGTGGCTAAATAAATACTGCTTTTTGCAATTGAGGAAACAGAGGCTCACAAGAAGCAAATGCCTTGTCCAGGATCACAGAGCAACTCTCTTCCCAGGCAGGGAAAAGCTGCAGGAGTGACAGTGGTTCTCTGTGCCCCTCCCTCCCACCTGAGCCGCCATTGTGCTTGTTTCTCTGAGATCCTGGTGGCTTCTAGCCGGTATGTGCTCCAGCACCCAAAGCTCCAGGCTGTTGAGGTTGAAAGTTTATGGGAGGGCATGGTGGACCCCAAGCGCTGGTGAGCTCTGATGCGTCCAGCAATGTCCACTCTGCCTGCCTGCTTGCTCTGGACTGACTGGTGGGGGGTGGGCAGGTACAGCCCCCTACAGGGGTATGCTGATGGAGGTGGAGACCTGGGGAGTGGGATTGTATTTGCAGGCTGTGTGAGCTCTTCTCTCCAGACTTACTAACCCCCGTTCTTCTTTTCTTCTCTTTGATCCCCTAACATTTTTTTTTAATCCTTTTCTGTCTTCCATCTCTTTTCCTCCTTTAGAGTCTCATCTTCTTTGGGCATGTCTCTTCCTTCGTTTTCTGCCTCCTCTTCTTTTTCTTTTGTCCCCTTGCCCCTCTGGTGAACCTCCAGCTCCAGGCCACGGCATCCAAGAAGTCCTGACAGTGGCAGCTGAACTTTGTGGGTGGGTAGTATGCTGGGGGGAGAGCCCACAGAAGGAGGCAGCAGCAGCTCCTCCTGATATTGGAAGCGTGGACATTTTCAAGCTCAAATGGCCCTTCCAACATTTGGCTTGGTGTAGGGATGTTGCCTCCCAAATCAGTAACAGGGTGTTCTTCAACTCAGCTCCCTGGATCCTCACTCACCTCCCTGGACACCTTCCTGGGCAGGTAGGTAAGAGCTTGGAGTGTGAAGCATGGCTGGCTGAGTTACCTTGCCTCTGACCTCTGCCTTCCCCTCCTCTCTGCAGAGCTCGAGTTCTTTCCTCTAGAGGTACCTGCTAGGATGGAGGGAGCTGGCCCAAGCGGAGAGGTTTCTGCTCAGACCCCTTCCAGGTGAGCACATGGCCACGCAAGTGCTTGGACTGAAGCGTGTGTTTGTGTATTTGTGTGTGTGCAGCTGCATAAGTGCTGGGATGAGTGTGTGCAGCGGTTGGGTTTGAGAGTGAGGACATGGGTTGCAGTTGTGCAGGCCCACCACACCCTGTCTCTGCTTCTGGCACTGGCAGCCTGCTCTCAGTGTCTTTGTGATCCTGGCTGGGCACTGTGGCTTCGTTTTGGCACAGGGGCCAGCTGGTCCCCTGCCGTGGTCCTATGCAATGGTGACTGCTCCCTGGCCACCCATTCTGCTGCCTGGGGGCCATGGAGCCAGTGTTTGCCCTGTCTCCCCAAACGGAGGCGGGTGAGGGGCTCTCTGCCCAGCGTCTCCTCACTGCCAAGGCGGAGGGAATGGGGAACAGCTGCGTTGGCCGATTCCGGCTCCGTATGGATTTGGTTTGACAACAAAGCTCCCTCTGTGTGTTTCCAGGCCCCTTACATAACTGGGGGATGGGGGTGGGGGGAAGCAGGGCAGGACGAGGTGGAGATGGGGACAGGGAGACACCAGGATGGGATGCCTAGAAGCAGGACAGAATCACGGACCAGGAGGGGAGGGGAAGGGAATCAAAAGAGAAAAACCATTGAGAACCATTGAGCATGGTATGAGAGAAGGAAGCAGTGTTCCTCTTGACCCCACATTCCACTTCCTGCTCTCCTGGGGTGGCAGGGGGGTTAGATTTGTAGGTCTCCTTTGCCTTGTTGATGCTTCCTCTTCCTCTCTTTGGACCCTACCTACAAGTCCAGTCCGGGAATGAGGCCAGGTCAGTTTTATGGCTAGGACGGGTTTGCCTTTAACTGGACGGATTTCATATATAAAGGAACCAGCCATTCTCTCCTTATCCTTTGGCTCCTACTCCCACCCCCAGGCCCCAAGCCTTGGCTCTAGAACCTCCCCTGCCCACCCCTCTTTGTCGTCCCAGGAGGGACAGACTAACTGCCGTCTTTCCCTGTAGCCTCTCCCCACCCCCACTGGCCCCAAGATCCCTCCAGCTCACCCCTCCTCTCTCCCACCCCCACTCTCAGATCCAGGATCTCCCAGCCCTTGGTCCACGCCCCTCTGGGGCCCAGTGGCCTTGTCCCCTGCCCTCCCCGCAATGATTAGACATTCTCTCACCATCATGATCCCCGCAGCTGTCCAAATAGAGGGAGAAGAAAATGTTCTCTTTCCGGAACAGCTGGACTGACAGGCCAGCAAGGCCAGGTGAGCCCGCCAGGCTTGGGTGTGTTCTTGGGGGGGACTCCCATGTCCCGGAGCTCAGATCCCTTCAGCTCCCAGGTAGGAGAGAAGAGGCACTCAGAGGAGCCCAGGAGGGCTGATGGACTCTGGTCTCCCGAGTCCTCTCGGGGTCTGCTGCTTCCGTGTGCCTCAGTTTCTCTGAATCTTTTTCTGGCACCAGGCTTCTTTGAGCAGAGCTTCTGGATTTGCATTGGCGCTAATGATGGCACTTGTCCCCAGGCTGTCATGGCCTAAGAACAAGGGGGTAGCTTCCAAAAGGGGCTAGGGAGACGAGCTACCAGTGGGGCCGGGCCCCAGCTGACCCTGGCCATGGGTTTTGGGTCTAGTGGGTGACAGAGAACCCAGGGGCTGACGCTTAGCCTGACCATGTCACTTTCCTTTCCAGAGCTTAGGCTCTGCCCAGAGGCTCTCTTATGGAACCCTGGCTGACTGCTTTAGGGAGAGGTGGGGAGTGGGGCAAGCACCAACCTGCTGGACAAGCCCTAACTCTGGAATCCTCCATCCCCAGGCCCTGGCTGGCCTCTGTCTGGTTGTCCCACCACCCCCTCCCCCAGGTCTGAGTGCTCCGATCATCCTGAAAACTGGTAAAGCCTTAGGGCTTGAGCTGCACAGGACTGGGAGGGCAGGGGACAGTTGGGGAAGGGCCCTGTGGGTCCCAGAAGGAGAATCAGGCCAAGGTCCAGAGGCTGGAAGGGGGGGATGAAGGTGAGTGGGGGAGGCTGTGAGGGGGGTGGGGTGAGGGGGATGCCTCAGGCCAGGCCACAGCCACACGGACCCTCCATGGACACCCCTTCTGGGGCCCATGGGCCATGGCTGGGGCTCCTGCCAGAGCCTGCCTCCAACTGCTTTCCTGCAGCCCCCTCCTCCCCACTGCCAAGCTCCTCAGAGGCTGACAGAGTCTGACTCCCTTCCTGGGACCTGGGCCCTTGGCAGGGCAGTGGATGGGAGCCCAGGACTTCCCTTCAGCCCACGTCGGGCCATAAAAGAGACTCCCAGAGGGCCGACTTAGCCACTCCCTGCTCCTCTCAAGGCTCTCAGCTCCCTGGCAAATAGCTCCAGGGACCTGTAGCATGACAAACAAACTCGGCAGAGCTGGAGCTGAAGTGGAAGGAAGCCGGTGGGCCGGAGGGGAGGTGGCCTGAGCAGCAGCAGCAGCAGGAGCAGCAGTAGCAGCAGCAGCAGCAGCAGCAGCAGCAGCAGCCCCTGAGGGATGGGGGAAGAGAATGGCCAGGCCCAGGAGGCCCAGGAGGGCCCAGAAGCTGTATGTCTGGGCAGGGAATGGGGCCAGGCAGAAAAGGAAGAGGAATGAGGAGAGAGAGAGAGAGAGAGAGAGAGTGGGGGGGGGGGGGCGGGCAGGGGGTGGTGGGGGGAACAGGCACCCAGGCGCCGCTGTACTTGTGCGTGTTCTCGAGGCTTGTTTTGGGGTGCATGCCTGGGTGTGCATAGGGATCAGTGCAGGCGAGTTTGTACGTGGAGATGTGCAAGCAGGTTATCGCCGTGGGAATGAATGTGTGTTGCTGGGCAGAGGGCAGTCGGCCTGGGAAGGGGTCAGAGCATCCTGCTGGTGCCTCGTGGCATCAGGGTGACGGGACTGAGGGTACTCAGACAGTTTGCCACGTTTCTCCCTGCCGGGGGCCTGTGACACCCCCACCCCCACCCCCATCTGCCAAGCGGAAGGATTCTGGGCTAACTCATAGGAGCTGGGCACAACTAACCCTCTACCTGGCACCCCCGTCTACTTCCCTGGGCCTTGCCCTGGACGGACCTGCCGTGCTGACAGCCCCTCCGCTTTCCTCCCTGTTGACCTTGGCTTGGAGGAGAGTGGTGGACAGCAGGGTCCTCAAAAAGTCTTACTGATGTGAAACAGCCTCAAGAGGGAGGTGAGTGAAGGCTCTTAGCCCCTCTTCCCAGGGGTCAGGCTAATGCAGGAAATGACCTTCGTTTCTCATGTAGGAGCTATACTCTGCGTCCCACAGCACCTCCCCACCTCACCGCCCCCCTGTACCGTCACCACTTTCCTCTTCTGCCTGAGCCTTCTCTCCACTCACACACTCCTCCACTCAGTTAGACCCCCCGGGCTCCTCTGGGTTCAGGAGCAAATCCTGCCTGCTACTTCCCAGAAACTCCTCTTTCTCCACCGCCTGCAGCAGCTGGGTCTCAGGGCTGACTGCAGCCCCTGGAGAGGGACGGGTGGGAGTTGTGATCGGCAGGAATAAAGACCACCACCCCACTCCCAAAACGAGGGGCCAGGAGAGGGGTTTCTGAGCCAGATCCCAGCTCACCCGCCAAGCCTAGCCACGTGGGTGGCACTATTCTTGGGGCTCTCCTGGGGTGCAGAGAAGGATTTTCTTCCACTACCAGGCCTCGATCCTGTCCACATGCTGCTTTGTCCCCTCTGGGTGGTTGCTCCATGGGAGGAGCTGCTCAGGAGGGGGCAGGACTGAGGGAAGGGGACAGAGCTCAGGGGTAGGGACATTGTTATTGCTTGGCTCAGGTAAGGGTGACGTGTCCAGACCCAGCGGGATGGCAGTGCCTGACCCCGGTCCCTGCCCAGGATCAGATGCGGCCAGCAGGAGAGAGAGCAGGAATCCCCGCCGTGGCCTCCCCACAACCCTACCCCTCAGTGCTTGCTAGCGTCCGTACTGTCCTTGGGGCTGGGTCGGTGCAGCAGCCTGGGTGGCAGTTACCCTCCCTGTCCGTGGCAGCCGTGTGTGTCCCCGTAGAGTATGTGGAGTGGAGCCCAGCGGGCAGCCAGCAAGGCGAGTGTGGGTGTGCTAGCGGGGGAGCTGGGTGGGTAGACAAGGCCAACACGCGCTGGCCCCGTCCTGATTGTGCTTGGGCGCTGAGTGCTCGCTCTGGGATGTTGAGGCTCTGACACCTCCGAGAACTTGTTCTGGTCAGGTGACAGATGGGACTCTAAGAGGTTAAGTTCTCCAGCCAGGAAGTGGCAGAGGCTGGGTTAGCCCCAGACTGCCAATCTCAGCCCCATACCTTGGCATCGAGTATAGGGATTTTTGCAGTAGACCGCTCACAGCTTTTGTCTCGGCTCTGCCAATTTCCAGCTGTCTGACTTTGGGCCCCTTACTTGACCTCACTGGTCCTCGATTTTCTTATCTGTGCAGTCAGAATAAAGGAGTCCCTACCCCACAGGCTATGATAAAAAGTAAATGAGATTTCTATGCAGTTAATTCCGGAACAGCCCTGGGAATCTTTTACAACCAGTGCTAGCCTGCCTCTGCATAAGGGCTCAGTTGAGTTCCTGCTGCACCTGGAATATAGCCCAGCCTCCTTAACAGGAGCCCACAGGGGCCCTAGGTGCCTTGTCCAGGCCCCCTTGGGCACCACATGCTCCCCTCCGTGCAGCTCTACAGCCACGTCAGACTTGACTCTGGTTTCTAAACCTGATGAGCCTTGTGGTCTACACACTTTCCTCAGATGGAACCTTCCATGCCTGCATCTTCAGCTGGACTCGTCACATATGTCCAGAGCAGCTGTCCTCATACCCGGTCTAACGCAGTTGCCCTGATCCCTCTCTGTCTCCACCTTACTTCAGTGGTTTCTTGGGGCAGGCCACCATTCTGCCGTCTTATGCATTGATTTATTTACCGCCTCTCTCCTCCCATCTAGATATGAAGTCCACAAGTGCAGGATTGTTCTCTGCTGCTCTGCTGTGTCCCCTGTGTCCAGATGCAGTGTGCAGAGTCCATGGGGGTCTCTCTCTCTCTGTGAGTTCATCCCAGTGTGCCCTGGGATGAGTCAGGCATTTCCTCGACTTTCCCTGCTGAGGGGCAAGCAGAGCAGGCCTTAGGGAGTTCCCGAAAGCGCACAGGGTTGGTGTCCTTCAGACCTCCCCTTCAGGGGCTGACCAACTGTCTTGAGAACTAGTAAATCGGTGCAGCTGGGCCAAAGGTGTGTGTAAGCCACACCTGCCTAATAAAATGTGTGTCCTGGTGAGCACAGGGGCTCAGTGTGCAGGAAGTGAGAAGCAGAAGGATAGATGCTGATGGGCTGTCTCTGCTCTCTCCCTGAGGGAGCCGTGGCAAAGCCAGCTCTGTGGAGGGTAAGTGGACTGGGCTGTTTCTCACTTGGGAAGGAAAGGAGGGAGTGAATCCCCTAAAGGCAATGCTGCCAGCCTGTACAGAGCTTTTGTGGAAACTGGAATCTGTGACCCACCCCCACCCCCCGCCGCATCAGGCACAGCTCTGAGCCGGATGTCCTGTTGGGCGAGCAGAGCAAGGAGGGCTGGTTCTCGGCCCTGGCTCGACCCCCTGCATGGACTGTGCAGGGCCCAGTGTGCGTAACCCAATCGCTGGCCCTGCCCGAGTTGTGCCCTGGGTATAGAGTGGGGGGCAAGAAGGGACAGGGGGGCGGGGGGTGCAGGATCTGTGAGAGGGGCTGGCTGTGAATGTCTTGGGCTCTTGAGACCTTGTTGATTCCTGTTGACCCTTAGTGCCCCCACGGGTTGGACACACAGCCACCTTGGGAGGTCAGACCAGGTTCCTCTGTCCCATTTTCCCAAACCGGAAAGCAGGAGACTGAGGGAGGTAAGGTGTGTGGGCTCACACCGTAGTCAGTGGTCAATCTGGAATTCGATCCAGGCTTCTGAGACCCCCCCCCCCCCCGACGTTTGTATTGTCTGGATTTTTCCCTTCTCTTTCATTTTTCACAAGTTTTTATTGAAAATTTATCCCACTTGCCAGTTAAAAAGCTTTGAACAGCTGGTATATTACACACCTATATGCTATGCAGTTATACAAAGTTCATATGAAATTTTTATAAACCCTGCATTTGTAGGGCCAATAAAACAGTATAACAATTAAAAAAAAAAAAAGCATCTGACAGTACAGAGGATATAAAAAAGTATCCCTGTCATTCCAGACCCTCTGCCCACCTTCATCCTTCTAATTATCTATTTGGATACAGCCATGTCTAAGTGTGCACTTAACTCTTTCCTTAAAAGCACATTTGGAAATCCACTGCTCCCTGTTGTCCGTCCTCCTTCCTTTTTAAAGGGTGATAATGTGCTTTGGAGATGGTTTGACAACAGCCTGTAGAGATTCACATCATTGCTTCCTGCAGCCTCACAGTGTTTCATTGTCTGTGCCAGGTCATCTTCAAACAGTTCCCTAGGGGTCGACTTTGAGGGTGTTTCAGAACTTCTGCTTCATAATTGGAGCTGCAGTAAAGATTTTTATTAGCAGTTGCTTATAAAGCACTTTCTGTGGCACAAACTTCTAGCAATGGAATTCCCCGGGTAAAATATATTCGATAGCTCTTGCTAAGCCACCTTCCAATAAGGTTATCCCCTTTGCAGTTCCAGGGATAGTAGCTAAGAGTGCCTGCTCCCCTCCCCCCGCCACTGACCCCCAAACACTGGGCTCTGTGAGGTGCTTAGGGCCTGGCCGTTCCCCTGGGTGAAAAGTGGCATCTTGGCTTCGCTGGCATTTTTAAGTCGGATGGGCATCGTTTCCCGTGGGCCATATGCGTTTCTTTTCTGTAACTGAACACTCATGATCCCAGCCCATCGTTTTCTTGGGGATGTTGGTCTTTTTTTAATTGACTGGCGCAAGCATGTTATAGGTTAGGGGAATTAACTGTGTTTATATGTACGTGGCACATACAGTCCCCAGTTTGTCGTTCATCATTTAGCTTTGGTCATCTGTCATAAATTTTTCCATCGATGAATTTATCCATCTTTAGTTTGATAGCCTCTGAATTTTTATGTCTTCAAAATCTCTTTTCTTTTCAATGTAATAATATTGAAAATGTATGGAGCATAATATGACAGAACCCCAAGTGGCACATTTTTTAGATTTAAGAAATGTTAGCATTTTCTCATAGTATGACAATCTTTTTTTAAGAAATAAAATGTTCGACATATAGAATTAAAGCCCTGCTCATCCTCCACCCATCCCGTTTCCTCTGTCTTGACCCAGAATTTAGCATTCACCTAAACGCTGGGTGAAATCTGCCTGTTTTTATTCTTTTACCACATATACACATGTGTGTGCATATATACACATGCATACATCTGTGTACACAACACAATGCTATCTGTTATACATATGCACACGCAGAATATTGTTTTGTGTGTTTTAAAAGCTAAAGTAACGTACCTGCCAAGAGGGGGATCCGGGTTTGATTCCCAGCCCATGCGCCTCCCAAACAAACAAACAAACGAAAAACCAAACCAAACAACAACAAAAAAATTTCAACAAACGGTGCTGCGATAAGGGGATACTCACATGGAAAAAGAATGAAATGTAACCCCCGCCATGCAGCATACAAAGAAAAAAAATAGTTAAAAGCTTAAGTAATGGTACTACCCTGTATGCATATTTTCACAATACTTTTGTCACTTGACATAGTATTTATCAGGTTCATCCATTTTGATACGTATAGATTAACTGATTAATTTTAAATGGCTGCACAGTATTCAACGTATGAGGATACCGTAGTTCCTTTAGCCTCTCTCTGTGATGGGCTTTTCAGTCATTTGCAGGTTTTGGCTATTGCAGCAATGCTGCAATAAATGTGGTCCGGGTGGACACACACAAGGGATGGACACTTGGGGAACTTGCCCAGAAGTGAATTGCTGGACTGCAAAGTGTGCAGATCTCAGCCTTACTTTCGAGATACTGTGAATTGGTCTTGTAAGCCTTTGTGTGAATTCATCGTTCCACTGGCAGAGTCTGAAAAAGAGTGCCTGTTTTTGCACATCTGTACCATAGGGTGTTCCTCTGCCTTCTCGGGTCACCAGTGAGGCTGGACATCCTTTCACAGGTTTCTTAGGTGTTTGGCTTAATGTGGGAAATTCCTTTTCATGTCCTTCGCTTATTTCCTCTTTTGACTCATTGGTCTTTTGTATAAGTCCTTAATATGTCCAAATCTTTTCTGGTTCTCTGTACTGCTTCTCACCTGTCAAAAGCTTGACCCACTAAACATGGGGTACCACTGTCCCTGCTAAGTGGCTGAGAGGCTTTGAGAGGATATGTTTTAGAAAGGAGGCTTCACTCAGGAGAGGTGGCATTGTGTCAGGAGAGGGTGAGAGGGGACTCCACCTGGGGAGGGGACCCCACTTGGGGAGGGGACATCACTCAGAGAAGCGGGCACTGCCTGGGGGAATTGACTGCCTGGGGCCTGGGTACATCTCCAAGAGCAGCTGTGGCTGGAAGGAGAGAGAGTGGGGGTCCCCACTGCAGCCTCTTCCCACCGCTGAACCTATCCCACAGTGCTTGCTGACATCTGAGCTGTCCCTGGGGTTGGGTCCATGTGGCAGCCTCAGTGTCAGTGGGCTTCCCTTTCCCTGGCGGCCGTGTGTGTCCTTATGGAGCTTGTGGAGCAGAGCCCGGTGGCTAGGAGGCAAGGTGAGTGTGAGTGTGCTAGCAGGGGAGCTATGTGGGGAGGTGGGGCCACCACAAGCTGGCCCCTGTCGACACGACAAGCAAACTCGCTGCCCTCCCACTCTCTGTGTGGGACATGACTCCCGGGGGTGGGACCTTCTGGCAACATGGGACAGAAATCCTAGAATGAGTTGAGACTCAGCATCAAGGGATTGAGAAAACCTTCTCGACAGAAAGGGGGAAGAGAGAAATGAGACAAAATAAAGTGTCAATGGCTGAGAGATTCCACACAGAGCCGAGGGTTATCCTGGAGGTTATGCTTATGCATTAAATAGATATCACCTGTTTAGTTAAGGTGTAACAGGGAGACTGGAGGGAACTGCCTGAAAATGTAGAGCTGTGTTCCAGTAGCCATGTTCCTTGAAGATGATTGTGTAATGATATGGCTTTTGCAGTGTGTCTGTGTGGTTATGAAAACCTTGTGTCTGATGCTTCTTTTATCTACGGTATGGACAGATGAGTAAAACATATAGGCTACCTCTCACTGGAAGCCCCCACATCACCCTGTTTTCTTTCCTCTAGAGCAGTTGTACCACTCTGTCTCTCCCGATCCAGTGGATTGTACACCCCCCAAAAGCAGGGATTGCTGTTCCCCCCACTATCCCCAGCATCAGCCCATCACAAGGTGGGTGGTTCCACATATTTAAATGAACAGATGCCTGAATGAATGAACAAATGAACAGAACCACTGAGAACAGGAAGCTCCCTCAAGTTAAAGCATCCCAGACTCTTATTTTGCAAAAACATAGGCATGCAGGGAGCCGGGGTTATAGAGGCTCACCTTGGGGAGTTGGCAGAGCCAACTGGTGCCACGTATTCTGCAGACAAATGCCCCTGAGCTCACGAGGACACCCATGTCACCGAGGAGGGGTGGCATCTTTGGTCCATCTTAACCACTTCCAGCTCCAAGGCTGCAGGGCCAGGCACTGAGCTGAGGCCAGGAGACAAACTCTCTATAGCCCCAAGAGGGCTGTAGGCTCACAGAAAACCCTATTACCCAGGACACCTCCCTCCTTCTTTGCTCGCTCCTCAGAGCACCTTCCTGGTATAAAGGCCTGAACTAGGGCTCCAGCTCTCAAGGACCTTTGGCTTCCAGTGAGAGGCGGTGGAAAAGGACCTGGACTCAAAGATACCTCAGGTCCAAATCAGCCTCTGCTGCTCTCTGGCCAGGGACTTAGCCTCTTGGAGCCCCATCTGAAACAGGGGGGGTGTGGGGACAAGATCAAGTTCTCAGAGGTGTCAAGAGCCTCAGTGACGTCCC
Organism: Tamandua tetradactyla; assembly: GCF_023851605.1. Taxonomy (NCBI): domain Eukaryota; kingdom Metazoa; phylum Chordata; class Mammalia; order Pilosa; family Myrmecophagidae; genus Tamandua; species Tamandua tetradactyla. Next base: position 10,351,525 of record NC_135334.1, on the reverse strand, counting down.
AGGATTTAACTTGTAGCCCTGTGTGGGCTCCGTGTCCAAGTGCAAACATTTGCATCAATTCTGAAAAAGAAATGAAAAGAAAACAGAAAAAAATTCATACATACCATACCCCTTACCTCTCCCTTTCATTGATAACTAGCATTTCAATCTACTAAATTTATTTTAACATTTGTTGCCCCTATTACTTACTTATTTTTAATCTATATGTTTTACTCATCTGTCCATACCATAGATAAAAGAAGCATCAGACACAAGGTTTTCATAACCACACAGACATACTGCAAAAGCCGTATCATTACACAATCGTCTTCAAGAAACATGGCTACTGGAACACAGCTCTACATTTTCAGGCAGTTCCCTCCAGCCTCTCTGTTACACCTTAACTAAACAGGTAATATCTATTTAATGCATAAGCATAACCTCCAGGATAACCCTCGGCTCTGTTTGGAATCTCTCAGCCATTGACACTTTATTTTGTCTCATTTCTCTCTTCCCCCTTTCAGTCAAGAAGGTTTTCTCAATCCCTTGATGCTGAGTCTCAGCTCATTCTAGGATTTCTGTCCCATGTTGCCAGGAAGGTCCCACCCCTGGGAGTTACGTCCCACATAGAGAGTGGGAGGGCAGCGAGTTGGCTTGTTGTGTTGGCTGAAAGAGAGAGAGGCCACATCTGAGCAACAGAAGAAGTTCTCTTGGGGGTGACTCTTAGGCCTAATCTTAAGTAGGCTTAGCCTATCCTTTGCGGGGTTAAGTTTCATGTGAATGAACCCCAAGATTGGTGGCTCAGCCTATTGCTTTGGTTGTCCCCACTGTTTGTGAGAATATCAAGAATTTTCCACTTGGGAAAGTTGAATTTTCCCCCTTTCTCGCCACACCCCCAAGGGGACTTTTTTTATTCACTGTTCATATCATTCTGGGATTTATCAGGCATCACTTTGGACAAACCTACAAAATCTCATGCCCTACTCAAGGTTCCAAGTACTATGGTGTTCAATTAAGTTGTCCACATAAGTTATATTAGGAAATGGAAAGCTAATTTTTTAAAAAACTTTTTTTATTGTATAGTATAGAATATATACAAAGCAAAGAAATAAAAAAGCAATAGTTTTCAAAGCACTCTTCAACAGGTAGTTACAGGACAGATCCCAGAGTTTGTCATGGGCTACCATACAGTCCTCTCAGATTTTTCCTTCTAGCTGCTCCAGAATATAGGAGGCTAGAAGGAATAAATATGTTATCACAATCTTTTTTTCCTTCTTTTTTTTGTGAAAAATAACATATATACAAAAAAGCTATCAATTTCAAAGCACAGTACCACAATTAGTTGTAGAATATTTCAGAGTTTGACTTGGGTTACAATTTCACAATTTTAGGTTTTTACTTCTAGCTGCTCTAAAGATACTGGAGATTAAAAGAGATCAGTTTAATGATTTGGCATTCATATTCATTTGTTAAATCCTATCTTCTCTATATATCTCCACCATCACCTTTGATCTTTCCATCCTCTTTAGGGTTGTTTGGGCTATGGCCATTCTAAATTTTTGATATTGGAAGGTGTGTCACTAATATGGGGTAGGGATGAAAGCTATTTTAATTCACCCCAAAAAAATGCAACCCGGCATCTTACACATTTGTGTGTTTTGGATTCCATTTAGTGCCTGGAATGGAGTTCTTCTAGTATTGCTAATTACTGAGCATCTCCTATGTGCTTTGACTGTTACCTTCTTTTGAGGCATTTTAGGTATACAGAAAAATCCTGCCTAATATACAGACCTCCCATTACCTCTCCCTTTACTGTGATTAACGTGGTACATTTGTTACACTTGATGAAAGCACATTTTTATAATTGCACTATTAGCTATAGTCCATGGTTTATATTATGGCTCCTTGTTTGTGTCAAAAAGCCTTATGTTCGTTTTTTTTTTAATACTTTTTATTCTACTAACATATATACAACCCAAAATTTATCATTTTAACTGCATACAAATATATAATTCAGTGCTGTTAAATATGTTCACAATGTTATGCTACCATCCAACCATCTAATTGCTGAAACTTTTCTATCACCCCCTAATAGTAACAGGGTATGTTTTAAGCCTTAAGTTTCCATTCCCTATTCCCACTCCTGTATTCTAGTTTCTGACTCTGAATTTGCTTATTCTAGTTGTTTCAAATCAGTGACATCATACAATGTTTGTCCTTTTGTGTCTGGCGTATTTCTCTCAACATGATGTCTTCAAGGCTCATCCTTGTTGTTGCACGTAGCAGGACTTCATTCCTTTTATAAAAAAAAGCAAACAAACTTTTTTTATTGTGAAATATAACATGTTTACAAAAAAAGCAATTGGGCCACGGTGGCTCAGCAGGCAAGGACGCTTGCCTGCCATGCCAGAGGACCCGGGTTCGATTCCCGGTGCCTGCCCATGTTAAAAAAAAAAAAAGGCAATAAATTTCAAAGTACATTGTAACAAGTTTGGTATGGTTACAGTTCCACAATTTTAGGTTTTTCCTTCCAGCTGCTCCAAGACACTGGAGACTAAAAGAAATATCAGTATAATGATTCAGTAGCCATCCTTATTTGCTAAATCTTGTCTTCTCTGCTGTAACTTCTTCTCCTTTGATCCTTCTGCCACTCTTTAAGACTATTTTGGGTTGTGCCCATTCTAACTTTTTCATGTTGGAAAGGGATGTTAATAATATAGGATAGGAGGGCAGTAGAGCAGTGGGTCAGTGGCAGAATTCTTGCCTGCCACGCCAGAGACCTAGGTTTGATTCCCAGAGCCTGCCCATGCCGAAAAAAAGAATAATAATAAAAAATACAAATATAGGATAGGAGAATGGAACTAGTTGATGTTCTGGAGATGCTGGCCCCTCTGGGTTTCAGAACTTATCTGACCTAGGAAGCATCTGGAGGTTGCAGGTTTCTGGAGAGTAATCATAGTGCACGAAACTTTTGTAGAATTTCGTATAGAGCCCTACGTGTTCTTTAGGGTTGACAGGAATGGTTTTGGTTTTGCTTTGACAAACCTAGGTATATGGCAATATCTTAAGCCTTAAGTTTCCATTCCATACTCTGGCATAAGAGTAGCCTCCCGAATAGCCTCCCAACTCTATTTGAACTCTCTTAACCACTGATACCTTATTTTGTTGCACTCTTTTCCCTCTTTTGGTCAGAAAGGCCTTGTCGGTCCCATGGTGCTAGGGCCAAACTCATCCCTGGGATTCATATCCCACACCCCCATGGAGACTTTCACCCCTGGATAGCATAGAACTTCATTCCTTTTTATAGTTGAATAATATTCCATCATATATGTTTATATATGTGTGCATATATATGTACCCCATTTTAAAGACATTTAAACTTATTGTGAAATATAACATATAAAAAAGCAATACATTTCAAAGTACATTTTAACAAGTAGTTTTAGAATATATACCACATTTTGTGTATCCATTCATCTGCTGATGGACCCTTGGGTTGCTTCCATCTTTTCAGCAGTTGTGAATAATGTCGCTGTGAACATCAGTGTGAAAATATCTGTTTGAGTCCGTATTTTCCATTCTTTTGGGTATATACTATGTTATCTTTTAGCCACCACAAGAAAACTCTCTAATGGGTTTTATTTTGCCTCCAGCATGTAAATTAGGAGATCGAGATTTAGGGATACCAAGGAGTTTCCCAGCATCCCACATGTAGCAAGTGGAGGGATGGGCTCAGTCCCAGTGGCCCCGGGGCACAGCTCTGCACTTCCATCTAACCCACTGGTGCCCCTGCCGGGGCCCGGTGAGGGGCTGCTGCTGGGGCTGCTGTCCGGGTTGGGAAGAGGTCGGCTGTGGGAGAAGCCTGGCTGGACCCGTGGGGCGGGTGGCAGTGTCACCTTGAATTGTCAGCATGGACCGTGTCACCCAGACGGCTCAGGAGGAGGGGGATGGAGGCAGGAGGAGGGGGAGGTCTTCTTGGCTCTGAGGTGCCGGCTCCTTCGGCTGTGTGTCGGAATCACCAGCCCCCCACCTGCCCCCCGAGACCTCCTGATTCAGCCTTCCTGATGTGGAACCCAGGGAAAGGTCAGTCAGTGTTCCAGGTGATTCTAGTGGGCGGCGGGGGATGAGAGGTGGGTAAAAACACCACCTTCCAGTGTAGGAAGTTTGAGCTAGAAGGAGTCTTGCAGGTTGTCTAGTCTAGTGCTGCCCAATAGTAATAGAATATGAGCCACAAATGTGAGCCGTGCATCTAATTTGGAATTTTGTAGCAGCCATGTTAAAAAGAGGGGGGGAAGAAACCCTAAAGAGGTGAAATTAATTCTAGTATTTGTACCTAGTACATCCAAAACATTATTGTTTCAATGTGTCATCAATATAAAAGATTCATTAAGGTGTGTTTATGGTTTTTGGTGCTAGTCTTTGAAGCCCAGTGTGTGTGTGCCTCTCACTGCACTGGTTTTTGCAGACCAGCCACATGTCAAAGGCTTAGTTGCCAGGTGGGGCCTGTGCCACCACATTGGATGGTGCAGGGCTGTCCAGTCCCCCCATTTCAGAGGAAGTGTCTGGAGGCCTGAGAAGAGCTGGGACTGACCATGCTCCGGGGGACCTCGGTCCAAGCCCCAGTCCCTTTTGCTTTGGATCCTGGAGGGCTTCCGCAGTTGCCCAGACTGTGTGCCCCAGTGCGGGAGGAATGGGGGAGGTGTGTACCTGGAGCCACTTCACCTGTGGCGGGTCCTCTACTGGGCATGCCCAGCCTCCTGACACTCCACCCTGCCTCACCAGCCTAATCTCTCACCCAGAGAATGGAATTCAAAGCCTCCACCCCTCCTTGGCAGACACCAAAAGTAGCATTTTCAAGAGACTCCCTGTGGCATCTTGTGACAGGCAGCTGATGAAACGGCTGATACAGTGTTTCTCAGTAGAAGTCTGCACTGCCTGCAGTCTGTGGGATTGGGGTGCAGCCCAGGGACCCCAAGGACAGGAGCAGCAAGCTCTCTTGCTCTGCAGGGGAAGCCTGTCTAGCCCCTTTACCTTCCCAGGGTGGCTTTAGAGAAGCCCCTTCCCTCGCCCTCCCGGGCCTTGATGCTATCTATGCTGAGCCCCTCCCTGCCAAGCAGGCTGTGGTCACGCTGTGCTGCTCAGTCACGAGGCTAGGCATGAGGTGGGGCTTCTGCAGCCCCGGACGGGCTGTGCATGCTGGAGGTGAGGGTGAGGGCTGCAGGGGTGTCTGGCCCATCGCCAATACCTCTTTCCCTCTGATTCCACTTGCACCATCTAGTACTGTGGTCCTAAGTTTCACAATGCAGGGAGCAGGTGCTACTCTCAGGGATGCTGCTAAACCCTACGATGCAAGAATGGCCACCAACTCCATCAGCAAAGAAGTATCCGACCCCAAAATGTCAATGGTGCTAAGGTTGAGAAACCCTGGGTTAGCACATAGTAGGAATGTGATCCACTTCAGTTATTAAGAAGAGATGTAATACATTTTTATTTATTTATTAAAAAAATTTAACAACAAACGAAATAAAAAGACAACAGAAAAAGAAATAAAATGAAATCAAAATAAAAAGATTATACATACCATACCCCTTACCCCTAGCTTTCATTTATCACTAGCATTTCAAACTAAATTTATTTTAACATTTGTTCCCCCTATTATTTATTTTTATTCCATATGGTCTTCTCGTCTGCTGACAAGGTAGATAAAAGGAGCATCAGACACAAGGTTTTCACAATCACACAGCCACAATCATCAAGAAACATGGCTACTAGAGGGTGGGCCACGGTGGCTCAGCAGGCAAGAATGCTTGCCTGCCATGCCAGAGGTCCCAGGTTTGATTCCCGGTGCCTGCCCATGTAAAAGAAAAAACAAAAAAAAGAAACATGGCTACTAGAACACAGCTCTTGTAATACATTTTTAACCCTTAGTTGATTACTTGTTTATCAAATATCTTTAAAACATCTACATTCCAGGAACTATGATAGAACCTGGAGATAAAAAGATGGCCCTGACCATAAGAGGCCGCAGTCTCATGTGCCAACTGTAAAACAGATAACTACTTAATATACAATCTTGATATGTGATAAAGTATCTTCTGTGTTCCAGGGGTGGTCGTGGGTACTCTTCATTAGAAGCAGGTCCCTGCTGCCGGAGGTCATATAGGCTCTTGAACAAGAAACGAATGATACCAGTCATTCTACAATATAAAATTGTGTTTGCGTTAAGTGTGGAACTCAAGGTGTAAACCGTATTTCATGGGAACAGAAACATCAGTTGCTTAGAAATGTCAGAAAAGGCTTTAGAGAGGAGGAGGCGTTTGGGTCGATGTTGAAGAAAGAATGGGGTTCGTGAGACAGACAGGGTGGGGAGAGAGGCTGGGGTGTGCAGGAAGTGTGTGGAAGGATAGGGTGTGGGAAGAGGCGCCTACTGGGGGGCTGTGGCTTGAGTTTGCAGGGCACTGGTTGTCTGCTGAGGACTTCTGGCCTTTTCATTCAGTGGGGAGCAATGGAAGCAGGAGGGTGATTTGATCCAAACTGTTTCTTAGGAAGATACCCCTGTTGGCCCTTCAGAAGAAGTGACTTGAGTGAGGAAAAGCTTGCAGGAAAGAGAAGGTGAAGTGAGCTGAGGTATGGATCGGTCTGTGGCTTGGTGTTTTAGTTTCCTGGCTGCTAAAACAAATACCATACAATGGGTGCTCTTAAACAACGAGGATGTATTGGCTCATGCCTTTGAGGCTGGGAGGAGTCCAAAAAACAGAGGCATTAACGAGATGAGGCTTTCTCCACAAAGACTGGCATTCTGGGGCTGGCTGCCGGTGAACCTTGTCGCTGGTTTTCCTGTAACATGGCAGATGCACATGGAGGCTACCTGGCTTCTCCCTTCTCTTCCTGTTCCGTGAATGTTCAGCCTCTGGATGCTCTCACGGCTTCAAGCATTAAGAGCTTAAGTGGGATTAAGACCGGTCCTGATTGAGTGGGCCGCACCTTAACTGAAGACACCTCATCCAAAGGTCCCATGCACAGTGGGTCCACACCCTCAGACATGGGCTAAGGGGAAGTGCATGTTTTTGTGGGGTACACAACTCCAAGCCACTGCACTTAGGAAGGCGAGATGGACGGCTGTGTTCTGAAAGATTTCTAAGGCTCTGGACCTTTATGCTGGGTTGCATTTTATAAAGCTCTCCATCCCCAGTGCCTCTCACAATGCCAAGCATGTAGTAGGAGCTTGGTAAGTGTTTGCTGGAATGAGCAAATGGGGGTAGAAGTGATCATTTGGTGGCCAATTGAAGGGGTGGCAGGAAGGAGAGGGAGATGCCACGAGACTGAGTTTCTCATAATATGAGGGTGGGAGAGAGGAAGAGGTAAGTCTGGTTTGGGACTTAAGTTTGAAGAATCTAAGATCATGCAGGTAGAATGTCCAGTGAAAATTAGAAACATTGGGATAGGCTCAGGGGGAGAAATTGGGGCTGAAAATAAAGAACTAGAAGCATCAGTCTATGCAGAATAGTTAACTCTAGAAATGAGTGCACTGGCCCCGTGAAAATGTATGGCAGGGGAAGGGACGTGCAAGGAGAGATTCCTGGAGAGAGCCAGCAGTTAAGGGGTAGGCAAAGGAAGCAGAGCTAGTGGTGGCTTCATAGAGGTCAGAGGAAAACCAGGAGACACTGTTGACCTGGAAGCCAAGGAGGAGGCATCAGCCTGTACCCCAGAGGCCACAGGGTATGGTGGAGATTGAAAACAGGCCCTTACTGGGTCTGGCAAACAGGGGAGGCCCCTGATGGCCTCAGCAAAAGCAATTTCAGCACAAAAATAAGAGTGGGAGCCAGATTGCAGGGGATGGAGGATTGAGTGAGAATTGAGGAGGGCACGTGGATGACGAAGTTTTACCATTGAAAGGGTAGTTGATTAGGAGACAGAGGCAGAGAAAGGACTTTTTAGGAAGGAGACTCAAACTTGAGTATGATCCTAGAGAAGAGAGAGGGAGAGATGGAAGAAACACAGAGAGAGGGAATAAATGATGGAGACAATCCCAGAAAGGTGAGAGGGGATGTGATCCAATGTCTGGGTAGGAAATGAAGAAGGAGAAAAAGTAGGTGAATCCAGAGATGGCAGGCAGGTAACTCCAGTTTGTCCCTGTAGAACTGAGGGACAGTGTGACTGGATTAGCCAACATCAAGATCATGGAACTAATAAGTAACTAACAGTGGGCTTCTGTCCCCACTGCTCTGCCCTGCCTCAGACTCCTTCCCAGGAACATCCAGCCACATCCCTTTGATGTCATGCAGTGCCCCTGGGTGGCATTTCTAGTTCTGTCCCCTCTGGGACGGCAGGTCCTCTGCTGGGTAGCATGAGGCCTGCTCCTGCTTCCACATAGGTTTTTTCCTTCCCCTGCACCCCCAGCTCTGCCCTCCGGCACATTCGGTGGCAATGCTCGCTGTGTCCACACCAGCCAGGGACATCTTGGTTCTTGGCAGAACACCAAGAGATCGCCCTGCCTGGGTGGCCTTCAAGCCCTGGGGTGGACTTGACCGAGCAGGTGGACTGAGCTGGTCTCCTTTGCAGCTGCGCACAGGTAGAGGTTGACATACCTTGCACATGAATGGACCTGGCACCTGCTCTCTTGCCCAGGTACCCTACTGTGACTTTCCTTAAGCCTTTTTCTCCCAGGGGCTTGGTCAGTAACGTGGAGCAACTGCTGGGGAAAGGCTGTAAGTGGCCCCGAGGCAGCAGTCAGCCCAAGAAGCCACAGTGCAGGGATGTTAGGAGGCTGCTGGGCTATCCTCTTGGCTTGGCGCAGCAAGAGAATGGGGTGGGCTACTTAAATCCCTGGTCAGGTGCTCTGGGGTGAGCCCTCAGATGAGCCAGTCTGCCTAGCATAACACCAGCAGTTTTGGAACAAAAGACACACCGGTGCCAAGCGTTGTTGGGGCACAGGTGGAAGACGGGGGTGTTGTCTCATCGCTGGGGACTGGTGGGTGCCCCTCTGACGGTCAAAGACCTCCATCTAGGGGGTGGGCGAGAGGGGGCAAGGATTTGTCTTGCAGTTCCTGTGGAATGCACTCTGTAGTGTTTTCTGTCTTGGCTACGTGTTAGAATCACAGGGAAGGTGAGGTTTTGTTTGTTCTGTGGTTTAATACCAATGCTTGGACCCCACACCTAAGCAGTGAAGTGAGAATCTTGGAGAGGGGAGTGACGGTGCCTGGATATCTGTATTCTTTAAAATTCCTCATGCGAGTCCACTGTGCAGCCAGTGTCGTGTCCTACTGGTAGAAAGGGAGATGGGGTGAGGAAATGAGTCCTGGTCAGTAAGGGGAGATTGAGAACGAGGGGTGGGCAGGAGAGTGTGCCCTTCATAAAGCAATGAACGCACTAATGAAGTTAGCCCTGCCAGGGTCCTGGATTTGAATTTTGAAACTCAGGATGGGGTCCCAGACTGCAGCTGAGCCCCACCTGGTGCTTTTAAATATTGCAGTTAAATTAGTATTTGGAGGGATGGGACCCAGACATTCTCTTTTTGTTTGTTTTTTAAATACCCCTCTTATTCACCCGGGACAAAGAACATAATGATGGGTCTTGACCAGGTCTTCTCAAACCTGAAAGTGCACAAGAAACCCTGGAATCTTCTGAAAATGTAGATTCTGATTTTGTAGGTCTGTAGGGGGACCTGAGATTCTGTATTCCTATGGCGCTCTCTCCAGATGCCCAGGCTGTATTGTCAGAGAACTGTATTGTAGGCAGCAAGGATCTATTAGAACAGTTTCCCAATTTTGTACCCGAGGAAATGGGAAGATCGGAGAGGGAGAAGTGACTCAGCCAAGGTAACCCTGAATTACTCATTCAGGAAGTCCTTTTCGAGTGTTGGCTCTGTGCGGTGCTGGGTGCTGGGGCTGGGACAGACCCACCCCTCTCCTCCCCGCACAGAGCTTACATTCTACTGTGGACACGGAGAGCAAGTAGCGGGGTACGGTCATTACAGATCCAAGGAACGCGCTGGAGAAGAGACACCGGGTGGGGCCCACTCTGTGGGCAGGCCTGATAGGAGGTTGCTGTGGGTGGGAGGGAAGGTGTCATTTTAGGAGAGGTCAGGGAAGTTTCTAGAACCATGTTTTTAACTACAGTCTTCTGATTCCTAATCAGTCACTTTTCTTCACCAGACAGGGCCCTGTATCTTCTGAAGGCGGGGCGGGAAGGGGGGCTTCTGAACCCACGGAGGAAGCCTGGCTCTGTCCCCTTCCCTCTCCCCCGAGCAGTTTCCCCACCCCACCCTCCTTCTCCCACTCAAGACTCACCTTCTCCCCTGTTTGTTTACTCAGGGTGGAGCCTGGGGACTCTCCCCTGGGGGAGCACAGCATTGACTGGATAATAGGGCAGTGCTCGGGCTTTTGTTTCTGGCTAATTGATTTATGATTTGTAACAAAATCCAGGCCTGGTACAGAGGCAGCCTCCTGAGAAATTACCGGAGACTCCTCATTGGCCCGAGAGGGCCTCCCCCGCCCCTGCTGGCGAACACACCCTGGCCCCCGTCCCACCCCAGTGGAGCGGTGTGGTCAGGTTGGCCCCAGGGAGGGTCCTGAGTGGCCTCTGGTGATTCTCAGGATGGCTGGAGACCATCTGGGAAACAAGAGGTGTCTGGAAGAGATGTGTGCGGCCGTGGAAGCTGCGGAAATGTCTGCCCCTGAGACTCAGACCCACCCCCCACCCCCGACTGGGTTCCTGACCGCTGGAAACCTCTCAGTCCTTTTCTGTGCCTGGAGCAGCCCACCCACTTTCTCAGCCCACTTCCTCCTCGCCGGCCTGCTGTCCTGACCTGGGAGGGTCCAGGGTCCCCTCTCTCTTCAGCTCCCTTCCTCCCCTCAAACAGCCTTCCTTCTCCAAGTTGCCCCCCACCCTCTGGGTAGAGGCAGGGATGAGGGGGTGAGGGTAAGGCCAGCACCGTTTGTGTTTAGCAAGTGCCTAGAAGGAGCCCCGGGGCCATCTGGGAGCCCCACTCCAGGACTGACCGGAGACTGAGGATGGAGAGGTGGGTGGTTTGCAGAGCCAGGCATGCTGACCTGGAGGCAGGGGAAGAGGCACACTCCAGTGGGCAAGACAGGAATCGAGCCCCCCTACAGGTAGCTTCATTCCTTATAAAAAATGTGGCGGGAGGCAGTCGTGCCCACTGGAGGCAGAGTCGGGGAGGCGGCTGGTGTGGCCTGGGAACTGATCGTTTGGGGGTGGACCCACCCCCGAGGGGTTAGGAGTATGCCCTGGGTGAGAAAAGGGCACCCCATGGAGCGACTTGGTGTTTTCTGGGGGAAGGACTGGGCGGGCAGCTCTGGTGCCTCCACGGGAGTGTTTGTGGAGCTGACCAGATGGACAGCCGTGACTCCTGCCTCCTAGGTGGCCCGAGGCAGCTGGAAAGACAGCTCTCCCCAGGAACCTTGCTACCTGCTGAGAAACATGATCAGCAAATCTCGTGAGTTCTGTCCACCAGGCCCCACTCATCTCTGGGGCTGGAGAGGGGACAAGCGGGAGCCCAGAGCCCTCTCTTCGTAAGGAAGGGCCCGGAACTGGGCGTGCCTGAGGGGGCGCTGGGAGGAGCCCAGAGCAGGGCCGGTGGGTAGAGGCGGACCAGGACCGAGCTGCCTATCTCTGCTCCTCTGTGCATGTGCCCTGCAGGCTGGAAGCTGCTGGCCATGCTGGCTCTTGTCCTGGTCGTCATGGTGTGGTATTCCATCTCCCGAGAAGACAGATACATCGAGCTGTGAGTCCAGCTTTCACATCCATTGCTTCTCGTCTGGGTTGGGACCCCTGTAGCCTCTCAGGTCATGGGGTGGGGAGCCAGGAGGGGCAGAGGGCCAAGATATCACCTCTCTCTTTCAACTTAGAGCACTTTGGAAGGAGATGAGGGCAGGTGATGGGGGGTAGGGTGACTCCCCCAGGACTCCCACCCAGGGAGGGCACGGGAAGGAAGATCTGAGTTCTCAGCTATTTGGCTGCAGGTGGAATCAGCTCCCAGGTCCCTCTCCGGCACTGGGGGATCTGTGCGCCCTCAGAGAAGGGCTGTAGCTGCTGGGGACCCAGGCCCCTGGGGCTGAGAGCTCTGACTGGAGCTCCTGGCTCCCTTCCATTTCTGTCTCCAGTTTTTATTTTCCCACCCCCGAGAAGAGGGAGCCGTGCCTCCAGGGCGAGTTGGCGAGGAAGGCCTCTAAGCTCTTTGGCAAGTACGTGAGGCTGAGATGGGCCTCTCAGCCCGAGATGTGATCCGGGTTCACAGGCTACGTGGCAGGAGGGCTGCGTTGGTAGGCGCGGGCAGGTTAGGCGAAGCCAGGGAGGGAGGGAAGGGGCGGCCCTCCGCTGTATTAGTCAGGGACCTGGCCTGGATTCTGGCATCAGAACTAATCCCTTCTGCTTCCCCACCTGGCTTTCACCTCTGTGCAGCTACTCCCGCGATCAGCCCGTCTTCCTGCAGCTTAAGGATTATTTCTGGGTCAAGACACCGTCTGCTTATGAGCTGCCCTACGGGACCAAGGGGAGTGGTGAGTTCCTGCCAGGCTTGGTAGGGAAGAGGGCTCGCCCTTGGCCATGTGCTTCCTGTTCTTTGCTGTCCAGTGTGGGGGCAGGGGCAGCTGCGGGGAGTGGGCTGGCAGCCTTTAAGAATGCTAGCTGCTGTCCTCAGCACCGTGCCTGCGGATCTCTTTGTAGAAGACCTACTCCTCCGGGTTCTAGCCATCACCAGCTACTCCCTGCCAGACAGCATCCAGAGGTAAGGGCATGCCCCTGCCCCTCAGTCCCCTTCCGGCCCGCTCCTCCTGGCCTGCCCCTCTCCAGGGGATACTGTATGCCAATCCCTATGGCAACGTAGCCTAGGCATCCGGGTGCCAGAGCGGGCAGGTGCTGCTGAGGGTGTCCCCCTTGGCAACAGCAGCAGGACCAGGCAGCAGGCCTTGGGCCCTGAAACGGAGTTTCCTGGTACTCCTCCTGCTTCTTCCCTCCGCCCATCTCTCTTCCATGCTTGCCCAGTTTCCTCTCATTTTCCAGCCTGGGCTGCACCATCAGTGGGACCCCTAGAAGGTGCCTGGTCCAGGGGTGCAGGGTACAGTGGGAGAGACTAGGAAGGGTCCCGATGCAGGCCTTGCAGGCCCAGGGCTGCAGGAGCTTAGTGGAGCAGGGGCCACTTCAGTGTCTGATCCCCACCAATTCCGTGGCAGCCTCAAGTGCCGCCGCTGTGTGGTGGTGGGAAACGGGCACCGGCTGCGCAACAGCTCACTGGGAGAGGCCATCAACAAGTACGACATGGTATTCAGGTCAGCATGGCTGTCCCTCGCCCTCTTTTGCTGGCAGTGGGAGGTAAATAGGCTCGGGAGGGTGGGTGGGGGTGGCGCCAAGGCTCAGCTGGCTCCCCCTTCCCCGCCCTCCAGACTGAACAATGCCCCAGTGGCTGGCTATGAAGGGGACGTGGGTTCCAAGACCACCATGCGCCTCTTCTACCCCGAATCTGCCCATTTCAACCCCAAAGTGGAGAACAACCCCGACACCCTCCTGGTCCTGGTAGCGTTCAAGGCAATGGACTTCCACTGGATCGAGACCATCCTGAGTGATAAGAAACGGGTCAGTGTGGGGACTGGTGGAGGGGAGATGCAGCGGAGTGGGGCGCTGCCTGGTGAGGACCCCACGCTCCACAGCGTCTGCCCTGCCATCCTAAAGAGCCGGGGGGAGAAGTGTCACCCAGGGAGTCCCAGCCCAGAATCACCTCACCGTCCCCACCGAGCTCAGCCCACAGGAGCCAGAGACAGCCAAGGAGACCCCCAAGACATAGTGCCCTGAACACCCATCTCCAAAGGGGTGCTCCGAGGCTTGAGTGCTATCCTGGGCAGGAGAGCTGTCAGACCATCTATTTGCCTGAGGGAAACTTGGGAATAGAGAGACGCTTTATAAGTCATCTTCAGGCAGGAGCCAGGTTAGAACAATTAAGGTCTGTACCCTTCCAGGCTGTTTTTTTTTTCTTCTCTCTCTCCGCTGCTTAAACAAATACCATACAATGAATGGGTTGACTTAAACAACGGAAATTTATTGGCTCACAGTTTGGAGGCTGGGAGAAGTCCAAATTTGAGGCATCAGCAAAGTGATGCCATCTCCCCAAAGACTGTGGCCTTCTGGGGCTGCCTGGCAATCTTTGGGGCTCCTCGGCTTTCCATTACACAGCAATGCAAACGGCAATGATTCCTCCTTTCTCTCCTGGGTTCTACTGACTTCCAGCTTTTTGCTTCTCCCATGGCTTCTCCTTCATGTCCAGTTTCCTTCGCTAATAAGGACTTAAGCCCACTCTTACTCAGTTTGTACATACCTCAACTGAAAACATCTTCAAAATCCCTATTTATAAAAGGACCAGGGTCTGACCATGTCTTTCGTAATGGACATGGGTCAGTCCCCAACAGGGCTGGACCTCAGAATCAGGCCACCACATCTCTGTCATCCAGCCAAATGCCGAACTGTCCAATGTGGCATTTTGGGCAAGTGTCTAAAGAGCCTAAAACTCAAGCCTTCTTCTCCCTTCTTGGACATCCTGGCAGGAGCGGGCTGGCTGGACCCCAGGCTCTACATACCTTGCCACCTGGCTTCCTCCAGGGCTGCCTGCTGTCCTCATCTCTACTACCTTCTTAGCTCTGGGCTTCATCTCCCTTTCCTCTCACCTCTGTTCTCTGCACATCAGAGACAGGTTTTCACTCCCCTCTCGCCATTCCAACCCCTTCCTCTAGGTGCGAAAGGGTTTCTGGAAGCAGCCTCCCCTCATCTGGGATGTCAACCCAAAGCAAATCCGCATTCTCAACCCCTTCTTCATGGAAATTGCAGCTGACAAACTGCTGAGCCTGCCAATGCAACAGCCCCGCAAGATGAAGCAGGTGATGATGGGCTGGGGATGGGAAGCCAGACCAGAGGGTTGGGGTCCTGGATGGGAAGTAGATAGGACTCTCCTGGAGGCTTAGAAAGCGGTGGCGGACTCCATGGGGTGGGGGGTGGGGGGTGGTATAATAGAGATGGCAGCTTGCATGGGAAGGTGCCTGTTATGAACCTTCAGAAACACACCTGCAGTCAAGCCAGAGGATTAACTTGCAAGGGAGAAGGCACACTCCTGAAAATCAAGGGGCTTCTCAAATGTGGGGATTTAGCAAGTAGGTTTTTGGGGTTTAGGGGCTGGATTCTGCTAGTCAGAATTTGTAAACCAGAGAGTTGCTGGCACAGTCAGTGGTCAGTTGCAATGAACCAGTGCAGGGTTACTGTTAGATTAAGTTACCTCTACTGCCTTCTCTTGGAACACACTGGTCTCGGTGAGATAAAGGAGAATGAGATTAAATAGTTTGTCTTGTGTGTCTTGGTTTGGTACAGCCTATCCATTTTATGAGTCCTCGTGCACTAGTGTGCAAGTTATGTTTTCCCTCCCGGCTCTCAGTTCCCTGGTCTTCAGTTTGTGGGCTTCAGTGCACTTGTCGCTTCCCAAGAATGTTGATATGCGTCTTTGAAACCCTGCAGAGAGGCTGTGGTACAGTGGCAAGAGGTAAACGTAGGTCTCCGGGCTGGTCTCAGGGTACACATAGGTCCCAAGGGCCGTTTACTGTGGCCCTGGGAAAATCAACTACCCAGAGCCTCAGTTTTCTTAGCTGTGTGGTGGGAGTACTGTTAGTACCAGCCAAGGAGGGCCGCTGTGGGAGTTACGAAGATAATGCATCATATAAAGTGCCTGTTTCAGTTTCCTAAAGCTGCCAGAATGCAGTATACCAGAAATGGGCTGGCTTTTTCAATGGGGGTTTATTAGGTTACAAATTTTCAGTTCTAAGGCCATGAAAATGTCTAAATTATGACCTCAAGAGGAGAGTGCTTTCTCAAAATAAAGGCTGCTGGCATCCAGGGTTCGTCTATCACATGGAAAGGACATGGTGATGTGTGGGTTGGTTTAAGTGGCACTCTCTGTCCTCCGGAGGCTTTTCTCTGGATTTCATCTTAGCTTCTCTGGGCTCTCTCTGTTTCAAATGTCTTTCATCCTCTCATAAAGGACCACAGCAAGGGGATTAAGACCCACCTTGAATAGGCTGGGTCACGTCTCCATGGAAACAACCTAATTAAAAGGTCCTACCTGCAATAGGTCTGCACTCACAAGAATGGATTAAGAGAACATGGCCTTTTATGGGGTACATAGCTTCAAACCCACACTCTGCCCATTGTTGAAACGGATGCACAGTGGATGCTCCGTAAATATTTGCCAAGTTTAGAATAAATTATTTGTATTCTTCATTGAGTATGTCATTCACCTTCATTAAACAGAGGTTTAATAGCTGCTTTTGTGCCTGCTCAGTGGCAGGCCCCAAGTTTGCATCCTTGGTAAGTAAGAAGCGCTCTCAGTTACCCCTCAGTAAGGGTTGTCTGGGAAGGCTTCCCAGAGGAGACAGTACTGGATTATAGGGGTCCATCAGACAGAACTGGGAATGGCTTTCCAACTGGCAAGAACAGACAGCTCCTTGGGCACTGAGTTGTTCTGGTGCAGGTGGAGTTGTCCATTGAGGAGAAGTCTCATGCCACTGATAGGAGAGTGAGGATGAAGGCTGGAGAGAGAGGTAGGAGAAGGTGAGGACCTCACCCAATTCCTGGCACTGGGAAGGAAAAGGAGGAGATGGACTTGACATCTGTGTTAGTTTTCTTTTGCTGTGTAACAAATTACCACCAATTCAGCAGCTTAAAACAGTCTCTGCTCATTGGCCCACAGTTCTGTAATCAGAAGTCCAGCATGGTATGGCTGAGTTCACTGTACAGGGTATCACAGGCCAAAATCAAGTTATCAGCTGGGCTCAGTTCTCTTGTCTGGAGACTCTGGGAAAAAAACTCCCAGGCTCATTCCTGTTGACAGAATTTAGTTCCTTGAGGTTGTAGGAATGAAGACCCTGCTTCTGCTGGCTGACAGCCCTCAGTTCCTAGAGGCCACCCACTTTCTTTGCCATGTGTTCCCCTCTCTCTTCAAGCCTTCCTGTGTCGCGAATATCTGACTTCCTCTGTCTCTGAGCTCTCTCAACCAAGATTTACAGGCTCATGTGATTAGGTCAGGCTCATCAGGATAATCATCTTAACGTCAGTTGTGTCATATAACCCAGCAGTCACAGGAATGATATCCCATCATATTCACAGGTTTCCCCCCACACTGGAGGGGAGGTGACTATACAGGGCAAGGGTCACTGGGGATCATCTCAGAATTCTGCCCGCTGCAACATCTATTTTCCAATTCTCCATTTCCAGCTTGGACAGCTCTGGTTAGATGACCATATATTTAATGAATGCAGGAAACAGGGTGGGCCACAGTGGCTCAGCAGGCAGAGTTCTCGCCTGTCATGCCAGAGAACCAGGTTTGATTCCCAGTGCCTGCCCATGCAAACAAAAATTTAAGGAGTGCATGGGTGGTTCAGTGGTAGAATGCTTGCCTTTCATGCGAGAGACCTGGGTTCGATTCCTGGACCATGCACCCACCCCCACCCCCCAAAAAGGCAGGGAATACAGGGAGAAGAGGAAGAGTTTGTTGGGTGTAAGGTGCCAGTGTCCAGGGAGAGCTGGCTAGCAGGTGACATAGGTATGGTTCATCAGGGGTCTGGACCAGGAGGAGATGGTCCAGTGGTGGGTGAAACAGAAGGGTGAAAAAGAAGGTCCAGGAACGCAGTAAAAAATGTGCACGGAGGAAAGCTTAGAAAGGGACACCAGGAAAAACCGGTCAGTGGAGACCGTGGCATGTTACAGGATGTGGGGCCCAAACGGGAGTGAGCAGCTGAAAGAGTTTGGAAAGTAGGTTGTTGTCGGTGAGGAAGGCAGGGTTGCAAACAAGGTTAGAATACCAGGTTGCCATCTTTGTGGATGAGCTAGGGCTAGGGTAGGTGAGCTCCTCCCGGCAGCCCAGGAGGTAGGTAAAAAGGAATTCTCTAGAAGGAGAGAGCCCACCTCCAGCCAGTGAGTGGTGGAGCCCCAAGGTTTTGTGAAAAAGCTAAGGCTCTCCAAAGAAGAGCAACATGCTTAATATTTGTAAGCCTCAGTTTCCTCATCTGTACAATGGGGATAATAATAATAAATACCTCAAAGTGGTTTTTGTGATGACTGGATGAGAGAATGTGTTATACTAGGTAAAAAGTATCTGGCACATAGTAAGTGCTCAAAAAATAATAGCTATATATGTTTCTGTCATCTTTATTGTCCTTATCATCCCGAGAGGCCCAAACCCTCCCTCACATGTGTTGAGTTACACTATGTTATAGACAGCCACTAGTCACATGTGGCTATAGTTAAATGTAAATTGATTAAAATGAAATAAAATGAAAAATTCAGTTTCCTGGTTACACTAGCCCTGTTCAGGCGCGATAACTGCATGTGGCTAGTGGCCGTCATCTGGCATCCCAGATATAGAACGTTTCAACGGTAGCCAAACAGAGCTGGTCTAGAGATGGTGACAGGAGGCCGCGCTGTCTGATACCTGCCCCACCCCTGCCCCGCAGAAGCCCACCACAGGCCTGCTAGCCATCACTCTCGCCCTCCACCTCTGTGACTTGGTGCACATTGCCGGTTTTGGCTACCCTGACGCCTACAACAAGAAGCAGACCATTCACTACTATGAACAGATCACGCTCAAGTCCATGGCAGTAAGCGGGGGCTCCTGTTGGCTCACTGGGTGGGGTGTATCGGCCTGGAGACCGGGCCAAATGAGGGGTGCTGGTCAAGGGCGAACAGAACCAGGAGCCCAGAGGTGGCTCATGGCGAGGTCATTCGGAGTCGGCTGGCTCTGTCTTCCTTCCAAGAGCTGGCCTGGGGAAGGGAGCTTCTGGAAGGGGGAGGCTGTGGAAAGGGCAGAAGGGTCTCTGGGAGTCACTGAACCCATGTCCTTGGCTCTCTCTGCAGGGATCAGGCCACAACGTTTCCCAGGAGGCCCTGGCCATCAAGCGGATGCTAGAAATCGGTGCAGTCAAGAACCTCACGTACTTCTGATTTGGGCCAGAACTGTTTACCATCTGCCCAGCTGCATGGCTAGGGAGGCCCACAGCTGTGGTCATGGGGGTGCCTGATGCCAGCATGACCCCCTTGGAGTCGCCATCCCCTGCTTGGGGAGAGGATCATGGGAACGGCCGGGCCTCACCTAGCCCCGGCCCCAGGCTGCCCTCGTGGAGCCCACAACAAGTCAGGGTGGAGGCTGTGGGGCCACAGGAACCCGGCCCAGGACTGCGGCCTGTTGCCGTGGTACCCCTTCTCTGCCTGGGCTGAACATTTATTTAATGGGCTATTTAATTAAGGGTAGGAAGGGGCTGTGGGCTGGTCCCGTGGCATCCAGGAAGGCGGCAGAGTAGCCTCCTGCCCTCTTTTTATATAAACGCTCATGGGGTAGGCCCACTGAGTTCGAGACCCAAAATAGGCCTCCCAGGAGGATAAGGGAGTCTAGAGGGGTGGGTGCCCCCCAGCGAGGGACTGCTACCTCCCAGCAGGCATGGGAAGAGCACTGGTAGGGGGGCTCCATAGAAAAGGGGACCCTGCCTCGAAAAGAGGTTGCAAACCTACCATTAAACTATTTTTTCCTACAATGGAAGCTGTCGTGATACCCTGTGTCCTTGCAGGGGTGGGGGCATGGCGATGGGCCCCCTCTCCTGGAAGTGGTATCTATGGGCCAAAGTGGGACCTGGAGCAGGGCAGGGCCATTCAGGGAACAAGTATTTGCTGTGAACAGTGCCTTGTGCCAGGGAGTGCATTATCGCCCCGGCATAGCAGGCAAGTGGCCCTGACTGCTGGACACTCAGCCTGGCACCCTGCCTCCTCTTACTTCCCAGAGAATCAGCTGAGGGCAGGGAGGGAGCCGGAGGATGCCAGTAGGAGAGCGGCAAAGCCCTCTCCCACCTTCCTTCCTCTCTCCCTCACCCGTCTTCTGTTAGCAAAATCTCATGCTGGGAGCTATGGGTTTTGAGGACAGGGTGGGGTCAAACAAAGGAAGCCAAGTTTCCTTTCTCAGATTAAGTGGAAATCATAAAATGGAGTTTGTGAAAGGCCCTGCCAGCAGCCCAGGCTGCCAGGATTGGAGTGGGCACGGCTGCTGGGCAGAGTCAGAGATTTGGTCAGGGCTGTCAGCCAGTCGCCCAGCAAGAGGACGAAGTGGTTTCTTTCCCAGGTTTCCTAACAGCTCTGTCGTTAGTCTCTCCCCCCACCGTGGTTCTCCATCCTCCCGGGTCCTGCTGAGCTGCCAACTGGGCTTCCTGCCACCCCCACAGCTGTTCCTTTACATCTGGAGCCAGGACGGAGAGTTAGAGTTCCCCCATAGGGACTGGGACTCTCAGCTGTGTTCGTGGCTTTCTCGGAAAGAGTTGCAGCCTTGAGGTTTTGAGACAGCGAGGCTGGGGCAGGACACGTAAAGAGGGGCAGCAGTTTGGGAGGACCTGAGGAATGCAACATCGTTCTCAACAGTGCTCAAGTGGCCTCGAGAGGACCCAGTCTCATCCCACACAGTGGTCATAGGGCCAACAAAGGGAATGGAATCGCCTGTTCCCGCCAAAGCCTGGCACACTTTTTTGCTAGCTCTTCTCCCCCCAGACCTGAAGTAGAAACGGCCTGAGCAGATCTGCAGCCCCAAGGCCTCCCCTTTCCACACAGGCAGGCTTTGTCTTCCCAGCTTTGTGCTGGGGAGGGAACTTCCCGGCTCCAGAAGTCCTCCTGTGTCTAGGATAGGCCCTGATGCTTCCCCAGCTGCTTCTCGCGAGAGTAGACAAGGGGGTGTCTGGTTCCCCATCCACGGCCATTGAAAGGAGCTGTCGCACACATGATCCAGCTGATCCTGAGACTGGGGCCATTGCCCGTGACTGAATGTGCCCCAAGTTGAGCCAAAATCCAACCCATACAGATGCATCAGGACCCCCACCCCGAATCCACGCACATGCAGTGTAGACACTAGAGCATTTTACATTCTTGTTGCGTTGTGCTCCTGGTACATGTAGACAGTCCTTCGTGGTCACATATAGAACGGAGTGTTTATAAGTGGGTCTTGGCGAGTGCATTCAAACTATTATTGGCTCAACCTTCTCCAGGGTGACCCAATCCCTAAGCAGATCAGAGGGTTGGAGGGGGGTCTTTGGTGTTCTGGGAAGAGGCTGAGGCATCAGTGAGAGTGAGCTGCCTGCCAGCTGGCCTGTCATTACTCAAACCTAGCCCTGAAAACGAAGCGTCCAGGGATGTGAAACCATAGGAGGAAAGCACTCCAGCACCGGCCAAAAAAATCTAGCTTTTCTGCCTCTCTACTTCAGTGTCTACATTCCTTAAAAGGAGGGTGGGTCCAGCCCACGAGGACCGCTTTTATCCGAATTATCTGGAGTGATTACTAAGAAAGGAGAATCCTGGATCTTAACCCAGGCCACCGGAGATGGCGCCCAGAAAGCGGGAATTTTAACAAGAACCCAGAACCACCTCCACTCTGGGATGAGCTCATGAGCCTCTTTCACCCGTACTGTGCTAGTGTGTAAAGCCCGTCCTAATCTAATTAGGCACAAACTCAAGGTACTCCGGAGCAGAGGAGAATTGCCCCACCCGTTTGCGGGCGGTGGCCGGATTACGCATGCGCCTTCCGCTGGGCGTGGCTGAGCCTTGGCGGCTGGGAGGGAGGGGCAGGGCTGGGCGGGGCAGCCGCGGCTGTGAGGACTGGGCGGGGCTGAACCCTCCGCGGCTAGGCGGGAGGGGCGGGGCTGGGCGGGGCCGTCGGGACTGTGAAGAAGGGGCGTGGCAGCGCTGTCGGCAACTGTGAGGAGGGTCCTGGCACGGCTCGCGGGGCCGCTTCCTTCTGCCGACCCTGCGGGCCTCCGGCCGTCCCCGCCCGCGGCCTCTCCGGACGCCAACCGCATGGCCCCTCCTCGTCGGAGGCCCGCGCTTCCCTGGTAACCGACTCGGGGCTTGGCAACGGCGGCGGCAGGAAGGTCCGGCGCTAAGGCGAGCCGGGCAGCCAGGGGGCCGGCACCCCCTGCCCGCATATACACGTCGTTTCCCAGCTAGTTTCTAGAAGCCTCACTCCGGGCGGGCCCCTGTCACGTGACTCACTTGGCCTTCACCGCGGAGGCCCGGGGGAAACGGACTTAGACTATGAGGAAGGGAGGGAGCGAAAGAGAGCAACTCCAACTAGTCTTCGACTCTCGAAGGCCGGCCCTCATCCAGCGCCCGGGAGTGAAGGGGCCTCCCCAACTCGTTCCCCTAAATGAGCAAGACGAGGGTGGAGGTCTTTTAAGTGGCCCCCGGAAGAGATGCAGATGACATTCTATATTCACATCACATGGTGGACCTTCATTCTGGGCGCTTCAGGTTTTTATTTACACTTTTGGAGGGCATAGGTACATTCAGTCGCTTTCCCCCAGAGACTTTCTAGCCTGCCAGCAGCTTGAGCTTGGAAATAGTTCACTGTGAGGCAGTGAGGTGTAGGGTGCACAAAATACCGAGGGTGGGGTCGTGGATGCCACTGCCTGCTCTGTCATCTCATCAGCCAAGGAAACTCAGCTTCTCCGCCTGTACCAGTGTTTGTGCATATCTCCGTAGTCTCACAATGACGTTTTAAAGATCTGATGGGAATGTACAAGCATTTTTTTCCTGTAAAGTAGGATGTAAATATTAAATTGAAATCTGCTTTGCATCACTGAAGATACCAGAAAAATGTAATGTACCTGACAGGCGAGGTAAATTTGTAGGGCCAAATACCCTTAGGTGTTGCCCTCAGTAACATGGCTGGTTTTACAGAAGTCTTTGTCTTCAATGGGTAGAGGAAAGTAAATGAATGACTCAAATTAGGCTCTGCATAATCAAACAGTGAACGAGCAAGGCAGAGAGTTTAACTGCTCTCTAGCAGCAGTTTTCAAGTTGTAGTCAGACACCTTTCGGGGTTCTTGCAGATAGTGGTTTCTTGGAAAGATTATTCATCAATGGTGTGCACCTATCAAGTAGGTTCTAAACTAAGGCTGAGAAGTACAAACTCAGAATTGGAAAGCTCTCCTATTAACCCTCTGACCTTTTATGTCCTTAAATGTACCTATGGAAAACTGTTAGTTTTAAGCCTTCTCATGGGTCTGTACCTAATGTGTTCCCAGTAATCAGATCTTCCAACATAAATGTTTAAGAAGAGGTGTGTATATGTTTGTGTGTGTAGATATAGCCAGCTTTACCCCTCGCTTTAGAGAGAAAGAAACAGGGCGGGAAAATGAAGCTTGAGTCTCTTAGATGTCAGATTTGGGGGAAGCTTACATGTCCTTCACCTGACGGGACTGCAGATAGCTGGGGCAGGCGTGAGAAACAGTCTCCCTCTTGGCAGTCCCTCACTAACTGTCTAAGGAAGTTAGTGCAGAGGGTTTGACAAAAGGTTTTAGGGAAAAATGAACTATGGGAGAGAAGTGCCAATTTGTACCTATTTCGGGTTCCAAGGAAAGCCAGCAAATTAAATTACACCCACCCCCACAACAGAGGCATAACTTGCTCTCCAGAGCCTTGCAGACTGGAGAGTGGAGTTGGGCCCAAAGCATGGGATAAGGCTCAATATGTTGAAACCACCCTAAGAGTTCGAAATTACTGAACTAAGCAGTTCCAGAACAATCTATTATTCAGAAGCTTCCTAAAATACTATCCACATGCACTACCAACTCTAACATTTAAGATTATGTCCTCACTTGCTTCGGAATGTTTTTTCATTAAGCATAGAGGTGTTCTAGTTAGGAAAAAAATCTCAGAGTCCAAGTTAGAATCTGATAGTGAGATTCCTCCAGTTCTCTTCTCTCTCTTTTTCCCCCCTCTGTTGGCTTATTTATGTTCCACTGATGGAGCCCTTATGAGGCAGAAGGGCTAGAGAAACTGTTATAATTAAAAGTCATATAGGTGATCCTTACCTGAAAATTCTGCTTTAGAAGTCCTGTGTCCTTATCTTTACACTTTATCACTGCTACCTTCCTCATTCAGTATTTCCCCCCATAGTGCCATGAATATACTTTCTCATTCCCAGGCAGGAGGGCCCTGGCCTTTTGATTTCCTTGAACAGGTGATACAAGTGGTATCTTTAAGTTAATCCACATGAACTTGACACACTTTGGCTGAGGTATGTAGAACTACAATTCAACCACGGGTATGTGAATGATGTATGTTCACAGAAGGCCTTTTAAAGTTGAGAGCTGTGGTACTGTGTAAAACTAAAGGATATGAAGTAATGAAAGCTTCCAGTGTAGATTAAAGGCCTAGCTAAGGGGAAGGGTGCTAGGGGGAGGTGATGGACTGAGGAAGAACGCAATGGTACTACCCTCTACAACAAAATATATTCATCCTGGAAAAGAATTCCTTATTTTTAGAAAAAAGAGTAGCTTGAAATGCACCCCCCACCCCCAGTTTATAACCTGGTTAGGAAGATTGAAACCTAAGGTGTTGGGGAAAAGATAATTGGAGACTTAATGGGAAATGAGAAGCAACTATCAGAATGAGGGCTCTTTATCAGTGACTCTCAAAGATTGCTGCTAGTTTTGACCCTAAAGCTGCAAATGGCTGGTATATGGTTTATCTCCTAAAAACAAATGAGGCGTTTAAAAGACCTTTTTAAAAAGGAAGTAAAATTCAAGATTTAGTTGAAATGTCATTGCTCTATGTTTCTTCAAATAGGCACACCAAGTGATATTTTAAATACAAATTTATATGCAAATTAAGATAGTTTTATTTAAATATTTATGCTTTTATATTCATAAAGAATTTATTTTACAGGGAAAGTTCCTAGAGAAGAAACTAATTGCAAGACTCTCCTTTGTCTTTTATGTAGTGCCGTTATAAACTGTACATACAATATTTGGGAAGAGTTTATCAAACTTGTTGAATATGTACCTTGTGGTTTCAATTCTGATTCAGTAATAGCAAATGCCATAAGCAGCATATTTTCCTCCCCATCTAGGAAGTGAGAAATGAAACTCCTATTGGTGCTTTTTCTCCTTTTCTGAGAAATCTCTCTGGGATGCATCATGTTTGTTTTCCTTTCCCTGGGTTCTTTCCCACTCAGGAGGCTCAAAGGCTTTTTCCTTTATAGGACTTATTTAAAGAGACTTGGTCAGAAATGGATTTGATAGGGGTTTTTAGCTCTTCATCTGAGAGCACTTCCTATTCCGTGAATGTTGAAGAAGAGGTGGGGGAAATAACCCTGGCCTTTCCAGACTGATAGCAAGCCTGCGAATTAGAAATTGGACTCCTGCCTAGTAACTCTGAGCCAATAATGAGTTTAAAGATATCAGAAAACTGGATACTGGCCTGGGTCGGGTGGGAGTGGTTAAATACACAAAATAGCTTTGTTTCCCAGGAATTGTGGTCCTTCCAGGTCGTTTGGGGACTTGAGGTGGAAGATGCCAGTCTGCTTTTCTACTGTAGAACTATGGCTTATCCTGGCTCAGCCTGTCCTGGAATGGGTGCTAGCAGATGGCTTTTACTTTTGGCTGCTTTCAACCATATTCTGGGATAAAAGTGTCCTTGAGTTTGCACTGTAGGTTGGAAACATTTTGTAATGGAAAGAATGTGCACTCAAGTCTCATGTTTGCCACTTATTAGCTCCATGACCTTGGGCAAGTCTTTTGGCTTCTTTATGCTTCCTCCCCTCTTCTGTAAAATGGTGCTACTTTGCAGAATTGTGAGGATTCAGTAAAATTACAAATTTAAAGCACCTATTTCAGTTCGTGTGAAGTCACGTACTGGGGGATTCAAGTCTTTCCACTGCCTTTTTGCTTTATTTTAGCACCTCCCTTTACCAGCTTTTCTGCAACCTCAATCCTTCTTGAGAAGTAGTAGGCCTGGACACAGCTGGGAGATGGGGGCAGGGTGGGGTGGGGATATACATAATTCAATCTAAGTGCCTTCTCAGTTCCTCAAAGCTCCATAGCCTGCAACACCCCTAAATTTTGCCTTCTCAGCTCTTCTCTCCCACTAGGACTTTCTTTGTCATCTCCTATCCCTTCTTGCAATTTTTTGCTTCATTTGTGTGTCTGCATGACCTCAGGATGTTGGGCACTGCACAGCCGAATCTCTGCAGCTGACCCAATGCTTTCTACTCACCTTTACCCTGAGAGTGGCTGGGCACAGGAGGGAGAAGGGCTCATTCTGTTCTACAGGAAGACGTAGTTCTTCTCTGTCCTTCTGGGTTATTATGTGTCATAACTTTGGGTTCCAGGAAAGAGTGGACGTCTCCACCCAATTATGAAAGCTGAATGTGTGTGGGGGGGCAGGGTAGGCTGCAGCGAGGATTGGGAGTTGGATTTTCCTCCCATCTCCAAGGTGGGGGAAGACCAAGAGAAATGAATGGACAAATCCTAAGTCATTCTCTTCCTTATTCTGATATACTAAGACATTTTACATCTGGTCTTAAGTCCTTTTTCCCTATTGGCAAAGGGAAGCATGTAAGAAAAGAAAGAAGGCTTATCAAAACTAATCTAGAAAGGGCAGGGGAGAACATGCTGGCATCTGTGCCAGGCCAGAATGGTATCAGGAGCAGGATGTGAAAGTGGGATCTACACTTAAATTTCTCACCAGTTTCTGTTCTCTCAGCCTTGGCAGGTGGCCAGGAAGGTATGTAGGGAATTGGAGAATTTTGAAGCAATAGGAAATATTGTCAAAGCAGAAAACTCCTCTGGGCAAAGGGGCTATGAAAGTTATGTATAGAATCGGTGGAGCAGGGCCCATCCAAGGTATCAATGTATAGAAAAAAAGCACAAGACTCCCGGGGAGGACATTTCTCTTGGTAGGTAAGGTGTACTGACAGAGGTTGGAGGAGAAAGGTCTAAAATTTATGGGGAGCCTCCAACCTTGGGGTCATTGGGATCCTTCAATGTGCCTTTCGAATCCTGCTTTCTGAACTAGTACTCTAACTTTCCTCTGTTAATCTGTCCATTCTGTCATCAGTGTGTCAAGCTTCCCACCCAAGCAAGGCCATTCTTACGACATAATTTGCACCTTTTATCAAGAGTGTTAGGGCACCTGGTCTAGGCTCTTTCACCAAGATCTCCTTTCCTGAATCCCTGGTGGAGGGAGCTTCCCCTGCAGAATTTTGCTGAGAGAAAAGGCCTAGAGCGACACACTCCCCCCGCCCCCCAATACCTAGTGTGACTGCTGCCTCTTAGCTGTAGCTGCATCAAGTGGTTAGTTAGTGCTATTTCTATACATCCTCTGGGGTTGGGCAGATCCTGAAAGGGGTGGGACCATACAACCAGACCTATCGATTGCCTTCATTTTATAGCAAAATTGAATCAAAGAAGAGCAAAGAATCTTGAGTTCCCAAAGCATATTTTTGAGCTCTTGGGTCCTTCCTCTGGCTCTGTAGGAACAAAAGAATAGAATGGATTGTTGTAATACTGGCCCTAACATTCTCAGGTGGTAAGTAGGAAGGTTGAGTGTAAATAGACTTTCTAGCTTGCCCATGGCATCTTACTTAAGACAGGATCATTGTTCCCTGTGTGAATCTAGGCCCCTTGAGATTCATCAGCTGGGAAGGTGAGTCTCAACACCTTCGAGGCCTGACCCCCACCCCCTTCAAACCCTACTCCTCTCCAGAATCTTCTCTCTCCAATGGCTGCTTAAAGAACCCCGGCCAGAGAACCTCTCACACTTATATTAACTCCATTTGTGCTATGGGGGGAAGGGGAGTACACAAATCAGGGGTGAGTGGGTGGGGGGGAGGCTGTGAGACACCGCCTAGGGAGGGGTGTTCCCCAAGTGCTCACACACCCTCCTTTGGCTCCCTCTCCCTCCCAGTACACCAGTCTCTCATGGGGCCAGTCCCACCTCAGAGTTCAGAGGCATCAAGTCCGAGGACAGAACTGCAAGAAATGGACACAAGACACCAAACAAATTGTGGGTGGGCTCTTTGCCACTGGGGTGAAGAGAGGTGTTCCTTTGGCCAGGGCAGTTTCTGGCTTCTTAGTCTCCAAGGTGTGGGCCATGGGCAGCAGGGGGAGCTGGGGTCTCTGGGGCAGCTCAGTGCTGGGAAGAATTTGTCCTCCCCCTCCCCACCTCGGGTGGTATAGGAGCACAGGCACAGGGCTGGGGCTATGGGCAGCAAAGGGTAGAGCCCATAGGTGGACCGGAGAGTGGACGGCAGTTTCATTAAAGCAAATAGCTGCCACTAGTGTCTATGTGGGGAGTGGGGAGTAGAGGGAGGCTTCAGGAAAGAGCTGGGGGAGAAGGGGACCCAGCACCAGGCACAGGGCTCTCTGCCACATCCTCCATCCACTTCACCTGCCCTCCTCTGGCACCCTGCAGCCAGGGACCCAGATTTGTGCTTGATCAGAGCTTTGAAGGAGGATGGTAGCAGAGGCACCCGGAGACTGTCCTGGGGGACGTCAGTTCTGGGGCCCTCTGTGAGGTACCCAGAGTTCCTGGGGAGCCAGGATGTGCCAGCCCCTCTTCTCCCGCCCTTCCCCACCCCCAGTTAGGGCTCCTCAGACGTGAGTCTGCATCCGCCGCTGCAGAGGTCGGCTGGGATCAGAGTTCTGGGAAGAGGACTGGGAGTGGTGGGAAGAGGAGGCAGAGGCTTTGCTGGCCTTGTCGAACTGCACATAGCCATCCTGCTTGCCGCTGCTGCTGACGCTGCTGTCACACTGCGTGTCCAGGAAGGAGCTGCTGTCGCTAAGTGAGCCCCTTTGGAACTCCCGCTCACAGAGCTCGATGGATGAGCTGCCCATGCCCAGAACAAACCTCTGCCCGTAGTCATAGAGGCGGCTCTGGCCGCTCAGGGTGCTGTAGATATTGGTGAAAGACATGCCAGTGGGCACTCGCTGCTTGCCTGCAGGCCGCAGGTCCGGCTGGCAGCTGGAGAGGGAGATGGTGGGGGTGGAGTGGTGTTCTTTGAACGTGTTGACGCTGTAGTAGCCATTGGTGGGGTCCTGGGATGGCAAGAGCAAGAGGAGCACTGCTGGGGGAAGCCTGCGTTGAACCCGGTGGGGTGGGGTGGGCCTTCTAGGCTGAGCCAGACTAGCTTACCCAGAAAGGGGTGGGAGAAAACAGGAGGAAAGGAATAAAGAGGAAATAACTGGGAAGACGTGGGATAGGCTGGAAGGAGCCTGGATGAGGGATGGAAGAGAAGCAGGGGCTCTTTGCTGTTGTGCTTTGTATGTTTTGTTATGTCAAGGCAATGCAAGGGGATTTGAAAATCAGACTTCTCTTTCTTTTTTTTTTTGTCTAGAACATAGATACTTACTTTGAAAATGCATTTGTGAGGAGGAGGGGAGAGGGGAGGATGGCAGAAACTTGGCCTTCATTCTCCCAGCCTCCTTAGTGTTGGGGGACAGAAAAAGCAGGAATGTGCCCACATCGGGCAGTGGGTAGGCACACATCCCAAGGGGGCACTGCCGTTCTCTTCCCCCACTTGCTTTCATTCTTTGCGCTTCCTGTGGATGTGAAGCTTGGGCCCTCAGAGCTGAAACTAGACCCCAGACTGTCCTGCTTCCTAAAAGACTAGTCTTACCTTCAAGTTCTGAAACTCCTTTTCCTCTTCTTTGAGGACTTCCAGCTGCTTCAGGACTGAGTCTTGTTGGAATTCACCCCGGTCCATCTACAACCCCAAAACAGCTGCTTAGTGGGGGCGAGGTGCGCTAAACACCCACTTCCCCCAAGGAAAAGATGAGATTGTAAACACAAAAGAAGATTGCTGTAGATGCTCTCATCCTTAGCCCTGCCCCTTGCTGCCTGGACCACAGAAGGAGATGGAGGAGTCAGGATGAGATCCCGTATCTCCTCTTTTTTTTGGTCCCCCATCCTGAGTGACAAAGAAAGATGCAAGAGGCGGATGGGTGGGGACGTGGGTAGGCGTGGCATGGGGCAGGTCTCTAAGGCCCACTTTCTTCACTTGCTGGGGTATCACCCTCATCCCTTTGGCTGATTCAACTCAATCCACCAAGTGTTTATTGAATTGCAGGCCAGGCACTGGGCCTGGGATACGCAGATTAAGTTATGTTAAGATATATGTCTGCTCATCAGGGAGATGGACCTGTAGGTAAATAATTGCAGAACATCAACAATTGGGTATAGGTCTGGCTTCTTGCAGAGTGGTCCAGCAGCCAGGGCGAGGGCTCACGGAAGGCCTCAGGAAGAAACCACAGTGCCTAATAGCAGGTGAGATGCTGGCAACATGCCTGCTGTTCTCAGCAAGGACTTGGGTTTCAAAAAAAGCTATCTTCTTTACCAGGTACCAAACAGCCCGATAGCAAGAACCAGTATATCCTATCCACTGCCTAAAAGCCTGAGAGCAAGGACCTGGTGTATCTTTGGGTCCTGTCCCACCTCGTACACTTCCTTGCATGTTATAGTCCTTGACCCCAAATGCTTTTTGAATGGAATCGTACTTAATTGCGCTCTGTTGATTTGATTTGCCAGTGCCTAGCGCAGTGCCTCCTATCCAGTCGAGTTGTTCTGAACGCTATGTTTATATTGAATGAATGAAAAGAGTGGCATAGCTCTAAATTACTGAAAATTAAAATAATAATTAGACATGGATGAAAAAAATAAAGACGGCTCCGCACACAGTGGGCGTATTAATTAATCTGAATAACCACAGTGACACTCAGCTTGTGACACACAAGATGCTTCCCATTTATCCCTTCTACTAATTATACGATTTATGCCAGGTTCCCACCTACTCTCTGAACTGAGACGTGCCTTCTTCCCCTGCAACCCGCCTTACTGGTCCCTTTTTGGAGCCCCATGAAATTAGCCAAAGTATCTCCATCCTCTTACCTCCTCACTAACTCGGCTTTTTTCATTTTATCTGGATTGGGGTCCCTCTTGACCACCAGATTCTAAGCCAGAATCTCCTTGAGCAAGGATGATATAGGAGGCAGGAAGTGAAAGAAGAGGGGAATGTTAATCTCCCCAAGGCTTTGGATGCAGCCCTTGACAAGTGCATTCTGCTGGAGTTACACCCCTGCTCTGCCCTGGCTCCTGAGCGAGCCCAGCTCTTTCCTATGGGTTTGGAAGGGTTGGTGTGGAGATAGATAGTTTGAGGCAATCAGAATGTCCCAATAGAAGGGAATTCAAGGCCTCGTTCTAGCCTGGAGACTTCCAGACCAGACTGGAAGAGGTTCATCTGCAGAGATGTTCATTCCTTCTCAGGCTCTGGTTTTAGGCTGTGGTTTCCTTTTTTATAAAATTAAACACTCCAGTGTCAGCATTAGGTGAGGCCTGGAGGAGATCGACATGAGGGGACTTGGAAACAAGGCCATTGGCCTTGAGAAAACTTGGGGATGCTGATGTGTAATTAGAACAAGGCACTGGGAGTGGGTGATGTGCAGTGTCTAGGGAGAGCAGAAAGTATCTAACTCCACCAGGACTGGGGGACCAAGCCTTGGAAGTTATGGAGGAGGTGACATTTGAGCTCACTCTTACAGGAGAATGTGAAAATTGACAGACAAAATCAACAGGCAGTGCCCAACTCTGCAAGTGAAATCATTGCCCGCCCCCCTACATGGGACATGACAATCTAGAGGTGAAAGTCTCCCTGGCGACATGGGAGAGGACTTCCAGTGATGGATCCAGACCTGGACCAAGGGCTCAACGATTACATCCTGACCAAATGGGGGAAAAGAAGCATAATTAGTAAAGTATCAGTGGCAAAGAGAGTTCTAATAGTGTCAAGAGGCTACTCTGGAGGTTGCTCTTACAGAAGTTCAGTTAGACCTTGCTACCTATCATAACCTGCCAACCCCCAACCAGGACCATTCCAGCCAATCCTAAAGAACACCTAGGGCAATATATAAGATTCCACAAGGGTTCCAGGCACTAGAATAACTTGCCAGAAACCTACAACCTCCAGATGGGTCCCTAGTCCAGATAAGTCCTGAAACCTAGCCCAGCCTCTCCAGAACATCAGATAGTTCCATCTCCCTACCCCATATTAGTGACAGACCTTTCCAATATAAAAGATTTAGAACTGCCATAGCCCAAACAACCCCAATGAGAGGTATGGAAAGATCAAAGGTGATGGTGAAATTATACATAGAAGATAGGACTAAAAAATGAATATGAATGGTGAATCATTAAACTGATACCTCTTTTAGTCTCCAGCATTTTAGAGCAGCTAGAAGTAAGAACCTGAAATTGTGAAATTGTAACCCATGTCAAAGTCTGAAATATGTTCTACAACTAATTGTGGTGCTGTGCTTGGAAATTTATAGCTTTCTTGTATATATGTTATTGTTCATAAAAAAAGAAGGAAAAAAAAGTCGATTGTGATGATAAAAAATATTTAAGCTCTCCAGCCTCTTATATTCTGGAGCAGCTAGAAGGAAAAATCTGAGAGGACTGTATGGTAGCCCATGACAAACTCTGGGATCTGTCCTGTAACCACTTTTTGAAGAGTGCTTTGAAAACTATTGCTTTTTTATTTCTTTGCTTTGTATATATGTTATATATACAGTAAAAAAAGTTTAAAAAAAATCAATAGGCATGTAAAAAAAATCAATATTCCATGTAAAGGCTTCCAAGATATAAAGGGCTCAGCAGCTGGGAACCCCAAGGTCTTTGGTATGCTTGGGGTACAGGATGTGTTGGGCAGGTTGAAGCTGGGAAGGCAGGCAACTGCCCCACCAGGAGGGAGCTTGACTGTGCTGAGCAGTTTGGATTTTGTCCAGCAGCGCATGGTTGCCAGGGAGGGCCTTTAAGTAAGATAGTAATATGATCAGGTTGGCATTTTAGAAAGACCCTTTGTGTGGGAATCTGAAAGGTGGACTGAGTAAAGTGATAAAAAGACTGCAATGGTGAGACCCATTAGGAGGTTGCTGTGTGGGCCCAACTGAGAAACTGACAGAAACTGATAGAGGCAGGAGCACAAATCTGAGAAATTTTAGGAAGGAGAATTGACAGGATATGGAAATCAGTCAGATGCACAAAGAGTAGCAGAGGAAAGAGTTCAATTCAACAAACACCTGGTGAGCATCTCTTAGGGACTGTATTATGAGGCCCTGAGACCCACGGAGGGATAAGGGATCCAGTACCCTCAAGTTGCTTACCATCTAGTAGAGATGGAAGGAACACATAATTTCAGAGCAATCCAAATAGCTAATATTTATCGAGCACTCACTGCATTCCTCAGTATCCCAAGCTCTTGACAGGTATGAACCCATATGGTCTTCCCCACAGCCCCATGCATTCTCACTTCATCCCCATTTCCCAGATGAGCAGACCAAGGGCCAGAGTAGCCTATGCTCATTAGCACCCTTCTTTGGTCACTGCCCCTCCAGGGTATGACAGCCATGGTACAGGCATGGAAGAAGTTTCCATAGGGGTGCTTGGTTTCCACATGGACAGCTAGGGTGTGTGGATTATGGCCCATTAATAAGCACCAGTAAGAAGAGGAGCAGGCTTGGGTTTGCTGCAAAAGTTACTCAGTTTGTTTTGGATGAGCAATACAGTTTCTGAGAAGGAAACTGTGCTTTTATAGACCTTTTTTTTTTTTGGGGGGGGGAAGGGGTGTACTAAATATCTCTAATATCTATGTGTGTGTTGTATATAGGATTATATGTATTATATAACAACCTATTATGGCGATTTGTGCATATGTCTTCTCTTTCTATGGATGCCAGATTCTTTTGAAGACTGGGACTGTATACCAAGTATAACACCTTGCCTGTGACAAACAGACAACTGCTATTTGTTGACTGAGAGTATGTTCCTGGCCTATTATGGGTTGGGGGAGCTGCTCATCTTGACTGATGCCCAACTTCCTGGGGGCCTCCTGGGCATCTAGGATGCTTCCATTCCGTTGGCATAGGGGTGGGAAACATGACAGTATTCTCACCATCAGTTGCTTGATTGTGGGGTGTTCTTCAGTCTCCCGGCCAGAGGCAGGCTCCTTGTGGACGATCTCTACTCGAATATCATTTTTGGCTGACACAACACCTTTTAGATCTGAACATAAAATAGGGAAGTGTAGATGACAGACTCAGTTTTCATCCTCAGGCATCAGGACGTGAGACATCAAGCCTCCCCCCACCTCCCCTCACCACCACCCCAAGTTTCCCTTCCAGCGTTGAACTCAGCGGCTTCACTTCCCACCCCTTACCTCCCACAGAACCCCTGTGGAGATCTGCTATGGGCTGCTTGGGCCTCAAAGGAGCCAGCCACATGGACTACATAGCTCCTTGTTGCATATACCTCTAGTGTTTTGCTGCCCTTCTCTTGGCTGCAGAGGTTGTCCTCATCTATTCGTCCAGCTTCCTGAGTTCTTTGAACTGAGCTAAGTCCTTTTCATCCCATTAGATTCTCACTTCCTTATAGAAGTTCTATACGATTTCTACAGCCTCTGATTTCTCCATTCATAGAACTTCAGATCTTATTATTAGAAAGGACTATAGTGTTCCTGGTCAACCTCCCTTCCAAAGAAGAAACCTCTAAAATCTGTGTGACACCTGGTGGTCCAGCTTCTGGTCAATACTTCCACGATGGAGATGTGACTAGTTCTAGAGGATGCAGCCTATTTATAGCTGGAGAGCTCTGATAGAAAATTCATCCAATGATCTGTCCTTCTATAATTTCTATAATGAAGGGGATCCCAAGATCACATCACTGGGGGGGGGGGGGCGGGCAGGGGAGGGGCAGTCAGGGGAGCCAGAGCTACTTAGCTTGGAATGGAGGAAACTTAAGGGGAACACCACAGCTTTCTCCAAAGATGTAAAGGTTGCCAAGTGGTAGAGGGAGTAGGCTCATTCTGATGATGTGCATTATGCTCATCAAATTTTAGAGCCAGAAGAGGTCATAAAGGTCATGCATCTAATTCCTTAATAATACACATGAGGACTCTGAGGCCTCAAACAGTTGTGTCTTGCCCAAGGTCATATGGTAGGACAGATAGGGCAAGAAGACTGCCTCTCCACCATCTTTCCCTCTACTCTGCCCTCCCGTCCTAAACTTGTATATGTCTATCGCACATAATTTCAGAGCTTGGCCCAGGTGCTCATAATTCTTCAAGTGCACAAACACCAGAATTTTATTACTAATGACTAAAAACTTATAAATTTGGTGCAAAGCAATTCTTTGGCTGCTCTTTTCCCTATGTGAATGGCCTGCTTTTCTGGTTAGACTAGCAGCTCTTGGAGGGCAAGGATCAAACCACCTCTTTTTTAACCCCTGGATTTCAGTATAGTTTCCGGTCAGTGGTGTTACATGATGTTGATCAACTGCCATGTCTACGGGAAGTTGGCCAACTGCCGTTTAGTCCAGTTTAACATCAGTCACATATCCCCTCTGAGCCCAACACCACACAAGGCACTGCAAATGAACGGGTGAAAGCGGCCCAATCCCTGCCCCAGGAGCTCACAGCACTGATAGGCCCCCTGCCCATTGCACTCCTGCTTACTTGCTCTCCGGGGCAGGCTAAGCCTGGCCTTTTTCTCTGTCCCCCTCCCTGAGATCCCGGGTCTCCCTCCCGTACTTCTCTGGGAGCGGGCACAGCAGAAGGCCACGATGGTTGCCATAAGGACGAGGAAGGCCACACCAGCTCCTACGGCCACCCCAATGATGACGGCCATCGGCACAGACTCTGTGGGAGAGAAGCAGGCGCAGCTGATAGGGGACCACGGGGTGGTTCAGTACCCCCCAGGGCCTCATCTGGTTCCCTTGGGTACAGCCCCTGCCAGCTGGGGCCTGATCACAGCCAGATGGGCTCCTTCTAGGAAAGGCCTCAGTGGGGCCTGGGCAGGTGCAGGCAGAGTCCAACCAGGGTCAGCTCAAGCTGGGGCTGCAGAGAAGGGCACAGGGACATGGGGAAGAGGAGAGGGAAGGGAGGAGCTGGGGGCAGGGGATGGGGTTGACATGGAGGCAGAGAAGGAAGGAGAGGGCAGCAAGTAGACACATAGAGGGGTGGGCCTGGTGGGGAGAAGCACTGCAGATGAGAGGCAAGGCTAGGACAGTTGAGTTCCCTTTCATATTAAGTAAGGAATATTTGCTCATGCAGTGACTGATGAGTCATAAATTCTGGCTTTTCTTTAAAAAATTCTGGCTCTGGTCATATCCCTTGGTTGTTCAGTTTGTTCTTTTCTTTCCTTTCCCAAGTGCATGGAGGATGGGCATGGACAACCAGCTTTTAGAGAGTTTCCAGGTTTGAGGCCACTTTCACTGAGGGACTGCTGGGCATCAGAGGGCATACGCCCCATTGCCCGAGTCTTGGGGACTGGGGGAACATGGCACAGGCACTGGACAATGGTGGCAGGACCACAGCTCCCCCACTACCCCCTCTCTAGGGAGCAGCTCCACTTTTTCTTGACCTGCCCATCATACCCCTTCCTTTTAGGCCAGCCCTCCAAATATACTGTCCATCCCACCTCACAAGAGAGAGCTGTGAACTCCAGGTAGGCAAATCCTTATTGCTTGCTGAGTCTCTGCCATCTGTCTGCTGCTCTAGCCCAGTTGGCAGGGAGACTAGGAGGATGAAGATGGGTGGAGGGTGCCCTTCCAGACAGCCCTGGCTCTGCTATGGCTGCATCTGGAGTCTGGGGACATGCTTTGGGGCCTTGATTATTCCAGTAGGAATAGAATCAGAGGATGCTAGAGCAGGCAGACCTTAGAAGCATCCTACTGCATAGGTGAAGACACCAAAGTGCAAAGAAATGACATGGGCGAGAGCATACAGCTCAGTCGAGCCAGGGTCAAACTCAGGTCTCCTCAGTGGCCACTCGCTGCACTGCCCTGGACCAGCTTTGTCCATTCTGTCACAAAATATCTCTCAAATTTCACATGCTCCATACAACACCACGGCAAAGGGCAAGGAATTGAGACAGACTGCTGGCTTGTTGAACCTTGGCTCCACCACTTCTTTGCTAATGACCTTGAGCAAGTTACTTCACCCTTCTTATCTGTAAAAAGGGGATAATAATAGTGCCTTACTCATAGGGTTGTTATGGGGTTTCAAGAGGGAATGTGGATTAAGGCCTGGGAACAGAGCCTGCTCAAGGGTTTGCTACTGTTGTTGAAAGGGAAGGGGGAGAGAATCACAGATAAAAACCTTAAAGGAGTGTGAGTGACCTTATGGGACAATTAGGTATACGCTCTAGGGCAGTGGGTTAATTTCTCATTGTTATTTTCTTTAAAGAGAGGAAGAGAGGGAGGAAACCTCAAACCCTGGCCCCTGGGAGATGCTGCAGAGAGAAGGGGGCAGGTGCTGG
Organism: Tamandua tetradactyla; assembly: GCF_023851605.1. Taxonomy (NCBI): domain Eukaryota; kingdom Metazoa; phylum Chordata; class Mammalia; order Pilosa; family Myrmecophagidae; genus Tamandua; species Tamandua tetradactyla. Next base: position 10,314,386 of record NC_135334.1, on the reverse strand, counting down.
CAGAGAGAGGTGTCACCTCTCTGTTGCAGTATTGGTGGTTGTGCTGGTGAATTCCTTTTCCACCTGAGAACTGTTACCCCCAAACTCATCAGTTACCGCCTTTTAGAGGCTGAGACCCTGCGGAGTGAGGAAGGGATGAAGAGGAAGTGGGAGTGGGAAATACTGAAGGACAACAAATCAGAGGAGTCTGAGTTGGTCTTGACAGCCAGGACTGAGAAATGGGGTTTGACCATCAGCCCAGTTGATCTTGTTTTGACAAACAGATGATGCTCTCTACAGGTTTTAATTCCATCAGGAAAGGAAAATTGCTTTGGAAGCTCATTGGTTCTCTGCTTTGGAATTTTGTTCATTTGGGTTTGATAGAGTTTCTCTGGTCTTGTCTCAGTTGAACTCAGAGCTACTAGATGCCTGGGGGAAGGTTCTTTCACTTGTTTGGGCCTCGGTGTCTCATGCGTAAAACTAAAGCATCCTGTGATGCGTGTTTCCTCAAACTGTAGTGAGCTCGAGGGGGTACCACCATCTTGGCTGGGGAAGTGCCCAGAAGTGGGTAGGCTGGCATGGAGGAAGAGGGGGTACCTGTGGACCTGAGGGACCCCCAGGATGGCCAGACCCTCGCCACCTGGGCACCTTTTGTTGGTTATACCCAGCACAGCCTTTTGTGCAGGCTGCTCCTACCTGGAGTTGCCCATCCCCTAATCTCCCTGGGGAGGGAGGGGTTGCTTATGCTCAGCCTCCTCTCTGTGGGGTCCTTGGGCTGTGAGGGAGGAAGGACTGTTGGGGAGCTCCCAGTGACCCTTAACAGATAGGGTGAAATGGAGACAGGGAGGTGATACTGCCCCCAGCCCCCAGGCCCTGGGGACTGCACCCAGCAGGAGGTTTTCACAGTCTACCTCCCTCTGCCTGGGCTGCAGGGTCTGACAGGGGCCTCACAGGGGCCTGTCAGCTGGGTCGGAGGTGACATTTTCCAGAAGAGCCAGGGTGGGGGCCACTCAGGTCTTCTGCAGGCCATGAGTGGCCCTGTGGGATCTGGCCCACTGTGTCCTGATTCCCTTGACTGCTTTTCCATTTGGTGCCGTGGGGACAATTGTGTCCTGTGGGGTCCCAAGACAGAGCAAGTCCAGCCAGGGAGCCTGATAACCACTTTGCTGTCTGGTGCCTGGGTAGGGAAGGGAGGAGCTCCCCAGCAGCCTGGGCCTGAGAGTGGGATGACAAGGTCATGAGGCAGCAGAGGTGGGGGGTGGGCAGCTGCAAGCGAGAAAGCATGGAATACACCAGCCCCACCAGGGCCTGGGAAGCCCCAGTTGAGCTAGTGATGATGCTGAGGCATATGAAGGGCCAGCAGGAGCCTGGGAACAGGGGGAGGCTGGGGCAGGGGGAGGGCTGGAAAGATGGAGAAGGTCCTGGGGAGGCGGGGCTTGTGGGCTTTGGTGGGCATGATCCAGGAGACAGGTCTCTGGGGTCCCCGGATCCTGTCTGACTACACTAACCTGCGAGATAAAGGGGGAAGGGCAGTGTGCGTTAGCGGCCTGCACGGCCCCCTTACCCACCTTGGGTCTCCCTCCCCTCCTGGCAAAGAAGCCCCTGCCCCGACCCCGGGAGGGCTCATCATCTCCTTCCATACCTGCTTCCAGCCCGGCTCCCGACTTCATTTCAGAACCTGTTTGGAAATAAAGCAAGCGTCCACAGCCAGGGCCTAGCTGGCCAGGGCGGGGCAGGACCGGGGGATGCCACCTGGCAAGGGCTGGGGTGAAGGGTTTCCCGCCCGTAGCATGTCTCCAGGGCCACCCAGCAGAAGCAGGCTAGCAGGACTGAACTGGGAGCCCGTTCAGACTGACTGAGAGCCTTCAGAGAGGTGGGGACCAGAGAGAAGTCAAGACGGAGAGGGGGCTGAGGCTGGAGGGGGTTGGGTGAGAACACTAAGGGGAGGCCATGGGGTGGGAGCACGGAGGGGAAGACATGGAGGGTAAGCAACAGGGGACTGGGAAAGTTTGGGATGAAGTGGGGATGATCGTATGCAAATTATGTGCAAAGCATAATGCAAAGCAGCACCGGCTAAGGAAGAGGCGTTGGGTTCCACTGTGCAATCAGGAGGGTAGCCCTGGGGCCGGTGGGGCCCCTCTGGGACCACCCATTTGGCCCAGAATTTCTTGACAGGGCCTGGCAGGCTGTATATGGGTGGACCGCTCTGCCTTCTGCGCCAAGGCCCAGGTCCTGCTGAAAACCATGCAGCATAGTCCAGGCTGGCCAAGAGGCAGGATGCTGCTAGCTGTCTCCAGAGTCTCTGGACCACACCTCTGCTGCTCAGAGGCAGCCACTCCCTGCCCCCTAGTCTATGCCACAGAACCCAGAGTTCCTCTGCAACTCTCCCACCAGGAGCCGGGAGAATCTGCCCACTGGGGTGGGACTTCCTCCCCCTTCCCTCCCTTCCCCTCTCCTCCCCCTCCCTTCCTCTCCCCCTCTCTTCCCCTCCCCTCCCCCTCCCCTCCTCCTCCCCTCCCCTTTTTCCTTCCCACCACTTTATCCTTGCTCTCACTTCCAGGCTGCTCTGGACCCTTCTCCCCTGCCTGCGCTCCTGGCCGGAGTCTCCCCTAGATCTCACTGGTCCACATCTCTCCCGTGGTCAAAGGTGAACTGCAGATGGTTTTAGTTCAGGCGCCCCCCCCCCCCCCAAGCTCCCCAACACACCAGGGACTGGACAGCTCAGGAGTTACCCCTTAGTTTGAGCGTGGGCGCCCTCTAGGGGACGTCTGGATAACTGGCACATCCATTCCAGGGTCATTGCCTAGGACCCAAACCACTCCTCAGCGGATCACAGCTCCTTGACAGCGGCTTGGCACCCGGGGCCAAGGCCCCCTAGGGAATCAGAGCGTACAGACCCAGGGCCTTTGAAGGGACAGGGGTGGCTTGTTATCATGACAGTCAGTTCAGCTTGCCCTTGTGGCCGCCTTTCCCTGAAACACCTCCCTCTAGGGTCACCACTCAGCTGTCTTCCTTCCCCTCGGGCTCCCTGGCCCAGGCTGCAGAGAGGAGCTGGCGCCCGGGGGCAGCTGATTTGCCCAGGTAAACAAGGGCAGTGACTTGTCACTTTCTATGAGTTGCTCTGTCTTCTCGGGACCCTGGGACCCTGTCTGGGGCTGCCCCAGGCACGATGTTCTCCTCAGGGCCCTGGCAGCCCCCACCTTGCTCCTTGAGCCGGATGATTTCCGTGTCAGAGCCGAAGCTGTTCCAGGCCGTGCAGTTGTAGATGGTCTGGAAGTCAGCCCGCACGATGTTGCTGATGGTCAGGGTGGAGATGACACCCTCCTCGGTACTGACCGTCTCCACCGTGTAGCGCCCTGACGTCCCTGACTCCAACACGTTCTCTTTCCAGGACCAGGCCTGCCCGGGGCATGCAGGATTAGGAGGAGGCCCTTCCAGAGCCACACAGCCCAGGGTGGCCCCCAGCTCCAGCACCAACACTGACAGGCTCCAGTCCACGCGCAACACATACACCACACATGCACCCACGTAGAAGCACACTTGAACACACATGCACATATGGATATACATGAACTGCACAGATGGACACACATGCACAGGCAACGTGTACACGCACACACAGATCCATGCATAGGGACACACATGCACACACACACTACATACATGTGCACATGCATGGGTACCTGTGTGTGTGCATGTGTACCTGTGTGTGCACTGTGCCTGTGTGCATGTCTGTCTGTGTGTATGTTTGTGTGCATGTGCATCTGTGTACTTACGTGTCTGTGTACATGTGTCAATGTGTATCTGTATATGCATGTGTACATGTGTGTCTGTCTGTGCCCATATATGCATGTATGTCACACGTGTAAAGGTACACACAGATGTACAAGTACACAGGTACACACATGCCCCCCCACAAAGGCACACACATGCACACAGGTAAAAATAGGTCCATATGTGCACATACACACCCACAGACATATATATGCACATGAAAGTACACACGATGGTCATGCATGCAAACATGTGCACAATACTCGCGCGCGTGTACACATGTACATATGTGCACACATGTACCGCACACACATGCATATGTACACAGCACACATAGACATACAGGCATAAATGGGCATAGACAAACACACATGTACACATGCATATACAGATACACATTGACACATGCACACAGACACATAAGTACACAGATGCACATGCACACAAACATACACACAAAGACGCGCACACAAGCACAAGTGCACACACAGGTACACACGCGCACACACACAGGTACCCATGCACACACATGCACACAGGTAGGCACAGGCATACACACACACACACAGGATGGGGGGGCCTTAGAAATTATTTCCATCTAAGAAGGGACCTTCTGTGAATCTGTGTTGGGGACCTTTTTTCCAAACAAAGAGGGACTCTCACGACAGCAATCTGAGCCACTTACCATGTGCCCTGTGCAGGGGTTGGCAAAGACCCCACATCTGGGGCTCATCCCCAATACTCTATCTCTGTGTCTGCTGCCTTTAGCTGGCCTTAGATAGAATACCAGCCCCAGAGTGAGTACCTGGGTTCAGTTTTGTTACTTTGTATGTCTGTTTTTACAAAAAAATAATATATATATGTATATATATATATATGTCTAGAGGATTGTATTTGTAATAACCTTGATATATCTTAGTTTAGGGGCTTGACAGTTTAAATTTTTTCAGCCGTTCCCAGACATTATATTTTAACCCCCTCAGCATCTGAGCCTTAGGCACACACTAGCCCAAAGGATTTATGGGAGTGTGGCCAAATGGGAGGTGGGTGGAGGGCATGGATGAGCCTGGGGCAGGGGTCTAAGCCTCAGCACCATGGACATCTTGGGTCGGATGATTCTTGGAGGGGAGGATGCTGTCCTTAGGATATTTAGCAGCCTCATGGCATTTACTCACGGTTGCCAGGAATTTTGACAACTCATAACATCTCCAGACATTGCCAAGTGTGTCCTAAGGGAGTGGGGCAAAATCACCCCCAGTTGGAAATCACTAGCTAGAGTTAGGTAACTATGTAGAGAATGATCGCTGAGAGTGAGTGGAATATTTCACACAATGGGCATGCTTTATAACTAAGATTTCAACAAACTAAAGGGTGCAGTGAATGGGGAGGCATAGGTATCAGTTCTGTGTGTGGATTCTTGTGATTTCTGTGTGAATCTTTCCAGTAGTGAATGAACTGAATGCCTGAGAAAGTGTGTAATGGCAGCACTTCTCTAATAATAGCTCAGTTTACGAGGATGACAGTTTTAGTTTTTACAGTCGTTTCACAGGCGCCCTGGGCAGCCTCAGTGCTTTAGCGCTGGCTCAGGTCTGCCCTCCCTGGCACTGCTGCTGCGGGAGACGGCACAGCTGCCTCACGACTTGACCCCTGGGCTATCTCCTAGCAGGATCACAGCCAGCACTGGGGATTATTAAAAATAATTCCTGTTCCCAGCATTGCTGTAAAATGCTCACTCTTCTTTGTTTTCATGCCTGAGCTGCCACCATTTTCAGACAGTCTTGGGTGGAGATCATTGCTTTTAAAAATGCAAATACTGGGGAGGACTAAGTGTGACTCTTCCAGAGCTCCTTAAGTGCATGGCAGTCAAGGTCAAGGTCAAAAGCCTTGAAGAAGGGAGATGGGAGAATGATTCTTTTATAGTGGAAAGCTCTTAGAAAATGGGGTAGGGTTTTCCAGGTCATTCAGGGCAGTGGAGACCCACAGAGAAGGCTCTGAGAGGCGCCAAAAGGGGTTCGCCAAGGGCAAACTTCACTCTTTTTAAAATTCTGCCGAAGACTGGCCTTGAACTCAGGTGAAAGGAAGAAACTATTTTTCTTTTCCCTCTGCTCCACCTCCTTGCCCTTCTGCTCCTAGGTTGTAGAATTTGGTTAGAATCATTCATATTCATGTCCCACTGAACGGCAGAATGGGGTGAACCCACTTGCAGGTGAATTCTGCAGCTTTGCCTCCTCTGAAAACGGAGGCTGCCTGTGATTTTTGTCCTCACGCTGCTTTTTCCAGGCACATAGGACAGGCAGACGTCTCCCACCAAGCCAGCACCTGCCCTCCCCCCCAGCCCCCCAGGCACACTCACGATCCGATCGGGGGGCGGCGTGCTCCGGATGAAGCACTTGATCTGACCCTTCTCCCCATGCAGCGCGTGCTGGGTCTGGGTGCTTGAGATGATAGGGGGTCCTGTTGGGGAGAGAGCATCACATCAGGGGGCCAAAAAGGGCAGATGCTAGCTGCTCTCTCTCTGGCAGGTTCAGAAGTTTATTCATTAATGCAGTAATTAATTCAGTCACTCAAGCAAACATTCACTGAAGGCCTCTATGTGCAAGGTAAAGGGCAAGGTAGGGGACTCAAAGATAAATTAGACACGCAGTCATAAACCCTCTCAAGGGATCATGAGTGAATACTTCTAGGTCCGAATTCCCAGAAGACATAAATAACCATAATAAAAGGCGGTGTGTTAGTACTGCAGGAGCGGCACAGATGAAGTGCTAACAGGCTTCGGAGGAGAGAGAATAATTCTATCGGGGGACAGAGAAAGCTTTATGAAGGAGGTGAGCCTGGGAAGGGAGTGGGGGAAAGTGTGAAGAAGGGGGGAGGCAGCCTTTTCACCATAGCCAGATTCCATTTCAGGCCACAGCTGAGGTATCCAGTAGAGGGCGCCCCTGCCTAAGAAACTGGATGTCCTCCGCCGAGCTGGGCAAGGCAGGGAGGAACCGAAATCGCAATATTCTTTACCAAGAGCAGGAATCGCCCTGCATAGGTGGAATGTGCGGGGCATGTTCAAAGCCTTGTCCATCTCCAAGATCCACGTCTCAGGGGGTCTTGTAGTTCATTGCCTTCCCTGCCTCAGCACACATACCCAGATGGCCCCAAAAGTGACTTTATGCCATCCAATCTGTGTACGTACATGTCTGTGAGTGCCTGCATGTGCTTATGTAGGCACACGCACGTGTCTGTGTATGCATGTGTGTGTGTGTGTGAGATATATCTATGGGTGTCAAGGATGCCTGCCTCAGCAACCGATTGGAGCCTCGGCAACCGATTGGACAGCCTTTGGAGGCTTCTAGAGGGTCTGTCTGGAGCGGAGCGTTTTCAACACCATCTTGCCCAGCTCTGCCTTTTAGCTGACCTGAGTCTTTCCCGAGTGACACTGCCTGGCTGTGGAAGGGAAAGCAACTTCCTGGGCAGCCGGAAGCAATTCCCTGGGTGTCCTCATGGCCTCTTTACATTCTCTGGGGTAGGTTGGGGCTTAGGTGCAAAAAAAAAAACAGGAAAAAGAACTGGAACAAAGGATCTAGAGGCAAGGCAAAATGATGCTGGGAACAAAACAGAAATTGCAGCAACCATAATTGCTATTTATTAGCCACCTTAATTAAAACAGATTTGCATTTTTATGAGTAGCTCTCAACCTAGGGGAGAAAAGGTTCCGGGAGGTACTCAGATGAATTCTGTGGAGTTTGGGATGGCAAATGGCTTTGGGCTGGGGGATCCTCAAAGGGCTTCAGCCTCACTGGTTTTAAGAGCAGACTGAGCTGTACTCACTTTCCTCTCTTAAATCGCAGAGTCCCAAGTGGCCTTTTGACCAGAGGGGAAAAGGGCTTGATCTTTAAGGAACCTGGATGGTGCTTTGTTTTGAGCCTGGTGGAAAGTGATGATAGCATAAAACCTTTTCCCCTTCACTTCCCAGGAACTAGGAATTCCTCAGTGAAAGGGTTGGGGTGGGGTTCCTCAGAAATTCTTAAAGCCATCAGGCAAATGCATATATGTTTATGGATGTCCTCAAAGAAAACAAAGGTCAGGATAAGGGAAGTGGGACTGGAGGAGTCAAAGAGCAGCAGGGTGGTTTATCCCCTCTGCTGCCTGCAAGTCCCAGGTTTGAGCCAAGTCAGTTGAGATCTGAGCCAATTTTTCCCCCAAAGGGTCCTGGCCAGCTGTTGTCCACAGGGTTTGTTTAAATGAATATCTCATCTCATTCTGGATTGTTTCAAAATGTGAGATCCCTCAGTCCTTTCCAGAGGGCTCACTCTCCCTCCAGAAGTTGGCTCCCCTTGATGGCTTCAACCCCAAGGCCATGTGATCCATTCCCCTGCCTCAACATGTCCTCACTGCACTCCAAATCCTTTCAGCTTTTCACTTCCTGGCAACCTAGGGCATTCTGAGAGGAGGGGAGGCAGAGCAGGGTGATGGAAAGACAGACCCAGCGGACCGCAGGTTAAACACTGGTAGATGCAAAACCCCATCCAACAGAAACTTCCCTCTGCATTTGTGGGTCCCCTCGCCTCAAGAAACCACTTTACATCTCTGCTGGGGAAATGCTTAAAGTGCCTGTGGGATGTCAGCCCCTCCTTCATCCAGCCCCCGGACCCTGGAAACAAGGACGCTAATTTAAGTGCTTCAGGCTTGGGGACTCTGTGGAACAGAAGTGCGTCTGCAGGCTGGTCAGGGGGCCAGCGGGCCTGAGCTGTGGCGGTCACCAGCAGCACTGACTCCTGCCTGCGAGCGGCCGGGTGGGGGCTGCAGATTTCACTGTGGCCTGGCGCGTGAAGCCGAGTGGCAGACTGTGCCGCTCCGGCAGGAAAAGGCTGCAGCCTGTGTTGCCATGGATATAAGGGAGGCGCGATCAGATGCTGTTATTTTTAGCCCTGCAGTGCCAATTTATTGGTGGCATCCTGGGGACACACAGGAAAAGCAGGAAGGCTCTCGACTTGGTGTTCTTCCCAGGACAGGAGGCCGGGGAAGGGGTTTGCTCTGATTCACATCCCCTCTGTGGCTTCTGAAACTCCCGGGGAGGGAGAGACGCAAGGAAAAAGATGAGGTGCCCTGGGCTAATAAAGCCAGCGGAGTGGGATGGCTAAGAAGGCACCAAGCCAGGTTTCATTTCCCAGCAAAGTGGGAGGATGGACAAGGCTGTCAGGTGGTGGCTTCCTGGATGGAGATGAAGCAAGGTGCGCTAATTTCTGGAACCTGAGCTGCACCCCTTGCTAGGCTCCTGATCTCGGGCCAGGACCCACAGGCCCTGCAAACATGGGTCTCACCGTCCTGAGGCTGGCGTAGTGCCTGCTGGGACTTAGTACCTTGGGCCTTTGAACTGAGGCAGGCTGTGGTGGGAGAGGGGGGCTCCCAAAGGGTCCTGGGCTAGACAGAGGTGAGGCCAGGAACTCTCCTAGTGAGGACGTTTGGGAAAGGCAGAGGGGTGTGACCTCAGCATTTCTCACTCTCTCAAACCCACCACTTTGGTGTCCGACCATGACCCAAGCCACAGCTCTCCTGGGAACTCCTACATTCCACCACGCAGACCTGGATGGAGGGCTGGTCTCCCCTCTCCTCCCCACACTGTTCTTGGGGAGATATGACAACACTCCTGATGTGATTATTTTTATTATATATGATAAAACACGTGCCTGCTCTTCAGGGGACCTACTACCGAACACCTGGTGTCCAGGGAGGCAATGTGTCTTCTTGGTTGAGTGACTTTAATGCAAAGGGAAGAGGCCAACTGGGCCACAGAGATGTGCCCTGAAATCCCCTATCCAGGTCAAGGTCATCTGGGCCCTAGGGGGTGGATGTGAGACCTCTGCAGGCCACGCCGTGGCCCTCTGACCCTTTTCCCTAAGATAAAGTTCACCACTACCATTCTCAGGGTTGAGACCCCTTAGAAGGGAAGAAAGGAGGAGGGAGGTGACCAGAAAGAACATCCTGGCCCCAGCAGGTGGAAAAAGCCGCCACCATGGAGAACTGGAGGTGGTGTCAAGGCCCAGAGCCCAGGACAGCCCCTTGGGGCGATGCCTTGCCCCAGGCTGCATTGGGTGGCTCTCCCCTGCCTCCCACCGGGCCCTGGCACCGCAGGGGGCTTACCGTTGACAGTCAGGGTCACCTCTCGCTCCCCGGCTCCCACCCGGGGCACCACGGCTCGGCACACGTACTTCCCGGCATCCTCCTGGCGGACAGTTTTGAGAGTCAAGGTCTTTTCATTGCTCAGGACCTAGGAGACAGTGGGCAGGATCAGACGTAGGAGTCGGGGCCGGCTCTCTCGTTCCTCAATCAGCAGGCCTGGAAGGCAGGGTCGCCAGCATCTCAGTAAAAACATGGTGAGGCGAGGGGCAGAGGTTTGAGCACACAGTGCATGGTAGGCCACGTGGGAGATGCAGAGGACTCACTGAGGAGCAGCGTCCCAGGGACAGCCCTGTCGGGGTGGGGAGCCCAGCCAGTGGTGCGTGTGCCAGGGGGCTGGGGGCCTGGAGGTTTCCTGGTACAGGGGGAGATGCTGACCTCCCTGCACCTGAGATGGCCCCTCCTGTCCCGGGCTGGCCATGTGTGAGGTTATCCTACAGCTGAACTTCTTTGTGCTCCCCTGGACCTGTCATCCTCAGCAACTCTTTGGGATCTAGCTCAGAGTGATGGAAAGAAAACAGACTGCGGGACTAGTCAGATCTGAGTTCGAATCCTGGCTCCACCTGGATGGATACGTGGGTGGCTTTGGCCAGTTACTCATCTTCTCTGGTCCTCAGCCTCTTTATCTGTATGATGGGGACAATGACATGTCAGAGGCAGCCAGGAGGCCACATAACGTCAGCTTCCTTCGGCTTCTCCTCCTTGGTCCGTGCCCCTCCACTCCCACTGCCTGTCCATCGGGCAAACTCTTGAGCACACTGAAGAATTCATAAAAGATCTGAAGGCTGATGGATGCCTTTACTATTTTGCAGAAGTCTGAAAGCCTTTCCACTGACTTGTTTTTTCCTTTAAATGTTTTCTTTTGAAAAATTTCAAACCTCCAGAGAAGATGCAAGAATAACACAGCAATTCTAGCTTCACCAATTATGAACATTTTTCTACACTTGCTTTGTCTCTCTTTCTGTCTCCATAAGAGAGACACATCATTACGTTTACCCCTGAACCCTTTGAGAGAAAGTTGCCGACATCGTCACCTTCACCCTTAAAAACTTCAGCATCATGTCCCGAGGAAGAGAAGCACTTTCCCTTCCATAACCAGAAAGTAATATTAAATTCAGGAAATTTAACATTGGTACAATGCTAGTATCTGATATAGAGCCATATATTGTCCTAATAATGTCTTGTATAACAGACAACAAAAATAATCACTTTCATGTTCCAATATAGGATCACACATTGCATTTAACTGTTTGTTTGCAGTTTGTATTGTGGTGACATATAAACAACCTAGCAGTTCCTGATTTAACCACCCCCAGTGACGTCATCCCCAGTGCACAGGTGTCCGCCGGCTTTTCTTATAAGACTCCGGCAAAGCTGAAATCGCCGGGTCCTCCCAGGCTGAGGTGAGTGCTGAGGCTCCCACTCCTCCTTCTGGAGTCCTTCTCCTTTAAGGCATACCCCTGCCTCAGGGGAGCCAAATCCATGGAGGCTGGCTCCCCTGATGTAGGAGTGAGGGGGACCCTGGAAGGTGATTTCCTTCGTGCCCCCCGCCAGAGCCCCCGGAGCTGCGGACTCACCACGCCCGAGCCCCGCTTCATCCAGACGATGGTCAGGGATGGGTTGCCGGTCCAGGCGCAGTTGAAGACGGCATCGGAGCCCAGGTCCACCAGCAGGGACTGGGGCTCTGTGGTCATCCTGGGCCCAACTGTGACGGGAGGAGGAGGAGACAGGCTCAAGTGGGCAGGGGAGCTCCGGGGACCCGCCAGCTCCTGCCTCCACTGCCCCCACCCTGACTGTAGGGATGCTTGCTCCACCTCAATCCATTTCAACCCATCCCTTACATTTTATGCTGGGCCCAGGCAGCCTCGGGGGCAAGGAAGGGACGTTTCTCCCCCAAGCTCAGCCTCCCTGGGGTCCACCGAGGCAGTGGACATACTGGAACCCAGGAAGAAGGCGCTCTGGTCCAACTTCTGTCTGGATCTTCCCCCTGGGGCCTCTCCCACCCTTTCCCTCTGTGCTGATTCTGCCTGGCCTCAGCGTGGAGGAAACCCTCACCCAGTGTGTGGGCAGAGGGGCCCTCCTCCTGCCCCTCCCTGCACTGCCCCTCCCTCAGGCCTCAGCCTCCCTGTGTTCCCGGCCAGCCCCCTGAACCCTCTTGAGGGGTCCCTGAGGTGGTGAAGGAAAAGAGGCAGGCAGTATGCGGGGCCTCCTTCCAAGGTGCTTCCCACCCCATACTCTGGTTATCTTCTGGTTCCTGCCTGCTCCCAGCCTCTTTTGTAAGCCCACGAAATTAGACGGGCCCTTGGTCCCATTTCCCACATCCCTACCAAGTGTTGGTGAGCCTTACTGCAGGTCCCTCTACTTCCCCCTAACACAATTTGGGTTCCCTGGAGCCTCTGAAGCCTTGGCCTAGGACAGGGTCTAAAGATGGAAACCAGGCCCTGTGCCCGATCAGCAAGAGGAAAGCTTTGGATAGGCAGAGTATCCCCCCATCATAAAAAAGGAGTAGCGGTGCCTACTTTTGAGGCTGCTGGCAGTTGGGAGTGAGGGTCAGATCAAAAAGAAAAGTTTGTAAAAATGCTCCTAAAATCGTAAGTGGCAGTGTAGGTGTTAGGGATGGCGGTTGTGGGTGAAGCTGGCAGCTCCACCTGCCAGGGGTGGCATGAGGGGCTCAGTGCCCTGGATCCCCGCCAGGCAACCAGTGAGGAAAGGGCGTGCACAGGGCCCCTCTAACGGGAGGCAGCGGATGTGGCCGGAAGCCTCCTCTGGCTCGCATTCTGCCACTTATTCGCTGGATGGCCTTGAGTTTACATCTGGGTGACCTTAGGGTCCCATGGCCTCATCTGGGGAATGTCATGGGGAAACCACCCTGGGAGGCCGTTTGTAAAGTGCACAGTGGCCCAGCAATAGTCTCTAGGCCTCGGACCAAGACGCTGCTGGTGTTGCCCCCGTGGAAGCCCCCAGAGGCCACACTCACAGTAGACATCCACGGTGCGGCTGATGTTGGTGCTGCCCAGTGCGTTGGTCACTTCGCAGGACACGGGCTCCGAGAAGTAGGTGTGGTCCACGGTGGTCCGGTACAGCTCCCCAGATGCCTCCTTGATGATCTGGCCCCGCTTGGCCCACCTGCAACAGAGGCCTGGGGGCTCAGCACTGACCTCGAGTGGGGCCTCTCTGGGAGCTGGATGCAGCCATTCCACAGGAAGAAAGAGGCCCTGGGGCATGGGGCAGGTGTGGCCGCCCACCACGGAGCCCCTGAGGCATGGTCCCCACCAGGGACCGCTTTCAGGGCCTTGGGTGGGTTGGCTTTGTCCCACCCAAACTGTCGTGGAGGGGTGGGGGTCACTGGACAGACAGGCTGCGCTTTGGTCAGCTGCCCACTAGGCAGTCAGTGAGCTATTTGACAAGTGAGTTATTCGGATGGGAGGTGGATCGAGCATTCAGTGCATCAGCCCGTCTACAGTCAAGTAGGCGGAGAATCCAACTGTTAATTGCCAGACAGCCTGGCTTTCCTGCTCTACGCTCCGTCTTGGTCTTGCCTTGGGGACACACATGTGCACATAATGCATGTGCATGCCCACTTGTGTACTAATGCACATAGTCACACGCCTATGTGCTCGCACCCACGTACCCATGCAAGTGTACACACATGAACACACCCATGCACGCAGTCATTTGCACCCATGCAAACTCAGATACCCACATGTGCACATACACATATGCACACACAAGCACCCATGCACACACACGTGTACACAGAAATGAGGCTTCAGGAAGCTTAATTTCTAAACCAAGCAAGAAGCTGTAGGAGGTGGGATCTGGTGGTCCCTGACGCCCCTCCTCTCCCATTTGCCCAGCTCTTGCAGCAATCCTGCCCTGACTCCCGTCCTCAGGGCAGAGCCCCTCCTGTTGCCCTCTCCCTAAAACCCTTCTCAACCTTCCACCCCCGCAGCTTGGCTCTGCTCGTCAGGGCCTTGGCCCCCCCGGTCCCGGTGTGACTGAGGTAGGCAGGGTCAGACATTTGTGCACATCAAGGCCAGGGACTGAAAAGCCTGAGGTGGGTCTTGGTTATGGCTCTGCCATCTGTGGGGTGGCACTGGGAGGCCCAGAGGGGTGTGTGTGTGTGTGTGTGTGTGTGTGTGTGTGTGTGTGAGGGGTAGGTGCCTTTCCCTGCAGAGCCCCAAGGAGAGGGGGTTCACAGCTTCCCCTGGTTTAATCCTATGGTGAGAAACACTTGTGTTTTCATCGTAAAACTTCTGAGCTCCACCCAGGCTCCGCCCACTGCTGCTCACCCTGTTTTGGGTAGTTGTTCCTCAGCCTCCACTGCTGTCACCTCATCACCCCCCTCCCTCTGCCCACAGCCCTGCCCACACTGCCAGACCCCCCTTCTCTGATGCCTTTGGCCTGTCCTCCATCCCTAGCCCTCCTTTCTTCCTTTAGCCCCTTGGTTCTAACGGCTGGCCTTCCAGCCCTGAGAGCCAGCCACCTCTGCATCTGATGGGGCACCTAGGTTGGCACCGAGCGGTTATTATCACAAATTAACGCTGGGTAATTATTAAGAACACGATTAATAATAACAATTATAGTTTAACAACAGAGCCAACCATACTCCCTGAGAGTCGAAGGAGCTTCCCCACAAACCATTATGAGTTATTCATGAATCATTTCCATTTCTAACTTTAATTGAATGACCAGACTTAATCGTCAGGCACCGCCCCTGCCTGAGGCAGGTGAATTCAGTTCCAGACACACAATTAAGACATCGGTGTCCAACTTCCACCCTGATGAAGTGGGGGTGATCAGGAAGTGGGAAACGGGGGTGCTGCGCAGAGAGGACAGGGTAAGGCCTCTGCTGTCAGCTGCTCACAGCCCTGGGGCCTGGCCGGCAACTCGGGCCAGGCTAGCTGGTGCTGAGGGGTTCCCGATTCCCTCAGTGGGGGGTTCTGGGGGGGGGGGAAATGGGCTTTCTGAATGCACCATGAGCCGGGCCTAAGGGCACCCAGCCCATCAGGACCCCAGGCTGCTCAGACCTCACTCTTCCCTGCACCCAGTATGGCCCCTGCCCTGCCATAAGGGAACCAAAGGAGGCAGAAGCCATGCCATCGGTACTGTGGTCAGAGCCAGAGGGAAAAGCAGAGTCCCGGGGGACTCTCCTTCCCTAGAGAGAGGGCAGCACGTGGGGCCCTTTGGATCCCGAGAGTTCCCTGCCCACATCTTCTCTCCATCCCTCAGTTCAGCTCAACCTTTCTCTTCTCTTCCCCTTTTCTTCCTCTCCCATGCTAAAAAGCCCTCTGTCCAGCAACCCAGATGCTCCACCACAGTAGCTAGATTAAGAATCCAGGCAGGGGGCCAGAGCAAACCCTCTGGTCTCTTCCCCACTCCTCCCCCTTCCTCTTGTCCCTCTATCCCCCCACCCCCCACCTGCCTCTCCCCCCACCCACCCACCGCTTCCAACCTCCTCCCTCCATCCCCTCTGAAAAAGGCTTCGACTTAAGCCTTTCCCAATCAATGTCTAATTTGGCATGCGCGAACGCAGGAGGATTAATTATTTTTATCGCAGCTTCAGGAGGCTGGGCATGGTTTGCAGGGCTCTTGGGTAAGGCCAAGGCCACGGACATGGGGCAGATGGTGAGCAAGGGCCAGTGGACATCGAGGAGTCCTCACCCCCCTGCCTATGGCTTCCCCTACGGCTTCAGTGAGGAAGCGGAGCTCTGCTTCCTGCACTCCAGGACAGGACGTGGAGGACACCGCAGCCAGGGGCGAAGTATGAGGGAAAACCTGCAGGTTCTGCGTTTATTAACTTTTTATTTCAGAAAATAAAACAAACCTCAAAACTATGGAAGAAACAGAGAGACTGGAGGGAACTGCCTGAAAATGCAGAGCTGTGGTCCAGTAGCCATGTTTCTTGAAGATGATTGTACAGTGGTATAGCTTTCACAGTGTGACTGTGTGATTGTGAAAACCTTGGGTCTGATGTTCCTTTTAACTACAGTATGGACAGATGAGTAAAACATATGGATTAAAAATAAATAAATAATAGGGGGAACAAATGTTAAAATAAATTGAGTAGATTGAAATGCTAGTGATCAATGAGAGGGAGGGGTAAGGGGTATGGTTTGTATGAATTTTTTTCTGTTTTCTTTTTATTTCTTTTTCTGAATTGATGCAAATGTTCGAACAAATGGTCATGATGATGAATATACAGCTATGTGATAAAAAAGGAAGTTCATATTCTTTTGTTGTATGTTGATTTTTTTTGTTGTTGATGTTGATGTTTGTTGTATGTTGATTTTTTGTATGTTGATTGGTTTTATTAATAAAAATTGAAAAAAAAAACTATGGAAGAGTTGCAAGCATAACTCATTAACTCCCTTCACCTGCATTTGCCAGTCTTAACATTTTGTCACATTTGTTCATGAAGCTCTTGCCATTAAAGAGTCTCATTAGTGTCCTGCTTTTTTGAGATGCCTGACCTGAGGAATCAGCTGAGGCCTGTTTTCTCGGGCATTTGCACACCCTGTGCTGGTCCAAAGGCGGGTGTGGAGTTGGGGGTGTGTGTGTGGGGGGGGTGGTAGTGGGTGGCGCCACCCTGCTGTTCTCCTGCCTTCTGGTAACTAGCCCCGCAGATGTCCCGGGACCTCGTGGTACAGTGGGAGAAAAGCAGAGGAGACATGGAGGTTGGTTTGGTCTCTGGGGTCTAACAAGCTTTCCTGGGATGACCAGGATGGTGGATGGGGGAGGGGCTGGGGTGGGGTTGCCTGGCTGTGAAAAGCTGCCCCAGGACCCTGGCCGTGGCGGTTTCGCCGGGCATGGTGTAACTGGGTACAAGGACTAGGAGCAGAGAGCTGGGGTTAGACAACTGAAAGAAGCCAAGCTCGTCCAGGTAAGAGCAGAATTTGCAGGTGTCAGGTGGATGCTCAGAGTAAGGGGGTCCCTCTAGCTTTTTTTTTTTTTTTTTTCATCTCTAACCACTTGTGGACAGAGGCAAATCCAGCCAAGACAGACTGGACCACACTGGGCCGCCCATTGTGGGAACCTGGAGCCCGAGGCTCAAAAGGTAGCATGGAGGCCACCGATCCTTCTCTCTGCCTCCGGTCCAGGGAACATCCTGTTTTAAAAGATCCTTGGGGACGGAGACTCTCCAACTTGGTGGGTTTCTGACTCCAGCATGGTTTAACTACCCACACTGCGGGGCGGGCCTCCTCCTGCATCCCTGGGCTCTCTGGCTGCCCCCTTTGGCCCGTTTCCTCTCATTCTGCCCTCTGGGGCTACCTGCTGCAGGTCTCCCCTGCTCTCCACGCCCATTGGCGGGCTCATTTCTCACCGCCTGGCTCCGTGAGCACCCCTGACACTTGCTGGGGCTGCAAATTAATAACCGCCTTCATGGCAGAAATGATGGTTTCATCATCAAACCCGGGCTCGCAGCTGGAAGAGGGCAGTAAGGGCCATGGCGACTTAGATTTCAAGAAGGAAGGGAGTCCTCTCCAGCCCTGGGGACCCTCCCAGGGGATCTGATGCCCTGAAATCTCTGGGACTGACCATGTGCAGAAAGGAGGTGCCCACAGGGGCAGCCCCATGTGTTTATTTAATTTTTTAGCCCACATTTACTGAGTGCCTTGTGTATGCCACATGCTGAGAACCACAGCTGACTAAAGGGCAGCTCTTGCCTCCAGGAAGCTCAGATGGAAGGGAGAGACAAGCATGTGACAGTCAGTGATGTTTTAACAGGGCTGTGAGAGGGTGACGCCCGGCGACCACAGGTGTCCACTCAACGGGGCTGGCTGTCCAGAATCTGAGAATCCAGGTTCCGATGGGACTGATTCTCCTGGCTGTTTTAGCTTTCTCTCTGGCCCTCCCTCCCTGCTCTCAGAAATAAGGGATAGACCATGCACTTAAATAGGAGGACGATACTCAGTGCAGCGGAATTTGAGTGTATGCATGCTTGAAGAAGAGAACAAAGTCTACTTGGCCAGGGGACGGATGGGGAAAGGGGGTGGGGGAGGGAGGGGTCCTGGCCTGGCCAGGGGGTGGGGGAGGGTGTGGCAGGAAAGGGAAGAAGGCTGCTGGACACCCACTCGGAGCCTGGCACTGTGCCTGTTGCTGAGAACCGTAAGTGATAGCCCAGGTGATGGGGGTGAGGGCGGGGAGGATGAGATCAGGTGCGTCTCATCAGCACTGGCTCTTACCTGTACTGGGTGACTGCAGGGTTGGCCTTTGCTGAGCAGTGGAATGTGACCACGTTGTCCTCCAGGACGGGCTGCGGCTCCACGGACAGGTTGACCAGGGGTGGGTCTGCAGGGGAGAGAGATTCACGTGCCGAGTCAGGGAGCTGTGTCGACGATTTCAGATGGAAGAGGGCAGGAAGACCTTTCCTGCGTGACCTGGAGGATAAAGGCCAGGGACTCCCCCCAGGGATCCTCAGAGCAGCCACTGCCCTGGTGGTCCTCAAAACGTCTGAGGTCATCAATTCAATGCACACAGCCAGGAAACTGTGGCTGTCTGGGTCCGGGGCCGCCCTCCAACTTTCAGGAGAGCTGAACGCATTAAGGAAGAGAGGCAGGGCTGGAGGGGTAGGGGGCAAAAGGGGAAGCGTGGACACCGAGCCCCATTTAAATACAAACGTGCTGTCTTTGGAATGTCTGTTGAAGATGTCTTTGTGTAAAGGTTGGGTGCATCTGTTCACTTGAAAGTGGCATTTACACCCTTTCATCAGCCTAATCATCCCTGCAGATCCCTGACGCATGTCACAGGGGCCTCAGCTCTCTGCGCTGGGCTCATTTTCTCATTTGACATGATAAGAAACCAAGCTCTGAAGTGCTAAATGGGGGGAAGTGGGGGAGAGGGAAAGTCAGAGATGGGGAGAGAGGCAGGGGGACAGGAAGCAGAGACAGAGAAATGCAGAGGCGCTTGTATAGAATGAGGGGACATGGAGGCCAGAGAGAGAGAGAGACTGAGACAAGAGACAGACAGAGGGGGAGAGAGTGCAGGGGAGAGAGAGAGAGAGGGTGACTGACTTATACACAGACACACATAATCAGACAAAGATTTCAGACTAAGAGCAAAAGAAGACCAAGGGAGACAAAACAGAATGAGACAGAAAATGACAGGGTGTTAGAGAGAAAGACCAAACAAAATAATGAGGAACAGAAAAGAGAGAGGGAAAAAGACACTGAGAGAGATATGAAGACAGAAATAGAGATGGAGAGAGCCTCAGCAGACAGCTAAAGACCAAGAAGCAGCAAAGTGGGGTGAGAGGCTGAGAACAAGCCCTAAGAATGGCCTCGTCCTGGCCGAGCCCTCCCAAGCTCAGAGGCAGCCAGCCCTGGACCTCCTCCAAACGCCAGTGGCTCCTGGGCTGGGAGAATGCTGACCCATGGGTCCACGTGAGGAGCACCCTAAGGAGAAGTGAGACTCCAGCCAGCCCTGCCCTGGTTCCTGGTGGAGACCACAGGTGGAATCCCGAGACCCCAGAGAGTCAGCACACAGCCCCCAGCTATGGACCAGGCACAGCCCTCGATCCCATTTGACCTCTGGGTTCCCCTCCACCCCCCTCAGTGCTGCTGGTGCTAAATGCCCTGTGCAGCCACGGGGGAGAGAACTCTGTCCCCTGAGCAGCAAGCGAGCCTCATCTCCCCACATAATCCCCCAGCTCCAGGTGGAGACCCCAAATCCTAGAAACCTCGGCTACTAGAGCAGGTGGCACCTGCTTTTTCATTCAGGGAGGATTACAAAGGAAATGACGGGTGTTTCTGTCTACTCCAATCTCCTCACTCAAAGTGTAATTCAAATGGTCACAAAGATGAGTGTGGCAAGAAATGATAGCAGCAAGTGCTCTCCTCCAGACTTCTAGGAGGGCTGTGACCCTCCAAGGCCCTGTGGCCTTCCCCATCAGCCAGAGAAGGACCACCAGCTTCCAGGCCAAGTCTGAGTTCCCTGCACCAGCGATCTTTGGGGCATGCAGGGCTGGCTGGGAGACCCAGTGAAGGGCTTGCATCTCCCTGAGGGCTGGAGAAGCCCATCCTGAGGCCCAGGGATGTGGTATTTGCCATCTAGATCCAAATACGTGGAAGGGCCAAAGCCATAGACTGGGAGGCTGGGTGCTTCAATCAAGCTCTTGTTTGAGGGGGGTGCTGGTGCCAGTCCAGTAGAATCTAGGACTAGGGGTTTGGGGGGAAGGCCCATCCCTTAACGGAATGTCCTGTATAAAGCGATGAAGCTTTGGGAAGAGGAAGATGGATGAGACACCTGTTGGAGGATCGCTCCCTGCCATTCTCAGTTTATCCGGTGGGTGCCTCTCTCCTGCATCTGCCCTGCCTCTCTGCAACCTCCTTGGTACCCAGGATCTTGGGGGGAAGGGGGAAGGGGGGGAGGGGGCCCTCGCGAGAAGGGGTGCCCTAGGAAGGCTTCCACACCAACAGGCCTCGTCTGCACCTCCAGTCCCGGTCCCAGAAGGGCCCTTGTCCTCCTCTCTACCCCTCTCAAGGATCTGAAATTTCAGGAGCCTGCCAGGCTGCAGAAGAATAAATAGTTGATGGCATATCCAACTCTTAAACATGACTCTAATCCCACTTGTGATGTTGGCTGCATAACTTGCGGCAGGGCAGCTCTGAACAGATGTTACAGTGGAGAGCCTGTTAGTGTTTCCAGCCGCAACCCGTGTGTGCATGTGCGCGCGTGTGCATGCACGTTTTCAGAGAAAGTACTAGGTGGAGGAGGGGGTAGGAAAAGAGAAACTTCATGACTCAGTGATTTCCTAGCACATCCATTTGAAACTTGGCAGCTGGATACAGGGTCCAGATGCAGCGAGGCTTTGGGGGTGTTAAGCTCTCTCTCCCATTACTCAATCTGGGGCCTTTGTCTTCCGTTGGGTAACATAGAAAGACCAAGGGAAACAAACAACAAATGTGCTTTTGCTGAGTTTGGAGGCTTCTTGGTTGACTGAGAAAATGAGCAGGTTTGCAGAGCAGAGCTGATCCAGCCTATGGTCGCCACAGTAAACAGTTGGACGCTTAGTGAATGAACAAATAAATAAATGGGGGAGGAAGAAGGAGGGAGGGTGGGTGTGCAGGCACCTAGGAACACCTCCAGGCTAGCGGGGAGGGGGAATCCACCACATGGATGGTTTCCTCCCCATTAGGGTTGTGAATGGCCATGGGGGAGGGGCAACCCTGCACCCGGGAGCCCAGGGGTTGGTCTAGGGGGATTCCTGGGAGAATGACAGTGGCGCATCCTCAGAGCCGCCCTGTACAGTGTGTTCACCATGCACCAGGCATGTGAATGATTTAATTTAATCCTCACGACCACCTTAGGAAGTGGGTGTTATTACCTCCACTGGCAGATGAGTAAACTGAGGCACAAAGAAGTTCAAGTTCACTCAGCAAGCAGCAGAGCCAGAGTGCAATCCAAGGAGAAGCCTCAAGCCTATACATAGGCCTTGGGGGAAGGGAGGGGAGACTAGGAAACTGGGGCACTTGGGTTCTTTCCAGACCTTGCCCTGGCCTCATTCCCAGCACCTCCCTCCTAAAGTGGCTGAGACGTCTTTGGAAAGAAAGCGAGAGACCTGGCAAAAGCTGGTGCCTCCCTCCGGATGTAGAATCTGTCAGCCGTGTACCCTCTGAAATCGATCGTCTCATTAGAGTGCATTTAGAGGAACGTTTCTTAGTAGCCGGGTGGGCTGTTGTTAGGGCAATGACTTTCTTGCTGACAGGAGAGCTTCTCCTGACGTGATGGGTAACGGCCTGGAGAGAAGCACTGCTTCTTTCTCCCCATCTTCCAGCCAGGGCCCCCGCTGCTGCTGCGGGACACCAACTCGGGGGCATTCCTTCAGGGTGGGATTCTGTAGCTGGCCTAGGGCTGGTGGGCACAGGAGGGTGAAGGGCTGACCTGGAAATAAGGGACTTGGAGGTCTTGGGTGCCCCACAGTCATGCCTCCAGGTTTGGCTGATTTGTGGTTTATCCTGGAGCAAGAAAAGACTTTGGATGTTCTTTGGCCAGACTGGGTAGAGATGTGGAGGTCCAGAGGGCAAAGCAACAAGCTGAGGTTCCAGAGCTGGTGGGGAGTAGAGCCTTTCTGGAAGCCAATGACCTGACCTCCCCAGCGTCACGCTTCCCTCTACAGCTGGGCTGCGCCACTCTATCCACAGCTGCTCACCGCTAAAGAGGCAGGTGGGTGTGCAGAGCCATGGCTTGGGTTAGGGGGAGGTGGGGGAGGTGTGTCAGGTTTAAGAAGGCACCCATTGTCAGGGCCCACCTGCACGGGCGCGACCCCGAGAGTGGGCGCCTCCTTCAATCTCGGACCTGGCGAGAGCTCTGTGCCTGTGGACTCTCTTCAATGGGAGCTTGGCATGGAGGTGGGGTGGGGCAGGGTGAGGGGTGGGTTTTTTAATATCTGAAGACAGCCAATATCTGGTGTCTGCAGTCCATTGGTTACAACCCTCCGTGGCCCAATCGGTTTTTTCCACCCTCTAGAACCTACCCTGGGTCTGTCAGGATTCAAGACGTCGAGTGGGGATTTTTGCTCTCTGGCTCCCAAGATGGACTTTCAAAACCCTAAGACACATCCCCTCTGGACTAGAAATCCCTGGAGAACCGCCATAGAGTAGAGAATCCAAAAGCCTAAAGGAGCCAAGGCTGTTAAGAAGTGTTTTAAAATGATAAGGAGGAAAGAAGGAGCAGCCTGTAGTTCCAGCCTTGGACCAAAGAAAGCAGCTACCAGCATCTGGCGACTCCATCTGCATGGAAGGGAGGGCGGTTAAGGGAAGAAAAGTCGACTTTTGAGTGCTGGTACTACTTACCTAAACTGATAGGTACTGAGGGTAAGGCCACCAGGACCAGCCCCCAGCTGAGCTGAGCTGTTTACTCTCAGGGGCTGACAGGCTCTGAAGCCCCTTGAAGGAGACTTCTGGAGCTTTCAGGCTTTGTGAGTGTTAATGGCCACCACGGACAGTCTTCAGTGCTCCCTGTGCGGCCAGCGGGACGCCGGGGTGAGCTCTTGAAGCTAGGCTGCCGAGGTTTGAAACCAACGTCTTGGCAAGCTGATCAACCTTTCAGTGCCTCAGTTTCCCCAAATAACGATCACAGTCATACCATCTCCAAATGGTTGTCATAAAGATGAAAGGACGTAAACCCGTGTTCATAGCAGCATTATTCTCAATAGAAAAAGATGGAAGCAACCCAAGTGTCTTGGATACACAAAAGGTGGTCTATCCATGCAATGGAATATTACTCTGCTGTGAAGAGGAAGGGAGTGCTGATACATGGAACATACATGGGTGAACACTGAAGACACCGTAGATTATAGGTTACCAGGGGTGGCAGGAGGGGGAGGGGGAGCTATTACTAAATGGGCATAGAGTTTCTGGTTGGGACGATGGAAGAGTTTTGGCAATGGATGGTGGTCATGGTAGCACAACATCATGAATGTAATTAATACCTCTGAATTGTATACCTGAAAATGGTTAAAATGGGGAAACTTATGTTGTAAATGTTACCACAATAAAAATGGGAAAAACGATTAAATGAGAAAATGCGTGCAACGCGGCGCTTAGTTTGAGCTCTTCTTCCCCTTCCTCTTGTTCCATTGACCAACCCGTCCATGAGAAGGGCCCCGAAATACCCTCTACAGGCCCAGGGCTGCTGCTGATTAGATGCCCCGAGCACCAGCAGCTCCCAGCATTTCTGCTCTGGCTTCCTCTCTAAGGCTGCCTGGCTAGGCCGGTGGGGCTGGGGGACAGGCCACAGATTTATTGGGGTGGAAATGGGGCTCGAACATGCTGCTTGCAAAGGATCATCATCTGTGATGCCTTCACGGCACAGGATGAGAGAGACAAGACGTCCTTTGGGTGCCATAATTCAACCACGGTCGGCTCACAGACCCATCTGACCTTGACCTCCTTCAGAGGTTGAGGTGTGGCTCCTGTGAGCTGGCTGTCCTGGCCCGCCCCTCCCAGTGCCCATGACTGGCGTGGACTCTGTACTCACGCTGGATGTCGATGGTGACCGAGGTCTCCTTGCCCCCGGGGACGGCTTTGTTGGTGGCACGGCACACGATGCTCTGTCCGTTCTCCACGTCACCCGGGGAGACGAAGAGGGTGCTCACGATGCTTTCCCGCTTGCCATCTCGAAGCAGGGTCTGGGGGTGGAGGGAGAGAAGGCACCATGTCACCGGGTTTGATGACCTTGGTGGGCAGAAGGGACAGCCGGGGCAGGAGGCCGGGGAAGTTCAGGAAGATCTAGGGACCCAGTCTCCATACAGCATGGGGCATCACATGGACCCCCTGGCCCTGCTGAGCGTGGGGCTGTGGAAGGAAAAAGAAACTAGAAAACTTTCCATCTTATGTGAAAATGAGCCAAAGCATGCCCCAAAACTCGCCTGCCCACAGCATGAAAGAAACCAGGCAGGGCTCGACAGAAACCAGGCTGCAGATCTTATGTGGAAATGTACTCACCTCTGCGGTCGGGGTGTCTCTGAGGCTAAAGAAGGGGTGCAGGTGGGGCTGGCGGTCAGAGCAGGCGTGGAGTGGGGTCAACAGCAGAATCAAGCTGCACTAGCCATTTCATCACTTTTCCTACATAAACCCTTTCAACTTTGCAAGTCATTTCATGTCCTGACCTCACTAGACCTTCAGCCAGGCCAGGGGCAGGGGAAGTGCCATCACCTCCCACTTGACAGGTGAGGAAACAAGTGGGAACGAGACAGGCTAAGGGAGTTCAGCAAACTTGCACTTGAAGTTGGTGAGGGGATAATTGGTAGCGTCCTAAAGCCTTCGCGCTCCTGTGTCTCAAGGTCAGGATTTTTCCTTTTGGAGCACAATGCCATTCTGCAGCTGGTTCCCCCAAATTAAAAAATTAAGCAATTTTCCTTCCCTGTCTCCCCTTTTCCAGCCACCGCCCCCGCAGTCTGCAGGTCTAAACTCTGCGTGCATCGGCGGCCACGTGGGGTGTGTGCATACAGGTGAGTGTGGGGTTGGGATTGGAATCTGATCGTGCTCAGACTTCTGGACCTCCCCGCCAGGGAAGGGGTGTCTGAGACAGTGTGATTGTGTCCTGGTTGGAGCCCGAAGAACCGGACAGACTCCACTTTACAAAAACCTCCTCGCCTTACGTAAAATAACGAAGGCTAGTGGGGTGCTCTCTAATACAAAGACTCTGGATGGAGGGCGCTTTAGCTCTCGCTACACAAAGAGAAAATGGAGCTTCAAAGCGAGTCAGGTACTTGCTGGGCAGAGCTGGGATTTGCACCTAAGACTGGGTGACCCCGAGACCCCCACCCCAGCCCCCTGGGACTGGGGGCTTCCCAGGGCTTCAGCAGGGCTAGAGCCCAGCTGTCTGGTCCTCAGGTCAGTGAGGTCCTGCGTGATAGGAGCCAGGCGGCGGGCTTCAGCACCAGACCCAGAGGTGGGTCCCCATCTAGCACAGCACAGCCTGCTTTAGGCAACCCCCTATGAAATTCCGGGGAGATGCACAGAGCAGGGTTGACATCCTGGACTCTCTCTCCTCTACCCTCCAGATCTGGCTGCGCCTGGGACAGGACCCAGGGGCTTGGGGCCCAATGGTGCATTTCTTCCAGAACTTGGGGCACTAGCTCCGAGCCTGTCCTCAGAGAGGGGTTGGGGGAGCACGTGCCTCTGGCCACTCCCCACGTGCTGAGGTGAGTCTGATTAGCCAATGGAGTTGGGTTCAGTCTCGGGGCCTGAATCCAGGGCTGGGCCTAACCCGGAGGTCAGCAAAAGAGGGGGAGAGTTTAGCCCCCAGCCAAGGCCAGAGCAGGGGGAGGTTGCTACAGCCTGCCCTGCAGCTCGGGGCTCTACAGCAGACCTTCCCGTGTCTATAAATAGCCAAGTGATAATAAGAACAATTTCCGGGATGAAAATCAGACCTCGAGGGGTGGGGGGTGGGAAGGAGGGGAGGAGGGCCGGCTATTGCTATTCTCCGCTCTCTTTTTCTTTCCTCTTCCGTGGCTTAACAAGGGATGTTTATATAAGTTGGACTCTGCCGGGAGCCCCTGTAATTGCTCTCCCCTCCCGGTGGTGAGGTGGGGGCAGAGGAGGGCGTCTGGTGCTGGTGGGAGGGGAGCAGGCCCAGCCCCTCATCAGGCCCCCCCGCCCTCCCCCCAGCCCCCGCACCCGGGGCGTGGCTGCTCCGCCTTGGAATGAAGATTAATGACATATTTACGGTGTCCGGGTGTGTGTTTTTCTGGGAAATAAAAATTCTGGTTCGAGTTGTTTGTTCCAGCTAATTAGAGGAAAAGGAAGATGAGTTCATTAACCCAGGGGAGAGCTGCCCAACCGGCTCCCGAAGGGAAGGACCTAAGCACCTCACTGTCCCTCCGCCCAGCTTGCTGCAGACCCCCACCCTGGCCCACCCCCAGGGAGGAGGGGCTGGTCCGCGGGCTTGGACAGAAGACCGGGAGGCCAGCTCGGCCCGGCGTGCACGGCACTGGCAGGGAGAGCTGGGCCTCTGCAGGCCGAGGGGCTTGTCTGCTTTGGTCTGGGCCCGCCCTGCCTTCTTTCATTCTCCATCCCTTCTTTCTTCCTTCTTGGCTCAGTTCCTGCATTCTTCCTTTGCATGACCCTTGGCCTTGGCTTTTCTGGTCAGGTAAACGAAGCCTTTGGGCCTTGTGGTCTTGGAGGTACCTTTGGTCCAACGTTCTACACTGATTCGTGGGAAAGCCTCACATCCCACCCTCCCCTCTCCTCTCTGCCCTGTGCTCGGCTCTGGGGGGGACACCGTTAGGCCTTATCTCTGGCTTTAGAGACCCTCACTAGCATGCAAATCAGCTGGGGAACGGGGAGTGGATCAGGAATGCTGAGTCACTTTGGGGTAAGGTCACCACCTCCCAGGCCCTGGGCAGCCCTCCCTACAGGTTAGGTGACCGCGCCGGCAGCTCCTGAGGACCCTCGGGACCCAGACCCTGGGGCTCGCTATGTGTGCAGCCATGGATGGGGCCCATACACCATGAGCCCAGGAGCGAGGCTGCCTTCCAGGTGGGCTTCCACTGCTCTGCCCGTCTTCACTGCATGTTCAGGTTTCTCTTTGTGGGTGTCCATGGACAGAAGCCAGAGTGCCCAGCAACTCTTTCCAAGGAGTTTTTCTCAACTGCTCCAGTGACTGTTCTGGAACTCGGGAATCCCGGGAGCTCTGAGGGAGCAGGCCTCTCTGAACACGGCGTAGGCTGTGTTGCTTCATGTCCGGGTGTCCCCTTCCCCACCAATCCCGACTGCAGGGACTTGTCATCCATCCTCTCTGCTTTTTTGGGAGACAAGGCAGGCTAGGGACAGAGTGGCCTAGATGCGGGTGTCCTGCAGTTGTGCCCAGCTCTTTCCAGACCCCCTGGGCCTCCTGCTTTGGAGAAGGGAGGTGGGGTGCTGTCTGAGGAGGTCCCAGGAATTGGGACTGCAGGCGAGAAGGAGAAGGCCTGGCAGGAACACGGTGGGTGCGGTGGGTGCGTTGGCTCCCCAACAACTCCCCACCTCCATCCTTTTGCTAAATCTAGGCTGCTCATTGATATGCAAACAGCCCGTAAAGGACTGGAGGGGGGCCTGATTGCCTGGCAACAAGGCTCCTCTCTCTTCTCCCCTCTCCACCGCCCCCCCCACCCCCACTGGCTGGTGGACTTTTTTTCTTTATTTTTATAATCACCTCTCTGCTTCCTCTTTAATAGCTGCCTGGGGGATTCATTTTGGCCATTGTCATCTGGGTGGAACCTGGGATATAGGGGCAGTGGAGGAGAGCATGGCACCTTTGACCCCAGACCCTGCATCCTCAGGATGCCCCAGCCATGTGCCTGGGGCATGGAGGGATGCCCTGCACATCCCTCCAAAGAAGGGCAGGAGGAGGGGCTGCCACACTGGGGGGAGACTCTAGGCCTCTGAGTTGGACAAATGGGGTGTGGAGGTGATGGGATAGAGGGATGGCAGGGCAGAGTGGGGAGGGACTCACAGCGGGGAGGATTGTGAAGGTTCGTTCCTTTTGGGGTGGGGGAGGCTCCTGAGCTTTTCTGATCATGGGCCCTGGTGAGGCGCTCGATCCTGGTGGTGAGTGGACCACGGCCCCTGGGGCAGGCAGCAGCCTGGAGCTGGAGCAGGCAGCGCCCATACGTTTTTTTCCTCCTATCCCCCAGCCTCTCTTCCCTCTCCTATTCCCTCTCCCTGGTTTGTTCATTTGCTGCTTTTCCAGAAGAATGGCCTGTATTCTGATGCTAGGCCCAGACAGGCACAAGGACCAAGGGAGGGCAGGGGGATCCTGGTGGACCCCAGAGAGCCGGGGTCTGAGTGTCCAGGATGAGAGAAGGTGGAGACCCCTTGTCATATCTCCTAGGCTTCTGCCACCACCCCAGGGGGGCAGTGCCGCTGACCCTGCCCTGCCTGCAGCTCACCCTGGCACCCAGGCCATGCGTGTTTGAGAAGCACCCAGCAGGCTGTGCTGGGTTAGGAGTCCAAGGTGCTACCTCTGCCCTGTCCTCCTGGGGAGGAGGCCTAGGGTCGCAGGAACAATAACATCTGTCCTGGTTTGAACCTGTTATGTACCCCCAAAGACCATGTTAATCCATTCCTGTGGGTGTAGACCTATCATGGGTGGGAGCTTTTGGTTAGGCTATTTCAACTGAGCCGTGACCTACCCCACTCAAGGTGGGGTCTTAATCCTTGTCTTCAGTGAGCAGGATAAAAGACAGAAAAAGCCCCGAGAGCTTAGAGAGAAACGCCCTGGGAGAAACAAGCAAGGGCCCACAGGAGCTGGGAGGGGGCCATTGAAACCACAGCCCAGGAGAGAAGGACCAGCAGATGTAGCCATGTGCCTTTCCATGTGACAGAGGAGCTCTGGATGCCAGCAGCCTTTCCTCAGAGAAGGTATCTTCCTCTTGATGCCTTAATTTGGACATTTGCATGGCCTTAGAACTGTAAATGTGTAAAACTAATAAATTCTCATAGAAAAAAATCAACCCATTTTTGGTATAGTGCATTCCGGCAGCTTTAGCAAACTGAAACATCATCCTTCAGTCCTTCTATCACATCTGGCCCCTCTGTGTGGTAACAGAAGACATCTGACTACAAATCAGGAGACTTTGGAACCAGGGCGGGTTTATATAAAAACCTTGGTGACCTCTAGACCTCTGGGAGAGGGAACCAACAATTCTAGCTGGCCTTCTTTACAAAGCACCCTAAATGCAAAATTCCCTTTAAGTTGCACAGGCACCCTACCTGGTGCCCATTATTCTCATCCTCCCTGTTTTGCCGCTAGGGAAACTGAGGCAGAGAGCGTAAGCCACTGGAAAAAGCAGTGGAGCCATGTCTGCGGGACTACCAGGCTGCTCTGTGCTCTACTCTGGCCCCTTGATGTCGCATCTGCATCTGTGAAATATGAACTGGCCTACAAGAGTCAAGCTGGGAACCAGCATTGTTCACAGCCCTGCTTCCTTCGGACTCCCCCTGCATCCCCAGGGCGAGGCCCAGAGGCAGGTGCTGCATTGCTCTATGGTGTGGCTGAGGATGGGGAGGTTCAGCAGGTGAGGGAGGTTGCCCAAGGTCACCCAGCAGGACCTGGATTCATCTTCGGGCTGCCCAGGCTTCACCACCCTCGCTGGGACCAATCCTGAGGCTTTAGACCTCAGGGCTGCCTGCAGCATCGTGGCCGTGGATGTGAGGTGGGACGTCTTTTTCTTTCTTGCTCTTTCTCTTGCCCTCTCTCTCTCCCGGGATGCTTGAGCTACTTGCCAGAGGTTGCCTAGAGCAGGCCCCAGACCCCTACTAGGCAGGGCAAAGGGGTGACCTGTGTCCTTCCCCACTGGGTCTCCAGGTGACAAACTGCCAGGGTCTCTGGGGGCCTTCAAAAACGCGGACATGATGACAGGCTGGGGCAAAGTGGGCCCCAGGGCAGGTCAAGCCGGCCGGCTGGGAGGATTCTGGTATATTTTCATGAGAAGGGTGTGTCCTCAAGGTATGAGAGACTACATCTTCCTGGGTTCACGCCCCCTGCCTCCCCACCAGCAGGGGCCAGGCTGGCCCAACTTCAGAAAAGGACTGGGCAGATGCCTGGCTGAAGGAATACCCCTTCCCTTCCTTCCTTTTCATCCTCCTCTGGATGATCTATTCCCTTCGTCATCTTTTTTATTTTGGAACACAACAGGGTGGCTCCAGCCTGAGAAATAGGCAGGTGGATTTATCTCCCAATAAGCAGCCTCCCCATGGATGGAGCTGTGCAGCAGGGAAGGGGTTCATCCTGGATTCTGAGACAGGGCTCTGGGTGGGGACCTAGTTTTGACAGGCAGCTCTGGGGTTGACCCGTTGGCCGGCTGGTCAGCTTTGGCAGGAACAGGGCTGTCCCCCATTCTTCACTGATGGGGAACGCCTTGCTCATCTTTCTGGGACCAGGAAGGAGGAGCACATGGTGGGTTAGGGGTGGGGGTGGGTAGTAGGAGGGACATGGGGAGAGGACAGCTGGAATTCTGGAGGCTTGAGCCACAGGATCAGAACCGGGGGACTGGCGTAGCTCTGCACAGTGCCCCCAGGGCTAACGGGCACACTGCCCGGCGTCCGGGGCTAAGCCAGGGTGAGCACTGTGCAAGTGGGGTTGGCCCTGGCACTGCCCTCTCAACAGCTGGGAGGGGCAGCATCTTCCCTTGTCAGGCCTTGGTTTCCTCTCCGTAGGCCAGATGGGCCATTCCCCAGGGTCCCTGCCATCTTTGAAGGTTCTGTAGTGCAGGAACCTGTCTCTGCCTCTTCAGAGTGTCCGAGTGGACTCTGGTGGGGCCAGTTCAGGGTACTTCTAGCCCATCCTGCACTTTGGGTGCATTAGAGAAAAGCATCCCTGCTAGTAGGCCATGCAGGGTACACGGCTTTCTCAGGGATTATGGGCTGGATTTCAGCCTTCCCTGGACCTTCTGCCTGGCACCCTAGACAGCATATACTCTGAATAGCCTTACCGGGCAGCCCTGGCCAGAGTGATAGATTTAATAACTGAAAATCCAGGATGCCCAGTTAAATTCAAATTCCAGATAAAGTGATTGGTTTTTATAGTATAAGTTGGGCCCAAAAGAACGTCCATGCAATACTTAGGACATGTTTATACTAAACAGTTACTTGTTGTTTATCTGGAATTCAAATTTAACTGGCCTCCTGGATTTTATCTGGCAGCCCTAGACCCTGACTGCTTCTGTCCCTGAGTCTCTGCTTCTGACCATACTGTAGTCTTAAGGTCTTCACTAAGCCCAGCAGTTATCCCAGAAAAGAGAGAAGACAGGTAGAGAGATGATCACAGAAAGACAAAAACAAGGTCAGATAGAAAGACAGCCATGCACATAGACAAGTGGGAGAACCAGAGAAGAAGAGAGGAGAAAACAGAGGTAGAGTGAGAGAAAGAGAGAAAAAGGGACCAAAAACCATTTACCTAGAGAGTGAAGCTGCAGACAGGGGAGAGAAGCACCCCTCCCCACCTCATCCCCTCCTCATCACCCCTCCCCCATGCAGCCTCTCCCCCATAAGCCCCTCCCTGTGCAACCCCTCCCCCGTGCAGCCCCTCTCCATCAATCCCTCCCCCTCCTTCTGAGCCTGGTACTCACCTTGGAGTAGGTGGCCCCATTGATGACCTCTCCTTTCCGCAGCCAGATGATGGAGGCTGCAGGCTTGGCGTTGTCGGCATGGCAGGTGAGGTTGAGGGGGTCCCCGGCCCGCAGGCTGATCACTGGCCCCCCGAGAATGACAGGGTCGTCAGGCGGCACTGCGGGCGGGAGCGGAGCGCAGAGGTTAGAGTGAGCACGCGCCCTCCCCTGAGGCAGAGACCGCAGGCTGGGCGGGGCGAGTTTTATGGAGCTGATGACAAACAATAATTATCACACTTTAATAAAATGTGTAATCCCCTTGTATTACAACAATAATCGCAGCCACAGCAATAATCCCTGACATATGCATCGCGTGTTTATTTGCAGAGGAGGTTCGCGTTCATCAACTTATCCTCTCGCTCGACAAGCCGGCGCCGGGCCAGGGCAGGCTTCATTAGCCTCGTTTTATAGACGAGGCCCTGCCGCCTGGAGAGGATCTGAGGTTTCTTTCTCTCTCTCTCTTTTTTTTTTAAACAAAGAACTGTCACATCTGTGGGCTCATCTAAACCTCACAATCATCTCACGAGGTAAACAGGATTGTTATCCCAATTATCCCAATCCAAAACAGAGGCCCAGCAGGGTGAAGTGACTTAGAAGAGGAGACTGCGGTTCCGAGGGGCCCTGAGGCCGGCATGTCCTTAGCCTTCATCCCTTCAGAGCGACTTCACCTTCATCATCCCCAGAGTGAGAATTATTCTCTCCCACCTGGCTCTTCTACATTTTTAAAAAACAATTTTATTGTCGTAATATGCTTTTAATACACAATTTTAACCTTTTCAAAGTGTACTACACATCACTGGCATTAAGTACATTCACAAGGGGTGTAACCATCACTGCCATCCATTACTTAACCTTTTTCCTCACCCCAAACAGAAACTCTGTACCCATTAAGTAGTAACTTCCCATCCTCCCTACCCCCAGCCCCTGGTAACCTTCCATCTACTTTTTGACCCTATGAATTTAAGATATTTTGTATAAATGGAATTGTAACAGTATCTGTCCTCTTGGGTCTGGCTTCTTTCACTTCACAAAATGTTTCAAGTTTCATCCATGTGGTACAAGGATAAGAATGTCATTCCTCTTCCCAGCTCAGTAGTATTCCATTGTGTGGACAGACCCCATTTTCCCCCACTACATTTTGCAGTGTGGTCAGCACCTCGTGACTCCCTCTGAGACTGGGAGTCCCAGGAGGAGGGGGACGGTGCCAGCGTGGCACCTGCTGCCTCTGATGGGATACCTCCTTTGGTCCCCACAATGACCATGTGACATTGGACAGGCAGTCACCATGACCATCTTCTAGAGAAGAGGTCTTGAGAAACTGACTTGCTTTAGGTCACACAGCCTCTTTGGCAGCTTATGGGGTGACAGGATGTCAAGGTCTCAGGCCCCTTGTTCTTCCTGGACATGCCACAGAAGGGGCAGCTTTCCCTGGAGACCACCCTGAAGGAGTCCTGGGCCTCCTTCCCCAGGGAGGGGTTGGGTCAGTCAACTGGATGACTGGGTGGGGGGCTGCCACAGACCTGGCACAAAGGACCCCTTTTTTTGGATTGTTAGAGAAAGCTCATCCCCCCATCCATGCCCTTGTGTGAGCTTCTGCTGCT
Source organism: Tamandua tetradactyla (assembly GCF_023851605.1). Lineage (NCBI taxonomy): Eukaryota > Metazoa > Chordata > Mammalia > Pilosa > Myrmecophagidae > Tamandua > Tamandua tetradactyla. The sequence continues at coordinate 10,281,272 of NC_135334.1, read as the reverse complement.
CACAGGTGGGCTCAGGGAAGCTGAAGAAGCTCAGCGCTAGACAGACATAGCTCTGGGCTTCCAGGTCTCCAGGCCTTTGGGCTTTCAGATCTCCAGGCTCCCGGACCTCCAGGTCTCCAGGTCTCCAGGTCTCCAGGCCTCCAGGCCTCCAGGTCCCCAGAACCCCAGGCCTCCAGGTCTCCAGGCCTTCCAGGTCTCCAGAACCCCAGGCCTCCAGGTCTCCAGGCCTCCAGGCCTCCAGGCCTCCAGGCCTCCAGATCCCCAGGCCTCCAGGTCTCCAGTTATGCTGATTTGAAAGGATGTATGTACACTAGAGAAGCCAGCTGCCACCACATGGAGGGGTTGACCATCTGCCCTGGAGATGGCAGAACCCTGGTGCAGCCCTGCTCCTTGGAGAGGCTGGAGCCCAGAAAAAGTTGGTTTTCCCAATGTCCCCCAAAGTTGCATTCGGAGAGAGGCAGGCCTCTGAGTAACCCTTGGACAGGATGGGACTGCTGCTTTCTAAAGTCCCAAAGATAAATGACTCTAAGACTTGGAAATCTAATGGACTTTGCCCTGCAGATTTTCAAAACTGTATGGGTCCGGTGACCCCTGTGTTCCTTCCTCCCTACGGAAATGGAAATATGTATCCTATGACTGTTTCTCCTTTGTAGGTTGGCAGCAAATAACTTGTCTTGAATTTTTACAGGCCCAGAGCCAGAGGATATTTTTTTCCTTAGAACAGACTATGCCTGCAACTAACTTTGATAGGAGTTTGTACAGTTTCTAACTTTGTATCTCATTTGTATAGCTACTGAAATGGTTTAAGGATTTCTGATATTGTGATGAAATTAATGTATTTTGTTTATGGGAAAAACATGTCTTTTTTAGGGTCCAGAGGGTAGAATGTGCTGGTTTAGAAGGATGTATGTACCCTAGAAAAGCCATATTTTAATCCTAATCCCATTTTGTAAAGGCGGCCATTTTTTCTAATCCCTATTTAGTACTGCATGTTGGAAACTGTAATTAGATCATCTCCATGGAGATATGACTCAATCAAGAGTGGTTGTTAAACTGGATTAGGTGGAGACGTGTCTCTATCCATTCAGGTGGGTCTTGATTAGTTTACTGGAGTCCTAGAAAAGAAGAAACATTTTGGAGAAAAGGAGAGATTCTGAGAGAGCAGAGGATGACATAACCACAAGAAGCAGAGAGCCCACCAGCCAGCGACCTTTGGAGATGAAGAAAGAAAACACTTCTGGGGAGCTTCATGAAACAGGAAGCCAGGAGAGAAAGCTCGCAGATGACACTGTGTTTGCCACATGCCCTTCTACTTGAGAGAGAAACCCTGAACTTCACTGGCTTTGTGAACCAAGGTATCTTTCCCTGGATGCCTTAGATTGGACATTTCTATAGACTTGCTTTAATTGGGACATTTCCACTGCCTAAAAACTGTTAACTTGCAACTTACTAAATTCTCCTTTTTAAAAGCCCTCTGTTTTGGGTATAGTGCATTCTGGCAACTAGCAAACTAGAACACCAGGTCTCCAGGTTTCCAGGTCTCCGGGTCTCCAAGCCTTCAGGCCTCCAGGTCTCCAGGCCTCCAGGTCTCCAGCTTCCAGGCCTCTGGGCTCCTATGCCTTCAGGTTCTCAGACCTCCAGGCCTCCCAACACCTGGGCTTCTGGGCAGGTCCTACATAGCTTGCTCACCTCATCAGAAAACTGCACCCAGAATCAGGCTTTCCTCTCTTTCCCAGAGCATTTTCTCATCAGGCCCCTCCCCGCATCCACTCTGGCTCCTCAGGAAACTCCTGATGGACAGGAGAGCCTCCTTTTGCCAGCCAGGTAAGCACCTAAAGTGCCTCATCTTCCCTCCGCTGCCCTGTCCCTCTCCTCCCAGGCCAGGGGCAGAGCCAACTAGTCCAGGGGGCACCCACCCCCATGTTCTTATTTCTTGAGGAATGATAATTCCCCAGGGCTTCCTAGAGGCTGTCACTGATTCTGCAGCCAGGACCAGTACCCAGCCCATGTCCCTGGCCCAGGGAGCAAGTCCTCCTCTCTGAGAAGGTCTTCCAGCCTGGCCCAGCCCCCTGCTCCACCCTGGAAGCCAGGGCTGGCGCAGATGGCAGGAGGCGGCGCAGGCAGGCGCAGAGGAGGTGGGCGGTGTGGGCGGGTGGTAACGACAGCCTCCCCCAGCCCACCCACCCACCACCCTCTCATTAGACGATGCCAGGGAGGCTAATTAAAGCCTTCCATAAATGGGGAGTGGGCGACAATTGCTGATGAGGGGACCATCATCTTCCCACAGTGGGCCGGGTCCCTTCCAGCCAGGAGAGCCGGGGCTGGGGGAGACAAGACGTGACTAGAGGATGCAGCAAGTGGCAGGGTCTGGTGGAAAGTGCCCTAAACCAGGACTCTGAAGACCCACAAGTCACCTCCTTCTCCTGGTATAAATTATGAAAGTAGAAAAGGCCATCTGGAGAGTTCCCTCCAGCACTGCCATATTTTTTAGGTTGAAAGCAGTGGTTCTCAGCACCGCCGGCATACTGGGATCTTCTGGGGGGAGGTTTTAAGGAGCCTGTAGCCAGACCGCACCCCAATCAAGTAAATACGTATCTCTGAAAACAGACGCAGGCATCAGGGGTTTTTAATTTTAATGCTACCCTCAACCCTCTCCAGGCGATTTCAGTGTGCGATTGAGTTTGAAAACCAGCCTTCTTTGGGCTCTTTGCTGAGAGGCTGATGGTCATCCCAGCATCGAGACTGGAGGAGGCCTTTCCAAAAACCAGGCACAGTGAAGAGTGAACCCTGCCTTCTTGCTCCTCTAGTGTCGTGGTTTGGGATTAGAGGGAGTGCAGAGGAGGGGTGTGGGGCGGCGCTGTGTGTGTGTGTGTGAGTGCCGAGATGCATGCGCACATCCACACACACACATACACGCAAACACACATCCACCCTCAGAATGGGTCCTGATTACATCTTCCCAAATAAGTGGTTATCACGCCGACTATTCATGTAGCCATGCATTATGAATTGGCCTTCGCCTCATTACACGCCAGATTTTGGGGGGCTGGGGGGTGGCGCGGAGGGCTGGGGTGTGTGGGTGTGGGCAAGGAGGAAGGATGTTTGGGGGCCAGCAGGCTGAATAGAAATCAACCGTAGCTCTCCGCAGCTGTAACTCCGACGGAAGGAGGGCAACTCATTACTTCTCCATTCATTCTCGGGCTGGAGCTGGGGGGGGGGGGGCTGGGGGGGGGGCTGGGGAGGGGGGGTTGGGGAGGGGAGGAAGTCCCCAGCAGCCCTAGCTGGAGATGCATTATTCATAATCCCTCTCGCAGGACTGGTTATTATCCCGAACCACCATAGAGTTTGGTCTCCTAATTTTTAATCACAGGGAAGGTGGAAGTGTTAGCCTTTTGTGATTAATCCGGAGATAAAAATAGTTGACTGTTTTGGCGGTGTGCTTGTTGTCAGTCACAGAGAAAAAGGCATTAACTGTTGGGTGACTGAGGTCCCCGGGGAGGACCTGAGCGGATCCCCGTCAGAGCCCATCCCTGGAGCTGGAGGCAGGTTAGGGAAGGTGGCCCCTGCCTTAGGAAGGGCTGGTGTGTGCGACAACCCAGCACTGGCTGACTCTGGGGCAGCGGCCCAGGAAAGGAGCAAGTCATTTGAGGCGAGACTCCACCATTGCAGGACTCTTTGCGGTTAGTTTCTTCCTCTGTCACCCAGGATTTGGGCAGGCAGCTGGGGGTCTCCCTCCCTGCTCTGTTTCCCTGACACCTGCCCTGCAGAGCTGGACAGTGTGGGCACCCGTCCCTCTCCCTGTGTGCGGTAGAGAGGCCCTGAGGGGTTTCTCTGAGCTCTGCGGTCAAGGGTAAGGGGATTGCTGTGGAGTGGTGGGGGCAGGGAGACAACTGCTTTGCTCCAATGGGGAAACTGAGGCTAGAGAGGGCAGAGGGAAGGTCCCAAGTAACTGAGTGAGTAAGGCGGAGAAGTATGTGAGTGGGTTTGCGAAGGCCATCCTGGCTCCAGCCAGAGAGGGGAAGCTTTCATCTGCTTTAGTCTCAAAGTCCAGCATAGCAGATGTCCTAAACTAGAGATTCTGCTGCTAAAAGTTGAATGGTGGCCACGACCCCATCCCATAGCTATTTCTAAGATATGCTCCTGTGATCAAATGGCCTTAGATATCTGAATGAGTGTCCATCTGGGGGTGACCATCTGACCATGCTTCCCACAGGGCATCAGTCAGAGGGCACAGTGGGGCAACAATTTCCGTTCTAGAGTTGCTGGTCAGTTCACGGTCTCTGTGCCCAGCAACTGTATGGTGTCAAGCTCACTGGACTTGGTCTTGGCTCTCCACGTCGGCCAACCTCACCTGGGCAGGCTGGGGAAACTCGGGGTGCCGACCACTAGCTGCCCCGTGTGTGGGTTTCTTAGAAGAAGGAATCCCTCGGGTGCTTCTCCAGCCCGATGGTCGCCCACGCCTCTCCATTCCAGGATGACTGACTGCTAGCCGACATCAGGTCAGCAGAGACACATGGAAGGCCGTGCTGGCCAGTGGCAGCTGGGGTGGCGTGAGAGCTCAGCTGGGCTTCTCTCCTGCCCCCAGATGGCCTGGCAGAGAACCCCTTCTCACAGACCCCAAGCTCCAGGAGGGCTCCACCCTGCAGGGGCTCCCATAGTACCCAGACACAGTTTAAACCCTCTCCTGTTGGCCACACGCACCTGTACCCATGGCCCCTGCCTCCCCAACACCAGGCATTGGTTTGTCCCACCCACTGGCCTTCCTGCTCTCAGAACAAGCCCAGTTCACTCTGGCACAGGGTTTGCCCTGCTGAAGTGTCCTTTTCTGTACCTTTGACCTGCCAGCTCCTTCCTGTCCACCAGGGCTCGGCTGAAATGACCCTTCTCAGCAAGGCTTTCCCTTACTGCCCTGTCTCAATAGTCCTTCGAAACTTTCTGTGACACCACTGCACTTTATTTCCTCTGTTTTCTGTCCCCTAGAAAGGAGGCTTCCCGACAACAGAGCACTCCCCTGTCTTGGTCACTGCAGAGATAGTAGATGCTTGATAGCATTTGTTGAATAAATAGAGGCTGGAGGTTGGGGGAGGGCACAGCATTTTCTTCTGAGGGCAGCAGCATGTTTTATGCTGTGTGTGTGTGTGTGTCTGTGTGGAGGGTGTGGAGGGGTGAATGCGAGTTGGGGTTGGGCAGCCAAAGATGAGGTACACCGGCCTACCCCCTTAGCCCCCCTGGTCAGTTGTGTGGGAGCTGTCGGCATGGCATGGGTTCAGAGGCGGGGATGAGGATTGTTTTCTTCTGTTCTCGGTGAGAGGGAAGCCTGGGCTGGGGAGGGTTTTAGGGGTGGTTCTCTGCCAGCTTTCTCGGCACCCCCAGTCCTCTTGGTCAGCCAGCGACCCCAGCCTGATTTGGCTGGATCATAGGCTGGCAGGACGGCTGCGGTCAAGCCTGGTGACAGATCACAGGCGCTTGGCCCAGCGCGTGGAGGAAGTTTGCTGCTGGCAATTTTTTTTCCTTTTCTTCTTTGCATCCTTGTTCAGCCCCAGGCCCCAGGGACTCTGGGGAAGGGGTGGGGAGTAGGCGGAGTTTGTGCTGGGCACGTGAGAGCCTGCTGGAGTGCAGCGGAAGACCCAGTATTCCAGCTTCAGTCCTGCACAGCTGCAATCGCCCCTCTCTCCTTGCTTCCCCTACCTTCTTTTCTTTCCTCCAGCCTCCTCCAGGTCAGAAACAGGACGCAATGGCTGAGTAAAGCCAGATGCGTCACTGTCCCTCTTGGAGCTGGTGGTGAGGGCTCACCTGGATGCACCTGCCCCATCTGCTTCCCCTGGAGCTGGTTAGAAATGCAGCCTCCATGCTCCCCCTCAGACCTCTTCAATTCGCATTTTTAAAAGGTCCCAGATAATTTGTGTGCACATTAAAGTTTGAGGAGTCCTGCTCTAGATGGCTTATGTAATTCTTCCTCACGTAAAGGAATAATTACAAACCGGTGAGTGGTGGGAAGGAAAGGCTCACAGTCCGTGAGCTCACTGGGCAGCCCTTCCTGCCCGCGCCCTCTGCTCCTTCCTGGATCAGGGGTGAGAAAGGGCACATGCCACTGGGTTTGAAGTTAGGGGTCCTTGTTTCATAACAGGTCATCTCCTCAGCTTGGAAAGCACGTGTTCCTTTCCTCCTCCTCCTGGTTTTTTCTTATCGAAGCTTCAAGATATAGCTAATCTTAAAGTTGCCCTTTCCAAGAGGTCTTTCCGGAATTTACTTTCTTCTATGGTTTCATAACATCCTGGATGACCTTCGGCTTCAGAACCTAATGTTTTCTATGGAAATTAATCCATTGGTGTTGGCCTCCCTTAGGTCCCCTTTACCTGACCTGGCTCCTGGCACACCCGGAACATTCCATATTTGCTTGCTGAGTTGAACTTGGCAGGAGCCCATCACTTTATGAGCTGTATGATTGTGAACAAGTTATATAATCTGGCACTTGTTTGGAAAGTGTTCTCTCTTATCTGGGAAGTGGGATAATAAAGATCCTTATCTTGCAGGTTTATTATGAGAATTACCTTTGTGATCATAAGAATGCTGAGAGAGCTTCTTAAAACACAAAAGTTAGTTATTACATCCACTTTTTAAGTACAGTATAATATTTAACTTTGTTGTTGTGTGAAAGATACTGTACCAAGGACCCTATGTATTCTATTCTCAATATCCTTGAAGCAGATACTAGAGGATCTCCATTTTAAGGCTCAGAGAGGGCAAATGACTTGTCTAAGGTCACACAGCAGTAGAGTGGTGGGGGGTTGGACTTTAGACCCAGGTTTCTTTGGTTTAAAAGCACCAGTTCTTTAGTATCTATAACAGGTTCTGCTCAGAGTCAGAGCAACTCTCGGAGCACCCCTGCCACTTTAGTAACCCTTCGCAGCCCTTTCCATCCAACTCTCCTGCCCTCAGTGTGATCACATTATCTCCTGGTGCCGGGAGGCTCTGCCTATGCCTGCAGCTGGCCCTATTTCCGAGGTCTTGAGGAAGCCTGTGTCTGGCTCGCAGTTGGTGCTTGAGGGATGTCTGCTAAGAGAGTGGATGAACAACTTTTGCCATCTAGATTCACTCCTGGCTAGGTTTCTCCAACCAACTAGTTTAGTACTATGCCCCTCTCCCAGTTTCTGGGCCACAGGTGATCCCCGCTTCCTATCCTCACTTAAGTCCATTCGCCACCTAATGGCCAACACATATAACTGCAGAATGTAAAGACGGGAGTGACCTGTTTTTAAAGGGTCTGCTTCCCAGTGCCAGCTCAGCATTCATTCAGAAAATTTGCATTGCGCGCACGCTATGTGCCAGGTCCATATCTAAGCACCGAGGACACAAATCTCCTGGCCTAGTGGAGTTTACCTGCTAGTGGAGGAGACACACAATAAACCCAGCTCCGGACACTGGGAAGCTCACTCCTTCCTTGGAGCTCCTGTTGTTTAGGGGTAAGAATAGAGGTGCCGAAGTCAGGGTGCCTAGCTCCGAGATGACTGCCACTACTTCCTGGGTGGGGGGAAGGGGGTGACTTTGAGCAGATGGCTTAATTCTCTGTGCTGGATAACACCAATGCCACAGCTATCATCGTATCGCTTTCACATGAGTTCATGCGAAACACGAGTTCATACAAGGAAAGCACCTTGTCCCCGTGCGTGGCACCAAAGTAAGAACTCAGTAAATTCTGACTCTTACTTCTGTTATGGTTTGTCCAAGAGCAGCATATCGAAGGTGAAGTAGGTTTGTTTCAATCCCTGGCTCTGCTGTGAATTTGCTCTGTGCTCCCCGCCCCAGCCTCGGTCTCTCGAGGCGTAAGGCTCAGCCTCCTGCCCCAAAGGACCTGCAAAGCATCACCGTGAAAGTGCAGCAGGTGACAGATGAGAAGGGACCAGTGGTGAAGGCTCCCGAGGGAGGAGGGGGCTAGAGAGAATGGGGGGACGAAAGACAGACAGATGCTGACAGCGACAAAGTCAAACAAACTCACTTGTTTTGGTCCCGAATTAGGAAGGGGGAGAGGCATTGTTTTGTTTATTCCCGATTAAACCCTGAAAGAGGGCCTGCACCATCTCATCGGCGAGGAGCTGTTTGTGAGGAGACGGATGTTTCATTGATACTCAGCACATAAATAAACCACAGGGTGTGTGCGGAGCAGAGGGAGGGAAGGGGGGTGACGGGGAGGGGAGGCTGCAGCGATCCTGGGGCAAACAGACCCATGGGTGTGCACGCTTGTGCAGGCATGTGCACCTTTGCAGCCATGTGCTGAAGTACGTGTGCACGTGTCTGTGTGTGTGTGTGTGCATGTGTGCCCAGCTCAGGGTGATTGTGGGTGTCAGGTATGTGGAGATCAGAGGGCTTGAGACAGCTCCTTTGGTGGCTAGAGGGAGAAAACAGTAGGGTCAGGGCAACTTGTGAGAGCAGCTGGGGAAGCGGGATAAGGTGAGGGAGCGGCTGGGGCTGGAGAGAAAGGAGAGGAGAGGGGGAGAGGCAGAGAGCTGGATGGCTGCTCAGACCACCGGGAAGGGTCGCTGGCTGGGCTCCGGGTCCTGCGGGGAAGGGGCTGGCCTCTGCAGTCCAGCACCCGTGCACGTGGCCGCAGGACAACGTGACAGCCCTTCCTAGGCAGGTTTTTAGAAATCACAGCCCGTGCCCCTTGCGGCACCTCACACAGCTCTGCAGTGAGTTCTGACTTGGACCTGGGGTTGGGATCCTTCTGCTCAGCGTGGCTGGTTCTGTGCATGGGGTGGGGGGTGGGGAGCTATCACAGCGTCATCGGCTGCCACTTAGCTTGTTCAAAGTTCACGATGACCTCACGTGGCGGGTGGCTCTCTTCTTACCCTCATTTTACAGATGAGGAAACTGAGGCATAGAACGGCAAAGGGTCCAGACTTAGCAGGTGGGGGTGGGGGTGGGGCACCAGGAATCTGGCTGAGGATTCCCAACTGCGGTGTGGGGCTGCATCCAACCAGCCCAGATGATCTCTCTTTGTTTTGGGTTGCTTTGCTGTCCAGGTGACCCATGGACTGGCCACGACTCAAGGGTCCCAGTCGGTCCCCTAAGTACAAGTTGGAGCCGATCGGGTTGGTTTTGCTAACTCCACTGGGCAGTCAGCCTTCTCAGGGGGCTGGGCAGCTCTTAGGAGAAAAATGGCTGGGGTGGAAACCTCCTGCCAACATCCTGGGGTCTCCGAAGTCTTTACAGAAGTTGAGGGACACCAGGAAAGAGCCACTTCATTGAGGGGCGTTATGGGTTGCCTTGCATGGCACTAAAAGGTAGGGTGAAGCCCTAACTCTCAGCATGTTGGAATGTGACCTGTTTGGAAATGAGGTGGCTGCAGAAGAGATGAAGCCACACTGCAGCGGGAGGGCCCTTAATTCAATACAACTGGTGTCTCCATAAGAAGGGGAAAAAATGCAGTTATGCCACCAGGGGAGGGCGTCACGTTGGAGATGCCAGGGAGCCCCAAGGATGGCTGGCAGACCCCAGAAACTGGGATGAGGCTGGAGGGTCGCTCCCCTGCGGGCTTCATAGGAGCTGAGCCCGGCCACTTTCAGTCCGAAGAACCATGAGACAGTAAGTTTCTGTTATTTTCAGGGAGCTGGTATGCTTTATTTTATTGTGGCAGCCTTGGGAAACTAATACAAGGGGTTTAAAAAAGAAACGTAAGAAATTCCAATATTGGCTTTTAAAATGAGAGTTTAGAAATGCTGTTGCATTATAAAAGTGTACAATTTTGAGGTAAAAAGAAGATCCAGAAATGACAGGAGCAAGGAGAGAGGGAAAAGCAGGCAGAGGGGTGAATAGGGACAGATGAACAGACAGACAGGAAAGAGAAGGAGGGCTAAGTGAGAGGCAAAAGTCACTCCTTCATGAAGAAAGAGATGCCAGGAGAGCTGAGGAAAAATGTACTTTCCCTTGTAAGGAGAACAATAAAACCAAATGGCCACCTGCCAAGGAAGGGAAAAAAGCAGAAAACTTTCTCTTGCCATAAAAATTCATTTCAGGGAAATCCCAGAAAACCACTAAAATGCATTCTACAACTTTATGTAAATTTACCAAATCCACTATTTTGCCAAAATCCTAAGAGAAGCAAGTCAAATTCTTTTTCTGACCTGAAACATTCCTTTGAAAATGAAGTACAAGCCTCTAAATTTGCAAAAGGGTGACCCTTTTAGAAGTCATTTTAAAAGGTGTTCTAATTTTTTACCTACGTTTTGGCATTATCGATATTTAAAGTCTCCTATTTCTCTGTTTTTCACGGAGGGAAACCACCCTTCTCCTTAGAAATTGGTGCACATTATATTTCATTTTATACGGAGGGGGTGGCTTTATAGATGAGTTTTCCCAGTCGAAAATCTTTTAGGCTGCTGCAAGGAAAGACGCCAAGAGGACGCTGCCTGTGTGCACCTGTGGCGCGTTGCTCGGAGAAATCAAGTCCTGGTGACCCATGGAGGGCTTGGGTGGGGGTGGGTGCGGGTTGGGGTCCCGTGAGCAGACTCGGAGGTCTCTCAGGCTCACCCCCAATAGAGTGAAGGAAGAGGATTGGTGGAGGGACATGCTGGGCCATGAAGTGGTGTCTCCAGGACCTCAGCAGAGCTTGCAGGGAGCTCTGAGGCTGGGTGGTCCTCAGAGCCGGCCTGTCCCAGGGAGGGAGTGCCCAGCCTTTCCATCCTGTGAGAACCGGCCACTGAACGTGGCCTCCTCTCTCGAGCCACAGCTAACGCCTAGAGAGGGGTTCCCTGAGAGCTGTCCTCCACCAGCACTAGCAACCAGGGGCTGGTGCTTCTGTCCCTTCTTCTGATTATCCTGTTTTGTTTCTGTTTCTTCCCATCACCCCTGAGGTGGGATGGGAGTGGTTTTGGCACCAGGATGCTCTGTATCAGAATGCAGCCCCATGGGGGCATGGCTTGGTTACCTCGGCAAACCACTGCCAGTGGGCAAGGGAGGAGCTCCTGGAGCTAAGTGAGACCCTGTTCTCCGCCGGGCGCCCTGTTCATGGGGACAGGAAGGACTCCCCATCCGACCCAGTCATTGCAGTAGCTGAACTGCAACTGTGTGCTGGGGCTGGGTGGGAGCAGGGTCTGGGGTTGCACCTTTAACCCTGGTAGAGCAGTGCCACGCACAGGTGATGGGAGAATACAGCCTTCGCTCACAGGCAGACCTGGGGACCCTCCAGCTGGTGACTTTGGATGCATTTCTAAACCTTTCTGAGCTTCAGTGTTCTCATCTGTAAAATGGAGCTAATCCGTGGCTGAGGATTAAATGGAAGGGCACGTGAAAAATGTGGGGACACTAAAGGTGTTTTATAGCAGGGGCCGTGAGCTGGTTGGGCACTAAGGTTTGAAGGGCCCACCTGCCTTCTCCTACATCATTTGGCTTTCCCCCTTGGGTTAAGGCAGAGTGTCAAGAAAATCCAAAGTGCAAATGTGCAAGCTTAGAGAAGCGACATTGAAACAGCCGTGGTCTCTCACAATGGTAATGACCATGGGTGACCTTGCAGATCTGCCGGGTATGCCAGTCAGGACAGGTGAGCCGTGACACGATGTGGGAAACTGAACCGGGCAAGGAGAAGGAGGCTCCGCAGACACTTCTCACATCTGTGCTCACTTTCTACTTGACCAAGAGATTTCGGATTCAACACAGATGATTACAGAGCTACTAGGAGCCAGCACTCACTGTGCTACGTTCTCCCCGTCCCCTTCACGCGCCCTCTGTTGGATGTCTGTGGGAGTTGGGCAGGGAGGGGCAGGGATTGTTACTTCTCTTCCCGGGCTGAGGAATGCGAGCTGGGTGGCTGAGAGCACCAAGCTTTCCAGTGGAAGAATGGGGATTTTAACCACAGCGCCCTGACTTCCAGCCTGGGGTTCTTTCCATTTGGTTACGTGCAGCAGGGGCTGGACAGGCGGCCTGGGGCAGTGTGAGGGTTCAGGGGGGAAGGAGAGAGGCCCTCCCAAGACCCTGCTCTGATTCTGACTCATAAATCTGGAGTCTACACCTCCCCTGGCCCTGGTCCAGGCTGGACCCTGATGCTCCCACTCTTGACACCCGGGGCCCTGGTCTGGCCCCTTTCCCGCAGTGGGAAGGCAGATCCTGGGGGGATCCTCAGGCGAGCACTCACCCCCAGAATAAGAAATCCCACTCGCTGGTGCCCGGCCCGGACCTCCGTTGGGAAAATAAGTTCTCTTGACTCTGAGTCTGAGGATTGATTCTTTTCAGCAGTGAAGGATGTCTGTTTCCCCTTCTCTTGTGGCCCACACGTCCTCTGCCGAGCTTGGGGAGGTTTGTTCTCAGCTGAGGAGCGCCAGGGCAGGGGAGGCGTCTCTGCTTCTCTACTCTCCTGCCTTCAGGCCTCTGGAGGCAGGTGACCGGGGAGCAGGGATGGGGCGAAGGAAGACGACAGGGTGGGAGAGAAGGAGACGAGCAGAGGCAGGACCAGGAGCCCCAGGGCTTGGGGTGAGAGTCAAACAGGCAGCTGTTTCCTGACCCGCAGACGAGTGAAAAGGACCAGATGCTTCGTAAGTGGGGTCTTCCACGTTCCACCACCTACGGCCCTTACAGGAGAACCCTCCCTTCCAGCCTCCCCCTTGCACCCCTCCGATCCCCAAGCCTTCTGGGTGTCTCCCCTGAAAGGAGAATCTCTGTTTATGGCATTCAAAGCTCCGCAGGACCCAGCCTCAGCCAAGCCCACCTGCAGCCACATGGGCTGTGCACCGCCCACCACGCCCCCAGGCCAGGCTGCCCTCTCCTCCGCTGCCACGTGGTGAAAACATGTATGACCTCCCAGTTCTCTTCAAAGGCCTCCCCTGCTCTTGGCGATAGTGCGGATGGGCACCTGGAGGGCGGGGACGCCTGGCTGCCTCGGCCAACGCTGTGGGAATGCATTGGATGGGCCGCCCCACCTTTGCCCTGGAGAGTTAGCCTATCAGGGTCACTGATGGCTGCATCGGGGTGCCTGGCTTGGACGTGGGTTGCTGGGGGGAGCAGCCACACCATATTCCTCCTTGCCTCTCCTGTTCCAGCTTGGAGCCTGCACAGAGCGGGTTCTTAGCCAATGAACACCAAATAAATGAGTGAAGGTAAGAGGAGATGACAACATGGAGGGGTGTTTGGGCAGAAAAACAGAGCTCCAGATGGAGTGCCTCAGGAATGGGGGAGATGTAGAAAAAATAATGGGTATCAAGTGCTTGGTACATTCTAGAAGATTCCTTTTGGGCTTACTGGCACTCCATGTTGGAGCCACTGGCTGATTTGGGGAGATGTTGGGGTTTGGGGTCCGCACAGGCTTTGCTGGTTCTGAGATAGCTCCAGGCATTCGAGCCAATATGAGTTGGGGACCCAGGACAGCTGGTGTCTCCTGGCTTTCCTACAACCTTGGACAAGTCCGTTCTTGTCTGGGCTTCCCTCTCTCCACCTTCAACCACCCAGTTCCCCACAGCTGGGGCTCAGTGACTTTTGGATCCTTCATCATCTCCCTTCTTTGCACTGTCTCCCTTCTCCCGCTTCTCTTTCCCTTTGATTAGCAATTGACTTGCCGTGAGAAGTGTATGTCTGACGGAGACTCCATAAAGGCAGATAAGACCGCATCAAGTGGGATCAGCGTGAGCCCAAATATGTGGGTTTCAGCTCAGATGTGCATCACTGTCACTGCTCATGACTCTGGGAGGGGGGTAAGTGCTGTGATGGATTGGTCAAAATGAAACAGTGCCACTCGGAACAGCCCATCACCGGCTCCCAGGGACAGATTGGGGAGGCGCTCCATCCTGGTTTGAGTTGAAATGTGTCTTAAAGCTCCAGTCAGCACCCCGTGGTGGGGTTTACCCTGTGGGGCCAGAGGCATGGATAATCCAAATCTGGTATATAACTGAAACTATCATTTGCATTTGACCTTGGGATGCATTTGTGTGAGTGTGCATGGGGTGAGAAGGCAGCTTTCCTTTTTGTTGTTTATTTTAGACTCTTAGTAGAGTTGGTTTCCATTCACTGGGCGCAGTCACTGGGGAGGGAGACGGGGCCATGTTTTCTCCAGCATGAAGCACTCATCAGCCTGGAATTGTTTCAGAGGCAGGTCTCTGGGGTCCACAGGGTCTCAGAAGTCTTGGGGAGCTGAGATGCTGCCTCAATGGACCGCTTTTGGGCTGGGGCTGCAGGATTGGGTTTGGAGTTAGACCTGGGAATGAATCCTGTGTGGCCTTGGATAGGTCAAGTAGGTCTCTGATCCATAAAATGGGAGGGACAATGATACTCTCTCTGGAGGGTTATTGGGCTGATCCTACGAGGATGTAAGCAGAGTCCCTGCAGCAGGGTTCCTTCAGCACTCATTCCCTTCTCTCTCCTCCCTCCTCATCGCCCACAGAATGGCCCCCCAGGCTGGACAGTAGTATGGGACCCCAGGAGACCAAGCAAAGCCATGAATAATTCTGGGGATCAGTGAAGAAGTCATTTCTGTTTGCTCCTCCAGACCCTGGTGTTGGGAGAAGATGCTTGTTTGCTTGCTTTTTTTTTTTTTTTTTTTTTTTAGAGTAAGCAGGCAGAACACATGCGAGAGGACATGTGGGCACTCACAAAGACAGAGGCGAGAAAGGTGAGGGGCCTGGTTTCTTTGTGTGTGTATGCTGCATGGTGGGAGTCACATTGCATTATTTTTCTATGTAACTATCCCATTATTGCAGCACCATTTGGTGATTTTTGGCGGGGGAGGTGCATGGGCCCGAAATCAAACCTGTGTCTCTGGCATGGCGGGTAAGAATTCTACCACTGAACTACCCTTTCATTCTGGCTTGTTTGCTTTTAAAGAAGCAAGTAGGGGGATGATGCAGAATGTTGAATAATTCACAGCCCATTTGCCACCACATGGGTTTTTAGAGAGGAGGATAGCTGGGGTCCCCTTGGAGGCTGGAGGTTTGGGGCTCAGGCTGGATTTTGTATCCATCCAGTGGTGGAAAGGGGTCCTGAGTGGAGAGTCAGGAAGGCCTCCTATAAACCTGAAACTGGAGTCCCAAAGGATGGGGCCTGAGTTGTGGGGCCACCACTTTCCAGCTGTGTGAACATGCAAAAGCCATTTCATGTCTAGGCTCTCAGTGTCCACATCTGTAAAATGGGCTTGAAAGTCAGTGCCACCAAAAGGTGTTTCTTTTCCTCGCTTTCAATTTGCCTCTACCATTTTAGCCCAGCTGATAGTAAGGATTTACTCAGGGAGGGCCCCAGCCATTTCCTTTCATGCATCGTATCCCCCTTTGGAAGATCTTTTTACGCTTGTAAAATAGGCTAAAAGCGAGTACCTGCAGGAAATATTTGCCTGTGCTTTACCATCAGGAATCTTAATATTCATCGCCTAAATCTCCAGAGACTAAAATCTCAGCTCCAATGTAATGTAAATGTTAATGCTGAGAGCCTTACCTAAAAAAATACTTAGTGAAGTGTCTTTAGAATTGCTATATAACAAGCAAAACTTTATTACTATAATGCTTATTTTTTCTATATTTGTTTATAAATGAACTTCTTACAAAATAAAAAAAAAAAAGGGTCAGAGCCATCAGAGTGTCAGAAAGGGCAGCCAAAGATGGGTCTGTTTGTAAACGTGGCGCTTCACACAGATGCCAGAATGAAAAGTGAGGGCAGAGGGAGGGGTGTCCACGCTGGTGCTAAGTTCGGGGGGGGCTTCCGTGTGGATGAGTGGGGGTGCCTGTCAGGCCTCTCATGGTCCCAAGAGACAAGGAAAGTCCCCCCACCCCCACCCCTTCCTGCAGGGCTGGCTGGGAACAGATTGTAGGTCGTACCGCCTGGCTGGAGGCGACCTCATGGCTCCCTGCCCCTCCTGAGGCCCAGCTCCGCGGCCCCTGCTTGTTTGCCTCCTGGTCAAGGTTTGCAGCAGGTAAGGAGGCTGCATCCTGTTCCATCCCAGAGAGGAGATCTAGGCGTCCCCAGGTGAGTGGAAGATCCCTAGCTAATCCGATCCCACACACCTCCCTTCCCAGGAGCTGGGAGAGCTGGTGTGGAGGAGACATGGGACATGCCTGAGCCACACGGTGAGTTAAGGCATCGTCTCTTAGGGCCTCCTGCTGCACAGACATGGGGTGTTGAAAGGTAGATTTTCCTACTTGCCTTGAATCAGCAAAACAGCCCCTGCTCTTGCTTGCCTCAGTGTCCTCGGGGATTTAAAATGCAACGATAGAGGGTGCAGGGGTAGTCCAGTGGTAGAATTCTTGCCTGCCATGCAGGAGACCCAGGTTCAATTCCCAGTCCATGTGCTTCCCAAGAAACAAAAAAACAAAACAAAAATTCAACAAATGGTGCTGTGATAACGGATACTCATATGGAAAAAGAATGTGATCCCACTATACGACATACAAAAAAAAGAGAGTAAAATGTAATGATAAGTTATAAATGGTCATCCAGTCACTGTTTGGCCATTATATAATTATTATATCAAAATTGTCTATATATAGTTTATATTGGCACTGAAAGGGGAAGAGGGTTAAGCGGCATCATGAGGGCATGAGGTTAGATGTCAGGGAGAACTGTTAAGAGACACAGTTTATCGGTGGGAGTTAGGGCCGCTCTTTCTCCAGAGCCTTTTTGTTTGTTTTTCTTGTCAGGGATGAATTAGATGAGACATGGTGACATGACCCGAGACAGGGGGAAGGACCCAAGGGCTTCTGGGAGCCCCATTCGCCACACGTCCACATCCACACTCGCTCATTAGTTTTCCTCAAGTTGCTTCCTTGCTCCCAGTTAGTCTCTGCCTGTTTAGGTCTCTGGGAGGTGTTTCTATTTGTAGAGCAGGAAGGAAAAGAGTGAGGGGCCCAGGGCCTAAGGGAAGCATGTGGCTGCTAATTGCCGATTGTCAGGCACAAACTCTGCTCCTGGCCTGACCCCTGATGGACAGATGGATGCGCCTCTGGGCACTCCTATGGCTTCCTATCGACTCCTGATAAATTGACTCTGAAAGGGGCTTTTCTTATAAACATTTTATGCCTCAACAGCTGTTAAGGGTGAAATAGCAAGATGCAGAAGGGGACTCTGAGGTGGGCCCTGTGGGAGGAAACTTTGGCTTCTTGCCTGCCCTGCAGCCACATGGGCTCAGCCTACAGGGGCCCAGCGCTCCCTAATTTTCTACGCTGAGGGGTGAGACTTGGGGAGACAGCCAGGGACCCCTAATTGGTGGGGAGAAGTAACAGAGCCAAAGGGTGGAGAGAAGTAACAGAGACCTCCACACAGGACTTCCAGGAGACTTGCCTTCCAGGAAAGACAGGGTTAGGGAAATGAGAGGGGGAGGAATTAAGCTGGACAATAACTAGAACTTCCTGATGCTGGGCTGAGTCTGGAGAAGCTGTGGGATCCCTCCGGGTTTGTGCCCAGCTCTCCGAGTGCCCCGCCATGGGGTTCATTCGCCTTGCCTGTAATGGAGCTGCACTTACGGTGGCAAAGTCCCTCACTTTTCTGAGCCTCTATCAGCACTTTCCCCTGTTGTTTAGCTTAAAGCCCGCACTGACCCAGTGCAGTGCACAGGGCAGGGCTCAGTGGCTCCCCTCGGCTCAGTAAGAGAGGGCTCAGCAAAGCTCAGTGGCCTGCCCACCTATAAACAGTGAGAGTCTGAGCTACACCTCCGCCCAGCAAACTGCATCTTCTGTCCCCTGTCCCCAGCTGACCTGGCTGGAAAACCTCGTGGGGACTGGTGGCTGGCCCAGGCCTGACTCATCACCAGTGCTCCCCGACTCCAGCCCTGACCCCTCCCCCTCCCCCCAATCCCTTGTCTGGTTCGGGCTGGGGGAGGGCGGCCCAGCACCAACTTAGGGCTGGATTGGGGTGAGGAGGCACAAAACGTCACAGGCGTCACAAAACCTGATCAGCCATCAAGGTAATGTTCTAATGCCTTATTTAAGAAAACATCAAAATAAATGCAGAAAGTCCACAAGGAACAAAATATCAAAACTCTAAAATAAAGAAGAGGATCAATAAGCTGAAGTTAATTAACAATTAGTTAAGATCACGCCTTGGTCAAGTGAAATGATCAAACATGGTGATTTTCTCAACTGAAAATACAATTTAGTAAAAGAAGCAATTGGTGATGATGATGATGATGATGATGATGATGATGATGACTGGGGAATTTGCTTCCATTAAGGCTAAGGAAGTAAAATTATAATAAATCCTGTGTTGGTGATAGATACAATAGTTAAACTTGAAATAATGTCATGAGTTTCATGACACCTATTTTGCAATGTTTCAGTATTTTTTCCCAGCCATTTTAATGTTCTGGGGTAGGAGGGGATTAATAGTTAAAAAAAATACATGAAAACAGGTATTTAGGGGCAGGTATTCTTTCTTTTCCCCAGGCTCTGGTATGGCACCATTACTGATCCTATCTTTACCTTAGATATTGCTATTTTGTTTTTTATGGATTTGTGCAATAATTTTTTTTTTTTTTTTTTTTTTTGCATGGGCAGGCATCAAGGAATCAGACCCAGGTCTCTGGCATGGCAGGCGAGAATTCTTCCACTAAGCCACTGTTGCACCACCCTGTGCAATAAATTTTATCTTTAAAAATCTTGCATTAAATTTTATTTATTTGGATTTCTGTGTTTTTTTGTTGGCTGAGTGCCTCGCTTACCGCACCCTAATTCTGGCCCTGCTTCAATTGCTTCCCAGAGAAGCTGCCCTTCTTTCCTGTTCTTGGTGGGGATAAAACAAGGACTGATCTCTCAGGCTCACGGGATCTAGCTGGGGCCTGTTCAGGTCTAGAATTGTCCAGGGAGAGGTGAGCAATGGGGTGCAAGCAGGATGCCGAGGGAAGACAGATGGCCTCCGGGCACCTTACAGATTGACACAGGCAGCGATTACCAAGCTCATCCATCAATGTCCCTGGCGGGAGGATGCTCATCTTAATCAGGCCAGGAGGTCCCCTGGGACCCACCAGTGGGCAGAGGCAGGGAGAAGCCAGGTGAGCCAAGGCCCCTGCAGCCTGTGAGCTACTGCCCAGAGAAGGTGAGGTGCAGCCAGGGTGGCCAGGCTGTGCACCGACCAATTCCAGAGGGTCTTCTCTGTTGTGCAGGCATGCCCTGAAGGCTACAGACCCTGTTGCTCAGGCCCTGGGCTGGGAGAGACAGCAGGAAGAGAGGGGAGGAAGCAAGAGCAGGGGGAGGGGGAGGACCTGCAGCTTGCTCTCCTCAGAATCTCCAGTGGCTTCCCCACCCTGCGGAAGGGAGTCTGCACTCTCAGCTTGACCTAAGGCCCTCTGCAGCCTGGGTCCTGCTTCTCTTGCTCTCTGACCCAACAAAGACCCTTCACGTGAGCCCTCCTCTCTATTCCCACCTCCAGGGGCCCCCATTTTCCCTGTCTGACCCCAGAATGGCTCATTCTGGAGATCCAAGTTCTGCTTCCTCCTTGAAGCCTCCCCTGATTGCTCTTCTTCGTCCCCAGACCGAGGATTTCACGTGTGCCTACATCATTTCCCCAACCCTTGTTTTTCTCCTCGGAGCCTCTTACCGTGCTGCCAGCAAATGCCTGAAGTTTAAGGGAATGGTGTGTCCTCTCAGATCTGCGGGTGGCGGGTGGTAGGGGCTGGCTGCCTGGGGGAGGGGCCCCACAGAGCCAGGAGGGGAACTTAGGGATGGCCTCTGCTCCAGCTTAGGCCCATGGGACTCTCCAGATGAAAGAAATGCCAGCCGGAGGTGCAGGATCCCGGGTTCTAGTCCCAGCTTCCTCATCTCACCAAACAGGGATGCTCAGGCCACGGGCCTGGGAGGCAGACTTGTCTTCGCCCTCTCACCCACATCCCAATTGCTGTGAACTCCACCTTTGAAATATACACAGATCTGGTCACTTCTCAACACCCGCATGCCACTATTCCAATTCAAGCCACCATGACTCAACAACTCCAGGACTACTGTAGGGGCTTCTTAGCAGTTTTCCCTGCATTCGTCATTCCCCACCCCCCATCCCAATTTGATATCTCTCCTTAAAACAGCAGACAAAGTGATCCTTTCATATCATGTCACTCCTTTGCTCAAAGCTTCTGGTGATTTCTTATTTCATGCCGAGTAAAACCCAAACTTGTTATCTGTGAGATCTGGCCCCCCGATACCTCTGACCTCATCTCCATTCTTTTCCTTTATCCACTCTGGGTCAGCCATGCAGCCCTTCTTGCCATTCCTGGAAAATGCCAAGAACACTCCTGCCCCAGGGCCTTTGCACGTGCTGCTCTTTTTGTCAGGAATGTTCTTTCCTCAAACGTTTGCTTGGCTTGCTCTTTTTGCTTTCTTGGGGTCTTTGGTTGTGTGTCACCTCTTCAATGAGAACTTCCCTGGTTTTCCATATAAAATGGTCCTTCTGAACCACCACCCTCCATCCCCTTGCCCTGGGCAGGCTTTCTTCATGGCACTCACAACAATATACTATTTGTGTACTATCTGTCTCCTCCTACCGGGGGAGAAGCTTTATGAGAACAGCGACTTTTTCTGTCTTGCTCATTGTTGTATCTTTAGTGGCTCTAATTACAAAGGCACAGAATAGATGCGAAACAGCCCAAACTAGCTGTCGCTGGAGGAAAACTCCCTTTCCCTGACTTGGTCTCAGATTTCCCAAGTGCAATGGGTGGATGGTCCTATGTCTCTCCTGGGAACTTAACACTCCCATGCTCTACTTGAAGGCCTGCTTTGCACCCCACATTCACTGCGATGCATTAGTATAACATTTTTTGGTCTCCCAATGACTTTCAGGTACAGGATCTGTGCTTTGCCTTCTTGGCAGGCCCCCAGGGAAAGTGGTTGGGACCTCAGAGGCTCACACGGGTGACTGCAGGTTAGAAGCAGAGCCTGGGCTAGTGCTCAGGTGACCCGGGGGCCCAATCTTGTCATCCCAGTCCTGCAGGTTCACAAGGCAGGCCTGCAGAACAGATGTGCCACCAGGACCCACGGCCAGGCCAGCCCCGAGGCTGCTGAGCAAATCCCCAGTCTCCCCAGACCGGGCATGGCTCCAGCTGTGAGTCACTGCTCAGTCACCACTCCTGCTTATTTTTTTTTGATGAAGGATGATTATAATAAAGGAATTCATCACAGGGAATGACGGCTCACAGTTGGAGGCTCTCCAGCATGGCTTTGCTAACAAGCTCAAGGTGCTTCCACTCATTTCAAACAGCCTGAGTGGTGGAGATGGACAGGGGCATGTGTTCCCATTTCACAGTTAGGAAAATAGGGGCTGAGAGAGCTACAACGATACCTGCCCAATATCTCAGATTAACCTGGGGGTACAAGGACGATGGTATGCCTGTACAATAGCTCTCCAAAACAAACAAAGAACAAACCACTACCACAAAACAAAACTCTGAATTGTAGCATTTGCCAATCTTTCTAGTGTCGATACTCCTGCTACAGCTATTTCAAGCTACCCACATTGCTGAATGCGGGGCTGGGAAGTGATGCGTGCCCACCACCAGCTCTCACGGCTAGAACCAGTGGCTCCAGCACACCCCCGTGCTGGGTGATGGCCTGTGACTTCTGTGCAGAACTTTACAGTTTATAAAGCATTTTCAAATTTGGCACTCACCTAATTTTCCTAAGAATGCTTTCAGATGGACAGTTTTATGCCCATTTTTCAGATGAGGAAACTGGTTCTCAGAAAGGCCAACTGATTTGCTCAAGGGGAGCAAGGGACTATGCTTCCTTTCTGGGATGCTGACAAAACTGGGGCCAAACTGGGGCAGGTGAGGCTGGGCAGAGAAGGAGCAATGGAAAGCCTGTCTTGTCTGGTCCTTTGGTTGCTTCTTGCAGGCTCCCCTTTTCTTCTCCATCGGCCAGAGCAGGCCTTGGTTCCAGAATAGCTGGATGGCTGCTGGTGAAGACACAACCATCCTTGGCTGGTGGGTAAACTTGGTGGCCATTCATTTCTTCAGTGAACTCTCCTGAGTGCCACTCTGCTGGATACTGAGCTAGGAAGGGCATTTGGTCCCTGGTCACAGGGGATACATGGTCCAGGTTGGGGAGATGCACCTACATGGCACTGAGTGGTATGTGCTGCCATGTGGAGGTGGGGGAAGCTATGGGAGTTCGGAGGACGGAAACCAAAACCAGGTTGGGAGGCCAAGGAAGGCTGAGAGCATCACGTGCAACAACAACTGAGGGAAGATGAGTGAAAGCTGAGGCTGGAGAGGTAGGTGGGCCCTGAGTCCCTAAGTCAGGCGCTGTGCCCCCAGGGCTTTGTTCCCCCAGCAAAGGTATCTTCCAGGGATACCTGCGTTGACGTCCTGTGGCCTCATGATGCTAAGTGTGTGCAGTCTCTATGATTTTGCCCCTGGGATCTGGAATGCAGCATGGGAGATGCCAGCTTGGCCAGAGTCAGCTGGAGACACGTTTGGATGGGATCTGGGCAAACAGATCTCCTTTTTGCCAGTACTAATTTTCTGGCTCCCCAGAGTCCAGAGGAGGCAGGAAAGGTGCTCACTGCCTTCCCCCTGCACTTCCCTG
Organism: Tamandua tetradactyla; assembly: GCF_023851605.1. Classification (NCBI taxonomy): domain Eukaryota; kingdom Metazoa; phylum Chordata; class Mammalia; order Pilosa; family Myrmecophagidae; genus Tamandua; species Tamandua tetradactyla. The sequence continues at coordinate 10,258,803 of NC_135334.1, read as the reverse complement.
CCTTCTCCCTGCTCTCCCCACTCCAGCTGCAGAGAAACTCCACACAGAGGGTAGAGGAGAGGTGTGGGGTTGGCACGTGCCCATGCATGGATTCTGGCCCCAAGACATACAGCTTGTGGGAGCTCCTGGACAGATTGTGCTTCAGATAGAAAGGGCGGGCAGGGCTCATACCCTGGGATGGGTGAGGCCAGGTCTGCCCTGCTCTGGAGGATCCTGCACATTTGGGAGGTGAAGAAGCACCGACTGGTCTGGGTGCCCTAGGAGATGCGTTTGCCAGTGGGGACCGGACATGCACCCGGGCTGCCATGTGAGAGGTCCACTACCCTGAAGCCACTTGCTAGAGGGAAGCCATAGAGAGACCACAAGGAAGGAGAGGGAGAGGACCCAAGAGCTCTGGCATGCCAGCTCCCAGAGGCTCAAGTCTTCCCAGCCCAGGCACCAAAGAAGACGTTGAGACGGCCTAGCCCTTCTTCCTGCCTGATTGCATTCCCTGAGACACCCTGAGCCGGCACTGTGAGAGCTAAGCATTGACCACTGTTGTTTGATGCTGCTGAGTTTTGGGCTGATTTGTTACGCGGCAATAGACAACCAGAACAGATTTTGTGGAAACGGCCAGCCTATTCGCAAAGGCACCTGTGCTGGGAACATGGGAGGCATTCGCTGCTGGCAAAACACTTTCCTATAAATATTCATTTCTCTCTCTACAAAACCCCTGAGCACCAGCGGGGCAGGTGGTTCTGTATTCTTATTTTGTAGATGAAGAAACTGAGGGTCAGACAGGCTAAGCAGTTTGGACAAGGGCACATGGCCAACAAATGCAAGGGCCAGGGCGAGGGCCCAGGAATTCTGATTATAAATTCATTGCTTTCTCCACCACGCCAGAGCTGCCATCCTTTCTATCTCACTTCTCACTGTGTGAAAGCCCGAGTCTTTGGCCAAGTTCAGAGTGAGGGGTGGGTGTGATGGAGGCAAAAGGAAGGCAGACCACACCCACAGAGTCCTAGGAGGTGGGCAGAGGGTGGGTCCTTAGGGAAGGAGGAATCAAGCACTATCCCTGGCTTCTTGTCTCCACTGGGTCAGAACTCTGGATAGAAGCCTTCAGAAAAGTTGTGTGCCTGGGGGGTGGGGGGTGGGTGGGTGGTATGCAGGGATGGGTTCCCAGACCACCTGAAGTAGGTAGGGAGTGTCAGGGCTGGGAAAGCGGAACTCAGTCAAATGGACTGAGACATAGACAACAAATTCAGGAAACTCTCTGGAGCCCCCTGCGAGCTGGGGCTGGTCTCATGAGTGCACCAGAACTACTCAGAGGCTGGGAGGGGGTTCGTGCTGGTGAGGAGCTCTGCAGTGGAGAGAGAGGAGCCTCACTTTTGGAGCAGGGTGACAGCAGAGACAGGTACCTCCAGATTCCCCTGACAGTCCTTTCAGACACCGGGAGGTGGGGGTGGGGGACAAGTCTTCAGCCAGAGCAGCCGAATAAATTAACAGACACCACAGGCCTCTTTGGCAGTGGGGGTGGTAAAAAGGCCCCTTTTCACCAGAATGAGAGAGAGGAGCCATTTCCTGTGTGCCCGGCATCTCTGCTGTTTCTTGCTGGTGGGCAACAAGTCACAGGTAGAATCTTCTGGCATTTTTGGTGGTTCACACTAATGACTCTGGTCTCCCCCGTCCACGAGCCCATCACACAGTGACCGCATCCCTCTCTTCCAAGGCTTTTTACCTCCTACCTCTGCCTCTTCAGACTCTGCTCAAGCATGCTAGGGAATTGTTGATGGAGGAAGTTGTCAGCCCAGAGAAGTAAGGTGACTTTCCCCAGCTCACACAGCTGATCCCCAGGCTGCCTCTCTCCATGGCGAACAGGCTGACTCAGAAGCTGCTCATTTGACTCTCCCAAGGAAGAACTGATGCTGAGCGTCTAATGCCAGTTAGCCCCATCCTAGAAGGTGTTTCTTACCCAAGTGGGGCCTGAAGCTCTTGGGGAGGGAGAGGCTCCTGCATTGGTCCTGGGTGTGACCCTTTCTTTGGGAGCAGAACCCAAAGATTCCAAGATGACCCAGCAATAGTCTCCAGCTCCCAGGGTGCTCATAGGTCCCTGTTGTCCACATGAAGCCCCTTTTGAACATTCTCAGGGGTACTGTGGTCAGTGTCTGGCTCAGAAGCAACATTCTCCTTGTTTTCCAGATGAGAAGGCTGAGGCTCAGAGAGGTTAAGCATCTGGCCTAAAGCCACACAGCTCATTAAGGTTGCTTATTTCGTCCACAGCATGGTGCTGGGCTGGATTGGGCTTGTTGAGGAGAGGAACAGAGTCAAGTCCTCCTTCAAATGGTAGACGAGGAGAGGGAGTTGGGCATCTTCCCCCAAACTGATGTCATTCGCTGAGACAAAAAGGAAATCGTTGAGGAAAGAGATGCCCATTTCTTAGCTCCAAGTTTCCCCCTCATTAATTTCAATCTAATTTGAGCACATTTTTTGGTCAACAGCAGCCTCCCTTTAATAAGTAAGGCTCTTTCCACCCCGACCCTGCAATTGTGCTCCTAATCAGTCAGTGTATCAGGAAAGCCTCTGCCACTAATTGTCACGGGGACTCGGTGCTAGCTGTATGTCAGGTAAGGGATGGCGGAGAGAGATAATTGTAATCAGATCTAATTAGTAATTATAACAGATCCAGACTAGAAATTGTTTTCAGTTAGATATTCCCAGAGAGGGCTGATAGTCACGGGGCATGAAGAATGCTGTAGGCTCAGGGGGAAGGGGCTTGAGGAGAGGGCCACCTCCCACCTTCCAGGAGAGTAGAGGAGATGCAGCAGTGAGACGTAGCAGCGAGACACTCGGGGGGACAAGGGGTGGGCGGGGGCCTGTTGGGGGCAGAGCTGGGCCCGGCATCCAGGTAGCCCAGCTTCTTAACAGGAGCTCTTTTCCCTCAAACACATCTAAGGGTGAGGACTCTGATTCCACAGGTCACCCCAGTGGGCCCTCTGTAAAGGCCTGGACCCCAGTGTAATGGAGTCTTCTGGATCATTAGAGAAACTGTGCATTACTTAGGCAGCATGAAATAGTTGCTGCCAGGATCATTGTTGAATTGAATGGGCATTACGTGGTTGCTCCCCCAGCTAAAAAAATACTTAGGGGAGTAACCATCCACCCTTACTTAGTACCCTGGGATTCCAGGACCTCTCACTTCTCTTTCCCCTCTAGCAAGTGTTTCTGCAGACTCCTGGTGGTCCCACTTTCTGTTAACCATGGTTTAACTCACTGCTTTCAGATCCATGCCCCATATACGACATGGTTCTCTTCCTGGGAGGTCCCTCAAACACCTACCATGGCTCCCCACTGCCCCCAACCAAGTACAACTTGTTTCCAATGGTTCTTAGCCCTTTCCTGCTATGCTCTATCCTCTTACTCCAGCCACACCTCTTGCTAGAATTCCTTCAGCGCTGCGCTCCACCCAGGCCAGGACACTTGTGGCTCATTCAGAGTGCTGTGCTCTGTGATCTTTCCATGCTTTTGCTTGTGTAATTATCATTATTCACTCTCCATCTACTAAAATTCTAGTTGTCCTACCAAGGGAGAATTCCATAGCCACTTTCCATGCGAAGCCTTCCCAGATTTTCTCAGTTGAAATGAATATTTTCTCTTTATTTAGCACTTACTACAGTCTGTCTTGTATGGTAGCAAGTGATTTATATGTTTTCTCTCTCCCTTGGCGGAAAACTCCTTGAGGACAGAGATGATGTTTTACCACTTCTACATCTCCCTGTTGTTTTTAAAATGATGCTTTTACACATGATAGGAATTCAATAAAGATTTGATGAATAAAGGAGTGAATGAATTAACATCTGTTCACTCATGGAAGAAACACGACATCAACATAAACACTTCTGGGAAGTTGACCTGAACTTCTCCAGGGTGTTTCAAGGACACTGTTGGCAGAGGGCCCTTCTGGTTGGGTCTTCCCTGACTTTTCTCCTTTGGTCTGAGAAGGGTGGGGTAAAATCAGGCTTGGAGTGAGTGGGAGAGGTTGGGGTGGGAGGGACCCGGGGATTGCTGGGGTGACTCAGTTGGACAAACCATATACCAGCCTGGCTCTGGACCCAGGATAGACTCTTCAGTCTTATATCTGAGCCCACTCCATCCCTCTATCTGGTGTCTATAAGATGGAAAGCCTGGGGGGTGCTGAGGGAGAGCGGAAGTCAGTGGGGACCTGGGCTCCTTCTTAGAGGTTAAGGGGCTCGTTGAGGGTGTGAGGGTAATGGCGGTGGGCAGATGGAAGCAGAGATCCTGGGCCCCAAAGTGGTGCCACCCACCGTACAGAGCGTTTTCATATGGAGGAGTGAGTGGCAGAGCTGAGATTTGGATCCAGGCGGCTGGCCCCAAGGGCTAGACTCTTTAAGGAGAACAGCTGTTAGCAAGGGAGGGAACACGCTGCCCACTCATCTATGACAACTTGATTAATTTATCCAAATTCTATGCATGCCACAGACCTCCCCTAAAATTCTCCTTGAAGCTGCCCTCTCTGACTCCCCTGGCCTGGCCCACTGCCTGCGTTCTTCCTTGCTTCATCTTTTTTTCTTTTTCTTTCTAGTTTAATCCCTGACCCATGCAGTGAGCTCTCTGATGGTAGGGCCTGCCCCTGGGTTGGTCAGTTCAGGGGCAGAAAACTTCAATGCAGGTAATCCAGACTCATCAAGGGGCCAAGGTGAGCAATGGAGAGTGGCGGGGTTGGGGGGCACATCCCACCAAAGGAAGCAGCCGCTACACCACCTCGCCAAGCAGGCAAATGGGCCTCATGTTGCCAGATCTTTGCAAATGGAAGCCAGAAATATGCATTTTTAATGCAAGCACCTCCAGAAGCTTAAACCCTGGTAACGAATTAAAATGACTCTATAAAGATACACTCCAGGAGCTAAGGAGGCATGTCTGCATGTCGGACCTGGCCTGGGAGGTGGCAGCTGCCCTCTGTGAGACTGAGTTCCAGATTTGTGTGGTCTCTACCCACTCTGTTCTTTTCTTATTCTTTTGCAGACCCCATGCAAAAGAACGTATCTTGTTAGGGAACACATCTGTTAGGGAAGGACAAGGCTGTCTCCTTTCCTGTGCTCTCGGCTGAGGGCTCTATCCTGCCCCCAAACCCCCTGGCAAGATAAGATGGGGCAGCTTCCCCTGCCCAGATGTGGTCAGAAAGGCTGACCCCTCCAGGTGGACACACCTCCAAGGGAAAGCGGTTCCATTAAGCACTGGTTCTCAGCAAGCGCTAAAATCTTTGCTCTGGAGAACCATTTCCTGCTATGAATTTTTAAGACTCGTGACTGGAGAATCACTCTCACTCTCCCCCCCCCCCCCCTTTTTTTTCCTTTTGGTGCCGTGTCTCTAGTCAATAAATAAGTGGGAAATAAAGGCTTTGTGAGAAAATAGAATGCAGTCAAAAGGTAAATTGTGGGCTTAAAAGCCCCTAAGAGACTGGTGCAGACTTGGAAATGTCTCCGTGTCTGAGGCCGTATGCTTTTCTAAGCCCCATTTTCTGTTCTCAGGTTTGCATCACAGAAAGGTAATCTTTAAAACTGATTGCATTTCATTGGTGTAGAAACTAAACAGGCCGTTGCATAACAGTAATAACATCAACATTTCACCTACCTTCGCCTTAATTATTTTTCCGTCTTGCCAATGGAAACCATTTAATAAGATTTATAGGTGGTGGGGAGGTGGCAGGGAGAGGGGGATAGCGGCTGTGTGGCCCAGATAATCAGCCCAGCTGATTTCCCCATCATTGGGTGTTACCAGTATTCAAGCATGAACTAAAAGCTTTGCAACACTTAAGTAATAACAATGTCAACATTTCACCTGCCTCCCTTTTGATTATTTTCCCCCCTCAATTTTGCCACCTGAACCTATTTAACTACGATTGTCACACAGATGAAAAACCAAGGGCTCTCGTGAGCTGCCACTTTTCTGCCCCTTTGTGTGAAAACGGAGAAATGAGTAGCAGAAAAACTTTCTTTTAGATGTTCCTAGGGCCTGGGTATCTGGGATGGACAATACCAAAAGCAATTGGAAAGGAAGGTGGGCAGCTGGAAAGACAGACATGGTACTGAGACGGTAAGCCAGCCTGGGAGGCAAGTGGGATCAGAGTCAGGAGCTGGAAGTAAGGAAGGGGCCATCTCTGTACACCTGCTCTCTCTCCTGGGTGCGTGTAGGCAGGGATGAAGGGGCTTCATTGGGGGGTGAGGTGGGCCTGACCACACATTCCACCGAACAAGCCCCTGGTGCAGTGGATGCCCCTGGCTTTACTGCTAGTTAGCTGGGTGGCTTTGGGGAAGTAGCTCAATTCTTGAGCCTCAGTTTTCTGAAAATGAATAGGTGGGTCTAGATGAACCATTCTTAGCCTTTTGGAGGATTGCTCATTTGAGAATGGGAGTTCTCACACCAAGATGCCCATTATATCCAGAAGTTTGCATGCAACTTTACAGAGACAAAAGGCCCAGGCCGAAAACCTTTGTAGTTAGCCTGGACCCCTTTCTTTCCACATGCCCATTTCCCACTGCCCCCACTGCTACCTCACTGGTCGGATCCCCCTCACTTCTCATCTGTGTTACTGCAAGAGCCTCTTAACATGTCTTCTTATAGTCTGTTCACAACCCTGCAACTAGAGTAGTCCTTTTAAATATGTCAGACTATGTCACCTCTACTCAGAACCCTTCAGGGCTGCGCTTTTCACTTCAAGTAGGGATTTTGCTCTGAGATCCACAGCTAACGCCTTCACCTTTTCTGTTTAAATGTCACCTTCCACAAAGGTGATCTAAATGGGCCAATAGCAAGTAAAGAAATTTGATTAATGATTACAAATCTTCCCACAATGAAAAGCCCAGACCCAGATGACTTCATTGGTGAATTTTAGCAAATCTTTAAAGAAGAAATAAGATCGATTTTTCACAAACTCTTCCAGAAAACAGAGAAGGAAGGAACACTTTCCAACACATTCTATGGGGTTGGTATTGCCCTGATATTGGTGCCAAAGACATCATAACAACAACAACACAAAACTATGGATCTATATCTACCATAGTTTATAAATGAAGACCCCTCGACAAAACATTGGCAAGCTGAATCCAGTGTCATATAAGAAAGAGTGTAGAACATGGCCAAATGGGCTTTATCCCAGGAATTCAAGGATGGTTTGACATCTGCAAATCAATTAATGAGATATACTGCATAAATAGAACAGACATCAAAAAACCATGATATGTCAGTAGATGCAGGAAAAACATTTGATAAGAACCCAACACCATTCTTAGTAAGTGCTCAAAAAACTAGGAACAGATGGAAACATCTTCAAATTGACATAGAGTGTTTATGAAAGACATTACAGCTAATGCTATATTTTGTGGTGAAAGATTCAAAGCTTTCCTCTAAGTTTAGGGACAAGGCTACTTCTGTCCAACATAGTAAACTCTCAAAAAATTAGGAACAGATGGAAACTTCTCCAAATTGACATAGGGTGTTTATGAAAGACATTACAGCTAATGTTGTATTTTATGGTGACAGATTCAAAGCTTTCCTTCAAGTTTAGGGACCAGACCACTTCTATCCAGCATTGCACAATAAGGAAACAAAAGACATTCAAATTGGACAAGAAGACACAAAACTTTCTTTACTCACAGAAAAAAATGATCCTATAAGCAAAAATCTTAAAGATTAAAAAAGCTATTAGAACTGATAAATGAGTTCAGCAGGGTTATAGAATTCAAGATCGATAAAAACAACTGTATTTTTATTACTAGCAATGGATAATCTGAAAATGAAATTAAGAAACAATTCCATTCCCAATAGTATGAAAAAGAATAAAATAGGAATAAATCTAACAAAAGCAGTATGAGACATATATTGAAAGTTGTAAAAAGTTGCTGAGAAAAATGAGAGTTATAAATAAACAGAGAGACATTTCATGTTCAGGGATCAGAAGTCTAGATATTGTTAAGATGACGATTTTCCTCAAAATGACTTACAGCTTTAATACAATTTTTATCAAAATCTAAGCAAATGTTTTTGCACTAAATTGACAAGCTGATCTTAAAATTTATATGGAAATGCAGAGAAACAAGAACAGCCAAACAATTTTGAAAAAGCAGAACAAAGTTGGAGGACACACAATTCCTGATTTCAAAACTTTCTACAAAGCTGCAGTAAATAAGACAATTTGGTACTGGCATAATAGCAAACATATATGTGTAGAAATAAAGCCTTTACATTTTTTTTTGTCAATTGATTTTTGACAAAGGTGCCAAGGCAACTAAATGAGGACATGACAGTCTTTTTAAATAAATGATATGAGGACAACTGGATATCTGTATGCAAAAAGACCCTTACTTCATGGCTCACACACAAAATTAACTGGATCATAGATCAATTAAAATGGATCATTGGTCTAAATGTAAGAGATAAAACTATAAAATTTCTAGAAAAATATATGGAACTTTGTAACTTTGGGTTAGGCAGAGTTCTTAGATATAATATCAAAGCATGATCCATTAAAGAAAAAAATAATAAGTGAGAATCCATTAAAATTAAGAACTTTGTGCTTCAGAAAACAATTAAGAAAATAAAAAGACAAATTGAGAAGAAATATTTGTAAATAATTTATCTGATAAAGGACATATCCAGAATATATAAAGAACTGTTTCAGTACAATAATAAGAAAACAATGGCCCAATTGAAAAATGGGCAAAAGATTTGAATACACATTTCACTAAAAAAAATACAAATGGCTGATAAGCACATGAGAAGATGCTCACTGGCTAGTCATTAGGGACACCCATATTGAAACCAGAATGGGACACCATTTCGCACACACTAGAATAACTATAATGAAAAAGACTGACAATAACAAGTGTTGGGAAGGATGTAAGGAAACTGGAACTCTCATACACTGTTGGTGAAAATAGGGTAAGATGGTACAGAAGGCTTTGGAAACGGTTTGGCGATGTCTTAAAAAGTTATACATTAACTTATGAAAACACATGACCATGTAAAGACTTGTGTGTCAGTGTTCATAGCATCGTTATTCATAACAGCTGTAAACTGGAAACAACCCAAATGCCCATTTACTTATGAATGGATAAACAAAATGTGGTACGTCCGTACTATGGGATACTATTCAACAATAAAAAGAAATGAACTACACATATATTCTGCAACATAGATGAATCTAAAAAATATGCAAAGGGTGAGCCATGGTGGCTCAGCAGGCAGAATTCTCGTCTGCCACGCTGGAGACCTGGGTTTGATTGTGGTGCCTGTCTATGCAAAAAAAAAAATATATATATATATTATGCAGAGTGAAAGAAGCCAGACACAGAAGACAATGTGTTGTATAATTCTATCTATAAGCTATATCCAGAAAAGGAAAGTCTATGGAGACATAAAGTGGGTCAGTGATTGCCAAGGCTGGGGATGGTTGCAGAGACGACCCAGGGATCTTTTTATGGTGATGGAAATGTTCTAAAACTGGATTGTGGTGATGGTTGCACAAATATACATTTACTGAAAATCATCGAGTTGGATTAATTTAATGGTCACAAGTTATACTTCAATAAGGCTGTTAAAAAAAGGAAAAGAAAAAAATCCCCATTTTCCATAAGGTCTACTCTGAAAGTCTCAACCTACTGTCTCCTCCAGAAAACCTAATTCCTTATACCCTGCTATACTTTTTTCTTTTGAAAAGTACTCATCACTTTCTACTAAATTCTCTCATAAGAATTACCCTAAAATTCTCTCATAATTCCCTTCTCCCTCCGCTAGAAAATGTTTCCTGAAGGCAGGAGGTTTTAGAATGTTTTGGTCACTCACGTTTATTCTCAGCACCTACAATCCCACCTGCCACATCGAGTTACATAAATATACATTGAAAAGTTGAATGAATGAAGAACATTGATTGGAGAATCTTCGTAATTCTTTCCAGCTTTAAAGTTCTATAATAAAGGTTAGGCTTTGGGGTGTCTTTCCAGAGGCGTCTCTTGGTGCTTGGTGCTTGGTTCTGTTGCCCCGACCAAATCGATATCAGAATCTGGGGCTGGAGTCAAGACAGGGAAGTCCCCTCAAGGCCCTTGCTCAGAGTCCAAATTTTCTCTCACTTGAGGAGTTAGAAAGGACTAGTTTCCCCCTTCCCATTCACTGTGCAGCGTCTAGCTTGTTTCCTTTCTTTTTGATATCGGTCGATGGGTCTGTACAGACTTCTCTTGAGCATCCTAGTGCATGTGTGTTTGTGTGTATAGATAGAAGGGAAGCAAGCAGAGGGCAGAAGGAAGGGGTGTGCTGAGAAAAGCAGCACCAGTTCTTACAGGGTGTGCTGGCTTGAATCTGTGGTGGACCCCAGAAAAGCCATATCTTTTAATCCTCATTTAATATTGCTAGCTGGGAGCTTTTTGATTATTCCCGTGAAGATTTGACACACCCAGATTTTTGGGTGGTGACTTTTGATTAGATGGTTTCCATGGAGTTGTGATTCCACCAATTCCACGTGGGTCTTGATTAGCTTACTGTAATCTTTAAAAGAGGATGCATTTTGGAGAGAGTCCCTCTTAGAGCCATGAGAACCCACACAGCCAGAGATCTTTGGAAAATGTCCCCAGGGAGCTTCGTGAAATAGGAAACCTAGAGAGAAAGCTAGCAGACGTTGCCATGTTCGCCATGTGCCTTTCCAGTTGAGAGAAAAACCCTGAACTTCATCAGCCTTTCTTGAGTGAAGGTAATCTCTTGTTGGTGCCTTAACTGGACGTTTTTATAGCCTTCCTTTAATTGGGACATTTTCTCTGCCTTAGAACTGTAAACTAGCAACTTACTAAAATTCCCTTTATAAAAAGCCATTCTGTTCCTGGTATTCTGCATTCCAGCAGCTAGCAAACTAGAACACAGGGGTTATCTGTGTGGCCAGCAGCCCTCTCCCCACCTTTTGTTGCCACTCCTGAGGCTGAATGGTATTCCTGGCACCAGGTGACTTCTCAGCTGCTAACACCATCCCTGACATATTTACATATTGAAAACTCTTTCTTTATATAAACATTTACAAACACCTTGATCAACTTGTAAAAATGTGACACTTTTTTGGAAGTCAGCCTTCTTGGGCTGTGGGGCTCAGGCTATCTATTTTTGCAAGATGGGGACAGCTGTGTGGGTTTCTGGGTACTTAGAAAAGTCCCCTCAACAAGGACAGCATCGTTTGGAGGCCCAGAGCAATCAGGAAAGAAGCAGTGGTAAGTCCCCAGAAAATGAGGCTTAAAGGGATAGAAAATGGAGGCTGCAAATCAGGGATCCTGGCTCCCAAATTGCATCTGGGTAACAGGGGTTGCCAGGAATGGTTTCCTGAAGCCTTTCCCTGTCTTCATGAGCCCTGGGGCTGTGTGAAGGCTCAGATCAGGCTCTCGGTGTTCCCTGGGCTGGAAAGAGACCTGTATTTCTGATTTATGTTCTTAAGGGAGACAGCTGTAAGTATGAGCAGAGTTTGGAGAAGGGTCAAGGGCATGCCCTAGCGGAAAGGATAAGGGCTTTTGGAGCTAGAAAGACCTGAGCTCAGATTCTGGATTTTTTTTTTTTTCTTATTGTATGACATTGGTAAGTTAATGGGTTGCTTTGTGTGTCAGCTCCTTATCTGTAAAGGGGGACAGCAGACTGACGTGGCAGGGTCGAGGATAAAGGCACATATATGGCTTGCCCAGTGCAGTGGCTGGCATATAGAGATGCTCACTAGTGCTGCTCTTTGCTTTTCTCTTCATCCAGGACCAACTGAAGTGCTGTTCTTGTGTACAGATGAGGTGCTTGGCCTTAGATCTCTCCATTCATGCCTAATGGCACATAACAACCGGGCAGCTGCCTGGGGTTTAGGATCACGGGAACCCTGAATGGGGGGTTTGAAGCTATGCCCTGTCTCTGGTCAACCAATCAGAACGTCTTGCAAGTTAAAGCTGGTCTGATAAAGCCAGGAGTCAGAGTTCTAATGAAGCCCTCAGCCCTTGTTCTGACATCCTGCTGTCTTGTTCATCCTTTCCTGCCATACACCTTTTGCTCCTTGCAGGCTCAGGTCCAACTGGACCAATTCTCACTTTGCTCTTTTGCCCACATAAACTTTCAACCTTGGCATGCCTTGTCCCTCTTCCATACTAAACCATGCCTCTGCTCCCTTTCAAGCTTGGGTTCAAGTGCACTTTCTCTAGGAATGCGGCCCATTGCTTCTGGCCTTGCCACACTCTCTGCTATCCTTCTCTCCAAATTCTGAGAAATTATTTCAGCTGGTGGGTATGTCATGAGGTTGGCATTAGAAATGACATATCAGGTTATCTATCTTTTTTTGCTTTTCAGCCATGATGTCTATGCTCATATAGGTGACATTCCACGGCATACCCTGATTTTGCCAGCAGGATTGCAGCATGGTTAATTTCTGAATTATGTTCAACAGTTTCCAGCTAACTTTACTCATTCCCCTGTGACAGTTCTACCACTCTGGTGATGTCATTGTGTTTTGACACTCCAATTGAGAGCTTCTGAGCTGGGCTAAGTCCACCTGGGCTGGAATTCTCTCACCAGGGTCCCTTACAGATTGTGTTTTGGAGACATTGAGATATGATGGAAACATCTTTTATTGGCTCTGGATCTTTTATTTCTGCATATCCCCCCTCTCTTGGGCCAACCTCAATAACCCTCGCTTGACTGCAGAGTTGGGAGAGTTGCAGCTATCATCTCACTTCTGGGGGAGGGAATTTATTTCTTCCCTATGCAACAAACAAGTGGAAAAACTCAGCCTATGCTTGCATACAGCCAGAGACAGAGAGCTTACTACTTGACAAAGCTCTCACTATTACTTTTAATTGTGGAGATAAAAATTCCCCACCTGGCCCTGGTTCTGCCCAGTGCAATCGCACAGAATAAATCTATTTCCTTTCTTCAAATGTTTCAGAGGATTCCTATTCCCCTAAGTCTTCTCTTTAGCAAGCCAAACCTCCCCATTTTTTTTTTTAATTGTGTACACAGTATATAGCATGACTTTTCCAGGTGCCAGGTCCCTGCTAGACTTCAGGGATTCTGCACGCTGTCCGTGGTGCTGACCGACCACAGGCTGACCTGGACCAAGGATTGGCTCTGTGGCTGCCTCGGGGTACCTACCAGTGAACACTCTCTGATGCTGCTTTTCCCTATTGAGTCCCCAAGGTCTGAGTTCAGTCTGGTGCCTACAGAGCCAGTCCACATATGGAGAGTAATGCTGAAGGTTGGAATAGAGCACCACACAAAGGTCAGGCTCTGAGCCCACCAGGACTCTGCAGGGTGTGTGTGGGGTACGTGGGGCAGCAGAGCAGACAGAGGTTGGCGGGGTCTCTCATCTCTAGAGCCTGGGAAAAAGTTACCCTGGCACGGGATGATGAGGAAATGGATAAATCCCCGCCTCAGGGAGCTGGATGAAGAGCTGTGCAAACACCCCCACCCCAGGCTGCCTGGTGAGACAGAGGGTGATGGTTCCCAAATGCCTCTCTCCAGCTGGAACCACAACACAGGCCCTGTCACAGCACCAGGGTAATAAGGTTGCGGCTGTTTGCACTCCAGAGGCAGCTGTGTAGCTTCTCTCTTCAGAAAAATGAACCCCAGCCAAGAGATGATCCCTAACTCCCAGATTGGGGTACTGCACCCCCGTCCTGTCCCGGCTGGGGGTCTCCCTTAGGCTCTGGACCTTGCCCACCCCCAACTGCCCCTCTCTTTCTGGGGCTGCTCTTGGTCTCAGCCCTTGTGAGCCTGCCTTTGGTTGTATGGGTTCTCCTCACCCTGCCCTTACCCCCTTGCCTGTTGAAGGAAGGCTCCTGTTTAGTGGCATTTTCCTTTCTCATTTCATGCTGTAATGGAAACTCATTGCCAGTTTAAAATCCATAATGTGCCATGAAACCTTCGTCTCAAGTCCAGGATGTGGTGAGAGCAGAGAAGTAGTGGGCTATTTTTAGCCCTCGAGGTCTCCCTGTCCAGCTCCTGCCTCTCTGGGCTTACCCCAAGGCTGACCTCAGACAGAGACCTGGGTTTGACAGTCAGGATGCCCATGAGGCTGGAGCCAGGAAAGTGCTAATTCATCCCTAGGTGGGGCAGGCTGTCCCTGCCCTCTCTCTCGGGTCTGCTGGGATTCTCTTCTTCCTCTTCCTCATTTTTAAGTAGGGGGACTCAATGGAGAATTAAGACTGTTGTGCTGGGGGGTACATTCTCCAATGACTCCATTCTTTTCCAGGCCCGACAAAAATGAGAGACAATACTTCTGCCACATCACTGAGAGTTTGCCCACTTCCCAATAGTAACTGATTCCCTTGACTGAGTGTTCTTGTGTCTTTCCATCTCGGGATTCTGATGATTCTCAGTCATGCTCATGTGTGTGTATGCACATGTGTATGTGAATGGACATGCACGTGTGTGCACCAGCATGTATATCTTTGAGGCTAAGGAGTCTGTGTGCATATGAATGGGATTGAGGCATAATCAGGGAGCTTATTAAATGGCTAGTGGCTAGCTGGGCTTCCTGACTGAGGACCCCGTTAAGAACTAGGACAGGTGTAGGCTCCTTCCTGTGCTTTTTGAGGTTTGCAAGGATGTTGGACGCTATGTCCAAGCCAGAAGAAACAGCCCTGGGATGGGCAGGGTGGGTGAGAGCCTCCTCAGTCAGCTATATGCTGAAGGTCACAGGAAAGTGGCTTGAATTTCATGGGCTGCCCTGGAGCTGCTGGTTCCATGCTTCACGGTGGAAATCAGAGGATCAGGGTCCTGACTTCTGCAAATCTCCATGGTCTGAGCTCCTGCTCGCTTTGGCTGATATGTTGAGCCTGCTCAGCATCTTCCAGGGTCATGCTTGGTTAAAGCAGCTGAAGGGCGCATTGTCCTTGCTCTTAGGAGCCAGGGAAGAGGGACGCAGGGAACAGCCCTTCATACCCAGCCCCCCCAAAATGAGGGAGAATTGTGATCCAAATGCAGAGTGGATTTGCATTCCATCTTCCCACCTCTTGATTTTTACCAGGGGAAAAGCAAATCCCCAGCAGTTAGCATCATTATCCCATGTCTTGCAGTTGGTTGGTGGTAGGACTAGGGCAGGAATACCATCCTCCTGACCTCCAAGCCTGGGCTCGCTGCTCTGCTCAGACTGGAGATTTGCTGGTGCTTGCAGCAAGGTGGTGCTGTGCTTCAGGCCTGTGCACAGAGCTGCCTAGAGCACCTAATCCATTTGGTGATGAGCTGGGGATGCAGGGGGAGGGTGTGGGGACACGAGAACCAGGAAGTGGTAGGGCAGGAGCAGGAGGCTGAGAACCTTCCATGTATAGCACAAGCGGAGCGCTTCCCTGATGGAAAGCAAGAGATGCTGGAAGGTGGGGATCAGGGAGGGGGTGGGATATGGTCCTGAGGGTGGGCTTTCGGGATGCTGCTCCCAAGTGGTGAGCATTGCCCAAGGCAGTGTCAGGTATCCAAGTCACTCCAGATTGTCTACTTAATTAGACTCGTTAGCACTCTTCTCTCCTCTGCAGAACTTGTATTCCCTGACCTTGGTGGAGCTGCACTAGGGGGAGGTGATGGGAGTTCCTTGCAGGGGCTCCTCCCCTTCTTGGAGAGGATCCTGCCTGCCCTCAGCGACAAAGAAAGGAAGCACTATTTATTTCCATCCCTGAGGCCTCCCCAACCCCTCTGGAAGGCCTTTAGCACCTGGGAGTCTCTTTCTACAACCTCATTCCCCATTTCCCACCATAAAAGATGGGCTGCACGATGGGCAAGAGGGGCTTTTTTGATACCTCACTGAGGCTGGGATGGAGATGGGGGGTGAAGGAGTGAGGACAGAGGGGGCATTCATTGCCATGGCAACATGGCAGATAAGTGGGGACAGGGAGACTGCTGGTGTGATGGTCTTGGAGTGCAGCAGGAGGGAGGGTCTCCAGTGTTCCAGCCAGGAAGCCAGCACACATGGGCCCAATAACTAGAGCCGCCTCCGGGGAGACCCTCTATCCGTCCCCCACCCCACCCCATCCACCACAAACTGCTATGGACAGCGTGGCACAGGACATTGAACCACAGTGAGGCATGCGGAGGCCAGGGAAGCTATACTATAATGTGGAAGGGAGAGCCAATAAGTCAGCCTAATTTAACTCAGGGTTCCCCAAGCCACACTCATCTTATAACCTGCCAGAGCAGGTCAGCACAGGGTTAAACTGGAAGGGGGAAGAAGGGTGTGTGGTGGCTAAAGAGAGGGGGAGGAGAGGAAACTGATTCTGGCTCTGGGGACATGGGGGTGACCTGGGCCACCAAGAAGGGACAAAGCAGCAGGAAGGAGGTGGGAAGGAGCTGGTGTGTACATGGGGGATGAGGTGTGTAATAGCCCGGACGCCTTCTCCCATATGGAACGTCAGCAGATAAGGATGCTTTTTTTTTTTCTCCTCTCTCCCATCTCTGGCTTGTTTGCTGCCCCCATTTGGGGGTGATTTTAGGGTAATGAATGTGGCAGGAGTCAGGCACACAGCAAAAATGAGATGCAGCACCTCAGACCAGGCCGGGGCCCAGGAAAAACATGCTTAACAAGGAGATAAGGAAATCAATTCTGCTTGTCTTCCCAGGCGTGAGCGGCCGGGAGGGGCTGCAGAAATCGTGCCTTTCTGCCTTGTTTGCTGGATGGAAAGGCTGCTGCAGGACAGAGTATGATTCCCCAAGTAGGCGGAGTCACTTCCTGGTGTCTTAACGTTGCCGGAATAATTATGCAAATAACAATACCAATTATAATAACTGTCAATATTTACTTGCCCTGCGGTATATCTGACACTGTCGTGAGAAGAACTTTATATACATTATCTCAGCTAATCCCTTCTCCAAGCCTGTGAGTGTGAGTGCAATTAGTTCTATCACTTTACATATGGGGAAACTGAGGCACACCCTGGGTAAAGTGGTCCAACCTGGTTTCATGTGCAGGCAATCTACCTTCCGGAATCTGGGCTCCAGTGCATGACTCTACATCGTCTCTCTAGGCAAAATAACAAAAAGCACCACACTGGGGCTTACTCTGAGCCAGGGTTTGTTCTTTGTGGTGAGGCTCTGGGTAAATCCCCCTGCCACCCCAGTTTGCCCCCTAGCCCTTTTCCTTCAGTGCAACAGCCCAAGCAAACCTTCACTGTGCACCTAGTACATGTTCCAGGCCCTGCAAAGCACCAGGGATGCAAAGATGAACAAGCTATGGTTCCGGCCCCCAAGAAGCCCAGTGTGGGAAACACTCTCAATATGCTGTGTTGAGGGCTGTGATTGAGATATGTACCCACGGCTAAGGGAGCACAGACAGGGACAGGTGGGCCACTTGGGGTTCCAGGAAGGCTTCTTGGAGGAAGTAATTACTAAGATGAATCTTGACATGGTGCAAGAGTTAGCCAGGGGCGGAAGAGAAGGAGTGTGGGCTAGGCACAGCCAGCATGAGCGAAGGCACGGGAACACAGCCAGTGGTGGGCAGCTACTCACTGACTGTTATCCCTGGAGCAAGGTGGGCAGGGGCTGGGGAGAAAGCAGGTGCCAGGCTTCAGAGGGTTTTGTGTGCAATGGCAGGGAGCTCGGGCATTATTCTACAGAGATGCTTTCTCAGCCTTGAAGCTCCTGGCGCTGAGACTCTCCCCTGCTGACTGGCCTCTTTACGTCTGTGTGACTGTGGGTAGCTTTCCCACTACGGCATCCTGGAAGGATGCTTTTAGAAATCAACTGTCTTAGGCTGTTTCAGCTCTGCCTCCCCTTGCTGTATGACCCTGAGTTCTTCATTGTCCCTCTCTGGGCTGTGTCTACCCATAAGATCACAGGATTGGGAATTAGTGAATGCTGCTAACGCTGTGGGTTTAGAAGACCTCTGCCCTGCTGCTCCCAGGCAGATGAGCCGCAAAGGGAGCTCATGTTTTTGAAAAACAAAACAAAACGAAACAAGTCAAGGACATATTCAGGCCTTATCTGTTTGTCCTTCACATTATTTGGGGCTTGGCATCATTTTAGAAGACACCGTTTTTGTTTGAACTGACGTAGTCTCTAAGATTAAATAATTCATGTCGATTTAGGGAGTTTTTTCTGTTCGGAACAACAGACAGCAGTGTTAGAATATTATTAGAAGGGGCAGGAAGAAGACGGGATGGTCAGGAAGAAGAGGGAAATGGGAAGGCAAACTGGGGAAATACCCTTTTAAATAATTTATCTAACAGCCAACATCCCCCCACCTAGTTCTAATCCCTTATCCTGCTCTCCTTGTTCTTATTCACACACCAATTGCCATCTAGCATCTTACACAATGTATGTGTGTAACAATGTAAGGTATTTATCGTTCATCTGCTGCCCCCGCAGTAGAACACAAGCTCCACTAGGGCAGACGGTTTTCTCTTTCATTCACCGAGGAACCCCAAGAGCCTCCATCCGTGCATGACACATAATAAGTGCCCAGTAGACATTAGGTGTTTGAATCCTCGGCACCCGTTTCTTCCTGCTCTGAGACCCCCAATTCTCGGTTTGCAAATTTCCAGGCAGATAGGAAGACGGAGTGCAAAGACACATGTACACTCCAGCTCTGGACTAGTTTAGATATTTTCAACTCTGAGTGCCTGTGGGTGGGGAGAGGAGCAGTCTGCCCGCAAGCGTGTGTGAATGTGCACGCATGCGCGTACGTCCTTAAAGTATACAGCACTCCACTGTTTATAGAAGAAGAGCGTGTGTCATAAATATATATAGTTTGGTCCTCACAATAATTCTATGGGATCGATATCTTATTATCCCCGTTTTATAGATGAAAAGCCACAAATTCATTCATTCTTTCATTTTTGTAAAAACAAATGTTATTGAACATTTATTCTGGGCTAAGTGCTCGGCATGCAGAGTTGAACCCAAGAGGCCCAGTTTCAGTGCTAAGGACCTTGCCTGAGGTCACGCAGTTATTAAGGAGCCTGGGGCCCTCTACTTCCCAGCCCAGGGCCCTTCCTACCATGTCACGGCTCTGCACATGTGCACGGGGGTCCTATGATGGTGGCTGAGCTGTCTCTGCAGAGTTGGCTGGGTACATGGGGAAAGCCGATTTTGGAGACCTTAGCAGGGAGCCAATTCCAGAATCCCAAGGCTGTACAGAACCTTGAGAGGTTGGCCAGCCCCTCTTCTAGCCTCAAAGTGGGGTGCCATCAAACCACCTTAAACAATTACCTTCCATGCCTTATTTACCATGTGATTCCAAGACCCAGTGGGTAACGAGCCACTTTCCTAAAATAGCTGGTGCAATGGGAGTCATGGCCATTTGGGAACTGGAAAGCTCTTAGAGATCATTGTGTCCATTACCACCTCCCATTTA
Organism: Tamandua tetradactyla; assembly: GCF_023851605.1. NCBI lineage: Eukaryota > Metazoa > Chordata > Mammalia > Pilosa > Myrmecophagidae > Tamandua > Tamandua tetradactyla. The sequence goes on along the minus strand of NC_135334.1, from coordinate 10,239,473 downwards.
CAGATGAGGAAACTGAGACCCAGAGAGGTTGAGTAACAGGGCTGAGAACACACAGCTGCCTAGCAGCAGCACCAAGCTTTGAGCTTCCAAGTCTGCTGCTCTGTCCATGATACCATGAAACCTGAGATATTTGGGAAACCAAAAGTAGGCTGTCTTGGTTAAGTCATGGTCCTCAGCACCTGGCTGGGCCACAGAGGGAGGCAGCCTGACCTTGGGGCCCTTGCTGCTATGCCTTCCATTAACCTGGTCTGAGGTCACCCCTGCTTTGCCTTTCTCAGCTTCACAAGCTCAGCCCCATCCCTCTCCCCCTCCCCACCTCATTCCATTGCTCCCTGCCTCTGCCTCCTGGGATAGCAAATGCTTAGCTCAATGTTGCCTCTTGCCTGATTGCATCTGAGAGCGGGAAACACAACACTAATTAATGTGTCTATGACTCTGGCTTGGCTGTGGGGCCCAGTCCCCATCCGTCCCTGGATCCTGGCGGGCTCGGTGAGCTGGCCCTCTGGCTTCTCCCAAGCAGGCCGCCGGCAGATGCATATTTTAACAATGCACATCTGTTGACTATATAATCTCTTGTATTTGCCCTCCTTACTTGGTGCTTTGATGGAAGAACCCCGGGGGCCTCCCTCTGTTCCAGCCAAAGTGTTCGCTTTGCAATTTTGCCGGAATACCATCTGATTCTGCTCTTACATCTTCTGCAGGTTCTAATCAGGCTCTTACTTTATTTAATTAAAAATCTATCTCAGGCAACTACAGACTAAATTAGGAAGCTTTCTCGTTCCTGGAATGAAGGGAAGGCAGCCCTCCCTTGGGGAACCAGCTGGGATATGTTCCCAGGTTGAGATGTCACAGCCAAGCAGATGGGGTCTTGGTTGGGAAGGCCAGCTGGGCCAGGGTGGAGAAACACCTCTCTCGCCCCTGCTAGAACAGCACTCTGTCCACCCATCATTGACCAGGGCCAAGACCAGGCTTCTCTTTCCAGCCAGCGAGGTCTACTCCTCACTCGGAACCTTCCTCCAAGGGTAGAAGGTGGGACTCAAAACCACCTTGAAACTTGGCCAGGCTGGGCCCTCAGGCACAGCCTACAGGACCGGCTTGGGGTGACAGCCCAGGGAGGCCCAGGGAGGCCCAGATGACTGGAAGCAGAGTCCGGGGTGGGCAGGGGGGCTCTTCACTGGCTGGGGTTTAGGTTGCTTATGAGGAAGGGTTTTTGAGGTCTCTGCAGGAAAATCTGATGGACAAGTTGTTCAGGCTCTCTTTGGGGGCCTCAGGAATTACAGTGAGGTGAAGCTGCTCATCCCCTAGAAAGCTGCGCCTGCCCCCCACCCTGCCTCCATCTTCTACCCATCTCCAGACTTGAATTAAACATGCCCCCCATGTGGGCAAACCTAGCTCTGTGCCCAGCGGGCAGTACCAGGCCAGGCCCCTGAGCGGTTCTAGAGGGAGTAGGGTGTAGGAATGCCTTTTTGATGTGACCACAAACGCATTCATTTGCATCAGATTTGAGACTCTGCTCTCAGAAGCCTGGCTCTGAACCAACCAGATGATGGAGGTTCCACTGGCGTCCAGAACACGAAGCCTTGTTTTAGGGTTGGAGCATCTGGAGTCCATTTTGAATGTTAACTAAGTGGTGTGACCGCCTGGCAATTCCTGGGCCTCTCTGAGTCCCAATGTACTTATCTGTAAACAATTTGGAATAATCCAGACTTGGAAGAATTTGGACTTCGCTATCTAATGGAGCGCATGATGGCTGGGTATTCCAGGTGGAGCTCTGACACTGCTTAAGGACAAGACACATCTCCTGTGGTTTGAAGTTCTGGGGAAAGTCAGAGGAGGGGACCACATTTGTTTTAGCACTTGTGGCACCCTCCAGAGGGAAACGAGGCAGTAGAAAGCAGATGCCTTTGAGGATGGGGGGTGCTGAGTAATTTCCGAAGATGCAGATTTTACAACTTCTCTTAGCAAATCTGGGCTGGCATTTTGCAACCCTCAAAATCAGAAGAAAAAAATATCAGGCTCTATAAATGCTTCCCCCACACACACACCAAGTTTTAGACCCATTACTATTTTAGACACCACTCCAGGACAAATGAAGACAACTGTGTCCCTATCTAATGCCTCAATCCCTCTTCTGAAGGTCTACTTTGAAGACAGGTAATCCCAGGGAATTTACTTCTCCCTGTCTGATTGACTTCCCCTCCCTTTCATCCCAGGCCACAGGAGACTCAGAGTTGAAGGGGGTTTCTGAAGCTGACCCTGTGTCCCTCCTCCCAGACTCCAGAAGCCCGGCACACGCCTTGCCTTGTAAGTACTCCTCCCGGGCCTGTCAGCTGCGGTGTTTAGAATTACCAGTCGTGGTGCATTTGGCTGTGTAGATCTGAAGATAACCTGGCACGCTCTTAAATATTTCATCTCTGAGCAGCAAGCGCCTTATCTGCCAGGCAAGCAGGCAGTGCCTCAGCAGCTGACCCTGTTGTCAGACCTTCGCGACAGCTGCTGGGAGATGGGCAGGGCGGGATTGGACCCAGGGCACTGGGCCCTGATGCGTGCGGGAAGAGGCAGTGAGGCGACGATAGGAGTCAGCTCTGGGGCAGTGCCTCATTGCTCTAGCCAGGAGACCCTGGGCAAGTCCTTTATCTGGGCTGCAACCCCTGCCCTGTCCCAGCCAATTGTGTCAGGAGCAGCTGTGTTAATGTAGGTGAAGGCGCCTTGGGGGTCAGTGTACGTGCGGTGGAATTGTGAGCTATTATTATTTATGAGCCAGGCTTGGTTCCCGGGTCCCTGCCCTTAGTAACGTCTGGCTGGTGGAGGGAGATGACACAGGCTGGCTTCTAAGTCAGAACACGGGAGTTTAAGGTGTCACCACGGGGCAGGATGTTCCAAGAATACCAGGCTCCTGGGAAGCCCGGATGAAGGAAAGACCGAGAGGAAAAGGTCTGATTTGGAATAAGGGCCTGAAATGAATCTTCTTAGGGGTGATTTTGTGCAGCCCGGTTCTCCACCTGACAGTTGCGGGGGGGGAGCAGCGCTCACTGGTGAGCCCTGAGGGTACTGGAATAATGGGGGGAATGAAGCTCAAGTCTGACTCTGGCCAGGGAGGTGTACAGTTAGGGCTTTGTCAGCACCCAGAGGGAGGGTGGTCAATCCAGAACGAAGGGACTCCAGGACTGGGCTCCCAGTAATGACAGGATTGAGCCATTTCTCCTCATTTCTCTATTGCCTTTCCATCAGGGCCTGGCACAGGTCAGATGCACAGAACCTGATTTCTGAAGACTCTATAAGCCCTACTTAGCCCCCTAAGCTGGAGCCAAACACACCTTATTAGGTCATTCGTCAGTAGGACATTGGCCATCTGATGTCTTAGTACAGGAACTTTCACTTTCCCCCATTTGGTGGGGTAAGAGAAGTACTGAACTGATGGAAGCTTGTGAGATGAGGCTCTGAGGCTCTGCCCAATAGGGCATCCCCCCGAGTCTGGCCAGAAAGGATCCTTCAGGAGCTGAGTCTTTGGTGCTTCCCATAGCACCCCCTTCCTCATCGCCCAACCCTGCCCCCCACCCCACTGAGCGGCTCTTACCCAGGACGGTCAGGCGAGCAGGGCGGGACCGGATGGCAGCCTGGATGGCCTGGCACTCGTATACAGCGTCATCTTGCAGCTCTGCCCGCAGGATCTTCAGGTGGTGCTCCCCTGACAAGTGGTTCCCTACCACCAAGTACTGTGGGTAACCTGTAGAGACAGTAGGCAGGTCAACGGATGCTGGATGGGTGGAGGAGACATTCAGGAAAAACTTGCACCATAGGGGGACACTTGTTCTGGGGCTTGGGTGCAGAGGCTGCCAAGCGGTGGCCAAGGGTCCCAACTTCAGTGCAAGGAGCCCCCATACCATGAGTTTTCCCTTGGAGCTGGGGCAGTGTTACATGGGTGCTAACGCGTGTATATGCACGTAAGGGTGCTGTAGGTTTCAAGGTCAGGAAAGCTGGGGAAGCCATTGTTAGAGAGGGAAAGAGAGAGAAGAGCATGAAGTGCTGAGGGTGGGCCAACACACTGGCTCACTCCCCTGGGGCGTGGACTGCTCAGCAGTGAGGTTTGCCAAGCAGATGTGCATTTTGGTAAAAGACATATAGAGGGACAGAGAAACCTAGAGAAGACAGTGTGGGAAAAACCGGAGAAAGAAAAAGAGAACAATAGGTGGAAAAGGACTGTGAGTCACTTTTGAGGGGAAAAGTTTTATTTCTGGATGGGCAAGAAGTAGAAATCTCGGCCTGTCATATGGAGCGTGGTTGTCTCGGGCCGCTTTGAACCACAATGGCCCTTTCCTAGTTACTCCCAATACCCCCCCTGAACCCCAGGGCTTGAATAAACACTTGGGGGAGGGGCTCAGGACACTTAGGAATTTGGGGTCCCTTATACCATTGGTGATGAATAGTAGATTAAAAAGAGGCTCACGGATGATAAATCATTCATCAGCTCTCCTGGGGTTATTTAGGGCTGAATATAATAAATGCCAACGTGAGTTTGGCAGGTCCTCTCCTTCCTGGGCCTTGGACCCTGTACTTTCTTAGTTTCCCCCCAGATGGAGCTGAACGTGCCCACCCAGCCCCTTTCAGCTGTGGATCTGTAGCTGGTGGATTCCCTGCCTCGGTACTTCCTGTACTGGCCCCTCTTCCCCTCTGAGGCCACCTTGCTGCCTCTCCACCTTCTGCCAGTCCCAGACTGCCCCTCTTTCTGCAGGGCCTTTGCTGGGACAATGCGAGTTCCCAGAAAGGCATGCCAGGAGCAGAGGTGGGCATATCGAGCCTTTTAAAGAGAAGTCTAGGACCTACTGAGAGAGAGAGAGAAGCAGAGTCGTGCTCCCTTCAAATATTTCAGAGCCTCTCAGGGTGGTCTCGTAGCTTCCAAGGATGGCGCCAGCCCCAACAGGCAGAAGGAACCTGAGAAACAGTGTAGGTTTTTTTTTTTTTTTTTAAGTAACAAGGTGTCCACTGTGATTTGGGTTGCTAGAGGCCACTGCTTGGTCCCCGTCACCGGCTGGATGGTTGCCTGTCGGGATGCTGCAGAGGTGGGTTACACTGGATGGAAGCTTGCATTAGACGAGCCCTAGTGCTCTGTGCTGGTTTGAAAGGATGACATACCCCAGAAAAGCTTTAATCCTAATCCAGTCTTGTGGAGGCAGCCATTTCTTTTAAACCCTATTCAGCACTGTAGGTTGGAAACTTGATTAGATTATCTCCACGGAGTTGTGACACACCCAATTGTGGGGATTCACCTTTGATTAGAGGGAGATGTGACTCCACCCATTCCAGGTGGATCTTGATCAGTTTACTGGAATCCTTCCAAGGAGGAAATATTTTGGAAAAAGCTTGAGAGCCACAGCCAGAGACCTTTGGAGATGAAGAAGGAAAACGCCCCTGGGGAAGCTTCATGACACAAGAAGCCTGGAGAAAAAGCTATCAGACATCGCCATGTTCATTATGTGCCTTTCCAGCTGCAAGAGAAACCCTGAACATTATCAGCCTTTCTTGAGGGAAGGTAACCTCTTGTTGGTGCCTTAATTTGGATGCTTTTATAGACTTGCTTAAATCCCCCTTTCTGGTCTATGGCATTCTGGCAGCTAGCAAACTAGAACAGGCTACTTCCACCTCTGTAAGTGAAGGGTCTTCTAGAGGTGGGGCTGGGTTACCCAGGGGTGCCTCACCAGGAGCCAACAGCACTTGTCCCTGCTGAGTGGAGGTAGCTGGGATCCTGCACTGTGCTTGCCGGCACGCTCTCCCTTAGGCCCAACATCTGCGTGGCTACCACTGTCATTGTCATGCCGACAGATGGTCCTGCCTGCACAGCTGTGCAGGCCTGGATGAAGATGCTCACAAGGCAATCAGCCCTGCCCCCGAAAGCACTACCTCCCTTCCTGCCCACCCTTCCTGCCCTCTGCTGAGCTTTGGGAAGGAGCCCAGGTAAATTAAGCTGGCTCCCCCCAGGGCCAGGCGAGGGGCTGGGAATGGATTCTAGTCCAAGATTCTGCCTGCTGCAGCTGCCCTCAGTGGAGCTGACTCGCCACCCCCAGCCCTCCAGCCCAGTTTCTGGATCCTGCTGTCCTGTGATTAGTCCCTGGTCTCCTGCAGGCTTCTTGGCTGGAGCTTGTGTTTTTGTTGTCTTGAAAGCTATCAGCAGCAGGATTTCGCTCTCATGAGCAGCTGAAAACATCAGTGATGGGTTTGTTTGTATTTGCCTAATTAGGCGACGAGCTGCGATGCTAGCGCAAGGGCTGGCAGCATCTTTGGTAAAACAAAGACCCAAATGTATAGATTCTAAGGAAGTTCTAGCTCCTTTTGCAATACCACTTCTCCCTCTTGCTCCTCCCGGAGTAGGCAGAATTATTGAGAGTCTGGTACTACTGTAAAATTGTCTGGGGTTAAATGCCACCTCTTTTTCTTCTTATTTCTGTTGGGTAAGGTCCCTTAACTTCTTTGTGCCTCAGTTTCCTTGTTGTTAAAATGAGAATTGTACTAGTACTTCATAGGGTTATGAGGAGTAAATGGGATAATCTATGTAAAATGTCTGGCACATAGCAAGCAGTCCATACATTCTAATCTAAATAAAATCAACAGTGAGTTGGTGAAGCCAAAGAGGTCTTCTTCTTTACAGGTGAGAGCAGACAGAATATCTGTGCAGTTTGAGGGTGAGGAATTGGGGTTCCATGCATTAGGATTGGTTATATGTTGGAATCAATTTCTCTTGCAACTGTGACTTTGTTTACCTGTCAAAGGGAAAAAAAAAATCCTTTTTTTTTTTTTTTTTACCCCTCTGGATCATTGTAGATTTATGAGATAATGTCTGTGAAGTACTTGAGCTTCTTAGAAGAAAAATGTTCCATCAATATGAGGGAGTGGATTTATAAATCATTTTCTTTGACTGATTTTTCCAGCCTTATTGACCAGAAAGACATCTAGGTCTTCAAGGAGAATATGATTCCTGGCAGACTGAAGGGGGCCACGGAGTTCAAACAGCAGCAGACAAGAGTTGTGGCAGGCTAAATTCCCACAACACTGGACCTCAGTTTCTCCATAGGAAAACCTTTGCAAGATTAAGTGCACCACAAATAGTCGCTGAATCAAATTGACTTCTGTTATTCTCACTTCCTTATCAGAGAAGCTAACAGCATTTATTGAATATGTCAGTATAATTTTTGTCAAAATGCTGTTTTGGGGACAAGTGAGCAAACACAAGGCAAAGACTTTCCTAGGAGCTGATTATATTGGCTCTGGAAGGAGAGGACCAATCTTCTTCCTAGAATCTCATTGGAGAGGACTCCAACCCCAGTTTGTCTGAGTTCATCTTCTTTGAGCACGGAGTAGGACCCAACCCTGCACCCCAGAAAGCCACCCCCTCATTACCTTGTAGAGCTGGATGCTACAGGGTCAATTCTTCATGAGGCAAAGACCATGCTATGAACCTTATCTAGTCATCTGGGGCCTCCTCAGCCCCCAGTTCCCAACGCAAGGCTGAAAACCACTGACCAGGAACCCCGCCAGCCTCTTTTATGAGCAGCCATACCAGGTCACCTCACAGCCATCCAGAGCCAGAGAGATTCTGGTTGGGAAGGCCATTCCCTCCCCCCAATCTCTCTAGGGTAAGGGAGTTCAGAGTCTCTCAAATTGGCCAGTTCCCATAATGCTTAAACTTTATGGCAGCGCAGTTTATTTTGGAGCCATTATTGTGTATTTTATCCTAGCTCAGCTGGCCTGTAACACTCAAACCCTGCGATGCTATTGACCATTGCTAATGTTTCCATATACATTTTTGGCAAGACATAACTCACATTTTAAAATATTAATTTCTCCACCATCATGTTCCTGAGTGCACTTCGATTTTTATATTCCTGCAGCTGTGCGCCACGAGAGAGGCAAAGCTAACTGGTCCATGGAATACGTATATATTTTCTCCCCTTGTCCTCCAGCCCCCAGCCATTCCCCAAATCACAGAGATGCCTGGATCCCTCGTTCTGGATTTTAGAGTTTATGCCAAGCCTAACTAGGGGAGTACTAGGGGACTTACAGTGGCTGATTGGTGAGTGATCAAGAGGATGATCTCGTTTCTTTTTTCTCCCTGGGGGGAGGAGGATGGATTGGACAGACATCTGTATGGGCTTAGAGTGTTGACATTCAGAATGGCTAACAAATGATGAGGCATGGGCACCAACCAGGAGAACAGATGCCAGCCAGCCATTCACAACACAGGAGTGGCACCAGCATGTATTTCCTGCAAACCAGCCTGGGTGGGTTGAGCTAGGTTGGGATTTATTTAAAAACTTCCTTTCTTCCCGCAGCATGAGGGCTCCTAAAGTCTACCGGGTTTCCGGTGAGTTTCCTATTTACTTGGTTTTATTTAATGGATGGGAAGCCAGGATGAACAAGCTTGTGACTTCTATTTCCTTGGTAAAGGAGGGATAAACTTTGGGCCGAGAGGCAGGGGCATGTTAACTTTGGAAATCTGACTTGGTGTGAATCCTGTTTGACTCTGGAGATTCCGGTGTGAGCACCAGAACTGCGGGTTTACTTCTAAGTCATTGCCACTGGTCAGAGGGGCCCTTAGAGTCCTATGGACTCTGGACTCAGGGCTGGCATGGCTCCGTTCTGCTCACACTTATGGAAATGGGTGTCCCCTCGTAGGGTGGACAGAGGCCGAAGCAGTGAGTTCTGGGTGTACTCACTTGAGAGGTCCCGGCCCACTCCCAGAGCCAGCCCATCTTTGATCCATAGGACAAAGCCATCATATTCGGGGATGGCACACAGCAGGGTCACTGGCTGTCCGGACACCACCACCTGGTCCTGCGGTTGCTGGCTGAAGGAGTACACTTGACCTAGGGAGGAGACAAGCAGAAAGGTCAGTTCCTTGCAGGGAGCAGTGGCTGGAGGGTTTCCCCCCCTTCACCCCCCAGTTACAGCAGCAGAGCCGAAGCTGGGCCAAGAGCCCCTCCCTCCCATGGCCTCCGTGCCCAGAGCATCTCAGTTCCTCCCTAGGGGCCAACAGTAGTTTCCTAACTGGTCTCTGGCCCAAGCTTCATCCCTTGTGATTCATTCTGCACAATGTAATCAGGGGGATATTTCAAAATTGCAAACCCAATCAAGCCACTCCTGGATCCAGATTCTTTAAAGACCCCCTAGAGTTTCTAGGCTGAGCTTAAAGCCTTGTAAGCATTGGCGTACAAGTGTGTCCAGGCGCTGGCTCCTGTCTGCAACCTCTACTCTTCTCTTCCTAGTACTCAGCATTCCTCCAGTTCCCCTAATAGGACCTGTTCAACCACACTTTGGGCATGCAATCCCTTCTACCTAACTCCCTTGCTTGACCCAGCTCTCAACAACAGGGAAGAGGCAGGAGGGACCTCCAGGTAGAAGTTTTCTGTGGAGGATGTGCTTCAAAAGGGCAGTGGGGGTGGGGAATGGGGTGGTTGTGGTTAAGTCTGAGAATCCAAGAAAAACATTATTGCTTTTTGGCTCCCAGGACAGCCCTAGGGCACATTCACTGGGATGGTGTGGTGGTGTAGTTACAGCAGAATGTCCTAACATGTTCTCCCTGCCCCTTCTCTCCAGCCTCCCTATCACTTAGGAGAAAATCAGCTAAACATGACCCCATGTCCTCCCCATACACACCTAAAAGCATGATGGCCCTGAGCCATTTTTTAAATAAGAACACTGTGCCAATTTGAACTATTGTGCATTCTAGACAAGCCATATTCTTTAATCCTCATTCAATATTGTCTGGTGGGATCTTTTTGATTAAGTGGTTTCCATGGAGATATGATCCACCTAATTGTGGGTGGGACCTTTGGATCAGATGATTTCCATGGAGATGTGTCTCTACCCATTCAAGGTGGGGTCACTTACTGGAGTCTTTTAAGAGGGAACCATTTTGGAAAGAGCAGAGAGCCCACACAGCCAGAGACCTTTGGAGATGCAGAAAGAAAACGTCCCCAGGGAAGTCCTTTGAAATGAGAAGTCAGGAGAGAAAGCTAGCAGGTATTGCCATGTGCCCTCCCATCTGACAGAAGTGTTCTGGTCCCATCAGCCTTTCTTGAGTCAAGGTGCCTTTTTCTGGATGCTTTAGTTTGGACATTTTTACAGCCTTAGAACTGTAAACTTGCAATGTAAATAATTCCCTTTTTAAAAGTCATTCTATTTCTGGTATATTGCTTTCTGACAGCTTTAACAAACTAAAACACAAACTCTCAGTTCTTATGATATATTAGGAACTGGTCCAAGACTCTAAATGATTAATTTATTGTATCCTCACGACAACTGATGAGGTAGGTACTCTTTTTATCTCTGATTTCTAGATGAGGAAATGAGACACATAAAGTTCAGAAATGGTAACTGCATGGTTATTATTTATCAAGTCTTGTGTCTACTTAACTTTGTTTAGTTATTACAATAACAACACTCATGACATAGTATTATCAATTCCATTGTGCAGGGCTTAGGAAATAGACAATTAGGAAGATAATTAAATTGTCCCAGAAATTGTTTAGGGGCAGAGCTAGGTTTGTAAATCTTAATCTTTTTCTTAAAAATATTTTTAATTAGAAAAGTTGTAGGTTTACAGAAAAATCATGCAGAAAATGGAGTTCCCATATACTTCCTTGTTATTAACACTGTGTTAGTGTGGTTACTTTGTTACAGTTGATGAAAGAATATTATTCTAAGTGCACTATTAACTAGAGTCCACAGTTTACATGAGGTTCACTCTTGGTGTTGTACAATCCTATGTGTTCTTAATTTTTTTATTCTAGTAATGCATTATATATATATGTGTGTATATATATACATATAAAACCTAAAATTTTGCCTTTTAACCATGATAATTCAGTGATGTTAATAACATTCATGATGATGTGCTATCCCTTGCTATCATTCATCACCAAACCTTTTCCATCACCCCTGTCATGGTCAGGTTCATGTGTCAACTTGATCAAGTGGTGGTACCTGTTTGTCTGTTTGGACAAGTGCTGGCCTGTCTGTTGCAATGAGGACATTTCATAGAATTAGATCATGATCACCTCGGCTGCATCCACAGCTGATTCCATTTGTAATCAGCCGAAGGGGAATGTGTTCTGCAATGAGTGATGCTCAACCTAATCACGGGAAGCCTTTTAAGAAGGATTCAGAAAAGACAGGCTCTCTTCCTGCTTCGGCCGGCAAGCCTCTCCTGTGGAATTCGTCCAGACCCTCCACTGGAGTCATTGGCTTCACAGCCAGCCCTGCGGAGTTTGGACTCTGCGTTCCCACGGTCACGTGAGACACTTTTATAAATTTTATATTTGTGAGTATTTTCTGTTGATTCTGTTTCTCTAGAGAACCCTAACTAATACAACTCCCAAAAGAAATTCTTGTACCAATTAAGCATGAACACTTCATTCTCTACCATTATTTTTGCACCTAGTACCTATTTTCTACTTCTGACCTTAAGAATTTGCTTATTCTAATTATTTAGTATCAGTGAGATCATGCAATATTTGTCCTTTTGTGTCTGGCTAACATTTCACTCAACACTATGTCTTCAAGTTTCATCCATGCCATTGTATGTCTCAGAACTTCATTCATTTTTATGCCTGAATATATTCCATTGTATGTTTATACCACATTTTGTTTATCCATTCATGGGTTGATGGACACTTGGGTTGCCAATTGTGAATTGTGTTGTGATGAAAGTCAGTGTGCAAATATCTGTTTTACCCCCCTCCTTTCAGTTCTTTCGGGTATGTACCTAGAAGTGGAATTGCCAGGTCATATGGTAATTTTATATTTAACTTTCTGAGGAAATTCCAAACTATTTTCCACAGCAGCTGCACCACTTTGCATTCCCACCAGCAGTGAAAAAAATATTGCCATTTCTCCACATTCTTTCCAATACTTATTTTCTGTTTTTCAAAATTGTAGCCATTTTAGTGGATAT